>NC_040089.1:43248037-44498037 GCF_003369695.1 Bos indicus x Bos taurus
GGAGGCTGGGAGTCACAAAAACAGAGACTATATGGGATTGGTAAAAGGAGAAAGAACCCCTGCAGGTGGTTCAAGAGTAGCTGGGAAGATCCCTGTCTAAAGATAATGCGATGTTGGAACTGCCAAGTTCCATTAGCAAAAGCGGGTGAAGGGAAACTTCAGCACAACTGCTAAAAAGAGGTCAGAAGCCAGAAGAATTTTGGCAAACACGAAGCTTGGAGCAAGACCTGCTGTGGGAACTGTAGGATGCTCTCGGCAAAGGACAGTGGTAGCAAGAACCTTTCTTCTCAGTTTTCCCTGGTAGGAACGCAGTGCACTGCCATCCTGAGAACAGAAAACACGACCGCAGGGCTTCAGGTTTGGGGTCAGCGCTCTGAGCAGCGGTCACCCATGTTGTCCTTCCAAAGAGCTTTGGGCTTCCCAAAATCACATGGTGGCTGCCTGGGACCCCGTTGGGGAGGAAAGAACTGTGCTGAACTCAGTTGACACAGAGAAGCTGAAGGCTGGCGAGCAGTACTGGGCAGTGGTGGTGTTTACCAAGAGCCACAGAGAGAATGGCAAGTTAGCTAGCATCACAGCAGCCTTGTGGCTTTTAGATCCACCCATGGACAGACCATGGTTGACCAAAGGCGGCTGTACCTGTCCGTGGAAATAATTGCTATTGTACCAGAAAACCCATGAAGCCATTGGCTAAAGTAATGTGTCCATCTAGAGCTGTGCTGCCCAATACGACAGGCACATAGTCTCATGTGGCTATTAAATTAATTAAAATTAAATATAATTAAAAATTCATCTCCTCAGTCACTGCAGCCACATTTTAAATGCTCGGTAGCCACGTGTGACTGGTGGCTACTGTGTTGGACAGTGCAGATATAGAAACACTCCCATCATCAAAGTTCCTCTGAACTTACACTGAAGCCAATGTTAATATATCAACAGAGAGAAATACAAGACGCTTACGAGTTTTCAAGACAAGATTGTTGGTTGTGTGTGCTCAGTCGTGTCTGACTCTTTGCGGCCCCATAGCTTGTAGCCCACCAGGCTCCTCTGTCCATGGGATTCTCCAGATAAGAATACTGGAGTGGGTTGCCATTTCCTCTTCCAGGGGATCTTTCTAACCCGGAATCAAATCCACATCCCTTTCATCTACTGCACTGGCAGGTGGATTCTTCTCCAACTGAGCCGCCTGGGAAGCCCAAGACAAGACATTAATATGAGAACTTAATAAACGTTTGTGCGTGCACCTGGTTACTTTGAGCTAAGCCCCTCGGACCTTCAGGTATACCAATTTATCCTCCTTTTGCTGGGAATGTTTGAGAAGTATCACATAGTGGTCAGTCAGCACCTAGAACACTGCATCCAGCATCCCTTATAGACTGCGTATTGGTTTCATGAACCAGAGGAGAAGCCAGATCTCGAGACTGAGACTATTCTCTTGGACTCCTGCTTCTAAGCAGCTTCTTGTTCAAAAGTAGTAATTAGCTACTCTCAGAAACAGAAAAGTAAGTTCAGTTTTCTTTTTTACCCTCAGGTCTTCAAGACCCAGCAGTCATGCTTCCCCTTCCATCCTTTGGCTGAGCTACACAAACTGGTGGGAGAGTCACAGGCAAGATGGCCCAGTTCCCCTCAGCATGAAAACAGGTAAAAAAGGGGGCAAATGTTTGTATTTCAAGGGTTCTTTCCAGAGTAATTTTAGCATTTATTAGTCATTGTGTGCTCTAGAATACATGGGTGTCTCTAAGGACCTCATGCTTCCTGTGGCTGTTTTAACCTCCACCCCACCTTGGTGAGGTTCAAGCAGCTCTAGAAGAATGCTCTCTAGTTCAACAATTGAATATCTTAAGCACAATAAGTCAATCTTTTCAAAAAAAATGAGGCTGAAAGTCAAACCTTGTAAAATAAATCAGACATTTTATAGTGTTGTTCTGATTACATACAATTCCCACAAGAAGGGAAGTACCTTTAAAATAAGGACTATTCAATACTAGTACAGGATTTCCTCTCGTTGTTGATAATTTCCTCCTAACAGAAGACATGACACAGTCCAAACCAAATTCAAAGGAGGTGTCCAGAGACGACAGGGCATCTATGTTCCATGGGGAACATTGTTCAGTCTAATTGATGTTTTCCTTACAAAGCCATAGTCAGTGGAACTATTTTTATCCAGAACAGATAGGTTCCTGCTTAAAGGTATGATTTGCTCACCCCAGCTCTTTTTATATATAGTCAGAATCACAACATGTCCCCTGGAGAAGGAAATGGCAACCCATTCCAGTATTCTTGCCTGGAGAATTCCATGCACAGAGGAGCCTGGGGAGCTACATTCCATGGGGTTGCAAAGAGTCGGACAGGACTGAAGTGACTTAGCATGCATGCACACATGACATGTACCTTTTCAAAGTGAAAGTTTCCATGAAATGTAAGAAACAATAGGCAAATGCACATGCCAAACTATGTTCTCACCCAGCAGGCAAACCTTTACCAGCCACAGAGTTTTGAATTGTGGAAATTCTGGTCCAGTCATTTTACTTTCAATGGATTCTATCTTCTCAGCAGGAGTGATGCTCAGAAAAGGGTCCTCAACTACTGTGAATTTAAAAATCTTCCTCTTTGCTAGCACAATGACACATGTTATCTACAAATCCACTGAAGTTACCTGTAGAGGCTGAGGCCTTTAGTTATATATGGTCAAGTTCTCTAAACAGGCAGTAAACCTTGATTCTTGTATATACAATGGCAGTAAATCAGTAAGCACATTTTGGCAGAACATTTTTCCAATTTCCTCCCCTCAGTCAGAGAGGCACAATCCAGCCTCACAATCTGGCCAGACTTTCTAGAAGTAAATTAAGGTTAGCCTTTTGTCCAATTATGTAAACATACCTAATGAAGAAGGTGGTTCTTACATTAGGATGAATTAGATCAAATGACCCAGATGGTAAAGCGTCTGCCTGCAATACGGGAGACCCAGATTCGATCCCTGGGTTGAGAAGATCTCCTGGAGAAGGAAATGGCAACCCACTCCAGTATTTCTACCTGGAGAATCCCAGGGACGGAGGAGCCTGGTAGGCTACAGTCCATGGGGTCGCAAAGTCGGACACAACTGAGCGACTTCACTTCTTCACTTCATGATTGTGAAAAATGAAACTGCCTAGAAGGGAGAAAATGTAACAAAACAGTAGTAGGAAACTTTTAAGGGCCTTAAGGACTTCTGGAATTTTAGCATGAGAACTTCACACAAGGGGAGGACATGAGTCAGCATAGCCCAGAGCTCACCTACAGGCATTCAAGAAATGCATATATAAAGAATGATTCATTATAATGAATAATCTAATCTAATTAATTGTCACAACAATATTACATGTTTCCCAGGTCACATCAGCAATCTGATGGCTAAAGTGAATTCACAGCAAGAGCAACAATAACACTATTTCTTTGGCTTCATTTTTTCCCTCTACCATGTACATAAAAGGTAAGAAGATGGGCTCATAATTCAGAGAGATCAGGTTAGATTTCCTGTCTCAATACTCACTAGCTGTGTGTGAGTCCTGGGCATGTAATTTACTTTCTCTGAAGACTCTTTCCTCATCGGCAGAGCAATTATAATCACGGAACCTACTTTACTGTGATGTGAACCTTAAATGAGCCTGGGTGTGGATAGCTGAACCTGCTAATCATACACTACTAATAAACGATTGCGTTCAGTCACTTCAGTCATGTCCGACTCTGCAACCCTATGGACTGTAGCCCGCCAGGCTCCTCTGTCTATGGGATTTCCCAGGCAAGAATATTGGAGTGGATTGTCATTTTTTCTCCAGGGGATCTTCCTGACCCAGGGATCAAACCTGTGTCTCCTACATTGTGACAGATTGTTTTTTTTTTACTGCTGAGCCACCAAGGAATCCCATTATAAACAATTACATTATCATTAATGTATATAATTAACCTATTGTCATCGTTATCATTATTATACTGTCCTTGTCATCTTGCGCTCGTTGTGGCGGTTACTCTCAAGCCCAATTCCCCACGGCTAGCTTCTTTTAGTGGCCCAGGGATAGCTCACAAGTTTTTCTGGCATCAAGATGACATTTTCCTTTTCTCCTATTTAGCAGCTGCTACCAAAGTTGTCCGCACCACCTCAAAGCTGCCAAGACCACAGAAGCATCATGGCTTCCCTACATCCTTTCCAGACCCTTTGTGCTCAGAAGGCTTCCTTCTGGGGCAGAGATAGCTGAAGAGTAGGGAACAGGGAGAGCTTGTTCTATTCTCCATCAGCTTTGACAGTGACCTGTGGAGAAAATACCCTTCATCCCCAATCATGCTGGGCTGTAGCTCAACTTGGAGTTCTCAGTGCCATTACAGCCATTTTAGTGAGATGCCTCTTTAATTTTCAGGACTGTCTTTATTGCAGGTCCTGGCATGGGTCCTTGGGGACTGAGCTGGAAGAAAATCTAGATGACAGACACCATGCTGTCTTCAGACAACCCACCCTCCCACCCCACTCCCCCACCCCTGGCCCTTGCCAGCCGTGTTCCAAGCTGGCTTGTGCTTGTTTTTGTCAGTTCCTTCTTCCTTCGAGTTCTTCCCTCAAATCACCTGAGTCCTTCCTGTAACTACTGTCACCCAGATAAGAACAAACCTGACTCATCCTTGGGCAGAGTTAGCCTGGAGACCCAGACTGAGGACGGTCTCCCCCACCCAGACCTGCTGCAGAAGTAGAGTGATGGATCAAACCCTGAATTCTTTGGCCAAAATATTGTGCAGATTTTGTAGGGCCTAAAGTTTATGAATCTGGGGGCCATTTAAAATGGACAAAACAGTGTATCTTCACAAACTTTACCTGAGCGCAGGCAAACACATTGCCACCGCCATCCCAGGCTTCAAAAGGGGCCCGTGCTTCTGGAGGGACGTGAAGTCCCCTCTCTGATTTTTCCTGTGGTTCTCACTGCCAAGTGCCTGCGTGTGTTACATGCTTGTGGCAATCCCAGTGTAAACAGACAGAAGTGTAAACAGAAACGCTGGGTCATTCAGGTGACTGTCCTAAAGCTGCAGACAGTCCTGTAAGAAAAGGGAGACGTGTACATACTTCGTCAACTCTGATGATGGGAGGCGGACCATTAACACACCCAAAGGTAACATTCTCGTGCCATTTTAACTTAATTTGGCCCAAGGCTCCTCATTGTTTGGTCAGCTGGGGCTTTTCTTTTTGTTTGTTAATTTTGAATTTAATTCCTTTGCTGTTACATATGCTGAGAAATGGTCTTTTTCATCCCATTGCCCTGAGCATCCTTGGAGGTCCCCTCCACCTCCCACTACACCCAAGAGGGGAGGAGTGAAGTATTGTTTTGTTTTGTTCCTAAACTCTGCAAATAATAGAAGAAATGATATTGTTTGCATTGGGTGCACCTGCTTCCCTAAACGGGAGGAGGTTTGGTTTTGGTTTTTTTTTTTTCCTCTCCACCCCCACTCTCCTTTTATCTTGCCTGTGCCTCCTTTGTTGTTTGGTGGGAATGTAAGTGACTCCTGCTTTCTTAGGGAACTTCCTATCCCAGGGAATTCAGAGATTCTCCCCAGGGGCGCCCAGAGACGGTATTGTTTTATTCCCCCACCCCCACCCCACTCCCATTCCACATGAACCTCATGAACAGGCACCCAGACACAGAAGATGCTTGTATAAAGGAGCAAAAGAAATGCAGCCCCAAAAAGTTTCCTGCGTGTGTGCTGTGTGTGTGAGTGAGTTTTTATACACATATGTGCACGTTACAAAAAGAAAAAAAAAAAAAGGAAACCTGTATGATTTTCTACAGGCATTCTCTTTAATCTTGACTACAACAGAATTAAATACAGGATTTTCTTCTCCTGCTTCCTTTGTTTTTCTCCAAGTTACTAGATAGCCCCAGGTGATCAGCAACTCCTCCTCTTTGTCCCATGATCTTCTTTCCCCAGGACACATCTCTGCCCCTAGTTGGGGGTCAGTGGACAGTGCCCATCACAAAGCTCACGGAGGGTGCAGGGAGAAAGGTACTCAAGCCAGCTAGTTGTATTTTGTGAATCTCTGGGTAATGGAGAACATACTCTGCTTCGCCTGTGTACCCCCAGCTTCTGGCAAAGAGCCTCACACATAGCCTCACACATAAATATTTGCAGAATGAATGTTGCATGATGTGACTTTGGGCAAGCCACTTCACAGCTCTGGCTCTGGTTTCCTCTTCCATAAAGAAGACAGTATTCCTGACTGAAAAAGCCCGTGGATCAAGGGACCTGGCAGGCTACATACAGTCCAAAGGGTCGCAGAGTCGGACACAGCTGAGTGACAGGGCACACACTCACATATAAGACGGTCGATGTCTTGAATTTTTTCTAATGCTATTATGATTCTCCCTGTCTAAAATGATTTGGATTTATCGCTTTATAATAGTTAGGATTAAATGCAGGTAATAAAAAAAAATGTTCAGTAGTGTCCTAGATAAGAAATTCTCCTCTCATGTAAAAGAAGTCCAAAGGTGGGCTGCTTGGGGCTCCAAGATGTCACTGGAGACTCAGGCTGCCATCTTTCTGTCTTGTCATCCTCAGTCCAAGAGAGATGCTGTGGTCAGTGGCCACTATGTCCTCCTTCTAGATGAGCAGGAGGAGGAAGTGTGGGAAGACCAAGGGCCCCCTTCGCAGCCAGCCCCAGTGAATCAATGTCCTAGAAATCTCACCCACCATACTGCTTAAATCTCATTGGCCAGAACTGAGTCACATGGCCAACCCTACTTACAAGGATGTACATACATTCTTTCAGCTGGACACAATATTGCCCCAGATAAACACCAGGATTATATTACTAAGGAAGAAAAGAAGAACGGGCATTGGTGTCAAGTAGCAATCTTGCTGTCTTATTCAACATTGTTTGGCCTGATTTCATCCTGAAGTAGCTGTTCCACTTTTAAACTACCTGCCCCTATGTTTTTGAGATCTTCAAGGTTTCCCAAATTCTGATGACATTTTCACTAGTCCTTGAAAAAATGAGCAAGAGAATTGGTATTTTTCAAATGCTAAATTTATAATTAAATGTATTTGGCTAAAAGGACTACCCTTTATTTGGTGATTACTTTCATTTTTTTCTCTCACATGAAAACTGGCTTTTTTTCATGAAATGTTGCATATGGAAGAAGATAGTTTGTTTTTACTTTGAAATATAAAGATTTTGAACTCTATTCAGTCACCTGAGTTTTTGTAAATTGGTTTTTTTATACTGAAGTGTAAGTGATTCAGAATGTTGTATTAATCACTGCTGTATGGCAAAGTGAATCAGTTTTACATATGTGTATATATATTTTATATTCTCTTCCATTATGGTTTATCTCAGGATATTGAATATAGCTCCCTCAGCTATATGTTGGACCTTGTTGTTCATCCATTCTATATGTAATATTTTGCATCTGATAACCCCTAACTCCCAGCCCACCCCTTCCCCATGCCCCCTCTCCCTTGGCAACCACAAGCCTGTTCTCTATGTCCAAGACTGTGTTTCTGTTTTATAGATAGATTCACTTGTGTCGTATTTTAGATTCCACATATGAGTAATATCACATGGTATTTGTCTTTCTCTTTCTGACTTACTTCACTTAGTATGATAATCTCTAGGTCCGTCCATATGGCTGCAAATGGCATTATTTCATTCTTTTTTATGGATGAGTATGAAAATTGGTTTTTTAAATAATGAAAGTTTAGTTCTCTCCCCTAGACTTCCTCATCTAAGGACAGAGGGTTGAGGACAGTAGACTAGAAAAACTTTAGGTAGGACTGTCTGTACCCCATCAATAATAGTACAGAAATGGAGAACAGAGGCATTGTTCATTCAAGAGGAACATAAGGGACTTCCCTGATGGTTCAGTGGTTGGGACTCTGAGCTCTCAAGGCAGGGGCCAGGGTTGGATCCCTGGTCGGAGAACTGGATCCCACATGGTGCAGCTAGGACCCAGTGCAGCCAAATAAATTTGAAAAAAAAGAAAAAGAGGAACATCGGATCAGATCAGTCACTCAGTCGTGTCTGACTCTTTGCAACCCCATGAATCACAGCACGCCAGGCCTCCCTGTCCATCACCAACTCCCGGAGTTCACTCACACTCATGTCCATCGAGTTGGTGATGCCATCCAGCCATCTCATCCTCTATGTCCCCTTCTCCTTCTGCCCCCAATCCCTCCCAGCATCACAGTCTTTTCCAATGAGTCAACTCTTCGCATGAGGTGGCCAAAGTACTGGAGTTTCAACTTTAGCATCATTACTTCCAAAGAAATCCCAGGGCAGATCTCCTTCACAATGGACTGGTTGGATCTCCTTGCAGTCCAAGGGACTCTCAAGAGTCTTCTCCAACACCACAGTTCAAAAGCATCAATTCTTCAGCACTCAGCCTTCTTCACAGTCCAACTCTCACATCCATACATGACCACAGGAAAAACCATAGCCTTGACTAGACGAACTTTTGTTGGCAAAGTAATGCCTCTGCTTTTGAATATGCTATCTAGGTTGGTCATAACTTTCCTTCCAAGGAGTAAGCAACTTTTAATTTCATGGCTGCAAAAACCATCTGTAGTGATTTTGGAGCCCAGAAAAATAAAGTCTGACATTGTTTCCACTGTTTCCCCATCTATTTCCCATGAAGTGATGGGACCAGATGCCATGATCTTCGTTTTCTGAATGTTGAGCTTTAAGCCAACTTTTTCACTCTCCACTTTCACTTTCATCAGAGGCTTTTTAGTTCCTCTTCCCTTTCTGCCATAAGGGTGGTGTCATCTGCCTATCTGAGGTTATTGATATTTCTCCTGGCAATCTTGATTCCAGCTTGTGTTTCTTCCAGTCCAGCGTTTCTCATGATGTACTCTGCATATAAGTTAAATAAACAGGGTGACAATATACAGCCTTGACGAACTCCTTTTCCTATTTGGAACCAGTCTGTTGTTCCATGTCTAGTTCTAACTGTTGCTTCCTGACCTGCATACAAATTTCTCAAGAGGCAGATCAGGTGGTCTGGTATGCCCAATCTCTTGAAGAATTTTCCACAGTTTATTGTAATCCACACAGTCAAAGGCTTTGGCATAGTCAATAAAGCAGAAATAGATGCTTTTCTGGAACTCTCTTGCTTTTTCCATGATCCAGCAGATGTTGGCCAATTTGATCTCTGGTTCCTCTGCCTTTTCTAAAATCAGCTTGAAGATCTGGAAGTTCACCGTTCACATATTGCTGAAGCCTGGCTTGGAGAATTTTGAGCATTACTTTACTAGCGTGTGAGATGAGTGCAATTGTGTGGTAGTTTGAGCATTCTTTGGCATTGCCTTTCTTTGGGATTGGGATGAAAACGGACCTTTTCCAGTCCTGTGGCCACTGCTGAGTTTTCCAAATGTGCTGGCATATTGAGTGCAGCACTTTCACAGCATCATCTTTCAGGATTGGGAATAGCTCAACTGGAATTCCATCACCTCTACTAGCTTTGTTCGTAGTGATGCTTTCTAAGGCCCACTTGACTTCACATTCCAGGATGTCTGGCTCTAGGTCAGTGATCACACCATCATGATTATCTGGGTTGTGAAGATCTTTTTTGTACAGTTCTTCTCTTCTCAAATCATTTTTTTCTTTTTTTGTAATTGAAGTATAGATGTTTAAAACATTGAGTTAGTTTCTTGTGTACAGCACAGTGATTCAGTCATACATGTATTTTTTTCTGATTAATATATGCACACTACTATATATAAAATAGATAACCAATTAGGACCTACTGTATAACACAGGGAACTGTACTCAATATTTTGTAATAACCTATAAGGAAAAAGAATCTGAAAAAGAATCTAAACCTTCTCAGCTCTCGATATCAAGGCAACCTTGTAAGAGGGTGGCCCTCAGTATATAGAAACCAGAGTCTGGTTCCTGAACTCGGCCTGCCAGAGTTCAAATACCACCCCCAGAATGTACCAGCTGAGTAATGTTAAACAAGTTACTTAACCTCTTGATGACCAACTTTTTTAATCTATAAAATGAGAATAATAATAGAATCTCTCTTAAAGAGATTTTTCTGAGGATTAAATTAGAAAATACATGGAAAGAGCTTGCTGCTGCTGCTGCTAAGTCGCTTCAGTCGTGTCTGATTCTGTGTGACCCCATAGACGGCAGCCCATCAGGCTCCCCCGTCCCTGGGTTTCTCCAGGCAAGAACACTGGAGCGGGTTGCCGTTTCCTTCTCCAATGCATGAAAGTGAAAAGTGAAAGTGAAGTCGCTCAGTCGTGTCAGGATTTGATTCACCTCTAAAGAACTAAAAAGCCAAAATTATTAATGGCTTGAACGCAGATGTTTGTCTTTCACGCAATACAGGTCCAGAGGCAGTCAGTCCGGAGCACAACTGGAGTAGCAGTTCCTCGGACACCAGGGACCAGCTTTCTTTCTTTTTGCTCCACCATCCTCAGCTTGTTACATACTTGTAACAAGTGTGCATGTGCTCCAGCCATCACATACACACTCAAGAGGAAAAAAAGACATAGAAGATTGCACCTCTACCTTTACTTTCAAAACTCCTGCACAGCACTTCTGATTATAACACCTTGAGCCAAGTTTAGTCCTCTGATGACACCTAGCTAAAGTGGGGGTTTCAGATGGGGGGCATGGCTGTCCTGCGTACAAATTGAGATCCTGTTAATTAAGAAAGGAGAGAATGAGGGACTTACTTGGTGGTCCAGGAGTGAAGAATCTGCCTTCCAATGCAGGAGATGCAGGTTTCGTCCCTGCTCAGGGAACTAAGATTCCATACGCCTCAGGGCAACTAAGCCCATGTGCTGTGGCTAGAAAAAGCCTGCAGGCCACAGTGAAGACCCAGCACGGCAAAAAACAAAAACAAACCGAGAGAGAATGGATTGTGCAGTTGGCAAGCCGTCATCTTTGCCTCAGATATAGTTGCCATTGATGTTGTCACTGTTATTACAGAAGACAGGACTCCGGGGGTGGATGGGAGCCAGAGATTCTGAGAGTCACGACCATCACAGGTGATGAATGAGACTACAGAAGCGATAAGAATCCTGAAGGAGGGACAGGAACAGATGTCCCAGAATCTTCTAGGACCAGTTACATCCATGGACCTCCAGGTTTCCAACAAGCCCTCCCCCGACCCCTGCCCAAATCTGATTCAGTAGATTGGGATCAGTCCATATAATCTCTATTTTTAACCAGCACCTCAGGTGACTGATGCAGCCGGCCCACGTCCCAGTGTGTTTCTTGCATGGGTTACTTCTCTGCTGAAAGCACTGATGGATTTCTGCCTCTATAGAGCTATAATGTAATGTCAGACCCTGTGTCATGGGAACGGGGAGGGGAGTGATGATTATAAAAGAACTTGACAACCTTTTTACCCACCTCAACATTCACTTAGAGAGCCAGTGTTTTAATTGAATTAAATATACATATGCATTATGTTATTTAACTTCAAAACAACTTGATCTAACCAAATAGCTCTGTCTGACGATATGTAATTATCAGCATTTTATATATATATAATTATCTTTATTAATATGGATATATTTATCTCTATTAATATGAAGACCTGTTTCCTTCACAGCCATTGGCTGCCTCTTGTCTAGAAACCACGTGGTTGGAGATGGGGAGGAGGGGAAGCTTCAAAGCCCCAGGTCAGCAACCAGAATTCATTGTCTGTGGAAGGGAGCCAAGGTCCATATCGACAGAAAAATGGAAGTTAGTTCAGCCTGCAGGAAAGACCCTGATGCTGGGAAAGACTGAGAGCAGGAGGAGAAGGGGGTGACAGAGGATGAGATGGTTGGATGGCATCATCAGCTTAATGGACGTAAGTGTGAGCAAACTCCGGGAAATAGTGAAGGACAGGGAACCTGGCGTGCTGCCGTCCATGGGGTCGCAAAGAGTCGGGCATGACTGAGCAACTGAGCAACAACAACAGGAAACATCATTGAAAATCAGTGTTGACAATGAGGACCAACCCAGTCTCTTTGATTGCGGGTCTGAGTCTGCTGTTCTTACCCCAGCTTTCTGGGTGAAGGAGTAAACGCCTAAGGCTGCGACCTGCTTGGCTGCACTCTGACCTGCTTCACAGGCAACCTCCCTTCAGGGACTAGCCTCTCCCTTCGTGTCTGAGTATTTTGCCCCAAGCCCCACATCACTCTCCTCTCATCTTCCTAGAGCAGTAATTACTGACCTTAGCTGCATACTTTTGAATCACCTGGAGGATTTTTAAAATACTACTGCTACCTCTGTCCTTTTCGACTGAACTGGTCTGGGTGTGGGTGGGCCATTGAGAGTTTCTCAATCTCCCCATGTGACTCTCCCAAAGTTGAGGTCCACTGTCCTAGAGCATGGTTAATAGGAGAGTACTATGTATTCCCCGGGGGGGCTCAGGGGTGAAAAATTCGCCTGCAATGTAGGAGCCACAGGAGACACAGGTTCAATTCCTGGGTGGGAAAATCCCCTGGAGGAGGCAGTGGTAACCCACTCCAGTATTCTTGCCTAGAGAATCTCATGGACAGTGCAGCCTGGCAGACTACAGTCCTTGGGGTCGCAAGAGTCAGACACAACTGAAGCAACTTAGCACTGTGTATTCTGATTTTTACTGAAGTTCGGAAGGCACAATAATGGCAAAAAGTAAAAAACAAACAAACAAACAAACAAAACCTTCAAAATCTATAATAAATACTTGTGTGCTTTAAAAAAAACAAAAGCAAAACAAACAACACTTCTGTCCTCTCCCTTGGGAAATTCTTCCCGGCTGGAGAGAGATTAACACTGGCTACAGCTTCATTTCATCTCTGTAGGTCCCTTATCACCACCCTCAAGCCCTTTTTCCTCCCAACTCTAGCACTGTGTGTCCAGTTCTGGAATTTCTGTACACGAATTTCTGCCACAGTATAAATGGTGTCGCCAAAACCACAGCAGTGAGTTACTGTGAGGTTTGAAATGTCCCAGGTGAGCTGCTGCAGCTGGTCAGCTGAGGATCAAGGAGCCAGGCTGTGCCATCCAATACTTCCACCTGGGGGTGATTTAATGGTCTAGCTGAAATACAAAGAGGAATTATCTGCCAGGATAATCTAGAATTTCCAGGATTATAGCTGGGATTACAGGTTGTAATCCTGTGTTCAAAAATTGTGCCTGCAAGTATTTTCTTGATCTTACTATAGTTATTTCTAACAGAGATATGTACATCAATTTTTTTTTTAGTTTTTTATTTCTTGTGACCATTAAGCTCTAAGTAATAGAAAGAATGGAGGAAGGAAGAAAAGAAAGATGGACAGGACAGAAGAAAGGAAATAAGGACAGAAAATTCTGTATTGAGTTATTACAATTATTAGTGCTATACACTTAATCAAAAAACATTTTGATAAATTTATTATTAAAAGCAAAAGGCTATTGAATATACATCCCCTCTTAATAAAATAACTAGGATTTCCCCCCCAAGCAGTTCATGTATAAATAAATGAACATTGCCAAAATTCACATTCTGATGATCTACCATCAAAACCATCAAAATTATTAATAAAATTCTGCTGCTGCTGCTGCTGCTGCTGCTAAGTCACTTCAGTCGTGTCCAACTCTGTGTGACCCCATAGATGGCAGGCAGCCCACCAGGCTCCCCCGTCCCTGGGATTCTCCAGGCAAGAACACTAGAGTGGGTTGCCATTTCCTTCTCCAATGCATCAAAGTGAAAAGTGAAAGTGAAGTCGCTCAGTCCTGTCCGACTCCGAGTGATCCCACGGACTGCAGCCCACCAGGCTCCTCCATCCATGGGATTTTCCAGGCAAGAGTGCTGGAGTGGGTTGCCATTGCCTTCTCCTCTCTTCTACCTAGAGGGACCTAATAAAATTACAAGACACTTGCTCTTTGGAAGAAAAGTTTGACAAACCTAGACAGCATATTAAAAAGCAGAGACATCACTTTACTGACAAAGGTCCACATAGTCAAAGCTATGGTTTTTCAAGTAGTCATGTACGGATGTGAGAGTTAGCCCAGAAAGAAGGTTGAACACTGAAGAACTGAAGAACACTGAAGAACTGTGGTGATGGAGAAGACTCTTGAGAGTCCCTGGGACTGCAAGGAGATGAAATCAGTCAATCAGGAAATCAACACTGAATATTCATTGGAAGGACTGATGCTGAAGCCGAGGCTCCAATATTTTGGCCACCTGATATGAAAAGCTGACTTATTAGAATAAGACCCTGGTGCTAGCAGAGATTGAGGACAGGAGGAGAAGGAGGCAGCAGAGGTTGAGATGGTTGGATGACATCACCAACTTAATTGACATAAGTTTGAGCAAACTCTGGGAGATAGTGAAGGATAGGGAAGCCTGTTATGCTGCTGTCCATAGGGTATCAAAGAGTTGGACACGACTTAGGGACTGAAGAACAACAATGAGGGATGAGTAGTGGGATGAAAAGGGATGAAAAGGACTACTTAGATGTCACGATGCTAAAGGGAAAAGAAAGCCATTTTAGCATCCACATTTCTTGCCAATGCCTTGCATTTACCCCACTCTTTGGAGAGGGGCTCAGTCTTGGACAGTATTTTGAGGCAAGGTCATTATATCATTCATTGGAATCATTCCCACCATCCCTTCAATATTTCTAAATTCAGGTCATGTGAACAGGAACCAAAACACCCTATTTTACAGTCTATGTTTCACCTATAACCAAAAATATGTGTAAAACAGGTAGAAACAGAAAGCCAGCAGTGACTTTATAGCTCCTGAATTATCACGAAGGGAGACTTTTCAGAAACTAAGTTTGAAAGTTGTCCCTTTGGTGTCTTGAAAGTTTCTGTGTCCACAGATTTGGGGTGAGTGAGGAGTATGGTTTTCTTTCATAATGTTGGAGAAAGCCCACAATGAGCATAGAGGAGAGAAGACTGAACTCATAAGTCAAGGATTGTGTACATGTGATGTTTTAGTATTTGGAGATGGATGCTTATAAAGCACCTGTATCCATGCTACTGTCCCTCTTGGAAAGTATTAGAAATCCTAATCTATTTCCTACCTGAAGCTTTTTTACAACATCCAGGCAATTAGCTTCTGCTTCATTGCCCTCTGTGCCAGGGAGCTCATCTTCTCTCAAAGGAATCTATTCCACTTTCAGACTTCTGAAGTCAATAGAAAGTATCACAGGAGACCCCCTACAAAACTGAAATCAATCAATACATTAATAATGGACTTCCGATCTGCCATTGAAATCCTAGCTGTGCTGCTTGATAATTGGATGACTTTGGATGAGAGATTTCATCTTGCAAAAATCTCACTTTGCTCATCTGTATACAGAGATAATAATGCTGGCCTTGCAGAGTAATCACTCTAAAAATATTGATGTATGAAAAGCCCCTAGTTCAGAGCCTGGCATATTGCCAGCACTAAATAAAGAATTGTTCTTGTTCAACCAATTCCTGTGCCTTCTAACTGTTGCATCATCCAGCTCACATTCCTCTTGCTGTTTCAGGAGATAGGGGAACACTTGTACAGATAAATGATTCTGCTACAGTGTAGATAAATGATTCTGCAGTAAACCCCCAGCCCACATGGACCAGCAGCCTAAGTCTTTTCAAAAAGAATGGGGATGCGGAAGTCATGCTTCATTCATTGTGAGCTCTTAAATCACCGAGAGAACAAGAGCCAATGCTTTTCCTTTTAAAAAGTGCTCTGAATAACCGTGTTAATCATTTCTCTTAAAATTTTGCCCTGCAATTTTAAACTCACTAGTTTACGGGCTTCCCTGATGGCTCCGCTGGTAAAGAATCTGCCTGCAATAGGGGAGACTTGGATTCAGTCCCTGGGTTAGGAAGATGCCATGGAGAAGGAAACAGCTACCCACTCCAGTATTCTGGCCTGGAGAATTCCATGGACTATACAGTCAATGGGGTTGCAAAGAGTTGGATACGACTGAGTGACTTTCACTTTCACTAGTTTATAGTATAGAAAATTCATCATCTCTTTAAAAAGATCCAGTCTCCTAGAATCTCTTCCTGAAGTGAAAACACTTCACTGCTCCCTCAGAGCACCAGCTATGGCCAGCCTGTGCATAAGCTCCTTCCATCGGCTGGGGTCTCATTCCCTTGACTACATGCACACTTCTCCACTGAGCAAGGAACAACTAAGAAATCATTTTTTTTTTTTACTAACTGCCATCAACCATATCCCGGCAAAACTCTTTCTGCTTTCCCTCTTTTGTTGGAGAATAATGACTAATTTTTAATTTTTATTTTATATTAGGGTATAGTTGATGTACAATGTTGTGTTAATTTCAGGTGTGCAGCCAAGTGGTTCAGTTATATATACATATACATATACCCATTCTGTTTCAGATTCTTTTCCCATATAGATTATTATAGGATACTGAGTATAGTTTCCTGTGCTATACAGTAGGTCCTTGTTGTTTCTCTATTTTACATCTAGTAGTGTGTATATGTCATTCCCAAATTTCTAATTTATCCCTCTAAACTTTTCCCTTTGGTAACCATAAGTTTGTATGACTCAGGGAACCCCTGAATCATACAGCAAAACCCCTGAGTCACACAGCAAATTACCATTGGCTATCTGTACCACATCTTCCTTATTCCTCTGTGGATGGGCATTTAGGTTGCTTTCTCTTCCTTTCGCTTTCTCTTAATTATACAGCGGACAGAGCAAAGAATTTTCTGGTCTCTTTCCATAAATGAAGTTCAGTCCACCTCAAAATGCCAATCTCCTTTCCCATTTGAAACTCGTCCCCCATTCAGCTCCCATCATCAGCTCAAAAGTGGGAAAGCAGGGGGTGGGGCTTGTGGAAACAAGGGAGGCTCTGTCTGCCCTTCAGCTCCTCTTCCTCCTCTAAAGTGGGAGTGGGGGTTCATGTTCCAGGAAGGTTCTGGTTCTTAGAATTCCTCCACCCCTTACATTCCCAAGATTGACTACTCTGGTGTTGAGAGAAGACATCTCATACAGATCGGGGGAGGGGCAGGTACCCTTATTTTCTTTCTGGTTCTATCTGATGCCAGAGTGATTCCTTCCAAATAGATGATGTGTATGGCATTTAGGGATCGATGTTCAGCTTCACACTACTCCCCTCCATTTTCAAGAACCACACACCATGCAGAAGGAGGTAGGTCTATCTACCTTCAGCCCAGACAGTGGTCCGAGCCCCAAGCCCACTTTCTGTGAATCCTGTAGCCTTATTTAGCCACTGCAGTCCCTCATGAAACCTTTCAACTCACCTACATTCACGGGGAGGGGAGAGAAAAGCCTCACTAGGCTGCTGCTGCTAAGTCGCTTCAGTCGTGTCCGACTCTGTGCAACCCCATAGACGGCAGCCCACCAGGCTCCCCCGTCCCTGGGATTCTCCAGGCAAGAATTCTGGAGTGGGTTGCCATTTCCTCCTCCAATGCATGAAAGTGAAAAGTGAAAGTGAAGTCGCTCAGTCGTGTCCAACTTGTAGCCACCCCATGGACTGCAGCCCACCAGGCTCCTCTGTCCATGGGATTTTCCAGCCAAGAGTACTGAAGTGGGGTGCCATTGCCGTCTCCGCTCACTAGGCTAGCTCCTCACAAAGGCAATCATTTTCTTTCTCATGCCCTCTCTGTCTTCTTATGTAAGCTGGGATGCGGTCAGCTCTGGGGCTGTTGTTGAATGTGGCAGGGATAATTTGACTTCCTATAAAACCCTGAAGGAGATATCTGGACCCAAGTGGGTTTTGGTTCTAAAGGGTGTGTGATATTTACTGCGTCTGTGCTCTCAGCAGGAAAACTACACCCAAAATCCTTGCAGCATTCATTGGTTAGTAGCAACCATTGCTATTTGATGGTTAGAATCAAGGTCAAGGGTGAAGGTCACCTTACCATCACAACCCTAAATTGTCTCTGCCCATGTGAGGATGTGGGTCTCCACATGAGAACCACTGGCCCCTCACTTTCATAAAACTCACTCTTTACATACTCAAAATATGAGTAAAGTAGTTTCCCTATTATTTCTCCAGCCCTCAGCTTACCCCAGACTCTGATAGTTTAGTTCCTTTAGCTTTATCACATTTAGTCTAAACATTGCATCTGTGTTGCTCTTCAGTGAATCCTCAATGGATGTAGTCTGTTCACATAACAGAATTTCTTTTTATCCATTTCTATAAACAGAAGTGGTGTTCCTCCACCCCACCCCAAAAAGTTGGACAAAGGGCTGGCAAGATCAAAAATGCTGAGATCCCTTGCAGAGAAAAGGGAACCTTCCTACACTGTTGTTACAAATGTAAATTGGTACAGCTACTACAGAGAATGGTGTGGAGGTGTATGACCCAGCAATCCCACTCCTAAGCATATACCTGGAGAAAACCATAATTTGGAAGGATGCGTGCACCCTGATGTTCACTGAAGCACTATTTACAATAGTCAGGACAGGAAAGCAATGGAATGACCATTAGTGGAGGAATGGATAAAGAAGATGTGGGGTGTGTGTGTGTGTGTGTATATATATATAATGAAATATTACTCAGCCATAAAAGGGAACAAAATAGTGCTATTTGCAGACATGTGGATGGACCTAGAGAATGTCACACAGAGTAAAGTAAATCAGAAAGAAAAAATATATATAATATTGCTTATATGTGGAATCTAGGAAAAGTGTGGAGATGAACTTACTCACAAAGCATAAATAGAGTTACAGATGTAGAGAATAAACTTAGGGCTACCAAGGCAGATGGGAAAGGTGGAATGAATTGAGAGACTGAGATTGACATATATATACTACTATATATAAAACAGATAATAAATGAGTATCTCCTGTGCAGCACAGGGAGCCCTACTCAATGCTGTGTTAGTTGCTTAGTCAGGTCTGACTCTTTGTGACCCCATGGCCTGTAGCCCACCAGGCTCCTCATTCCATGGAATTCTCCAGGCAAGAATATTGGAGTGGGTAGCCATTCCCTTCTCCAGGGAATCTTCCCGACTCAGGGATTGAACTCAGACCTCTTGCATTGCAAGCGGATTCTTTACTGTCTGAGCCACCAGGGAAGCCCAGAAACTAACAGGAAAACAAGAAACTAACTCAACATTGTAAAGCAAAGATTTGTTGTTGTTTAATCGCTAAATCACATCCAACTCCTTTGCGACCCCATGGACTGTAGCCTACAAGACTCCTCTGTCCATGGGATTTTCCAGGCAAGAATACTGTAGTGGGTTGCTGTTTCCTTCTCCAGGAGATCTTCCCAACCCTGGGATCAAACCTGCGTGCCTTTCATCGCCTGCACTAGCAGGTGGATTCTTTACCATTATATGCCAACAAAAATTAATTTAAAAAACATGCTGAGATCCCTTAACTGGAGAGCAGATGAAGGTAAAGATGGATTAAGAACTAAATATTTTTAGGAGGAAGTGCAGGTCTTTTTTAAAGTTAATTTTTATTGAGTGCTTACTATGTGTCAGACATTGTTTTAAGTACTTTATGTATATATTAAATACCATTTGTAAAACACAAGAAACATATAAGTTACAATTATATTCCCGTTTTACAGATGAAGAAACTGAGTCACAGAGTGTTTAAACAAGAGTCAAAACAGGGATCTGAAGAACAGGCTTCTGGCTCCCAAGTTGGCTCTTGACTGCCACATTGAGTTATCACAGGATACAAAGTGATGGGGTTGGGAAATGGGACAGCTAGCTGTCTTTGCCAATGTGATCCAGGAAGTCCCCTCTGAGCCCTGACATGGGGCTATGACCGGAACAAGAAGGAGCCATCCATCAAGACCCACAAGAACTTACAGGGAGGAGGAAGAGAAGGGTCCAAGGCCCCAGGGAGGAGAAAGTTATTTTGCTCTGGGCAACAGGCAAGGGCCAAGAGTAAGACAAAGAGTGGCATGGCCACAAGTGGAGGGGCAGACTGGCCAGATAAGGGGAGGGTCTTTCATGGGGGAAAGGTGACCAATGTCCCTCCAGCCTCACTAAGCACATACCAGAAAGGAAATAGACTTGAAGAATGTATGAGTTAAACTGTTTTTAAGGCAGAATTGTACAATACTGAATGGAAAATACTGAAGTGAAACATGACATCCAGTTCTCTGGTAGGTTTTTACATAAATGATTGAGTTGAGGAATGAGGGGGTTTAGAGAGGTGTCTGTTTGTCTCTGTTTTGTTCCACTTCTTCAGTTCAGTTCAGTCACCCAGTCATGTCCAACTCTTTGCAACCCCATGAACCGCAGCACGCCAGGCCTCCCTGTCCATCACCAACTCCCGGAGTCCACCCAAACCCATGTCCATCAGGTCGATGATGCCACCCAACCATCTCATCCTCTGTAGTCCCCTTCTCCTCCTGCCCTCAATCTTTCCTAGCATCATGGTCTTTTTCAATGAGTCAGCTCTTTGCATGAGGTGGCCAAAGTACTGGAGTTTCAGCTTCAACATCAGATCAGATCAGTTGCTCAGTTGTGTCAGCCTCTTTGCAACCCCATGAATCACAGCACGCCAGGCCTCCCTGTCCATCACCAACTCCCGGAGTTCACTCAGACTCACGTCCATCGAGTCAGTGATGCCATCCAGCCATCTCATCCTCTGTCATCCCCTTCTCCTCCTGCCCCCAATCCCTCCCAGCATCAGAGTCTTTTCCAATGAGTCAACTCTTCGCATGAGGTGGCCAAAGTACTGGAGTTTCAGCTTTAGCATCATTCCTTCCAAAGAAATCCCGGGGCTGATCTCCTTTAGAATGGACTGGTTGGATCTCCTTGCAGTCCAAGGGACTCTCAAGAGTCTTCTCTAACACCACAGTTCAAAAGCATCAATTCTTCGGCACTCAGCCTTCTTCACAGTCCAACTCTCACGTCCATACATGACCACAGGAAAAACCATAGCCTTGACTAGACGGACCTTTGTTGGCAAAGTAATGTCTCTGCTTTTGAATATGCTATCTAGGTTGGTCATAACTTTCCTTCCAAGGAGTAAGCAACTTTTAATTTCATGGCTGCAAAAACCATCTGTAGTGATTTTGGAGCCCAGAAAAATAAAGTCTGACACTGTTTCCACTGTTTCCCCATCTATTTCCCATGAAGTGATGGGACCGGATGCCATGATCTTCATTTTCTGAATGTTGAGCTTTAAGCCAAATTTTTCACTCTCCACTTTCACTTTCATCAAGAGGCTTTTGAGTTCCTCTTCACTTTCTGCCATAAGGGTGGTGTCATCTGCATATCTGAGGTTATTGATATTTCTCCTGGCAATCTTGATTCCAGCTTGTGTTTCTTCCACTCCAGCATTTTTCATGATATACTCTGCATATAAGTTAAATAAACAGGGTGACAATATACAGCCCTGACGTACTCCGAACACCTAGGATTGATCTCCTTTAGGATGGACTGGTTGCATCTCCTTGCAGTCCAAGGGACTCTCAAGAGTCTTCTCCAACACCACAGTTCAAAAGCATCAATTCTTCGGCGCTCAGCCTTCTTCACAGTCCAACTCTCACATCCTTACATGACCACTGGAAAAACCATAGCCTTGACTAGACGGACCTTTGTTGGCAAAGTAATGTCTCTGCTTTTTAATATGCTGTCTAGGTTGGTTATAACTTTCCTTCTAAGGAATAAGTGTCTTTTAATTTCATGGCTGCAATCACCATCTGCAGTGATTTTGGAGCCCAGAACAATAAAGTCTGACAGTTTCCACTGTTTCCCCATCTATTTCCCATGAAGTGATGGGACCAGATGCCATGATCTTCATTTTCTGGATGTTGAGCTTTAAGCCAACTTTTTCACTCTCCTCTTTCACTTTCATCAAGAGGCTCCTTAGTTCTTCACTTTCTGCCATAAGGGTGGTGTCATCTGCATATCTGAGGTTATTGATATTTCTCCCAGCAATCTTGATTCCAGCTTGTGCTTCCTCCAGCCCAGGGTTTCTCATGATGTACTCTGTATATAAGTTAAATAAGCAGGGTGACAATATACAGCCTTGACGTACTCCATTTCCTATTTGGAATCAGTCTGTTATTCTATGTCCAGTTCTAACTGTTGCTTCCTGACCTGCATACAGGTTTCTCAAGAGGCAGGTCAGGTGATCTGGTATGCCCATCTCTTTCAGAATTTTCCACAGTTTATTGTGATCCACACAGTCAAAGGCTTTGGCATAGTCAATAAAGCAGAAATAGATTTTTTTTCTGGAACTCTCTTGCTTTTTCAATGATCCAGCGGATGTTGGCAATTTGATCTCTGGTTCCTCTGCCTTTTCTAAAATCAGCTTGAAGATCTGGAAGGGTGGTGGGGGGGGATATTTCAAATAGGGTCCTAAGGGAAGACTGCTAGGGAAGGCGACCTTTGAGCGGAGCGCCAAGTAAATGACAGATTACAGGCAGATGAGCTGATAGCAGGGGAAGAACATTCCAGGGAGAGGGAAAAGCCAGTGCAAAGGCCTGGAGGTGAGCACATGCCTTGTGTGTTCTGGCAGCAGGGTGCAGTGTGGCTGCGGCAGAGTGATGGAGGGGCAGGCGGTAGGAAATGAGGTCAAAGAGGATGATTAAGGCCTCAGATATGTCCTTCTTTAATTTTATGATTCAACTCCGCATGCATGAAACATTCCTATACACCAGAAACAGAAATAAATCATGCCCCAGGGGAGAGATTACCACCAAGGTTAAAAAATAAATAAAAGTCGCTACAGAAAATTTTCAGTCATCAACTCTCTCAGGGGTATCAGCCAGTCTCTCTCTGCCTATCATGGTGTTTTCAAGTCTCTTCTCCAACTCAGGTTTGATCCCTGGTCAGGAAACTAAGGTTCCATGAGCCACAGAGCAACTAAGCCAACACACCACAACTAGAGAGTCTGTGGGTTGCAAAGAAAGACCCCATGTGTGGCAACTAAGACCTGACACAGAATAAATAAATAAATATTTTCAAAGAAGAGTCTCTTCCAAATGAAGCCACAGACCACCTGGCAACTGCCTATGAATGAGTAAGGGTTTTTCCAAATCAAACTCAGTCTTTTCATCCTTCTTGAATATATATCAAAACCCAACACAAAGCAATTAATGAAAAATATGAACATAATCATAAATACGATGGGAAATTTTACAACATAACTCTAAAGAAGCACAAAATCACAGGCTATTAGCACCAAACCCAGAAACCTACTGAGTTTCCCAAGACCCATCTCTCCACTGTTGCCTCGCGTGGAAGGAGGTGGGGAGGTGGGTAGTGGGGATGAGGGGGAAGACAGTTCTGACGAAAATGTATGTCAATACCTGCAGATAGTTCAGAAAGAAAGACCTGAGTGTCTCCTTCCTTTGCTGCTTTCGCCCCTCTCCCTGCCCCCACCCCAGAGCTGACACTGAAGCATCTGAGTGACAAGGGCTGCAGCTCATCACGATGAAAGCAGGCATTCTATTTCAAGGTGAGGTTCAAAACAACCCGCTCTGCAGGGACTTCTTTCTTCTTGAAATCAGATGGCGCCTCTGAGGACTTCAGTGTGCTGAGTCACCAGCCAGCTACATACCCGCTGTTTCATTGAAGGCCACCAGGCTGAGACCCCGTCTTCCTCCTCGGTCAGGTGAACACAAGGACCAAGATGAGACAGCATCTTCAGAAGAAGTTCCTGCAAAAGGTCCAGACTTAGAACAAAACTGGTTTCCATTTCTCTTATATTTAAATTTTTTAAATTATTTTAAAATATTTATTTATTTATTTTGGCTGCCTTGTGTCTTTGTTGTGGCTGGAGGGTGTTTCTCCTGTTTTTAAAAAAAATTTTTTTTTAATTAATTAATTATTTATTTATTTAGGCTGCCCTGGGTCTTTGTTGCAGCTGGAGGGCATATCTCTTATTTTTAAAATTTTTTAAATTTTAGTTTATTTATTTTGGCTACCCTGGGTCTTTGTTGTGGCTGGAGGGTATTTCTCTTATTTTTTAAATTATGTTAAAAAAATTTATTTATTTAGGCTGCGCTGGGGCTTGTTGTGGCTGGAGGGCTTCTCTTGCAGTGGAATATGGGCTCTCTAGCTGTGGTGCACAGGCTTAGTTGCCCTGAAGCATGTAGGATCTCAGTTTCCCAACCAGGGATTGAACCCATGTCCTCTGCTTTGCAAGGCAAATTCTCAATCACTGAACCACCAGGGAAGTCCTCAGTTTCTCTCTCTATAAGGAAATAAGACAACCTAGAAATAATTTTTAAAAACTCTTCCCATTATTTTTACATAAAACTACCTAAAGCTGCCTAATTACTGCACTTTTTAATTTGTTAGGCAAGTGTTTATCCATTAAGCATATCTATAGGCCGTGCATGGCAAAGATACTGGAAAATTTTAGCCTGCATAGAGGCTTTCAGATTAGAGCTCTAGGAGCTGAAAGTTGACTGCTACACTGGCAGACAGGTTTCAGTGAATTAGTTACTGACTTACCTAAATGGGGATATGTCACATAAAAATCTAAAATTGGAGATGCTCCCAGAAATTTGAAAGATCTGGCAACACTGGACCAAAATTCCTTCAGAGACACAATCGGTGTGACCCTTCAGACTGAAGGTACCCCCAGGTCAGCACTCACTGACTGATGAGCCATGCATCCTCCCGTTTTAGTGCCTGTCCCTAGGAAATATATGCCTGGGACTTCCATCTAATCCAACCAGTTTATGGGACAGATGGAGAAAGCAGGGTCCAGAGAATTTTAAATGACTCACCTCAGGGCTCTGGGATAAAAGCAGAGCAGGACAAAAGCAGAGCAGGACCCAGAGTTCGGGTCCCCTTCCCATGACATCCCCCTTCCCTGGAGCTACAGTTGTGAAAGAAACTGGGTCACATTTGAAGCAGTATCTCAAATGCTATTAGCTCTGAAGTTATTTTAATTATAAATCATCAGTGCAATCTAATGAAGGCATCAAAGCTGATACTGGTATATACCAGAAGGGCTAAGGAGAAGTATAACTAGGTGATATAACATTTTCTGAGAGATTTAAAATATAAGTAATCTATATTTAAAGTATTTTTTTGTGAGTAACAGAGTGGGACAAAGAAAAGCTGAATAAAAAGTACATCCTAATTGAACTATATTGAATAAATTAGAAATGATACATCCCGGATTTTTTCTTTTTAAATCTAAAAGTTATTTAAGAGGTTTTTCTTATACAAGAATTCTGCCCACCTATCTTTCATGTCATTAATTCATGCTAATATATATAATGAAGATAATGGGTAATTATTGAGGCCTTCCAAATTCTTTATGACAAGTGATATTATTTTCTCCATAAGGTACATTTACAGGCCATCTAAAACTGTTTTGGCTACATGGATAGAAGTGTTATAAACATATATAAAATCAAAATATGCTGGCACTAATGACTCTGATGTTAATTTTTTTCATACTCCGTCAACTCAGAATAGAAATGAGTTTCCTACATTCATTTTTCTATGTCCGCTTCCCAGGTGGTGCTAGTGGTTAAGTGCTCACCTGCCAATGCTGGAGACATAAGAGATGTGGGTTCGATCCCTTGGTCAGTAAGATCTTCTGGAGGACGGCATGGCAACCTACTCCAGTATTTTTGCCTGGAGAATCTTATGGACAGCGGAGCCTGGCAAGCTATGGTCCATAGGGTCGCAAAGAGCTGGACACAATTGAAGTGACTGAACATGCAAGAACAATTCATCATCATAATCCCATCCTGTTTTCCAGGTAATTCAGACTCCATCGCCACAATTTCCAGAAACTCGTCACCTTGAAGAGGTTGAAAAAGAAACCAAAATATTTCTTTCTTTCTTTAATTGGCCGCTGCTTACAGGCTCTTAGTTCCTTGACCAGGGCTCCTGGCAGTGAAAGCACTAAGTCCTAACCACTGGACCTCCAGGGAATGCCCAACAGAAATATTTCTTTGGAAAACTATGTAATCTTGAAAATGACTCATAATGAAAATATGAGTCATCTTGAAAATGACCCCCTCATTCAGTTCAGTCACTCAGTCTCCCCCCTCAAAAAAAGAAAAAAGGAGTAACCAAATGGTGACAGGGGGACCATAGACATGACAAGCAGAATGAGCCCCACATTTACAGTTTCACAGAGCTTCCAGCAGAGCCAATAAAATGAGAGGCTTTACTTCTTTCTTATCTCACTAGCAGCCATCAAACCTGGGTGCCAGAGAGCACGTCTAAGACCATCTAAGCACAATGCTGTTCAGTAATGCTGTAATGCCGTTTGAAATCCCAGTTGCTAAAATTAAACTGACACTTGGCAGAAATCATCATAACACTTTCCATCGCAGCCATCATGGCAGGCAGAAAGAGTGTCTGTATGGCACGGGGAGTGCTCAGAACAGAACCATGCATCACAGGAGGCACCGATGTCTGAGGCCACACAGAGAAGGGTTGAGTGGGAGCTAGCATTTGAAATCCCAATCAGAAAAATGCCACAGTCTCCATCCTTTTCCCTCATAGGGACCCAGAAGTCACTGCTCGAATTCAAAGTGCATTCTTCACTTTGCCTTCATTTCTTTTTTTTATTTTCTGGCTGTTCTGGGTCTTTGTTGTTGTGTGCAGGCTTTCTCTAGTTGCAGTGAGCTGGGTTACTCTAGTTTCTGTGCGAGGGCTTCTCAATGAGGTGGCTTCTCTTGTTGCAGAGCACAGGCTCTACAGCGTGGGCTCAGTAGTTGCAGTACACAGGCTCAGTTGTCCCGAGGCACGTGGGATCTTAGTTCCCCGACCAGGGATTGAACCCATGTCCCCTGCATTGGCAGGCAGATTCTTAACCACTGGACCACCAGGGAAGTCCTGCCTTCATTTTTTAATCAGAGGAGAGAGGCGTGAGTCTACCTCATCTGCTAGAGTGGGTTTTCTCCTTCACCTCTCCACCACTCTCAGGATCAAGGCAACTCCTTCCCAGCTAGGAGATTCCTTAATTGGCAGAAGGACGATTTTTAAGGCCATGGGAAGGCATTCTTCTTCCCAGGGAGCCCAGACGACTGCCTCTGTTCTGGAAGCATTTCCATTCTAACCTAAAGCATGTGTCTGTTTCCACACTACCCAGGGCATGAGTCATAGGCAACTAAAGGGTTAAACAGATTCCTTGGAAAGAAGACAAGACTCCAGAGCCCTGCAGGTGTGGAATCACAGCCTGCCACCGCTCACCAGATTCCCAGGCTCCCAGGCTCCGAGTTAGCAAGGTTTGGCTTTTCTTGTTTTGCCATTAAAAAAAAAAAAAAACAGAAGAAGAAATTAAATATTCTGTTCTTCCTGTATACAACTGAGCATGCAGCAAATGCCCTCAGTAAATATCTGTTGAACAGTCAACACTATTTTATAAGATTTCAGAGTTTTCTCCCACCCTGCAACTCCCAACCAGGATTTGAAGTTTCTAGTCCATAGATCATCAGTTTAGGGCCCAATTATCTGACATAACAGCTAGAGCACTATATCCTCTTATGGGAGCCACACCAAAGCTCTACGTCATAATGAAGTCACCTTATCCAAAATCACAAAGACCAAGAATAATGAAATTATTAAACAGAAGAAAACTGATGACCAGGCAAAATGAAAATGAGGAATTTTATCTCAGTCAACAGAAAGAAAGGCTAAAGTAGGTAAGACATACAGGAGAAGAGTTTGTTCTTTTTTATTTAGTCACAACACATCAGTACAACAGAGGTCAAACCCAGTTCAGTGGAGGTCACTTAAACTATACCTGCTAAAGGAATAGACCTGTAAAATGATGCTTTTATAGCTCAAATCAAATTAAATAAATCAAATAGAAGGCAGCAAAGACCTTTTAAGTTATCTCAACAACCATATTTCCATGCGCCAAAAAGAAGAACACAACATAAACATTCCCAGTGAAAAGAAAACATGGCAGCTCCGGGAAGAATTAGGTTGTGAATTTAACAGGTTCCACTGGACTATCCCATTGACCACTTGCACACCATGATCACTTATCCATGTTAACATCTGTGAACTTGAGATCTGTGAAATTAAAAATTCATTGCATTGCTTGAGGCTGATAAATGCAGACATATTCTATGCAACTGTCGTCTGTCCCTTCCTACCAACTCCAAACCCAGACCTCTCCTAGCCAAGCCAGAACTGTGAATCCTGGCAGACGACAGTGACTGGTCATTCAGATTCAGGGCCCCTAATGGTTTGTACATTCACCTCACTGCAGTAGGAGGCAGAGAATTAGCTAGTCTTTCTTGGATAAAGCTGATCATCTGATTTGTCAACGCTTTATTCAGAAATATAAAATTCAATACAGCCCGCCCCCCAAAGAATATCATTTATACAATACCTTACTTGTCAAAATATTAACAAAATAGCATCATGTTAACATTGAGCACAGTGGTTTGGAAAATTAATTCTAAAAAGAGACTGTAACTATACAAGGAGACAAACAGACTCAAAATACTAAATGTTAAAATCCCCAAAACTTTGGGACAAAAATGGGATCTTTCTTAGACAGGTTAACAAAGTAAATTAGGCACAGTACAAACCTATCACCAATTTGTGGGTTTATACTATTTCAATTTAATGTTTGGAACAAAATTTAACAACTAGTTTTTTTTTAAACTGCTAATACATGACATGATTAAAAAAACTTTAAAAAAGAAAAAGTAAACCAACAAACCTTTCGTCTTTCAACAAAGTTTATCTGAAAGTGTACCTTTTTCCTTTTTATTTTACCGATGACTTTAAGGTGATGTTGGCAACAGCCCAGCTCAGCTGGGAATTTAAGCTTTCCCCTCCCTCATTCTACAGCATCAGTTCTTTAAAAAGCTCCAATCTCCGTCCCCCAAGGTCTATAGGGTTTGCCAAGGTTTGCTGCCTGCGTGGGTGCCGAAGGGCTCAGTGCATTGGGAGACAGTAAGTGAAAGGAGCCAAAAGAGAAGGGGAAGGCCGACAGGGAGGCCACGGAGGAGAGCAGGGGTGGAGAGAGTTTGGAGGCGGAGGTGACCACCGGGAGCACCGGTCCAAGGCCGCCGCTAGGGGGCGCTCGCAAAGCGGACGCCTCCGGATGTGCTGTGGCCAACCTGCCCTGGTGGTGGGATTCCGTGGGTGAGGCCGAGGTGCCAGTGTTCCCGTGGGTGCTCTGGGACAGTAGTAGGGGGTGCGCGACGTGCGGGTGATGTCCGAAGGCGCTCCCCCAGGGAATGTGTCCAAGGCCTGCGTGGGCGCCGCTCGCCGCTTCCCGCTGGGAGGCATAGTTGTTCAGATGTGAGACCAGGCGAACTCGAAGAGGGTCCGAGGCATCCAGTCCTTCAATGATGCTCAGGTAACGGGCGACTTCGGCCAGGCATTCCCGAAACCCCAAACTCCGATAGTCCATAGCAAGGGCGTGCGCGTCAAAATAGCCTGAGGAAACGAACAAAAGAAAGACCTCAGAGCTTCGCTCATTTCCCTCATTTCTTCGATCCCAAAGGCAGCCCTTCCTGGCAAATAGCTACATCCTTTAAGGAAAAAAAAAAAAAAAAGCACTCACGGGCTCTTCTCAAAGTCCAAATATTTGGGAGTCGACCAAAATCTTTGCATTAATCAACATAAGAAGTATGTGTTTGCTAATGCAAGTTCAAAGCCCAATTAGAAACTGCCAAGCAGAAACTGGAATTATACCCTACCGGCAGATGAAACTAGGTTCATTCCTTTAATGTTTTCCCTCAACAACAACAAAAAACACATCAAGGACAGAAAAACCACAGAGTAGTGAAATTCATTAGACACACAGATGTAAGTTATCATCACGGAGCTTTTAGGCACTTGGTCCAGAGTAGAGCATTTTCCGGCTGGAGACAGACACACAGACCTCGGTCCCCCACCTTCCTTGGAGTTTTCTCTACTTCATCACAACAGGTTTCTTTCCTCAAGAGTCATGTGCCAGGTTATTCTTTAAGAATCTTGTATATGAAATTAAGACCATATATATTTTAAAAAAAGGGGGGGGGGGGGGGAGCTTTTTCTCCAAAAGGTTAATAAACAAATGTGGTTTGAGCTACCTGACCAGAGCTGTCACAACTTTAGCTGTCACACATAATAGGTATTTTCCAAAAGAAGGTGCATAAGCTTAATTTGCAGAGGGCTGGGGTGATGAATTCACTGGAGAAAACCTATGTGCACGCGAAGGCACACCGACAGGCAACCCCCCACACAACACACCGTCCTCTCTCCACCCCCAAAGCGCACAGTAAAAATAAAGCAGCGACTGCACCAATCCTAGCCGCGGGTAGCTGATCACTCTGCCCCCAGACACGCAGACGCCCCACCGGACTAGAGACGTACCTTTCCCTCCTGCAGTGTGTAGCATTTTCAGGTGATCCACCGTCATCTGCAGGATCTCGGCTTTTTCTAGCTTGGCAGATCCCTACAAAAGGAAACAACAACAAAAACCTGATTTGGCACCTACTGCCTTTGGGGAACAACTTGAAATATATACGCATAGATGTGCTCTGTAAATCATAAAAGCATAGACAACAGCAAAATAAATTATCTTCGCAAAACATGTTGGAATCTGGATGAATTTATTTCCTTCTCACAAACGCGGTTATTTCCCAAGGCACGGGTGAGATTCAGATTAAGGAGCCGAAGGATTCTGAAGGCGTGGATAGCTACACCGAGAGAGCTACCTACTTTCTCCATTACCTGCTTCTCAAAAGCACTGGGTACCAGCCTCCTCAGCTCAGACAAACTGTTATTGATCCGGTCTCGTCGGCGCTTCTCAATAATCTGGAGAAAGCAGGCAAAACAAAGGGAGACATTTACATTACGACTGTAAATTCTAAAATGAAGAAAGGTGGTTCTTCCCGTTAATTAATAAAACAAACAGCCTCCCCCCACCCCAAAAAAAGGGTGCACTGTAAAGAGACTCACGCCTCTCCGTCTTTTCCTGGCCAAGATCTGTGAAGATGTAGTTGGGGACATGGAACCTAAAGCTGAACTCAAGTTCCTAAATGAAAAGGGGGAAAAAGAAACAAACAGGAATCGCCGTTAAGCGAGAGTAGGTGATCTGAGAGGTCGCCCCCACGCCCTACCCGTACTCAGATTTTTTAGGCAACTTGGGCTTGAAAGCACCTCCGGGTCGTTCACCCGGGGCGGAGGCCTGCCGGAGATGCGCGGAGGTCAGTGCAGGGCGCCGGCATGCCCCGGGCCCTCGTGCGCTGTCACCGAGGCCAGCCGACGCTAGCCTCCCGCCGCCAACTCACCCATTCTCATCCGCACTCTCCTTTTCCACCTCGATGGTCTCGTCCAGCTCGCTTTCCGAGGAGCTGTACTCGGGGTGGGCTCGCTTCATGCTGGCTGAGCGGGGAATCTGGGGGAGGGTCGGCACGGCGGGCAGGGAGGAGTTAACTGAAGCGGCGCCTCTCCGCGCTCGACTGCTCGCGTTCCGCACACACTGGTCCGGCTCACGCTCTGCCTCCGGTTAAAACTCAACCATCCCTTTCCCACGCTGCGCCCCTTCCCAGGGCCCTGGGGAGGGCGGGGGAGTGGAGGGGGCGGACGAGGGGGCGGAGGGGCGGGGCGGTGGCTCCCGGGCAACAGCCTTCCCTCGGCCAATCCGGTTTCTAGCTCCTCTGATTGGCAGCCTCTCAGGAGAGGGGCGGGGGCGAGGCTGAGGCCGAGGGCTAACCCCAGGCCCGCCCTCCGCGCCCGCCCCTGCCTGGCGGCGGTGTGTCGGCTCCGCAGGGGCTCCACCGGGCCTCCGCTGGGGAGGAAGGAGGCGGCGCGGGCGGCGCAGGGCCGGCGGCGGGCAGGCGGGGGAGGCCGGGCCGGGACACCAGCCCGCCGTCGGCCGCGGCCCCGCCCCGCCCCGCGCGCCCCGATTGGCCTGGCCTCACGCCAGGGCCGCGCCTGTAGCGCCGCCGGTGAGCCGCACGCGCCGCGGGCCGTGGGAAAGTGCCGGCGCCGCGGCCGCCAGCCAATCCGGGCGACCGACGGCGGCGACGGCGGCCGCGCTGGCGGCGGCGGCGGCGGCGGCGGCGCTGGGCGTCCGCATGAATGGAGAAGAATGGGCAGGCGGGGGAGCGGGGCCGCGTGAGGGCGCGCCGGCGGGGGCTGGGCGGCCGCGGGCCAGGCCCCCCGTGTGAACCTGTAATCGGAGCCTGGGCGCCGGGCGGCCCCGGAAGCCGCCGCCCTGCACAGCGGTAAATCTCGGCTGCCGGGCCGCGGGTGTCCGGCGGCAGGAGGCGCACGCCGCAGGCGAAGCCGGGTCCGAAGCACCTGGCCAGGCGGCGCGCCGGACGCCAGGCGGAGGGTGCGGGGCTCCAGGAGAGCGGCCGCCGGGGCGCCGTTCACTGTGGCCACTAGCCCGGGGCCCCGGACGCTTGCAGGGGAAGATGTGGTTTCGGGAAATGTTCTTTTTCGGGTTTTGGAGCTGTGTCCTCACTAGCAGACGGACTAGCTTCCGCAGGGGCTTCCCAGCCTCCGAGATGGAATAAATTCCCCTGTGCATCTGGGATCCGGGGAAATGGAGCGCTTGTTTGCTGGGCCAATTGGGGCGGGGGGTGGGGGGCGGGCAGGGGTGGACGGATGAGGGGGCAGCTGGGGCTATTCTTTTTTTTTTTTTTTTCAGGCGTTGGCGGCCAGATCCTGTCAGCGGGCGACAGGGTGGCGGGACTGTGAGCATTTACGTCTGGGGCCGCCCTGGCTGCTGAGATTCACATCTCTGACCACCAGACACACACGCGCCCCCTGCACACCTCCTGCCTTGGGGGTGGCGTGGCGGGTCTGGGTGCTACGTGTAGTTCCCAGGCCTCAAGGAGATAGATGTTTTACGAATATATATTGTATATCTCGGACTGCTTCCTGATTTGTAGGAGGTTGTTCTGAATTTAGGAATCCAGGCATCTCTCTCCCCTGACAAAGGGGCAGAGCAGTACATATTCCTCTGAAGTCCACTCGGGGACTGCAGTCTTTCAGTGATGGACTGCCTGATACATATTGTTGAGCATGATAGAAACATTGTTACCTTTGCAAGTTGCTAGTCCGTTTCTCTCCCTCCTTAGTTTATTGATTTCAATACCCACATTTCAGACGCCACACACTCAGTGGCCTGAGCCTGATAGGGATCGGATGTTTTTCAGTCGCTCACCCTGACACGGTAAGCCACTTCCTGACTCTCACTGAACCTCGTATTCCACTAAACCTCTACCACCTCAAGCCCCTCCCTCAAGTCCTTCCCAGGTGCCTCTTTCTGCTTTCCTGTCTAGGCTGGGTCCTTCCATCAGCCAACTGGGATTTGTTGTTGCTGACCCACCAGGCACCCTTGGGCCCTGGTATTGCACCGGAGGCCACTTCTCAGCTGTTCTGCCCCACTCCAGCCCCCAACCCCGCGGATAACCCCACTATTTCCTTTCTCAGCTCTTGGCTCAAGTGACAGAGCTCTCTAGGGTCTGCTACAATCACAGTTCAGCCTCCGCAGTCTTAAGTCTATCAAGTCATTGCTACCGGCTGCTTCCCTCCCAGAACCTGGTGGTCCAGGCATAGGAAACCATCCACCCACTCCCCCCTGCCTTCCAGAAGTTTCTCTGACTTTCAGTTTCTTTCCCTGCCCTAGAAGTCAGTGTGTCCACTACCCACCCCCCACCCCCCCACCCCCCCCCCCCCCCCCCCCCCCCGCCTTCTGTGGTTCTGTAAATTTTCCCAGCCTCTGGAATCTACAAGTGAGTCAACCTTTCCTGCCTTGGCCCATTTAGGCCACTTTGTTGAGTCGTGGGCAAGCTGCAGATAGGTGGAGGGAGAGGAAAATACAAAGGGGTTGAGGATTCCTCACCCACATTGATACCTACACAAGATATTTCTCCCATACTCAGTATTACTTTTCAGTCAAAAGTGAGGTCTGGATTAAAATAATCATTTCCAGTGTGCTGAGCTTTGACTCTGGCACACTGACCCCCCTCTCCCCTGGAGCACAGCTGCCTAGCCTCTAGGGAAAGGGCCTTTTCCAAGGCAGGGGGTTGGAGGAGGGGTGATGGGAGTGTTGTTCTTTTATAACTCGTGGCTCCGGCAGTACCAGCCTCTTCCAGGTTGCATGCAGGCCCATTCCTTGCCTAGTCTGAGTCTGGGTTTAGTTAGTTATTTGTGTCCTGTAGGTTGCCTTTCTCTGTGTTTTCTTGGGAAGAGATGCCCTGGAATAGATGGGTACTCAAGATTTGGGAATTCACTCACAGGGCTAGGCTTGAGCCAGGCTTCTTCAGAGATGAACTCCTGAGACCTCCAGAGGAAAAGAGCTCAGCCTCAAATCACAACTCCAGCATTTCTATATGAAACAGGCTTAAGTTGAAATGGATACGCACACACTACTGTTCATGATGGATAACAGCAAGGACTTGCTATTTAGCACAGGGAATTCTACTCAGTGTTCTGTGATAACCTGTATGAGTATATGTGCTCAGTCTCGTCCAATTCTTTGCAACCCCATGGACCCCACCAGGCTCCTCTGTCCATGGGATTTCCAGGCAAGAATACTGAAGTGGGTTGCCCTTTCTTTCTCCAGGGGATCTTCCCAGTCCAGGGACTGAATCTGAGTCCTGCATTGGCAGGCAGGTTCTTTTACCACTGAGCCACTAGAGAACCCCATCTATATGAGAAAGGAATCTAAAAAAGAATAAATATATGTATATATATAACTGAATCACTGTGCTGTATGTTTGAAACTAACAACATTGTAAATGAACTAAAAATTATATATAACTGAATCACTTTACTATATGTCTGAAACTGACACAGCATTATAAATCAACTATACTCCAATTAAAAAAAAAATACCACCACCGTGGGAATCAGTGGCTGAGTCCCACTGGAGAACTCCAGAGACTGCATAGGGAAAAAGGAGAGAAAGAGGCTTAAGGATAGCCAACTGTCCAGAAGGGACACAGCAGAAGCCAGGTGAGGAAACCATCCTGGAAGAAGTCATGAACCGTCAGTTAATCCACAGGGGCTTTAGCCACTATAGACATCCTTACTTTGATGTCCTCGGTGATGCCCTTTCTCTGGCAATTTGCTGATGAGTGCAGGTGACTGAGAACAAACAGGTGTTGTGAATGGTGTGCAGGAGGGCCAGACTCCACCCACAGCCTCAAAAAGACAGGGGCTGCCTCACTTTGGGCTTTCAGACAAGTTGCTCTCTCCATTCTGAGGCAAAACGCCTTTGTTAAAATGACTTTTAGGTGAAGTCAGCCAGTGTTTGAAACATCTAGGTCTTGTTTATTTATGCATTCACTTGACAAACTCGTATAAAGTCCCTCCTATGTGCTGGTCACTGAGCCAAGCTGGGAGCATTGGGTTGGGAAGCCACAGTCCCTATCAAGCTACTCATATGGATATGTGGGAAAGACGTATTCAGAACAATATCTTAGCTGCATGACTAAGTGGCCAGTTATTTAACCTCTTTAAGCCTCAGTTCTCTCTGTAAAATGGGAATATTAATAATTATTATTTTCCATTGTCACAAAGTCAATTATGTAAATCATTTTACATAGTGCTGAGCCATTAGTAGGCACTCAAATAGTAGCTGTTATTACTAACTATTAGTATACCTGATTTACCAATGAGTAAATAAACTCAGCACTGGGTTACCCCTCAGTTTTCTTCAGATACTGTGTTATACATCTAATGAGTAAATAAGCATCTAGTGTCTAGACATATTAAATAAAACTGGGGACTTCTCTGGTGGTCTAAGGGCTAACACTGCACTCCTAAGGCAGGGGGCCCAGGTTCGATCCTTGCTGAGGGAACTAGATCCCACATGCTGCAACTAAGACCTGGCACAATCAAATAGATCATAAGGGTCTCTGAAAATCAACTATACCCCAATATAAAATAAAAATTAAATTTAAAAAGAGTAGGAAGTAATATCCTTTTAAGATGATGAGAAAGTGCTTTTTCAAAAAGCACTAGATTATTTTGAGTAGAGCGAAAAAAAGAAGCATCTGCTATTCATTATTAGTGAAAGTTGTGCTTTTTGAGTGTCTTTCTAAGGAGCATCCCTTGAGTGTGCAGTGCTATGGGTTTGAGGACAAATAAGTCACATACTTATGGAGCTCAGAGCTGGCTCCTTTATGAGAACCCACCAAATCAGAAACCACAAAGCAGAGTCACCCCAAACCGTCAGACCCAAATTCTAAGTGCCAGTTTTCCTCTGGTCCCCACGCTTCCCTCTTTTCTCTGGATGCCTGTCTCAGACGCCACACTGCCTTGTGGCATGTCATGCCACACAAAAATGCACTTCCACTCTCAACTCTCCTAATTGAGGTCAGATGTAAGACCCTCTGTGTTCGCCCTGAAGGAATGTTTAATTGGAATCCCATCAGACCGCAGTGTGGTACAGTGGGAGAGACAGAGGATTCCAAGTGTGGGTTTGAATCCTCCTTCCCTGGCTCTGTGACCTGGAGCCCATGACCACACCTCTCTCACCTCTCTCCTCTGAGCCTCACTTTCCTCATCTGTAAATTAAGAATTCTCATTCAGTGTTGGTTTTTGCCTTTCTGAAAGGTAAAATGAAACAAAGTATTTTGTAAAGATACTATATAAATGGTATGCCTTCTGCATATGAATTATAATGGTAATAACATGGGCTATTCCATCCAGTTTGACTGGACCCCTTAAGAGGAAGCTTCTGTAGGTTTTCTTGCTCCTGTCAATGCATTCCTTCAAGATGGGCCACTCCATCTTTGAAAAAGAAAAGGATCTTTAAAATGCCAAAGTGCATTTCACAGAACATTAACCTTTCAAGATTCTCTGTAAATAAAAGAATCTGTTTTCATATACATTTGGGAAACTCTTGGCAATCTCAGGGTGCATGAGAGCATGCACAGTTTTGAGAAGTCCAAAGGAAAGAAGCCTCATTGTCATGTCTGACTCAGAACTACCCAAGTTCATCATCTTTTTTCACATAGCATCTGCTAATAGTCTACTAAAACAGCATCCCTAAAGAATAGACTTTAGGAAATTCTTTACTAGCATAAGGATGGATACACTTAGCTTTTGATTAAAGACCACTGACCCACAGAAAATTAAATTAAGCAGTGAAAAGCAACTTAACAAAAACTATTATTGAGTTCTGAATATAACTTTTGATTTAAAGTTCTTTGTTGACTAATCTGAGAACCCAGTTCCTTGAAAAAAAAATTTAAATAAACAGCAGACACTCACACAGTACTTACCATATGCCAGGCAGTTTTAAGAACTTCATATATCATTCATTGAACCCTCACAGTAAACCAAGGAGGAGGAATTACTGTTTTTTCCCTGTTTTAGAAGAAGCCCAGCAGAGACAAGCAGGAGATTTGCCCAAAGTCATATCTGAATCCCTGCTATTGGTTTGATTCTATGACACTTTTCAAGAGTGCTGTGCTGTGCTTAGTCGCTCAGTTGTGTCCAATTCTTTGTGACCCCACAGACTATAGTCTTCCAAGCTTTTCTGTCCTTGGGGGTTCTACAGGAAAGAAATACCAGAGTGGGTTGCCATGCCTTCCTCTAGGTGATCTTCCCAACCCAGGGATCGAACCTAGGTTTCCCAGATTCTTTACTGTCTGAGCCACCAGGGAAGCCCCCTAAAAGAGTAGTTTCCAGCATATTCTTTTCTCAATTAAAATGATGCAAGTAGTAATTTATAACATTTTCTCAAAATAATTCAAATACTAATTTGCAGTGTATTTTCAAAATTCAGTAATTCAATGAAACTTTTTGTTTTCATACTTTCAAGGTGAAAGTGAAAGGGAAGTCGCTCAGCCGTGTCTGACTCTTTGCGACCCCGTGGACTGTAGCCGACCAGGCTCCTCTGTCCATGGGATTCTCCAGGCAAGAACACTGGAATGGGTTGCCATTTCCTTCTCCAGGGGATCTTCTGGGCCCAGGGATCGAACCCAGGTCTCCCGCATTGCAGGCAGACTCTTTAACCTATGAGCCACCAGGGCAGACTCCACTTTAAAGGTAGTTCTGGATATAAATGCACACCAGGACCCAGAGACCCCACAGAGACTGAGCCAGAACTGTGTTTGAGTGTCTCCTTTGGAGGTATACAGGTCAGCAGTGGACTGCTCCAGGGGCAGGGGCTCTGGGTGCAGTAGACCTGGGTACAGCATAAGCCCTCTTGGAGGAGGTCGCCATTAACCCCACCATAGAGCCACCAGAACTTACACACAGCTGGGGAAACATACTCTTGGAGGACAAAAACAAAAGCTTGTGGGCACCAGGACCCAGAAGAAAGGAGCAGTGACCCCATAAGAGACAGATCCAGACTTGCCCATGAGTGTACAGGAGTCTCAGGTGGAGGCATGGGTCGGTGGTGGCCTGCTGCAGTTGTCATTGAGTGTAGCAGTACATGCATGGGACCTTTTGAAGGAGGTCACCATTATCTTCATCACCTCCACCATAGTTTGGCCTCAGGTCAAACAATTGGGAGGGAACACAGCCCCTCCCATGAACAGAAAATTGGATTAAAGTTTTCCTGAGCATGGCCCCGCCAATCAGAACAAGACCCAGTTTCCCCCTCAGTCAATCTCTCACATCAGGAAGCTTCCATAAGCCTCTTCTTCTCCATCAGAGGGCAGACAGAATGAAAACCACAATCACAGAAAACTAACCAATCTGATCACATGGGCCACAGCCTTGTCTAATTCAATGAAACTTTGATCCATGTCATGTAGGGCCACTCAAGACAGACGGGTCATGGTGGAGAGTTCTGACAAAACGTGCTCCACTGGAAAAGGGAATGGCAAACCACTTCAGTATTCTTGCCTTGAGAAGCCCATGAACAGTATGAAAAGGCAAAAAGATAGGACACTGAAAGATGAACTCCTCAGGTCGGTAGGTGCCCAATATACTATTGGAGATCAGTGGAGAAAGAATGAAGATGGAACCAAAGCAAAAACAACACCCAGTTAAAACAACACCCAGTTATGGATGTGAATGGTGATGGAAGTAAAGTCCGAAGCTACAAAGAGCAATATTGCATAGGAACCTGAAATGTTAGGTCCATGAATCAACACAAATTGCAAGTGGTCAAACAGGAGATGGCAAAAGTAAACATCAACGTTTTAGGAATCAGGGAACTAAAATGGACTGGAATGGGTGAATTTAACTCAGATGACCATTATATTTACTACTGCGGGCAGGAATCCCTTAGAAGAAATGGAATAGCCATCATGGTGAACAAAAGAGTTCGAAATGCAGTACTTGGATGCAATCTCAAAAACGACAGAATGATCTCTGTTCATTTCCAAGGCAAACCATTCAATATCACCATAATCCAAGCCTATGCCCCAACCAGTAATGCTGAAGAAGCTGAAGTTGAACGGTTCTATGAAGACCTACAAGACCTTTTAGAACTAACACCCCCCAAAAAAGATGTATGGCCCCATCACTTCATGGCAAATAGATGGGGAAACAATGGAAATAGTGAGAGACTTTATTTTGAAGGGCTCCAAAATCACTGCAGATGGTGACTGCAGCCATGAAATTAAAAGCAGAAACTAAAATAACATTATAAAGCAATTATCCTCCAATTTAAAAAAAAAATAGAAAGTACCACTGTGGTGGACACAACTTCCTAAGATCTTAACAGAAGGTATAATTGAATAAACTTTTCTTTTACCACATTAAAAACACTCTAGGGGCCTCCTTAGTGGTCCAGCATGATTAAGAATCCACCTTACAATGCAAGGGACACTGGTTCAATCCCTGGCCTTGGAAGATCCTGTACACTGAGTGCCAACTAAGCCCATGAGCCACAGCTATTGAGCCCACGCTCTGCAACTACTGAACCCTGAGTACCTAGAGCCCATGCTCAGCAACAAGAGAAGCCACCACAGTGAGAAGCCTGTGCACTGCATTGAAGAGCAGCCCCCACTCAATGCAGCTAGAGAAAGCCCGCATGCATCAGTGAAGACCCAGGACAACCAAAAAGTAATAATAATAATAAATTAATTAATTAAAAAATAGAAATACTCTCAAATATTTGGCTATTTTTGGCTGTTTGGATTCTTCTGTTTGCTGAATTGTATTCAGTAACAATAATGCATAGTAAATAGCATAAAATTAACATATTTTCCCACTGGAAAAAATAAATAATAGAAACAGAAACATGAATTGGCAGAATTTTTCATAGGGTTTAAACATATGCCCTAATTTATGACAAGCAGGATGTATTCAGCTTTGAAAACAGCTTGATTAGTTTTTGCTTATGTTTTATGACATGTCATTGCCTCGGTTCATACACAATTATCATTATACTTATTTTAAATGATTTTTTAAAGTTTTTAATCAAAGTACTCAAACTCCAAGTGCAGTTTTCTGAGAACCCACAGTTCTGAGATTAAAAACTTGTCCTCTGGAAAAATATATGATTCCTAGTAAATTTTCACACCCAGTTTTAATGTTTGTTTTTTTTTTTTAATGTTTTGTATGTGTTAAGCAAATCTTAAAATATTAAGGAATTTAAGTATTTCTTATAAAGGTGACCCTAACCAAAATTTCATTCTACTATCAGCCCACATTAAATTTTTACAGTACTTATTCAGACCATCTTTGTTTCTAAATTTTCTATTTAAAATACAAAAAACTTAACACATACACAAACTTATTCTTCTGGTACAAATTATTGTCAACATGCAACATTAATTGAGATTTTTTCCCCCTTGAAATCTGACTAGAAGAATTAAGTTTTAAATCAATGTTATCTAATTTTTAATATTGTGTGTGCTCAGTCACTCAGTCATGTCCAACTCTTTGCCACCCCATGGACTGTAACCTGCCAGGCTCCACTGTCCATGGAATTTTCCAGGCAAGAATAATGGAGGGGGTTGCCATTTCCTTCTCCAGGGGATCTTCCCAACACAGGGATTGAACCCAGGTCTCCTGCATCTCTTGCATTGTCAGGCAGATTCATTACCATTGACCCACCCGGGAAGCCCAATTTTTAATATTACCTTATTTTATTCTTTCCCTCCAATTCAATCCTTACTGATAAGTGACAGAGTTCTTATATGGAACAGCATATCTGGATTCCATTCTACTGAGTTCCTGCCAAGAACTACGGCTAGTAATTGTGGTGCAGAGAAAGGAAGTAGAGTGTTTTGCAAGAGAAATTCATTAACAGTTCTTTGGATTTTATCATTGTGAACTTAGATCCCCTGAAAACACATGCAAGTGTATGCACACACACAAGTTCTTGCTTTAAGTTGTTGAGCATTAAGAGTTTTCTACACAAGGCACCATATTATAGGCTGTAAATATTCTTCCTTCTGGAACTGGACACACAAAAACCTTAGAGAGAAACTAAAAGAGCACATCGTAGTGTTGTCTTTGTCAGCATTTTCTTTCTGCTTCTCCTTTGCAGTCAGATTAACAGATAAGAAACCCACAAGTTCATCCATACTGTTCCCTAAGAGGAATTTTCATATTGCGTTCTCTGTTTATTCATGGAATCTGGGCTCTTGGACTCAACATTTTAAGTGTAAGAGAGAGAGAGTAAGAATATGCTGGTGGATGGTGAGTGAAGGAAGAATTGTGCAGGATGAAACACTCCAATGTCAGGGTCAAAAGCAACTTGCTGCCTTTATTCTCTATACCTGTATGTGTGGCATAAGTGGAGCTAGGAGAGGAAACATAAGAGGGTGTGATGGTTTGTGTCATTGTAAAGAAAAGAGGCCTCAAGTACAAGGAAACAGGGCGGGCGAGGGACGGTCCAGTGGAAAATGACTGCCGTGCCCACTAGAGCAAAGAAAAGTGAAATGGGATAGATGATCTAATTAGGTTCAGAAACTGAAGGTAGAGATTTTGAATTCTCCTATCACAAAGTTGAGGTGATACAAAATAATCCACACATATTAGAAAGAAATCCTGGAATTGGGAATCTTCTGGGAATGAACCAGGATTAAGGCTATGGTTTTAGGAAGGGGGGAAAAAAGGGAAAGAAATTCTGAAAGAACATTGAGCAGTACTTGGCGTGTCACTGGATGGAGATAATACTGCCCTGCCAGATAATGAGTTAAGAATCATTCCCAGATTTCCTGCTCAAGAAAGTGGTTCTCAACTTTTAGCATGCATTAAAGTTACCTGCATCACCGATGCAATGGACATGAACTTGAACAAACTCTGGGAGATGATAAAGGACAGGAAAACCCGGAGTGCTGCTGTCCATGGGGTCGCAAAGAGTCGGACAGAACTTGGCGACTGAACAACAAAAACAAGGTTGTTCTGCTGCTGCTGATCCAAGGACTACACTCAAAGAGCCACTGTTTTAGAAGATCATTAGCCTTTGCTATAATAATAGAGAAACTTGGCTCTAAGAGAGGACAGCTGAGGAGAAAACAAGTCGCTTGGTTTCAAGTCTATCAAAAGATCATGATGAGATACACAGCATCCAGTATATATCTTTGAAATAGCCAGGGTCCTTCGGATGATAAGAACTTTGTATTTTTCTAATTAACTTAGAATATATATTAAACCCTGAAATGAAGTGATTTGAATTTGGGGGTCATTTTGCTGGTTATGGTAATGGTTTGATGTTTGTCTTAAGAAAGTCACTGCTTACTTGAGAAACCATGAATACTCAAAATAGGTTTACCATGGGAAGGGCTCCATAGAGAAGAAAGGAAACCATTGTTTCCCTGAAGTTAAATGAAATGTCCAGGCCTCTGAAGCACAAATAAATTAGCAAATAAAAATAAAAGCATAAAGAAGGTCATCCTTCAAATCCAAAGGCAAAATAACTAAAAACTAGGTGAACATTATGGTGGTAATAATAGAACTTAGTAATACATGTTAATTATATAAAAACAAAGTGTGTTCCTCCAGGGCCTACCGGTTTTGTATTGAGCTATGTGTGCTTAGTTGCTTAGTCCTATCCAACTCTTTGCAAACCCATGGACGGTAGCCCTTCAGGTTCCTTTGTCCATGGGGATTCTCCAGCCAAGAATACTAGAGTGGGTTGCCATGCCCTCCTCAAGGGGTCTCCTACATTTCAGGCGGATTCTTTACCAGCTGAGCCACCAGGGAAGCCCCTATTTAACTATGCCACTGCCAAGTTGCTTCAGTCATTTTCGACTCTGTGACCCCATAGACAGCAGCCCACCAGGCTCTGCCGTCCCTGGGATTCTCCAGGCAAGAACACTGGAGTGGGTTGCCATTTCCTTCTCCAATGCATGAAAGTGAAAAGTGAAAGTGAAGTCGCTCAGTCGTGTCTGACTCCTAGTGACCCCATGGACTGCAGCCTACCAGGCTCCTCCATCCATGGAATTTTCCAGGCGAGAGTACTCGAGTGGGTTGCCATACATATCCCAACTTCAGACCTAGAACTATGCTGTTTAGACGAGTGGTTCTCAAACTTTTGTGAGCAGTGGAATCACATGGAGGGCTTCAAAAACACAGATTCTTGGGCACCACTTGCAGAATGTCTGACTCAGTAGATATAGCGTGGATGCAACCATGTGTGTGTGTATGTTAGTCACTCAGTCGTGTTTGATTGTCTCACCAACAAGGTTCCTCTGTTCATGGAATTCACGAGGCAGGAATACTGGAGTGGGTTGCCATTCTCTTATCCAGGGAATCTTCCTGACTCAGGGATCGAACCCAGGCCTGCCACATTGCAGGCAGATTCTTTACTGTCTGAGCCACCAGGGAAGCCTGCAACCATTTGTAGCCCAAGCAAATTTCCAGGTGAGGCCAATACTGCACATTCTGAACCACACTTTAAGAATCACTGGTTTAGATGTATAGTTTACAACTGGCCAGGTAGTATAATCATCGGGAAGTCTGTTTTAAAATCCCAGTTCTTATACTACACCCCAGATGATTAAAATCAGAATCCCTGGGGATGAAACCCAGGCATTTTGAAGTTCTGAGCTGATTCCAGTGTGGAGTCAAAGTGGAGAATTTCTAGCTAGACCTCAAACTTTAGCATACATTCAAATCAGTTGGAGACTTGTTAAACCACAGATTTCTGGTCCCTACTGGGCAGTTTCTAATTCACTAAATCTGGTTTGGGCCCAGGGCTATGCATTTCAATCAGTTTCCCAGGTGATGATGCTGTTGGTCTTGGAACCCTGCTTTGAGAACCACAGATCAGACCCCAACCTCAACTCTAGCTGCACTTTATCTATTGAGGGATCTGGTATAAAACATGAAGTTAACTACCGCCACCCCCCAAATAAACAATAAAAACCGGGCATTGGGATTTAATTCATTTAGGATGGCAAGCTTTTCGAGCTCTCCAAATGATTCTAAGGTGCAGCCCAAGACTGAGAATAACAGTCAAACCGAGCAAAGGTAAAGATGCAACAAATGCCTCACCTGAAATGTCTGCTGCTTGTCTGGCTACATATGGCCTCTTCCAACAGTATTCCAAGCATATTCCTGCTTTAATCATTATGTGCAATATAATATCTGTGCTTAAGAAAAATACTACATTTTTTAAATAAATGGAAGATTATAACAGTCATTTCTGAATTTGAGAAGTAACTAGGTTAGGCCAGGAGGGGATTCTCCCCCCTATCCTTCATTGCTATAAATACAATTTGCTGTCTGGAGTTTTTAACTGTAACATGGTAACCCACCCCTTTGGTGAGCTGCAGCTAGTCATGTAAACAGAAACATTATAACTGTTATTATAAAAGCAGTTTTCTATAAAGGAGAATTTATGCTTATATCTAAATAAACTTGAATCCTGATCAAACACCCTGGTTCCAGGAAAATAACTTTGGGTTTGGACAACACAAACCAGAGTAACGATTTGCTGCCAGTTGAAGTTTTTGAATACACAGGGTCATTTTTAATCACATAGTATGGGAATAACTGGTCTGCTGCAGACAGTAGAAGCTGAGATTTGGGAATAGGGTGGTGGGCGTGGGAAGTAACAGATGGACTCAGCACTAAACCAGAGCTTCCTTGGCCAGCTCTGAGCTCTATGCTCAGATCCATGTTCGTAAATAGTTACTTTCTACTTTAGTTGTCACCACAAACAGTGATACTATTATGTTTTAGCAGCTGATTGAGTAACTTACCATTCATGATCCTTCTGCAATATACTATGCAAGTCTAGTTATTAAACCCAGAAAGACTTTAGAAATTTAGCACTGGAAAAGCTTCACACCCACTAGAATGGTTGTAACAAAAAACTCAAACAATAGCAAATACTGGTGGGGATCTGAAGAGACTGAAACCACCCAACATTGCCAGGTTGGAATTTACCACCCAATTTACCACTTTTGCAAACAGAGTGTTGGTTTTCTTAAAAGTTAAACATGAAGTGACCACACAGCTGAGCAATTCTGCTCCTGGGTATTTACCCAAGACCAAAAATAATAATAAAAATATTTAGGCAAAAAAAGTTGAGTGTGAATGTAAAAGACGCTCAGGCAAAAACTTAAGTGTGGCTGTTTATAGCACTATTACACATAATGGCCAAAAAATGGAAGCAATCAAATGTCCATCAACTAATGAACAGATTAACAAAATGTATGTATAGTCCACGCAATGGAATATTATTCACCAATAAAAAGGGAAGTGTTAATATATGCTGCTGCTGCTAAGTTGCTTCAGTCGTTTCCAACTCTGTGCAATCCCAGAGACGGCAGCCCACCAGGGTCCTACGTCCCTGGGGTTCTCCAAGCAAGAACACTGGAGTGCCACTTCCTTCTCCAATGCATGAAAGTGAAAAGGGAAAGTGAAGTCGCTCAGTAGTGTCCAACTCTTAGTGACCCCATGGACTGCAGCCTACCAGGCTCCTCCGTCCATGGGATTTTCCAGGCAAGAGTACTGGAGTGGAGTGCCATTGCCTTCTCCGGTAATATATGCTACAACCTGACAAATCTTGAAAACATGCTAAATGAAAGAAAGCAGTCAGCAAAAATGATAGTATCTGATACCATTTAGATTAAATGTCTAGAAGAGCCAAATCTAGGAAAGAAAGTACATTAGAGCTGGAAAAGTGAGAAGGAGGGAGTAATACAAGGGGAGGTGAAAGCTATCGGGTACAGGGGTTTGGGGTTTTGTTGTTAAGAGGATGAAAGTGTTCTAAAACTGACTCTCGATGGTTGTATTTATCTGTGAATATACTAAAAACCACTGAATCATCCACTTCAAGTGGATGAATAGTATGGTATGTGAATTATATTTCAATAAAGGCGTTATCTATAGAAGGTAGTGCCCCAGGAAAGGACAGAAGCAAATTTGCAGCATCCTATCAAATAACCTTGGACAAGACCTCCCCGCGCATGCGCACGGAGCTACTTGGCGCTAGTAAAGGAGCGGGCGGCTCGGAGGCGCCAGCGCTGGGTCCTTGCTGTCTCCCTGCTGACACTGCACTGACGCCCCGGCACAATCCCTCTGTAGTAGCTCGGGGAAAGGGCGGAGACCACTCGTCCGACGTAGAATAAAACCCCGAGCGCGTTCCCCGCGGCGCCAAGCCTCTGGCTGCAGATGTTGCGCGGGGTGCCTGGTCCCCACCTCGGGGGGCCGTGCGCTCCTAAGCGGGCGGGCCCCTAAGCTGTCGCAAGGAGGATGGCTGACGAGCGTCTTTCTTCCCAGTCTCTTTCCCAACAAAGGGTAACTGACCTCCCGCGTGATCTGGTCGGAGCGAAGGTTCCCTAAACACGTTTCCCGCTATTGTGCGCAGATGCTCAGAGAACGCAAAGGAGCAGCAGGACGCACCGGAGGGACGCGGGACAGGGAGGCCCCGGTGGCTCCCTCCTGGGGCGGCCGGGGCCTCGCCCGCAGCGGAAGGCGGGGGGTGGGGTGGAGGTTGGGGGTGTGCGGGGAGACTTGGGAGGGTTGTGGGGGAGGGGAGCTGTAATTGCGGCGCAGCCCTGGTTCCCACGCTCCTATTGTTGGCGACTTTGTTTCCAATTCCCATCACGTGTGCTAATTAGTTAGAGCTGCTGGCTGGCTGGGAGGCGTGTGGCCGTCCTAAAAGCAGCAAGATCACTTCTGTGGGGAGTCGGGCAGGCTGAAAGCTACACGGGGCTTCTTTCTCCTCTGAGCCTCCTTCTCTGCCTCTCGGGAGGGTGGGAGTGGGAAGGGAAGGGGAAGAAATGTAGATTGTGGGATAAATGCCACTGAGTGGCAATGGCAACCAAGGGCGCGGGGAGTGGGGGGTGGGCTGTAAGGGCGGGAATATTGGAAGAAGCAGGATTAAAAGAGAAATTCTCATTAAAGTTCTAACTTGATTAGGAAATGCCTTACAGAATCCCTTCCACAATTTTGTTCAGTGAGTCTTTTCCAGATGGGATCATTGAGGAGAGGTATTTCATTCAAACAAAACAAAATGTGTTTCCACACTCGGAATAAGGCAAGCACTTGCATCCCTATATATAATGGGAGAGGGGAGGAGGAGAAGAGGGAAATGCAGTGAGTCAGTGCCTCGTGGAAGCCTTTGAGTTTCATGCACTTGGGTGCCAAGCTTTTAGAAGGGGCTCAGGCATTTGTCAGAGACCATTAACAGAGGACCGTAGTCAGCTTGACAAAATACATGGGCCCAATTTTTTTTTTTTTTTTTTACTTACTTTCTCTGTTCTTTGGCTTTTTGTTGGGTTATGATTAGTAACGTTTCCATTCTCACAATGGAAGTTCCCACCCTGAAGATACAAGATTATCCATACTTCTCTATAAATAAGAGGAAAGCTGGCTTTCATAAGAACTCATCGCATAGCCATGTATGCTGTAGCAAAAGGAAGAAGGTTCTGCCCTTGCCTTGGAAAGCAGCAGAGCCGTGGAGGAAGATCAAGGGTGACTTCATTCATCCAGCAAGGATGTTTCGAGCATCTCCTGTTGCCAGGCACTTGGCGGGAGGCGGAGATGGAGAGATGAAACACCCAGAACCTGTCTTTAAGTCACTTATAAATCTAGTTGAGGAGACAGATAAGTATGTAAACCAATAATTAAAGAGTGACTCAGAAGTGGAGGTCTGCATTGGGAACTGTGAGGGCCAGAGGAGGGGCGCCAGAGCCCAGCAGGGGGATTGGGAAGACTTCCTAGAGAAGGAATGATTCATCTGACATTTCAAAGACAAATAACAAGTGGTCAAGGGAGGAAGGGGAAAAGGGCATTCTGGAAACAGGTAACAGGAGGTTCAAAAGGCCTATAGATCTTGATGGAGTATGAGGTGCTTTGCAAACCCGTGTCCTGCATCCCACAACTGTATAACACAGGGATGGAGGGGAAGATCATAAAAAGTCTTGTTGAGGCATTCAGACTTTATCCTAAATGCAAAAAGATTTAAGGAAAAGATGAAGATCATCACATATGTCATTTAGAAAGATAACTCAGGTAGTTGCTCGGAGAATGGATTGAAGGGGCTCAGATTGGAGGCAAGGAGTGGAGGCTGAGAGCTAAGTAAGAGACTGCAATGAGGAACCAGATGGGGAAATGGTCCAGATTCAAGAGCTATTTGGAAGGTGAAACCGAAAGAACATGGGGACCAAACATTAGTACTTAGGCACTTAGCAGCAGCAGCAGCAGCTTAGCAGCAGCAGTAAACTGTTAGAAAGAGTCTGGGATAACTCCAGGCTTCTGTCTTCACCTGGAAGAGTGATGGTGGGATTCACTGGGACAGGCAACTTGGAGAACAAAGAACAGGCTTGAAATGGAATGATATGATGGGTTGAGTTGGGGCCATGTTGTCAGTGACTGTGGGGCATCCAAGTAGTGATACCCAAGAGGCAGGTGTGTATATGGCTCTGACATGGAACTTAATTGGGATAAGGTGGGCCTGAGGTGGGAGAGATAGCAATAAGGGACAGGAAGGTCACATTCTGAGTGACTGCCCCTCTGCAAGGAATTTCTCCATATGCTGCTCCAAAAGGGACTCGGGAAGACTGAATGATCCCACTTAAATGAGATCTCTAAAGGAATCAAATTCAGAAATTCGGAACTTCCCTGGTGGTGCAGTGGCTAACACTCTGTGCTCTCAATGCAGGAGAAGGGGGAAGCAGGGGATGATGGGGGTGCGGAGGGGGGAGGCAGGGTTTGATCCCTGGTAGAACTAGATCTCACATGCTGCAACTGAAAGATCCTGCGTGCCACAACTAAGACCTGGAGCAGCTAAATAAATAAGTAATAAAATGTATTTTCAAAAATAATCAAATTCATACAAACAGAAAGTGGATGACAGTTGCCAGAGGATGAGGCAAGGGAAAAAGAGAGACGTTTTAATGGTTACACAGTTTGAGGTTTGAAAAAAAGACTAGAGATCCATTAGGCAACAATGTGGATATATTTACCACTGCCGAGCAGTGCATTTAAAAATGGTTAAGATGGTAAATTTTATCACTATAATTTAAAAAGGCAGTGGCTTTTGGAGCAGTCTTTGGAGAGGAGGTAAGAACCCTACCATCACCCTCTGGACAATACAAGGATGAAATTTGACCTTTGGCTAAGATGCTCTCACCCATTATTGATGGGAAGGTTAGTTAGGACAGACATTTCAGAACAGACAATATGAATCAAGAACCTGAAAAATGTTTAGGCCCTTTGATCTACATAGTCCACTGCCTCAGATCAACTCCAAATAACAAACCAAATGTGTTGGGGCTGGTGGGGGGGGGGGGGGGGGGACTGATTGAAGATAATAGATTTAATTTTTAAACTCAATGTTCAATAATAGAAAAACAAATGTAGTAAAATAACATACAATTGTTATAAATGTTTAGAATTTATAGCAATGTGGAGAAAAATTTTAAAGAGAAATATAATTCAAGACACAACTATATTCATGTTGATACTTTGATCACAACTATATTAAACACAATCTGTATACAGAATAAAAACCTGGAAGAAAATATATTCGTATGTTATAGTAGATATTTCTGGTTGGGCTCATAGGTGATTTTTTCCCATGTACTTTTCTACATTTTCCAAATTTCCATATTAAGCATATATTACTTTTAATGGAAAAATTAACCTATATAAATTTTTTTACAAAAAGTTCTTCCAGTCATTTGACTGGTGATTTGCATTTAGTTCAAAGCTGCAGCAGGTTGTTACATAAGTGATTTATAAATGCATTAAAAGCCAAAGGGAAGGCGAAATCATCTTCCAGGAAAAACTTAGAAAGACTTTGAAAACTCCTTCCTATGAATATGTTTCTTTTTGCTGCTCTTCTGTGGGAAAGAGGAAGCAGGAGATCTTAGCCTCAGGAAGTGATGTCAAACAGTTTAGCTGATTATAAGTGCTTGAAAGGCAAATTAAGGCCTTCCCTTTAATAGGATGTAATTGGTTAAATACGGTAATAGACCACCTGTGGCTGAGACGAAGCCAAGTCCTGAGAAGCCCCTGAGACCACAGCCTGGTGTTGACCTGCCCGAAGGTCAGACGGGATGGGCTTTTGATTTCATCTCAAGTTACACAGGCTGTGTTACAGAGAAAGATTCTAATCAAAACCTGGGTGTACACTTTGGTTTAGAATATGTTGACCAATGGAAAAAAGTTATACAATTTTTAAAAGAATTTCTTTTTAGAAATTAATCAACCACCAAGCAAGTAAAACAGCTTTCCTGGTGCCTCAGATGGTAAAGAATCTGTCTGCAATGCAGGAGAGCCAGGTTCAATCCCTGGGTTGGGAAGATCCCCTGGAGAAGGGAATGGCAACCCACTCCAGTATTCTTACCTGGAGAATCCCGTGGACAGAGGAGTCTGGTGGACTACAGTCGACGGGGTGGCAAAGAGTCAGACACGACTGAGTGACGAACACACATGCGAGTAAACAGTGCATCCTGTGTGCCAGGTGCTTTAGTAAGCATTTCGTGTATAATGAACTTGCTAACCAGTCTGTGAGACAGATTCGATTACTATCATCAGAATCAAACCCACTTTGCAGATGAAAACACTGAGGCACAGAGTAAGCTTGGCTTGAGGTCACACAACTTGTAGTGGTAGAGCTGAGACTTGAAGCCAGACAATCTGAGTTTACCATCTACATTCCTAATCCCTACAGTATACTGCTTCCCGAGATCTCCTTACTTGTTACTTGTGAATTCCATACACAACACAGGCTAGACCTTGCATTTGGAGCAATATGTCTTCGTACACTCCCATCTCCTCATGGCATCAGAATGATCACAAAAGTAGCTTTAGGGAAGTGAAAAAGCCCATTCAAGATTGCATCCACTGGGACTTCCTGGTGGTCCAGTGGTTAAGAATCTGCCTTCCAACGCATGAGACTCAGTTTCGATTCCTGGTCAGGGAACTAAGATCCTACATACTGCAACTAAGCCCACATCCCCAAACTAGAGAAAAGCTGGCATACCACAATGAAGACATGATGCAGCCATAAATAAATATTAATATTTTTTAAAAACGGTTACATCAGCAAACCTAAAATTACCAAGTGACAACAAATGTCGTACACCTTACTCATACACAGTCTCATCTGAGCTTGAAGCATGATGCTGAGGTGATTTAATAAGGAGAAATTAACTGAGGACTCCTTTGGAAGTAGAAAAATGTTCACACGTGGTTTTGCCATAGTGTGGCAGAGTCATCCTTAACACAGCTAGGATAGCATCTGTTTTGGCAATGGAAGAAACTCCTAGAAGAGTGTATAGCTTCTTGGGTTCATCCTCTTCTTAACTAGAATGTGTCCTCAGAAATTCCCCAGTGACCTCAGTATCCTCTGGACTCTTACTAAATGGAAACAAACATCAGGATGCAAGTTCGAAAATAAGCTTCTCTTCTCCCCAGACCAATTCTCCTTTGCAAATTTCTAAACGAGTGAAGGGCACCATCATGACCTAGTTACCTAAGCTAGTGGACATTGCGATTGGCTTCCCAACACCCGTTCCACCTGCCCCCTTCCCCAACCCCCTCTTATGATGCTAAGTCCATGGCAGTAATCTCATGTCCCATGCTAGTGATTGATGGGTTCAGGGAGGGCAGGTCTAAGGCAATCTAGGCCAAAGAAGCCTGAGAAAAGACTTGTTTTGAACTTGTCAGAAAGAGAAGCCAATACCCCCACACCTACCCCACCTTCATCCCATGTGAACAAAAACATATCCCTAGGGATAGTCGTCTCTTGACGTGAATGGAAACCAGCCTCAGGATGAAGCCAATGCTGTGGATGGCAAGGTGGAAAGACAAAGAATGTTGGGCTATTGCATTCACAAACCCTAAAGTGAATCCTAACCTTCAGTCTTCTCTTATTTGAGAAAATACATTTCCTTTGTTTTTACCAGTGTTCTTTGTGATTTTCAAGGGGCTTCCCTGGTGGCTCAGATGGTAAAGAATCTGCCTGTAATGCAGGAGACCTGGGTTCAATCCCTGGGTCTGGAAGGTCCCCTGGAGAAGGGAATGGCTACCCACTCCAGTATTCTTGCCTGGAGAATTCCATGTACAGGGGAGCCCACTGGGATATAGTCCATGGGGTCGCGAAGAGTCAGACACAACTGACAACTGACACTTTCACTTTCACTTTGTGATTGTCAGGCTTGGGCTGAAAAATTTTCTGTCCTTTTCCCCCAAACTTACGTAAGACTATTTTCTGCTATCTATTCCTGGTGCCCAGCTCAATGCCAAACAAACAATGTAAGTTCAGTAAATATCTGTAGAATTAGAAAAAATAAAAACAAGGAAAGATGTCAATTATATGCAGTGGAAATCATCATCCTTACTGATATATTTTACAGATCCAAACAATCATCAAGTCCAGTCTGTTCTCCCTAAATATTTCAAAACTCACACACTTCTCTCCATCCCCATTGCCAATAATGATCTCGTTCAGGACACCATGGAAGTCTCGCTTGGGTTACTGCAAAGCTTTTATTTCCAAAATCCTTTGGTTCATTGGAATAGGCCTGAAAACAAAGTAAGAAAAAGAAATGTGGAAGGATGAGTCTATGGCGGGCGCAGCAAGAATTTCCTTGCCGTGTCACAGGGCAGATCCAGAGTGCGTGCCACCATAATACATCCGGAAGCAGCCCTCTGTTCCGGTTTTCCCTAACCTGTGGGTCTTCCATTGACTGGGCTGTCAAGACTACCTGCCTGTGGTCTTGTCACTCCACTCACATCCTTATCTGCGATATATCCTTTCCACGGCTTGTCTGCTGCTTTGGCAGTGACCCCAAATAACAAATCCTCAGTCCAAGTTAGGATTCTCACCGGCCTTGGACCTACACAGCCTTTATGGTCTAACTTTACTCAGATACACCAGGGCCATCTAGCCAGGAAATTTGGTTATTTTCATCAGTTCTAATTTCAGTTCGACTCTGCAAATGCTGATCTCTGCTGGGAACATTCTAGACCTCCAAAAGGGAAGACAATGAGTTTGTCCTGCTCTCTGTACCCCAGAGTATGGTACATATCAGTGCTCAAAAATATTTGTTAAGTGAATCAAATATATATTGATGAATATGTTTATACTCCAGCAGCTCACAATCTACTGAAGGGATAAACATGAAGTTGGTCTACCACAAAGCTCACTGGTGTGTATATAAAAGGCAAAAATAAAAATAATAACATACATTGATGTTGTATGGCCTCAGCACACCTATCTGGGGACAGATTCAAGGCAATATTGAGCTACTAGCTTCTCTCAACCTTTTTCTACCTCAACAAAACTAAGAATAATATCATCATCTTGTAGGAATGTTACTATGATTAAATGAGATGGAGCAAGAAAAAATGTTTTAAAAACTCCCCAAAAGTGTCAAGTAATAATCTTGAATTCTAAACTCTTCCAATTTCACTTTTGTCATCTGTTAAATGTAGTAGAAATACCCACCTGCTCATGAAACTTTGAGGCATGGCTAGATGGGACTTCTCTGGTGGTCCAGTGGTTAAGAATCTGCCTGCCAATGCAGGGAACATGGGTTTGATCCCTGACCTAGGATCCCCACCTGCCACAGAGCAATTAGAGCCATGGGCCACAACTACTGAGCCCTCGCCTAGAGACTGTGCTCTGCAACAAGAGAAACCCCTGCAATGAGAAGCCCACACACCGCAACTAGCGTAGCCCCGCTCCCTGCAACTAGAGAAAGGCTGAGCGGAACCAAAAATTAAACAAATAAATAAAAATAATAGCAGTCCATAGCCATGTGGCAACTTCATTGTAACTTTATGATTAACAGCTTGCCATGAAATACTCTATAAACTTAATATATTGCTAAAACCCTTATAAGCCTTACACCTTGCTACTGATTTCCTAAATCTGCAGGAAACAGGAACACTGATTTACTGTGTTCTCCCACTGATGCTATAAGGTTGACTTTTCCCTTATAATCACACAACTGTTTCATTTTAGCTTCCTTGTAATTACATAATATTCAGCAACAAATGAGCCTTTTCTGATTCACAGTGACTCTGCCCCATGATCAAGATCTGCCCTTTTATTCACTATTCACATCTGCATATTGAGTGTGATTGCTAAGCCTAAGATCACAGGCAGTAGGCATGGCCCTGACCCTCTAGGAGGTTATACTCTAGGCAGTTGCTTACACATACAAGTATTATTAATATTATTATAAATATTATATTATTACATATAGCATCTTACACATACAAATATTAATATATGTAAATCTCAGCCAGTCTCCTACATGGGTTGCTAATGTCATGTCTTTTCTAAAATAAAGAGCTAAATGTAGTAAGGTTTTAAATTAAGCCTAATTTTCTGAAAGCATAGCCAGCATTTTAGAGGGGGAAAAAAAAAACAACCAAAAAACAAAAAAACTTGAGGAATAAATATGCTATAAAATAAATTCCAGGAGTTGTTGCATCTTTAAAGTAATAGAATAAATGGGTGCCTAAAGACACCACAGATCAGAAACAAAAATCAGCCACAAAGGGACTTCCCTGGTGGTCCAGTGGTTAAGACTCCATACTTCCAATGCAGGGAATACAGGTTCCATCCCTGGTTGGGGAACTAAGATGCCACATTCTGTGTGGCATCGCCGAAAAAACTTCTTATAAAAATAAATAAAAATTTAAAAATCAGCCCAATGACCATACAGCGCAGAACAGACCTCTTTGGGATTTCTCCAGACCTCATCACTCTCATAACCCAGGTGCACTGAGCCTGTCTTTCCTTCCCCAGGGGGGTGCCTTTGCGTAGTCCTTGCCATCAGAGGGCTGACTCTTTCTGCTCTGTCCTCTGTGCTTCTAAGTGGGAGGCCTCCAGGGCAGCCTGAACGAAAAGGGCGGAACTCACATTCACACCTTTTCCTGGACACAGATCCCGCCAGCCACTGCCCCCCACGACCCTCACGCGGCCCAGCAGTGTGTACACAAAGCTGGCTCCTGAGGGGCTGCGTCATGTCTGAGGAGGACCCCAGTACAGGAGGACATGGTGGGCTTTCTGACTCTTGTCAGCTGCTCTTGAACTATATAAAGGGAAAACTGCAAGGCACTGGCCTCCTGGGAAAGGGGGCACTCCAGTAAGTCCCTTGTTATTTGCCCCACAATTACTTTCAAACAACCCCCAATATGCCAGGTGATACAAACAACCCCCAATATACCCCTATGACCCCTCGTAGGTACTAGAAACATCTGGTGCCTGTCCACCTCCTAGAGCTAAGGTGACATGAATCCTCGGCACCAGCAAAGGGTCCAGACCTCCTATCTCCTTACTCAGGGATCTTAAGGTCATCTCTTACTTAGTAACACTAACACTAGAATATTCACTTCTTTTCTCAGCATTGTTGTTGTTGTTTAGTTACTAAAACATGCCTGACACACACACAGCACCTTCTAATAACATACTGACAATCAGATATTTTCCCAATTTAGCAAGACTCAGACCTCAGACGTGGAGGTGCAATGTCTCCTCCCTGCTGTGACTTTGGAGAAACCCCAAAGAGATCATTTCTCCGTTGTCCAGTCATTTTTGTCTGATTTTTGTTTCTGGTCTGATGCCAAGCATTGCCTCTCTAAATAAGCAAGGAAATGACTCAGGTAACATTCTTTGGATTCAGATTATCTGAGAAAAGGGAACTTAGAGTTGGGGTGGGGTGGACTTTAGTCTCCCAGTGCCCTGAGCTTGTTTAACACCTTCAAGTACAATGGAAAGATACTGATGTTTTCTGGGTGGGTCTCAAGAACATCACTTGATTCGCTTCACATTTCTCAGACAAGACTTTGTCATAACTTTGAACCAAAGGATAATAAATTTCATCCTGTGACAGAGTCTGAATCCATGAACTTTTGGGAATGTCCATTTTGTAGGAAGAGAGGCCAGAGACTCGTTGAGGTTGGGGGACAGGAAGGAGGTAGCCTCCATCCTCTGAACTTTCAATCAGCGCGCTTTGGGAGCCCAGGGTGAACAGGCTAAACCTGCAGGGAGCAGCATGATGATGGTTCATCCAGCTTTCTTACTGGGAAGACGCTGGGCCCTGATGGTGACTCACCTCACAGAAAGGAGGGTGGTTCACTAAGAGAAGCACATAGCTCATTCTGTCTAAAGTTGGGGGGCAGGGATTTCAAAACAGATGGCCACAGTACACTCAGTTTCATGGGCATGACTAGCATTTTTTAAAAAGAAGTAGTACTCTGTACTTCAGAGTATAATAGAAAATATTAGAGTGCATTGCACATAGTAAAGGTAACTATTGTGAAACTTTTTTAACATTAAAAAAACTTTTTAATGGAAGTACAGTTGATTTACAATGTCATGTTAATTTCAGGTGGACAGCACAGTGATTCCATTACGCTCACACACGTATGTACTTTCAGATTCTTTTATTTCAGATGAGTTGGCAGGTAGGTAATGTATCACCGTTATTATTGTTGTTCAGTTGCTAGCTTGTGTCCAACTCTGTGATCCCATGGACTGCAGCATGCCAGGCTTTCCTATCTGTCACTATCTCCTGGAGTTTGCTTAAATTCATGTCCACTGAGTCAGTGATGCCTTCCAACCATCTCATCCTCTGTTGCCCTCTCTTCTTGCCTTTAATCTTTCCCAGCCTCAGGGTTTTTTCCAATGAATCAGCTCTTCACATAAGGAGGCTTCAGCATCAGTCCTTCCTTCATTGTAGACCAGATCTTTTTCCCTTTGGCTTACTTATTTATTTTAGGGATGCATTGGGTCTTTTTTGCTTTTGCTCAGGTTTTTTCCTCTAGCTGTGGCAAGCAGGGGCTACTCTTTGTTGCAGGGCATGGTTCTAGGGCACTCGGGCTCAGTAGTTGTGGTACAGGGGTCTCAGTTGCCCACAGGCATGTAGAATCTTTCCAGATCAGTGATCAAACCTGTGTTGCCTGCATTGACAGGCAGATTCTTATCCACTGCACCACCAGGGAAGTCCCAGACTGGGTCTTAATGGCAAACACATTTCTGCCGAGGATCCTGGTCAAAGCAGACAAACAATGAGCAAGGTGTGCTCTGATTACTGTTCGGTCCTCCCTTTTTCCACTTTGCTGTTTTCAACCCTGCTTTCTCAGTATTGCCAAATAGTGCATTTCTTTCCTCATTTTTGGTCAATCATATTCCCCAAATCTACCTTCTAATCTTTGCACACCTAGTCAGGACAGCACCTGCCATGAAAAGGTGACTTTAAGACAAATACTGGTTTTTTTTAAGATGCGGTTTCCCTGGTGGCTCAGTGGTAAAGAATTCGCCTGCTAATGCAAGAGACACCATTTGATCTCTGGGTGGGGAAGATCCCCTGGAGAAGGAAGTGGCAACCCACTCCAGTATTCTTGCCTGGGAAATCCCATGGATAGAGGAGCCTTGAGGGCTACAGTCAGTCCCTGGGGTCACAAAGAGTCAGACATGACTGAGCAACTGAGCACACAGGATGAGAGTAGCCTGAGTAAATGTGTCTTTCACAAAAATTCTGAACATTTTTGCAGAATTTAACAAACTGATCGTGCACACACACACACACACACACACACTTACATGGGTTTTCCTTTACCTGGTCAAGGTAGCAAATGGTAGAATGATTTTAGCATTTGGTGTTAAGGTTCATGGGAGTCCTATGCATGGTGGCATCCTCCATTTTTAGGATTCTAAAACTTGGTATATTTGCAAAGGCCCTGCATGACCAGTGAGCTGGACTGACCTTGCCCCTGTGGCATATGTAATAGCAGAAACAGACTCGTTCCTCCGAACTTTGCTGCAGCCAAGGGGTTAATCCTTCCCCTCACCCCCACCCCAAGCTGAGCCTGACTTGGTATGAACCACAGCCACCCCCTCACAGCTGTCTTAGCTTCTCAGGAACCTGACAAGAAGCATGTCTGTCCGACCTAAACCTCACCTGTTGTAATGTGACTCCGCTTCATTCATTCACTGTCAGGCAGTCAGTGGATGGTTCTCAAGTCCCTGCAGTGGGCTCACTGATACGCGATGCCATGCAGAGCCTGGGCTGCAGACACAGTCCAGCCACAGGGACAATGCACTAAGTCACCTTTGCCAGGCTATCACTTGTGTGATAAAGGCAGTGGAACTCTAGGTGCACAAGGAGGGGACATAAAGGACTGGACTGAGTTGGGGGGGGTGGTTTGGGGGTGGGGAGAAGGGGGCGGGGTGGTTGGCTCCTGGCAGTGCTGGCTATGATTTGAAGCTGCAGAGTTGGAGATGGAGAACTGTTGGAATCCTCTTCCTAAGAGTCATTTTCCTCAAACTTCTGAGTCTTCTTCAATATTCTCAATTAATTTTGCTGATTTTACTTTAAAAAATATGTTTCATTTTTAGAACTTCTTTTAGATTCACAGCAAAATTGGGCAGAAAGTACAGAGATTTCTTACATACCTGCTGTTAATTTTTCTTTTTTCTATCCAATTTTTGTGCATGCTAAGTCTCTTCAGTTGTGTCCGACTCTGTGAGACCCTATGGACTGTAACCTGCCAGGCTCCTCTGTCCAAGGGATTCTCCAGGCAAGAATACTGGAGTGGGTTGCCATTTCCTTCTCCAGGGGATCTTTCCAGCCCAGGGGTCGAACTTGCATCCCTTACATCTCCTGCATTGGCAAGCAGGTTCTTTACCACTAGCGCCACCTGGGAAGCCTGTATCCAGTGATAGCCCTCTCATCAGTTCTGTGGTTGCAGTCTATTTTCTCTCTCTCTTTAGTGTATACTGTATTTAACTCTATGAAAGTAGGGACTGTATCTGTTTCCTTCTCTCAGCATCTACGCGGTAAATACCCGTTCATTTAGTCAATGTGTGTAGCCCATTTTCTCTGGGCTTCATCAGGCTGAAATGGGGGCTGGAGCTGATGTTTAAAATGAGTTCCAATTGTGTATTATGCCACAGACACCTTCCTCCTGCCGCCTGTGGTAGCAGCTCCATCCCCAGCAGGTCTCTCCGGCTTATGTCTGAGAGTTTCTAGTGATGTCCTCAATGTGATCAGGAAGAAGTTGCTGGAATGAGGCTAACACACTGGGGGCCCCAACAAGCTGAAGTGGTTCTGTGTTCTTTGATGCCTTCCATGCCTCAAAGTTGCAGATGTGAGCGGTGAAGAAGGGGGAGGAACAGCCTTTCCTTCCTGTGTGTCACCCGTTTCCCAGGCGCAGAAGCAGTGTGACTTTGTGCCTTGTACCTGGGTTTGTAGTGAAAATATGTCTTCCCATATTTATTTACAGCTCCTTAAGTCAAGAGGTAGTATTCAGAGTCTCTTCTCTTTGAGGATCATTGAGATGTTGGTACTGAGTTCAACTTACTAGCCTACCTCTTCTTCCTCAGGGTGAGCGAGCCCCACGAGGCCCTTCAGCGCCCCCTGCAAAATGGACCAACCACTCTGTTAACGGACCAGCCATCACCAGTCACATCTAGATCCCAGCAGTGACCACGTTCCACCTTGAGCTTGGACCACTAAATCCTTTCTTTCAAACAGAACCTTGGGCTGATGTAGAAACTTAGCACGAGCCTAACCCAGCCTGCTATATGCCATGCATGGTTTACATAATACTCTAGAGCTTGTGTGTGAAGCTCAGTGAATCCAGATGAACATGGCCAGTGCCTGAAGACTGTGGGAGGCCATTTAGCTTCTCTCTAACCCATGGACGTTCTGCCAGTTGAGGAAGGTCAACTTTGAGAGGGAGTATGGACCTAACCAGAAGACACCATCCATCCTATCAATATAACTGCAGTGAACGGAACCACTGTTACTCCTCAGATGAGGACAGCACTCCGCAGTGTCCCAATGACCCACCCGTCCATCTGCCTAGGACACTCTCGGTTAAACTGATTTATCTAGCGATTTGTGTCTCACGCATAACAGAGATCCATTTATACCATGGAGACACATTTTCCCTATTTATCTTTGCTTGCTTATTTGACAATCAGCAGATAGTTCTTGAATGCCTACTACGTGTTAGGGATTGTTCTAGTCAAAGTCAGAAACAAAAGAGATAAGCTCACTATTCTTGCGTGGATTAGTCACTCATTCATGTCTGACTCTTTGGGACCCTGTCCATGGGATTCTCCAGGCATGAATACTAGAATGGGTTGCCATGCCCTCCTCCAGGGGATCTTTCTGACCAAGGGATCAGACCCGGGTCTCCTGCACTGTAGGCAGATTCTTTACAGTCTGAGCCACCAGGGATAGTGTAGCTTACCATAAATAAAAGCAAACCATAAGTAAGAAAACTGGCAAATAACAAGGTAATTAATTTCAGATAATCATAAGTTCTATGAAAAAAAGTAAGCAGAGCTACATGATATAAAAGGTGACCAGGATTGCCTGCCTCGGATTATTCCCAGCGCCCTCCTCCTTTGCACTCTCTAGTGTATATTGTGGAAAGATTAAATGCTTGTGTCTTCAACATCCCTTACTGCTGGGGGGAGGGGCGAGACTCTAGTCTGTGACTTCAAGCAGAATATCCTGAGGAGGGTTTCCCTGCCCCCGCAAAATGCAGAGCCACATAAGAGAAGATTTTGGTCCTTTGAACTTTATTTTCTCCTTGTTTGGGACACAGACATAATCCCCAAGGTGCAGCAGCTGGCTTGCAACCTTGAAGTAAATACCACTAGTGAGAAAGTGACTGGTGAGCTTCTCTGGTGGCTCAGATGGTAAAGAATCTGCCTACAATGCAGGAGGCCCAGGTTCAATCCCTGGATTGGGAGGATCCCCTGCAGAAGGGAATGGCAACCCACTCCCGTATTCTTGCCTTAGAATCCCATGGACAGAGAAGCCTGGTAGGCTTCAGTCTGTGGTGTCGCAGAGTCAGGCACGACTGAGCAGCTAACACACAAGAAAGTTACAATGTTAAGGCTGGCAGAGTAGAAAGTGAGAAAGAGCCTGAGTCCTTGATGACATCATTGAGCCTCGCACAGCCCTGACATAACTCCCCTGGATGTCTTAATACATGATACACGGATCTATCGGTTTATGTCAATGTTAGGTTTACTCTTATTCACAGCCAAACACTTTCCTAACTAACAGACGTGAACCTCTGAGTGGGAAGCTTATGGAAATTTCCAAAGTGCTCGTGGAAATCTGCTCTAAGAAGATGACATTTAGTTGAGACCTGAATGATAAGGAGTCAGTCATGTGAAGATCTGGGATAAAGAATTCCAAGCAGAAAAAACAGTAAGTGCAAAGGCCCTGAGGCAGAAATAATTCTTCTATGTTCAAGGAATACAGTCCAGTGGGCCTGAAGCTCCCCACACAGGGGAGACTGAGGGCAGGCTGAAGGTCTGAGAGGCAGGCAGGGGCTAGACGACTGAAAGCCCTGTAAGCCATGTCAAAACTCTGGATTTTATTTCAGTTCCAAAGAGAGATTTCAGATGAATTTGAGATACACTTTAGAGGCAAAGCCTTCAACTGGACTTGTTGATGGACTGAAAGTAGGATAAGCAAAAATAAGGAATTAAGGGTGACTTAGATTTTTATCCTGATCAAGGACTGAAGTCATTACTTGAGTGGGAAAGAATGTGAAAGGCCTGAGTGGGGAAAGGAAAGGAAATGCAGACACACAAATTGTGTTTTATGTTGATTTAAGGATGCCTATTAGACTGGCAAGTGGCGATGTCCTATGGGAAGCTGGGTACATGAAACTCCACGGAGAAGTCAGGGCTAGAGACAGAAATTTGGACCCATCCACACACAGATGGCATGTAAGTCACGACTCTGGACGTGACTTCCTGACCACTGGAGGCCACAAAGGGGATTAGGAAGAGTATCTAGGGAAGTGAAACCAAAGCCAGGAAGCACGGAGAAAAGAAGTTTTTGAGGAGAGTCATTAGCTCTGCCGACTGATGCTAAGAGGTTGTGGAAAATCAGACAGGGTAGAGGCTGATATCAGATATATTTGGTTATTATGCTAAGAGCAGTTTCAGAAGAGAGGTGAGGCAGAAGCCTGGTTTGAGTGGATTCAAGAGAAAATGGGTGATGAGAAAAAGAAGTAAAGACATCTCCTGAGTACAGAGCAGTTCTCGCTGAAGGGAAGCAGAAAAATGGGACAGTGGCTGCAGGGGGCTTGGGTTAATGGAGGACTTGGGCAGAGTTGGGTTTTTTTATAATTTTATTTATTCATTTATTTTTGGTTGCACTGGGTCTTTGTTGCTGCACTTGGGCTTTATCTAGTTGCAGAGAGCGGGGGCTACTCTCTACTGCTTACACAGGCTTTTCATTGCGATGCCTTCTCTTGTCGCAGAGCAGGGGCTTTAGGGTGCACTTGGGCTTCAGTATCTGTGGGTCACAGGCTCCAGAGCACAGACTCAGTAGCTGTGGTGCACAGGCTTAGTTGCCCTGTGGAATCCTCCCAGACCAGGGATCTACCCCGTATCTCCTGCATTGGCTGGTGGATTCTTAACCACTGGACCACTCTTGGACAGAGTTTTTGGTTGGAAGATAGAGCCCTTGTCTGCTCAGCAAGGTGAATTGTACAGAGTGAGGTGGAAGAGTTGATAACAACTGACCTCCCTCTACGTAGCAGGCACTTACATTGCTATTGAATCCTCTCAACAGGCCCATGAAGATGGAGCTTTCCACCCTCTTTCTGGATGGGAAGAAGGCATGAAAACATGTTGGTTGGTGTTTCAGGTTTGAGTCTGACAAACTCTGAGCTCTTCTGTTTGTTAGCTGTGTGCCTTTGATGGGTATCTTACCTCTCTGTTTCATAACAGTATTCACCTCAAATGACTGGTGTGAGGATAAAAATGAAATGATCCACATTAAAAAATGCTCGAGGCCTCACACACAGTAAGGGCTCAACAAACATTTGTCCTTTGCAGAGATAAGGAAAGAAAGCCTCAGAGGTAAAGTATCTTCCTTTATTGAACAAATATATTGAGCTTCTACTTTTCACTAAGTTTGTTGAGAACAGGAAGTGCAGCAATAAACGAGGTGTGAAGTAACCTGTCCTCATAGAGCTTAGAGCCAACAACGATGATTATGATGGCGACAATAAAACCTTCAATAGCTAACATGTACTTTCTACTACATGAGGACTTTGTGAAAAGTGAAAGTGAAAGAGATAGTTGCTCAGTCGTGTCTGACTCTCTGTGACCCCATGTACTGTAGCCCACTAGGCTCCTCTGTCCATGGAATTCTCCAGGCAAGAATACTAGAGTGGGTAGCCATTCCCTTCTCCAAGAGATCTTCCCAACATAGGGATCAAACCCCAGTCTTCTGCATTGCAGGCAGATTCATTACCATCTAAGCCACCAGGGAAGCCCTGAAGCTTCATAGTAGTAATAATAAAAGCAGAATGCCTTGCTCCATTTTGTCTTTCTATTAAGTCATCTTTCCCAAGGGTATCATTTTGCTAGAAGAATGAAACCCAACTCTAAAGAAATAACTGTGGTGTGAGGACATGTTATTGAAAGGAAAACATTTAGAGGTGATGACTAACCTTCCTTGCTTTCTCCACGACTTTCCAAAGATCCTATCAGAAGTAGGTTTTAGGAATTGTTTTTCTCTGCATCCTGCCTTGTTTCCCCTTCCCTGGTTTCTTCTCATGTTGTTTAATTAATTCATGACACAAACATGACAGGCACCTTGTTAAGTCATTGGGGTGTCAACAATTCAACAATCAGTATTGTGGACTGAATTGTGACCCCCACCAAAATTCCTATGTTGAAGTTCTAACCCTCCGTACTTCAGGATGTGACTGCATTTGAGACAGAGTCTTTAAAGAGGTCAAGTTAAAATGAGGTCATTAGGCTGGATTCTAATACAATATGACTGATGTCCTTATGGGAAGAAGAGATTAGGACACAACACCTTCAGAAGGAAGACCACATGAAGACACATGGAGAAGATGGCCATCTGCAAGCCAGTGAGAGAACTCAGAAGAACCCAATCCTTCTGACACCTTGAGCTCAGACTTCCAGCCTCTAGAATTGTAAGAAAATAATTTTCTATGGGTTGAGTCACACTGCCTATGGCACTTAGTTATAGCAGCCCTAGCAAACTAATACAATAAGCATTATAAAACACAGCATTGTAGAGGAGATGCGCAAGTTCATAGCTAACCACCTGACAAGGTAAGGCAATGCTGAGCCACAGAAGTTCTAAGGTTAAATCCCTGGGCACCAAGCATACAGATGCTATTTCCAAAGGCAGTGCAGACAGGCAGGGAATGATCTAAGGAAGAAATAGATTGTGAACCAGGACTAGAATGACTCACAAGGACTTTACAGGATTAGAGACAAGGGCATTCTAGGGGGCTGGCTCAGGATGAGTCATCTTTCTCGTATGGTCTCTCTTTGTCCTTCTTGTGCATTATCCTGACCAAGCTCTATAACCAAACTATTATCCTATCATTATTGCATTCATAAACATAAATTGGGACTTCCCTGGTGGTCCAGGGGCTAAAACTCCATGCTCCCAATGCAGGGGGGCCCAGGTTTGATCCCCAGTCAGGGAACTAGATCCACATGCTATAACTATGAGCTGGTACACCCAAATATAATAAATTAATTAAATGTAAGTTTATTAAAGGGGTTTCCCAGGTGGCTCAGTAGTAAAGAATCCACCTGCCAAGCAGGAGACATGGGTTTCATCAGTGAGTCTGGAAGATCCCCTGGAGATGGAAATGGCCAGCCACTCCAGTATTCTTGCCTGGGAAATCCCACAGACAGAGGAGCCTGGTGGGCTAGAGTCCATGGGGTCACCAAGAGTCAGACATGACTGAGCAACTAAACCACCGCCACCAAGTTTCTTAAGGAGCAAAAGTATCACTGTCCCCATTTTCCAGATGAGGAAACTGGGGCACAGACAGGTGCAGTAACTTGTCCAAGGCCACCCAGCTCGTAAGTGTCAGAGCTGGATGCACACCCAGCAGTCCTCCTCCTCCAGGGGTCTAATGACTGAGACCAGGTTTAATCAAGGAGCAGGGTGGGTATAGACTGAGGCTCTGTGAACACAGCCTAGAGGGAAGTAGGGACTTTCTTTCCAGACCTGTGGGTGGAATCAGAAGGACAGAGCTTGACAGTAGCTTGAGAAGGAAGGAAAGCTGAAGGAAGTCGTTTTTATTTTTGAGAAGAGGAAAGATGAGAAACTGTAGGTTTCTAAAAGGAGATAGGAGATAGCTGGCAACAGAAGTTCCAGCAGGAGAACAGACGTCTTTGATAAAGCCTAAGCCTGCTCAGGGCAGATGGGGGGAGGGGGTTGAGAGTGGTAAGGACAGCCTTGGAAGAAAAAAGGGGACAGTTCCCTCCGAAATGAAAGTGGAGGAGAGCTAAAGGGACGAGATTAGAAGCTAAGCATACAACAGGAGTGATGGCACCCAGCCATGGTGCTGTGTTCTGTTCTCTCTCCTTCCTTCCTTCCTTCTTTCTTTGATTCTCTTTCTTTCTTTTTATTCTTTCCTTCCTTCCTTTCTTTTTCAAAAATGTCTTTTATTATATCTTTTTTTTTTCTGGGAAGTACAAGGCAAAGGGAGGGAGGGGATGGGGGTCCAAGGGGAGCTGTGAAGTTTGGGGATAAGACTCTGTGGGGTGTGGGAAAGACACGGAGGACAAGAAGAGGGCAGCCCAGAGTCCACCGCCTACAGGCAGCGTCAGTCCGTCCAGGTGGGCTCCGCCAAGGCACAGGGGTGGGGAAGGCCAGTGGTCAAGGGATCAGAGAACTGAGAATGGAGTAGAGGATCTAAGGGACTGAGCAGGGGATGCAGCCTAGGGAAGTAAGGAGAGTAAGAGGGAAATGAAAGCACACAACAGGAGCATTTCCAGGACTAAAACGTATCCATTCCAACATCCTTTGTCCAGGACTCAGGAGCTAGTTCCCTTTTATTTTTGTTATACAAATATTTAAAATGGAAACTTCTAAGCATATGAATCCCAGATGGGATTTTGTGCACAAGATGTGACAGCGGGGGGGTGGGGTGGGGGGATGCACCGTTATTTTTAATATTTTATTTTTCATTTACTCTTTTTAAACTTTGTAGTTTACATGTGTGTGCTGTGTGCTCAGCTGTGTGACCCCATGGACTGTAGCCTGCCAGCTTCCTCTGTCCATGGAATTTCCCAGAAAAGCATACTGGAGTGTGTTGCCATTTGGAGTACAGCTGATTAGCTATACTTGGGATAGTTTGATAGTTGTGATAGTCTCAGGCAGACAGCAAAGGGGTTCAGCCATACATACACAAGTATCCATTCCCCTCCAAACTCCCTTCCTGTCCAGGCTGCCACATAACATTGCTCTACACAGGGAACTCTACACAGTAGGACCTTCTCATTACCCAGTTTAAATATAGCAGGCTGTACATGTCCATCCCCAAAGCCCTATCTCTTCCTCCACTCTGTGTGTGCATGCTCCGTCACTTCAGTCATGTCTGACTTTTTGTGACCTCACGGATTGCAACCCGCCAGGCTCCTCTATCCATGGGATTTTCCCTGCAAGAATACTGGAGTGGATGGCCATTTCCTCCTCCAGGGGATCTTCTCAACCCAGGGATCAAACTCACATCTCCTATATTACAGGCAGAATCTTGAGCCACCAGGGAAACGGCTGCACCATTTTCCACAAACATCATAATTAATGCCGTTGGTAGAGTCTCCTTGGAAGGCCACATGGATTCTGAGGATGCTGCTGTTTTCCACAGCATTCCTGACCTCCTCTTGGCCCTTTCCTTCATATCTCCTTTCTTTTATCATGTCATCATCTCTCCACATGGATTTGATTTTGTTGGTTTTGATTTTTTTTTTTAAAGAACCAAAAATCATTTAAGCATTGTTTGATAAGTGAGGTAGTCAACCAAACTGAGTATTGTACTTTGGGTCAAAAACAAAATGATGATTAAATAATGAGACCAAATCTCTTGGGTAGGTGGATGGGTGGGGGAAGAATCATTAACTAGCCTGAGGGCAAACACTGGAGGAATTTTAACAAAGTTTTGAGAGTACAGTGTAAACAAGAAGTGTGTTCTCCCGCTGTGAGTGTGAGAAAAGACATTTAAATGAATTAACCAATGTATTTGTTTAAAGTCTAGTCTCCTTTCTCTAAAGTGACACCTGGCATTGACAACTTTCTGTATTGTGCTGGAAATTTCCATGTCTACAGCTAACAAACACAAGGTATAAATGCACTAGCTGGAACACACAAACGAAAATGTGTACCAGATGTCATCCATTAACGGAAACATGATCTCTGTTTAAAAAATATTCTTCACAGAAAAATACACCTGACCAAGAAAAAAAAAATTTTAATGACATCTTTACTATTGGGTTAGAAAAATAAAATTTTCTTTCTTGCATTTAACTCATTTTCATTCAAGATACTGTTTTACTAATTTGCTTAAAGTGTGAGATGGGGTGGTAATAAATGCCAGTAGGTAATAAAACCATGGTAAATTTAAAAAAAAATTATTTTCTAATCCACCAGTGCCTCCTTGACATAGTATAGAGTCCCAGTCAAGTAATCAGGAATTCTGACAAATCCAGGATTTTGCTCTCACCCTGTCATCAAGTCACTGTGAATTCCTCAGCCGTCCCCTCAAAGGCCCTCTTCAGATCTGAACACATGCAGTATTTTCCTACCTATCTCTTATCTGCACTGCAAAATTCCCTTTTCTTAGCTTTTAGGAATAAATGAGCACTTTTAGCCTCTAATTACATGAAAGTATGTCATTTTTTTCTACATAAATACCCTAAAAATTGATATACCTTAGCTGTCTTTCATTTATTGGATTATGAAAAACAGATCAACTTGGTTCACTGCTATAAAATAAATTGCCCTCCTAGTTATTTTGTCTGTTTACTCAATTCAAAATTTGAACAGTACAATCATGTGTTTTTGGTATTCATATGACATTAGTACTTCATAAATATGAATCATGCTATTAACTGTGTTCATAGTGACGATGTCTAATTACTGGGGTTTGCATACTACTCAACTCATCTTAAATTGTCAAAAGATTGAAAGAAATATTGGAAAGTACACTGCACATTTCTGTCTGCAACGGATAGCATACTATAGCCTGAACTTGATCTTTAAATACACATAATATTATGTAAAGTATACAGGAAACTAGTCCTACCTCAGTCAAGCCAACACAGTCCTGGAGAAACTCATGACTAACTCCATGCAATAGAAATAAGATTATGAAATTGTTTTATTTGACAAAGGGAAGACATTTTTTAAACATTTTCACATTTAGATGTGTTTTTTTCACATTAACCAGGATTGCTTTTTTTTTTTTTTAACCTGCAAAAATAAGGGGAAACAATGGTGGTAAAGTTTCACTAAATATGCAAAAGCAAAAAGATTATGGAGGGGGCATTAAAACATGTTTACATAATATTTGAGACAATAAAGGATGTAAATCTTTGAGAAAAGCAAGAAAAATGCATGATTTTGCAAGGTAGCTTCGGTCAGTGGGGTTTTTAAAAATTATTTATTATTTTTGGCTGTGCTGGGTCTTCGATGCTGTATATGGGCTTTTCTCTAGTTGTGGTGAGCAGGAACTTTTCATTTCAGTGTCCTCTCTTGTTGCGAAGCAGGGATTCTAGGGCACGTGGGCCTCAGAATTTGGGGCACACGGGCTCAGTAGTTGCGGCTCTCGAGCTTAGGTGCCCTGTGGCACGTGAAATCTTCTCAGACCAGGGACCAGGGATAGAACCTATTTCCCCTACATTGGCAGGCAAATTCTTTACCACTGGACCACCAGGGAGGTCCTGGCTAGTGTTTCTAATGCTTGGATTCTAAGGTGGGTTGGCCATCCAGTATGTAAAGCTCCAGAACAACAATCCCATGAAAGACCACACTTGCTGGTAGTGGCAAAGCTATTTAAGAAATATGCTTGTTATAGAAGGGATTGTGAAAGCTGTCTTTTTGGAACTGATGTCCAGCTTTAGGGCTTCCATGGTGGCTCAGGGGTAAAGAATCCACCTGGAGATGGGGTTCTATCCCTGGATCTGGACAATCCCCTGGAGAAGAAAATGGCAACCCACTCCAGTATTCTTGCCTGGGAAATCCCATGGACAAAGGAACCTGGTGGGCTACAGTCCATGTGGTCGCAAAGAGTAGGACATGACTGAGCAACTAAACAACAACATCCAACTTTAACCGCAGTAGTTTCTTCTGGAGGCACTAAAACATCATTTTCTTTCACAATAATTCATTCTCAACCAAGAAGCCATCTGGGAATTGGCAAAAAAAATAAAAGTTTATTGCGCCACTCAGATGGAGAATCACCAGAAAGGAAAATAAAGAGAGTTAACAGCATACTTGCTTTTAATACTTCTTGGGTGGATTTCCCTGGACAGTCTGATTTTCCAGCATTTCTGCCAGATAAGTGCTTGGGCTTGGGGCATGCTGATCTGTCTACAGCAGTCCTTCTCAAAGGGTGATTTCCTGAGCCAGGAGCACTCAAATCACCAGGGAACTTACTATTAATAGAAATGCCACTCATCATACCCCATACCAGACCCACTAAATCAGAATCACCAGTGTGGAGCCCACGTATGTTAAGACATCCCCTGGAGGGTTCTGATATTAATACACACTGAGGGTTGAGAACCACTGGTCTCCAGCACATGGCCTGCCTAATTCTCATTCCATTCATTTTTCCTTCCTATCAATGCCCTTCATTCAGCCCTACACATCTAACTACATCCCACTCCTCCTCAAGTCTGACCCAGCTCTTTCTTTGAACTTTGACAATTCCCTTACTTGAAACAGCACTGATTGTTCACATAGCGCAGTTCATTACCTAAATCTGAAGTGATTTACCTGTACCGTGTCTTACATTGTCCTCTAAATTATTTCCTACCTGTGCTTCTTTTATCACCTTAACTGAATTAAAACCTGCCTCTTGAAGGCAGAAACTGTGTCTTGTACAGCTGGCCCTCCGTGTTCGCAGAGCTTGCATCCTCAGGGTTTGCATCCGTGGATTCAGCCAACCACAGACTCAGCAGAGGACTGTCTGTATTAATCCTTCACCATTCAATATAAGGGACTTGAGCGTCCTTAGATTTGAGCATCCCTTGCAGGGGCTCCTGGAACCAATCCCCACGGACACCGAGGGGCAACTATACAGTCTTACTTCCCACAGCATCCATCAGTGTTTATGCTCTTGTTTGTCTCCTAATATGCCCTTTTCTTCATCCCACTGACTTCCAAGTTTCCTAATTCTTGCAGTTTTTCAAAGTTCAACCCCAAACGCTTTTTCTATATGTAGAAATATTCTTCTTCCTTGAAAAAAGACATCATAATTTTATCTTTTTAATTTTCCACTTCATACTGCTGTCATTTCTTTGCGCCTTCCCTCTCTCATCATTGAAGATGGAGATAATTGTTTTAAACCACAGTTTTAAGTAATGTGGGAGGGGAGGAATAGTTTGCTTCAGGGTATGCATGTATGATGATTAGTTTATTTTCCCTCAATATTGAATGAACTCTGATTTGGGGTAATCCAACTATTTACATAGGAAGTAACTCTCACATTTCAGAGAGATGCAGTATCCCTCCTAGACGCATTGCGGATCTGGGACAGGGTCTGTGTGATGGAGACAATTGTTGCAATTTGTGTGGTCTAATAAGTGGTCGCAGAAGAGTAGACACGAAGTAACAGGAATCTGCAGGAAATCAAGCCATAAGGAAACCAGGGCGACTTGAAGTCACATGGGTGAGGAAGAAAAGAACCTCACCCCAGGGTAAGGACCAGTAGCAGAAAGCTTAATTGCTACCATGTCATGGTGTGAACCCACTGTGTCGCTGCCTGAGCTAATGGGAACCTGATGCAGCCAGCTTCCTGAGCCCACCAGTCCCGACTTCAAACACCGCAGCCCCTCGTGCAGGATTGGGTGGACTGGAGTCCCGGGTTACTTCCTCTCCAACAAAGGAGCATCTCCCCCCGCCCCACATCCCCATCAGTTAATGTAGGCTGCATGGGACGCTGGCAGGGCTCTGGAACCAACCCCCCTGTTTTCCCCATTGAACACTCAATACTAACTTCCTGACCCCTCACAATGAAAATCTTCCAGACATAGTAGCCCCTCAAGAGCCTCTTCCCTGGTGGCTTAGACGGTTAAAAAAAAAATCTGCCTGTAATGCAGGAGACCTGGGTTCAGTCCCTGGGTTGGGAAGATCCCCTGGAGGAGGACATGGCAACCCACTCCAGTATTCTTGCCTGGCGAATCCCCATGGACAGAGGAGCCTGGCAGGGGCTACAGTCCATGGGGTCACAAAGAGTTGGACACGACTGAGTGACTAAGCACACACACACCAAGAGCCTCTGGCTCTCTTGCTTACAGAGCCAGGAGCAAGAGAAAGCCCACAGGTCATTTGCCAGCAAATCCCACTGGGCCAATGGGAGTGCAAATCAGGTGCTGAGGAAAGAGAGGTCTGGGGGGAGGGGAGCCAGAAACCTTCCAAGTCAGATCCATTCTCCTGTTTCTACCTACATCTATCACTTCTGTTTTGCCACCGGCTCCTGACAGGAAAATTCCAAAGTGTCAGGCAAAGAATCCCTCCTGTTTATGTGACTGGAAAAGTGTTTACAGCCCCTAGTGTTTGGGGTCAGCCCCAAGCCCCAGGGCAAGCAAGCCTTAACCCAGGTCTCCTCTCTGAGGAAGGGGTGTGGGGGTGGGGCGTGGTTCTGGAATATCAAGCTTCCTGGGCTCTCTCTCTCTCTTTTTTTTTTACTTCTATTCCCAGCGACAGCCTTGGTGTTTTTCCTTTGCTGAGAGTTCCTAAGTTCCCTTTTTACAGCACTTAACATGCAAACTCCACACGAGGGTGAAAAGGTAGGTGTTTAAGACAGACAGCAACAGCTGGGATAAACTGCCTCTTAAAAAAACTGTCTTAATGAAATGCATCTCTTTATATTGGGGGCATTTGTAAGCAGAATGGGGATGAAACTTGAGAAGATTACGCGATAACCAGGCTATATCCTGTCGAGAGAGAGTGTTTCTCTAATAACACAAAGATGAGCTTCTCGATAGTCTGCCAGATAACTGTCTTCCGGCCAGTGTCTCCCATCGTAAATCTTCCTTCTGACTTGGGTTTTCTGTAGATTTGTGAGGATAGAGCTCATTTTCGTGGAGAGACGGGACTAAGGAAAGATCTGGAACTCCTCCAGTTTAAAAAAAAAAAAAAAGCCACCATTCTGCTTAATCAACTTTTGTTCCATCAGAATCAATATCCTGCAGAGGGTGGTTTTCATTGTTGTAAAGTCTGTTTGCAGGTGACGGAGCAAAGATATGGTTCCTGATAAAGACTCTCTGAAAAGGAAAAGAAAATACTCCTCAAAATAGCCCAAAAAAGGGGTGGAGGGGGGCTCCCAAACTCTCGTTTTACAAATAAGCTTCCTTTTGTGAGAAACTCTGCCTGGCTTTGCATTCTCAAGATTTGTCAGTAACTTGACAGTGAAACAACCCCTCTCTTCCCAGGGTTATCTATTATTTCTCAGTGAAAGGGCTCAGCCATTTACTAAGCATCTAAGAAGTCATGGGTCCTCTCTGAACCTTAGTTTCTTTATCTTTGATAGTAGATCCCTACCCTGGAGGTTGTAGTTGAGGTAGCGTGTTTGAAATTATCTAACCCATGGTGGACACTCAATAACAACTATCCCACTTTTCTTGGTTTATCCACAGAATGGCTCAGTTAAAATCTGGCAGGTTAAAATCTGAACTGGGTTCCTGTTTGGGCTACATTATTTTTCATGGCCCTAGATAAGTCCCCTCAGCTGGGATCTGCCCTGAACTTCAGTCTCCTCATTTGTTAAAACAGAATAATGATACCTCTTCTCATTTGAGAAAGGGCTTATGAGAGCCAAATGAACAAATAAGAATCTTGTAATAGATGTTTGTGTATTTGTAAATGGTAAAGCATGGGCTTCCCAGGTGGTTCCGTGGTAAAGAATCTGCCTGCCAATGTAGGAGACACAGCTTCTATCCCTCCATCGGGAACATCCCCTGGAAAAGGAAATGGCAGCCCACTCCAGTCTTCTTGCCTGGGAAATCCCATGGACAGAGGAGCCTGGCAGGCTGCAGTCCATGGGGGTCACAAAAGAGTCAGACATGACTTAACAACTAAACCACAACAACAGCAAAATGGTAAAGCACAAAAATCAGGTTAGTGATAATCATTAATAGTTTTCATAATTGGATGAAAGGCATCTAATACTGTTGAAACCACACATATGCATAAGAAATAAAAGAAAAATGTTTTTTTCATAAAAAGCAATTATTGTTATCTTGTTCTAGTTTTGACTGTCGTTTGTTTTTTAATTTTGGCTTTTTTTGATAAAAGTTTTTCTAGAGAAACTGTACCAACTGAGATGTTCTAAACATGTACTTTTGTGCTACAAGGAAGAAACCTGGAAAACTAAGGTCTCTTGAAGTTCAAAATATATGGATACTCACATAATTTCTTTTTTTTCCATTGTAATGACTTTTTTCCCCCCTCAGATTGTAGTACTTTTAAAAATTTATTCATTTATTTTAATTGGAGGGTAACTACTTTACAATACTGTGATGGTTTTAGCCACACATCAAGATGAATGGGCCAGAGGCATACATGGGTGCCAATTTCTAAAACTCCATTTGAGGAGAAGATGGTGTGTTGACGGCACTCCTCTTTCTCTGTTTGGACTTCCTCAGCTTCCTGTGGGGGATGATGGCACTTGGGACCTAGCGTAGGTGGAACAGCTGGAGAGCCTCCTCGCCTCCTGATGTCACAGCTTATCAGTGTTGACGGACAAAGCACATAAGGCCTTGCCTTCCTTGCTGACCAAACCACAAGCACACGTCTCTATTTCTACCGTGCTCTTTATTTTCTTGCAAAGGAAAGAGCCACTTCATTGAAAACACTGAAATATATTGGAAGCAATTGATGCATTAATGTCGCTAAGCAAGGCCCACTCTTGGACCATGGTATAACCTAATTGTATCACTTACCCAATCTTTTGCAGCTTTAAAGTTTAACGTAGTCAACTGTTGATCATCATCAAAAGAAGTATCATAGATTCTATGAAAATCATAGGCACACAGGACCCTCCTTTTGATTTATGTTAACTGGGAGAGGAGTGGGAAGCTTGGATAATCTGCGAATTGATGAAATTTGTTGTTGATGTTGTTGTTTAGTCGCTAAGTCATGTCCAACTCTTTGTGATGCCGTGGACTATAGCCCACAAGTCTCCTCTGTCCATGGAATTCTCCAGGCAAGAATACTGGAGTGGGTTGCCGTTTCCTTCTCCAGGGGATCTTCTCGATCTAGGGATTGAATCCATGTCTCCAGCATTGCAGGTGGATTCTTTGTCACTGAGCCACCTGGGAAGCCCCAAATTGAAGAATGCACATATTAAATAAAGAGAAATAACTATGACATAAGAGGAATACACACATGCAATTGATTAATACTTTTGGAAGAAACTAATCTCTGTAAGCTTTGTCTTGGGGCTGACTGTGTTGCAGAATTCCAACTGTATATATGATATGTGTCAACGTTTTAGTCGAGTGCTTTGCTTTTGTTTAATTAAGAAAAGAAATATTACACCGAAGAAGTCTGAATTCACTTCTTCATCATAAGATTAATAGGCAAAAATCAATGAATTAATTGTTTATCCCATAAACCTTTAATAAGTACTTACTGTGTAACAGGTGCTGTGCTTGGTACTGAACATGCATCGATGAATAAAACAGACATGGTCCCTACCCCCAGCATTGATATTTTGATATTAAAATAGCATGAGCAACTTTGATGTAAGGAAGGAAAAACTGGTATCCACATTCATGGTAACTTCTACTTTAACCTGGACCAGTGGGTAGGAAAGAGTCTCTCCCTGGCCACTTGTCAAGGCAAACCTGAGGCTGTCAGAGCAGCAGCCTGGCATAGCCATCAAGACTACAGGCTCTGGAGTCAAACTGTCTGGGGTGAATCCTGGCTTCTCTCTAGCTGTGTGCTCTTGGGACAGATACTTGATCTCCTTGTGAATCTGTAAAATAGGGGACATGTCCCTACCTCATGGGGCTGTTGTAATAATGAACTAAGTCAATAAAGAAAGCTGTTAGAACAATGCATAGAAAAGAGCAGGTGCTTAGTAAATATTAGCAAATTTAACCCATATCTGACATCATCTCCCATCATGGCTCCATACACAGCTCAGGGTCCTGGTAGGATGACATCTACCTCAACATCTGCCACAATTTCCCTTGCCTGCCCTCTCCCCAATCCCTCCATGCTTTTACACATGGCATACCATCAGCCTGGAGAGCCTTACCATCTCTTTTGTTCCTAAAAAACTTTTCTTGTGTTCATCAAATCTCAGTTTAAGATCATGTCCTCTGGAAAAATCCTCCTTGTCCCTGACTGCCAATGATTGGGTCCTCCTCTGCCCTGTTCAACCAACAGCTGTGCATAACTCTAACCTATACCGCCCCCTGGACTTGGAGTCCTTATTTGTATGTTCCATCACACCAGATGAGGTGTGTTAAAAAAACAAAAGATTTAGTGAATGAATAGAAGAAAGAGGAGGAAGGAAGAAAGGAAAGAAAGATGGCTCAATCCTTGGAACAACCTCACAGGGATATGTACTTGTATCCTGTGCAGCAGGCAATAAGATAAACTTTTTTAAGGTGAAAGTCGCTCAGTCACATCTGACTGTGATCCCATGGACTATACATGGGTGGGTAGCTGATCCCTTCTCCAGGGGATCTTCCCAACCCAGGGATTGAACCCAGGTCTCTGGCACTGCAGGTGAATTCTTTACCAGCCGAACCACTAAGGGAGCAAGATTTATTTATTTATTTACTTTTGGCTGTGCTGTGTCTTTTGGTGCTGCACAAGGGCTTTCTCTAGTTGTGGCAAGCGGGAATCACTTTTTGTTGTGGTGCCTGGCTTCTCGTCGCAGCGGCTTCTCGTTGCAGAGCACAAGCTCGAGGCACACAGGCTTCAGTAGTCACCTTGGGTGGGCTCTGTAGCTGCAGTTCACGGGTTCTAAAGCGAGGCCTCAGTAGTTGTGGCACCGGGTTCAGTTGCTCCACGGCATGTGGGATCTTGCTGGACCAGGGATCGAACTGGCATCCCTTGCATTGCAAGGCAAATTCTTCACCACCGGACCACCAGGGAAGCCCAAGATAAGCTTCCCGAAGAGCCCTGAATCTGATCATTATTGCTATTACTGAGTCCAAGCTCCTCCTGCTCGCCACATGACAGGCCAATAAAACAAGAGAAGAGCTGTTGGGGCAAGGAGGGATACTGACTTTATTCAGAAAGCTAGCAGACCAAGAAGATGCTGGACTAGAGTCCCAAAGAACCATCTTACCTGAGTTAGAATTCAGACATCTTTTATACTAAAAGGGGAGGCAGTAAAATCAAACATTTCCTGGTTCTGGTCAGACTCTGGAAGGGATACTTAATTTCTTCCTTCTTGGTGTTATTCACAGGTGAGCCTAGTCAGGATGTTTCCTGTGAACTAAACAAAGCTTGACGCTTGTTACCTGGGAAGCAGTGTAGCCAGAGATGCACCATCACCTATAATTTAAGCTTATAGGCAACATTTCTTTAGTGATTAATCTGTAATAGAATACAAAGTTTCTTCCCTGTTGCATTGCCTGCCTTCTCCAGACTCTACCATGCTCTGCTATTGGCCTGAAGAGATACACAATGAGCTAAAAACCAGAAGCAGCTAACTTTTTTCTTCCTTAATATATATATTTTGTTGAAGTATAGTTGACTTACAATGTTTCAGGTGCACAGCAAGGTGATTCAGTTATACATATACACGTATTATTTTTGAAATTATTTTCCATTATAGATTATTACATTATTATTACATCATTACATTGCAGGTTATTACAAAATATAATTCCCTGTGCTATTCAGTTATTACAAGATATAGTTTCCTGTGTTATACAGTTATAACAAGATTTAGTTCCCTGTGCTATACAGTAAACTCTTGTTGCTTGTTGCATATCTATTTTTAAAATCAGAAATCTAGCATTCTATTCATTCTAAGTCAAACAGGTGGAATCAAAATGTCATAAACTTTTTAGTTAAAGATTCATAAGACTTCTAAAATATATATATATTATACATATTATTTATATGTATGTATACAAAAGCTTTTCTACTATGATTGATAAAGGCTTGAGAAAGAATATCAAAAAAAGGAAAAAGAAGAGATGGAGAAATTAGAAAACATAAACTAAATGAAGAAACATAACTAAATGGAAGAAAATTTATGACCAACCTAGACAGCATATTAAAAAGCAGAGACATTACTTTGCCAACAAAGGTCCATCTAGCCAAACCTATGGTTTTTCCAGTGGTCATGTGTGGATGTGAGAGTTGGACTATAAAGAAAGCTGAGCACCGAAGAATTGATGCTTTTGAACTGTGGTGTTGGAGAAGACTCTTGAGAGTCCCTTGGACTGCAAGGAGATCCAACCAGTCCATCCTGAAGGAAATCAGTCCTGAATATTCATTGGAAGGACTGATGCTGAAGCTGAAGCTCCAATACTTTGGCCACCTGATGCAAAGAACTAACTCATTTGAAAAGACCCTGATGCTGGGAAAGATTGAAGACAGGAGGAGAAGGGGATGACAGAGGATGAGATGGTTGGATGGCATGACTGACTCAGTGGACATGTGTTTGGGTAAACTCCGGGAGTTGGTGATAGACAGGGAGGCCTGGCGTGCTGCGGTTCATGGGGTCGCAAAGAGTTGGACACAACTGAGTGACTGAACTGAACTGAACTGAAACTAAATGCAATGGGAGCACTGAATATGAAATAGAAAAAGTGAAACAAATTAGATTAAAGTAAAAGATCATCCTATAATCCAGTTGTTTTTAAACATGACTACTCATTAGAAATATATCTGGAACTCTGGAGAGAAAAAGCAATACCTGGGCATTTGTACTTTTCAAAAAGTTTCAAGATAATTTTTATGTGCATCTGGATTTTAAAAAGTGATTACAGGTTTTTCTATTAAATCATAGTTTTGGTGATACACAGTTCTATTATTTTTCTGTTGACCCATCATGACACAGTGGTATTAAGTGAATAATAGTTACATAATCACAATAGTAAAAGACGTGTATCAGTTTTCACAATCAAATAGCCAGACCAAAAAAAAAAAAAAAAAGATAATTACAATTGCAAGCCATAATGGGCACATGATTAACCTAAAAATACAAAATAATTACATAAAATTTAGGGGGTCCAGCAGAGTGATGTAATAAGTGGAAGTGCATTCATGCACATGTTTTCATCCACCCAGTCAGTCTATGTCTTTTGGATGATGCATTAAATCTATTTACATTTATGGTAATTATTGATATGTATGATCCTATTACCATTTTCTTAACTGTTTGGGGCTTGTTTTCTGCAGGTCTTTTCCTTCTCTTGCATTTCCTGCCTAGAGAAGTTCCTTTAGCATTTGTTGTAAAGCTGGTTTGGTGGTGCTCAATTCTTTTAACTTTTGCTTCTCTGGAAAGCTTTTGCTTTCTCCATCAAATCCCAATGAGAGTCATGCTGGGTAAAGTATTCTTGGTTGTAGGTTCTTTCCTTTCATCACTTTAAATATAATCATGCCATCCCCTTCTGGCTTGGAGAGTTTCTGTTGAGAAATCAGCTGATAGCCTGATGGGAGTTCCCTCGTAGGTTATTTGTCATTTTTCTCTCGTTGCTTTTAATATTTTATCTTTGTCTTTAATTTTTGTCAGTTTGATTACTATGTGATTCGGTGTGTTCCTCCTTGGGTTTATCTTGCCTGGGACTTTCCGTGTAAAGGCAGCTAACTTTTCATACCACTTTACCTTCCACGAACTCTGACCACACCAGAGACCTGCAAACAGTCTTAAGATAGCATCTACATCAATGCTCTAAGTGCTTGAATCCCTGCATTTCGCAAGAGGGATGGTTATCCACAACTTTAAGCGTATATTCAAGTCTGGAAAGGGCATAGTTCCCCTTGGTAGCACTTGCTTCCGGATACTTTTCAACAGAAATGACCTTTCTTAAGCTGCAATTCAAGCCCATGATTGCTGGCCTCAAAGTGGTTCATTTTTTCAAGCTCTGGTTCACCAACGGCATTATATTTTTATTAACTATTTGCACTCCCAAGCAAAAAATTAAAAGTTAATTCCCCAGTACCAAAGATCCCTGACACATCAGTATTTATCAAACACACACATACATGCTGAGAGAGGGGAGAAGGTAGAGATTATGCTTGAAATCATACAGATTCCAGTGCTGTAATGAAAACAAATCACAAGACTTGTTCGTTGAGATCTCTGAAAAGGGTATTATTTTTTATCAGGGTAGAAGTTTCAACGAGCAAGAGCTTTTCGTTTCCTCAATCTGAATAGAAACAAACAATAGAAAAGCAAAGTATAGTTTTTCAAGTTGCAAAATTGAGCTCTCCACAGCTTATTTTCTCTCTCACTATTCTTAGTTTTCTGCAAACAAGTTCACTTTTGGTGTATAACGAGCTATGCCTATATCTTTGCGCCAGTGCCCATGTCCTACTTCTATTTTTTAAATTTTTATTTATTTATTTATGGCTGTGCTTGGGCTTCCTCTAGTTTGCTGCGAGCAGGGGTTACTCTCTAGTTGTGGTCCACGGGCTTCTCATTGCAGTGGCTTCTCGTTGCTGAGCAAGGGCTCTAGGGCATATGGGCTCGTTAGTTGTGGTGCATAGGCTTGTGGAATCTTCCTGGACCAGTGATCGAACCCACGTCCTCTGCATTGGCAGGCAGATTCTTAACCACTGGACCCCCAGGGAAGCCCTCCTGCTTCCATTTTAAGGAATAAGACTTCTTAATCACTGTTCTCAAAATAGTTCATCCACGTATTAAATACTTGCTTATTTATTCAGTAATTACTTATTGAGCTATGGCAGATACTCTACTAGGCATAGGATGTGCCATCCACCCTCTGCCCTGGGAAAGTTTTGACCAGTTTGTGGTGTTTTTTTTTTAGTGAGACAATTTGCCTGTGTAGAACTGACTTTGATAAATGTATTTTGAAAATATTCCACATAAAATAAATTTTTTGTCAAATTTCATTTTTTACAAAATGAGAGACTTGTGTCTCCTGGCATAGTACCAGGGAGATGGCAGACACTGGGTTAGTAGCCATTTCTTTTTTTCTTGATGTTTGAAAATCAAGTCATCTATAAGATGAATTTGGAGTCTTGACATTTTGAGCAAAGCAACAGATTCCACTGGACTGAGGAGCTACCCAGTGGAAACTATAAGGGAATGAATGGCCTTTGGAGATGGCCTCATCTAGCTTTCAGCCTTGGTCTCTCTGCCACTCAGTTGAGAAGTAACAGCAAAGAAGTTTTTTAAGCTTCCTAAGCCTTATCTGATAAATGGGAAAACAAGCACCTCTCCACGGAGTTGTCATAAGGTTACTTGAAATACAATATGTAAAATTTCATTCATAGGAATCTGGCATCAAGAATAGCTATTATTTGATGTAAATTATCACCATCCCCAATTTGTCTGCTTCTGGAAATCAGTTTATTTATACAAATTGGATTTTCCTGTTTTAAAATGTATTTATTTTTGGTTGCATTGGGTTTTCGTTGCTACATGTGGGCTTTCTCTCCTCGCACTGAGTGGGGCTACTCTCCATTGCAGTGCAAAGGCTTCTCACTGTGCCGGTTACTATTGTTGCATGCACGGGCTTCAGTAGTTGCGTTACACGGGCTTATTTGCTCCGCAGCATGTGGGATCTTCCCAGACTAGAGATTGAACCCATGTCCCCTGCATTGGTAGGCAGATTCTTATCCACTGCACCACTAGGAAAGTCCCTAAAACTTGGATTTTCTTAAGGCAAAACATGCCTACAATTTTCAGCTAAACATCAAATTTGGAACTCCAAACACAGGACTGTGGTAATTCTGGTATCTTTGTCATTTTTCAAGACATTTTATGACAACCACCTCTTCCCCCAGGAACCCTTCCCTGCCTTGGCAGAAAGAGGTTTGTACCACCGCAGGCCAGGGCACATTCTTTCCATGGGATGGATCCAATCTCACTCTGTATTTATCTAACTTCCTTTTCTAAGAGGTTTAGCAAGTTTGGACTAGACTGTAAGCTCTTTAAGGTTCTCATTTATGTTTTCTCTCTTCAATAATATAATCCTGCCAGAACACTGCCACAATTTCTGGGATCAGGGCGTCAAATGCCTGGATCCATCCCAGGGATAGGCATACCCCACGCTCAGTGTACTCACGTCAGCAGTGACTCTGTGGACACCCTGCTTTTGTGCGCCCTCAGTTACTGTTTTCCTTGAGTTACATGAAGCAAACAGCCAGCCTCCACTGTGGCATGATATATTTCACTTTGTAGAACCTATGACTGAGGGAGGCCAATGTCCTCCTCCAACCAACTGACATTGCCTTTGGAAAATCTTCAATATAAAACAGTAGTTCTAGACTTCCCTGGTGTTGCAGTGGATAAGAATCTGTCTGCCAACTCAGGGGACATGAGTTTGACCCTTGATCCAGGAAGACTGCCCATGCTGCAGAGGCGCCAAGACCATGCACCACAACTAATGAACCTGTGTGCCACAACTGCTGAAGCCCATGTGCCTAGAGCCTGTGCTCTGCAACAAGTGAAGCCATTGCAATGAGCAGCCCAGGCACCGCACCTAGAGACTAGTCCCTGCTGTCTGCTACTAGAGAAAGACCACATGCAGCAATGAAGGCCCAGCATAACCAAAAATAAATAAATAAAATGTAAAAAATAAAACCAGTAGTTCTTAAATCAGAGAGAGTCTTGGGCTCCTGAAAATCTGTTGAAGATGTAAGAACTCTCTTCCCGGGGACAGAGGAAGTCATATAGCATTTTTACATACACATTTTTAATCGTGGATGACTCACGGACTCCCAGCAAACTTTCCCTATGCCCTTTTGGGGAATCCACCTAAGCTAGGAGAATTCAAAACAACACCTGAGTTCTTGCTAGGGTTTGAATCGTCTCATTTTGTGAATCTCAAGAAATCCAGGAAAGCAGCAACTGCCTAAGAATTCAAATGTTGAGTCAGATCCTGAACAGCAGACTGTCTCTGCCCTGGGTGTCTCTTTACTGAGGGGGTGACAAGCCATCCACTGGGAGCAGCCTGGTTGGTTTCCTCAGTCCCACACATCCCTCACACATCCCTCAGTCCCACATTTAAACTCCAGAAAATTCTCCATCTAAGAAAAAGAGCATTATGTGGGGGGCACCCTGCGGGTCGCAAAGAGTCAGACACGACTGAGCGACTAAGCACAGCACCCAGCATGGTAACAAACATGGCATCTTCAGTGAGCAATGGTTCGAGGTCATTTTCTCACCAGCAGCAGTGAGCTTGAAATTGACATGCAAACCAAAAAGTTTAGGGAGCTCTGGACAGCCTCCTGTTGTTTTCTGCTTGGTTCAGGGGAAGTTCCTGGACGAATTTTTTGCCTCCAGCCTCTTGTTGAGTGACAGGAAAAGAAAAAAGGATCATTTGAAGGCTCTCTGATTCAAACGTCCTGGACCGAATGCCAGGCGCTCCCTGCCCTGGAGAAAGCCACTCTGGTGCTAGTTTAGAACAAGCGTGTTTCCAATGTCTGCTAGAGCGGCTTTTCCCAATCATCCAGAGGGGGCGGGTTTCAAAGCCGCTGACTTCTTGCCCTTTTTAATCGAACTGCAAGTGTCCCCGTTTTAATTTGAAAACTTCCCCTCCATCTTCCACTTCTTCAACGCCTCCCCTAAAAAAGCTGGTATTCTGGGTCACTGAAATGGTGTTAGGCTATTAAGCAGAGACAGGAGATCAGAGGACCAGTGGGTAACAGCGAACACAGCTATGGTATTCATGAAAGCTCAGGTTGCATGTTAGTGAAATGCTATAAAACATCAAAACCCTAAAGATACAGGGTTAAAGGCACCGAAATCCCTTCTGCAGTTTGCCTCGTGCAGCTGTGGACCTAAGAGTACCACGCCATTCCCATACTTCCATCATCACGCCGTCGTCCTTCAAAGACACACACAGACTCACTCCTACACCACGCTGTGTTCTCAGCGCTGACTGCCCCATCTCTCCCTGATACCCCGGAGCCTCTCAGCCTAAAGCCCCCCGCCTTCCTGCGCTGGGGAGAGGGAGACAGTAATTAAGGTCCCTGAGGGCTGCTGCGGGCTGTACTTGGGATCGCAGCGCAGCTGCCTGCCTCCGTCTCCCCAGCCGCCCTCCCACATCTTCCGAGGAGACCGGCTGTGTGTGTGAAGGAGGTGCTGTTTCCCACAGCTCTGATCTAATTCAGCTGAAACTCAATCTCCGTGTGACCAACCTCAGCCAGCGCGCTCCCACCCGCCCAGGCTCCCCTCTCCCGGCTGTGTGTGCGCTGCCCATTGACGCTGTCAGTCCGGACGCCTCCCCTCCACCGCCCCAGGGTGTAGACTTACATGGTGTCAGTGGGCCAGCCTCAGGAGCTTGGCGGTTGCCCGGACGCTCACCCCTCATCCTCGGGGCTCCGAGGGGTGTGACACCCTATACCCGCCACTCAGCGGGTTGAATGGGGCTCGTGAGTTATCTCTGGAGAAAAGGCAGTTGAGTCCGATGAGGCTGAGAACCTGAAACAGATGTAAAAGACATCAGGCTGAGTTTTCCGTGGATCTTCATTGCCCAGAAAGATTTATGGCCCCTTTTAACCCTCTTTTAACATCGGTTGAACTGGGCTTGTTTTATAGCAAGGAAAGAAACCTCGCAGTCACACAGAAAATCGCCAGAGCTCAGAGCCTGCCCCAGCGTCTGCAGATCCTTGCTTTTCTTTTTTCTTTGTCCTCTCTCCTATAAGCTCATCTCTTTGCCTCTGAATCTGGTGGGGACATCTCATCACCACCTCTTTATAACTCTCTATCCCCAGACAGCCCAAAACTACCAGTTGCTTTGACCCTGACTGCATGCTTGCTAAGTTGTTCAGTCCTGTGGGACTCCTTGCCACCCCATGCACCTCCAGGCTCTCCGGCCATGGAGATTCTACAGGCAAGAATACTGGAGTGTGTTGCCATGCCCTCCTCCAGGGGTTAGACCCTAAGTGGTGTTCAGTTTGGGGGAGTGCATCTTTATCCTGAACAGGGAAGTGATAAATAGCTCTTAGAAATGTGAAGATTGCAAGGAGCCAGCACAATCCTGGCTTTTTTTGGGGGGTGGCTAATTGTCACGTAATCATGTTACACTAGATCAGGCACACTTTCTTTTGATGGAGAAAGCTTTGAACTTTGCTCTGTACTTCCTGCAAGAAGAAGATTTGTACTTCAGGGCAGGGAGGCACAGGAAGGCAGAGGCTTGCGGGTGCGTTTTACAAGTCCTGTGAAGAGAAAGGGACGGAGTTTACAAAGGCGTCATCATTAGGAACGATGTGTCACGGCAGGCTGGCACCTCCTAAACCTGACCCCCGCCCCCTCCTCCAGGGCGGCCTCAGGAACTTGGAGATTCAGCACTGAGCACCCAAGGCATTTTTCAATGCAAAGAAGCACAGGGATCTTTCCATTTTTGTTAATTTTATTTCACACAGTGATGGGGAGGGTTGTTCTTTTTTTTTTTTTTTAACTGTTATTACTTTTTTGTTTTTATACTTTATTTGGCTGCTACCTGCAGGATCTTTGAATTTTATTGCAGCACATGAATTCTAGTTTCTTGACCAGGGATCGAACCCTGGCTCCCTGCACTGGGAGCCCACAGTCCTAGCCACTGGACCACCAGGGAAACCCTGTTACTACTTTTTTACAGAGTGATACATTTTGCATGAAAAAATTTATTTTGGCTAACAACCAACTCGCTTGCTTATCTCTTGATATAGAGCTGGTATTTTCCTCACCTCCTCTAGACTCCCAGAGTCTGGGGCTTGCCATCCTGAAGAATCAAACCTTAACATCCAACATGGTGCAAAGAAACCCTCCATTAGAATTCAGTCTCTCTCTCCACAGTAGGTAGTTCTGACTAGTGTAAGCGATACCTTGGGCACCTAAAAACACTCTACACTCATTCTGCTCCCAGTCAGGATTCGTCATGGAGAGAAGGGTCATGGAATGAAGAAACACCGTTTTGAGGGGGTGGGGGTGGGTGGAGATTCTACCCTGCCCAGGGAAAGAGGAAGATTCCTGCAGCCAAGCTCAGAAATAATAGTCTCCCTGAGTCCTGAGAAAAGTGCCCCGAATGTTAACACATCAATCTCAAGGAAACAAGCCTGGTTTTTACCGATTTAATTTCATATAATTATTTCAGAGTTTGAGTCTTTACAAGAAAGAGGGAGTGGAGGGAAAAGGTCAGAAAATTGAAGGGGACGAACAAAAGAGGAATGAGATTTTTTGTTGTTGTTTTGAAGATTCCTGTTGCTCCTCGGTGCCCAGGGCTCCGTCTTGGCTTTCATCTTTTAGAAGCAAATGCACAGCACCCTCAACAGCACGTGGAGGTACTCTGAAGGTGCTGATTTCAGCTAGGAGCACTATTTCCTGAACACTATTTCTAAGGAACACTTTAATAAGCTTTCTCTGTGTCTTGGGTCTTATAACACCAAGTGTGCTGTGAAATAAGGCTAGAAAATCTGAGCACTAGTACTAACCCCAGGCTAGTAGGTCCCAGCACAGTTTGCCCAAGTCATTAAGCTGCAGGGGACTCAATCACATTTCTAAAATGGGGCTATAATACCTCCCCTGCCTGCCTCAGAGGGTTATATGTAGAAAACACTTTGAATGGTTAAAAATGCTACTATGTAACTATTTACAATAGCCAAGACATGGAAACAACGTAAATGTTGACAGATGAATGTATTAAGAAGATGAGGTACATATGTAATACAATGGAATACTACTACTACTACTACTAAGTCACTTCAGTCGTGTCGACTCTGTGCGACCCCATAGACGGCAGCCCACTAGGCTCCCCCGTCCCTGGGATTCTCCAGGCAAGAACACTGGAGTGGGTTGCCATTTCCTTCTCCAATGCATGAAAGTGAAAAGTGAAGGGAAGTCGCTCAGTCGTGTCCGACCCTCAGTGAACCCATAGACTGCAGCCTTCCAGGCTCCTCCGTCCATGGGATTTTCCAGGCAAGAGTACTGGAGTGGGGTGCCATTGCCTTCTCTCAGCCATAAAAAAGAACAAAATATGCCATTTGCAGCAACATGGAGGCAACTAGCAACGATCCTACTAAGTGAAGTGAGTCAGAAAGAGAAAGATAAATCCCATATGATATCACTTACATGTCGAATCTAAAATATGACACAAATGAACTTATCCGTGAAACAGAAACAGGCTCACGGACGTAGAGAACAGGCTTGTGGTTGCAAGGGGGAGGGGGGTGGGCGGGTGGACTGGGAGTTTGAGGTTAATAGATGCAAACTTTTACATATAAAATGGATAATCAAGGTCCTACTCCATAGCACAGGGAACTGTATTCAGTTTCCTATGATGACAAACCATAATGGAAAAGAATGTGAAAAAGAATGTGCGTGTGTGTATATATATAACTGAATCACTTGGCTGTGTGGAAGAAATTAATACAATATTGTAAATCAACTATCGGAGAAGGCAATGGCACCCCACTCCAGTACTTTTGCCTGGAAAATCCCATGGATGGAGGAGACTGGTAGGCTGCAGTCCATTGGGTCGCTAGAGTCGGACACGACTGAGCGACTTCCTTCCACTTTTCACTTTCATGCATTGGAGAAGGAAATGGCAACCCACTCCAGTGTTCTTGCCTGGAGAATCCCAGGGACGGGGGAGCCTGGTGGGCTGCCGTCTATGGGGTCGCACAGAGTTGGACACGACTGAAGCGACTTAGCAGCAGCAGCAGCAACTATTTGTAGTATTTATGTGAGAGTCAGACACATAGAAATTGGTAGGTCAACAAAAAACAAAGACATCATCTGGTTGATTTAAAATGCAAATCACAAAGGCCCATCCTTTAGGAATTTTGGTAGAGTAAGTGTAGAATGGGCCCTGGAACCTGTATTTTAAGCAAGCACCTTGGGAGTGGCACAGGCAGATAGTTCAAGAAAAAGGCAACTTGGAGAAGCACTTTGTTTTGCAAAATGAGGACATTTCTCATCTTCCCACTCTCTGCCTCTGCTTCTACTGGGGCTGGGTGTGAGAATGAAGCCCATTGCTTTCATATCCCTTCATTAATATTTCAGAATCTGCAGCATGAAGGACTGGAGAGAAACAAAGCAGAATGGAGGATTATGTCGATGGGTTTGGTTTCCCGTTAATGATGAGAAACATGCCTGTCTGCTCTGAGCAGATGATCAATTGATCCAGAAAATGTTGCACAAGTGTTCTCTGCTAAGCTACAGGGTCAAAGTCAACAATATAAAAGAAAATATACCTCTGTTTAGTTGAAAAGGACTTACGTTCAAGACATTGCTCAATAGTGCTGGTATGGGTTTCAGTCTGTCAAACAGCTCTGTTCATTTTCTCAGCTTTCCATAGAATTCTGCCAAAGAGGACAATGAGGGAGGGAGAGAGATTTAGCTCTCGTGGTTGCAGTTTGTTTTTGCACCTGTGGATTTTTTTTTTTAATGACAATGGTTTAAAAATATCATGATAATATTTTTAAAGATAGTGGGTAAAATAGTTTGTATGTGAAGTTGGGACAATGGAGTGAAGAATTTCTCATGAAAAGAATCCCTTTTTAATGACAGTTGCCTACTCTAGAATAAAGTGATAACAAAGAATGAAACTGAGAAAGAAGTTTCTAGAAAGATAGATTTCCCCTGGAAATCTAGGAGTAACTTTTCAACAAAGTCCAAAAAGATTTGTCTTGCAACTTTGTCTTACTAGAATGAGCAAAAACATGAACAAAACTGGCCTCTGAGAAATCAAAATAGAGGACTCACAATCTACTCAGTTTACTCATAGAAAAACTCTCAAGTCCTTGTTCACAATTCTTTGCACACAGTTCTAACACACAGGCAAACACAAACATGCTTGAGTTTGTATATGTGTATGTGTGTGAGTGCACTGGTATTCTATGCCCAAGGTGAACATTGAAAGTTAGAATTAAAGAATGTCTCAAAATGGGTTATATTGATACAGAGAAGCAGTAGCTAATGACCTGATAAAAAAGTATAGAGATAGTCAATTTAAAAGTTTACAAAATTTCAAAAATAATAGCTTACAAAAAATAGCCTTCAATGAAAAAGAATCTAAAAAGGAATATATATATATATTCCTTTTTAGATTCTTTGAATCACTTTGCTGTACACCTGAAAAACAACATTATAAATCAACTATACTTCAATTTTTTAAAAAGTTTATCAAATAACTTCAGAACCACAATAATCTAGGACTGTTTTACCCCAAAAGATCTTCAGGGCCCCATTGCATGGCAGCAGAGTACAAAACCTTTGTTTACTGTAATGATCCCAGTACATCAAGAAAAAGTTAAACATTTTATGTCCTAGAAAATTTCCATTCAAATGGTTAAGATTAAAGATGTTTCCATACTGAAAGAGGCAAATCCTTATCTTTCCAGAACTCTCACTTGTTCAAAAATAATTTTTTTCCCAAAGTTTCTGGGTCAGCAAGGTTTGTCTAAGGGGAGAGATTGGGGACGGGAGGCGGAGGAGGAACAGCTGTTTTGAGTTAAACAAGAAGCATGTTAATGACAGCACAGGAGTCTGAGAGATACTTGGGTTTAGCCTGCTGGTCAAAGAAGTAATGGGCTAAATGGCTGAATGAAAACAGTTATTCAAGGTCTGTGATAGTGGACATGAGTAGGGAGACAGAAGACAGCATTGATGAATGAGGTATCTATGGTATAAAATCATCTTCCCCTAAACTGCAGTAGGAAGTAGAAGACAGAGAAGAGGGGTGTGGAAACCATCAGCCTAACTCACCAATACTGGGCTTTTACGGAGAGCGCTTTCTGAGAAAGGTGATAACCTGAACTGCAAATGGGCCATGGCAGGGACAAGAGGGGCAAAAGAGGATGTTTCCAGCTGGAATATTAATGATAAACACAAATGTCATGATTACTATGAAAGTTATAGGTACCAGAGACACTAAGAACAAAAAAAAAGTAAGTCATTTTATCTCTACAGAGGTTCCCATAAGAAGGTTAGCAGGTCATGGCAGAGAAACTACCAGTTAATCATCTTCGCGTGTCTCTTATGCCAGCAAGATGCCTCTAGCCAGAGAGCGCCAGCCAGGGCCCCTCTTTGCAAGGAGACCCTGAGCTTACTGGGGCGGACTGGGGAAGGCCAGGAAAGAGGAGAAGTCCCAGAACTAGCCTTTCTGAGGAGTGGACAGAAGTTGGTACCAGGTCCCCCACTTCCACAGGCTTCCCAGGTGGTGTGATGGTAAAGAATCTGCCTGCAAATGCGAGAAACATGGGTTCAGTCCCTGGAACCCATTCCAGTGTTCATGCCTGGCAAATCCCATGAACAGAGGCACCTGGTGGGCTACAATCCATGGGGTCTCAAAGAGTCAGATGCAACTGAGCACATGCACACTAGTGCTAGCCAGCTTCCCCACATCCTGCTTGCCTCTCAGCCCTGCACGTCCAGCCCACAGAGCCTGAAGACTCCCCTAAACCTCCTACTGACTACGGAGCTCTGTCTTAATTGAAATGAGACAGACTGAGCTCTCCCTGCTTTACCAGTGGAGATGTTGTGGGAAGAACACAATCAGAATTGAAAACTATTCTCATCAAGACACACCCTAATTTCAGCCCTAACCCTCTCCTGAGCCATTTGACCAGAAGTAGCTACATGGGGTCGCTAGAGTCGGACATGACTGAGTGACTTCACTTTCACTTTTCACTTTCATGCATTGGAGAAGGAGATGGCAACCCACTCCAGTGTTCTTGCCTGGAGAATCCCAGGGACGGGGAGGCCTGGTGGGCTGCCGTCTATGGGGTCGCACAGAGTCGGACACGACTGAAGCGACTTAGCAGCAGCAGCAGCAGCAGCAGCAGCAGCTACATTTAGGACTTTGGCACACATAAATCATTCAAATATTTTTCAAGTTCTGTGTCATGCCATCTAATTTATGCTGTGTATGTGTGTTAGTCACTCAGTTGTATCTGACACTTTGCGACCCCATGGACTGTAGCCCTCCAGACTCTTCTGTCCCTGGGACTTCCCAGGTAAGAATACTGGAGTGGATTGCCATTCCCTTATCCAGGGGATCTTGCCAACCCAGAGATCGAACCCAGGTCTCCTGCATTACAAGCAGATTCTTTGCCACCTTAGCCACCAGGGAAACTCCAATTTATGCTGTAGATTAAAGGAAATAAAATACACAATATGTTTTATATTAAAAAAAAAAAAGTTGGAAGATCGTGGCCACCAATTACCCCTTGAGTATAAATAACTTCTAAATCCACGTCTCTCCTCGCCCCTGGACCCATGTTTCCCATTGCCTGCTGGACACCTCCACCTGAGTATTCCATACCTTCTCAACTGTTTGTCCTCAAATTTAGTTCCATCCCAACGCAGGTCTATTGTCACCTTTTGTATCTGGCAAGTTCTTGAGATGAGGTAAGGCCAATAAGCTGGATATGTACAAACACATCTATCCCATCACACCATGGAGGCAGATTGGTACTGGCTGATTCTCAAGGACGTTTGGAGGACTTAGGACCTAGGAGACAGTGCAGAACTACTCAGGGATGTGTGTATTGTGGTCCCACACATCAGCAGTTCTCCTCAATCATGAATACTTCAGTGAAAGGGAAAGTGTCAGTCGCTCAGTTGTGTCTGACTCTTTGCAACCCCATGGACTGCAGCCCACCAGGCTCCTCTCTCCATGGAATTCTCCAGGCAAGAATACTGGAGTGGGTTGCCATTCCCTTCTCCAGGGGATTTTCCCAACACAGGAATCAAACCTGGGTCTCCTGCATTGCAGGCAGATTCCTTACTGTCGGAGCCACCAGGGAAGCCCTGAGTACTTAAGATAAAGGGTAATAAGACAGCAGAAGCACAGAACAGGCTCTAACAACAGTTTTTATTACTGTTATGATCATTTAGATAGATATACAGCCAAATCTGGCATTTGGGTGCCTGCCTTTCCATTGGGGCCCTTTGCCCTGAGGGCAGAATCGCCCTTGCTCACTCAGATCCCCATTCTGAAGTTCCTGCTCACACTGCCTTACCTCCTTGACTCATAGAAAGTGGAACCTGAAGGGAACATTAGAGATCATCTAGTTCAGTCTCTGTGTGTACAGATGAGGTCATGGAAATTGAAAGATTGCTACGCCCATGGTCACAGAACTCCAGCAGCAGAGCTGTAACTAGAACTAAGATCAGCTGCCATGTTCCACTCTCTTCTTTCACAACCACACAGTGATGCAGAAAAGTTAACACCCTTCCCAGAGATATTTACAATTTCACAAGGTTCAAAGAGTCAAGCTGACCCAGCTTTAAGGGTATAACACCAGGGATCACGCAGAGAGCAGGGCAGGGGTTTCCAAACTAGCTATTTATGAGGCTTCATATTCTAGAATGCATCTCAACAGCCCGGAGGACTAACATTTATACAAAGCTTTGTTGTCTCTCAAATGCCATTTGATACTCATGCCTTCATAGCTGGAGAGGAAACCACCTGAAGTGACTACCTGGTATTGTTGCAGAGTCTGCATGTCCTAACAGGATTCACCCTGTAATCTGGGCCTTCTCTCATACATAAGAAAAACCTACATTATTTCCCCCAAAGAAAACTGAAGCTAGTAATAACTTCTCATTTCCCTTTCCAGTTGTTCTTTGTATTTTGTTGCCAATTTCGTGATTGCTGAGCTAAGAACTTGAGCTGGAGGAGGGACTAAAGGTGTGGGGTGATGTCATGAACCTGGGCTTGGATCCGGGAGTTCTCTGTGTTTACTCACCTTGGTGATTGTCAAGCCATTGCCCCTGGGCAGCCTAACTGGACTGCATGAGAGCCAACATGCCTAGTGCTAAGCTTTGCTTCTTGAATGCACTCTCTTCTCACAACCCCATCCTTTTTTAAACATTGAAAATAGCTTTGCCATTTCCATTTTCCTCCATCCCTGTCTCTCCCACTTCCTTCCCATTTATCTTAGCAAGGCAAATAAAAAAGAAACCATATTTAGAAAATACACTTAACCAAGCACGTCATAGATATGCAACAAGCATGCTGGGGTTAATCCCGTGATTGTTATTCTTCCTCTGCGTCTATGAATCAAGAAGCCCTGGAGAATCTGTGTGAATGCTAAGTTGCTTCAGTTATGTCCAACTCTTTGTGACCTCATGCACTGTAACCCACCAGACTCCTCTGTCTAGGGGATTCTCCAGGAAAGAATACTAGAGTGGGTTGCTATTTCCTTCTCCAGGGGATCTTCTCGACCCAAGGATCAAACCCATGTCTCTTATGTCTCTTGCACTGGGCAGGTGGGTTCTTTACCACTAGCACTGCCTGGGAAGCCTGGAGAATCTGGCATGTTATTAAATGTCATATATTCACACAGGCTGTACTTGATAAAGAAGAAAATATTACTTAAAAACTAACAAGGGAGAGGATTACGATTCTAGATAGAAATCTTGACATTATTCACAGAGTTTCCCATGGCTCCTAATAAGGAATCTACGGGATCTTTTCCACAAAGAACCCGTCCACTAGCATGAAATTCAAGTTCAACTTCATGTCTTTAAAAATCTTGACTGTTTTTCAGCCTATGCTATCATACATTCATGTTTGTATGAATATAAAATTCTCCCACAGTTTCTAATAAAACGAAAGCTTCAGTAAGATGCATCAAGTTTATTCTCTGACTCGCAATTGCCCCTGTAATGCTCCAACATGAAAAATCAAACTTAACCATCAAGGGACCATTGGAAAAGCCATGTTCTTTGAAGGTCTATGTTGCATATTTATTCTAAGCATTTTTATTTTCCCACTGCAATGAGAAGCCTGTGCACTGCAATGAAGAGTAGCTCCCTCATTGTAGTTTTGATTTGCTTTTCTCTAATAATTAGTGATGTTGAGCATCTTTTCATGTGTTTATTTGCCATTTGTATGTCTTCTTTGGAGAAATGTCTATTTAGGTCTTCTGGTGCTCTGTGATGACCTAGTAGGGTGAGGGGAGAGAGGCTCAAGAGGGAAGTGATATATGTATAATTATGGCTGATTTGCACTGTTGTATGGCAGAAACCAACACAATATTATAAAGCAATTTTCCTCCAATTAAAAAAATAAACTTAAAAAAAGAGTATCTCCCACTCACCCAACTAAAGAAAACCCACACACATCAGTGAAGACCTAGCACAGTCAAAAATTAATTAATTAATTTAAAAAAAGAGAAGAAGGAACCAGAACAAGCTAGGTAGGAGGGGCAGAGAAGCAGTATAGTCAAGATCCACAAAGCCAAGGTAGACAATGTATAAATAGGATAATCATAATTGTAGAGGTTCTAACCAAAGTACAAAGGATCCAAACCCTATGTCAGGTTCCCCAGTCCTGGGGTCCTGCACCAGGAAGAAACCCCCGGAATCTGTGGCCTTGAAGGCTAGCAGGGCTTACATACAGAAGATCTGGAGGTCTGTAGGAAACAAATATTCCACTCTTGTAGGACACACACACACACAATCTCACATGATCTGAGACCCAATGCAGAGCCAGTAAATTGAAAGGAGCCTGGGTCAGACCCCTTTGCTAATCTTGGAGAGCCTTCTAGAGCAGCAGGAGACAACTGGAGCTCACTCTGGGAACATACGTACTGGCATCAGAAATTTGAGAAGCTCGCTCTACCACAAGGATACTGGGACTGGCAAATACCATTTTGGAGTCCTCTCTCCACCCTATTAGCACTGGAGGCTTGCCCACCCACCAGCAGGCCAGCCACAGGACCCTCAGGCCACATAGCCAGCCATGCTGGAACATGACCCCGTCGGCCAGCAGGCCAGCAGCTACCATTCAAGGCAGGGCCTGGCAGCCAATAGGACTGGAGGCCAGCCCTGCCTTTCAGCATAGTAGTTAGCTCCACCACAACAGAAGGGCCCACGCAGTCTGCATATAAGGAACCCCGAGAACATCTCATTCTGATGACCAGAGGGGAGTGTGGCGCTGGGACAGGATGTCTCCTTCATAAAGCCACTTCTCCAAGATAGGAAAAAAAAGAAACATAACTGACCTACCCAATTCATGGGAATAACAGAGAATTAGGCAAAATGAGGAGACACAGGAATATATTCCAAACAAAGAAATGAGACAAACCCAGAAGAACTAAGCAAAGTAGAGATAAGCCATCTACCCAACAAAGTCCTAGGTAATAAAGATGGTCAGTGAACTCAGGAGAATGGATGAACACAGTGAGAGTTTAACAAGAAGTTAGAAAATATAGAGAAGAGCCAAACAGAGCTGAAGAATACAATATGTGAAATAAAAAATACATTTGAAGAAATCGACTATCAAGTAGATTAGCTAGTACAGTGGAATGAATTGAAAGAGTAGTGGAAATCACCCAAGCTGAACAGAAAAAAGAATTTTTAAAAGTGAGGGTAGTGTGAGAGACCTCTGAAATAACATGAAGCAACCTAGCATTCACATTATAGGGGTACCAAAAGGAGAAGAGAGAGGGAAAGAGGCAGAGAATTCACTCGAAGAAATAATAGCTGAAGACGTCCCTAACCTGGGAAAGGAAACAGACATCCGGGTCTAGGAAGCACAGAGAGTCCCATCAAGACATATTATAAGTAAAATGCCAAAAATTAAAGATAAAGAGAAAATCTTTATTCTCTCAAGTAACAAAGGAAAAGCAACTAGTTATATACAAGAGAACCCACATAAGACTCTCTGCTGACTTGTTAGCAATAAGGAGAGAAAGGAGCAAAACAATATAGTCAAAGTGATGAAAGAAAACCTAAAAACCAAGAATATTCTACCTGTCAGAGCCATCATTCAGATTTGAAGGGGAGATAAAAATTTTTATAGGCAATCAAAAGATAAAAGAAATCAGCCCTACTAAACCAGCTTAACAACAAACGTTAAAAGGACTCCACCAAGCAATAAAGACAAGACCACATCTAGAAATATGAAAATTATGAAAGGAAAAGTCTCTTTGGTAAAGGCGAAAATATGGTGAAGGTAGTAGATCAACCCCTTATAAAGCTAGTAGAAAGGTGTTAAGTCATCTATATCCACAATAAAGTAGTTAAGCACAAAACAGGAAAAGATGTAAAATAAGTCAAAAACATTAAAGATAGGGTGGAAGGGAATAAAAAATGCAGGGTTGTTGGAATCCATTTGAACTTAAGAGATCATCAACTTAAAATGAGCATGTATGTACACAGGGGTTGTTGTATATGACTCTTTAGTGTTATGGTCAAATTCCTTTCTCTTATTTTAAAAAAATGTGTATCTATTCTAGATTTTAGGTTTTGCGGTTACCATACCTACAGTGACTGCTTTGATGACAGCCCCTCTAACTGCTTGCCCAGGAACTCCCTATAGCAAGCTGCCCCGTGTGCCTCTCACATGAAGCTAATCATGCTTGATGCCCTGTCCCTTGTCCACAGTGGACAGGACCACAGAAACCTCAGATCAAGGAGATTCTATATAAAGGTGGTCTGTGAGTGAGCTAGAATAAAAACTTTGCCCCGTAGAGATAAGGTGATTTTATTAGACACGGAACACCACCAGATTGGACACTTGGTATCAAGGGGAAGAAGCTGAAAGAAGACAGTGTTCAGATCTCCTGAGGCATCCAGAGGAAGTTATCAGTAAGCAGCCATGATGCATAAGTAGGAGTCATATGGTAGAGAAAGAATATACGAGTAAAATGAGAAGAGGGAGACGCAGAGAGAAACTGAGTCACGCCAACGATTACGAGAGCTGCCTGGGCTCCTGCACCTCTTTCCCATTTTCACACAGCATGCTAACTTCCCAGAGGCCTGCAGGTAAAGCTGTTCCTGGTGCCTGTGATTCCTGTTGTCCTTATATGAGAGATTGAAGAGGCACTCTATTCCTTGCTACCAAGGAAAACCTAACAGACATAACGTCTCTAGGCATTTTCCACCCTGTATTGTCATTTTCTGCTTGTCCATCTCCCCACCTAGACTGGAAGCTCACTGAGAGTTTTCTGTTCTGTGTGTGCACTCAGTACTAGGCATGATGCCTGGACCACAGCAGAAATTAATAGTTGCTGTTTGAGTAAGTGGAAGGTTGTATGACTAATGTCTTATAAATGTGTCCGGGTCCACGTTGTCGATCTCACACAGAAATGTCCCAAAGAGTAGCAACTGAATGCTATTAACTCTTCGGGACCACATCCAGTAGAAAAGCAAATGCAAATGATCCAGGAAAAACACTTCCTGGTGTTAACAATCCTCCAAAATACCTGCTAAAAATGCGGAAGGACTAGGAAGCTGATATCTGTGCTGGGATCTAAGCCTCTGGCTGGGCTGTGTACCTCTGCACAGAATGAACGGTAACAGAAGTGTTGTGGGGATTTTATAGAAATCAAAAGTACATGCAATTCTTCTGAAGGCTTGCTGATTACTCTCAGAGCATTGTGTTTTCATTTTGATCTCTGGAAAATATCAGGAACAAGGAAAGAACTTCCCACCCCCACCCCGCCAACCCCCGGCTCCATAGGAAAAACAGTATTGAAATAATACAAACATCTTGGATCGACCCTCTTTTGAAAGTAAGAAATGCCTCACCCTCCCAGCAGGCCCAAAGTCTGCACAGTTTGTCCGCCAAGAGAGTGAGATTTGGCAGCACTCCCTGTAAACTTCAACCGCAGGAGGCCTCTGATTGAATTGAAATTGTTTCCTCCGGTCAGATTTTGTTGGTGGTACACCCGCCTCAGGATGTGAATTCATCATGTTTGCTGTGGGGTGAGATTGGGGCAGTTGAAAAGGGCACAAGAGAGTGAATGTGAGTATTGGTGTGTGTGTGTGTGTATGTGTAGGTGGGTGTACCCATTTATTCCCTGATGTCACCAATAAAGGCATTGACACTATCCAAAAGAATTCTGGAAGATTTGATGCAGTCTTACTTAACCTCGATATCTTTTAAAGTGATTCGAATTTTATTAACAAAAGTAAGGAAATTGGAAAATGGAAATGGCAAACTGGCAGTAAATTTTGCACAAGTCATTAACCTGGCCTCCACTGATGGCACACACATGCTTATAACCTTTGGGGAGCGAGCAATGCGAAGATCCATCCTCTGGCTTCATTGGGAAGGAGGGAGTTGGGGCAGGAAGCAGGTTTGGGCTGTAAGAAAATTTCACCTTGACATTTAGTGGGCCAGTATCTTGCCTTGTTCTTTTTCAAAGGAAACCTGACCATCTAAATGAGGTCACTATTTCTTTTAATGTGGTCAAAAACATATAACTTAAATTTGACATCTTAACCATGTTTAAGTGTATAGAAGTACAACTTCTGTTGTGAAACAAATCTCTAGAGCTTTTAAATCTAACACTAAAACTCTACACCCTCCTAATTCCTCCTTCCTCCTCCCATTGGCCCTTGGCAAGCACCTTTTTTCTTTCTCTTTCTGTGATTTTGACTACTCTAGGTGCTTCGCATAAGTGGAATCATGTATTTGTCCCTTCTCTACTGGCTTATTACACTTAGCATAATATCCTCAAGGTTCAACCGTGTCATACATATGATAGGGTTTCCATCCTTTTTAAGGTTACAAAATGCGTGCACTAAATTTTCTTTATTCATTTGTATGTCAATAGACATCAGGGTTGTTTCCATCTCTTGGCTATCATGAATAACGTTGCAATGAACACCGATGTGTAAATATCTCTTTAAGGCTGTGCTTTGAGTATTTTGGGATATAAATTTAGAGATGGGATTGCTAGAACTCATGGTAGTTCCATTTTGAGCTTTTAGAGGAACCTCCATAATACTTTCCATAGTGGCTGCTTCCTTTTTCATTCCCACCAAGAGTGCACAAGACTTCCAATGTCTTCACATCCTCGACAACACTTGTTATTTTCTGTTCTTTTGATGGTAGTCATGCTAATGGGTGAGAGGTGATATCTTATGATAGTTCTGATTAGGAATCTCTATTTTACATGAGTGATGTTCAGGGACCATTGGTGATGGACAGGGAAGCCTGGCGTGCTACAGTCCATGGGGTCAAAGAGTCAGACATGACTGAGTGACTGAACTGAACTGATTTTACATGAAGAGACTGAAGCTATCACTGGAGGGGTGGGGAAGATTTTCTTTCTGTTCACTAGATCTAGGACTTGACCTTCTATGTTGGAAACTATGCTAGCCTAATTCTATCCTCATGGTGCTCCCATGCTGGGATTCTAACAAGTGTTCCCCAGGGTCTGAGCAGTGCACTAGGGAGTAACTGAAGCCACAGGACAAAAATATAAAGGCAGAAGAGATACCAGTTCAGCAGTCCTGGTCAACTTAAAGCGCTGTTCATAACAAGTGCAAATATATTACAAAGCATCACATAACATTTACGTACAATTTGAGAGATAAAGCACAAGACTTTGTGGAACTTTCTGGAAACACCTCAGTGGGATGCTCTAAGCCATATCCAGGACAATCCTGAGAATGCATGCTCTCTCTCCTCTGCCACTAGAGAACTGAAGGGAAGGTTTGAAAAGCACTAGCATAGTCCGCAGAGTCCCATGAACATGTTTTTCGTTTCCTATTTGGTTAGAGAATCTTGGAGGTGGAAAAAAAAAAATTACAGAACATCTGAACCCCCCCGTCATCTTACAAATGAGAAAAGAAGGGCCCCCAGAGGTGAAGGTGGTGCTCAAGTTCCCACCACAGTGCTTCCTCCTCCCCCAGCCAATGCGGATGTGCCTGATGACGGCTTAGAGGATTTCAGTTGCTGAGAGAAAAGTCATAGGCGTAGAGGGACCACAGAAGTACTCACGCTGCGTCTCATATATGCAGAGGAAATGCATGTGTTTTTTTTGCTCTGCATTTGATTTGATTTGGTCCCACTGGCTAGTTTGTGAGAAAACAATAACAAAATCTCTGTCTTGAGCTTTAATCCAATGCAATACACTTAGTTCCTTAGGTGATGCTCAGCCTCTGCCTTTATACTTCTCCTTCCCCGATCTTCTCCAGAAGGCTAGGTGCTCCAGGCAGCCCAGTGACCTCATGGAGGTCTGGTGACTGGGTCTGAGGACTGACCTGCTGCTCTCTGGACCAGCTGCAGACTGGCTCTTCTGAACTCCTCCGGGAATCTTTGGCTTGAGCGGTTCCTGATTGTTCAGCTGGTGTCTGTCGCTAGCATCCTGCCACTGATAAACTCGCAGTCTCTTCTTTGTCAGCCCATTCAGGGCAGGGGGCCCCTCCCCGCTGACTTGGCCTCCCCCATGGCTTTCCTCAGTGACTGGCCCCTCTGAGTTTCTGCCCATCCTCCATCTGGCCCTCTGGCTCCCACAGGCCCTGGCCCCACCCTATCTCTGCTGTAAGGCCACTGCATTTGCCCACAGCGGGCCCTGTGTGGACGCCCTCACGCCCAACATCCAGGTCATGTGCAGGCCACAGGCAGCTCCAGGAGGTGCTGAAGACCCTCTCTCCATCTGGACACACTGCTCTATTTCTGTTTCTCTGGAGAACCCTAATTAAAACAGAGCAGCCCGCCAGGTTCCTCTGTCCATGGAATTCTCCAGGCAAGAATACTGGAATGGGTAAACATTCCCTTCTCCAGAAGATCTTCCTGACCCAGGGATCAAACCCAGGTCTCTGGCCTTGCAGGCAGATTTTTTTTTACCATGTGAGCCACTAGGGAAGCCCCCCTAAAGAAGCCTCCTAAATTCTTACTTGATCTGTATAAGCAGAGCAGTTTTAGGTCAAGTAAGCAAGTCTAACCTGAATCATAAAAACAGAGGGTCATAGCCCTTTAATCAGCTCTAAGACTTGAGCCAGTACACAGACCCAGAACCCCTTGAATGAAGGAGAGGCCAGTCCTGTTAAGAAAGGAGCCCCATAAGTCTGACAGATGTTGCTCCAGAGCCTCTCACGCCAGTCAGCCATGGTCAACCCATTGCCGTCAATGGCAAGCCCTTAGATGGTGTCTCCTTAGAGGTAAGGGACCTGGAAACCAAGAAGTGATTGCTCATCCAATCCTTAAAGCTATGTTAACAGACTGGAGTTGTTTGCAGACAAATTTCCGAAGACAGCAGAAAACTTTTGTGCTCTGGGTACTAGTTATAAAGGTTCCTGATTTCACAGAATAATTCCAGGATTTATGTGTCAAGGTGGCGACTTCACATGCCATAATGGCACTGGTGGCAAGTCCATCCATGGGGAGAAATTTGATTATAAGAATTTCGTCCTGGACATATGAGCCCTGGCATCTTGTCCATGGCAACATAAACGGCTCCCAGTTTTTCATTTGCCCTGCCAGGACTGAATGGTCGGATGGTAAGCACGTGATCTTTGACAAGGTGAAAGACAGCATGAATGTTGTGAAAGCCATGGAGTGTTTTGATCCAGGAATGGCAAGACCAACAAGAAAATCACCACTGCAGACCGTGGACAAAGCTAATAAATTTCACTTGTGTTTTATCTTAATCGCCAGACCACTCCTTCTGTAGCTCAGGAGAGCACACCGTCACCCCCATCTGCTTGAAATATCCTACGGTCTTTGTGCTCCCACTGCAGTTCTTTGGGTTCCATATTTTCTTTGGGTTCCAGCTGGATTGCAAAGTTTATGATTATGAAATAAAAACTTAACAAAAAAAGAAAGCAAGGACTCCAGTGCACTGCTAAAAGGTGTACTGTTAATCTTTCTCCCAGTCTTCCCCAAAGGAACCTACAGTTTTATCAGGGCTACTATGCATTAGGAAAAGGAAGTAATCAGAACTTGTAGGATCTAGACACTGGCTCTGAACTGACACTAATTTCAAGAGATCCAAAATGTTACTGTGGTCCACCAGTCAGAATATGAGCTTATGAAAGTCAGGTGATTGACTGAGTGTTAGCTCAGGTCTGTCTCACAGCAGGCCCAGTGGGTCCTGAACGTATCCTCGGTTATTTCCTGAGTTCTGGAATGCATAACTGGAATAGATATACTTATATGCTAGCAGAATTCTCACATTGGTTCCCTGATCTGTGAGCTTTAATAGTGGGAAACGCCAAGTGGAAGCCACTAAGACTGCCTCTACCTAAGAAAATAGTAAGCTGAAAGCAGTGCCACATTACTAGAGAGATTGTAGAAATTAGTGCCACCATCAAGGACTTGAACGATAAGAGGGTAATAATTTCCACCACAATCCCATCTCCCTCACCTATTTGACAAAAACTGAAGATAAACAGGTCTTGGGCAGTACCAGTTGATTATCGTAAAGTTAGCCAGCTGATGACTCCAATTGCAGCTGCTGTAAGAGATGTAGTTTCACTGCTTGTGCTAATTAACACATCCCCTGGTAGCTAGTGGCTTCTCTGGCAACTCAGATGGTAACTATTGATCTAGCAAATGCTTTTTCCTCCATTCCTGTCCATAAGGCCCACCAAAAGCAATTTGCTTTCATCTGCCAAGGTATCAATATACCTTCACTGTCCCTCTTCAGGGTCCTATCAACTCTCCTGCCCTAAGCCATAATCTAGTTCACAGGGACCCCTCTTCCTCAAGATACACACTGGCTCATGGTATTGATGAAATTATGCTGATGGGACCTAGTGAGCAAGAAGCAGCAACTACTTTAAGACTTGTGAGTAAGACATTTATGTGTCAGAGGGTAAGAAACAAATTAGACAAAAGTTAAAGGGCCTTCCTCGGCAGTGAAATTCTTAAGGGTCTAATGGTATAGCTTATCTATTCTAAGGCGAAGGATAGGTGGTTGCATCTGATCCCTCCTACAACCAGAAAACAGGCACAATGTCTCGTGGGGCTCTTTGGATTTTTGGAGGCAACAATATTCCCCTCATCTGAGTGTGTTATTCCAGCCCGCTTATCAAATGACCCCAAAACATTTTAGTTTTGAATGGGGCCCAGATGCCTCTGCAAAAGGCCCAGGCCACTGTGCCAGCTGCCCTGCCACTAAGACCACATGAACTGGCAGATCCAATGGTCTCCTACTGACATTTCAGGTAGGAGGCTCTTTGGGGCCCTACAGGTGAATGTTGGCGCAGTTCTTTGGATTTTCGAGCCAATCCCTGCCATCCTCTGCAGATAACTGCTCTCCTTTTGATGAATAGATCTCAGCCAGCTGTATTGGGCCTTCAGAGAGACTCAGTGCTTAACCACGGACCAAGTTACCAGGCAACCTGAGCTGCCCATTGTGAACTGAGGGTTATCTGACCCATTAAGCCATCAAGCTGGGCATGCACAGCAGCACTCCAGCACCAAATGGAAGTGGTGTATATGTGATAGGGCCAAGCAGTCCCGTACACAGTGAAAGTGCCTTTCGAAGACTCAGTTATAGCACCAGCTAGGTGGCAGTAACTTGTAGGTGAGGTTCTCCAGAAGACTGTGTGCGCTCAGAATCAGCATCCGATATATTAGATGTCCCATAGCCAGGATGCAAGGGTCCAGGAATCAAGGGGTGGAAATGGGCGTAGCACCACTCATTCTTACTGCTAATGACCCACTGGCCAAATGTTTGCTTCCTGTTCCCATGGCCTTAGGCTCTGATGGCCTGTAGATATTCATTCTAAAGGGAAGAATGCTTCCACCAGGGGATACAATGATGATTTTATTGAACTGGAAGTTAATACTGCCGCCCCATCACTTTGGGCTTTTTGTGCCTCTGAACCAGGCAAAGAAGGGAGTCAGTGTGCTGGTTGGTGTGACTGATCCTAGCCACCAAGAGGAAAGGGGATTACTACTCTACAATGGAGGTGGGGAAGAGTATGTTAGGAACAGAGAAGATCCCCTGGGAATTCTCTTAGTGATTAAGGTCAATGGAAAACTACAACAGCCAAATCCAGGCAAGACTACCACTGGCCCAGAACCATTGAGAATGAAGGTTTGGGTCACTCCACCTTCAAAGAACCATGACCAACTGAGGTGCTTGCTGAAGGTAAAAAGAATACAGAATGAATAGTAGAAGTGACCAATTTCAAAATGAGAACTGTAATTTTCATGAGTATTTGCTCCTTGTTTTGTTATGAATATGTACATATACGTTTGAGGTTTTCTTCTCTCTTTTATCCCATTATCTTGAAACATAAGATGTATTGACTTTATATCATAGTATTTAAGTAGTGTTAACTTTACTTCGTGGTATTTAAGTTACAGGATATCAAGAAGAATAAACATCACTCAAGGACTTCTGATGAGGAGGTTAGTGTGTAAGTAACAGCCCTTGATCACAGAAAGGGTGAGAGAGATGTCTCTTAAAATCACTCCATCATTTGAAATTTGGAGTAGAAGTTGTCCAATGAGTAGCTTGATAGACCCAGGGCCCACCTCAAACAGGCGGTAGAAGGGCCTCTAGCAGAGTAGATATGCGTCTGACACCCCAACACCAGCCTCTGTGACTTTACAGGCTGTGATTAATGTCTGAGACTCTCCCTTGGCCTCACACTAAAGGAGTCACTTTCCTTTGAGAAGATGAAGGAGCTTCAATTATGAGCTTGCCTTCAGCAAACACATTAAGCTGAAGACTAGAGGCCCTTGCCCATTTCTCCCCTGAATTATATATACCCTAGAAACGTTGTACGACCTCAAGAGGGAGGAATTGAGAACCCTAAATCAATAACTGAAACTGGAGACATGTCCAACTAGGGCTAACCGTTGCCTATTTATATTCATTTAGTCATAAAAATAAATGTGACATTTCTTGAGTCTTAGGGTCATGGAGTAATTTGTATCTATTACATTTATATGAGAAATTTCACAAAGTCATAGAAATAAATCGTAATTAGTTATACAATTGATGGTTAACTTTATCGTTATTATTGAATCACTATACTTGCACTGAATCTTTCTGAGATAGGTTTAAGTTCTCTGTCTAATGGCAGTGCTAGGAGTACAAGGACCATGAAGACACTCAGTCTTGATGATGGCTTAGTCTACACTTGTAACTGTGGCAGCATTCCATAATTCTCACGTGGAGAAGTTCTACCTTCTGATGTCATTTTGTCTTCTCACTCCACTTCTTCTCCCTCTTTTTAAAAAAATTTACCCAACATTTATTGTTAGATTTCTGTGTGCTGGATTTTGAAGAAAACAAGAAAATAGAAAATCCATGTTCTTGAGGACCTTATAGACCAGAGGCATACAAGAAAAAGAACAAAGAATGCGATTTGTCAGGATATCACAATGGGCCAGAAAAGCAACCTGTGGCTCAGCCTTTTGTCTCCATTTTTCAAAATGAGGAGAATAATATTTTCCAGCCAACAAAATCATGAAACAAACTGGATGAATGTTCCAAAAGCAGAAAGTAAGTTAGTGACTCACATCACAGAACGACGATATCCTAATTAATGCAAGACTGCTCCGTGCTGGAAATCAGGCAGAATGATTTGGCAGTGACTCTTAAAAAACAAGTGCTGACATCATTGTCAATTTCAATTACCAGGGACTCAAGTTTCCACAGTGGTTAACAGCACTGTGCTCACAAACCTTTCATTGTGGAATTTAGGATCCTTGAACATCATCACAGGTGTGGTTTAAAAGAAGTCACCTGACACATATATACAATGGAACATTACTCAGATATTAAAAAGAATGGAATAATGCCATTTGCAGCAATATGAATTGACCTGCTGCTGCTGCTGCTAAGTCGCTTCAGTCCTGTCCAACTCTGCGCGACCCCATAGATGGCAGCCCACTAGGCTTCCCTGTCCCTGGGATTTTCCAGGCAGGAATACTGGAGTGGGTTGCCATTTCCTTCTTCAATGCATGAAAGTGAAAAGTTAAAGTGAAGTCACTCAGTAGTGCCCAACTCATAGCGACCCCATGGACTGCAGCCTACCTGCTGCTGCTGCTAAGTCACTTCAGTCGTGTCCGACTCTGTGCGACCCCATAGACGGCAGCCCACCAGGCTCCCCTGTCCCTGGGATTCTCCAGGCAAGAACACTGGAGCGGGTTGCCATTTCCTTCTCCAATGCATGAAAGTGAAAAGTCAAAGTGAAGTCGCTCAGTTGTGTCCGACTCTTAGCAACCCCATGGACTGCAGCCTAACAGGCTTCTCTGTCCATGGGATTTTCCAGGCAAGAGTACTGGAATGGGGTGCCATTGCAGCCTACCTAGAGAGTATTGAACTGAGTGAAGTTAAGTCAGAGAAAGAGAAATATCATATGACATCCCTTATATGTAGAATGATACAAATGAATCATTCTGAAATGAATCAAATGAACGAATGAATACAAATAAATCAAAAAGAAATGATACAAATGAACTTACAAAACAGCAAGAGATTCACAGACTTGGAGAATGAACTTATGGTTACCACAGGGGAAGGATGGGGGTAGGGATAATTAGGCAGTTTGGGATGGACATACACACACTGCTGTATTTATTTTTTTTCTATTTATCACTTTAATTATATAAACTCCAACAATATATATCTCAAAAATTATTCTAAATTAAACTACAATTCAAAGCACATTCTAAAAGTTTATTATTATTTTTTTTCTTTACAATATTGTATTGGTTCTGCCACACATCCATATGAATCTGCCAAGGGTATACACGTGTTCCCCATCCTGAACCCCCCTCCCACGTCCCTCCCTGTACCATCCCTCTGGGTCATCCCAATGCACCAGCCCCAAGCATCCTGTATAGAACCTGGACTGGCGATTCATTTCATATATGATATTATACATGTTTCAATGCCATTCTCCCAAATCATCCCCCCCTCTCCCTCTCCCACAGAGTCCAAAAGACTGTTCTATACATCAGTGTCTCTTTTGCTGTCTCGCATACAGGGTTATCATTACCATCTTTCTAAATTCCATGTATGTGTGTTAGTATACTGTATTGGTGTTTTTCTTTCTGGCTTACTTCACTCTGTATAATAGGCTGCAGTTTCATCCACTTCATTAGAACTGATTCAAATGTACTCTTTTTAATGGCTGAGTAATACTCCATTGTGTATATGTACCACAGCTTTCTTATCCATTCATCTGCTGATGGACATCTAGGTTGCTTCCATGTTCTGGCTATTATAAACAGTGCTGCGATGAACATTGGGGTACACGTGTCTCTTTCAGTTCTGGTTTCCTCTGTGTGTATGCCCAGCAGTGGGATTGCTGGGTCATAAGGCAGTTCTGTTCCAGTTTTTTAAGGAATCTCCACACTGTTCTCCATAGTGACTGTACTAGTTTGCATTCACACCAACAGTGTAAGAGGGTTCCCTTTTCTCCACATCCTCTCCAGCATTTATTGCTTGTAGACTTTTGGATCACAGCCATTCTGACTGGCCACACTGCTGTATTTAAAATGGATAACCAACAAGGACCTACTGTAACTCTGCTCGATGTTATGTGGCAGCCTGGATGGGAAGGGAGTTTGGGGGAGAATGGATACATGTATATATATATTGGCTGAGTCCTTTGCTCTTCACCTGAAACTATCACAACATTGTTAATTAACTATACCCCAATACAAAATAAAGTTTTTCTTTCTTTTTTTTTTTTAATAAAAGAAGTCAACTGTTAGCCCTCCCACGGCATCACCATGCTCAGAATAGGAGGCAAGATTCTAGGTTCCTAACCTTACTTCCCGGAGAAGGCGATGGCACCCCACTCCAGTACTCTTGCCTGGAAAATCCCATGGATGGAGGAGACTGGTAGGCTGCACTCCATGGGGTCGCTAAGAGTCGGACATGACTGAGTGACTTCATTTTCACTTTTCACTTTCATGCATTGGAGAAGGAAATGGCAACCCACTCCAGTGTTCTTGCTGGAGAATCCCAGGGACAGGGGAGCCTGGTGGGCTGCCGTCCATGGCGTCGCACAGAGTCGGACACGACTGAAGCGACTTAGCAGCAGCAGCAGCAACCTTACTTCCTATGCCCCCACCTCTAGCCTTCTTCCAGGGCGAAGAGCAAGGACCTACTCATCCTGATGGGGAAAAAGAGGAGATATCCTATAATGCTCTTCTTTTGATTACAAGCGGGATGGCCCAGTGGATCTCAGACTTGTATTTCTCATCCCAATTATTATGTTTTCAAGAGACCTGAGAGGCCTAGTGTCTGAAAGTTGTCACCCAAGGAATATGGACCTATTTAACTGCAAAATCTCACATCTTTGACTTTTGTGACACTTGCTTATTTAGTAATAAACAAGATTATTATTTAATCTTGGATTGAGTGATTGTAATGAATGACTGTTTCAATTACACAGCTAAACTCCCTGTACAGTCCATAGAAATTTTACGTACAAAACAGAGAAACAGAGAGAGGAATACAGCCTGAATGTTAATTTCCTAAAAGAAAAAGGAAAAAAGGGAAATCAAGTAAGAAATTAATAAAATATTTTTATGTATAAATATTTTCATTTTTATAGTGTGGCACTAGTTTTTATAACCCTCTTTCAATGTGCTTGCTTTAATGCCTTTTATTTGGGAAGTTCAATAGTTAAATGCATCTTTAAAAAACCCAGATTTCTCTGAAATGTATACATCATTGGCAAATGGATTTTGGACACATTATCTAGTATAAACTCTTTCATTTGAAAGATCAAAAATACTGTTAAAACGATGTTGAATTATTTGTTTGAATTAACCTGAATAATGAAGAACCATAGGCAGAAGAAAAAAGATGAGGCACAGTTTTCTAGCATCCAAATGCTTATTCTTGCTCAAAATTTCAGCTCACGGCACAGACCACGGTAGGTAATTGAGAGCAAAACATCCAACTGCTAAGCAGAAAACCTTGGAGGTGGATTTTCAAAATGCATCCTAAGTTGACTAAAGCCCAGAATGTCTTGAAATTTCAGAAGTGACAATAAAATCTAGGTCCTATTAAAAATTATATGTGGTGACTTCAGCTGAATCAAAATTATACAAAGCACCAGCCTAGTAATTAAAAATGTTTAAAATTTTAAATTGTACAAATAACATGTCCAAGTGTTGCCGTTAGACTATAATAGCACTATGCCATCTTCATTTTTCTTTTTCCTCTTGAGTTGAGACCCATTAACAAATTGGATTGGGATATTTGTGGGTCTGTGCTTTCATCTGGACAAGATGTTGGGATTAAACCAGAAGTCAGTGCAGACACAAAACCAGGAGAGAGAGGACAAGCAGAAGTAGCAAAGGCACCGCTGCCAAGTCCCGTCAATAAAGTCTGGGTGGTGGGCGGGTGGTCGCTGAGTGCGGCCCCTCTCCTGCTCTGCAGGCTCCCTTCCCAGTGGACAGTCAGGCCAGCTGTCTAGGCGGCAGGACTAGCCCTCCTCTCCAAAGCCCAGACCTGTGGGAAAATCTTCATTGGCTAGTAATTGATTCCACCCTGCCAGCTCCATTACCCGAGGCTCCAGTCAAACTGGCAGCAAGCTGGGGAAGGCAGTCCACTGAAGGGGTGAGGGGACGGGAGCAAAGGCCATCAGATCCCCCCCCTGCAATTAACACTAATCTGAAAATTGGCCTCTGACAGCAAAGCCCAGCACCTGACAGCTAATTACTTATGTCAGGCTGATGTGCACTTCACACGGAAAGGTTATTTATCAGAGACCGGCCGGTGTTCCTCCTCCCCCACGTTTTTTTCTGTTTGTCTTAGTTGCAAACAGTGGGGAATTGTTCCTGGTTGCTTAGATCCTGGAAACCCTGGAAGTTCTTATACTTCATTTAACTGACAGGTTCCTAAATATCCTTTCTAAGACCTGGCCCATGTGTGTTGTGCTGCCCACCTGGACTGGAGACCAGAGAAAGACGGAGATATCCCAGAGGGTGGGCCTCATCTCCTTTTATAAATGGAGCCAAAGTGATGGAGACGTGGGAAATCTAAATCATCAACATAGATGCAATAAGAAATTCAAGACGGGCAAACCAACTTTGTACATCTCATTTTCAAAAAGCGGATCTGATGTATGGATACCAAGGGGGAAAGGGGTGGAGGTGAGAGTAATTGGGAGATTGGGATAGACACATAAGCCCTATTGATACTATGTATTAATATAAAGTAGACAACTGATGGGAGCATAGTGAACAGCATAGGAACTCTACTTAATGTACTGCGGTGATCTGAATGGGAGGGAAATCCAAAGAGGAGGGGGCATAGGCACATGTATGGTTGACTCATTTTGCTATGCAGTAGAAGCTAACACAACATTTTAAAGCAACTATATACTTCAATAAAAATTAATTAATAAAAGAAAAAAAATGGAACAAACAGCCAGTCCCCACAGAGAAGATGCATCAAGGCCTTACTCTACAAATGGAATCAAAAGCATGCTGTCTTAAGTTATTTAAAAATATTTTCTCTAATCTTCATATATCTGTAGAGTAAGTGTCTAGGTGACCCACTCAGATATACTATCTTTAAGTTGGTGATTTGACCTGCCTTGAGAATAATGAAAGTGGTTATCAGTGGGGAAGAGGAGTTTATATAAGACGTTCCCTTTCTACTGTGTCCTTTCAGTCAACAAATATTTTCTGAGCATATATTTAATATGCTAGTCATTGTGCTCTGTCCCAGGCACATGAGATAGATACTTTTCTCCCTCTTAGGATGGGTTCGAGAGTGACACAGACAAGTAAGGAAATTATAATACAGTGTAGCATTATACAATTTGACGATGGTGAAATACAAAATTTGGAAAGACTTAAACCAGAATCTGGGTGTTCTGGTTGCCCAGCAGTAAAGAACCTACCTGCAATGCCGGAGTTGCAGATTTGTTCCCTGGTTCAAGAAGATCCCCTGGAAGAGGAAATGGCAACCTACTCAGGTATTGTTGCCTGAAAAATCTCATGGACAAAGGAGCCTAGCGGGCTACAGTCCATAGGGTCGCAAAAGAGTCAGACACGACTTAGAGACTAAACAACCGACAAAACCAGGATCTAAACTAAATTTATATGGTACATAAAATGGTCTCTAAGCTGAACTATGAATAAACAGGAGTCAGGCAGGCAAAGGAGGGAGTGCATAGCAGTGGAGAATAGAAAAGACAAAGGAAATATCACATACACAAAACCTGACATGAGAGAGAATTCAGCAGCGTTGGAGCCTAGAGAAGACATGACCCAGATGAGGCTGATATTTGAGGCTCGTGGTGAATTTGTCTGAAGGTTTTCCAAGTAGAAATTATAAGGCTTCTGGTTTAGTGGACATTTCATGATCCATCCTTTCTCTCCTCTCTCATCCAACTCGATCTGACTTTATATATCCAACTCCTGGACCAGGCCACGCCAGGGAAATCCAGTTCCTTCAGGTTACTGGGTAAGTATTAGAGCAAGAGGGAGCTTCCCAGGTGGTGCTAGTGGTAAAGAATCTGCCTACAATACAGGAGATCTGGGTTCAATTCCTGGGTTGGGAAGATCCCCTGGAGGAGGAAATGGCAACCCACTCCAGTATTCTTGCCTGGTAAATCCCATGGACAGAGGAACATGGCAAACTATAGTCCACAGGGTCACAAAGAGCTGGACATGACTGAGCAAGCCTAAGCATGAGAAAGCAAGCATCAGGGGACCTGGGATAATAGATAACTGCAATTTTTTGTTCATCAGCTACCTATCTTACCAGTGGGCTTCCCTCTCCCTCATCACATGTGAGTCTAGGTTTTCATAAGGATTAATTTATTTATCTAACAAATGATAACTGCATCTCTATGCCAGTGATGGGAGGCACCAAGGATACTGAAGTGAACCAGGCAGGCATGGCCTCTGTCTTTGAAAAGCTAGTATATATTCTAAGGAGTAGATAGATATGAAACAGTTAAATAAATCATCAAAAATGTCCTGTGTGGTCCGTGCACTAAAAAATTAAGAAATACATTATTGGGACTTCCCTGGTGGTCCATTGGCTAAGATTCTACTCACTCCCAATGCCCCCAAAGCAGGAGGCCCAGGTTCAATCCCTGCTTGGGGAACTAGATCCCACCTGCCACAACTAAAAATGTGCATGCTGAAACGAAAGATCCTACATGCCACAGCTAAAACCTGGTGCAGCCAAATGCATATATATATATTTTAAAGTACAGTATCTAAAATCACCATCTGTATGAGACTGTTTTGAAAGCTGTACATAATAACTAAAATGAAAGAGACTGTCATTAAGATATCCCAATATGAAGTCAAAGGCTTCTCTGGTGGCTCAGTGGTAAAGAATGCACCTGCCAATGCAGGAGACGCGAGTTCGATCCCTGGATTGGGAAGATCCCCTGGAGAAAGGCATGGCAACCCACTCCAGTATCCTTACCTGGTAAATCCCATGGACAGAGGAGACTGCCAGGCTTCAGTCCGTGGGGTCGCAAAAGAGTTGGACGTGACTTAGTGACTAAACAACAGCAACAACAATGTGAAGTAATAGATGAAAAGACAGAAGAAAGAAAGGTGTATGAGTTGAGATCTTGGCATGTGTCTGGTACTGGGCTATCACCACACTGTGCGTTATGTGTACTGTTTCACTGGTTTCTCATACCAAGAATGCGTGCGTGCATGCTAAGTCACGTCAGTCGTGTCTGACCCTTTGCAACGCTATGGACAGTAGCCCCCCAGGCTCCTCTGTCCATGCAAGAATACTGGAGTGGCCTGCCATGCCCTTCTTCAGGGGATCTTCCCAACCAGGGATTGAACCTGCGGCTCCTGCATTGCAGGTGGATTCTTTACCATTGAGCCACCTGGGAAGCCCCCATAACAAGCCTATGACAGTGTTACCATTTCCCTGATTTTGCCAGTGAAGTTACCAAGATGCTGAGTTAAAGACCTACTCAAGGCCATCCAGTTAGTAAAGGAGGGAATGGTAAAGTTTGGGCCCCCATTCCGACCCACCAAGAATGCAACCTTGTCAGCACCTCAGCAGATTTCATTCTTTAGGACCAAAGAATTCGCTCCCACCAAGACTAGGGTCACATTATGCAGCCAGAACAAACCTGACTGGAACATTCTGCAACTCCTGGAGACCACCTTTTCCCTTAGTTGAAGTGTCAGCTTGTATCATCCTGAGAGATTATTTATACCTTCTTAGGCATGAGACCCTTTTCATAAGACTGGTAGATGTTGTGTGCATGCTTGTGTGCTTAGTCGCTCAGTCAGGTCCAACTCTTTGCAACCCATGGACTGTAGCCCACCAGTCTCCTCTGTCCATGGGATTATCCAGGCAAGAATACTGGAGTGGGTTGTCGTGCCCTCCTCCAGGGGATCTTCCTGACCCGGGGATCGAACTCATGTCTCCTACACTGGATTCTTTACCACTGATCCACCTGGGAACACAAATGTAATTTCTATCCCAATCTTTCTACCACTCAGCCCTTTAATAAGTGTGCTACTGACTGTAGAAAAACTCATCAAGCGTGTGCTTTTGAAAGGTAGAGAAATAGAAATCAAAAGCAGAAAGGTGGGGCTATTCATTGTTTCTGAAAACAGAAAAGCAGAGGACTAGACCTAAAAAAAACAAAGACATTGCAAACAGATGTAACACCACACAAGCATTTGTCATACCCCCTCAGTAGAGTTCAGACGGGCCCCCAATGGCAGAATTATTACTGTACAGCCATTACACCTGGTTAATACTTAGGGAGCATTGCAGTTTTCACAGTCACAACCAAAATAACTCTGCTTTAAATAAGTAATGAACCAATCCAGCTCAAACACAAAAACCTGGTGAAAGGGAGCAACCTCACACTCTGCCTTATGCCCCCTAGCCCCCTAGGAGTTTTCTCAGGAAAACTGAGTCCACAGCTCCAACCCAAGTGACCCCTGAGCTGGAGCTCTTGTCAAGACAATGTCAGCAGCAGCTTCTGGAAACCACAGGCACTGTGATCTCTGTCCATAACAGGTCGTTATGTTTGGGCTTCCTAATCACCCACTTGGAGGACAGAAAGAGAACACTAGCCAGAGTTACCAGGCTGTGGCCTGCCCTTGGCCCCTGCTCCTGCTTGGAGCCCAACCCACCCCTCCACCCCACCGCCCACACACCCCGGCACCATGCAGGCTGTTTTTTAGGCACTGCAATGGAAACAGTCAGTCTCCTGGCCCCAAGCGAGGTCTCTGTTTCACAGCTCCTGCTCGCTTGTAGGAAATCCAAGCCTGTGACACATTCATATCCACTTGGGTTTCCTAATGCTTCTTTGGTCAGTGTTGAAGATTGCTTATGGGGCTTCCCAGGTGGTGCTAGTGGTAAAGAACCCTTCAGCCAATGCAGGAGACTTAAGAGACTCAGGTTGGATCCTTGGCTTGGGAAAATCCTCTGGAGAAGAAAATGGCAACCCACTATAGTATGTTTGCATGGAGAATCCCATAGACAGTAGAGCCTGGCAGGTTATGGTCCTTAGGGTCTCAAAGAGTCAGACACAACTGAAGCAACTTAGCAAGCAAGCGAAGATGCTTAAGTCTTATTGCAGTCCTATTTTGCCCTAATCTATCTTTTAAAATATCTTTATGGTTTTCAGTCAAACAAAACAGAACCAAAACACCTCTGTTACCAAGAGTGAGCATGATATTTTTTTTAAGCTTTGGTTTGATTTTATGAAATGATCCCATGCTGATATGCTTATAAATGGTGAGATAGTATGGTTTCCAATTAAAGAGCCTATAGCAACTGTCTTGTAAATAAAGAATTTATGTTTGATCTTCTCAAAAGTGCTTATTTTTTGTGAGATATAGTGCCTGACCCTAGCTTTGCTCTAAGCATGGCATTGCTTGCAAGCCAGCCCATGGAAGGGCCAAGGATGAGAATGCCAACATGCCCCCTGGCTTCCTACTGCCACCACCAACTTCCATCCCCTCCGGCTTACCACTGACCACATATCACAAAACCATATGTATACCCAGGACCCCAAAATATTTCTGCATGAGGCGTTCCCCATATGGCCCTCTGGATTGCTGGAAATGGGCCATTACCCTCAAATCTTCCGAAGTCCATAGACAACATCAGGGTGTGCCTCCAAGCCGAGTGACACCTGCTGTCCGCCTGTCTGGATGGGTGGAAGCCTGCTGTGAGATGGCTGGCATTGTGGAAGACCCCTGGAGAACTCCCCTAACCAAATGCTGGGCAGGTGGGCACCAAGGCTGCTGCTCCAGGGGCTGACTTGGAACAGTACATTCAAAATCATCATCATCCAGAAAAAAAAAGGTATTTTGGCAGCCTCAAATATGAACTCTCATCAAGTTTAATAGAGAATTATTATAGAGACAGGCTTACTTCAATTCTCATTTGGCCATACTCTGATCTCTTTGGGGTCTATTTGGTACTCGCTGACAACATGTATATTGTTTCCCCTGGAATGGCCTTTTTTTAAACTAGACAAATTGCATCGGGAGGCTTATTTAAAGATCCACATTTTCTTAACTGTGATGATGGTCTTAAATATTAATAATAACTACAGCTTTGGCTTATATGGTGCCTCTTCCAACAAAGAGAGATGCCCTTCTTTCATAATCAGTATCTGGCACTAACTGATATGCAAATCCCCCTCCCACCCCCGAGTGCACAGCGTTGCATGCTGCACAGCTGTGAGTCATCAGACATTAATGTGGACTTAATTTGAACTGGTGCTGGAGGTATCGTTTAACCACAGTATTACCAATTCCCATTCTGACATCTGACAGCCCTTAATAATTAACTGCATGTAAATGGTCAAACCTTCCGTCTCTGTTGGACCGGTCTCTAACTCTACCAGTCTCTGCATCGTAATTGCAAGTCAGGGCTGTCAACTGCTCTAGTGGCAAATCATAGGGAAAAGATCAGACATCTTCAGGAGTCCTGTGTTCTTCACTCTAGCTGCCTTTTAATTGGACTGGAAGGCCTTCCCAGCAGCTCCCATATGCTGCTTTCTTAGAAAGACAGAATATTTTCTCTGGATAAGAGGGAAATTGACTGTGCTTTGAGGCTTAACTGGAGGCTCTGGGGAAACACACTTTTGTGGTAGACTTGCCAGGGTTATGCTACAATGCGCCAAGGCAGGTATATTGTCCCAAAGCCACAAGTTACTCCTTTCCTGAAACCTCATCCTTGTGTGATTTTTCTTCCTTCTCCCTATAAAATGTCTTATTTGAATTTAAGCCACGGATTGACAGGCTGGTTCCTTGGTGAATAAAGATTGGAGCTCTCTGCAAGTCCAGGGAAAATGTCACACAACAGAGGTGATCAAACTCAGAGTTCTAAATCCATCATCTCTTGAAAAAGTCATGTCACATTTGAACTCAGAAGTTCATGAGTGACACATTCTACAGCCTCTACTCAGCCAAGCTAAGGTCCTGCTGCTGCTGCTAAGTCACTTCAGTGGTGTCCGACTCTGTGCCACCCCATAGACAGCACCCTTCCAGGCTCCCCTGTCCCCAGGATTCTCCAGGCAAGAACACTAGAGTGGGTTGCCATTTCCTTCTCCAATGCATGAAAGTGAAAAGTGAAAGTGAAGTTGCTGTCGTGTCCGACTCTTAGTGACCCCATGGACTGCAGCCTACCAGGCTCCTCCGTCCATGGGATTTTCCAGGCAAGAGTACTGGAGTGGGTAACCTAAGGTCCTAGAGCTGCTTTTATCTTTGTTAGACTAAAAAAGACACAACTGATATTCAGGAGAGTGTGATCATCCACAAAAAGACCATTATACCTACTAAAAGGAAACCTTGATTGATCATGGGGACATACAGGACATACAGGAACTAATGACACAGTGACATTTATAATTGGATTATATATAATGTGGATAGAAACAGAAATGATTTTTACTTTTGTATTTTATGGATGAAAAAAGAATTTACTAAGCAAATGAGTGATATAAAACTGATTATAGAATTTGTAGAACAAGTAAAAGCATAACATTTTTAATACTGTGATTTTCTTTGATATACCATTTAAGTATAACTGACATGCCAATTATGAAGTTTGTTCTCTTTTTAGCAAAATAGATTGCCCTAAGAATTTGTCATAAGTAATATTTTATTACTTTAGTTGGATACTCTTCAAAGCATTAGATTTACTTCCTGGTGGCTCAGATGGTAAAGAATTTGACTGCAATGCAAGAGACCCTGGTTCGATCTCTGGGTTGGGAAAATCCCCTGGAGAAGTGAATGACAACCCACTCCAGTATTCTTGCCTAGAGAATTCCGTGTACTGAGGAACCTGGCGGGCTACAGTCCATGGGGTCATAAACAGTCAGACATGATTGAAGTGATTAACACTTTCACACTTCAAAGCATTAAATTTGCACTTTTTTTAAAAAAAGATTTTACAATTGAGACTAAATTTGTGTTTGAGCCTGCAAACTGTAAGGTTTTATGGTAGAGGTTGAGGATGTATCACTCCAGCTGCTGGGAACTACAGTAACAAGCCTGATATTATGTGTTAAGTAGTAAATAAGTGAACAATTATTGTGGCTGTCAAGCTCAGACTGTGTTTCTAATCCTGTATTCGCCCCTCAGGCTGAATAAGCATACTTGAAGTATCAGCCCAATTATAATCTAATGGGATAAAAATGAACTAAGAGGAACAGAAGCAAAGAAACAAAACTACTTTAAAAAGAGAGAGCAGGAGAATTAAAGAAAAAAGTGTTCTTTTAAAATCTTCATGTATATTTGTACACAGAATGCATGAAGGCAAACAGATGTAAGGGTTCTTGGAACTTAAACTATGTCTGTGTCCTGGTCATTTCTCTGCCACAGAAAAAGAATAAGCCTTTTGAAAGCCCCAGTCTGAAAGAAGGGCTAACATCAAACAGCCCCAGAATAACCAGGAGACTAAAGCCTGAAGCTATTCAACTTCCTGCCTTGTAACTGACTAATCTACTTAGAGCTGGAAGAAAATGAGGGGCACCATTGTACCAGAAAAGCTTTCCAGAACAGAAGCAGCACCATGGTCTACTGGAAGGAGCCAGAACCAGAACTAAGAAGGCTTACGCCACCACCCACCTAGATCTGCCCCATGAAACTTGGGCAGGTCCATACTTGTCCCTTCTCTGGAGGTGAATTGCTGGCCATCCTCCACATGGCCACCCTGCTCAGCACACCTGGGACCAGACTCAGACGCAGTGACAAGCACAGGAAAGGCTTCCTGCCAGAGAAGGAAATCAGTTCCACACCCAGGGCTCCTGGCGGCCAGCACCTCCTCACTGTTCTCCTGACTTGCGTGGCCAGGGGCACCTCTGCATTTGCGTGTTCGCTGAATCATCACTGTTTCCCAGGCTCCGTTTTAACTGCTAGTTTCTAAGCACTCCGAGGTCCTGCCAGCTCCCAGGTCTTGCTCTCCCTTTGTTCCATGCCCAGCCTACCCTTGGCAGTCCGTGGTCCTGGCTTCAGATATCTGCCATAATTCATGGTCCTGGCACAGCAACAGTACTTTAACTAGAAACCGAAAAGTATTTCGGAAAAGGACTGAGAGCCGATGAGAGGGTAGGGCCACTTCCACAAACCAGTAGTGCTGACCAACAGACCTGGCATGCTGTTGTTTGATGAAACTTTAGAGACACTTTGCAGAAATTTTAATATCACTCCTGCCAGCCCCAGGCAAAAGAAAGTCAGGTATCTTTATCAATCAAGTTTACATTCATGTACACAGTTGAGCAGCTTATGGAACTGAGAAAACTGTTAACATTTAAACTAAAAAATAAAGCATCTGTAAATACCTGCAATAACCTCAAATACCCATCATAGCACAAAAAATGAATTATAATGTGCTCAAATTTACCACAAAGATACTATAACAATATACTGATGAAAAAATACTGATGGTTATAAAAAGCAAATATATCATCAAAACCTATGGGATACTATTCTTAATGTAACTCAATGTTGAAATAGAACCGTAAGAATAATTATATTCAACTTTCTATTTTTTCCTTTTTTTCAATTTATTTTTAATCGAAGGATAATTGCTTTATAGTATTGGGCTGGTTTCTGCCACACATCAACATGAATCAACAATAAGTATACATATATCCTCTCCCTCTGGAACCTCCCTCCCACCTCCCACCCCATCCCACCCTTCCAGGTTGTCACAGAGCCAGTATGAATTCCCTGAGTCATACAGCAAATTCCCACTGGCTATCTATTTTACATATGGTAGTATATATGTTTCCATGCTACTCTAATGGAGAAGGCTATGGCATCCCACTCCAGTACTCTTGCCTGGAAAATCCTATGGAGGGAGGAGCCTGGTAGGCTGCAGTCCATGGGGTCACTAAGAGTCGGACACAACTGAGTGACTTCACTTTCACTTTTCACTTTTATGCATTGGAGAGGAAAATGGCAACCCACTCCAGTGTTCTTGCCTGGAGAATCCCAGGGACAGGGGAGCCTGGTGGGCTGCCATCTCTGGGGTTGTGCAGAGTCAGACACGACTGAAGCGACTTAGCAACAGCAGCAACTACTCTAATAGATACATTGGGTTGGCCAAAAAGTTCGTTAAATTTTTTCTATAAGCTGTTATGGAAAAACCCGAACAAACTTTTTGGTCAACTCAATCAAAAACCCAACTTCTTATACATTAAAATATCCTAACAGATCTGCCTCCTTCATGTATCACAGCCTTGTCATGGTGAAGAGGCTTGGGTGACTAACTCAATGAAACTATGAGCCACATTGTGCAGGAGCACACAAGACAGAGAGGTTATAGTGAAGAGTTCTGACAAAATGTGGTCCACTGGAGGAAGAAATCACAAACCGTTTCAGTGCTCTTGCCAGGAGAACCCCATGAAAAAGTATGAAAAAGCAAAAAGATATGACACCAGAAGATGAGTTCCCCAGGTTGGAAAGAGTCCAATATGGTACTGGGGCAGCTGCTGCTGCTAAGTCACTTCAGTCGTGTCCGACTCTGTGCGACCCCATAGACCGCAGCCCACCAGGCTCCTCTGTCCCTGGGATTCTCCAGGCAAGAACACTGGAGTGGGTTGCCATTTCCTTCTCCAATGCGTGAAAAGGAAAAGTGAAAGTGAAGTCGCTCAGTCATGTCCGACTCCCAGCGACCCCATGGACTGCAGCCTACCAGTCTCCTCCATCCATGGGATTTTCCAGGCAAGAGTACTGGAGTGGGGTGCCATTGCCTTCTCCGGCTGGGGCAGAGTGGAAGGCAATTACTAATAGCTCCAGAAAGAGTGAAGTGGCTGGGTCAAAGTGGAAATGAAGCTCAGTTATGGATGTGACTGGTGATGGAAGTAAAGCCCGATGCTGTAAAGAACAATATTGCATAGGAACCTGGAATGTTAGGTCCATGAATCAAGGTCAATTGGAAGTGATTAAGCAGGAGATGGCAAGATGAATATCGGTATCTTAGGAATCAGTGAACTAAAATGGACAGAAATGGGCGAATTTATTTCAGATGACTATTGTATCTCCTACTGTGGGCAAGAATCCCTTAGAAAAAATGGAGTAACCCTCATAGTCAACAAGAGTCTGTAATGCAGTGCTTGGGTACAATCTCAAAAAGAGCAGAATGATCTTCATTTGTTTTCAAGGCAAACCATTCAATATTACTGTAATCCAAGTCTATGCCCCAACCATTAATGCCAAAGAATCTTAAGTTGACCAGTTCTATGAAGACCTTCAATATCTTCTAGAAATAACACCAAAAATAGATATCTTTTTTATCATAGAGGATTGGAATGCAAAATAGAAAGTCAAGAGATCCCTGGAGTAACAGGCAAGTTTGGCCTTGGAATACAAAATGAAAAAGGACAAAGGCTAACAAAGTTTTGTCAAGAGAACATGCTGATCATAGCAAACACCCTTTTCAACAACACAAGAGAGGACTGTACACATGGACATCACCAGATGGTCAATTGGTCAATACTGAAATCAGATTGATTATGTTCTTTGCAGCAGAAGATGGAGATGCTCTATACAGTCAGCAGGAACAGGACCTGGAGCTGACTGTGGTTCAGAACATGAGCTCCTTACTGCAAAAATTAGACTTAAATGTAATAAAGCATAGAAAACCACTAGGTCATTCAGTGTTTTTAAAATCAAATCCTTTATGATTTTACAGTATAGGTGATGAATAGATTCAAGGGATTATATCTGGTATACAGAGTGCCTGAAGAACTATGGGTAGAGGTTTGTAATATTGTACAGGAGGCAGTGACCAAAACCATCCCAAAGAAAAAGAAATGCAAGAAGGCAAAGTGGTTGTCTGAGGAAGTGGTTGTCAAATAGCTGAGGAAGAAGTTCAGTTCAGTTCAATTCAGTCACTCAGTTGTGTCCAACTCCTTGTGATCCCATGGACTGCAGCACGCCAGGCCTCCCTGTCCATTACCAACTCCCAGAGTTTACTCAAACTCATGTCCATTGAGTCGGTGATGCCATCCAACCATCTCATCCTCTGTCCTCCCTTTCTCCTCCTGCCTTCAATCTTTCCCAGCATCAGGGCTTTTCAAATGAGTCAGCTCTTCGAATCAGGTGGCCAAAGTATTGGAGTTTCAGCTTCAACATCAGTCCTTCCAATGAACACTCAGGTCTGATCTCCATTAGGATGAAGAGAAGTGGAGAAAGGGAAAGATATACCCAACTAAATGCAGAGTTCCAGAGAATAGCACGGAGAGATAAGACGGATTTCTTAAATGAACAATGCAAAGAAATAGAGGAAAACAGTAGCATAGGAAAGATTAGGGATTTTTCAAGAAAATTGAAGTTATCAAGGGAACATGTCATTCGAGGATGGGCACAATAAAGCACAGAAATGGTAAGGACCTAATGGAAGCAGATAATAAGAAGAGATGGCCAGAATACACAGAAGAACTGTACCAAAAAAGCCTTAATGACCTGGATAACCATGAGTGAGGTCACTTACCTAGAGCCAGATATCCTGGAGTGTGAAGTCAAGTGGGTCTTAGGAAGCATTACTATGAACAAAGCTAGGGGAGGTGATGGAATTCCAGTTGAGCTATTTAAAATCCTAAGAGATGATGGTGTTAAAGTGCTGCACTCAATATGTCAGCAAATTTGGAAAACTCAGCTGTGGCTACAGGGCTATAAAAGATCAGTTTTTGTTCCAATCCCCAAAAGGGCAATGCCAAAGAATGTTCGAAGTACCATACAATTGCACTCACTTCACATCCTAGCAAGGTTATGCTCAAAATCCTTCAAGCTAGGCTTTAGCAGTACACGAATCGAGAACTTCCAGATGTACAAACAGGATTTAGAAAAGTCAGAGTAACTAGAGATCAAACTGCCAACATTCACTGAATCATGGAGAAAGCAAGGGAATTCCATAAAAATATCTACTTCTGCTCCATTGATTACACTAAAGCCTTTGACTGTGCAGATCACAACAAATTGTGGAAAATTCTTAAAAAGATAGGAATACCAGATCACCTTACTTGTCTCCCAAGAAATCTGTATGCAGGTCAAGAAGCAACAGTTTGAACTGGACATGGAACAATGGACTGGTTCAAAATTGGGAAAGGAGTATGACATGGCTGTCTATTGTCATCCTGCTTATTTAACTTACATGCAGAGTACATCATGTGAAATGCTGGGCTGGATGAATCACAAACTGAAATCAAGATTGCCAGCAGAAATATCAACAACCTCAGATATGAAGATGATATCACTCTCATGGCAGAAAGTGAGGAGGAACTAAAGAGCCTCTTGAAGTGAAAGAGGAGAGTGAAAAAGTTGGCTTAAAACTCAGCATTCAAAAAACAAAGATTATGGCATCCAGTCCCATCACTTCATGGCAAATAGATGGGGAAAAAGTGGAAGCAGTGACATATTTTATTTTCTTGGGTTTCAAAATCACTGTGGACAGTGACTGAAGCCATGATATTAAAAGACTCTTGCTCCTTGGAAGGAAAGCTATAGATAGACAGCATGTTAAAAAGCAGAGACATCACTATGCCAACAAAGGTCCGTAAAGTCAAAACTATGGTTTTTCCAGTAGTCATGTATGGATGTGAGGGTTGGAACATAAAGAAGGCTGAGCACTGAAGAATTGATGCTTTTGAATTGTGGTGCTGGGGAAGACTCTTGAGAGTAACTTGGACTCCAAGGATATCAAACCAGTCAATCCTAAAGGAAATCAGTCCTGAATATTCATTGGAAGGACTAATGCTGAAGTTGAAGCTCTAATATTTTGGCCATTTGATACAAAGAGCCAACTCATTGGAAAAGACCCTGATGCTAGGAAAGATTGAAGGCAAAAGGAGGAGGCAGCAGCAGAGGATGAGATGGTTAGACAGCATCACCGAATTAATGGACATGAATTTGAGCAAACTCCAGAAGATAGTGGAAGACAGAGGAACCTGTCGTGTTTCAATCTAAGGGGTCACAAAGACTCAGACATGACTTGGTGGCTGAACAACAACAACTGATTTGCCCTTGCTCTATCCCCCAACTTAATTACATTCAAGGTGATAATGTTATTTCTACCTTGTTGCTTCTTGAAGAATAGAAGAAAATAATCTGAACAGTAATGCAGAGATGGTAAATATTCCCCAGGCAGCATTAGCACAGGACAGTTAATTAAAAAATGCCTATTGAATTAGGAATGAATGAATGGAAATCCAAGTGCTGTCACTGCTGCTAAAAAAAAAAAAAAAATTTAAACCAGTACCTGATCTATTTTTGGTCAAATATGGCAGAAGATTTTCCTGTATAAGGTGGTGTTTAAATGACAGTCTGGAAATGTTATCAAAGTGAAAAAAACCATATCATTCAGGTTTCTAAAATAATTCAAACTTGTTTGACCAGGTTGGTTTTTCTCCTCTTGTACACTTGACCCCTGCCCTCCTTGGCTCCTGGGACTAAGAGGTGTGAGCCATCCCACCCGAGCTGCTGTTTGTTCAAGGCAATGAACCCCAAGGGAGCCAATCTCTTTCTCTAGGCAACCAAACTTACAAAGAATGCAAGAAGGCAAGCTCTTGACTATAATACTTCGGATAAATACAGAGGTCTTCCCTTGAAAATGTCTTTGGCACTCCATTTGATTTTTTGGTTTTTTACTAAAACTTGAGCGTCAGTTCTCACCTCCCATCTCACTAGTGTCATTTTTGAAGCCAAGAAAGCAAGGGGGAGCTCAGAACACTCACTCTTTTTGTTGGATCCACTGAACCACTGACAGGTAGTGTGACCAAGTGGAAAGAGGGACTGAGCCAGGCTGAGTAAGGTCACTCACAGAAGCCTTTTCAACTCTTCACCTCCAGCTAGATTAGTGCAAAATGCCAGTTCCCACTTTTCATCAATTCCCATTTGCTGCCCTGTTTTTTCTTTGCTACTTAATAAGCAATTAGATTCACATCTTATAGATATTACCCACAAAATCAAAGATTTCTACCAATATATAGATGGAAACAACAGCATAAGCACTTGCCAAATAAGTAAAAATACATTAAGATTTTACTTTAAAATAATTGTTTTTCAATTGCTCAGTCATGTCTGACTCTTTATGACCTCATGAATTGCACCATGCCAGGCCTCCCTGTCCATCACCAACTCCCAGAGTTCACCCAAACTCATGTCCATTGAGTCGGTGATGCCATCCAACCATCTCATCCCCTGTCATCCCCATCTCCTCCTGCCTTCAATCTTTCCCAGCATCAGGGTCTTTTCCAATGCGTGAGCTCTTCACATCAAGTGGCCAAAGTATTGGAGCTTCAGCTTCAGCATCAGTCCTTCCAATGAATATTCAGGACTGATTTCATTTAGGATTGAGTGGTTTGATCTCCTTGCAGTCCAAGACTCTCCTTTCTCAAGAGTCTTCTCTGATACCACAGTTCAAAGGCATCAATTCTCCAGCGCTCAGCCTTCTTTATAGTCCAACTCTCACATTGGAAAAACCATAGCTTTGACTAGACGGACCTTTGTCAGCAGAGTAATGTCTGTTTTTTAGTATGCTGTCTAGGTTTGTCATAACTTTTCTTCCAAGGAGCAAGTGTCTTTTAATTTCATGGTTGCAGTCACCATCTGCAGTGATTTTGGAGCTCAAGAAAATAAAGTCTGTCACTATTTTCATTGTTTCCTCATCTATTTGCCATGAAGTGATGGGACCAGATGCCAGGATCTTAGTTTTTTGAATGTTGAGTTTTAATCCAACTTTTTCACTCTCCTCTTTCACTTTCATCAAGAAGGTCTTTAATTCCTCTTTGTTTTCTTCCCTATGGGTGGTGTCATCTGCATATCTGAGGGTATTGATATTTATCCCTTAAAACAATACCCTTTCTAAATTTTCTACAAGGAGCACATTTTAGCTAAAAGTAGACTGCAATACTTTATTGTATCCCTATTAGTGAAAGTGAAAGTATTAGTATTTCAGTCGTGTCTGACTTTTTTGTGACCCCATGGACTGTAGCCCGCCAGGCTCCTCTGCCCATGGAATTCTCCAGGTAAGAATATTTGAATGGTTTGCAATTCCTTTCTCCAGGGGATCTTCCTGATACAGGGATTAAACTCGTATCCTCCTGCATTGTAGGCGGCTTCTTTACCATCTGAGCCACCAGGGAAGCCCAGTAGAGGGTAGTATTAATAGCAAAAACTCTTAAGACCATTCAACTGGTTTGAAATCCGGATATAGAACTTACTGGCTATGTGGTATTAAGCTGCTGCTAAACTGCTGCTGCTAAGTCGCTTCAGTCGTGTCCGACTCTCTGTGACCCCATAGACGGCAGCCCACCAGGCTCCCCCGTCCCTGGGATTCTCCAGGCAAGAACACTGGAGCAGGTTCCCACTTCCTTCTCCAATTCATGAAAGTGAAAAGTGAAAGTGAAGTCGCTCACTCGTGTCCGACTCTTAGCGACCCCATGGACTGCAGCCTACCAGGCCCCTCCGTCCATGGGATTGTCCAGGCAAGAGTACTGGAGTGGGTTGCCATTGCCTTCATAATATTTTACATAATATTATGTAAAAGGGTTCATAAGGATTAAAGAGAAAAAATGTGTAGGAAGAACAGAGAGCAATATTAGCACATAAAAAACAGCCAACTGCGTTAATGCTACTAATACTTCCCCAGTGGCTCAGCAGTAAAGGATCCGCCTGCAATGCAGGAAATTTGGGTTCCACCCTGGATGGGGAAGATCCCCTGGAGAAGGAAATGGCAACCCGCTCCAGTATTCTTGCCTGGGAAATTGCATGGACAGAGGAGCCTGGTGGGCTACAGTCCATGGGGTCTCAAAAGAGATGGACACAACTGAGCAACTAAACAATGACAACGATGCTGCTAACATATTAAGTATAAGAAAGGCTTTGAAAAATATCAGGCCCTAGACAAATGTAAGTACTATTAATGGCTTTATGCTTGGGTTTGGCTTGTGGGCAATGTGAGCAGTTGCAGTTCTGAATTTAGAAACAAAAACATAAGTAACAACATTGTTGTTGTTCAGTTGCTAAGTCATGTCCAATCCTTTTCGACCCCATGGACTGCAGAATGCTAGGCTCCTCCACCCTCTACTATCTCCCAGGTTTTGCTCAAATTCATGTCCATTGACTCAGTGATACTACCTAACCATCTGATCCCCTGCTGCCTCCTTCTCCTTTAGTCTTCAATCTTTCCCAGTATCAGGGTCTTTTCCAATGAGTAGGCTCAGCTCTTCACATCAGTTTTCCAAACTATTAGAGCTTTAGCAATGACCTTCCAATGGACATTCAGAGTTGATTTCAGGTAAAGAGAACAATGAAACAGAACAGAGTCCAGAAAAGGATCCACATATATATGCTTAATCTATTTCCAAATTAAGGTGCCAAGTCAATCCAATAGGGAAAGAAGTCTTTTTTTTTTTCATAAATTTTGTTTCCTAGTGGCTCAAACGGTAAAGAATCTGCCTGCGATGCAGAGGCCTGGGTTTGATTCTTGGGTTGGGAATATCCCTTTGAGGAGGGCAGGGCAACCCACTCCAGTATTCTTGCCTGGAGAATCCCCATGGACAGAAGAGCCTGGAGGGTTACAGCCCGTGGGGTCTCAAAGAGTCAGACACAACCAAGCCACAAAGTACGGCACAGTTGGAACAGTTGAATGTTTATATTGACAAAAATACAATCTCCGTTTCATTTTATATACAAAAATTAATTTGCAATCCATCATAGACCTAAACATGAAACCTAGGATCATAAAGCATCTAGAAGAAAACATAGAATATCTTTATAACTTTGAGGTAGACAAAGATTTCTTAGACTGAATACAAAAAGCACTAACCAAAAAAATCAGACTCTACTGAAATTAATATTATCTGCAACATTAAGAAAATTAACAAACAAATCACAATATAGCAAAAGTAATTGTATACATGTATCTGATCAAAGACATAGCTAGAATATATAATCACTTCTACAAATTATCAATGAAAAGGCAAACTACCTACATTAAAAGGGGGCAGAAGACTTGAAAAGACACATCACAAAATAAAAAATATGATTGTCCAATAAGAGTATGCAAAAATGCACAGGGAAATGAAAGTTAAAACCACAATGAGATACCATTTCATACCCAATAAAATGGTAGAAAAATAGACTGACATATATATTGTTGAGGATTTAGAATACTTGAAATTCTCATGCCTTGCTAGTAGAAATGTAAAATGCTGTAATCACTTTGAAAGACTGGAAGTTTCTTGTGATGTAATTTATGCCTACCTTCAGTTCAGTTCAGTCGGTCAGTCGTGTCTGACTCTTTATGATCTCATGAACTGCACCATGCCAGGCCTCCCTGTCCATCACCAACTCCCAGAGTTCACCCAAACTCATGTCCATGGAGTCAGTGATGCCATCCAGCCATCTCATCCTCTGTCATCCCCTTCTCCTCCTGCCCCCAATCCCTCCCAGCATCAGAGTCTTTTCCAATGAGTCAACTCTTCGCATGACATGGCCAAAGTACTGGAGTTTCAGCTTTAGCATCAGTCCTTCCAAAGAAATCCCAGGGCTGATCGCTTTCACAATGGACTGGTTGGATCTCCTTGCAGTCCAAGGGACTCTCAAGAGTCTTCTCCAACACCACAGGTCAAAAGCATCAATTCTTCGGCACTCAGCTTTCTTCACAGTCCAACTCTCACATTCATACATGACCACTGGAAAAACCATAGCCGTGACTAGACAGAACTTTGTTGGCAAAGTAATGTCTCCGCTTTTGAATATGCTATCCAGGTTGGTCATAACTTTCCTTCCAAGGAGTAAGCATCTTTTAATTTCATGGCTGCAGTCACCATCTGCAGTGATCTTGGAGCCCCCCAAAAATAAAGTCTGACACTGTTTCCACTGTTTCCCCGTCTATTTCCCATGAAGTGATGGGACCAGATGCCATGATCTTCGTTTTCTGAATGTTGAGCTTTAAGCCAACTTTTTCACTCTCCTCTTTCACTTTCATCAAGAAGCTTTTTAGTTCCTCTTCACTTTCTGCCATAAGGGTGGTGTCATCTGCATATCTGAGGTTATTGAGATTTCTCCCAGCAGTCTTGATTCCAACTTGTGCTTCTTCCAGCCAGCGTTTCTCGTGATGTACTCTGCATATAAATTAAATAAGCAGGGTGACAATATACAGCCTTGATGTACTCCTTTTCCTATTTGGAACCAGTCTGTTGTTCCATGTCCAGTTCTAACTGTTCCTTCCTGACGTGCATGTAGGTTTCTCAAGAGGCAGGTCAGGTGGTCTGGTATTCCAATCTCTTTCAGAATTTTCCACAGTTTCTTGTGATCCACACAGTCAAAGGCTCTAGCATAGTCAATAAAGCTGAAGTAGATGTTTTTCTGGAACTCTCTTGCTTTTTCAATGATCCAGTGGATGTTGGCAATTTGATCTCTGGTTCCTCTGCCTTTCCTAAAACCAGCTCGAACATCTGGAATTCATGGTTCACGTATTGCTGAAGCCTGGCTTGGAGAATTTTGAGCATTACTTTACTAGCATGTGAGATGAGTGCAATTGTGCAGTACTTTGAGCATTCTTTGGCATTGCCTTTCTTTGGGATTGGAATGAAAACGGACCTTTTCCAGTCCTGTGGCCACTGCTGAGTTTTCCAAATTTGCTGGCATATGGAGTGCAGCACTTTCACAGCATCATCTTCTAGGATTTGAAATAGCTCGACTGGAATTCCATCACCTCTACTAGCTTTGTTCGTAGTGATGCTTTCTAAGGCCCACTTGACTTCACATTCCAGGATGTCTGGCTCTAGGTGAGTGATCACACCATCGTGATTATCTTGGTTGTGAAGATCTTTTTTGTACAGTTCTTCTGTGTATTCTTGCCACCTCTTCTTCATATCTTCTGCTTCTCTTAGGTCCATACCATTTCTGTCCTTTATCGGGCCCATCTTTGCATGAAATGTTCCCTTGGTATCTCTAATTTTCTTGAAGAGCTCTCTAGTCTTTCCCATTCTGTTGTTTTCCTCTATTTCTTTGCATTGATCGCTGAGGAAGGCTTTCTTATCTGTCCTTGCTATTCTTTGGAACTCTGCATTCAGATGCTTATATCTTTCCTTTTCACTTCTCTTCTTTTCACAGCTATTTGTAAGGCCTCCTTAGACAGCCATTTTGCTTTTTTGCATTTCTTTTTCATGGGGATGGTTTTGATCCCTGTCTCCTGTACAATGTCACAAACTTCCATCCATAGTTCATCAGGCACTCTATCTATCAGATCTAGTCCCTTAAATCTATTTCTCACCTCCACTGTATAATCATAAGGAATTTGATTTAGGTCATACTGAATGGTCTAGTGGTTTTCCCTATTTTCTTCAATTTAAGTCTGAATTTGGCAATAAGGAGTTTATGATCTGAGCCACAGTCAGCTCCCGATCTTGTTTTTTGCTGACTGTATAGAGCTTCTCCATCTTTGGCTGCAAAGAATATAATCAACCTGACTTTGGTGTTGACCATCTGGTGATGTCCATGTGTAGAGTCTTCTCTTGTGTTGTTGGAAGAGAATGTTTGCTATGAACTAGCAATTTCACTCTTAGGTATTTCCCAATAGAAAGGAAAACTTATGTCCACAAAAGGAGCCTTATTGATAAGAGATATGTCGATCAACCCAAAAGTTCTTCAATAAGAGAATGGATACATTATTAATATAGTCATAGAGTAGAATATTACTTATAAAAAACCAAACTACTAATATTCACACCATGTGGATCACTCTCAGAAACATCATGGTAAAGGAAAGAAGCCAGATCAAAGAGGCCATCAGCCATCTGACTCCATTTCTATAAAATCCAAGCATAGACAAAACTAACCAAAGGTGACACAATTCAGAAAGTGGTTGCTTTGTTGGGGATGGGGGCATCAGGAAAGGCTGAAGAGTGTCATGAGGGAAATTTCTGGAATAATGGAAATGTTTTATAACTTATTTTGAATGGGGATCATGTGACATGAAGGAACAGAATGGCCATATCTCATGAAATTGAGTACTGAAGATCTGTATGTTACTAGGTGTTAATTACACCTCAGTTAAACATATGTACACACACGTGCTCAAATGGTTAAGTCTCTGACCTCGCAAAGTTTGCAACTGTGCTGAGGACAAATGGTATTGCCACATTTAGATTATCAGAGAATTCAAATTACATTTATAAGTTATTTATGGAGGTTTTAGTTCATTCAAACAGCATATTGCATGACACACAACGAAATGCTTCTCATGAAGCCAATAAACTGCATGATCTGGATAAGGCTTTTAAGACAGAAAGAGACTGCATTGCCCCTAAAGCCCCCCTATTTCTAATGGCTGGCTAAAAAGGAGTTGGAAGGTGCTTGCGAAGGGGGCCATTCTCTTCTGGCAAGAGAGCCCCAGTTGTTAAATTCTTCCTCCTCTAGCCTGGTTCACCTCCACCGTTTATCGTGTTGTCTTGTTTACCTGCGGCTGCCAGCCCAAGGCAGGCCCTTGTGCTTTGTGTCCTCCCCACAGGGATTAAGCCTCACTCAACATTCGGTAATGTTTTCCTTACTGATCCCAAAGAGGCCACAGCATGTCTAAGAAAAACAGCAAGGATCCAACTCTTGATCAAAAATCCAAATCATTTTTCTCCCTCTCAGTTCTACTCTTATGTTCGCTTACTGTATTTGGATCACAGGGCAATCCTGCTTCTTAATGTGTGATGTTCTAATTGATAGTTACTTTGGCCGAAACTTAAAAACCACTGAACAGAAACCATTCCTGGTTCCCGGGGGTCAGTGGATGAAGGGAAGTGTCCTATACCATTCAGAAAAACTCTGTGGGGTGCAGAGAGGGAGAAGCCAAGAACAAGTCCTTCATTGGGGGGCATTCTTTCCATTTCTAAACCTTTCTGTCGCATGTCCTATTTTCCCTCACAAATGGAATGTTGTTCCCTTTCTGTCTGCCAACAGAGCCAAAGGGGAAAAGAGAGGGAGAATTTAAGAAATGGAAAAGGGGAAAGGTATACCAAATAGTTGCTTTATGAGTGAAATACACAGAAACAAGGGAGGGAAAAGACCTGTCTGGTTACATGGTTCCTCCCTCATTTAGAGCAGATTAAATCACACGGAGCAGGTGGAGGCAGTTTGCAAGGGAAGGGAATTTACAGTCCCCCCTGCCCCCCCAACCCCTTTTGCTGTGTTCTCATTCAGCAAAAGCACTACACGTGATTAAAGCTGTGTGTGCTCAGTCACTCAGGCGTGTCCAACTCTTTTCAACCCCATGGACTGTAGCCTACCAGGCTCCTCTGTCCCTGGAATTCTCCACGAAAGAATACTGGAGTGGGTTGTCATTTCCTCCTCCAGGGGATTTTCCTGACCTAGGGATGGGACCCCTGCCTCCTGAGTCTCCTGCATTGGTAGTCTTCTGCACTACACCACCTGGAAAGACTATGATTAAAGGTAGAGACAGCCTAACTGATAATCTCCTAGAAAGGCCATTTGTGCAAGTGCTGTTGCCTCTCCACGTTTGATTCCTTCAAACAAATGGAGCCTTCCCACTTGGAAATGACATTCTCTCTGGCCTTCCGCAGTCTTTGCAGTCTTTTCAACATGGACTCAGGCCTTCTGACTTTCAAAATGCTCACATCAGATCCGTGTTTCAGAATTCCAGCTCAGGGATCACCTTATTCAAGAATTCCTTGTCCGCCTCTTTCATTTGCATCCCTTGAAGGTCTCTTGCTTTGCTCTAACATTGTGTCAGTTCTCTCCTTCCTTAGAGCACTGAGAACCTTCAACCTTATCAATCTCCTTTACTTCCTGCAACTCTCAGCTGAAGGACTGACTTTTTCTTTTTAAACTAATTTTTATTGGAGTATAGCTGATTTACAATGTTGTGTTACTTTCAGGCGTGTAGCAAAGTGAATCAGTTATACATATACATACGTCCACTCTTGTTTTTTAGATTTTTTTCCTATATAGGCCATTACAGAGTATTAAGTCAACTTCCAAGTACTATTTAGCAGGTTCTTATTAGTTTCCTATCTTCTATATAATTGTGGGTATTTGTCAATCTGAATCTCCCTTTATCCTTCCTTCCTTCCTCCAGGATTGACTTCTTAGTGAAGCATTTATTATTTCTTCTAGGTAGACTGCCCTGTGATTTCATCACACTCTGTTAGTATATCCATAAACCAATTATTACCTTGTATTGTAAATCTGTATTAACTCCTCTGCCTCTGGGCACCAGGAGGGCTGGAATGATGTCTCTACCTCAGTGTATACCCAATATCATCCTTTAACAAAGTATACAAAAACATCATGTGCATGCACACGTGTTGATTAGATGTAGCTATTTGGAGGTCACTATGGAGACATCAGAAACAACAGTACAACGAGTGTAAAAATAACAGATATAAAGAAGGCCACAATGGTAAGTGTGGACAACTCAAGGAATTTGATGGTAAGAAAAGAAATCAAGATAGAAGAGTAATTGGAGGTAGAAAAAAGAATCATGACGGAAGTAAAAACTTGAAGGATTTTTGAGAACACAGCATGGGAGTAGGCAGTGAAGGAGGACCAGTGGAGAAAGAGAACATGCAAATCAAAGAGGGAAGTCACAACAAAGAGATTAAAATCTTAAGGGAGATGGGAGAGCTGGGATCAGACATGGGTGGAGAGTAAATTTTGGAAAAGAATAAAAAGCCACTTATTCTGTGACGGTAGGATGAAGGAGAAGATGAAGAAATGCAAAGGAAGAAACAAGGGAATATTAGGTAAAAAGCCAGCCAAGTGAACATGAGTAAGTTAGAGCTTCATCTTGATATACCTTCTTATTGAGTAGGTTCTTCTGGAAATAAGAAAGTTCAGGGAAGTCCTAGAGGCTTGAGGATGTGGGAGAGGTTGGTGGGGAGGAAGAGAATTATACAGCCCTCAAGTTATCTTGCAAATGTCTTCCTGTGCCCCTTCTCAGATCTCCTTCTCCCCAAAATGCTCCCCCAGTCTGTATTAACCATGTATATGCAAATAAAGAATGCTATATGTGTATGTCTAAATATATATGTGTATATTACTTCTCAGATTCTTTTCCCTTATAGGCTACTACCAAATGGTGAATATAGTTCCCTGTGCTGCACATTAGGTCTTTGTTGCTGGTCTAGTTTATGTACAGGGAGGGGTGTTTATGTGTTAATCCCATCCTCCTAATTTAAAAGATAACTGCCTGCAGAGTGGAAGATGATTAAAGGAAACTTCAAAATTGGACACTGGAAGAACATTTAGGAAGGTATTGTAGAAGTTCAGCATGAGTGGTGAGTGTGGCTCAGACTAAGATATGGTGTTGGAGGCGAAGAACAGCAGGTAGATTTGGGAGAAGTTTAGCAGAGACACTGACAGGACCAGATGATGGATGGGGTCTGGGAGAGGAGGGAGCAGCAGGGTCACCTATGAGAGAGTCGGTGGACAAGATGCCATCAGTTAGAAGCATGGGAAGAAGGCCTTCCATTCCAGCCACGCAGTGGAAAAGTGTGAATCTGGAAACTTCATAGCCGTTCCCCAACCCAGCCACCCACAGGCTGGTGAGAACACCGGCTCTTGGGTTGTGATGCCGACAGTAGCATGGTCTGTGCTAATTAAAAGATGGAGCAGGTTGGCTCACACAGTGCACTCGTGTGCTATCTGACAGGGTGTTAGGCTTTCTTTCCTTCCTTCTTTTCTTGGCTGCTATCTCAGTCTGACAACAGGAACAAACGGAACTCTGTGATTTTCTTTTTTCTTTTTTTTTTTGAGCTCCCAACAGCCTTTTTACATAATCTTCAACAATAACCAGCCTTTGAGAGTATGGGCACAAGCTGTACCCTGCACCCAGAGACACTTATCTTCCATGCTTAGATGAAACGATAAGCATTCAGTCTATAGATAAAGCATTAGGCAACTCATGCAGCATTAGGCAACATGTTTTCCGTTCTACTTTTCTGTTCAACCATTAAAAGTGCCAGGGTGTGGGGATTTGCCTGGACTATCTTAATCCCACTTCACCTACTGTAGCTGTTTACCCTTGGTGATGGGTTTGACACTTAACACGGCATGGAACAGGCACACAGCCAGCCACTGTTCTCTTTTCTTTAAATGGAAAAAAGACAGGGATTCAAAATTCAAAAGAAGGAGCCGCTCAGATTCTAATTCTAGGGAGGAAGTCTTCCTGCTTCGTGAAGAAGTCAGAGCAGGGGCAGCCCCTTCGGCATTCCCAACCACAAAATCGGCACATCCTCAGCCTCGCGCCTGAGACCACAGGCAGTGAGTGCTGTGTCCTCAGGGTGCCCCCAGCCAACATTTGGCCACGGAATTCCAAGGGGAGATTCGGTGAAAAGACTCTGACGGCCCACGTTCTGGTGTGATCTTAGTTCTGGTATCAATGAGTCAAGTGACCTGGAACAAGTTACACAGCCTCACTTGTGTCATCTTTGAAAACAGACTGAAGTGAAGTAAATGTCTCATCTCAAAGTCCTTAAGGCCTTACTTGTCTGGGCAAAGTCAAAATTATATCCAGATCAATGTCACTTTCTTTTTAAACAGGCAAAAATCTTTTTTTTTAATTGAAGTATAATTGATATACAATATCATACAAGTTACAAGTATACAATATAGTGATTGACAGTTTGTAAAGGTTATATTTCTTTCATAGTCATTATAAAATATTGACTATTTTTCCTGTGTTGTACAATACATTCTTGTAGCTTATGTATTTTATACATAACAGTGTGCCCCTCTAATCCCTACCTCTATATTGCCCCTCTCCCGTTCCTTCTCCCTACTAGTAACCACTCGTTTGTTCTCTATCAATGTTGTTTTAGAGGGTTTCATTTTATGAATCATTTCTTGCCTTCCAACCAATGACCTTGACCGAAGGATTCATTGTGTTTTCATCATGTGGAGTTCATGCAGGAAGTGATGACAAGGAGTTTCTGCTCATAGTTTATTATTTCTCTCTTGTCAAGGGTGTACATTCCCCAAGAGCTGGGAACCTGTCTGTCTTGCAACAAATACTTGCTAAATGGAAGAAAGAATATTCTTTCCCCCATGAAAGACAAGATGAGGCCTTGCCAAAAACTAAAATCTCACTAAGTAGAGAAGAATTCTTTATTTTCAGGAGAGCCTAAGGACCTGGATCGCCAAGGAATGACTCTTTGCAGAACAACAAGCAGTGTCTTGTGTAGAGCGAGGCTTCTTTTACTTGGGATCTAACGCAGCTATATATGAGAATTACATAAAGTCAAAGGATCTTTATAAACATCAAAACAAAAATATACACTTTATAAAGTAGAATGCAGAATTATCTTGACCAGTTGGAAGAATAAGCAGTGACTCTTGCAGGTTTGAGGCACAGTGAAGGGAAACAACCAGTGGACTAGGGCCAGAAACCAGGACCATTCCAATACGTTGGCTATTTGATTTTTTTAAATATAAATTTACTTATTACTTATTTATAATTAGAGGATAATTGCTTTACAATATCGTGTTGGTTTCTGCCATATCATAAGCTGGCTCTTTGACTTTGGAAAAGTTACTCTCTCTGGTCTCAATTTTCCCACTTAGGAGGAGATTGGACTAGGCAGTCTCTAATACCGCTTCCAGTGATGATGATTCCACAGGAAACAGGTGAAAACTACTTATGTAGTTGTGGCATCTGGTCAATTTTATCATTGGTCAAATTTGGTCTCTTACCTTAGAGAGACATGTAACTTCAGGGGAAAGTAGGAAATTTTGAAGATCAGATATTCTAAGACATTGCATCTTCCACCTGTCCTCCTCACTCTCCTTACTTCCTCATCTTCCTTGATAGATAGATAGGCAAGTAGATAAATGGATGGATAGATGAGAGATGGATAGATATAGATAGGTGGATATAGGATATATATAGGATATATATAGATAGATATATCCATCTATATGGATATATCTGAAATGGATATATATGAATGGATATATATGGATATATATGAAATGCTTCCAGAAAATGCCAGCCATGAACCCAGATAATTCCTTCATCTACTAGTGTTTCAAATTTCTTTTCTCCAAACACCAGCATAGTTCTTGGAAAAACCAGTCTGCCTTCCTTGTCTTGCTGTCCAAGCATTCATTTGCACTTTCATTGCTTCCCATGTGTCTTGTACCTTCTCCACTCTACAAAAGTTTATTTCCTCTTCTAAATGCAGCCTGTTCAATCCTGTGGCTCCTGGGCTATCCTCCTCCCTCCCTCAATGCCCCTCTTCCATACAGTCAGTCAGTTCAGTCACTCAGTTGTGTCTGACTCTTTGTGACCCCATGGACTGCAGCACACCAGGCTTCTCTGTCCTTCACTAAATCCCAGAGCTTGCTCAAACTCATGTCCATTGAGTCGGAGATGCCATCCAACCACCTCATCCTTTGTCGTCCCCTTCTCCTCCTGCCTTTAATCTTTCCCAGCATCTGGGTCTCTTCCAACAAGTCAACTCTTCGTATTAGATGGCCAAAGTACTGGAGTTTCAGCTTCAGCATCAGCCCTTCCAATGAATATTCAGGACTGATTTCCTTTAGGATGGACTGGTTGGATCTCCTTGCAGTCCAAGGGACTCTCAAGAGTCTTCTCCAACACCACAGCTCAAAAGCATCAATTCTTCCGTACTTAGTTTCCTTTACAGTCCCATTCTCACATCTGTACATAACTACTGGTAAAACCATGGCTTTCACTAGATGGACTTTTGTCAGCAAAATGCTGTCTAGGTTGATCATAGCTTTTCTTCCAAGGAGCAAGAGTCTTTTAATTTCATGGCTGCAGTCACTATCTGCAGTTATTTTGGAGCCAAAAAATAAATAAATAAAGTCTCTTACTGTTTCCATATTTTTCCTATTTGTCATGAAGTGATGAGACCCGATACCATGATCTTTGTTTTTTGAATGTTGAATTTTAATACAGTTTTTTTACTCTCCTCTTTCACTTTCATCAAGAGGCTCTTTAGTTCCTCTTTGCTTTCTGCCATAGGTGTGGTATCATCTGCATATCTGAGGTTATTGATATTTCTCCCAGCAATCTTGATTCCAGCTTGTGCTTCATCTAGCCTGGCATTTCGCATGATGTACTCTGCATATAAGTTAAATAAGCAGGGTGACAATATTCAGCCTTGATGTACTCCTTTCCTAATTTGGAACCAGTCTGTTGTTTCATGTCCGGTTCTAACTGTTGCTTCTTGACCTGCATACAGATTTCTCAGGAGGCAGGTAAGGTGGTCTGGTATTCCCATCTCTTTAAGAATTTTCTACAGTTTGTTGTGATCCATACAGTCAAAGGCTTTGGCATAAGCAATAAAGCAGAAGTAGATGTTTTTCTGGAATTCTCATGCTTTTTCTATGATCCAACGGATGTTGAAAATTTGATCTCTGGTTCCTCTGCCTTTTGTAAATCCAGCTTGAACATCTGGAAGTTCACAGTTCACATACTGTTGAAGCCTGGCTAGAGAATTTTGAGCATTACTTTGCTAGTGTGTGAGATGAGTGCAATTGTGCGGTAGTTTGAGCATTCTTTGGCATTGCCTTTCTTTGGGACTGGAATGAAAACTGACCTTTTCCAATCCTCTGGTCACTACTGAGTTTTCCAAATTTTCTGGCATATTGAGTGCAGCACTTTCACAGCATCATCTTTTAGGATTTGAAAGAGCTCAAGTGGAATTCAATCACCTCCACTAGCTTTGTTCATGTGATGCTTCCTAAGGCCCACTTGACTTCGCATTCCAGGATGTCTGGCTCTAGGTGAGTGATCACACCTAGATCGTGGTTATCTGGGTCATGAAGATGTTTTTTGTACAGTTCTTCTGTGTATTCTTGCCACCTCTTCTCAATATCCTTTGCTTCTGTTAGGTCCATACCATTTCGGTCCTTTCTTGTGCCCATCTTTGCATGAAATGTTCCCTCGGTATCTCTAATTTTCTTGAAGAGCTCTCTAGTCTTCCCATTCTATTGTTTTCCTCTATTTCTTTGCATTGATCGCTGAGGAGGGCTTTCTCATCTCTCCTTGCTATTCTTTGGAACTCTGCATTCAAATGGATACATCTTTCCTTTTCTCCTTTGCCTTTCACTTTTTTTCTCAGCTATTTGTAAGGCCTCCTCAGACAACCATCTTGCCTTTTTGCATTTCTTTTTCTTGGGGATGGTCTTGATCACTGCCTCCTGTACAATGTCATAAACCTCTGTCCATATTTCTTCAGGCACTCTATCAGATCTAATCCCTTGAATCTATTTGTCACTTCCACTGTATAACAGGGATTTGATTTAGGTCATAACTGAATGGTCTAGGTATTCAGACCATTCTTTTTCTGAAGTATGGAAAGAAAGTATGGAAGTAAGAACGTATTTCCATACTTTCTTCAATTTAAGTCTGAATTTGGCAATAAGGAGAAGAGAATGGCAAACCACTTTAGTATTCTTCCACACAGAGCCTTGCACAAATTCAGTTCTGTTGCTCAGTCATGTCCAACTCTTTGCATCCCCATGCGCTGAAGCATACCAGGCTTCCTCGTCCATCACCAACTCCTGGAGCTTACTCAAACTCATGTTCATTGAGTCAGTGATGCCATCCAACCATCTCATCTTCTGTCGTCCCCTTCTCCTCCTGCCTTCAATCTTTCCCAGCATCTGGGTCTTTTCCAACAAGTCAGCTCTTTGTATCAGGTAGCCAAAGTATTGGAGCTTCAGCTTCAGCATCAGTCCTTCTAATGAATATTCAGGACTGATTTCATTTAGGATTGACTGGATTGATCTCCTTACAGTCCAAGGGGCTCTCAAGAGTCTTCCCCAAAACCAGAGTTCAAAATCATCAGTTCTTCAGCTCTCAGCTTTCTTTATGGTCCAACTCTCACATTCATACATGACACTGGAAAAGCCATAGCTTTAACTACACAGATGTTCATCAGCAGAGTAATGTCTCTGCTTTTTAATATACAAATTAGGGACTGCATAAATATTTGTCAAATTGAGTTTCTGAATGTCCAAGCATTATTTGATACTTTATGTTATTGAAAGGAGCCCTACTCCTCTTCCTACAAAACTTTCTCTTCAGGAGACATAACCCCCTTTGGTCAAACTGAACTTAGGATAAAGCAAAAATGGCTAAAAATGACAAAGCTATTCCCTCCTCCCCCAAAGAGAAACCTTCTAAGGATGATGAACTTTCACCCATTTAGCTACTATCTTCTCTGAATCTCAGTATCTGTCTCCACTTGTCAAGTCCTAACTGTGCTTCAAGACTCATAAAATATCTGCCTAGAGCCCACGCCCTGCAATAAGAGAAATCGCTGCAGTGAGAAGCCCTCGCACCACAAGTGGCAACTGGAGAAAGCCCACACCAACATAGCCAAAAATTGATGAATAAATAAAATTATTTAAAAAAACAAATAAATTGGACTATTAAAAAAAGATCCTCATGGAGAAGATCATTATTGGAATCAGAAAGACTGCTGCTGCTGCTGCTAAGTCGCTTCAGTCGTGTCCAACTCTGTGCGACCCCAGAGACGGCAGCCCACCAGGCTCCCCCGTCCCTGGGATTCTCCAGGCAAGAACACTGGCGTGGGTTGCCATTTCCTTCTCCAATGCATCAAAGTGAAAGTGAAGTCGCTCAGTCGTGTCCAACCCTCAGCGACCCCATGGACTGCATGCAGCCTTCCAGGCTCCTCCATCCATGGGATTTTCCAGGCAAGAGTACTGGAGTGGGGTGCCATTGCCTTCTCCTCAGAAAGACTAGTTTTTTACAAAAAAATATATGCTCTTACATAAAGCTTTTTGTGACCACTTCTATGGAAATATTGTCTACATCTACTTTATCCATAGAGCTATGTGTTGTTATGATCTTTTTGGTATTTATCACATGTAGTATTATAGGCAGTAATAATCCTACAAAAAATAAGCTTCTTGAAAGCCAGGTCTCTTTCTTTTCTTTTTTATATCCTCCAAATCACATAATAGATACCTATTAAATACTTCTGTTGACAGAACATGATCATAGAATGTTCCAGGGCCAGACCCTTTGCAAAAATGTGCTATAACTGCTGTTTCCCTAGACAAACCACATCTCTACTATCATAACAAGTTTAGCCTAAGAGTTCTTTCGGAGTAATCTGTTTGATTTTGAGAAGCATTGAGAGAAATGGCAGAAGTACTGGTGACCCAACTGGAGTTTTACTGGTCCTAAAACACTCATCCATTCAGTCAACAAGTATTTTATGAGTACCTACCAATTACCAAGCACTGTTCCAAGCACTGGAGATATAGCAGTGAATAAAACAAAGAAAAACATCCCTGCCCTCATGGAGCTTACATTCTAAGGTGGAGGGGGATAGACAATAAACAAAGTAAGTAAGTATATGATATAATATCACAGAAGGTCATGAGTGCGTGGAGAGAACTAAGGGAAGGAGATGGAGAGTGTGGGGCAGTGGCTGAAACTTTAAATTTGGGTAATCAAAGTAGGACTCTGAGAAATTAATATTTGAAGAGATGAGAGAGGAAGGCTTATGGATACCTAAGTAGGCAGAGGTGGGAAATCACTGCAGGCAGAGGGACTGTTGAGTGCAAAAGCCTTGAGGGCACTGGCTTTGCTGAGTTTAATGAGCTTCAAGGTCAGAGTGGCTGGAATGGAGGGGCTGATGGAGAAAATAGTAGGAGTGAGGTTTGGGAACTAACGGTAGATTTTGTAGGACCTTCTAGGCCATGCTAGGGACACCAGGATTTATGTGGAGTGAGATGGTGCATTTTCAGTAGAGGTATGACAGAATTTGGCTTAGGCTTTCAATGTATTTATTTTTACTTTATTATTATTATTATTTTATTTTGGCTGTGCTGGATCTTCATTGCAGCATGTGGCTTTATCTAGTGGCACACTGGCTTCTCTTAGCAGTTGTGACACTCAGACTTAGCTGCCCTGGGGTATGTGGGGTCTTAGTTCCCGGACCATAGATCAAACCCATGTTCCCTGCATTGGAAGGCAGAGTCTTAACCACTGGACCACCAGGGAGGTCTCCTTGACTTTGGTTTTTAAATGATCATTCTGGCTTGTGTGTTGAGAAAAGACTGTTAAGGGAGCCAATGGAGAAGGATGACCACCACTTAGGACGCTAGTGCAGTAATTCAGGTGACAGATGATGGCAGCTTGGGCCAGGATGATAAAGCAGAGGTGGTAAGTGGTTGGAGTCTAGATATGTTGTGATGGTAGAGACAAAAGGATTTATTGTGAAATCAGACATGGAGTGTACATCGAAGAGAGGAGTGGATGGTGATTCAAGATCTTTGGCCTGAGTGAGTGGCCCAGTTAGGTGGGGACAGAAGTCTGTGGGAGGTTAGAAGTAAAGGGATCAGACATTCATAACAATGTTTTACACTTCTGACCAGACAACATACTGGAGCACATGTTGTGTAAGCGATATACACACATATACATACATATGTATATATAGTTTAAAGTCTAGTTAAAAGTCTCATAAGACCACATGAGATCACTTGAGCAGAAATGAGTATATATCAGCAGATAAAAGGTATAAGGACTGAGTCTGCACACTCCAATGTTAAGATGTAGGGAAACAGGAAGTGAAAATCTGTTTGCACATTTTGAATCTGTTTCTAAATTGTATTCATCAATTCCCTAACATTCACCAGATCCCCTAAAGTAAACCCATTGGGGTCCTTCTTCTCTGATGCCAACAACTTGTATAATTGGCAGCTTGTTGGCTGTAATTTTCTAGAAAGTCACCTCAGAACTGGCTACCAAAACCATCTGTTCTGTGTATGTGCCCTATATTCTAATCCTATGTTCTTTCTTTTTCTTTGGAGAAAATGGAGAGGGGTGTCCCTTGATCGCCCTTCAATAATATTTCCCAAGTAAATCCATTCTGGAATGTTCAGCTGCAAAATACATATTTGGAATTTCCTGGAAGTCCAGTGGTTAGTTAGGACTCAGCACTTGCACTGCTGTGGCCTGAGTTCAGTCCCTGATTGGGAAACTAAGATTCCACAAGCCCAGAGGTGCAGCAAAAATACATAATATGTAAGTTCTCTTATCCTGCTAATTAAGACACTGTTCACTTTTGTTGAGAAAGACAGAAACAGGACCAATGCATCTATGTTTGGCTGGGTTCTAGAAGAATACACAGAAACTTTGAGCCCTGAACCCTGCCACACCAGAGATTCTCTTATTACAAAGGAAACCTTTTACAATGTACTATTTCATGTGCACTTTATGTCTGGCTCTTGAGGTTTTAACATTAAAAATTTTAATATAAAAAGTATAGTAAATAGAACACATGAGTTATTTTCTGATTGCCCTCTTCTCCCACCAACCCGGGAAGGGGAGAGAAATAGAAAGAGAATTGAATTTCTATGTATTTTTTATTTATTTGTGGGATGGGGCAAGAAAAAAAGACTAGTCGGAAAGTCAGCAAATGCAGAAGATGGTAGACTAATGTCCTAAAGAACCATCTTAATTTGGGGTAAAATTCAAGCTTCTTTTATGCTAGGGAAGGGGAAAGCAGGAGAGGGTTAAGTTCAGTAAGTGACTAACAATGGCAGATATCTGAGTACCAGCAAGATGCTAAAGCGTATGCTCAATTGCTCAATCTCCGACTTTTTGTGGCCCCATGGAATGTAGCCTGCAAGGCTCCTCTGACAATGGGATTTCCCAGGCAAAAATACTGGAGAGGGTTGCCATGCCTTCCTCCAGGGGATCTTACGGAGTCAGGGGTCAAACCCATGCCTCTTGCAACTCCTACATTGGTAGGAGGATTCCTTACTACTAACACCACCTGAGGAAGGTTGTGAAAACTCTGTTCTCAGTCAGTTGCCTTTGGTTGACATGAGTCTGGTCAAAATGTTCCTGCTGGTATTGGTGGGTCCCCTACAGAGGTAAGGGGCAGTGGCAGCCCACTGAGGGGACAAAGACACTGGTGTTGGAAATTCTGGGGAGCACCCACTGGCGTGAGCCCTCCCAGAGGACACCACTTTCTCCCTATTGATTTTTTGAAGTTTGAATCATTAAAATGTTAGCTCATTGAGGAACAAACACTATTATCTGGAAAGAAATCATGAGGAATGTAGATTTTAAAAAAAAGAAAAGAAAAGAAAATTTGATATCATGGGTAAAGTGCTTCCTAATTTTCTTTTTCACAAGCCTAAACTTTGTGTTATTATCTCATTGTACTCAGAATTTCTCAAACCACTAAACAAAGAGGTAGAAAGTAGACAACTACAAAGGGCTCCAAATCCTTTTTCTGTGTCAGAATACAATACCAGCCCCTTGTCCAATTACACAGGACTCTTTCCTTCTGAGTTGCAGAAAGAACAGGGCTCTTAACTTGCACTTGTGTTCATCAGGTGTCTAACTGCATTCTACTAAGCAAACTCGGCAATAACAAAGGAGGTGCAGACACCTGACAAAATCTCTAGACTGATATTTACTCTGAAAAGCTTGAGTCTTTGTTGAAAAAAGAGGGAAAAGAGAACTGACACTTCATTGATACTGAATATTCAAACAGTCTGTATATTTGTAGATGCCTAAGGACTTGGATTGGAGAAGGCAATGGCACCCCACTCCAGTACTCTTGCCTGGAAAATCCTATGGACTGAGGAGCCTGGGAGGCTGCAGTCCATGGGGTCTCGAAGAGTCGGACACGACTGAGTGACTTCACTTTCACTTTTCACTTTCATGCATTGGAGAAGGAAATGGCAACCCACTCCAGTGTTCTTGCCTGGAGAATCCCAGGCACGGGGGAGCCTGGTGGGCTGCCGTCTATGGGGTTGCACAGAGTTGGACACAACTGAAGCGACTTGGCAGCAGCAGCAGCAAGGACTTGGATGGGGCTTTCCTTGTGGTTCAGCAGTAAAGAATCCATCTGCAATGCAGGAGCCACAGGAGACTCAGGTTGGATCCCTAGGCTGGGAAGATCTCCTCAAGATGGAAATGGCAATCCCCTCCAGTATTCTTGCCTGGAGAATCCCATAGACAGAGGAGCCTGGCAGGCTATAGTCCATGGGGTTGCAAAGAGTTGGACACGACTAAAGTAACTTAGCACACATGTATGCAAGGACTTGGATGCCAGTATAAGCAAATGGAGTTTCATTTGTTTGGGAAGGCACATGGAGAAACACAGGCTGTAGAAAAACACAGGCCTTTTTACTCAGCCATTAAAAAGAATGAAATAATGCCATCTCAGGCAACATGGATGGATATAGAAATTATCTTGCTAAGTAAAGTAAGTGAAAGTGAAAATGTTCACTGCCTCAGTCATGTCTGACTCTTTACGATCCCATGGACTATAGCCCACCAGGCTCCTCTGTCCATGGGATTTACCAGGCAAGAATACTGGAGTGGGTTGCCATACCCTTCTCCAGGGGATCTTCCTGAAGTAAAGCAAAGCAAAGACAAATATCATATGATATCACTATGTATGTGGAATCTAAAAAGAAAAGGAACAAGTGAACTTATTTACAAAACTGAAATAGACCCACAGACATAGAAAACAAACTTATGGTTTTCCAAAGGAGAAAGTAGTGGAGGGATAAATTAGGAGATTGGGATTAACATATACACACTATTGTATATAAAATAGATAACCAACTAGGACCTACAGTATAGCACAAGGAACTATACTTAATATTTTGCAACAACCTATGAGGGAAAAGAGTCTGAAAAATAATATATATGTATAACTGAATCACTGCACTGTATATATAAAACTTACAAAACATTGTAAATCAACTATACTTCAATTAAAAACAGGAAAAAAAAACTAGACCGCCATCACTTTTACTATCAATGAATACAAGGGCAAGTTACATTTTAAGCTTTAGCTTTGTCATTTAAAGAAGATAACAAATATCTTTCTCATTAGATTTTTGTTTTATTGAGGCATAACTTACATATTCAGTTCAATTCAGTCGCTCAGTCGTGTCCGACTCTTTGCGACCCCATGAATTGCAGCACGCCAGGCCTCCCTGTCCATCACCAACTCCCAGAGTCCATCCAAATTCACGTCCATCGAGTCAGTGATGCCATCCAGCCATCTCATCCTCTGTCATCCCCTTCTCCTCCTGCCCCCAATCCCTCCCAGCATCAGAGTCTTTTCCAATGAGTCAACTCTTCGCATGAGGTGGCCAAAGTACTGGAGTTTCAACTTTAGCATCATTCCTTCCAAAGAAATCCCAGGGCTGATCTCCTTCAGAATGGACTGGTTGGATCTCCTTGCAGTCCAAGGGACTCTCAAGAGTCTTCTCCAACACCACAGTTGAAAAGCATTAATTCTTTGGCGCTCAGCTTTCTTCACAGTCCAACTCTCTACATTATACTAGTTTCAGGTGTGTGTCTGTGTGTGTATGTTAGTTGCTCACTCATGTCCAACCCTTGCCACCCCATGGACTATAATAGCCCACCAGACTCCTCTGTGCATGGAATTCTCCAGGCAAGAATACTGGAGTGGATTGTCATTCCCTTCTCCAGAGGATATGCCCAATCCTGAGATCAAACCCAGGTCTCCCACACTGCAGGTGGATTCTATTCCATCTGAGCCACCAGGGAAGCCCTTCAGGGGTATAATATAATGATTTGTTGTTTGTATATATTGCAAAATGATCATCACAGTAAGTCCAATTAACATTTGTCATCATACAGTTACAAAATTTTTTCTTGTGATGAGGACTTTATTGTGTTTTAAAATAGACATTATGACTAGAGGGAAAACATATAACTCTTTTCCAAGTGATTAAATGTTGTGTTTTGCATTATCTTTTTTTTCAATGAAAGGAAACCTTTGCCATTACCAAATCTATAAATGTAACTTTGTGTTTTTTACTCTAAGGAAATCTGTGAGCTTTTTCCCCTTTAAATTAGATGACAGATGAAAAATTTTCCAGGTCCAACTGAAGTGTTAGAATCAATTTTTTAAACAACCATTAATTAATTATCCTTGAAACTGAGCTAAGCCAAACAAAAGCTTAATATCTGAATCTCTTTTCTGAAACTGTATTTCCATCCACCTAAGTTCTTTTCCGTTTTGTATGACTCAGGAGGAACCAAGCTCTTATGATATTGTTTCCTTCTTTCTGAGCTCTTTAGATAAACCCAGATCTTCTTCTTTTTTTTTTTTTTTCATATTTATTGGACCATAACCAGTAGTGGTCTGATATGCTCCATGTACCTCTAGTGTAACTTTCCATGTAATTCTTGTGGTCAGTTCTGAACTTTCATTTCCCAGATATTTTCTGTGATTTTATCAAACTGCATCCCAATCCTTAATGACTTATACAGACTATGTGGTGACCCAAATCTAACATGTCTAGAACTCATGATCTTTAGCCAACTACCTCTGGATCAGAATCTCACAAACTAAGCAAAGTCAGGCCTTGATGCTTCTTGGATGGAAAACTAGATGAAAAGAGGATGTGAGCTGGGGATTATTTAGTGGATGATAATCCTTCCTGTAATCAGCACTATACAAAACACTCCTTGTAATCTGAGTTTAACTGGAGGCCATCCATTATAATATGTAAAACTAAGGTGCTATTAGTTTTTCCTATTGCAATGCTTCATTTGTCTAACATTCTTGAGGAGTAAGGAATTCTCTTTTATATTTCACAACCAACTGGAGCTTATTCCTTTAAGTGCTGAAACTTTCTATTTTAAATAAAAAACCTTTATAAAATTACTCTCTACATCCCCATTTTTCTAAACAGAGTGCAAAAAAGAATTGTTTCACTTGATCTTTTCACTTGATCCATAAGTTCAATGTTTAAAGTTCATAATTATCATCACTTATATTGAGTATATATGAGAGTCCCTTGGACAGCAAGGAGATCAAACCAATCAATCTAAAGGAAATCAACCTTGAATATTCATCGGAAGGACTGATACTGAAGCTGAAGCTCCAGTTCTTTGGCCACCTAATGCAAAGAGCTGACTCATTGGAAAAGACCCTGATGCTGGGAAAGATTGAAGGCAAAAGGAGAAGGGCGTGACAGAGGATGAGATGGTTGGATAGCATCCCTGAGTCAATGGACATGAGTTTGAGCAAACTCCAGGAGACAATGAAGGACAGGAAAGCCTGGCTTGCTGCAATTCACAGGGTCACAGAGTCAGATACGACTTAGCAACTGAAAACAACAACAAATACTGATGTATACTGATGACCCCCAGATAGTTTATGTTGAAAAGCTTGGGCACAGTCACAAAAGGTACAGATGACTACTTGTTTTTAAAATTATTAATACTTATCACTTCTTTGTTTAGGCTTTATTTAAACTTTCAGGTTATCAGTTACAGCCAACATCTTATCTTCCCCATTCTAATGATCTATTGTGACACGGAGAATTAAAAGTCCAATAACATTTGCGTTGTACCTCAGTTCAGTTCAGTCGCTCAGTCGTGTCTAACTTTTTGAGATCCCACGAACTGCAGCACGCCAGGACTCACTGTCCATCACCAACTCCCGGAGTTTACTCATGTCCATTGAGTTGGTGATGCCATCCAACCATCTCATCCTCTGTCGTCCCCTTCTCCTGCCTTCAATCTTGCCCAGCATCTGGGTCTCTTCCAACAAGTCAGCTCTTCATACCAGGTGGCCAAAGTATTGGAGTTTCAGCTTCAGCATCAGCCCTTTCAATGAATATTCAGGACTGATTTCCTTTAGGATGGACTGGTTGGATCTCCTTGCAGTCCAAGGGACTCTCAAGAGTCTTCTCCAACACCACATCGCATTGTACCTCAAGATAAAGCAAGTAGACTCTGAGAGGAGGCCTGTGGGAATGTCCTAATATTAAGGTATATAACCTCTCATGTGTGGTCTTCTTGAGCTTTTTTTTTTAAAGTGCATTCTAATTTGATAAGAATTTTGTGTTCAGGTAGGAGTCAATTGCTTGAGTGAATTCGTTTCCTTATAAGAAAACATAAAGCATTTAGTCCTTATCACCACCAGTGTTATTTTAACCAGTGAAATGACTTAAGCAAGGCCAGTAACACGAGAGTAAGAACCAGACACAGAAACTACATCTTTTAACCTTTCTGATCAATTCAGCAAACTCATAATAATCTATAGGACTTGCACTTACCTGAAATTTCAATTAAGGTATTTTGTTTTGTTTCATGTGTAAATCAAACACAATGGACAGACTGATACCTGTTTATGACAATACTATATTTAGTGATTTCCCAAAATGATCAGTTTTCATACACAGAAGGGCTTCACCAGTGGTGTCAATGGACAGGATGCTTCATGGTACCTGTCTCTGCCATGTGGGACTCGGAGCTGAATATGATTTAGACTTTCTTTAAATGAAAGTAACTGCTTATCATGTGACCCCTCAAGAACATGTACTAGAGTAAAAGGAGATATGCATTTCTTGTCAAGTGTCTATAATTCCACCTGTTATGTAAAAGGCATTGAGTTGATTTCTTGGATTTTTAGGAGGGTAAAATCCTGCAGAAAAATGAACAGTACTTTCAGCCTAAATCTTTAGAACAAAAAGTTTTTTTTTTTAATCGAGGTATAGTTGATTTACAGTATTATGTTTCAGGCGTACATAGTGATTCACAATTTTTAAAGGTCATATTCCATTACCATTATTATAAAATATTGGCTGTAGTCCCTCTGCTGTACAATATTTCCTTGTAGCTAATTTATTTTATATATAATAGTAGTTTACTTGTTAATATCTTGCTCCAATCCAGTACACAACATTTTTATTTGAAATGTGGCAGTATCGATGATTAACAGATTTATTTGGCTGTATCTTTTTTTTTCTTTAATGTAAGCACCAGACCCACAGACCCCAATAGGAAAATACACTAAAAGCATTATTAGTCCAAAAATTTCTGCTTTACCCTAGGCAAACTGATGGGAGGGCTGTGGGGTGTGGATTGGAGGACACCGGGTTACAGGAGTGGAGGGTAGCTGAAAGCAAGGTAATCACTGAACATCATGCCGTAGCTCTCCCAGGTTGAGTGGAACACTGTTCCTATAAGGGACTTCCCAGGTGGCACTATTGGTAAGAACCCGCCTGCTTATGCAAGAGACATAAGAGACTTGGGTTCCATCCCTGGTTCAGGAAAATTCCCTGGAGGAGGAAATGGCAACCCACTCCAGTATTCTTGCCTGGAGAATCCTATAGACAGAGGAGCCTGGTGGGCTATATTCCATAGGGATGCAAAGAGTCAACCACCACTGAAGCAACTTAACAGCAAGAGGTCTCATTTTTCCCAGCCCAACACCAAGCTCTTGGCACTCAGAGAACGGGTTAATTCCTTGTTGTCCACAAGGAATAAGGTAATGTCAGGTGAATGCTCCACTCAATGCGGTTCATTATCTCTTACATTAAATTCTGCTCATGTCCCTTACAATTTTTGAAACATAGACCTATCCATTTGGATATGGAGAAGCAAGCAAGCAAAAAGAAAAAGAAAAAAAACACCTTTGATTTTGATGCCCTTGATCATTCATTCAGTGAAGTCTTCTAAAAATGAATGTAGTACAGAAAGAAAAAAAAAATGTGTTAATAGGGACCAACTGAGATGAAACTGAGCCATTACTTTCATCTGCCAACTTAAGGAGTTTCTCAGCCTGTTGTTTACCTGATTTTACTAGTTCTTAAAGGGTTAACGTTTATTCTGAACCCAGATGCACTCCACCTCCCAAACACACACAGAAGCACGCACGCACACGCATCTCCACTTCGGGTTCTGTAATGATGCCAAAACTGACAAGGAAGGGAAGTCAAGATTAACAGCAACAAGGCTGCTGCTGATGAAAAGAAGCTCAGCAAGTGGCATTTACACCGCATTTTCCTTCAAGAACCGCAGAGCTCTAGGCAGATAGGATCTCGCTAATCCTCAATGGAGCTTTCTCAAAGCGGCTTTATCCAGGCTTTCGCTGGAGGAAGCCAGGCACCGCGAGCCTGCGGCGAGGTTGGAAACCGAACCCAAGGCTCCTGACTTGCAGGCCATTGTCCCGTCCCTTCCCCCAGGCCACCTTCCTGTCAGGTGTCTGTAAACAGGTTAACCGATCCGGTGATTAGGGTGCCTCCCGCCTACGTGCCAAAGGGACTGCGCGGTGCAGCTTTTCCTTATTAATACGACATCTTTCAGTACAAACCGGTGAAGCTGGAGATTTAGATATTGTCTCTAATTGCAGAAAACTGGCTCCGACCAAGCTCGATCTGGGCACGGGCGTCAGGAGCTGGCAGGGAACCGGTCGGACCCCGCGAGGTCGCTGGGGAGCGGCGGCCGCCCCGGGGGACCCCTTAGTGCGAGCCCAACCCTGGGGCGGGAGAGACTGAAAACCAAGCCTCATTTGTTCTTCTTCTTTTTTTTTCCTTTTCGCAAATGCCACTGGCACATTCCTTTAAAAAAAAGAAAGAGAAAAGGGGAAGGAGAAAGGTCCTGAGAAATGATGGGAGCTTGAACTGCGGGGCGGGAGGGAGACAAGCATCCTTTGGCGGCCGCGGCGGGGCCAGCGCTTTCCCAGGCGGCCGGGGGCGATGGGGTGACGACTCCGCATCGTGGCGGCGGCTTTTCACACCGGCACCCCGCTCCCCGCGACTCCCGGGAAGGCCCCCGCGGCTCCCTGGAAGGCCTCCGCCGCCCGCCGCCCGGCTCAGCCCGCCGCCGAGCAGACCGCGCGCCGCGGTAATTGGGCACAGGAGCCTTTTTCAGAGTCGCTCAGTCGGTAAATGAAACGTCAGTTCCCCAGTGATCTCGCGTGTGTGGGGCTACAGAGCGGGGCTGCTCTTTCACAGCCCCGAGCCCTGCGCTGCCCTCGGCGGCTGGCGGCCTCCGGTCACTCCCGGGGGCTCCCGCTTGGCCTCTGTCCTCTACCGCCCCCTGCCCCCTACCCCCAAGATGCCCCTGCAGCCTCTTAGCCTGGTGCAACTCCTCTGAAACCTAGAGGCCAAGAGGAAACCCTGGGGAAAACCTGACCCAGTCGTCTAGGCCAGCTCTCCAGAGATAACCAGATTCACTTTGGTCAAGTATTAGCCTCTGCCTTTTATTTAACGTGTTGTCTCAAAGGGGACTTGTCACTCAGTTCGATTAGATGCTAGCCGTCCTAAAGTCATTTCATTGGAAACTGTCAGAACCGGAATGCACTTGGATCAACCCAAGTCGGCCCTGGCCTAGATTAAATTTCTTCTACCTGTTCAGGGATTAGTAAATTGCCCAAACATTTTTAGTCTTCTCTGCAGCAGCCACTGAAACGTGGCTTCTTTCACCACCGCGTTCATTCTGCTTCAGGAGAGAGAGCTTGAGCTCTTGGGAGAGACAGGAGGTCCTTACCCCTCTCAGCATCACTCACTCCTAGGGGCTAGCGGGGTCACCCCTAACTGCCCTGTGGTGTCTGGGCTTCCTAACTGGTGTTAGGCCTCAGGAACAGGCCTAAGGGAACAGCTGCTTCCCACCTAGAAGAGCGACTCTTTGAGACCCCATGTACTGTAACTTGCCAGGCTTCTCTGTCCATGGAACTCTCCAGGCAAGAATACTGGAGTGGGTTGCCATTCCCTTCTCCAGGGGATCTTCCCCACCCAGGGATGGAACCTGGGTCTGTCACTTTGCAGGCAGATTATTTACCACTGAGCCACCCGGGAAGCCCACACCCATTTCTGCACCTCCCAACAAAAACAGAGCAACACCATTTACTTGGTAACTACCATGCACCATTTATTATTACCTTACCTCTCACAGCCATCTGTTTTGTGGGTGGAGGTTCAGAAACTCATTCAAGCTGCAGTTAGTATCAGGTTTAACTGACTCTATCATAATAGCCTTTCTCTTCCTGGTCTTTAAGGCTACAGTCCCATAACACCCATGCTTAGGACTTCATTTAACCTTAAATACTTCCTGAAAGGGCTTCCCTGGTGGCTCAGTGGTAAAGAATCTGCCTGCCAATGCAGGAACCATGGGTTTGATCCCTGGGTTGGGAAGATACCCTGGAGAAGGAAATGACAACCCACCCCAGTATCCTTGCTTGGAAAATTCCATGGACAGAGGAATTCTTGCAGGAGCCTTGCAGGCTACAATCCATAGGGTTGCAAAAGAGTCGGACACACTTAGTGACTAAACAACAACTTCCTAAAGATCCTGTCTCTGATGTACTCACATTAGGGGTTAGGGCTTCAGCTATAAATTGGGGGAGAGGGGATACAATTTGGTCAATAGCACCAGTGATTCAGCACAGATCCAGAACTCAAACTTGTGGTACCCAACCTCCAGTTGTAAGATAAACAAGTACTAGGGATGTTGTTTACAACATGATCTCTGTAGCTGACAGAGCTGTAGCATACGTATGATATATACAAAAAATTGTTAAAAAAGTAGATCCTGAATTCTGACCACAAAGAAAAACATTTTCATTTTTTTCTTTCTTTAAAATTGTATCCATATGAGGTGATGGATATTAACTAAACCCGTGGTGATCATTTCATGACATATCTAAGTCAAAACATTACGTGATGTACCTTAAACCTATAGAGTGATGTATGAACGTATGTCTTAATAACATGGGGGAGGTGGGCATGATGTGATACCTTCTACAGCAACAAATACTTAGATATTCATTAATGCATTGATATTAATGGAAAAGGGGTAGGAGTAAACAGGAGAGAAGAAAAGTGATGCCCTTGTTGCTGCTGTAGAATCATTTCACATTTTAGAAGATATGACTTGATATTCATTATTTGCATATACCATAACCAGGAGACCTTCTTTAGGATGGATTGTTGTATAACAATGCCTCTGATACTTCAAAAATTAGATTCTTTTCCAGAAAGGGAAATACACCCTGCATTATAGAGAATCATATTTTCAAAAGTTTTTCTTGTAGCTAGAAGCAACTTACACAAACTTACTTTTTTACAAAGCTAGAGTCATTTCTTTAATAGGGCATTATTGCTTTTATTTTTTACTATTTATTTATTTATTTGGCTGTATTAGGTCTTCATTGTCTCATGTGGGATCTTTCCCTGCACCCCACTTACTCTCTACTCATAGCAGGCCAGCTCCAGAGTGCGTGGGTGGGTTCAGTAGATGTGCCAAGCTGCCTTAGTTGCTCCACAGAATGTGGGATCTTAGTTTCCAAACCAGGGATAAAGCCCATGTCCCCTGCATTGCAAGGGAGATTCTTAACCACTAGACCACTAGAGAAATAGAGCAGTTTGGGTTCAGGCTAATATGTCATGCAGTTCACTCGGTCGTGTCCGACTCTTTGTGACCCCATGGACTGAAGCACGCCAGGACTCCCTGTCAATCACCAATTCCCAGAGTTTACTCAAACTCATGTCCCTTGAGTTGGTGATGCCATCCAACCATCTCATCCTCTGTTATCCCCTTCTCCTGCCACCTTCAATCTTTCCCGCATCAGAGTCTTTTCAAATGAGTCAGTTCTTCACATCAGGTGGCCAAAGTATTGGAGTTTCAGCTTCAGCATCAGTCCTTCCAATGAATATTCAGGACTGATTTCCTTTAGAATGGACTGGTTGGATCTCCTTGTAGTCCAAGAGACTCTCAAGAGTCTTCTCCAACACTACAGTTCAAAAGCATCAATGCTTCAGAGCTCAGCTTTCCTTATAGTCCAACTTTCACATCCATACATGACTACTCGAAAAACCATAGCCTTGACTAGACAGATCTTTGTTGGCAAAGTAATGTCTCTGCTTTTTAACATGCTGTCTAGCTTTTCTTCCAAGGAGCAAGTATCTTTTAATTTTATGGCTGCAATCACCATCTGCAGTGATTTTAGAGCCCAAGAAAATAAAGTCTGTCATTGTTTCCCCACCTTTTTGCCATGAAGTGATGGAACCAGATGCCATGATCTTAGTTTTCTGAATGTTGAGCTTTAAGCCAACTTTTTCACTCTCCTCTTTCACTTTCATCAAGAGGCTCTTTAGTTCTTCTTCACTTTCTGCCATAATGGTGGTGTCATCTGCATATCTGAGGTTATTGGTATTTCTCCCAGCCATCTTGATCCCAGCTTGTGCTTCATCTTAGCCCAGTGTTTTTCATGATGTACTCTGCATATAAGTTAAATAAGCAGGGTGACAACATACAGCCTTGATGTACTCCTTTCTCAATTTGGAACCAGTCTGTTCTTCCATGTCCAGTTCTAACTGTTGCTTCCTGACGTGCACACAAATTTCTCAAGAGCCAAGTCAGGTAGTTTGGTATTCCCATCTCTTTAAGAATTTTCCAGTTTGTTGTGATCCACACAGTCAAAGGCTTTGGCATAGTCAATAAAGCAAAAGTAGATGTTTTTCTGGAACTCTCTTGCTTTTTTGATGATCCAGCGGATGTTGGCAATTTGATCTCTGGTTCCTCTGCCTTTTCTAAATCCAGTTTGAACATCTGGAACTTCACAGTTCAGGTAATATTGAAGCCTGGCTTGGAGAATTTTGAGCATTATTTTACTAGCGTGTGAGATGAGTGCAATTGTGCGGTAGTTTGAGCTTTCTTTGGCATTGCCTTTCTTTGGGATTGGAATGAAAACTGACCTTTTCCACTCCTGTGGCCACTGCTGAGTTTTCCAAATTTACTGGCATATTGAGTGCAGCCCTTGCACAGCATCATCTTCTAGGATTTGAAATAGCTCAATTAGAATTCCATCACCTCCACTAGGTTTGTTCATAGTGATGCTTCCTAAGGCCCACTTGACTTCACATTCCAGGATGTCTGGCTCTAGGTGAGTGATCACACCATCATGATTATCTGAGTCATGAAGATCTTTTTTGTATAGTTCTTCTGTGTATTGTTGCCACCTCTTCTTAATATTTTCTGCTTCTGTTAGGTGCATACCATTTCTGTCCTTTATTGAACCCATCTTTGCATGAGATGTTCCCTTGGTATCTCTATTTTCCTGAAGAGATCTCTGCTGCTGCTGCTGCTGCTAACTCGATTCAGTCATGTCTGACTCTGTGCGACCCCATAGACAGCAGCCCACCAGGCTCCCCCGTCCCTGGGATTCTCCAGACAAGAACACTGGAGTGGGTTGCCATTTCCTTCTCCAATGCATGAAAGTGAAAAGTGAAAGTGAAGTTGCTCAGTCATGTCCAATTCCTAGCAACCCCATGGACTGCAGCCTACCAGGCCCCTCCTTCCATGGGATTTTCCAGGTAAGAGTACTGGAGTGGGTTGCCATTGCCTTCTCTGTGACGAGATCTCTAGTCTTTCCCATTCTATTGTTTTCTTGAATCTAGCTCTCACTTCCATTGTAAGGGATTTGATTTAGGTCATACCTAAATGGTCTAGTGGTTTTCCCTACTTTCTTCAATTTAAGTCTGAATTTGGCAATAAGGAGTTCGTGATCTGAACCACAGTGAGCTCCCAGTCTTGTTTTTGCTGACTATATAGAGCTTCTTCATCTTTGGCTGCAAAGAATATAATCAATCTGATTTTGGTGTTGACCATCTGGTGATGTCCATGTGTAGAATCTTCTCTTGTGTTGTTGGAAGAGGGTGTTTGCTATGACCAGTGCGTTCTCTTGGCAAAACTCTATTAGCCTTTGACCTGCTTCATTCTGTACTCCAAGGCCAAATTTGCCTGTTATTCCAGGTGTTTCTTGACTTCCTACTTTTGCATTCCAGTCCCCTGTAATGAAAAGGACATCTTTTTTGGGTGTTGGTTCTAGAAGGTCTTGTAGGTCTTCATAGAACTGTTGAACTTCAGCTTCTTCAGCGTTACTGGTTGGGGCATAGACTTGGATTACTGTGATATTGAGTGGTTTGCCTTGGAAATGAACAGAGATTATTCTGTCATCTTTGAGACTGCATTTCAGACTCTTGCTGACTATGAAGACTCCATTTCTTCTAAGGGATTCTTGCCCATAGTAGTAGATATAGTGGTCATCTGAGTTAAATTCACCCATTCCAGTCCATTTTAGTTTGCTGATTCCCAAAATGTCGATGTTCACTCTTGCCATCTCCTGTTTGACCATTTCCAATTTGCCTTGATTCATGGAGCTAACATTCCAGGTTCCTATGCAATATTGCTCTTTAAAGCATTGGACTTTACTTCCATCACCAGTCACATCCACAACTGGGTGTTGTTTTAGATTTGGCTCCATCCCTTCATTCTTTCTGGAGTTATTTCTCCACTGATCTCTAGTAGCATATTGGGCACCTACCCACCTGGGGAGTTCATCTTTCAGTGTCCTATTTTTTTGCCTTTTCATACTGTTCATGGAGTTCTCAAGGCAAGAATACTGAAATGGTTTGCCATTCCCTTCTCCAGTGGACCACGTTTTTTAGAACTTTCCACCATGACCCATCTGTCTTGGGTGGCCCTACATTGCACAGCTCATAGTTTCACTGAGTGATCAGATTGGTTAGTTTTCTGTGATTGTAGTTTTCATTCTGTCTGCCCTCTGATGAAGAAGGATAAGAGGCTTATGGAAGCTTCCTGATGTTAGAGACTGACTGAGGGGAAAACTGGGTCTTGTTCTGATGGGTGGGGCCATGCTCAGTAAATCTTTAATCCAATTTTCTGTTGATGGGTAGGGCTGTATTCCCTCCCTGTTATTTACCTGGGGCCAAGGTGTGGTGGAAGAAAGTGAAGTCACTCAGTTGTGTCCGAGTGTCACTCTTTGTGACCCCATGGACTGTAGCCTACCAGGCTCCTTCGTCCATGGGATTTTCCAGGCAAGAATACTGGAGTGGACTGCCATTTCCTTCTCCAGGAGATCTTCCCGACCCAGGGATTGAACCTGGGTCTCCCACACTATAGGAAGATGCTTTACCATCTGAGCCACCAGGGAAGTCCTAAGCCATGGTGGAGGGCCAACTGCAGTAGGCCACCACCGACCCACACCTCCACCAGGGACTCCTGGACTCTCACAGGCAAGTCTATTTTGGTATAATTTTCATTTATTTAAAAAAACAGATCCAGGGAGGCCAGATTGATCAGGAAATTGATTATATTTCTCCATATGTGAAAGAAGAATCCAATTGAGAAGGCTTATCTTAGTCCAGCATAAGGACAACGGAAGGAATGATTTCCTGTTTGCTTTCTAATGGCATTTTCTGTAGGTTGGGTTGATTGTGGGAAAGACCTAGGAACTAATGGCTGCCACATTCTAATAAAATTCCTCTCTGGCCTCAATGCTTGGAAAAGAAAAAGTATTCCCCGAGACCCCGAATGGCCAAGGATGACAAGAATGATGGCTATAACACTGACCTAAAGAATTGCCTCTTTCTGCTAGTAAACCCTTCAGTAATTTACATCTTAGTGTGAACTTGTTTTTCTCTTATGTGATAGGTGGAATTAATATATTTTCCCACAGTTTAATCATTTCACAAATCACTATATAGTTTATAGTAGAGAGTGTTTCTTTCCACTATCTCCAGGCACTTTGAAAACCTATTATTAGATCACTAGAAGCTTTGGAGAAGGCAATGGCACCCCACTCCAGTACTCTTGCCTGGAAAATCCCATGGACGGAGGAGCCTGGTAGGCTGAAGTCCATGGGGTCGCTAAGAGTCGGACATCACTGAGCAACTTCACTTTCACTTTTCTCTTTTCATGCACTGGAGAAGGAAATGGCAACCCACTACAGTATTCTTGCCTGGAGAATCCCAGGGACGATGGAGCCTGGTGGTCTGCCGTCTATGGGGTTGCACAGAGTCGGACACGACTGAAGCGTCTTAGCATAGCATAGCATAGCATAGAAGCTTTGATATGACAGAAAGAGATGCAAGTCAAGATAATTCTAGTTGCTTATGCCTGGCTTCCTGGATGGCAAGTCTGAGGGTAAGATGAGTAACTGATGGCAAGAGGATTAGAGCTTCAAAACTTAACCACTGAAGGCATTTTACTGTCTAGTGGGAAGGGGAAATAAGATTTCAGCAGATAGATAAAGAGGAAAGGAAGGGAATTGTAAACCAGATTTTATATGCTTTATGGTTTAACCAGATTAGGTCCTGAGCAGGGACAAAAATATCATACACCAACCCTAGGACATGGCCCATTCTTGGCAGGAAGGTTCATGTGGACCTTCATAGCACTACTTATTGAGTCAGAAACAGAGGTTACAGAACTGCTATTATTATACATGATTGAAACAATTATTGCTCAGAAATAATCAAAGCATGGCATCCTAAATTATGGGCTTCCTAGGTGGCGCAGTGGTACAGAATCCACCTGTAACACAGGAGACGCACTTTCGATCCCTGGGTCAGAAAAATCCCCTGGTGAAGGAAATGGCAACCCACTCCAGTATTCTTGCCAGAGTAACTCCATGGACAGAGGAGCCTGATGGGCTACAGTCCATGGGGTCGCAAAGAGTCAGACATGACTGAGCAGTTGAACACACACACCCACATCCTAAATTATAACCTTTCAACTTTCCTGGGTTCCTAGGCTAGCTATACCCCTAGATTTACAGATTTGTCTTTTACTTCAATAGACAGACCATATTAAGCCTAATTTCCTGGAAAATTTAGGCTCTATTTCTGGACCAAGAACTACAGAGTAATCACTTAAAAACATTTTTTATTGTGGGAAAATATATATAATACCATAAAATTTATCTACCCAAAAAGAATTACAAATATGATAGTAAAGATGACCCAAGATCTTGGATAAAGAATAGAGGCACAGATCGAGAAGATGCAAGATGCTTAAGAAAGACCTAGAAGTTAATTAAAATTTAACATTTTAACTATTTTTAAGTGTAGTTAGTGTCATTAAGTACCTTGTGTGTATCCATCACCACCATCCATCTGCACAACTTTTTTATCCTCCCAAACGGAAACTCTACCCATTAAGCAATAGCTCCCCATCTTCCCCTCCTCCCAGCCTCTGACAAATGCTGTTCTATTCTCTGTCTCGTTGTATTTGACTAGGAATCTCATAGAAGTGGAATCATATCTGGTTTATTTCACTGAGCATAATGATTTCAGATTTTGTCCACATTGTAGCAAATGTCAGAATTTCATTCCTTTTAAAGGCTGAATAATGTTCTATTTTATGTATATACAATATTTTTGTTTACACGCTCATTTATAGATGGAAGTACTTAGTTTTTAACAAGCATGCCAGTACTTACATGTAAAAATTACATGGTCTTTCAGGTAAGAATGGGGCTTCCCTGATAGCTCAGTTGGTAAAGAATCCACCTGCAATGCAGGAGACCCTGGTTCAATTCCTAGATTGGGAAGATTCGCTGGAGAAGGGATAGGCTACCCACTCCAGTATTCTTGGGCTTCCCTTGTAGCGCAGCTGGTAAAGAATCCACTTGCAATGCAGGAGACCTGGGTTCGATCCCTGGGTTGGGAAGCTCCCCTGGAGAAGAGAAAGGCTACCCACTCCGGTATTTTGGCCTGGAGAATTCCTTTGGCCTGGAGAATTCCTTTGACTGTGTAATCCATGGGGCCTCAAAGAGTCGGACATGACTGGGCAACTTTCACTTTCACTTTCTTTCAGATCAGAGCACGTGAAAAGCTATATACTTAGTGATGACTGTTGTTAATGGCTGAATTGTGTTAAGGGCTGAATTCTTCTATACAGAATTCAAATGCTAAAACACTAACCCCACATATCTCAGAATGTGACTGTATTTGGAGATAGGGCCTTCAAAGAGGTGATTAAGTTAAAGAAAGCCGTTAGGGTGAGCTCTAAACTATTCTGACTAATGTCCTTGTAAGAAAAAGAAATTTGGACGCACGTAGATACACCAGGGATACACACAGAGGAAAGACCATGGGAGGACAGAGCAGGAAGATGACCGTCTACAAGCCCGGAAGAGAGGCCTCGGGAGATACCAAAGCTGTCAACACCTTTGCCTTGGACTTCCAGCCTCCAGAACTATGAGAAAATAAGCTTTTGTTATCGAAGCTCCTCTGTCTATATTACTTTGTTATGGAAGCCCTACAAACTTGTGACAAAAATACATTGAGGGTGCTTTGTGGAATTGCCTCAGAATTAGCTTAAGCCCAGGTACCAAATCAGCCCTGTTGTTTTAGAGTGACGAGCAATGTTAGCCAGCTTAATTGCTAGCTTTATTCCATCCCATTTGGCTCTAAATGGCTTTTGACTCTTTAACAAGAGAGTAAATCCTCTCTTAAAGGATAAAAATGCCTTCTACTGAGCATATTCAAAAGAATCCTCTGCCAACTTCACGGGCACTTCTGAAAGGCAATTGTTTTGAGCAATAGCGACAGAGTTGAAATGAGTATTTTGTCTACCATGGTAACTTGCATTGAAGGAAATAGCACTCAGTAAGATATGAATGCTCTGTTATATTTGCTAAAAAGTCTGCCACTTAATTTTATTTTTTAAAAATTTTATTGAAGTAGAGTTGATTTACAATGTTGTTTAGTTCTTCTGTACAGCAAAGTGACTCAGCTGTACATTCACACACATATATACATATATGTATGTACTCTTTTTCATATTTCTTTCCATTATGGCTCGCCACAGAATATTGAATATAGTTCCCTGTGCTCTACAGTGTGACCTTGCTGTTTGTCACTTTATTTTATATTCCTTCCTTTTTATCTAAATATGATGCATGTGCATTTGGAACTTGCCTCACCTTTTTTTTTTCCCTCCAAAAGCTCAAGCTCTTCAAAGAGCTCCATGACCTGACTCTTTAACCAAAGCTTCAGAGCCTTCTGTTTCCTTAATCTGCAGCTGGATTGCTTTGATACTGTGGTCAAAGGATCAGCTCTCAATGGGGCTCAGTTCCCTGGCAAGCTCCAGGGCGGCCCTCTCTGCATTGTCCTCATAAGGAGCAAGTGAAGGTGGGGGTCATGATGAAAACACTGAGCGATAAGGAGGAGCAAGCAAGTTCTGGGAAACTAGGGTTTTGTGTCGTGAGGGAAAATGACTTGAAGTTGGAGAACTGAAGCTATTACATGCACTTAGATTGGTGGAGACTTAACATTCTTCAGGTACTCTCCAAAAAAGCTTTCAATTACATTGTCTGGTAGAGTTATTCCGCCAGGAAAGAGGAGTTTGGAACTAGGAATCATGGTCACTGTCATAATTGCATCAATCTCTGACTTTACCCACTGTTCTTGTCTGCCAACATCCCATTGGAAAAATTTCAAAAGTGGTGCCAACTAAGAATTGCATTTATTCTTCTGAAAAATTGAGTCCTGTTTCTCACTGGGCTGAGCTCCTTAAGGGTAGGGTCCGTGCCTTCATCGCCTTCCTAATTCAGCACAGCATCAGGCACTTAGTGCATGCGTGCACGCTAAGTCACTCCAGTCACGTCTGACTCTGTGCAACCCTATGGACTGTAGCTCACCAGGCTCCTCTGTCCATGGGATTCTCCAGGCAAGAACACTGGAATGGGTTGCCATGCCCTCCTCCAGGGGATCCTCCCGACCCAGGGATGGAACCCAGGTCTCTCATGTCTCCTGGATTGGCAGGCAGGCTGTTTACCACTAGCGCCACCTGGGAAGCCCCAGGCACTTAGTGGCACTCTATAAATGAATAATGACCTATAGTCCTTCACCAGGATTTCAGATCCTGTAATTCCAAAACCCATTATGCTCCATTGTGGCCCCTGTTTCTGTTCCATTGCTGCTGCTAAGTCGCTTCAGTCGTGTCCCACTCTGTGCGACCCCACAGACGGCAGCCCACCAGGCTCCCCCGTCCCTGGGATTCTCCAGGCAAGAACACTGGAGTGGGTTGCCATTTCCTTCTCCAATGCATGCAAGTGAAAAGTGAAAGTGAAGTCGCTCAGTCATGTCCGACTGCTAGCGACCCCATGGACTGCAGCCTACGAGGCTCCTCCATCCATGGGATTCCAGGCAACAGTACTGGAGTGGGGTGCCATTGCCTTCTCTGTCTGTTCCATTACCACTTGATTTTCTCTCATTCTGTAATCTTCATGTTGAAGCCCAGATTTACAGTAAAATGTTGCCCCTGACCAGAATAGTTGTTAGGTCCTCACAGCTGTGAATTTGAATTGTAAGGCAGGTGGGGGCTATGAAAAGGAAATGGGTGCTGTAGAAGCCTGGATGTGAATCAGTTGAAAAAGGACTTGGACTCATGCTCTGTCCTCCTTTTGTTGACCATCTCTCAGACTGGTAAAGATGTGTCCAAGTCAAAGAAGCCTGACCGTTACAGTGGACTTAAGGTTAGTCCTTTAGACTTCAGAAGGTTCATAAAATTAGGTTACTGCAAGAGAATTCTTCTGGTTAAGAAAAAGAAATTCTTGTGCATTATGACAATTCTTTCCATGGGAAAGAGACAAATGGACCAAAATATCCATTAAAAGATCCAACTTTGTCCTTGGAGCTCCATGGCTGGTGTGAAATTGAAAGAACTCCTTCCACTGTTAATAACCAACAAAAACCTATTGTGTAGCCCATGGAATTCTGCTCAGTGTTATGTGCCAGGCTGGATGGGAGGGGAGTTTGGAGGAGAATGGACACATGTGCATGTCTGGCTGAGTCCCTTCACTGTTCACCTGAAACTATTACAACATTGATAATTGGCTGTACCGCAATACGAAATGGTTTTGGCTTTAAAAAAATTAAGTTTAAAAAAATGAGATCAGGTGAAAGAATTCCTTTCACTGTTACCCCAAAACATGCCACATACAGAATGACTCTATGTGGACAGAGATTAAGAAAGATACTCCCTGCCCCATAGTGAAAGAAGTGCGAATTCTTTATCCTTAGGAAAATACTTTTCCAGCAGACCACCTCGTAGGCTGGCAGGGTGAGGGCACTCCCTTTGTGGACACCAAATTCCTAAGCAACTTAACTGTGCCTGAACTTGGCAATGATGCCTATTGAGAATGAGTTCTCTTTTTCTTGAGGACTGAGGAATGCAATGTGTACAATGTACTTTTTTTTTTTTGCTTCAGGAGTTATTTTATTCCTCATTAATGCCAAGACAAAGGGGTTATAAGGGCCCTTGACATATAAACGTCTAATTAGGAAATTTTCAAAGCTGACGTCGTCTAACATACTCAATTTTTTTTTAAAGTCAAGAATAAGAAACAAGAGTTTATCATTAGACAGCTAAAGAAGGTCTCCAATAAAATAAGCTTTTTATTTGTATCATCCATGCAAGCAAGTCTAGGCTGCTGCTCTCATCCGCTAAGTCAAAAGTGCATGTTTTCATTTAGAACAGCCCTGGGGGCAGGTGGTATTTTTCACACACTCCTGGTCTCACCTTGGGTTTCCCTGGAGGAAGAGCTTGACACCAGGGCTTGTGTGCAAATAGATAATTTGGGAGGTGATCTTGGGAAGGAAAAGACAGAGAGTAAGAGACAGAAAGTAAGAAAACAAAGAGAACACAAGACTGTGCGAAACAAGGGCTTCATTCTTTCCAGAGACCACCCAAGAAACCCACTTAATGCCTTCCAGAATTGTCCTCTTGAAAGACAGGAAGTAGGTCCATTAGTTCACATCCCATCAGTCAAAGATCACCTTTCGGAGCGTTAACTTCCTGATCTATGCGAATGCTTGGGCCAAGCCAACAGTCATCATATCTGTGGTTCTCCAGGGTAGAAAGCAAAAACATATGATATATTAGCTACTGCTGCCTGATCGATAACCTTCAAAGTTAGTAGGTTTAAAGCACAAGCAATTATTATTTCATAGTTTCTGTGAGTCAGGCATATAGAAGTAGCTAAGCAATTCTAGCTCAGGGTCACTCATGATGCTGCAGTCAAGAGGCTTACCCAGGCTTCTGTCAACAGAAGGCTTAATGAGGGCTGGGGGGATCTGCTTCCAAGATGGCTCACTCACACGGCTGGTGGCAGTTCCTCATTGGCTGTTGGCAAAAGGCCTTATTTACTCATCACTGGGTCTCTCCATAAGGCTGCTTGAGTGTCCTCGTAGCATGGCAGCTAGCTTGTCCCAGTATGAAAGTTCCAGGACAGCAAGGCAGAAGCTATGATGTCTTCTATGACCTAGCCAGGCAGCTAGCTTGTCCTAGTATGAAAGTTCCAGGACAGCAAGGCAGAAGCTATGATGTCTTCTATGACCTAGCCAGTAGAATCTGTGCTGTTGGCCACACCGACCAATCCTGATACAGCATGGGGAAGGACTGTGCAAGAGTGGGAATACCAGAAGGTGGAGATAATCAAGGGTCATCCCTTAGGCTGGTTACCACATGTGATTATGTGCTGAGGGGCACTGGCAGCACAAGATATACCAAAACCTACACAGAACTATCTACCCCAACCGTGGCTGAAAAACAACATGAGACCATGAAGATAAAAGTCGCGGTGTCCAGACACCTTTTGGAACCTTCCATCACTCAGATCGGATCATTTCTTGGGCTCCTCCAGTTCAGCCCAGAAGGGTGTTCAAATTAAACAAAGATTTCAGAAAATAATGATGGGCAGAGCTAAGCTATAGAGTTCTAAAATACAAATGCAACAGATGATCTGGAAATGGCATGCATCTTGGATTGATTAAACCACCTCAGAAAGTTTATTTCTTGGTTTTCATTCACTCCGAACCTACAGCAAACAGACTACAGAAGCCCACGCGAGACTGTCTGCTTATAGCAGGGAGCAAAGCTGATCTGATGCTTGAGTTTTAGGAACAGGGCAAAACACAACCCTAAGGGGAAGCAAATTTGTGTTAAAACACTAATGTTAATTGAATGGTTCATCAAAGAAGATTCATTTTGGTTGAAGTCCAGTCAATGCTGCAACAGACTCTTTCAGATTGTTAGGAGTCATCAAAATACATGTGACAAATTTTTCATGGGTGTAGAAAAAAGCATTTTCACCTGCAGAGTAGGCTTAAAAACTACAAGTTGCAAATACAACTAATTGTCCGTCCAACACCCATCTTTCCCCTTTTCCTAATTACAGAACCTAAACCTGACTTTCATACTTAGCTTTAGAAAGTGTCCCATCTTCTCTGGCAAAGTGGAGTGGTCACATGCCACTGTTCTGACCAATAAAATTTATGTGAAGTCTGCTGATGAACTCTGAAGTTTTGTTTTCCTGATACACAAGTCACTGTTACTGCCTGGAAAATTGAGATAGTGACTCGAGCTGGAGCGTAAGCAGCTACCTTGTAGCCATGAGGAAAAGACCAAGAATCACAGATACCTTGAACCACCAAACAACCAGTCACTGAGAACAAGAAACCTCTCTATAGCTTTAGCCACTATCGTTGGCTTTTCTCTTACATATGGTTGAACCTAATCCTTGATAAATATAGCTCACACAAATATTTTTGGATCACCCCTAACCAAGTGGGCTTCCCTGGTGGCTCAGTAGTAAAGAATACACCTGCCAATGCAGAAGACATCCCCTGAAGAAAGAAATTGCAATCTACTCTAGTATTCTTGCCTGGGAAATCCCATGGACAGAGGAGCCTGGTGGGCTATAGTCCATGGGGTTGCAAAAGAGTCAGACACAACTTAGCAACTAAACAACTTCAACAACCAAGTCATAATTTTACTGCATTAGTTAAAATTTCACATTTTTATTCATCTTCAAAGAAACAGTTTCAAAATTGTCAGTTTTGTAAAACCATCATTATTGGTTTTCTCCTGGAAAAATACTCTGCCCATGATAATCCTGACACTTCTGCCCATTGATGTTTCTTCAGTCTTTGCATCTGGCCAAGCTCTTCCACAATTCCAGGTCTTCATACTTGTGCCTGCCCCCAGCTTCCCCCATATTTCCTTGCTGAGGTTCTTCAATCTAAACCAAGTCATCAGTTCAGTCGCTCAGTTGTGTCCGACTCTTTGCGACCCCATAAATCGCAGCACACCAGGCCTCCCTGTCCATCACCAACTCCCCGAGTTCACTCAGACTCACGTCCATCGAGTCAGTGATGCCATCCAGCCATCTCATCCTCTGTCGTCCCCTTCTCCTCCTGCCCCCAATCCCTCCCAGCATCACAGTCTTTTCCAATGAGTCAACTCTTTGCATGAGGTGGCCAAAGTCCTGGAGTTTCAGCTTTAGCATCATTCCTTCCAAAGAAATCCCAGGGCTGATCTCCTTCAGAATGGACTGGTTGGATCTCCTTGCAGTCCAAGGGACTCTCAAGAGTCTTCTCCAACACCACAGTTCAAAAGCATCAATTCTTTGGTGCTCAGCCTTCCTCACAGTTCAACTCTCACATCCATACATGACCACAGGAAAAACCATAGCCTTAACTAGACGGACCTTCATAGTTTCATGTAAACAACTTTTTGTTTATGGAACTTATCAAATTTCTGCTCATGTATTTATTTTTGAGAGTATGTGTACCCTGTCGGTTTCCTCACTGAAATGAAGCTCAGGGAGGCCAGGGCTGTACCAGCTTGGCTCACCCTTGTAGCCCAGTCTCCACAGTAGTGCCAGGGGGACTATGATGGCCACACTATCTTTCAGGGAAGCCCTGGAAAGTTCAAGTGTCGTGCTCTTGTTCTGAGGATGTAGAAAACTCAGACACTGTCAGAGGTGTTCCTCATACTGGATTCTGCTCATTGAGATGTTTAAGCTTTTCCACTTGTTTCTCTTTGTTGAGTATTCCTCACTGAAACCCTCTAGAGAGCAGGAGTACTCCCAGGAATAGGGACCTTCACCACACAGTCCAGGTGGGTTTCCATGAAGTCCAGACAACTGATCAAGCTTCCAGGGGGACAGGCCAGGTTCTTACCCCTCAGTCTCCCTAAACAGGGGGAAAAATACTACTAATTGTCCAAAGTTAAAGATGAGAATCTCTTAAGGCTTTTTTAAGTGTGTGTGCCCATGAGTGTGTTTTAAAGGGCTGCATTTTGAAGAGGTAAATACAGACTGGAAAATATCTGTTTACACTCTGGTGGCAGAGCAAGCATCTGGAGAGCATTTAACTATGGTGATACTTTGCTCCCAAGTAAAGGTTCTGTTTGTTACAATATGACAGAGTTATTTGGCTTTTCAGAAAGACGCCATTCTCCTTCTGGGTTCTCTACAAAATCAAAGACAAGATAAGCTATTTTGAGAATATTAAAACATGTGCAAACCAAAGTGAAAAGACCAGGAAAAACTGGAAAGGAATCCAACAAGCCATGAGAAAATTTGAAAATATATTACCTACTTGGAAAATATGTTATCGTTTTCTGCTGCTTCTGTTTCTTTTAAGCACCTACTATCACAGAAATGCCCTAGGTGAGTCTTGCCTACCCAGAAGGCTAATTAAGCCAGACCATCTGAAGCTTGAATGATGAGGAGGCAGGAAGTGATATAAGAGACGTGAGGAGGAAGAGGTTGGTTGGATGCTGCATCTCCAGGCAGAGATTATACAATGTGAGGCTGAGAGGTCTTAGTTACAGTGGGTCAGCTTGGAGACAAGTGTTCTGAGATATTTGGGTGCTTGTATATTCAGATCAAGGAGATCAAACTAGTCAATCCCAAAGGAAATCAACCCTGAATACTCACTGGAAGGACTGATGCTGAAGCTGAAGCTTCAACACTTTGGCCATCTGTTGCAAAGAGCCACCTCATTGGAAAAAAACCTGATGCTGGGAAAGATTGAGGGCAGAAGGAGAAGGGGAAAACAGAGGATGAGATGGATAGATGGTATCATCAATTCAATGGACATGAGTTTGAGTAAACTCCGGGAGAGAGTGAAGGACAGGGAAGCCTGGTGTGCTGCAGTCTTGAGGTCACAAAGAGTAGGATATGACTGAGCAACTGAACAACAAAAACAAATATCCAGATAACTCAGGTCCCAAAGGAGCCAAGGAGAAGAATTTCTATTGAATAAATTAAATCTTAGCAGTGACCGAATTCAAGGTAGTAATTTTTATAAATTGCTCATTTTCTCCTGGAATTTTAGGATATAAATCCTAAAAAATTAACATTTAAATGACTAAAAGTGAACATAAAAGTAGGCTATATGAGGAGGGACACAAATCAACTTACGAATCCTTTTGTATTTGAGAGATAACTACTTGAAGAGGGAATATATACTATTATTGAGGTTTTTAGTGTAACCTCGATACACTAAAAATACAGTGACAAAATAACAATTTTTAACTGATAATACTTTTCAATGCCTTTTAGCCAAGAACTTATCGAAGGTTACTGGTAAGTTATCTACCACAGAGGTGACATATCATAAAGAATTGACCAGAAAATATCAGAAATATGGAGATAATAAATCTAAGATAGAGAATTGTATACTTTTGTACTTTCTATATCTCTATAACAAGGGTAATAGGTTTAAATTCAAAGAGGAGGTGTTGTCTTTGCCAGAGACAGAAATATTAAGTTTGGATGTTTTTCCACTGGAGAAAATGTTTTAATTTTTTAAAAAAAATTTAATATACTTTTAAAGGTTACTCTCCATTTACAGTTATTACAAAACATTGGCCATATCCCCCACATTATCTAATACATCCTTGAGTCTATTTATACCCAGTAGAGTCTGCCTCCCACTCCCCCACCTTTGTATTGCCCCTGCCTGCTCCTCACTGGTAACCACTAGTTCTCTGTATCTTTGAGTCTGCTCCTTTCTTCTTATATCCACTAGTTTGCTGTATTTTTTAGATTCTGCATATAAGAGATATCATATAACCTTTGTCTTTTCTGACTTCTTTCACTTAATGTCCTCCATGTCCATCATGTTGCTGCAAATGGCAAAATTCCATTCTTGTAATGGCTGAGTAGTATTCCATTGTAGACATATATAACCACATTTTTATCCATTCATCTGTTGTTGGACAATTAGGTGGCTTCCATATCTTGACTATTGTAAATAATGCTGCTATAAACTTTGAGGTGCATGGATCTTCTTGAATTAATTTTTTTTTTTTTTTTTTGGATGTCTACACCAGAGTGGGATTGCTGGGTCATATGGTAGTTCTATTTCTAGCTTTTTGAGAAACCTCCAAACTGTTTTCCACAGTGGCTGCACCAATGTACATCTCCACCACCAGCGTATGAGGGCTCCCTTTTCTCCACATCCTCGCTAACACTTGCTATACGTGTGCTTTTTGATGATCGCCATTCTGACAGGTGTAAGGTGATACCTCACTGTGGTTATGATCTGCATTTCCCTGATGATTGCTGAGGTTGAGCATCTTTTCACATGCCTGTTGGCTACCTGAATTTCCTCTTCAGAAAAATGTCTATTGAGGTCTTCTGCCCATGTTTTAGTTTCCTTGTGAGTATCTAACATATGTATATATATATGTAAATAACTCATACAATTCATTATCAAAGCAATTTTTTTAAGCCAAATGGGCCAGAATATCCATCTAGAAGTTCTGTACTTATAATTAAAGTCACTTTCAAGTCCACAAAAACAGGGTGCCCTCTCTTTATCTAATCCCCGGGGGATCAGATACATAGAGCTGAACTTTCAGCATATAAATTATATTACTGCCAAAAAAGTTTAGATAATGGCTTTAAAAAAGTTTTTTTAATTGTTGTTGCTGTTTTAACTACAACTTGGGATGAACACAGAAAAAGGACAGTTCTACATATCTGTTCTGAAGTTCTAATAGATAAATAAATGAATAAATTCCTAGACCTTGCCCATGAGGGTATATGTAAGAAGCCTGTCTGATGTCATAAGTGAGTCTAGCCGGGCCTCTTTCATAGCTCCCACTGCTTACATTTTTAGGTAAATAGTAGAAATATTTCACCTACTATGTCACAGCTTAATCCATGGGACTTGGGCTAGAAGAAACACAGATGGAACGGATGGAAGTTTTACTGTATAGACCATGCAGTTACTCACTATGTCTGAGTGACATTGTTTTGTGTATAGACATGGAGAAAAGTTTAACAAGCCATTGTTAATTATGTGAACGGTGGCATAGGAGCGGTTCTCAAACCAAAGAGCAGAGATTATCTCTTCGTGAGGACAAACTTGATTAAGAGGCATTTTTGTTCACTTTGGGGGCCATTGAACAGGGAGTCAAAAGATTAGCTTCAATGGAACCATCTTTCCAGCATCCTTGAGGAAAAAGCTGCTTGTCAACACTTGGGTAAACAACATCTCTGAGTGATGGAGGGAAAAGTACCGAGAGGCAGAAAAGCAGTGGGCAGTGAAGCACCAGACCTGCGGCAGTTCATGAACATACCAGAAAGTTCCCCCCCAAAAAATGGAATTCAGGCCTTGCTCTCTTCTGTCTCCTCAAACTTCCCACATCCTTAGGCTCAAGAACTTCTTCCCTGGTCGCAATGAATATAGTGACTACTCTAATGTTTGTGCCAACAGAGAAGTAAAAGAGCCCAGTTAACATAAAACAATGAGACGTCCTTTCAAGTAACACACACAGTTACTGCCTCTGTCCCTGCTCTGCAGGCCAGCAAAATGCTGAAGTAGGAGACAGGGGCCCAGCAACCAGTTTTTGCTAGAAAATTATTAGGACACATGAATGAGAGTCAGATGGATACATAAAATCTGTTCATGTAGCATCACCTCTCAGAGCTTCTGTTCAAAGTCTCTAAAACAAGTGGTGGCTCAGAAAGCATGGGGTGGCAGTGAGAGGAGGGCTGGGAGTGGGGAAGAGCAACGTGGAAGGGAAGCCAGGAGATTACTGGTACCAATCTCATTGCTAACTGTCTGCTTCCTACCATGGGGGGCAGAGTTTAGAGACCATCTAAACTTTCTCTGTTGATAGAGGTTTTTCTACAGTGACCATTGAGACCATTGGTGGTGACAAAATAAGACCATTTTGTCACAGTTTTTTCTATAGTGACAAAATGAGATCATCCAGTGTACACTGCATCAACTAGATTACATTAAACAGATACAGAGGGATATTTCCTCTGTGTCTGACACTGTTGAACACAGAAGACACGAAAATGTGTAAAACATAATCCCCATCTTAGAGATATTTACAATTTATTGAGAAAGTGTAAATACCTCTCTAAAAGATAAATCTACAAAGTACAGTACTAATAGGCTTCAAAGCAGAAATAATTAATCAAACCATTCATCCATCACTTATTTACTTAGATGCTTCCGGCCTGGAAAATTGTATCAGGATACTCTTAAAATTGATCTAAAATCTTATCAGTTGTTTTCCTGTTTTCTCTTTTTTCTAAAACCTTTCATTTCAGTGATAGACTGATAGCAATTTTTGACATCTAAAACAGAGAGGTGGTCCTGAAAATAATGAGTTAAAAGGCTTCAAATAAAAAAATAGGTATCACAAAAAGTGTGCACATTTCTACAATTCTACAAAATTTCTCTCAACCTTCTTCCAAACTAGTGTAAAACAAGCATTTAAATTAGACACAGAAAAGAACACTGACATCAATAAAAGTGACAGCTGACAGAAGAGGAAAGAAGGCGCAAAATGTTTGAATCAAACAGAAGAGCTGAAGGAGAGTCACTGAGACTCAGTGTACAGCCACAGTCCCCCGAAGTTAGATTAAGGGCAGCACGGGGATTACGAGAAGAAACAGGTACACCAGCATAAGTAAAAAGCATCAGGCAATAGCAAGAGAGGTGACAGGTAACGAGTTTAAAAATTTCAAATATTGCAACGGTCCTGGACCACTCAGTAGGAACTGGCAACTCCACTCACCTTCATAATCCCTGGGAAATCACATCATTATGAAACTGTTTTCCATAATGGTGGCCCTGAGTCATCAAGGGAAACTTTAAATCCTGTTCAGTATTCTCTATTTTGAAAAGCAGGAAATGTCTGGGGGTGGGGGTGGGGCAGAAGACTGAGTAATCCATTTTAGAGGTTTTTAGGCAAGATTTCGGAGAAGGCAATGGCACCCGACTCCAGTACTCTTGCCTGGAAAATCCCATGGATGGAGGAGCCTGGTAGGCTGCAGTCCATGGGGTCGCTAAGAGTCGGACACGACTGAGCTACTTCACTTTCACTTTTCACTTTCATGCATTGGAGAAGGAAATGGCAACCCACTCCAGCGTTCTTGCATGGAGAATCCCAGGGATGGGGGAGCCTGGTGGGCTGCTGTCTATGGGGTGGCACAGAGTCGGATATGACTGAAGCGACTTAGCAGCAGCAGCAGGCAAGATTTGGTTGTGTAGACATCTACATTTTTCCGAGCAACTGACATCTCTCTGATTAAACAGGAATTTACCATATTTTGGATCATAAAAATTTAAAAGAATTTTCTTTAATAAATACCAAACATGTTAACATATAATTAGAAATGGCTAGTCAGAAAAATAATAGATTGTTTTCCATATATCTCTAAAATTATTTTTAGGTATAAATGTGGCAAATGGCAACCCACTCCAGTGTTCTTGCCTGGAGAATCCCAGGGACGGGGGAGCCTGGTGGGCTGCCGTCTATGGGGTCACAGAGAGTCGGACACGACTGAAGTGACTTAGCAGTAGCAGCATACTGGGGAAAGCATTTTATGTTGAATGTATATTGATGAGAGATGACAGGGAGAACACGGAAAGCAGTAAAGCAACTTGAAGAATAGCTGTTGTTTTGGCACCGTTGCTAGAGCTAGTATGAACTCACTGTGCTGCCAGGTCTGTACTGCTCAGCGCATGACAGTCCAATAAGTCAAGAGGTGTTGGGGCAAGAAAGAGTGACTTTATTTAGAAAGCCAGCAGATTGAGATGATGGCGGACGAATGTCCCAAAGAACCATCTTGCCCTGCTTTGCATGCTAGTTTCTTTCATGGAACAAAGAAAGGGTGGTAAGGAGGTAAAGCAAAAAAGGCAGTAAATTGTTGCGAATATTTTCTGGTTCCAGCCAAGACTCTGGAAGGGATGTGTTAATTTCTTGCAGCCATTTACAGGTTGGCCAGGTCAGGATGTTTCCTGTGAGCTAAAAAGAGGTATTTTAACACTCAGGCATGGGAGGCAGAACTCCCAGAGATGGACCATTATGTGTACTTCAAGCTATATATAGGCAACATCCCTGTGGTGATTAACTTGTTTTGTGTGTTAGTCCTCAGTCGTGTCTGACTCTTTGCGACCCCATGAACTGTAGCCTGCCAGGCTCCTCTGTCCATGGGATTCTCCAGGCAAGAATACTGGAGTGGCTTGCCATTTCCTTCTCCAGGGAATCTTCCCAACCCAGGGATTGAACCCAGGTCTCTGGCATTGCAGGCAGATTCTTTACCAGCTGAAGCACCAGGGAAGCCCTTGTAGCAAAAGCAGTAGATACAAAGATTAAAGTAAAATAAAGGGATGCAGTACGGAGTCAGATTTGGTCTTCCCCATCACCACTGCACAGAGACTGTGGTGGAAAGTGGAGGCAGGTCACCACAGGCGAGGCCCTGAGGTTTGGAGAACATGCTTCTATATATCTCGCTGCACCAGATGTGAAGACCACAGTGTTTCACCCCAATATGCAAATCCTGTCCAGGCCCTGCGGAAGCGGGGGTATACTTCTGGGAATGGGAAATTAACCTGACAAGCAGTCCTTACACAGGGGAGAGAAGACACCTAACTTTCTCAGACCCTCATTTTTCTGGGCTTTGACTTGGAGCTGTCTAGATATGCTTGAGGTGCTGTGTGAAGGAACACCTGGATGAAAGCAGAAGCTGCTGTCTTGAGACAGGAAGGTAGGAACAGAAGCCAAAACATACCCTCGGGTCTTATAAGGATAAGCAAGTCTCGTCTAATGAGCTCAAGTTCTTTGTTACAGGTGGGTTCTGAGTCTGTTTGCCTGAATAACTGTGGAAACTTTGTAGAGTCTTCCCTAAACATTACAGCCTCTTCTCAAGTGGTCATCCAATCCACGCCGTAAATAACCATGATGGATGACTTCCTAGGCTTAGAGAAGTATTTAGAAGGTAGTCACTGTGAAGTTAATTCACCTCACATGAGTAAGACCTTAATTTGTGGTTTACCAGAGGATCTCACTTTATAATCACTCTTCTTGCTCTTTATGGAATCATGCCTTTTCTGTTTTTTCTAGTTCTGTTCCATACCAATCAAGGAACATTTAAGTTAGAATATGTGGAGGCTGATTATAATATCCACTTGGTAGATTTTCCAGGACATTTTCTCATCCATTAGTCATTTCAAATTTTAACACCTGCACCAGAGGCTGAGTGGGAAGGGAAAGGTGTTAACAAAGATAGAAATGACTAATGGACCAGAATTTTTAAGAAAACAAAATTATAGGCATGAGATTACCTTAAATTATCACCTATCTTATGTGTTTTTATGGAAATTTACTAGTGTATGGGTCATCACTAAATATATCTAAAAGATAGTTATGCTGGAACATAACTCAGATGTACTACTATTTCCCACCAAGGGGCTTGCAGAGTTTTCCCACAATCCTTGTCTCAGCCGCCTGCCTTAATGGAATTCCCACTCCTTTGGTCTGGTTTTGGGAGTTAGGACATCATTTTTATCTACTGGCTTCTGTGGTATTTACTGCATCTAAAAATGAAAGATGCTGTATTTAAATGTTGCCTGGAAAAAAAACACAGTATCTTGCTTTCTTTTATTCATTTGAAGTAATTATTGCTATCACAGTCTCATGTGCATTTTTCCCAAACCATAATGATTTGAGACTTATATGGTAAAAAAAAAAAGAGTTGGACTGTTTTTTCAAGCAGGCAATTTTGTAAAGCAAATGGTAGTAATCTGAGCCACTTTTTTGGTTTCTAAAGATTTCATCTGTCCACAGGATGATTTCAGGGTCCCATACAATTTCTTACCTGGAGGCTAAGACCCTGTGTTCAAAATCCTGTTTTCCATTTCCTACACATAGAATGCAGGTGTGAGAACATAAAAGCACCCACATTCATCATAAGGGTTTCCTATATCCTTTCGCTTAGAGCATTTCTGAGTTCTTTGTAATTCATTTAAAAGAAACATGGGGGGAAAGTTACAGTCATTTCAAATAAACTACAAGTTTCCCTTAGGAATTTATACTAAAATGAGTATTTATTTTTAAAAACCAAATGATATAAATATAAGACATGCAATACTGGGTCAACCCAATGGTCTAACCAGCCTGTGGTTTCAAAGTCTCGTAGTATTGCATTAATGTTGGCCTCTGAAGTTTTGGGATTCATTTCAAACTCCCTGGTTTCCCTTATTATTCAAATCTGGATTTACCATTCATAGATTCATATAAATGTTTCCTGAACTTACTCATATCTTTAGGTTATATCAATTATGGAAACAATGAGTTCCCCAACAGCAAGGATTCTACACCCCATACATCATGAGACTATAAGCAGGGGTTCTACTACAGAGGAAGGAAGAAATGGGGTGAAAAAATTCAACCTATTTTGGTTGTCCTCTTGGATACAACTGTTCACATCTCGCTCACATGAAAAACGTATTCACTCCCATCCAATGACCACCCTCTCCCCTAAGCCTCACCTAATTATGGTATTTGTCAAAAGTTCAGGATCCTATGATTTGCATCAGTCCAGACTCCGCTACTCTCAACCCAGAGACCTATACACTGAATAGAAAATTATGTCTTCCACATACCTAAGGCAGGAAGCCTCTAGGATGACCCCAACGGCCCCCACCTCTTGGCATTCATGGCCTTGAGCTATCCTCTTCCTTTTAGTAACCTGCTTCTAACCAACAGAATATGGCAATGGTAAGAGGATGCCACATTTGTGACGAGGTCACATAAAATAGTGACTTTCATCTTGCCAGCAGTGTCTTTCTCTTTTTATCTTGATGACTTCGTTGAAGCAAAGTGCCACGTGGAAGATGCCCTGAGGGTGACCTCTACTCAACAGCCACCAGGGAGTTGAAGTCTTCAGTATAGAAACTCCCAGGGAACTGAATCCTGCCAACTCTGTAAGTGAGTTTGGGAGAGGGTCCTTCTCTAGTCACACCCCGAACTCTAGCTGACAACTTGAATGAAGGCTTGTGACAGCTCAGAATCAGAGGACCCAGTTAAGTTGTGCCTGGAGACCTGATCCACAGAAACTGTGAGATAATACACGTGTGTCATTTTAAACTGCTAAATTTGGGGATAATCTGTTACTTAGCAATAGATAATTACTTAACACCTATTGTGCAATGCTGGAACATGATGACAATAATAAATACTACAATTTAAAAAGGTAAAAAAATAGAGGGCACACAGCACTGAACCACAGCAATTCTACAATCCCACTAGGTGTTACAGACTCCCTGTTGTTAACCAGTCAAGGCCCTTTATCTCAAGTCAAGAGGTGTTCCTTGATTAGACCCCTATTCTGCCTCACAGGAGTAGCTCTCAAGTCCATTTTTCTCCGTTGTTTCTGGCTTCTCTGAAGTCCTTTCTGTTCCATCATGCTCCTTGCTATCTTGTGACAAGAACACAAGCGCATAAAAACATACCAGCTAAGCCATTTTTTAAAGACCCCTCTCTTGCTGCAGGAGTCCAGGTCCATGGTCTTTTTATATCTTGAACAGTCGCAGTCTAGACTGGAAGCACTTTTGTCAAAATGCGTCTTCCCAGAACTTTATGGGCTTTCTACTTATTTGATTCCAATAACATCATATGCCAAAAAGCACGTCCACTTTTTTTTTTAGCTAAGCCTTTATGTCTCTAAGCTTAATTACCTCACTTTGGGCACAGTCAGGCTTCTATGACATTTTGTCCTTAAGATTTCTGAGTTCTTCTGTTCATCTGAAAGAACCTACTGGACATATTTTAGTCCTTTCGAAAAGTCCTTTCAAAATGTTTTAGTTACATTCAAGATTTGGTCTTTACCCTGGGATCATGTCAACACTGTGGATTTCACTTTTGTTTGAGCTGTTTTAATGCCTACACCTTTGATAAAATTGTCCCTGAATTCATTATAGTACCTGATTAAGTGCAGCTTATGCTTTCAACATTCTGCTTCATACTTTTTTTTTTTTTTGCCCAAATGTCTCTGTTAATTAGGTAATTTTCCTATCTTCTAAGTTACCTTAGGTGACAGTTTTAACAAATGTTTTGCTACTATTTAACACAGGCTGCTATTTTTTCAGTCCCTTATTAACTTTTTTTTGCTGCCCACCACTCAATCCCAGGACGTGTCACTTTCAGGTACTAATTTCTGTATCAGTTAACAAAAAGCCACCAAAATGTCAATGGTTTATAAGCTTTCACTTCACTTACTGGTCTACAAGTCTGGGATGGTTCTGTTTCAGGAGTGGCCCTAATGTGGGTCCATTAGGCTTGGCTCTACTCTGAGGGTCTGTGCCCCAGAGCAAGGCCAAACATGAAGGCATGCTTCAGCCTCTGCTCACTGCCATTAAGATACCACTGGCCTAACAGAGTCATACGCCCAAGTCCAAAGTCAAGGGGCAGGAAAGTATACTTCACCGTCATGAGACCATGTTGAGAGTATGCATGTACAATATTACTACATTGAAGGGAAGAAACGAGATCAATAATCCAACCTTTCACACCAAATAAAATTTTATTTGAATAAGGGTTTCTATGCTGATGGATGTTTTAAATTCCTAGTCTAAATTTCTAAGTCTTTCCTAGTTGTTTGAAACACCATGGTAATAGAAAGAACATTTGTGTGGAAAAGGGCAAATCAGAAAATACAGGAGTCCAGTACTTTTTGTCAAAACATGGAGGGTGGTTATAGATTTCATCAAACACCTGAAGGGGTGCAAGAAAGGAGTTTGTGAAGATGCTGCACAATGAACCAGCTTATCTTGAATCAGCCCACTATTTATTATGGGATAGCATATTTCTCTTGCATGCCCCAAGTTGTTCAGGTCACGGACTCATTCAATTGCAGGTTGGAAACTATATACTTATATACAGACCATTCAGGTATGGTCAAATCCCTTAGGATTATACAGTGGAAGTGACAAATAGATTGAAGGGACTAGATCTGATAGACAAAGAGCCTGAAGAACTATGGATGGAGGTTCATGACACTGTACAGGAGGCAGGGATCATGACCATCCCCAAGAGAAAGAAATGGAAAAAGACAAAATGGTTGTCTGAGGAGACCTTACAAATAGCTGAGAAAAGAAGTGAAGGGCAAAGGAGAAAAGGAAAAATATACCCATTTGAATGCAGAGTGCCAAAGAAAGCAAGGAGAGATAAGAAAGCCTTCCTCAGTGATGAATACAAAGAAATAGAGGAAAACAATAGAATGGGAAAGACTAGAGATCTCTTCAAGAAAATTAGAGTTACCAAGGGAACATTTCATGCAAAGATGGGCACAATAAAGGACAGAAATGTATAGATCTAACAGAAGCAGAAGATATTAAGAAGAGGTGGCAAGAATACACAGAAGAACTATACAAAAAAGATCTTCACGACCCAGATAATCACGATGGTGTGATCACTGACCTAGAGCCAGACTTCCTGGAATGTGAAGTCAAGAGGGCCTTAGGAAACATCATTATGAACAAAGCTAGTGGAGATGATAGAATTCCAGGGGAGCTATTTCAAATCCTGAAAGATGATGCTGTGAAAGTGCTGCACTCAATATGCCAGCAAATTTGGAAAACTCAGCAGTGGCCACAGGAGTGGAAAAGGTCAGTTTTCATTCCAATCCCAAAGAAAGGCAATGCCAAAGAATGCTCAAACTACCGCACAATTGCACTCCTCTCACACGCTAGTAAAGTAATGCTCAAAATTTTCCAAGCCAGGCTTCAACAATATGTGAACCGTGAACTTCCAGATGTTCAAGCTGGTTTTAGAAAAGGCAGAGGAACCAGAGATCAAATTGCCAACATCTGCTGGATCATGGAAAAAGCAAGAGAGTTCCAGAAAAACATCTATTTCTGCTTTATTGACTATGCCAAAGCTTTTGACTGTGTGGATCACAGTAAACTGTGGAAAATTCTGAAAGAGATGGGAATACCAGACCACCTGACCTGCCTCTTGAGAAACCTATATGCAGGTCAGGAAGCAACAGTTAGAACTGGACATGGAACAACATTTCCTGGAGTTTGCTCAAATTTGTGTCCATTGAGTTGTTGACACTAAACAGCAACTTTCAAATATATGATACAATATTGGTAATTATAGTCACCATGCTGTACATTACATCCCCATGGCTAATGTATCTTATACCCGAATGTTTGTAGTTTTTAACCGCTTTCACTCATTTTGCCCACTGTTACCACCATCAACTCCTGCTCTCAACTACCAATACATTCTTTATATCCATGAGCTCTTCTTCTTAGATTTCATATATAAGTGAGATCATACAGTTTCATCATTCCCTGTCTGACATTTCACATTACACAGTGCCTTCAAGGTCAATCCATGTTGTCAAAAATGGCGAGATTTCCTTATTTTTTAATGTTTGAATAATATTCCATTATATATATGATGCATGTGTGTGCATGTATATCACAGTTTCTTTATCCATTCATGTATTGATGGACACTTGAAAGTGTTAGTTGCTCAGTCGTGTCCGACTCTTTGCGACCCTGTGCACTGTAGCCTGGCAGGCTCCGCTGTCCATGGAATTCTCTGGGTAAGAATACCAGAGTAGGTAGCCATTTCTTTCTTCACAGGATCTTTCTGAACCAGGGGTCAAACCTGGGTCTCCTGCAGAGATAGAGGAGTTTCTTTATCCATTCTTCCATTGGTGAACACTTAAGTTGCTTCCGTACCTTCAGCTATTGTAAATGATGCTGCAATGAACACAGAGGTGCATGTCTTTTTGAGTTAATGTTTTCATTTTCTTTGGAAATACCCATAAAAGTGGAATTGTTGTATCATGTGATAATTCTATTTTTCATTTTTTGAGGAACCTCCATAATGTTTTCCATTGTGGCTGCACCAATTGACATTCCAGTAACTAGTGCACCAGGGTTCCCTTTTAAAATTCTACATTCTCGCCAACCCTTGTTACTTCTTGCCTTCTGATGACAGCCATTCTAACAGGTGTGAGGTGGGATCTCGTGGTTTGACTCATTTCCCTGATGCTGAGCACCTTCTCATGTAACTCTTGGCCATCTGTATGTCTTTTTCGGAAAAACGTCTATTCAGATCCTCTGCCCCTTCTGCTGTATTTTTGTCCTTAGCACTCATCACCATCTAACATGCTATTTATTTTACTTACTTGTCAATTTCCCCAGCCAAAGGTAAGCCCTAACAGGCAAGCAATTTCATCTGATTTGTTTACCACTGTTTCTTTTGTATTTAGAACAGTGGCATACACATAGTGAACACTCAAAACATATTTATTGAATGACAGAATTTCTCAGTACAGTTTATGCTTTCCCAATAAAAGGAAAGAACGGGCATAAAAACAGGGGGAGGGGAGATACAGCTAAAGAAAATTCTAGCAAATAAGAGCTATAATTATAGCTTTCATTTACCATGTCTTTTTCTAATCATTTATTCATAATTGTCTAATTGTGTTCTTGAATATCTGCATTCAACATAAAAGGAGTGAATGCACTCAGCAAAGTTCATTTATTTTCCCGACGTTCCTCTTTTGATTTTGAGTCTTTACTCTCCTGGAGTCCTAACAGAACTGCTTCAGCCTCTAGGATGGTTGTATCTGTTGTCGCTCCCAGGAACCTGGATGTAAGTTCAAGATCTAATAGTCGCAGCCGGACTCTGGTTCCTTTCTGGTATTTCCTAAATAGTAAGAAAAAAATGCCATTAATTCTTCATATCATAAAATGAACAACTAAAATCAAACTCAAGTTCTAATTCTAATTTGTGTTGGCTCCAGATAAGGAAATTAACAGTAGTATCAGGGAAATAGTTGTTTCTGACAGAAAAGTTATTTAGTTGTATCAGAATTTTTATGTTAAAGTCACCTTTAAAGATTTTATAACTGAAATGAAAATGTATTCCAGACTGAAATTCAAACAAGTTGGTCCTTGAAACTGACATTTATTTTAATGTCATTCATTTTTAAAGTCAAAGAGTATCAAGGGGAAAAAATGTTTTCAGAAACATTTTGTCTTCTAAAATTAGTATCTTCTTTGAAAAACAAAATGGAAAAAAGTCTCACTGCAAAATACTTACTATAGGGGATTGACTGCACTGTAATTAAAATATAACGCTGGCCCCACAATGTATGATGGCTCCATTTGGTAAAAACAAAAATATTCAAGTATTTCACAATCCCAAGTGAAAACCGATGCTCATTTAGCTTTCTTCCTTGATCAATCATTTTAAGAGCTTAATATCAACATTACGAAAAGGTACAGAGAGTGAAAATATTGCTACTGAATGAAAATCACAACTCTTTCTTAAAAACATCTACATATACACCTCAAGTGCTCTAAGGTAATTTTAAAATTAAAATAATTTTATATAAACAGAAAATGAAGAAACAGAGTTCTCCCAAAAAAAGAAAATGATTTTGGTAGACCATACAGTGAATAGCCTCCACATAATGTTTGATTAGGTATTCTGGAGGAATTTATAGGTGATTCATCAAGTAAACCTGTAGGTTATTTGGCTTTTTTCTAAGTCATTTTTCTTTCTGATTACAGAACAAAATGTCCTTCTGTAAAATTTGAAAAATCACAACGTCAGTCACACTTCCTAGTCTTTCTATATGTATATTTATATATATGTACGTGGGTGTGTGCATGTGATGGCACAGATCATACTTCTTTGTTTAAAAAAACTGAAGAGATATCCTAGAATAGCAAGGCCTAGCTTTATACTCTTAGAAAACAGAAATTCCCATCCTACTTCTCTTTGCCTTTTGCACTGCCGCACTGCTTGGACCTTCCTTATGAAAAAATCCTGTTGGTTCCCAGGTATCCAGGTAGAATGTATCAAACGCAGGCCTTGAGAGTTTCCACATTCTCCTTATCAGAATGTCGATTCTGTGACTGGAATTCCCAAGAAAGACAGCGTAGCCAAGTAAGCACAAATGTTAGTGCCCTTCACTCACCTCTATTGGTTATCTGTGTAAATCTCTGGTTTCTCATTAGATCAAATGCTCCCTAAGATTTGTCACTGTGTTTACATCTGCATCCTTCCAGGGCCAAAGCAGCAGGAACGCAAATGTATGTCAACAAATTAACAAGACACTTGCTGACAAAAGCCACCACCTCATCGACAGTCTAGATGCTCCATTCTCTTGGCTTTAGCTGCTGTGTGGCCTGGCTCATTTACTCAACCTCCCTGAAGTCTGCCTGGCACAGAGCCTGGTGCACTGTGGTTATTAAATGTTAGTTTTCTTCTTCCATTGTTCAGAGTTAGATAATAAACTGACCATGATAAAGGGGAACAGTGATTGTTTTTCTTTTAATGAAAAGAGTTGAACACGCACAAACACTTGGGACACGCTATCTGGGCATAGTCACACGGAAGGGGCAGCTCTCAGTGGAGACAGTCCTGTGTCTTGTAAATGTTAGCAATCTCCTGTTACAAAAATAAAATCAGAAATACCACGAGTGTCCAGTACGCTTGGTAGTTTATGGAAAGCAAAACTGTCCCTATGTTTAGGTGGGGGAGCCTTTAATAATATGAAAGTTTTGCATTCATCTCTAAAAAGTATGGAAATTCAAGAAGCTACCCAGTGAGTTGGTACCAGAAATGAAAAGTGAGCTGCAGGCCTTTACGTGTGCTGAATGAATCAAGAATCACCCACACTGTGCACTGAACAACAACAACAAAAACACCTCTAGAAGATTCTCTGACTTCAGTTGTCTGGAAGTAGCTGTTTCTACTTTTATGGTACTTACTTTTCCCTGTGCATTATTTCTATGTGTCATCTTCCCTAGCAGACCATAGCTCATTAAGGGCAGGGCTTTTATCTCATCCATCCCTCTCATAGTACCCAGAGGAGACCTATACATTTCACACACCAGAAGCAACCGCAGTGCTCCTTAAAAATGCACATGAGGAAGCAACCCCAGAGAGTGAGTTGGCAGATCTGGGGTGGGACTCAGGAATTTGCTTTTTTTGTTGTTAAGAGTTATGTTTCATTCGGTGGGAATTTTTAGGACTTCACGCCTGGGAGACAGCATTTCAGGTAACCCTGAGAGAACTGCTCTGAGGAGGCGGGGGCATGGAGGGGCAAGGAGAGGGGAGGAGTCAGGTTATACAGAAGTTTGCAACAAAGGGCGGGTAGTCTGAACATCAAAAGTATTTTTATGAATTAAGAAAACCAGATTATCTCAAAAGTTAAGGAATTTAGTGCTTTCTACTTTTCTACGTATGGGAAGATTCAAGTGTTGGGGCTCATTGAAATCATTCCTTCCACAGGCATCTTAGTGATCTGGGGCCAGTATGCTGAGATTTTTCACATCCTGAATTCTTCAGTGCTCACCTAGGGAGGGGCTGCAGGGGAATTTGCCTTTTTAAAGCTCCCCAGGTAAGCACATGTAGTCTTCTCTGATCAGCATTTGAGAAAAATCTGGCCTAGAACCACCTGTATTATATACAACGCACGGCATCCAACATACATACAAAGGGCCAGTAAAACGAGGACCTCTGACGGACTTTGCAGCCACCGTGAACAGCCTTTCAGAGTAACAGATGTTTTCCACAAGTGATGACAAAACCAACAAACTTCAGGATGAGTAATTTAGACTAACCAAATAAAATAAAGCCAGGCAATGACAACATATAAAGGAGAAATGCACCTTAAAAGAGTCCCTTGAACAAAGCCTGGTGACCACTGGGGCGGGACTGACTCTCGCACACACAGACGGTTCCCTCTGAGAAACCCAGGATGCAGAAAGGTTGGTAGTCCTCACTCACAGGAACAGCAGCCATACCATTAATGTGGAGTTTATCCTTGCTTTAAGTTTGAAATACTTCATTAGAGGGAAGTAAAGAAATGACTGATATATTTCAGAGAACTCCATTTCCGCCAATGTAATTTGAGGTGACCCTCCAGTACTGCAGTCTTTGATAATCACTTATACCACTTAGTCTTCCCATTTGGGTTTCCATTGTTTCACATAACAAGATTTAAAATAAATATGCCAGTACACTCCTTCCCCAAGACTGCATTGCTCATACAGTTTCCAAATGCTCCTTTTAGTCAAAGATTTTGGCCTAAGTATAAATATCCAGAAAATGCAATGAGGTGGTGAAGACTGTAGACTCTGGAGCCAGATGATTAGAAACATGCCCAGCTCCACCCCTAAACATGCAGCTCTGAGCTAGTTACTTCATCTCTATTTCAGTTTCCTCATTTGTAAAATTGAAATAATAATTATGGGTTTCCCTAGTGTCTCAGATGACACCAGACGAACTTCCAGGTGAACTTCCAGATGTTCAACCTGGTTTTAAAAAAGGCAGAGAAACCAGAGATCAAATTGCCAATATCTGCTGGATCATCGAAAAAGCAAGAGAGTTCAAGAAAAACATCTACTTCTGCTTTACTGACTATGCCAAAGCCTTTGACTGTGTGGATCACAATAAACTATGGAAAATTCTGAAAGAGATGAGAATACCAGACCACCTGACCTGCCTCTTGAGAAACCTATATGCAGGTCAGGAAGCAACAGTTAGAAATGGACATGGAACAACAGACTGGTTCAAAATAGGAATAGGCGTACGTCAAGGCTGTATATTGTCACCATGCTTATTTAACTTCTATGCAGAGTGCATCATGAGAAACACTGGGCTGGAAGAAGCACACGCTAGAATCAAGATTGCCAGGAGAAACATCAATAACCTCAGATATGCAGATGATACCACCCTTATGGCAGAAAGTGAAGAACTAAAGAGCCTCTTGTTGAAAATGAAAGAGGAGAGTTAAAAAGTTGGCTTAAAGCTCAACATTCAGAAAACAAAGATCATGGCATCTGATCCCATCACTTCATGGCAAATAGATGGGGAAACAGTGGAAACAGTGGCTGACTTTATTTTGGGGGGCTCCAAAATCACTGCAGATGGTGATCACAGCCATAAAATTAAAAGACGCTTACTCCTTGGAAGGCAAGCTGTAACCAACCTAGACAGCATATTAAAAAGCAGAGACATTACTTTGTCAACAAAGGTCCATCTACTCAAGGCTATGGTTTTTCCAGTAGTCATATATGGATGTGAGAGTTGGACTGTAAAGAAAGCTGAGCACCGAAGAATTGATGCTTTTGAACCGTGGTGTTGGAGAAGACTCTTTAGAGCCCCTTGGACTGCAAGGAGATCCAACCAGTCCATTCCAAAGGAGATTAGTCCTAGGTGTTCACTGGAAGGACTGATGTTGAACCTGAAACTCCAATACTTTGGCCACCTGATGCGAAGGGCTGACTCATTTGAAAAGACCCTGATTCTGGGAAAGATTGAGGGCAGGAGGAGAAGGGGTCAACAGAGGATGAGATGGTTGGATGGCATCACCGACTCAATGGATATGAGTCTGGGTAAACTCCATGAGTTGGTGATGGACAGGGAGGCCTGGAGTGCTGCAGTTCATGGAGTTGCAAAGAGTCAGACGCGACTGAGCGACTGAACTGAACTGAACTGGTGTCTCAGACAGTAGAGTCGGCCTGCAGTGCGGGAGACCCATGTTTGATCCCTGGGTCAGGAAGATCCTCTGGAGAAGGAAACAGCAACCCACTCCATTATTCTTGCCCAGAAAATCCCATGGATGGAGGAGCCTGGCAGGCTACAGCCCATGGAGTCACAAAGAGTCGGACAGGACTGAGTGACTTCACTTTCAGGTTACTATGAGCATAAAATGAGTTAACACACCTGCCAAGTCCTTATACATGCTCAATAAATGTTGGCTGCCATCATCAATCACCACCACTACCACCACCATCACCATCAAAACAAACCCAGTGACAGTAGATGTTCCAGCTTTGGCATGATGGAGGGTACAAGAACACTCTCAAGGGATATAGGTAGATGTAAGGCTGATTCACTTTGCTATACATCAGAAACGTCAGCAGTGTAAAGCAACTATACTCCAATTAAAAAATTATGACTACAAGAAAAAAAATAAGAACACTCCCAGATATAATTTCAAGTTATAATTAAATCAGTTAAAGGATTTCTACAGACAGTAAGCTTTGGGGATGAGTTTTCTTTCAATAATTTGCTTTGATTCAAATCTTACTTATTTTAATAGTATAAACATTCCTCTCTTAAAATATATTATAAATGTCCTACCAAAAAGAAAAAATTTATTTAAAAATGAATGTTGAATTTCTTTTGAGGATGTGAGGCAAACTAGCACTGAACAAAAGCAAGTAAAACTCACAGAACTACACACCACATTCACGCCACATTTAATGGTCCACACCTCCCTGCCTTAGCTACATTAACATTTAATGGTCCACACTTCCCCGCCTTAGCTATATTATACCTGAAAACAATAAAGTAGAAATATATGGTGAGTCACAGAAGGGTCACAGTGACTCATCCACTCTAGTGTTCTTTTTGACAGGGGCTCAATGAACACTGAGGGGCAGGCAGAGCTGTCTAATTTTACCTTCTCCTATCACTCCTTAATTCTTGATGGAGTTCAGTGAATCTATTTTTAGCACACAACTATTTCTTGGAAGGGGAAGATGATCCTTTCAATAGGCTCATAATTTTTCTTCTTCTTTTAAAATTGACTATTTCAATAGCAGACTTAACTTCGAACCTGTCAAATATCCCTTTCTTTATAGAACTGACTCGACTTCCTCTGTCTTCTATGTGTCTTAGTCACTTGGTCATGTCTGACTCTTTGTGACCCCATGAACTGTAGCCCGCCAGACTCCTCTGTCCCTGGAATTCTCCAGGCAAGAATGCTGGAGTAGGTTGCCATTCCCTTCTCCAGGGGATCTTCCTGACTCAGGGATTGAACCTGGGTCTCTTGCATTGTAGGAGGATTCTTTACCATCTGAGCCACCAGGGAAGCCCTTCTCTATAATGAGGTTTTATTCTTCTTTTGGACTTCCAAGGAGGCACAGTTGGTAAAGAATCTACCTGCCAATGCAAGAGATGCAAGAAACACAGGTTTGATCCTTGGCTTGGGAAGATCCCCTGAAGGAGGAAATGGCAAACCATTCCCATATTCTTGCCTGGAAAATTCCATGGACAGAGGAGCCTTGGCATGTCCATGGGGTGCATGGGGTCACAAAGAGTCAAACACTACTAAGCATGCACGCACAAAAAATTATTCTTTTAATTAGTTTTCCCTCATTTCTTTTATTTTATCAGTGGACTCTTCCTTCTAAAAGTCACACAAATGCCCATAAATATAACTGGGGTACAATTTCAAGAGGTTCACAGATTACCTGAAGGTCATCTACGGACCTCTAAGATTAAGAAGTTCTGTTCTAGATTTTAAGTCTGTTTATATTTCTGGATATAATATAATTATATAATATAATTGGGAAAGGAGTACGACAAAGCTGTATATTGTCACCCTGCTTATTTAACTTATATGCAGAGTACATCATGTGAAATGCCAGGCTAGGTGAATCACAAACTGGAATTAAGATTGTTGGGAGAAACAGATATGCAGATGATACCACTCTAATGGCAGAAAATGAAGAGGAACTAAAGAGCCTCTCAAAGAGGGCGAAAGAGGAGAGTGAAAAAGCTGGCTTAAAACTCAACAGTAAAAAAAATACCCTAAGATCATGGCATCCAGTCCCATCACTTCATGGAAAATAGAAGGGGAAAAAGTGGAAACAGTGACAGATTTTATTTTCTTGGGCTTCAAAATCACTGTGGACAGTGACTGCAGCCAGGAAATTAAAAGATGCTTGCTCCTTGGAAGAAAAGCTATAACAAACCTAGAGAGTGTATTCAAACATTGTTTTGCCAACAAAGGTCTGGAGAGTCAAAGCTATGGTTTTTCCAGTAGTCGTGTACAAATGTGGAATTGGACCACAAAGAAGGCTGAGTGCCGAAGAGTTGATGCTTTCGAACTGTGGTGCTGGGAGAAGACTCCAAAACCCCCTTGGACAGCAAGATCAAACCAGTCAGACCGAAAGGAAATTAACCCTGGATGTTCACTGCAAGGACTGATGCTGAAGCTGAAGCTCCAATCTCTAGTCACCTTAGGAAAAGAGTCAATTCATGGTAAAGACTCTGATGCTGGGAAAGATTGCTGGCAGGAGGAGAAGGGGGGAACAGAGGATGAGATGGTTGGATGGCATCATCGACTCAATGGACATGAGTTTCAGCAAACTGCAGAGATGGTGAAGGACCGGGAAGCCTGGCGTGCTGCAGTCCATGGGGTTGCAAAGAGCTGGACACGGCTTAGGTATGTTGTGTCCAACAACAATCAATGAACAACAACAATAAATAGTTTTTGAGGTAAAAGGAATGGGTTCTCATTCTATCTACACGACAACATGGCCTTATAATTATTTCTGTTGTTTTATTTCCAGTGTGTTTCTTAAGGAGACTTAGGACTTCAGGCAACAAGCTCACCGGGCCACTGCTTGCAGCCACACAGCTGTAAGTGGGACAGCCAACCTCTACCACAGCCTCATTTTCTAGTGTAAATAAGACAAAAGTTCACAGCATATGTAAGGAAAGATGGAATTTTTCTTTTATTACCCCTGGTCACTTCCATAAGTCTAACCCTATTATGAATGAATAAGGACAAGTCTTAAAGAGAATTAGGTGCACAGCAGCACAATATTTTCAATTAAAAAAATATGGAACAGGGTAGGGAGGAGGTATAAATTAAGAGTTTGGGATTAGTAGATACAAACTGCTGCTGCTGCTGCTAAGTCACTTCAGTCATGTCCGACTCTGTGTGATCCCATAGACGGCAGCCCACCAGGCTCCCCCATCCCTGGGATTCTCCAGGCAAGAACACTGGAGTGGGTTGCCATTTCCTTCTCCAATGCATGAAAGTGAAAAATGAAAGTGAAGTCGCTCAGTCATGTCTGACTCTTTGCAACCCAATGGACTGCAGCCTACCAGGCTCCTCCCTCCATGGGATTTTCCAGGCAAGAACACTGGATGTAAAATAAATAAACAACATGGTCCTACTGTATAGAGAACTATATTCAATATCTTACAATAAACTATAATGAAAAAGAATAAGAAAAAATATATAACTGAATCACTTTGCTGTATACCAGAAACTAATACAATATTGTTAATTATCAGTTCAGTTCAGTTGCTCAGTTGCATCCGACTCTTTGCAACCCCATGGACTGCAGCATGCCAGGCCTCCCTGTCCATCACCAACTCCTGGAGTTTACCCAAAGTCATGTCCTCTAAGTTGGTGATGTCATCCAACCATCTCAGCCTCTGTTGTCCCCTTCTCCTCCTGCCTTCAATCTTTCCCAGCATCAGGGTCTTTTCACATGAGTCAGTTCTTTGCATCAGGTGGCCAAAGTACTGGAGTTTCAACTTCAACATCAGTCCTTCCAAAGAATATTCAGGACTGATTTCCTTTAGGATGGACTGGTTGGATCTCCTTGCAGTCCAAGGGACTCTCAAGAGTCTTCTCCAACACTACAGTTCAAAAGCACAAATTCTTTGGAGCTCAGCTTTCTTTATAGTTCAACTCTCACATCCATACATGACTAGTGGAAAAACCATAGCCTTGAGTAGATGGAACTTCGTTGGCAAAGTAATGTCTCTGCTTTTTAATATGCTGTTAGATTGGTCATAACTTTCCTTCCAAGGAGTAAGCGTCTTTTAATTTCATGGCTGCAATCACAATTTGCAGTGATTTTGGAGCCCCTCAAAATAAAGTAAGCCACTGTTTCCCCATCTATTTGCCATGAAGTGATGGGACCACATGCCATGATCTTAGTTTTCTGAATGTTGAGCTTTGAGCCAACTTTTTCATTCTCTTCTTTCACGTTCATCAAGAGGTTCCTCACTTTAATTAAAAAATAAAAAACATGGGAAAAATTAAATTAAAAAATGTATGCAACAAAAGAATAGGCTTAAGATGACAATCTTAAGAAGTTGAAGGAGGCTACCATCTTGAATATTTATACCAAATATTTATATCAAGATGTATTGGAAATGTTCAGAGGTGCTGTTTGGTTGTCACAAAGATCAGGCTGACATCTAGCAGGCGTGGATGGGATGGAGACATTGTGTAATGCAAGGAACTCTTCCATGCAAGAGCTGTCCTACTAGCCATTGACAGCGGTGAAAAATCTGCTTGCAGTGATCTAAGCCTGGAACTCTGTCTGCTAAATATTTTTTATAGGTTGTTTTTTTTAAAAATAAGAGTTTAAGTGAACACTATATTTTCAAGAATGAGATTACAATGTAAATTAAGGGAAGACTGATTTTGTCCAGAATGTTACCAAGAGTTGTTCACAATTTCAGAAAAATCACACTGTCATAAGCAACACCGTCATTTCATTTTTGTGTCTTGCTACATGGGTTAAGGGCTTCCCCGGTGGCTCTAGTGGTAAAGAACCCACATGCCAATTTCAACCTGTAAGAGATGCAGGTTTGACCCCTGGGTCAGGAAGATATCATGCAGAAAGGCATGACAACCCACTCCAGTATTCTTGCCTGGAGAATCCCATGGACAGAGGAGCCTAGGGGGTTATAGTCCATGGGGTTGCAAAAAGTCGGACACAACTGCAGTGACTTGGCATGCAGACACACACACATGGGTTAAATGTATCTTCTTTACGGCTTCAACTTTTGCTTATTCTTTGTACTGGGAGGAGATCAGTCTCTTCTATATCTGATATCTAAAAATATACAATTTATCTTCTTGGCTTTCAATGGAATACGTTGATAAAACTCGGCTTCCCTCCTAGCTAAGCTGGTAAAGAATCTGCCTGCAATGCAGGAAACCCAGGTTCGATCCCTGGGTCAGGAAGACCCCCGGAGAAGGAAATGGCAACCCACTCTAGGATTCTTGCCTGGAGAATACCCATGGACAGAGGTGCCTGGTGGGCTTCAGTCCATGGGGTTGCCCAGAGTTGGACATGACTGAGTGACTAAGAACACTGGCATACATACCTACTACCCAAAAATATACAATTTATCTTCTTGACTTTCAATGGAATACATTGATAAAACTTAATTAAAATATCAACAATTCCAAAACATAACTTTCTATAATGACAGAAACATTCTATATAATGTGGTCATGGAACACTTGAAATATACCCAATGTGGAGAGGAACCAATTTTCTAATTTTATGTAATTTGAATTAAATTTAAACAGTGCAGCTGTAGACAACTTCAAATTGACAATAAAAATAGCAAAATACTTGTCTTACAACAGTGCAGCTGTAGACAACTTCAAATTGACAATAAAAATAGTAAAATACTTGTCTTACAAATATATAAGCATAATCACTGACAGAAACGCTGGTTTTACCAGAAAAATAGCACTTTGAAGTAATTTGTTATAATAAATAGCTATTCCTAATTAGATTCCAGCAAGACTAAACCATCAAATCCATGCTTGCCATTTCTAACTTCTCATGTGTTTCTTTCCATTCTGTTACCTTTTATATTTTCCCTCATATCTGTGTGACACTGTACTAGACACATAGCAATTGAACTGTCTTTTAGATATTTAGAGGTTAAAACAAAATTCCCTGTAAAGATAGCTTACTCCACGTTATAGGTAGAAAATTAAGATACATGAAGTCATTTGCCAATACCACAAAGTTGTTTAAGACGATTTACAGATTTTTTTTCCTCTTCCTTTTCTTCAGTTCTCAATTACCTTGACTTCTTCCAAGAACTGTAAACCTAATCCCTTTGGGAGTGATAAGAAGTTACTACTTCATGTAGTCTCATAATGTCATCCCTTTGAAATAAAATGTAAACCATGTTGCTGTCACCCAAGTAATTGTTTTAATTAGAAAAATGGTTACTTTCAGTGGTAACAAATAATAAATTATATATATATAAAAAAAACCTGAATGACTTCATGCAAGGTTGTCTATTTTTTATACCTTTTTTTAATTAGGAGGAAAAAAAAACCTTAGATATTAGTTTTTCAGAAATGCTGTATTTCATATTAGAACCGTTGAATACTGCTGTCTTGAAAGCGAATAGGACGTCTCCAATGAGTACGTTCAAAATGAAAATAGCCCATGTTTTCACTGGTCAATGTGTTTCTTTAACTTTGAACGCTTGCCTCTGCTGGATCTTTGTGAATTCCAGCCTAAACGGATTCAATCTCAGGCTCCACCACAACCGCTCTCTTCCATGTGCACTTTCGCAGACCATATGCTGCAGTAAGTGAGTCTGCATGTCTGAGCTGTTTAGGAAAAGGGCAATTAAATCTGGTTTTGCATTTCTGTATTAAGGACATGGTTTAAAAACTTTCCTTTGGAGGGGGTTTTGACATTCTTTCCACAGACATTCTTTAACATCTGTCAGTGCAGGCTGCTGACGGTTCTCATAGACTTAAAATAGAGACAGTGTCTTGACTAGTTCTTTGATATACATAAATTAAATAATACAAAGCCGACAAATACAAGTCTTGGATTGAATCTCAGTATCCAAAGAGAATTTCGTAAGGAATTCTGCCTTTGGAAGTCAATTTAGCTGCCTTACTATAATCAAAGTTCACAGAGATTTCAAGAACAGTTGTTTTCAAATCATTAACCATTTATGTTTTCATCCCAACAAGTTAAAATATTTTAGAACTTTTCCTGATTTTCTTGTGATTTGTTATTTTAAAGTTTTAATACTTTGGGAGTAAAATTTTCTTTTCTTTTTTGGAGAGAAACAGCTAAGATATCTTTAATGGTTTAATTACTCCCTATTTGTTTTTTCTAATTCGTACAAACATTCACAGTAACGCTGGCCTCTCTGTGAAGCCACACTTTGCATGTGTGTGCCCGCGCACGCATCTGTAAGGGAGAGTGCCTGCACAGGAGCGTGAAGGGATGTGTGTATTGTGTTCTCCTTTATTGAACTCTCTGGGCATCAACTTCCCCATCTTTGAAAAGCATAATCTTAGAATAGACCTAAGGTCTTCTGCAGTTCAATGATTTTATTCTACTTTTATACAACTTAGAGTGTTTGAAAACTCATACAGTGCCGAGAGCTACTGAGTGCAAAACTGATTCAATATACGTACAAAATGCAAAATGTTAAGGCTTTTTATTAGCTACACATGATATTATTATAGTCTTAAATAAAATAAGTAAAATTTTATATGCAGGCTCTTTGGTATATTTCAGATGTGTCTCCCTTTTTCAAATGCCATCCACTGGGTTTCTTTGACTGTGTTTCTAGTCTGCTGCTTCTTTCTGCTCAGTTTGTAGGATGCCTATGAGATTGACTCACCACCATACTAACTATTCTGTCTTATCAAGCACAACAGCCACAGTTAAAAAATAAAGGTAGAAAGTGCTAGCTTTCTATAATTCCAATAATTATAACTCCAATAATTCAACTGATTAAAATTTAAATTATTGTTCATAATGCTAAAATGTACTTCCTCAAATTGCAATCATCCTGGAATTTAATCTTTTTCTGCAACTCTACGATAAATGTATGATTTTGTTTTTCCCTTAAACCAAATGCTTTTTAACCTTGCCTTGCTAGTTAGTACCACAAACAAGCTTTTATCTCTTGTTCAAACATTGATTTATTTTATGAAATGAAACATTTTTAAACTTCCAATAAAATATTTCACTTTTTAATAATGTGGAACATGCATACAATGTAATATATTACATATAGCATAAATAATGATAGTTATAAACTTTTCTTAGAGTTAGCAAAATAAGATGTGTCAAGAAATCAGGGAAAGAAATATCCTAAAACCTAATGACTATATAGAGTCTATTTTTATTTTTTGAAAAAAAAAAAAAAAATATGTGTTGCTGGTCAGAATATACATATGCAATAAAAAAAGAATATATATATTTGGAAGGACAAAAAAATCCAAAGGAAACAGAAGGAATAAATGCCTTCAGGTACCTGAGATATGCTGATAACTAACATTAGATCAAAGCTGGAACTAGAATTAGAGCATCTAAGCAAAAAAAGGATATACCTTGTGGTATACAAGTTTTGTTTTATGAGAGAAGAAAATGTATACTTTTATTGTCAGAGATAAGTTTAGTCAGGGTACAGCAGAGGAAGGAATATGAGTTTTAAAATGTCATAGAAAGGTCTAGATTTGACCATGACTGAGTATGAGACACTTAGCTCGTATGGACTGCTTGCCTGAGTGCTCAGTGCTCAGTTGCTCAGTCATGTCCGACTCTGAGATCCCATGGACTATAGCCTGCCAGGCTCCTCTGTCTATGGAATTTTTCAGGCAAGAATACTGAGTGTTGTTACTTCCTATTCCAGAGGATCTTCCCAACCTGGGGATTGAATCCCCGCCTCCTGCATCTCCTGCGTTGGCAGGTGTATTCTTTACCACGGAGCCACCTTGAAAATCTTGGACTGCTTACTTAGCTGTAAAGTGAGTATATAACACTTGGTAAAGCTGCTGAGATGCTTAACACATTATGGCACATAGTACATACTCAATAAATAATAGGTATTATGAAATTCATTACATTGATTCTTATATATAATATAAAGTGTAACAGATAACTAAAAGGATAATAATTTCAAATATAAACTAGAACATTGCTCAAATGGACAAGTCTGACAGCAGCCTTCAATATATACAAAAGAAACAAAAGGAAGACAAAACTGACTGAAGACATTCTTTGAGTCTGAGTTTGGGGCTGAGGGAAGAGGATAATAAAATCCAGAAGTTACTTTATAATTTACAGGGATAGACTTGATAACTCTGCAGGGAGTCAGAGCTGAGAGGCAAAACACAATCAATTGGCTGTGGAAGCTTTTTACAGTTTTTTTCTTTCCTTTTTTTATAAAAATACTGATGCCTGGGGTCTAACCCAGACCTACACCATCCAAATCAGTAGGGTGGAGCTGGAGATTCATGCACATTTAGGAAAAACTTCTCAAATGAGTCTGGTTTGAAAAGCATTGGCTACAGTATTCGTAAGTTCTCTGAGTATTTATGAGTATTCATGAGTTCTCAGACATTCTCTGAGTCTCTGTCTCAGTCAAACTCCAGATAAATGGTTCATGGCAGTCAAGGGACCGAGCTGAATCTTGGTCAGTTCAAGCTTTAGTTGCCCTAACAAGTGCATGCAGTGCAGACATTACATAGAAAGTTACATTACATAGACATTACATAGACATTACATAGAAAGTTAGACCTGCACATTTTACATATCAAATATGAGATAAGCAAAGTTGCTTTCCTATTATGAAACTGAAGAGATTAATAATATGTATTTCTCTCTAAACAAGGGGCTTCCCTGAGGGCTCAGATGGTAAAGAACCTATCTGCAATGCAGGAGACCTGGGTTCAATACCTGTGTCAGCAAGATCCTCTGGAGAATGGAATAGCTTTTTACTCACTCCACTATTCTTGTCTGGAGAATTTCATGGACAGAGGAGCCTGAAGGGCTACAGCCCACAGGGTTGCAAAAGAGCTGGACATGACTTAGCGACTAAACAACAGCAAAGCACAGGTTCCACATTATATTTCCCACATAAAAAGTCCAGTCTCCTTTCACTTTTCTGACCACATCTAGGGAATTGTCATCTGTTTGGAAAGAAGACAGTCAAAGAATCTTGTAGTATGTAAATGAAAAATTAAGGGAAGGAGCAGTTTGAACAAAAGTAGAAAAGGATCTTATACCTGTCTAAAGAATTTGGAAGTCTTTAATACTAAAGAGGTCACAATATTTATTTTGTGCATCTATTTTGTATGCCTCCAAGAAAGCAGAAATAAGAAAAATAGTTAGAAGTTATAGGGGATGGCAGATTTATGGAAGATTCAGCTTTAATATGAGGAAGAACTTCTAACAGGGTTGGCTGGAAGGGGAACTGGTTATTTTGTGCATTACTAGAGGAAATCACAGGGCATTTTCATGACAGATGAGCACTATGGTCAGATGAGCATGGTCATCTCACGATGGAGTTTGAATTAGTAAGGGCTGAATTAGATGACTTCCAAAATTCCTTTCATTTATAAAATTTTATGAGTCTATGACTCAAAATACTTATTAGGTCTCCCACCATCAGGAAGCACAAAAGCTGGGAAGCAAGTTAAAGAAAGAGCAGCCAAACAGAAGGTAGGCCGGGTATGCAGTAAAAAATTTTAAATCAATTTTTAGTGTACCTTTCAGTACTTAACTCTTTCAGAGCATGAAGTACAGTTACTCTCATTAATGACTTACCACCTCCTTTGGTGCCTGGACTTAGTTCTGGATAGCAAGATCTGTTAGGCACAATTAACTTACTCCTCTGGTTTGAATTTAAAACTAAATCATGCTTCTTGACAGCTTGCCAGATGGCCAGCTAAATTTTGTTTCAGATACAATACACACTTAATTGAGAACAAAAAACAAAGATATTTTACCCTTTCTACTTGTCACTTCCCTCTGCTTGGATGGGCTTCCCTTGTGGCTCAGCTGGTAAAGAATCTCCCTGCAATGTGGGAGACCTGGGTTTGATCCCTGGGTTGGGAAGATCCCCTGGAGAAGGGAAAGGCTATCCACTCCAGTATTCTGACCTGAAGAATTCCATGGACTGTATAATCCATGGGGTCACAGTCAGACATGACTTGAGTGGCTTTCACTTTCACTTCACTTCTGCTTGGATACAAGTGAGAAAAGTGACAAATAAGCCAAACATAGCTACCATTTCCTGTTACCTATGGTCCTCTCTAATAAATTTGTTAATGTGATACTTTTAAACCTCTACTTTGTAACACCATGATACACTATACGTAACAGGCATTTGATCACATCTGTGGAAGACTATAATCAATACACTGGAGAAGGAAATGGCAACCCACTCCAGTACTCTTGCCTGGGAAATCTCACAGACAGAGGAGCCTAGCGACCTACAGTCTGTGGAGTCACAAAGAGTCGGACACGACTAAGTGATTGAGCACGCGCACGCGCGCGCGCACCCACCCACACACACACACACACACACACACGAGTGAATATGTAGTCTCAAGTGCTGCACAAAACTTCTACAACTGGTTCTGCAAACTGGGAGTCTACATTTGACCCCAGTGCATTCCACCACCAGTCATATGTGTCTTAACTGAGCTCCAGTCTCAATGCCACACAGATTTATTCAAAGTCCTGAGAGCAGCCTGCATGTTGTCGGTGGGTTATAGGATGCTGCACATGCTTCCTGATCGCTGGGTCCTTCCTGGCAGAACAGGAATGTGACTGCACAGTGACCAGAGGCTTCTGCTCAGCCAGTTGAAGATTTTTTTTTTTTTTGCTTCCAATTTAAGAAAAGTAATTGTTTCCTTTTAACAGCTAAAGAAAGCCACTGTTTATTGGTTTATTGTTCAGTGATAATTAGGACCATGATAACACACTGACAGTGTCTAAAAACAATTCTGTTACCCAATTTACTCATCTTATGCAAACAATTCTATGATCATTATGTAATGCTGGGCAAGTTTATCTTTATTGTAAAAAGGTAATCACCACAGTATCTACCTCCTAGGACTGCTGAGAAGATGTCCAAGAGAATGCAAATAAAGGACAGAGGAAGCGTTCAGTGTGAGTCTAGTTTGGACAGGCCTTGCTTTAACAAAGTGATAGTTCAGGCATATAACTTGTTCCGTCACAAGTAACGCAGGCCTGGCTGTAAGGCTCACTGGGGCCAGTAAGCTGATTTGGCACGTGGGTTGATCTAGGGATAGACATCAGTAGACAAAAACAGTTTTCAAAGACCTCCGGCTCAAAGAGATTAGGTTTAACTTTTGATGGATGTTGATTGCTTATCTACTGGATAAGCAGCTGGACTCTTGATGAAGAAGTGTGTTCCTAGGCCCTAAATGGCCTTTCTGTGGATAGCAAGACTCCTATGACTAAGGATATAAGAACAGTATATGAACCCTGAGAAAGGTGGCCCACATGAGTGCTTGCCAGGGACCTGGGGCTCCAACCTGTCAGTTTGTTCATTGCTTCATTCATTTGACAAATATTTCTTAAAGGCCCATCTGTGGCAGGCACTCTTCCACATGCTGGAGTAACCAACAAGAAAGACAAGGTTGCAGTGTTCTTTGGCTCATGGAGCTTATGTTGTGGTAGGAAGGAAAAGACAAATAAACAAATCAGACAGGAGTAAGAGCTATGCAGAAAATTAAAATAAAGTGGTATTATAGAGAGGAGACATATAATGGGGTGGTGAAGGAAGGAATCTCTGAAGAGTGACATTTCAGTGGAGCCCAGAATGGTAAATCAGGGGCCAGCTGTGTAAAGATGGGGGCAGAGCCTTTCAGGCAGAGGCACAGTGAATTCAAAGGCTCAAAGGCAAGGACAAGTTGGCATGTCTAGAGAAGGCCACTGTGGCTGGAGAGCACCCAGTGACAGGGACACTGGGAGGAGTCATATGGTGGACAGGAAGGCAGGGAGCAGGCCACCCATAGTGCCTCAGACGCCAATGGAAAGGGTGTGGGGAAATGCGCCACCAAATTTGTTTTTAAGATCATTCTGGCTACTCTTCGGAAAGTGAATTGCAGGAGATGAGGATGGAAAGACGCTGGGTGTGGAGGACTGAAGTGCTAAGTAGGAATTTATCCGTGGGCAAGGGTGTTGCACAGATACACCTGTGTTGGCACACCACAATCCAGGCTCAAAGATCTAATCCTACTGATAACGCTGCGTGTCTTGGTTACACTTCATCCAGGATCACAGTAGAACCTGGCTGAACCTTTTAATACACCGCTTGTATTCTTGTTTTAACAAACAATTTATGCCAGTGCAGAGTCATCTACTTCCTGTTATAATTGGCAGAGCCTGGCTGCAAGGTCCTCTGGGCTGGCAAACTGCCTTGGAAATGGAGTCAGATTCTTATGAAGATAGACAGCGGTTGACAAAAGTTTTCAGAGATGTGTGGTGGGATCTGGGGAGGCATGGCTTCTGAGATTTTCTAAAACAATGTCTGCTCCTACATTTGTTTACGGAAGTGCATACTAGTGTGTTTGGGCTGCTGCAACAAAACTAGGTGTTCAAACATCAGGAATTCATTTTCTCACAGTTCTGGAGGCCTGAAGTTCAAGGTCAAGGTTCTGGCTGATCTGGCCTCTGGAAGACTCTCTCTCAGCTTGCAGACTGCTGTGCTCTTGCACACAGCAAGAGAGGACTCACGCGTCTCCCCCTCCTTTTGTTGCAGGAAGGGGGACCCCTTCCAGGGCCCTAAATGGAGCTTTTGCCTAACACTTGGAAATGAGCTGTCTGAGGAGAAACACATACTGACAAAGCAAGAGACTTTACTGGGAAGGGGCGCCCAGGTGGAGAACAGGTAGGCAAGGGCACCCCGGACGACTGCTCTGCCACGTGGCTCACAGTCTCGGGTTTTATGGCGATGGGATTAGTTTTGGGGTCTGACCTATCACTCTGATTCAGGATCCTTCCTGGTGGCACATGCATTGCTCAGCGAAGAGAGATGCCAGTGAGAAAGATTCTGGGACGTAGTAAGATATGTGGGGTTTCCTTTTGACCTTTCCTCTACTCTTCTGGTTGGTGGTGGCTTGTTTGTTCCACGTTCCTTACTAGACCCTCCTGCCGTCAAATAACTCATGCAAATATTAATAGTTACTATGGCCCCTGGACTGGGTGGGCAGTTTCAGTCAGTGTGTTTCCCCTAACACTTTTATAAGGACACCAATCCCACTGGATACTAACCCCACCTAACCCTTAATGCCTTAACCTCATCCTGATCTCACTTAACCTTTATTACCTCCTCATAGGCCCTATATAGTCATAATGGGAACCAGGGCTTCAAAATATGAATTTGGGGAAGACAGTTCAGTACATAACAATGTGTTATTATGAATTCTCATTTGTGTGAGTATATGCAAATGTTAAACTTATTTGAAACATATTTATTGCCATTATATGCCAAGGAGGTATTCAGGGTATGAAGAATAAATCTGTGATCTCAAGAAGTTTTGCTGTTTATTTGCTCGGTTGTGTCCGACTCTTTTGCGACCCCACAGACTGCAGTCCACCAGGCTCCTCTGTTCATGGGATTTTCCAGACAATAATACCAGAGTGGGTTGCCATTCCCTTCTGCAGGGGATCTTCCTGACCCAGGGATGGGACCCATGTTTCCTGCCTTACAGGATTCTTTACTGCTGAGCCACTTTACATTAGTTCAAAGTGAATCATTATGCTTTGGGTAATTGATCTCCCATGAGGAGTTCCTTTTTCCTGCTTCCTTTCCCTAAAATATTCCCTCCTCCCCATCTGCCCATACCTCATCCTTGGCCCAACAGTGAAATGTGGAACACTATACTAGAGGTTAGAGGCCATTTATACTAGAGGCCATTTCCTTCTCCAGAGGATCTTCCCAACCCAGGGATCGAACCCAGGTCTCGAACCCAGGTCTTCCGCATTGTAGGCAGACACTTTACCATCTTAGCCACCAGGGAAGTCCATACAAGAGGTAAATTAATGCAGAGAATTCTCTTAGGGGGAAAAATGTCAGGAAACCCATAAGGAGAAGAACTGAAAGTTATGTTAAATTTTAGAGAATGAGTGGGAATTCACCAGTGAGGCAGACAAGAAAATCCAGACCTACCTCAAAACTCAACTTCTATGAAAAAGATTTTCCTTGACAGCCTAAAGACATATATTCTTTTACTGAGTTTCAAGGATAATTATTGTTTGCACAGTTCCTTTGGCCTTTAAAGTACTGCTTTGAGATACAGCTTCTAGTATTATCTTAAATTATTAAGTCTTTCATTATCAATAAGTTTTAATGAGTGTATGCTTATGTTTCTTGAAGGTAAAAAACATATCTGATGAATCGTTCAAGAGTAGTAAATGAACATTCTTTGATTTGACGAGACTGAAAGATGTACAAGAGAGGACTAAGACAGGAGAATTAAGAGCATTACAATCAGGTTCTGACACCTCATTAACAAAGAGAATATTCCTGGTTAATTTCTCTGGGTCTCCAAAAGAGAGTTGATGTTTTTTGCCAAAAGAAAGAGTTGACTAGGTAGGTATCTATGGTTCTGACAAAGTCTATGAATATACAAGTTGAATCTCCATGAACCTTCATGTACACACTAGTTCAATCTCTCATTCAACAACCCTATTTAGTTAGGGGTTTCTTAAAGATACTAGTCTTTACTACTTTAAAAAAAATTTCCTTTGCATTCTCATTCAGATTTTATACAAGCAATTAAAAGTTCATAAAAACTCACCCAATATGATATTTAACATAAACAGGGGGAAGGAAGGAACAACAACAAAAAATTCAATATCAATCCTTCAAGATTAAATGTTAACCTTAAAATACAGTTAACATCTAAGGTAATCGTTCTATTTCAGGCAAACCATATGGAAAATCAGGACAGAAAACACTGGCAAGCAAATTATATACTCACTTTTGCTTTCTAATGATTAGATTTAAAACACATGGTCCAAGCATTTCACAATGTAGTATTTATGTTTAAACAAAAACACACTCCAGCTATACACAAAGAGATTGCTAAAATGTAAAACATGTAAGCCATGCACCTTCTATTTTGTAACAAAAGCTCATCCCAAATGATCCAGTGGGTTGAGAAGAAGCAACTCAATTAAAAAGATATTTTCTACAACAATTCAGAAACAGACTAGTTCAGTAATTATCCAAAAACGGAAGAGTTCCATTTGAAAAGCTGGTTACAGTTCTAACTTTACATTCACAAACTCTTTTGTGGGATGATGTGAAACAAATTGGTTGTTAAAAACTAGTGCTTGCAAAAGGAATTCTGATGCCCAAGAAAGGAACAGGCTCCATGACCACAAACCTACGCCAGCTCTTCTACCTTTTCAACAGAGTTTGCCAAGATGAGCGTGTTATTAGCCAGGCTTGGCTGGAACAATCCACTGCCCACAAAGTTACTTTAATGTGCTGTCTCTATTGAAAATCACAGTAATCCAACAATACATCACGATACTTTCCCATCACTGCCGCAATTCCCACCACAGGCAACACTTTGTCTCCAACAAAGAAGCCTCACATTCTACGTCTGCACAAACCCTGATCCTGCCTAGTCCTGTGTGGCTGCCAAGTGGAACATCTGTGTGCTCGACAGTACACAAAACTGGCTCTTTTCTTTTTTCTTTTTCTTACTTTCTGTTTTCTTCTTTTTTATTTCCTAGACAATAAACTGTGTGATTGCTGGTAAGGAAATGGTCTTTCATTCCCTTCCTCTTCCCTTTTATTTATTAGTTTGTTTGTTTAAAGTGACAAACAACTACATCTGCCATTTACCCTTACTTTAATTCTAAATCCCAAAAGCACATTATTTTAAGTCCAAACCCTGATTCTCTACGCGTTTAGACTTGTGATCATCTGAAGAGTATTGACTTTAAAGATAAAGATCCTTAAAGGTATATTAACAGAAAGAACATATTCAATTCTAAGAATATTCTAGAACTTCATTTATATTTACAGAGTGAAAAAAACCCACTAAAAACGGTAGTATACTCATGAGAATAAAAAACTCATAAACTAATGTTCCTTGTAGAAAGTTTACAACAAAAGCTATTATTTCCATAAAATATTACATTTTGATGTTTCATGCCAAAGAAAGACTTTTCTATTATGTTTTTCCTACTATATTTCACCTCAAATCAATATTTGGGCTTAAAAAAGTAAAAGAAATTAAGGCACACCAAGAGACAACTGCACAAAGAATATGACTAGAATTAACTAGAGAAAAATTACATATTATAAACCAACAACTTCTATCTGCTCCCCAAATAAAAAAGAAAAAAAATGCTCAATTTCACTAGTCATCAAACAGACACAAATTAAATCTGGATACTTTTGCTATCAATATGACTAATATTTAAAAACAGAGTACACAGATTTGCCAAGGACTGGAACAGTAGCAATTTTAAATTAGTACTACCTTTCCAGAGAGCAATTTGGCATTATGAGTGTTTATATCAACTGGCCCAGCAACTTCACTTTTTGGATTTTATCTAAAACTAGTGAGAAGACAGGCATCCAGATGTCTACTGTAGCTTTATTTAAAATAGAAACAATTTAGAAACAGATAAATATCCAATTATAGAGGCTCTGTTAAATAAATTATGATACATCTGTCTGAGAAGTACTATACAACCAAGAACAATAAAGTTTAAGGGAATATATAATTCATGGCATAGTTGAAAAAATTTATTTCATAGTTAAGTGAAAATAGCAGGTTATAAAATATGATACGTAATGGCAATCCATTTTTTAAAAAATGTATGCCTGCTTAGGAAAAATAAAAAATGTTAATAGTATTTTCTCATGATGATGTAAAAATAAATTTCTCTATTTTATAATAAACTTGCCTTTAGTTTTAAACCAGAAAAAAGTCCCTGAATTATTTCTTCTTAGAATTGATGGCAAATTTTAATTTATTATCATTAAAATAATAAAGGGTAATTCATTTCTCCTCAAAGATACATTAATATTTTCCCAGGTTTTCAAAACCTGTTCCATTGAAAATCATGTAAAATTTCACATGAAAACAGTATCAAGAAACAGAGGGAATCTGTACAATAATTTCAGATTGAGAATGGAAAAATCTCTTAGATTTATCACTTTAAGTAGAAGTTGGCAATCATACAATTGTAACTCAAAAAGTTTAATGAAGATAGATAAGAGCTGACACTGATTTCAGAGCCTGAAAGACCAGTCCATGTGAAATGTATCTCTAATTTCAGTAGATTAAAACAACATCAACAAACAACTATAATTTATGTGTGTCTGCTTATTGACAGAAATGGAATAAATAGAAAATAATGAAGTTTTTTAGTCTTTAATTCAAAGACAATATGGAGAGCGTTTTTTTCCTACCTGTCTTGTCTTATACTACAAAACTAGATTAATAAGGAAGTGACTTTCCAGTTTTATTCTAAAAGATAAAAGGAATTTTCTGCTACTTTATATTTAATATGTTTACTCTCCTCTGACATCTTGCACAGGAGCCAGAAAGCTACAAAGAGAAGATCTGTGAGTTCTGAAAGCAAAGTGTGAGCTTTATCCTTTGAGTTGTATCATTCTTTCACTATGACAAACTCTATAAACTAGTTTTATGCTACAATCACCTGTGTATTTCTTTTGAAAAAAAATAAAGTTAACTGCTAAAATGGCCATACACACAAAAAAAGTGTTTGCAAAGCAGCTGTTAAAGAAATGAGACAGACAGAGCTGTACTCTATTAATTGACACCAGTTTACTACGTAGTATTTAAAAGCCATCACTGGAAAAGCAATAAAAAGTGTCCTGCTTTGTGATCTGGATTTCCTCTCACTGGACACAGAGTTCATGTGGTGTTTTTAAAGTATTATTATTCTATATGCTAACTTGTCCATCCATTCTTTATGTTCGATATGACCAAATATGTTCATAAGTAAAATTAAAGTTCATAAGTAAACTTATGTTCACTAATATATGCTCAAATACATTCAGAAGTAAAATTAACCCCATGCATTGGAAGTATGGCGTCTTACTCCTGGCTGCCAGGGAAGTCCCAGTCAGTGCTCTTTTTACCAAGTTATCGAGTCAAGAGAAGTAGACTGATACAATGCTGAAATTGTAGGACCCCTTATGGTTGTAGTTTCAGCAGTAACAGCATCAGATCAAAGATACCTTACTTGTTACCAGTGTTTTCCCTCTCCTCAAGACACCTGCAAAGTCCATTTGTTATAGTACAAGTTAGATCCAAACCACATGTTTGATATGAGAATTTATAGATAACTGGACAATGATTTTCTTTTTTTCTTTTTGCAAATCTGTCAAAAAGGCACAGCAGACTGTCAAGTTCTAACCTGACATCCAAAGAAGCTGAACTAACAGATATAAATGGGTTTTCTGTTCAGGGAATTTTTGATTTGACCACATAAACAAATGAAAAAGAAACAAAATTAATCTTTACATACATTTGAGACTATTAAGTGAAACCAAACATTTAACACAAAATCCATGAGTGGGCATTCTCTGCCTGTGGGAAAGGGGAGGAGGGTGGCTAGATGTCTGTAGTGACTATTACTTCTACTTCTAGTTTCTATTGATAGGCACTAGCAATCATAGTTTTTGACGTTTATTGAAAGATTAGGGCAGAGTTTCTCTATGAATTTCTTAAGACTGGATTCAGCCACCTGGTTTCATGAATGCTTTTCATCCTTCTCTTCAGGATGATTTTGCTTACACTGGAATAAAATACCTTTTGTGGTCACACCACATTCTTACACATTTCAAAGTGGGTCAAAACTCCTTTGACAAAGTCATTGCTCGCTGAGGGGCTTATTGATTCCTAAAGTCCCATCACGATACAGTCAAGCAATCAAATATCATCCAAGTCATCAATCAGCCATTTATCATTCTGTTAATCTTTTAACACTTTGCCTGCATGATAATTTATTTATTAAATTTTTATTGGAGGTTAGTTCATTTACAATGTTGTGTTAGTGCCAGGTCTATAGCAAAGTGAATCAGTTATACATGCACATGGACCCACACTCTCTCTTTTTCTTTTTATTTCGATTCTTTTCCCATATAGGTCATTATTGAGTATTGAGTGATTTTGAGTACATGGTGATTTTGAAGGAGTATGTATACCTAGTCAGAGTTGCCTAAAATATACATAATTCCTTGCCTTTTTTAGGTCACTTAGAACTGCATCTAAAATTTTACTGTACAAGCAATGTTATAATAAGAGGTAAAACTTAAAGAAAAAAAAGCCCAGCATGGTCTCAGTCATCATTAAGATGACTTGGTACTTGCCTCAATTTCCCATTTAGTTTTTATAAGTAAACCACTTCTGATCTCCTCTTAGCTGAGAAACCAAAAAAAAATCTTACTAAGACAGGTTAATGAAGGTTGGTGAAGTTCTTTACAAGCGTTGGAATTATACAAACATTCATTTGGAGTAAGCACTTGAAGTAGCTGAGGGATGTGTTAAAGGCTGATTTCTGGGCCTCATCCCCAGATGTTCTGCTTCTTTACATTTGGGATAAAATTAAGGGATTACATATTGAGCAGAAAATATCTAATAAGAAGATACTAGGTTTTAACACAGAAGTTCTGTGGCCACTGTTTTCAGAATTCCACATTATTTTCAGGTTCTCTACTTTGTTCTGAAGAGCTATCATTATCGGAGTCTTATTCTAAATAAGTGATTTTTAAAGCTTTTCTTATAAATTTTGCTTTTGAAATCAGTCTTATAGGATGGGGTGCATACTATAAATTTGAAAAGAACAACAGGCAAATGATTAAGAAGCCCTGACTTTATTTCACAGCCCAAGAAACTACAGAGCAGAACTATATCCTTCTACTTTTCTGTATATTTATTCTATTAATTTTTAAATAAATTTATTTTTTAATTGAAGGATAATTGCTTTCCAGAATTTTGTTGTTTTCTGTCAAACGTCAACATGAATCAGCCACAGGTATACATATGTCCCCTCACTGTGTTATTTTTGAAAGTTTGATACTGAAATTCCAACTACAAATCTTAATTTATCTACTTACAAAATAATTGTGATATATAGTGGAACTATACCTAACTTTGTTCTGTATTTTCCAAGTCTCCTGTAAATGTGTTATCATACTTTCACAATTTAAAAAAATAAAAAAAAAACAAAGAGAAAAAAGAAAAAAGAAACTATACAGCAGAATCTTTCTTTTTTCACCATCTCTAAAGGTGGCGTGTAGCTTTCCCACAGTATCGGGTTGCTAGTCTAGGTACAAGCACAACCTAGGTGATAATTCACTCAGATTTAAACTACTTTTTTCAAGGCCAACTTTCCCCAACAATGCATCATCTACATTTTAAATGGTAGGTGAAATTCTACCACCACTCTCAAAGAAAGGGACAAGGAGGTGTATTGTACTGGACAAAAGAAATGGAAGAACCTATTGACAGTACAAACAATCTATAGCACCCCTGGGTAGAAAGATTTGTTCAAAGTTTTCTCACACGAGAAAAATGCAATGAAGCATGTAACATTGATTATATTTCATGATTTTTTGGACCTCCGTGTTGAAATACCTGAAAAGAAACCATCATTTGTGAATATGCATAATCCCTTTTCCCCTACTGATAGAGAAATCAGTGATACAATCCTATGCTTAAATATAAAATTAAAATGTTAGATTAGCAGGACATTAGAAAAATAAGTGTCTTTAAAAAAAGTAAGACATATAATCAATCACTGGTTGCTGCTTTATAAATTTAATCATTTGGAGAAATGTATGAAAAGCTCAACTATTCCAGCCCTTCCTCAATTCCAAATGTGGGAATGTAACATCTTGATCTATTTGCTCCCTCTGAAAGATGCTTTAAATGGCACAAAGATACAACTATTATTTTCCACATCCTTGCATTTGTATAATTTTTTAAAAAAATTTTAATTGAAGTATAGTTGATTTACAATATATTAGTTTCAGGTGTACAGCAAAGTGATTCAGTTTTATTTATACATGTATTCAGCTATATATATATATATTTAGTTAATATATACATTTAGTTATATATGTATATATATGTTCTTTTTTAGATTCTTTTCCATTATAAGTTATTACAATATATTGAATTGAGTTCCCTGTGCTATACAGTAGGCCCTTGTTGTTGTGTTTGTACAATCTCAAACCCAGAGATGTTCAATACTCACACTAAGCTCACACTAAGTTCCCCACACTAAGCCATTACTGATTAAGAAAGGCATCTGCAGAACAGAACAAACTAAATATAGTATAAAATTTACCTTCTTGAGGCTCTGAGAAGTCACCAAGTCAAACCTCCTGCCCTTGGTCTTCCTAAATCAAAAGGATGTATACAGCCATTCTAAATCAACAGGAGCCTGAAATACAGCTCCTCCAAGATTTTAGGTTCTATTTTTTTCTTTAAAGTCAAAATTAGCTGGCATTAACTAATGAGCTGAAAATGAATTTGAGAAGTTTGGTTTTAAATGTTGAAAAGTTAAGTTCAGTGTTACTTGCAAAAGAAGGAGAAAACTGTCAACAATTTATTCAGATCTAAAGAGAAGATAGATATATCTTCCATTATACTATCCACCACAAGAATTTATAATGAGTATTGGACAGCAGGGCAAAAGGGATTAAGGTGAAAAATGTATTTCACGTTCATGCTCATGCTAATTACTTTGACCACTGCTATGGAAAAAGGAAAAGTGTAGTATGTGCATTTAACTTGGATTAATGTGGTCAGATGGCAAGAAAATTTGTTAAAGAGGTTAGTAAGTAAGCTACATCAGATAAAGCACCTGGAGGTCTGAGACTCAACCTAAGACTCTCTAGTGCACACAGAATTTCTTACTGAGGGGACAAGATGTCTGAGAATGGTGACCTTAAAACCTGGGGGTAACACATGCCGGGTACAACTAAGTCTGCACACCCAGAGAAGCCTGAGATGATCCTGCGTGCTGTAACTAAGACCTGCTGCTGCTGCTGCTGCTGAGTCGCTTCAGTCGTGTCCCACTCTGTGCGACCCCACAGACGGCAGCCCACCAGGCTCTGCCGTCCCTGGGATTCTCCAGGCAAGAACACTGGAGTGGGTTGCCATTTCCTTCTCCAATGCATGAAAGTGAAAAGTGAAAGTGAAGTCGCTCAGTCATGTCCGACTCTTAGCGACCCATGGACTGCAGCCTACCTGGCAAGAGTACTGGAGTGGGTTGCCATTGCCTTCTCCAACTAAGACCTGAGACACAGTCAAATAAATAAACAAGTATTTAAAAAATTTTTATCTGGGTAAAAATGAGAACATTTGATTTTCTAATCCCATAGAGAAGTGGGTAAGGAGATGATGACAGAAATTACACTGACTCCCCTGGCCAGGCCAGGCTGCACCTAAGGAAGCAATACACTTGGAAGATGGGTAAAGGTAAGGTCACAATTTCAAGAGAGCCATACATTTTCAACAGCATAAACTGTGCTTTGCAGCTACCTCAGGATGGCTTGGGTTCAAGAACTGATTCTACTCAAAGTGAAGGCGTGACATTTCTGGGATTTTGAAGATGAGTCTCAAAATGCCAGAATTATCCCCAAATTTCTGGCTAAATGACCAATTCCAGGCAATGTTTGTATCCATCTGGTCCTGTGACACTAGTTTCTTTCATAAAATTTCTGTGAACAAAGCCGAGAGGACCAGTACTTCTAGGCCTGGAGTCAGAGTTGTTATGGGTCAATGTGAATTTATCCAACCGTTCTCAAGAATACCAGCGTATTCGCTGACTTCATCAAAACTCATCTCTGTGCAATTCCAGACCACTATTTGTATGCTTTTATCATCTAAAGTTAATTAAGCTGGTCTTAAAATTGTTTTTAAAATACTTAAAAATTAGTATTTTTAAAGTTTCTAACAAGTCATTATAACTATGGCTAACCTAAGATAAAACCTCATTTTTTTGAGGTCTATAGATAAAAGGAATTTTTAATATGTGGACCTACTTTTGAATAAAACAGTTGTATATGTCCCTGTCCTAAATAACTCAGGAAGGGTAGATTGTGAGGGAAATAAAAGGCTAGCAAGAAACTCAATTAAAACTACTTCACTCTCTTTCCATTAATTGTCTATATTTTTACAGGAATCAATAGCCCTATTCCATTTGAATTGGCCAAGATCTAAGATTAAAAGACTCAACCCAGCCCCTGCCAATTGTCTTTTTCATACTTCTGTTAAATTTTGTTGTTAATACCAAGTGCTATTTCCCCAGCTGTGAAGTCAGGCTAGCAGCTGCCATAGCAAACCATGCCAACCAACACTACAACAATATATAAAGACAGCTGCCTTGCCTGTCTTTACAGATGAAAGAAGAGCGCTAAAGGCCTAGAAAAATCTCTGGTACTGGCAATGGCGGCGCAGGCAGCTGCCTGCCCATCATACTGCTGTAGAGTGTGCTATGTGACAATAGCTACAAGAGACCAAGAGAGGATGAATACTACTAATTTCTACCAATGACACGTCCTATTTCCAAATTGTTTTCTCTGTGGGATATTACACGGTTTTTGATATTTAAAATTTTAGATTCTTCACCATTCTATGCACAGAGGCAAAACCTCACTACTACATAAACAGTACTGATTTCTATTTTAATTTTAATAAATTAAGCAATAAAAAATCTTACAGATTTGTATACAAAAATTTAAGAGTTACAAACAATAATAGATTTTTCTAACATTAACACTGTTATAAAGCTTCAAAATAATCTGATAATCATCCCAGGGTACAACTGACTTTGTGATTGACAATAATTTGATGGGAACTAACATTTATAAGAGTGTTTCTATTTCATTAAAATGGTCCACTTTGTATACATTTCATATGGATTAAAGTCTACATAGAGTTTACAAACAGATCTGATATTTAGATTTCTTTTTTAGAAGACATGTTTACTTTAATAAAAATATTGCATACCATACTTGATCAGGATGTCTGCAATTTACTTTGAAATATTTAAAATTATACTTACATACGTTTCAGAGGATGGTCAACTGTAGTCATTAAGAAAAACCCAAAAAACCCATATTCTAAAGTTAGCCCCTATAAGTGCCTCTAACATCTTTATTTCAGAGGACAACTGACCTTTTGCTAATCACCATACTGTCAGAAGAGGTTTTGCTGGTGAATATAGAGGCCTATTGGAGAAGGAAATGGCAACCTACTCCAGTAGTCTCGCCTGGAGAATTCCATGAACAGAGGAGCCTGGCAGGCTACAGTCCATGGGGTTGCAAAGAGTCAGGCATAACTGAGCAACTATCAGTCACATAGAGGCCTATAATCAGCATGATGAATATTAAAAATGGGGTACCATTTGGGAAATAAGAAGCATTTAAGAAATATGGGCTGAATAAATAGTATTTTATCAACTTGTGCCATTCTTTCATGAGAAGAGCCTAGGGATCAAGTGGGCATAGATGCTTTCCTTGATGGACCATGCCCTCCTTTAAATCCAACATTCCTTCTTCAGTCTGAATTGTGGAAGACTCTGCTTGCCTGTTGCTCATATGAAGGAGGCAGAATTTCCTTTGCAGTATCCCCTTTTCTGTCAGAGCCGCTGTGAGGTCTCAGAAGAGGGATCTCCTCCTATTCCAAGTACAGTTTTCCTCCTATTTCGAGCACTCCTTTGTGCCTTGTTAATACTTAAGCAACACATTTCTATGTGTGTCTTTAGGTGCAGCAGAATCAGGTCTGAGATTTGCTTTCATTATAACTTGACAATGATGTTGTAAGAAGTATCTTAGTCTTCACCTACTTCAAATTTCTTTGGAGGTTATCATTATCTACAAAAGGAGCCCAAGAGTAGGGCATAACCACACTTACTTAGGTCAATATAGAAGAGCAGTAAGATATGTATACTTTAAATTAATCCTATTTAAAGCTATAATTTTGTCAAACACAAAACTGCAAATCAACTAATACTATCAAGGGGTGTTTATTAATAATACAGATTGATCAGCATACGAACATGTGACTTCATACAAAACATATAACAAGTTTCAACAAAACTAGTATATAATTTTTGAAAGTCCTGGCACCCTGGTCACATGGAAAGCCATTCAGAGACCTTTTATCATATTAGAGAAAAATATACATATATAACCATGCAAAGAGAACAACTAGAGGGATGTTGCAAAGAAGCTTAACCAAAAGGCAGTGCGTTTATAAATTTACTTTTCTAAAATCCCTCAGCAAGAGAACTGAGAATAAATAATGCTGAAACAAACCTAAGTAGGGAACTTAGTATATAATGGAGAAAGCATTTTAATCTTGTAGGAAAAAGGAAGAATCATTCAATAAATTGTATTGTACAAAAATGGGAAACATCTTTTTGACCTCAAGGTAGGAAAGATACACAGAATACAATTATGACAGCTGGATAAAAAATTATCCTAAAACAGTGGCTTCAAGTAACAACAATCATTTACTATGCTCAAGAATCTAAAGTGTGGCAAGGACTCAGCAAGGAAAGATCATCTCTGCTCCACATGTCTGCTGGGGTGGCTGGGCTGGGACTGGAGGATCCATCTCCAAAAAGGCTCACTCGCAAAGCTGGGAGGTGAGAACTGGCTGCTAGTTGCTGTCCACATGAAACATCCTACCCGGCTTGGGCTTCCTCACAGGATGGGGGTTTTACTTCAAAAATATCCCATGAAATAGGAATTACATGTTACCGGTTTCTTAAACCCTGGGCCCCCCAAACTGCCACAATGTCACCTCTGTTCAGTCTATTGTTCAAAGAACCATATGGCTCAGATTCAAGAGGAGGTACAGATCCATCCTTGATGGGAAGAATGTGAATAGAATTTGAAGGCTGTGTTTTAAGACTTAACAATAGCCATTCCTGAAGGAAAAGTTGGGCAGAGTTGACTACACCAGAATTTAAAATCTTTGCATGATAAGTCACTGTGGAAAAGGTACAAGGTAAAACATAAAGACAGTTTGAAAAGAAGTAATTTGTAACATTTACAAGAAAGAATATCTAGAAAATATTATATATACATATATACACACACACACACATGCATCAGTTGGAAAAAGAAAAAAACAGCAAAGAAAGAAATAGATGAAGAATATGAACAGTCAGTTCATAGGAGGGAAAACCTAACTGGATACTATATGAAAAAGAGGCTCAAAATCATTTTATAGTGATAAGGAAAAACCAAATCAAAACACATCACCTATTAGACTGCCAAAGTCTTTAAGACTTAAAATACCCAAAGTTTGATAAATATGAGGGAAAATGGCAACCAGCCATAAACTTTGAGTTTTAAATGGAAAAATGATGTTAGCAATTTGGAAGTATTTAATAAAACAGAAAAAAATATATATATATAGTTTTTAACCAAACAAGCTTTCAAGATGATATAAGGAAACAAAGGCATTTGTCTCTGGAGACATAAAGAAGAATGCTAATGCTCATAATATTCATAATAGTTAAAAACTAGAAACCAAACCAAGTTATATCAATAAGGAAAAGTATAAACTGCTGCTGGGAGGGCAAGGATTATATTTCCCAGCACCTTTTTGTTGAGGTGGAGTCATGTGACCAATAGAATATTAGCAGAAAAGAGGTTGGTCACACAAAGACCAAAGAATTTAATTTTAAGCAGTGGGAATGCCTTTCACAGTCTCCCTTTTCCATCAGTTTGATCCATACGAGCACTGTGACCTTGGAAATGTGCTGAAAATGGTGGAGCCGTAACGTGGAAGGAGTCTGGGTCTTTACATCACCAGCCATCACCCAGGAACAGTGAGTGACATGGCAGTGTTACATGAGTGAGAAACAGTTGTAAGCCATTAGAATTTTGCAGCTTGCTTTAGCTAGCTTTACCTGAATAAATTTAATATATTGAATGACTTCAAATTTTTCAAAACTATATAGAAACTCTACAGTCTAAAAAGTGGGAGAGAACAAAAGAAAAAGTCCACACAAGCAATTCTTTCCTAATCAGAAGAAAAACAGCTAACATTTCCTGAGCACTGAGCATGTGCTTTGGGGCTTCCCTAGTGGCTCAGCTGGTAAACAATCTGCCTGCAATGTGGCAGACCTGGGTTCGACCTCTGGGTTGGGAAGATCCCCTGGAGAAGGGAACGGCTACCCACTCCAGTATTCTGGCCTGGAGAATTCCATGGACTATATAGTCCATGGGGTTGCAAAGAGTCGGACATGACAAAGCAACTTTCACAGTATGTTTTAGGCTCACACTGGATAGCTGTCATTGATAATAGCTAACATTTCCTGAGCACTTAATATGTGCTAAGTATAATATTCTTAATGTTAACTCAGTATGTCCTTCAAACAATACTGTAAGGTACACTATAAAGCCCTAATTTAAAATGAGAGTGATACCATACACGTATCATGTGTGAGGCGGGTCGCCAGTCCGGGTTCAATGCACGGTACTGGAGGCTTGGGGCTGGTGCACTGGGACGACCCAGGGAGTGGGGGGGAGGGAGGAGGGTGGAGGGTTCGGGATGGGGAACGCGGGTGTGCCTGTGGCGGATTCGTTTCGATGTTTGGCAAGGCTAGTGCAATATTGTAAAATTTAAAAATAAAATAAAATAAAAAAAAATAAATTAAAAAAAAAAAAATGAGAGTGAAAGAGATTAGTGAGAAATCTTCCTAACACTACTAAATCTGTGTTAGGAACCCATCCAAAAAGGTCTAACACAATTTCAAGAGCAAATTTTGCTTATCCAAGGTTCTTAAAATAGAAATCTAAAAAATCTTTTTCACATCAATGCTCAATTTTAAATATCAATTCCATGGCTTAATACTGTCTAAATAGTTCATGAACCCATTCTTGCCTTACATATCCAATCAGTTGAGTTCAGTTCACTCAGTCATGTCTGACTCTTTGCGACCCCATGGACTGCAGCACGCCAGGCTTCCTTGTCCATCACCAACTCCCGGAGTTTACCCAAACTCATGTCCACTGGGTTGGTGATGCCATCCAACCATCTCATCCTCTGTCGCCCCCTTCTCCTCCCGCCTTCAATCTTTCCCAGCATCAGGGTCTTTTTCAATGAGTCAGTTCTTTGCATTATGGCCAAAGTATTGGAGTTTCAGCTTCAACATCAGTCCTTCCAGTGAACACTCAGGACTCATCTCCTTTGGGATGGACTGGTTGGATCTCCTTGCAGTCCAAGGGACTCTCAAGAGTCTTCAACACCACAGTTCAAAAGCATTAATTCTTCGGTGCTCAGCTTTCTTTACAGTCCAACTCTCACATCCATACATGACTACTGGAAAAACCATAGCCTTGATTAGACAGACCTTTGTTGGCAAAGTAATGTCTCTACTTTTTAATATGCTGTCTAGCTTAGTCATAGTTTTTCTTCCAAGAAGCAAGCAACTTTTAATTTCATGGCTGCAGTCACCATCTGCAGTGATCTTGGAGCCCAAAAAAATAAAGTCTGACACTGTTTCCACTGTTTCCCCATCTATTTCCCATGAAGTGATGGGACCAGATGCCATGATCTTCGTTTTCTGAATGTTGAGCTTTAAGCCAACATTTTCACTCTCCTCTTTCACTTTCATCAAGAGGCTTTTTAGTTCTTCTTCACTTTCTGCCATAAAGGTACTGTCATCTGCATATCTGAGGTTACTGATATTTCTCCTGGCAATCTTGATTCCAGCTTGTGCTTCATCCAGCCCAGCGTTTCTCATGATGTACTCTGCATATAAGTTAAATAAGCAGGGTGACAATATACAGCCTTGACATACTCCTTTTCCTATTTGGAACCAGTCTGCTGTTCTGTGTCCAGTTCTAACTGTTGCTTCCTAACCTGCACATACCATTGCCCAAAGTTAAATCATTAAGTCAAAGTTAAATCACACCTTAACTATGGCAGTCATCTGGTACCTCTCTTCTGGGCTCATCTCACCCTTTCCTCCACCTAGAAAAAACTTAGAAAATTCTATGACAACAGTCATGTTTTGATACACTACACTGTGGCATTCTTGGATTGCTCTCTTAATATGTGTTTGCTTGAAGGGAAGAAGGAATAGATGTTGGAACATAAGTTCTTTCCTACTACTGAAAATACAAACAATTCTCCTAGCCAAAAGAGTTTACCTTTTTTTTTTTAACTGAAATCAAATTTAATATTCACTTGGAGGTTCAAAATCTTATAGGAAGAGAACCAATTTGCCAAAATTATAGCTAGCTTTTAAAAATATCATTCAGTCCTCCTCTGTTCAAGATATCCTACTTGGGAAACAAATTCTCAGACTGCAACACACTGTTATATTTCCAAGGGTCATTTGCCAGTGGTATGACTCATTTTCTTCTTTCTTTGTTTTTACATAATTTCTAAAATTTCCAGTTACTTTTAAAGAAAAAAATATATCAGCAAGTTTGATCCTAGTTGTAGGTTCTTCACGCGTGCGTGTTAAGTCGTTTCAGTCGTGTCCGACCCTTTGGATCTATGGACTGCAGCCCGCCAGACTCCTCTGTCCACGGGACTCACCAGGCAAGAATGCTGGAATGGGTTGCCATGCCCTCCTGCAGGGGATATCCCCAACCCAGGGATCAAACCTGCATCTCTGGCGACTCCTGCATTGTAGGTGGATTCTTTACCGCTGAGCCACCGGGGAAGCCCTGTCGGTTTTTCACAGATGTCTGTATTAAGTTGAAGAAATTCCCTTCTATATCTAGCTTGCTGAATGTTTACTACTGAATGTGTGTTGAATTTTGTCAAATGCTCTATGGCTGATTATATTATTCTAATAACATGATAAATTACACTGTGCAAAGCTTACATTCCCGGAGGAAAAAACTACGCTTGGGTCAAGATTCCTTTAAAAAGTTATTTTTGGATTGCTAGCATTTTAAGGATTTTTACATCCAAATTCATGAGATATTGTCTGCAGTTCTCTTTTCTTGGGACATTTGGGTCTAGTTTTGGTAGTCTTTGTGCACGCATGCTCAGTCTCTCACTCTTGTCCAACTCTTTGTGACCCCCATGGACTGTAACTTGCCAAGATCCTTTGTCTGTGGACTTTTTCAGGCAAGAATACTGGAGTGGGTTGCATTTCCTACTTCAGGGGATCTCTCTGACCCAGGGATCGAACCTATACCTCCTGTCCTGGCCAAGCGGATTCTTTAACACTAGTGCCACTTGGGAAGCCCTTCTATTCTGATCATTATGAGTTGGTGGAGAGTGGGCCACCCCAAGGAGATCTCTTGGCTAGTTTCATGAGTGTGTGACCAGTGCAGTCACTCGGGGCCTCATGCACAGAGAGGCCTGTGTTTGGGGTCATGCTTTATGGTCCTTGACTTGAAATTTTTAATAAATTAACCTTTACATTTGTATTTTTAAGTGAAATATGATGAAACAATGGTGTATGCACTCAAGGCTTCAAGCCTTGACTTGCGTGTAGTCTTGACTTCCTAGGGCAAGGTCTCAGCTCCCCTCCTCCATGCCATGATCAGTGAGGAAAAGCCCACACTCCACTGTCACCCTCCACCCACAGTGGGGGGCCTGCACACAAGTCCAGGAGCCCCTCACTCATCTGCAATCCAGGTTCCCCTGGGCACCCTGGCATACAGGTAGCAATCCTTTGGGGTTGTCCCCCACAGTGAATTAGGGTTGTGGGACCACAGGAAGGGAAGATTAATTTCCTTGCTCCTGATTTGGGCATCACACTTTCAGTCCGTACTGAATCTCGCAAATTTTGCAGCCAGCCCGAGCAGATCCTGACAAGTCTGAATCAGTCATGGTGGTCTCTTCCACCAATTCTGCTTCGTATCTTGGCATATGTTGAAATTCCAGCCAATAAAGAAGGAGGAATATTTGCAGGGGAACTTTTGGGAAGGTTTTCTTACTCTTAAAAGAGACATAAGAGACTCCCTTTTTGCATGTGTGATCTGTCAATTCTGGACGTGATACTTGTACTGTCACCACTATTTATGATCATAAAGAGACCAGCCTGAGTACAAACCTATATGGAGGGGAGAGCTAGTTAGACTACAGAATGACAAAGGGGAGGACCCGGGGCACTTACCACAACTAAATCACAACTGTCCTACCTCTGGATTCCTTGTGATGTTAGTTAATATATTTCCTTATTGTTTAAGACAGAGTAGCACTTTCTGTTAATTGCAGCTGAAGCATTCTAAGCGCTGAAGACATTTTGATATATAAGATACTACAGCTTTGATAGCAATACAGACCTCTTAGAACCCATTTTATCAACTGTGAAAAATAACTGCCTATTCCTCCGAGTGAATTCTATATATTACACTGCTCATATTTTAAACGAAACCATTCAAAAACATGCCCTTTCCAAACTTGCTAGAATATTCTCAGTGGTTTCTAGATCACAGTTAACTAGATAGAAAAAAATTTATTCCTATAGATTCAGGTGAATCATCATGATAGATTTAACATGGTATATTAGAAAGAAGCCAACTTTCTATTAGATCTATTTTCTTTCTCTTCCTATCTTGGCCTTCTAAAATCAAGCTCATCATCAGTGAAAAGTGAAAGTGTCAGTCACTCAGTCATGTCTGACTCTTTGTGACCCCATGCACTATAGCCCTCCACGTTCCTCTGTCCATGGAATTCTCCAGGCAAGAATACTGGAGTGGGTTGCCATCCCCTTCTCCAGGGGATCTTCCTGACCCAGGGATCGAACCCAGGTCCCCTGCATTGTAGACAGGTTCTTTACTGTCTGAACCACCAGGGAAGTCCAAGCTGGGTACCACATAAACAGAGAATAGGAACATATTTCCACTGAAACTAGATATGTCACTGTATTATATCCGGTAAGAGAATGACACGAGCTTCTGGGCAGAGGTAGAAATGTTCTTCCTATGGAGCATTCCGGTATCAAGATCCAAATGGTCTGGAATCTCATCTCCACATAGCAAATCCATCATCAAGGAAAGCACCCCAGCAGAGGCATCCCTGTTCTCCTACTCCACACATCTGGGTCCTCCACACAAGGAAGGGTCCCACACCCTCAACAGAGGTCCTTTTTTTCCCAGGAGCAGTTTCTCTGTTACAGGGAGCCAGCTGTTCGATACAATAGATGGTCAGGCGTCTTCTGAGAGCTGCCTGAGTCTGCACAGCAAATGGTCTATTCATGGACAATCATAAAAAGAAGACAGCATGCTGACATTCACAATTGGAGAAATGATAAATCTGTGTTAGGTAAAGCATCTGAGCTTTAGGGACAAAAATCTCATCAGATTTGGGGGAAAAAAATCATAACTGACTGCAAAAACCCCAAACCAGTTAAAGCACATGATCACAGCTTTCTTAGAGATAACTTTTGGTGGTGAGAAAACTAATTAAACATTCCTTGGAAGCCATGGGGCTGAAGTCAGTGCGCTGACTAAGGGAGCAGCTGTCAGTGCAGAGTGGGTTTCTGTCCTAGTCCTGTTCTGACCTCAGACTTGAGCCTGAGAACCTGTCAGAAAGGTGCTCTCACAGTGCAAGACATCGAGTAGCAGCTGCCTGCACTCTGCGAGCTGCAGCCGCTGTCTCTCGATTAAAAAAACACAACACACCACCACTCTGCTTGCATACTGCATGACACACGGGGTGTGCGTAAGTTCTCCTGCTACCACAGAGGAGAGTGAGGTTTCGACTCCATTACTATGAATACACTCCTGTCCCGCAACAAAAATGACTCTACTACTGTCACACACAGGAACACAGTCATCTCAACAGGCTAGCAAAAGAAGCCAGACACAAAAACCACCTACTCCACCGGATCCATTTAAACAAAGGCAAAAACCAGCCAAATTCATCTCTGGTATTAGATGTCAGGAGAAGCCTGACCTTTGCACAGGGAGAGGAGAGGAGAGGGGGAGAGGACTGGTGGGGCGGGGGAGGGGGAAAATGTGAGGCACTTGAGGTACTAGTATTAATAGTTTCCTTAAACTGGGCTTCCCTGGTGGCTCAGACAGTAAAGAATCTGCCTGCAATACAGCAGACCTGGGTTCAATCCCTGGGGGGAAGATCCCCTGGAGAAGGGCATGGCAACCCTCTCCAGTATTCTTGCCTGGCGAATTCCATGGACAGAGGAGCCTGGCAGGTTGCAGTCACGGGGTTGCAAAGAGTCGGACACGATTGATTGACTAAGCATGGCATAGCAAATTCCTTAAACTGGGTAGTGGTTACATATGTATGTTCACTTTGGGATAAGTTATTGAGCTGTACACTTAGAATTGGTATACTTTTCTTTATGAATGGTATTCTTCAATTAAAATATTGAAAAAAGAAAAAAAAAAGATTAATTGCCAAACACAACGAAACTCATAACCACTCTGACCAAGCAACCTATCAACCCCGAATTAGGCAGCAGTTCTCAGCCAAGGTTTCCCACATGGTTTCCAGGCATGGAGTGTGACATCAGATATGGCTGGGACCTCAGCTGGGGCTGTCACCCAGGATACCTACCTCTAGCCTCTCCATGTGATCTGGGGTCCCTCACAGCATAGTGGCTAAATTCCAAAGCAGAAAGTGAGGTAGGATCACCTTATGACCTAGCCTCAGAAGTCAGGTCACTTCCTCAGTCACTTCCACGGCCTCCTATTTGTGAGAAGTGAATACTGTAAGGCAAGCCTGTATTCAAAAGGAATGGAACTGGATTCTACCTCAGGTGGGAGGAGCATCAGAGAGTCTGTGGATATGTTTTAAAAATCACCACAGCCCAGTGATGACCACAGATTATTTCCATTTCATGCCCAACATCTCCACAAGTCTCATTTATAAAAATAGCACCAGGCTGAGGCTCAAAGTCCAAGGTTTTGTCATCTAGGTCAAGCCCAGGTGCAGATGAGATGCCGCTATCAGGGCTTCATGGGAGCAGAGTCTTTATAATAGGTCTTCTTGACATGAAGCCCTGTAAACAAACAAAGTGCACACCCTATACACAAACACCCAGCAAACAGTGGTGGGACAAGCATAAGGTAACTGCTCTAAACCCCCTGTTCTAAAAAGAGGGGAAATAGGAAGCACATAGCAGATTGTAACAACTCTGAAATCCAGTCAATGTTGCCAGTTGCTTGATTAGGGCTTAGTCTCACTACCTGGGAATATCTCTCCAGGGCTCTTCTCTGCCCTCTGCATTCTTGGTTCCTCTGAATTATTTTTCCTTTTTCAAAAAATCCAGCCTGCATTTGCAGAAGAATGGTAGTTTTCTCAGCCTGGCACCTCCCCTTAGAAATCCGAGTCCAAATACCTCTTCATTTTAGCCAGTCTACGTTCCTTTTAGTCAAAGCCAGCAGAGACTCCTCCAATACAATTCTCTTAAAAATTCTGGGAGTTTTCTGTGAGTCATTCTAGAAGGCACTCCATTAGATCAAAGCAAAGACACACCATAAATGTTGAGATAGACCTTCTTTTACTTTAAAACTGCTATAATGTCCTTAAGAATATTAGAAGCTCTATCTAATCTATTTAATGAAAGAAGATAAGTGAGGCACAGCCATAAGATTTGAAGAGAACCTTTTGTCTGTTTAAAAGGGTCTATAAGATACCGCCTTATTAAATCATTCTGAGGTCTTGATAAAGGGTTTTATAGTGATGTGCTGACTTCATCTTTACACCATGTTTCCCTGAAAACACCCTTGGATTTCACCTTTGCCCATAAACCAATTCTTAATTTGAGAATCATCTACTATCTGGAGAGGCTAAGAATGAAAAAATTAATTTATTTTTTGAACCCAGCAAGTCCTGGCTGATTTATAGTTTGCATCTTGTATTTTAGTTTATTTCTCCTCTCTCATCATTTTATTATAAAGGGGAAAAGAAGCCAAAGGGTTACCTTTAACCTCTGTCTGGAAAGTTCTTTAGCTAGATCATCTAGTTCCTTAGGTACATTTTCAATTTTCCATATTATTGTGATTATGTTGCTAAATTTCCTCCACTTTACATTAAAGATCCTTTCCTTCAACTTCTGCTAACATCTAAGCCCTCACTGATGGCTTCCGTAAAGTCCTTTAGGCTCCTACTAACATGTCAAGGTTCATACAGCTTCAATCCACTGCCTAGTCCCAAAGCCAAAGCCACATTTTTAGGTTATTGTTATATCATTATTCTACTTTCAGGTACTAGAATCTATGCCAGTTATCCTTTTCTTGGCAAGATAACACTCCAAAACTCAGTGGCTTAAAACAAAAACAGTTATATACTTTATAAAACTATGACTTATCAAATTTCGAAACAAAGGTTTTGGTCAAAACATTTGTTCTGTGAGTAAAGTTCCCTGGTAGCTTAGCTGGTAAAGAATCTGCCTGCAATGCAGGAGAACTTGGTTGAATTCCTGGGTCAGGAAGATCCCCTGGAGAAGGGATGGGCTACCCACTCCAGTATTCTTGGGATTTCCTGGTGGCTCAGCTGTGAAGAATTAGCTTGCAATGCGGGAGATCTGGGTTTGATCGCTGGGTTGGAAAGATCCAACCCAGGTGGAGGGCATGGCAGCTCACTCCAGTATTCTTGCCTGGAGAATCCCCATGGGCAGAGGAGACTGGTGGGTTACAGTCCATAGGGTCATGACTCAGCAGCTAAGCACATGAGTAAAGGTGACTTTCCATAGGTGAAGATGACAATTTTTCAGAATTTCTTAGCTATTACTGGACAGTATTAGAAATGTTTCTGAAAATAAGAATAGCTACCTTTTAGAACACCCAAAAAAGATGTCCTTTTCATTATAGGGGACTGGAATGCAAAAGTAGGAAGTCAAGAAACACCTGGGGTAACAGGAAAATTTGGCCTTGGAATATGGAATGAAGCAGGGCAAAGGCTAATAGAGTTTTGCCAAGAGAATGCACTGGTCATAGCAAACACACTCTTCCAACAACACAAGAGAAGACTCTACACATGGACATCACCAGATGGTCAACACTGAAATCAGACTGATTATATTCTTTGCAGCCAAAGATGGAGAAGCTCTATACAGTCAGCAAAAACAAGACCAGGAGCTGACTGTGGCTCAGATCATGAACTCCTTATTGCCAAATTCAGACTTAAATTGAAGAAAGTAGGGGAAACCACTAGACCATTCAGGTATGACCTAAATCAAATCCCTTATGATTACACAGTGGAAGTAAGAAATAGATTTAAGGGCCTAGATCTGATAGATAGAGTGCCTGATGAACTATGGACGGAGGTTCGTGACATTGTACAGGAGACAGGGATCATGACCATCCCCATGGAAAAGAAATACAAAAAAGCAAAATGGCTGTCTGGGGAGGCCTTACAAATAGCTGTGAAAAGAAGAGAAGTGAAAAGCAAAGGAGAAAAGGAAAGATATAAGCATCTGAATGCAGAGTTTCAAAGAATAGCAAGGAGAGATAAGAAAGCCTTCCTCAGCGATCAATGCAAAGAAATAGAGGAAAACAACAGAATGGGAAAGACTAGAGATCTCTTCAAGAAAATTAGAGATACCAAGGGAACATTTCATGCAAAGATGGGCTCGATAAAGAACAGATATGGTATGGACCTAACAGGAGCAGAAGATATTAAGAAGAGATGGCAAGAATACACAGAAGAACTGTACAAAAAAGATCTTCACGACCAAGATAATCACGATGGTGTGATCACTTACCTAGAGCCAGACAACCTGGAATGTGAAGTCAAGTGGGCCTTAGAAAGCATCACTATGAACAAAGCTAGTGGAGGTGATGGAATTCCAGTGAAGCGATTTCAAATCCTGGAAGATGATACTGTGAAAGTGCTGCACTCAATATGCCAGCAAATTTGGAAAACTCAGCAGTGGCCACAGGACTGGAAAAGGTCAGTTTTCATTCCAATCCCAAAGAAAGGCAATGCCAAAGAATGCTCAAACTACCGCACAATTGCACTCATCTCACACACTAGTAAAGTAATGCTCAAAATTCTCCAAGCCAAGCTTCAGCAATATGTGAACCATGAACTTCCAGATGTTCAAGCTGGTTTTAGAAAAGGCAGAGGAACCAGAGATCAAACTGCCAACATCTGCTGGATCATCGAAAAAGCAAGAGAGTTCCAGAAAAACATCTATTTCTGCTTTATTGACTATGCCAAAGCCTTTGACTGTGTAGGTCACAATAAACTGTAGAAAATTCTGAAAGAGATGGGAATACCAGACCACCTGACTTGCCTCTTGAGAAACCTATATGCAGGTCAGGAAGCAACAGTTAGAACTGGACATGGAACAACAGACTGGTTCCAAATAGGAAAAGGAGTACGTCAAGGCTGTATATTGTCACCCTGCTTATTTAACTTATATGCAGAGTACATTATGAGAAACGCTGGACTGGAAGAAGCACAAGCTGGAATCCAGATTGCCGGGAGAAATATCAATCACCTCAGATATGCAGATGACACCACCCTTATGGCAGAAAGTGAAGAGGAACTAAAAAGCCTCTTGATGAAAGTGAAAGAGGAAAGTGAAAAAGTTGGCTTAAAGCTCAACATTCAGAAAACGAAGATCATGGCATCTGGTCTCATCATTTCATGGGAAATAGATGGGGAAACAGTGGAAACAGTGTCAGACTTTTTTTTTTTTGGCTCCAAAATCACTGCAGATGGTGACTGTAGACATGAAATTAAAAGACGCTTACTCCTTGGAAGGAAAGTTATGACCAATCTAGATAGCATATTCATAAGCAGAGACATTCCTTTTCCAACAAAGGTCCGTCTAGTCAAGGCTATGGTTTTTCCGGTGGTCATGTATGGATGTGAGAGTTGGACTGTGAAGAAAGCTGAGCGCCAAAGAATTGATGCTTTTAAACTGTGGTGTTGGAGGACTCTTGAGAGTCCCTTGGGCTGCAAGGAGATCCAACCAGTCCATTCTGAAGGAGATCAGTCCTGGGTGTTCTTTGGAAAGAATGATGCTAAAGCTGAAACTCCAGTACTTTGGCCATCTCATGTGAAGAGTTGACTCATTGGAAAAGACTCTGATGCTGGGAGGGATTGGGGGCAGGAGGAGAAGGGGACGACAGAGGATGAGATAGCTGGATGGCATCACTGACTTGATGAACATGAGTTTGAGTGAACTCCAGGAGTTGGTGAGGGACAGGGAGGCCTGGCGTGCTGCGATTCATGGGGTCGCAAAGAGTCAGACACGACTGAGCGACTGAACTGAATGCCACAAAACCTTTCAGCTTCTCATTTTCCAAAAGCAAGTGATAAAGGATGAAAGCTGTTGGAATGAGACTCAAAGAGTTCTAGGTGTCAATCTTGATTTGAACAAAGTTCTCTGGTCCTTGGTCTAAAGAATGAAAGGCCAAACTGAATACTTCCTTTCTGCACCTGAGTGATTATACATTTCTTAAGAAATGAACAGTTCTTAGAGCTCTTCTTTTGAGAAATTAGAGAAGCCTATCAGGCCCTTGGTACTAGGATCCTGCCTGCCTTTCTGGTACTGCTGGTCTTGGGTGGCAGCTCCTGCCATATGGACTCTTACCTAAAATGAAACCTGGGCCACTTGCAGTTCTTGAAGTGTCTGGGCTTGTTTTGTTTTCCCCTCATCCCAAGGCCTTGTCATGAGCCATTCACTCCTTCTGCCTAGAAACCTTCATCTTCCTGGTCCATTGTCTTTTTCCTCCAATTAGACCAAACTCTTGTTCTCAAAGAAACTTCCCTCATGCACTGAAGCAGATACAGCATCCCCAAAACCCACTCTAGGACGTCAAGTATGACACTGACACATGTCAGCTGTGCTTATGCTTTTGTCTGTTCACTCTCCTAATGGTGAGACTCTGGAGGGCAGAAACTGTACTTTTGGACATGCCTATCTTTTTAACATGTAGACTATACCTGGAATATAGTAGAAATTCAACAAATATTTGCTGAATGAATTGTATTTTAACTCTGCTGATAACATGGTTCAAGAAGCCACAAAGTCTAACAGTCAACTTTCAAGACTGTATTAACTTCTGTATTGTGGGTATTATTACAAGATATTAAAATCAAGCTAGGATAATGATTTAGTTCACATACAACTTTTATTTACTATGCTAAAGTAGCATAATTTGGGAGAGATTATCTATTAAGCAAAGAATATTAATTTTTACCTACAATATTTTCTATAACTACAGTTTTAAAAAAACAGCTCTATTGAGTGAATTCATATATAAAATTTACCCATTTAAAATATACAATTCAGTGATTTTTAGTATTTTCACAGAGTTGACCCACTATGGCCACCAATCTAATCTTAGAACATTTTTATCACTCTAAAGAGAAACCCTGCACTTATTAGCAGCCACTCCCCACTTACCTCTCTCCTGGCCCCTGGCAGTGACAAATCTTCCTGTTTCTATGGATTTGCCTATTCTGGACATTTCATAAAAACAAAATGATACAATAATGTGGTCTTCTGTGACTGGTTTCTGTCATATAGCATAATGTTTTTGGGGTTCAACCATGTTGTATTATTACAACATCTTTATCTTTTGCAATGTTTGGAAAATCAAGAGCTAGAAGAGAAACATGTTATCATCATTTTTGCAAATCTCTCCCAGAGAGCATAATATAAAAAGAGATCACTGAGTGAAGGAGAAAAGGTTGAGATTCAGAGGAGCTCAAAGCCTATTTAAAAAATAATTTTTATCGTTAATTTTGATTGGTACAACAATTAAAGACATTTACACAGACACATACAAAGAATAGTCACTAAGTTGATTTTGTTGGGTTTCTCCTTAATGCAAATGGAAGTTCAGAGACTTTGTTAATGGGTGTGTATCAACACAAATTGACACAGAGAACGGCAGCTGCCCTGCTCTTCCACTCTGTCCACACAGCTAAAACGCTCAAAAACGTGACACATGCTCAAAACTATAGACACTGGATTCTGCTGGTACAAAGAATCAGGGTAAATTTTTCTTAGATCTTGTAAGAAATGTTTCAAATTTAACCCCCAAGTATACCAATACTAATTGGGATCTGCTCAACTCACAAATCAAGCAAATTACACAACTGCAGTTAATAAGGGCTCATTGTAAGCCTTTGTACAACACTGCCTTAAAGAAAAATATGGGGTTACAATCTAATCTGGAGAGTTAAATAAATAATACAAGCCCATCTATGGCTAAGTACCAAAATAAATGTGTGATATAGACAATGGCAATAGCCTTTTTATAGCTGGAGTTACACAAGAGATTTTAAAATGAAATTCTTTTCTGTTTTCACCTGTCAGTTTATAAACATTAGAGTATATACGATTATGTTATTGTAACTGCAGCAAAGATTATTGAATTAATGACAGTCTATTGTTAATCTGACTTTATTTGTAAGACCAAATCAATTCCAAAATACTAATTTTATTATGATGGTGAAATAGCACTATATAAATAATGCTTCAAGAGTAGGTCACAGGCTGAGATCTTTGTTACACAAGAGTATAAAACTGAGAGCTGGAGGTCTTTGTCATACAAAACAGTATAAAACAAAAAACAGAATTGTCACTCCCAGGGAGGCATTGTATCTATTTGTAATAATCATAGGAAAAGTGACTTTTCTAAGTAAAAAGACGTAAGAGCTTTTTCTAAGACCGTCAAGATTTTAAAGTTACATGTTTGTTGGAGTCACAGTTTTTTAAAGCTGGATTTCATCCTGAAAGATTAAGCAGTATGACACTAAATAAATGGGACAGAAGGAGGTTTCTAATGTGAAGTGGTTTCCCCTAACTGAAAATTTCACCCAGAAATTTTTTCTGGCAGAAAGAAATACGTTTACTGTACAGATTTTTGGTACAAAAGCAAGTTTACCATAGAAGCTTTAATCTTAAACACTTGAGTTATGCATCATCAAACAGCAAATCAATTTATTTTAGCCAGAAAGAGAAGTAAAAGTATTTAATTAAAATCCTTGGTCTTTTAGTTTTGGACACTTCACAAAACCAGTGTATATGTTTTAAAACTCACACTGATAATATCTTATTTCAAAGGCTCATAACCTTGTGATAGATAATTGATTTTATCATTAATAATGACAACAGAAGTCATACTTTCTTTTCTTGAAAAAGCACTGAGGCTAAATAAACATTGATGGATTGAAACTTCTCAACCCTTCCAAAGCTCCCCAGGGACCATTCCCAAACCTCAAAATCCTGACAAAATCCTGAGCCACAGGGAAGACCTCTTTCCATAGGGTGCAGCCTCAGAGAGAAAACTGCAGCCTCAGAGAGAAGACGGACTTTCCTCAGGAGTTTAAATCAGCCCCTCCCTGCAAGGCATGAAATGAACCACTACTGTCTGATCACAGGTACCCCTGCTCCCTTTGAAAGAGACAAATTACAACAGGAACACTGGATGGGAAAACGCCCGGTGCTTTGTCCCTTGTCTGGACAGCCTCACTTTCCCACAACAGGTAGGCAGAAGCACAGACTGTTGCTGAATACTCCAGACCTTGCCAAGATGCTGAGATCCACTGGTTTCCGCGGCTATCCCATTTTCTACTGATCCTGGCTCTTCGCCAGAGCTTAATTAAGCCACTGAAAATGCTAGATGGTTAATCCTCTCTGTATTGCACCCACCTACAATTATTTGCAAAGCACTTCGATATGTTTTCCCTCTTCCCAAAGATAAAGATAAGCACCAGACTATTAACAGTGTACCTCAGGGTGTGTGGATTGTGCGTGCAGGCACCCAGGGTACTGGTAATTGCTACCAGTACTTACTGTAAAGGAGAAACTCAACTGCTAAGGCCAGGGTTCAGAAAGCCATTCCAAAATACATGTGGAGTTTGGTTTTATTTGTTAGGGTCTGGAATAAAATGCAGAAGACTTCTACAGTTTAATCATGTTTAACCTTAGGGAACTAATTTTCCATTAAGAGAAAGAAAACAAGTATTTGGATCACCCTCTATGCTGTGAGTCCTTTTTATCATACGAACAAAACATTATAGTGCCTTTGAAATTCCCAGAGTCGCTGCTGTTCATTAAAAGGAGAAAGCACCCTTTTAAGACTGAGGTGCTTTATCTTTTACAAAATGAAAAGATCAAACATAAAACCTTATTTGTAAGCAGGGCAATGGTGTCTCTGGGTCTCTCGCTAAGATCAACAGCGATGAGGATGAATGAGGGGAAGCAGTGACAATGGTCAAAATGGGTGAAAGGAAGCTCTCTGTTGAGGCCAGCCTTCCCTGATTGCAATCTTTAGACCCAAGCCCATAACTCTGTTTAACTACTATATCCTGACTAAAAAGTTAATTCTGCTCTAATGAGAAGCAAGTGAAGTCACATGAGGAGAGGAAGACTGAGTAACCTAATTGAGCCCCTACAATCTGATATCAGAGAAGATCTGTATTTGAAGATAATTTAAGGATATCTGAATTGGATTCAGGAGAAATGCAGGAAATTGATTGGTCAGGCTAATTATTCTCTCTTTTTGACAACAGGGTATCCCACTACACACACCAAATAATTAAGTGATCTTCTCTCATTCTGTATTCTCTAGCAACAGACTTGATAGATGCTCAGCTTCCATCTTCCTGATAACAATGAGGAAATCTTTAAGGGACCAAAGTGACAGGAGTCACTTGTCAGCTATCCAGTGCCAAATTCATATTTTCACTTTATCCCCCAAATTTCCCCCATTCTTCTTGTGCTTCAAATATCTGTACTTAAAATTTCCATTACTTTGTAGGAGAATAACACCAGAAGTTAACTGCTTTCCCTATTAACTATCATGGATACACAGGAATATTCCTATTTGCTAAAGACAGAAAATTTCACACCTATACACACCACAATATGGTCAAAACAAAAGAGTGGCTTAATTAATTGCTGGCTGAGAGCCACATTCTTTCCAAATCGAGGCTTCTGCAAGATGGCATATGGTTTATTTCTTACAAATATGTAAAGCCTTTTGAAGTGATTATACTTGTATCTGTCAAAATAATTCTATACATGAAACTGTACAAAAATTTTTAAATATTATTTGCAAAAAAAAATGTCATTATAAGAATTTGGAAATAGTTTTCATTTCTAAGAGTTAAGACAGTGACCAGTATGCATTTTAGCAAATATTTTAATTTCACATAGTGGTTGTTCCATGTAGAATATACCAACATTTCTTAGGAACATTAACAGGAAATATAACTTTTAAATTTTTATTTATTAAAAAAAATTTTTTTTGGCCATGCCATGCAGAATGTGGGATCTTAGCTCCCAGATCAGGGATCAAACCTGCGTGGGGAGCCTTCACCACTGAATCGCCAGGTAAGTCCCAACAGGAAATATAATTTTTAAAGTGAAAAGATTATTTCTTCTTTTTTGGACAATGTTTTCAAAGGCAGAATATATTCAACACTTGATTTTTTATTATTTATTCTATTAAATTTAATCATTATGCCATTTTTCCCCCAAAATCGTGCTTATATTGAGGATAGTTTAAAAAAAAAAAGGCATTTAATCTGAGTTCCCTGATGGTAAGAGTTTTATATTATTCATCATTATAGCTCCAGCACCTAGGATACAGGAGGTTGTGATGATCTGTCATCCCTGAATAAAAACAGTCTCCCTGAATAACCTCACAGTCTCAAAGAAGGCAGCGCACCCAGCCCTAGCACCCTCGGAGCAGTGCGCAGCAAGAGGGCACGGGCTAAGCCGGGTCCACAGAACTCTGGCTCAAAAGGCAGCACCATCCAAGCGCTCGGGCATCCAGGGTGTTCTCTCCTCAAGGCTCCAGTGGGATGATAACTATCCACTTAGACACATACAACATACAGCTAAACATTTAGGAGATGGCAAGTGTCAAAATATTAGAAAAACCTCGAAGCTGCAAGGTCTTAAAACTGTTTTACTCTGTCTCCTGCCTCAGTTCTATCCTGGTAGACTTCATAATGCTTGCTACTAGTGATCATGTGAATCAGAAAAACTAAGATGGCAGATTTTTATTTTTAAATGGTAACCCAATACCTACTCCAGAGCCGATCACCTACTGGGCTTTAAATAAACATTGTTCAATAATGAATTATGGAGGTGAATGAAACACAGGTACGGCGTGCTCTCGTGGTAAATGGATTTTCATGGTTGGTGGGAACACATTTCTAAATGTTTTTTCTTCTGCTAATATAAACGTATTTTGTTTCCAAAGGACATCGAGGATGTAAGGTATCAGGGCTGACTTATTCATAACTTTGGCTCCTTAGAATACTGAAAGAAACTAGAAAGGACAGAATTTATTAACATAATTAATAGCCATAAAGGCTCAATTCACTCCAGCGTACTTATGACTGGGGAACATGGACCTCTTGCATATATGAGCTGACACTGGGGGATCAGGGCAATAAAACACAATGGATAAAACCAGTAGGCAAGCAAGCGAGACAAAGCTATGAGAGACAGATCTTTCAAAGTGACTTAATATGATGGGCTTGTATGGGGTGGAAACATAAAAATTATCTTTACCTCACACACCTGAGAAACTAAAACTGAGCCAGGCTTACTCCATCTTGAGTCCTGGGAATGCACTGTGTCATCAAAGGGAAGTGTATATGCAAACAGCTGTGGCAGAGGCTATTTTAAAGTACCCACCTTGTGGCTCTTTTAGTCCCCCTAATCCATTATCTATTTTCAGTTAAAAATCATTAATGCCCAGCATATAAGAACTGAGAGACAGACAAAAAACACACATTTTTCCTTTTCCTATGGGGGTGGTAACCAGATGTCAATAGCTGCAGCTGTGACTATATAATTACCTGTTTGCATTAACGGAGACCACAGTTTAGATTTAATAGGTCAGATGACAATGCAGCCAAACGCATTTAGCCTATGATTACCCCTTTTCAAACATTCTCTCACTCGCAACTTCGACCCTGGGAACATAGCAGGCACAGACTTAGGTCAATAAGAAACACTGGCCGGCACAATAGGCCTTGCCTCAAACAGCGCTGTTGACAGACACCAGCACAAAGGAAATGAATAGAGTCCCCCTCAGTTCTCACACAGAGCGAAGAATGACTCAGTGTACTGCTGCTTTGGTGCTCTGTTTGTACAGTGTATACAGCTTTTGTCCTCAGCCACTGTTCACAGCTCAATGGGGGCTAAAGAGCCGAGGAAGTGAAGGCGGAAGAATGGTCCACACTCTTCCCGGTGGCCAGCAGTTGTCTCCACAGGCACAGAACAGGTCAAGTGAGAACTGGAAAGTCACTCGATAAAACTCCTCCTACTCCAGCTTACAGGACTAAAGTGATTTCTGAGTTAAAATACAAAGAGGGCATTATTTAGAGTGCCTAGAAAAGCCTAGAAAAGTCACTGTTAGTTTGATACTAATATATTTATTGATTGAATTACTGGCCTTTTGGCATTTCGTTCTCTGTCACATTTCTTGTACTTCTTTTTTAAAAGCTTATGTTAGGTGCAAAGAGAAATTGGGGCTGGCTCGCAGTAGGGAACTAAAGTAATGCAAGCCAGGACTCACTAGAGACCACAGGAAAAGGGGTGGAGAGCAGGTGAGGAGTCAAAATCCAGGTAGTGGGTCCAAGGCATCAGTAAGGCCGGCAGAGGCATTTCTTCACTTTGGTATAAACAGCATACTGTCCCAGGTATACACACATCTCTCTTTATGCCTACTTCCCAAAGTAACAGGAGTTTAACAGTAAATAACCCAACACAGGGATAAAGTAGACTTCTAAGACAATTCAGTGGAGACTGTGAACAGATAGCACCATAGGCTTAAGACTAGTTTGCTTGATACTGGCCAAGAAACCTAGATAAAGTGAGGGACAGGTTCCAGCGATGAATGAAATGTCATTGGCTTGAGCCGAAACCATCTTGGCAGAAATGCATTTGCATTTATGTACATGTTTTGAAACTGGACTGTGTTCAAACTCAATCATACTAGCTGTGTGATGTTGCATAACCCCTCCAATTCATAATTCCTGCATCTGTAAAATGGAACGTCCCTCCATTTCTTTATCCCAAAAAACAATTATGGAGATAATAATAGTACCTACTTGTACCATTGATGCAATGGACATGAACCTGGGCAAACTCCAGGAGATAGTAAGGGACAGGGAGGCCTGGTGTGCTGCAGTCCTTGGGGTTGCAAAGAGTTGGACACAACTGGGTGACTGAACAACAACAACTTCATTGGTTGCTGTGAAGATAAGATACACGTAAAGCACATAGAAGAGGACCTGCTATCATGTAAATACTCAGTAAACACTGCCTATACTCAGTGCTAGTCCCTATTGCTCTCAGAATCACTACTCTAATTCTCTAGCACTAACACCACAAACTCCATCATCGCTCCTGCAGAGAGAACTGCCTTTGCAGGACTCTACAGAAGTCTTGCCAGATAATTTAATTAAGATCACCAACCCCTAAGGCCAGGAGGTATTTCATGTACTCAGAGGCTGTTTTTAGTGGTCCCCAGTAAAGAAATTCAAGCTTTATTAACTAACACTATGCTGTTGTGTCCGACTTTCTGACCCCATGGACTATAGTTCACCAGGCTCCTTTGTCCATGGGCGGAGAAGGCAATGGCACCCCACTCCAGTACTCTTGCCTGGAAAATCCCATGGATGGAGGAGCCTGGTAGGCTGTGGTCCATGGGGTCGCTAAGAGTCGGACATGACTGAGCGACTTCACTTTCACTTTTCACTTTCATGCATTGGAGAAGGAAATGGCAACCCACTCCAGTGTTCTTGCCTGGAGAATCCCAGGGACGGGGGAGCCTGGTGGGCTGCCGTCTATGGGGTCGCACAGAGTCGGACACGACTGAAGTGACTTACCCTACTTTGTCCATGGGATTCTCCAAGCAAGAATATTCGAGTGGGTTGCCATTTCCTTCTCCATGTGAATGGTATACATGTGACATAAGTTATAAATAAGATACATAACCCTATTAATATTTGAACTTTTTCAAAAAATGTGTATGATTTGAATTTTTCTCAAATCTACATCAACTGTAAAGCCTAATAATTATTCCTAAGGGGGAAAACAATAGCAATTTTATGGCAGCACTAGTTACTCTATTGTCTAAATACTCTTCTAAGAGACTTATCCAAGGTATAATATTTTTACAGTGAAAAAATTAAAGGGCAAAGCATTAAGTAACTTGCTTAAGATTATACTGTATTTAACAGTATAATCTTAAGCAAGTTACTTAATGCATATTTAAGTATGAATTTATATTACATATTTAATGTAAATCCAGGCAGTAACATTCCATCTTGTGCTCATCAACACTACATTGTACTATTTCATTAATATTCCTATGAAAGCATCTGTAACAACTTGCTAAGTAGTAACTATTCTTACTCTTACACTTAACAAACGAAAGCAGTCCTTTCCATGGAAGATTCTGGCACAGAATCAAACCATATACCCACAGCAATCTCGTAAATGATAATATACTATGAACTAAAATGTTTAATGTATATCCTTTTACCCTTTTTGAGGAACAGGTAGTTGCTGACTACTAGTCCAGTAGGAGTCAAAAAGTAAAATGCTTTGTTTAATTGCTTTCATCACCACACAACCGTAATTAGTTTTGTGCTTATGAATTTAATCTTACATGTTAATTATATCTGCAATGATTCTGAGACTGCAACGAAGTTAATTAATGAAAAGTAACTGCCTTGAGGATAGATGCTTTAAGCATATAAATGATTACAAAAAGAAAAAAATGTACCCAATTTCAATAACTTTCAGAATGCCTCCCCACATCTAAATCTCTCATGGTATTGGTCAATTGAAACATCAATACCAAGCAAGAACATGTCAGAAGTTTTAGTAAAATTCTGCCCTTATTTAAAAATTCATTCTATATGGCTCTGATTTAACTTATTCTTCAAAATCTAGACTTATATAAACATAGACAAATATTCATGAATGACCTTTATCACAATGAAATTAAAAACAAAGATACCAGACTTCCATACCCAGCAGTATGTTAGGATAAGTAAAATGACCAAAGCTCCTGCTAAAAAGAAATAAACACAGTGGTTAAAATACCCCACAAAACAGTTTTCTTTAATTGTATCAGAGTCAGCAGTTTACAATTGATTATAGAAAGGTAGAAAAAGAAAAGAGAGCCAGAACTCAAAGAATAAACAGAGCACAGAAGCTGGGTTTTGAAAACTTGAGCTTCTTTTAACATTTTTATAGACACAAAGAGTCACTACATAATGGGAAAAAAGGGGATAGTTACCTAGAGGATAGGAAATTCTAAATTTGTAGAAAAGAGGTAAAAAGTCTCAAGTTAAATACAGCAAAAATTTAAAGGATTCCTGACAGAAAAGACAAATCCACCATCAAAATTCTTTTAAAAATGGAACAGTTAAAAAAACTGATTCAAACAATTGACTTTTAAAAAGGAAATTTTAACAAATATAAAAAATTTGGTAATATTTTCTCTGGCCACAATACAATTATGCTAGAAATTAATAATAAAAAAATTCTCATTTGGAAATTTGAAATATACTTCTGTACAATTCATAAGTTAAGAAATAATGGAACTTTGAAAATAACATGAAAATATATAAATTAGCCAAGTTGTTCAAATGTACTATATAACAATAAAGCAGTTTAATTCTTATAAACTATTTTATTGAACAGCCTGCAGTTTGTTTGGCTTTAGTTTTTTATAATTTATAAAAAGAATACTTGATTATCACAGTATAATCATGTATGCTAAGTATAACATATGATCAATATTTTTTCATTAAAATAAACTATGTTCTGTTTGTGTGTGTGCTCAGTTGTGTCCGACTCTTTGCGACCCCATGGACTATAGCCCTCCAGGCTCCTCTGTCCATGGGATTCTCCAGGCAAGAATACTGGAGTGGGTAGCCATTTCCTCCTCCAGTGGATCTTCCTGACCCAGGGATTGAACCTGCATCTCCTGTGTCTCCTGCATTGGCAGGTGGATTCTTTACCCACTGAGCCACCTGGAAGCCCCATGTTCTATTTTACTCTATATTTATCAAGAAGCTCTCTTGATTAGGTTATCCCAAAGTATTATCTGTTTGAAAGAGTTTGGCATCTTAAAATTTTTCATCTTGAAGGTATATATTTATGATTCTTTGAGTTTAATGTAAATATCCTTTTTAAAAACTTTTGAGCATTTGCATACATGTATGTAAGGCACCCTTGATCCCTGAACACCATAGAAATAATGTTATGTCCCCCTAAAATTCATATGTTAAATCCTAATGCCCAAGGTGATGGAGTTGGGGGCTTTGGGAGGTGATTGGTCACAAGGGTAGAGCCCTTATGGGTAGAGCGGTTAGTGACCCTCTAAAAGAGACCCCAAAGACCCCCTGCAACTTCCACCAACTGAGAACACAGTGTGAAGATAGCTGCTATGAATCAGGAAGTAGATCCTCAACAAATACCAAATCTGCTACTGCCTAGATGATAGGACTTCCCAGTCTTTGGGGCCATGAGAAGGAAACACTTGCTGTTTAAGCCACCTCATGTATGGTATTTTTTTTTACAGCAGCCCAAAGAGACTAAGATACTGAATAAGTTCCATTTTTCTCTATATTAAAAAACTGGCTATAAAACTTGGCAAGAATCATTTGAAAAAAGTTAGGAAAAGAACAGTAAAAACCAGAACCCTGAATTAAGTGTTCAGAGATATACTGGATATGTACTTGGATTTAAAAACTTGTGTTGGAACCCATACCACTGTGTTTCCCACTTAAAATGGCTAATTTTGGCAATGTTCAATTCAAATGCCTAAGCTGGACTGAAAATATGAAGGCCTGACCTGTATTTTGAATCACTGAATCCAAGGATGTGGTCTGAAGGCCAAATACTTTTCAAAAATGGCAGCCTAGTGTGCTTGACAGCACATCCCAGTAGCATATCTTTTAAAAACCAAGAAAGAGACGAGAACAAGAAGGGTTTGATGTATAGATACTGACTCTCAGCTCTCCAAAACAGAAATTAACCTAAACTAGCTTAAGTGTTGGAGAAGGTGATGGCACCCCACTCCAGTACTCTTGCCTGAAAAATCCCATGGATGGAGGAGCCTGGTAGGCTGCAGTCCATGGGGTCGCTGAGAGTCGGACACAACTGAGCGACTTCACTATGACTTTTCACTTTCATTCATTGGAGAAGGAAACGGCAACCCACTCCAGTGTTCTTGCCTGGAGAATCCCAGGGACGGGGGAGCCTGGTGGGCTGCCGTCTATGGGGTCACACAGAGTCGGACACGACTGAAGTGACTTAGCAGCAGCAGCAGCAGCTTAAGTGTACTTCCCTGGTGGCTCAGATGGTAAAGAATCTGGCTGCAATGCAAAAGACCTGGGTTTGATCCCTAAGTTGGGAAGATCCCTCAGAGAAGGGAACGGCTAACTACTCCAGTATTCTTGCCCAGAGAATTCCATGGACAGAGGAGCCTGGTGGGCTATAGTACATGGGGTTGAAAAGAGTCAAACACAACTAAGCAACTAACACTTTCACTTTACTTTCAGCTTAAGAAGAGAGAGAAAAAGTGAATTCATTATAAGGCTATATGGTGCCTTCAGAAACCCTTGGAGCAGACTTCTCTTGTGTCTCTTGCATTGGCAGTTAGGTTCTTTACCACTGTATCACCAGGGAAGCACCTCAAGAAGGGCAGGGTCCAGAAACTATGAGGAGCTATGCGAGACTCGGGCAGTGAACTTTCTCTAATGCATCTCACCTCTCTTCTTGCCACATGACTATGTAATTCCTTCTTCTCTGAACCAGCTCTGTTCTTCAGTCTGCATGGCATACAATATGGTTACTCAAAACCTTTCAATTTATGTTAAAGGCCGAGATATATGAAGAGACTAATCACCTTTTCCTTGTTCACAATTCCAAAATCCAGGGGATGGAATTTTGGTTTGATTCCAGCTTGGGGTCGGTGCCTACTCTGGTCTAATCAGGTGAAAGAGCCCACGTGGCTTCAGCATGGCTGCCCATAGCCCACTGTTTGGGTGGTCAGGTGTCACTAATGGTACTGTTGGAAAACAGTGTTGAAAACTGCAAAAGACACTCAGCATAAGCAAGAAACAAGGGTTGTGCATGAGCAATATGCTTTCTGATGGAATTTCAAATTGCCCTATACACGTGGGGCTAGAGGTAAAGAACCCACCTGCCAATGAAGGAGATGTAAGAAATGTGGGTTCAATCTCTGGGTTGGGAAGATCCCCTGGACAAGGAAATGGCAACCCATTCCAGTATTCTTGCCTGGAGAATCCCATGGATAGAGGAGCCTGGCGGGCTACAGTCCACGGGGTCACAAAGAGTCGGATATGACTCAACTGACTCAACTACCTACCCAGTAGATAGGTGTCATGTTGGATAACCAAGGTTGAGGGCGTTGCCTGAGGCCTTGGGTAGGGGGATGGGAAACCAACTGGGCTCCAAGCAAAGAGGTGGAGGGTAGATTTCCTCAAGTAGCAAAAGAGGATACAGCAGAGAGAAGTGTGGCCAGCACTGCCCCAAAGAGCTGATAGGACGTGTTGAACATACATTCAACATGCAGAGAAACATATAAGTTTCTCTATATTTGATTAGTGACTTCTGACAGAACTGCTAAGTTCCTTTTCCCTGGAGCCTTTACTATTAATAAATATTTTGAGATTTTGATGCCTATACTAAACATTCTGCTTGGTCTCAATTCACATAATTCGACACATACTCTTTATATTATCTACTCATTCTTTAGGAATCAATTCAAATATGACCGACCTCCTCTGTGAAGCCTTCCTTGACTGCCTCTGGCATTTATCCACTCCTGATTATAGAGTTTAAGAGGCAATCTAGAGGTGGTTAAGAGTATAGGCTTTGTAATCAGACTTCAAATGTTTGAATTCAAGCTCTGTGAGTGGGTGACACTTGGCCTTGGACAAGTTATTCAACTTCTCTGTGCTCTCAGTTGCCAACACTATAAAATAGGAATGACATTGTGTGCCAATTATAATGTTGTAAGGGTTAATGAGTTGATACATGTAAAGCATTTGCCTGAATCATAGCGATTGGTCATTAAATATTAGCTTCTTGTTTAAAAGTTACTCCTATAGCTGAGATTATGAACTAGACTTTTATATTAAGTCAATCAATTTAAGAATTCCCTTTCTTAGGTGTGGTATAAAACAACAACAAAACAAAGAGGGTAATTTATATATGAACTTCAATGTAATTTCATTTACTTCTCAAAAAGTGACTGAGGATAATGTACTAAACCTATTTAAGAAAAAAAGGCATTTATATGGAAAGGCTTTTCTTTTGAAGTCATTCACCAGGGAAGTAGAAAAAAACTTCAAAATCTTAGATATCTATTTGAATTTCAGAGAAGAAAGCAAATATTGAGCCCAGCTTTGGGCTATTGTTTTTTAAATGTATAGAAAAAGAACTTAGAAATCTGGACTGAAATCTCACAGAGCAAAATTTCCATCATTTATCAAACCAAAAATTTAGCCAAAACTATATTTCATGAAATCCTGCAGGTTTTCAAAATAAGTAGAAACAGTACAAAATCTTTTTATGAGACCTGCCTTTTCTCTAATTACTAAAGTAATGTCTGAAATGGAAAAGACTGAGTGATGGAAAAATCTGGTCATCTGCAACAAAAGAAAAACAAATGATGGCTATGCAAGGTGAGAAGTAAATGGTCCTCAAACGCCTCCTCTGTAATGTTATTAGATGCATTCTCATTTTGTCTTATTTTGCTTCTGAACTATCAGCTATTAAGAAAGGGTAGACGGTAAAGAATCTGCCTGCAATGTGGGAGACCAGGGTTTGATACCTGGGTCGGAAAGATTCCTGGAGAAGGGAATGGCTACCCCCTTCAGTACTCTTGCCTGGAGCATTCCATGGACAGAGGAGCCTGGGGGGGCTACAGTTTATAGGGTCACAAAGAATTGGACACAACTGAGCAACTAACACTTTCTTCACTTTCAGAAAAAAGATACACAGAAATCTGGAAATAAGAGTCACTTCTTCTTCCACAGAATACATTTCTCCTTGGATCAATTTCATTCATTCAATAAATATTCACAGAGCACCTACTATGACACATGTCTGGCCATAGCAGTAAATCGAAGAGCCAAGCATGTGTGTTGCTATTTCAACAAATCCAGCCACCTTATATGCTGCCATGAGGAATATATGGCTCTACCTCCAAATTATCACCATTAGTGACTCCAAAAAATAAAATTACCTTGCTCCCAGATTTCCAGACCATGGATTTTTAACCTAAGTTCATGGGTCTCTAAAGGTTAATGAATGTGTTGGGGGAATTGTGAACCCTGTGCTATTACATGCAAAATGTGTGTAGTATATACAAGTGTAAACTTTCCTAGACACACAATGTGCTTTCACTATATTTTCAAGTGGGCCTATGACCCCCAAAGTATAAACCATCACTGCTCTAGGCACAGGAAAATTCCAATAATTCTATCCTACTGAAAAGACTGCTGCCATATACCAACGTGGACAGCAGCTGGTAGATTCTCATCTGACATTTTATAGCACAATATTCTACGATTTTATTGACAAGTTACATTTTACGCATCTAAGTTCTGACTTCTAACGTTCTGAGTACCAGCAATCTAGTCAAGTCTGTTAGACAAAGACTTCTTCCAAAAAAACTGTTTACAGAACTTGGGCTCCAGCAACTCTTGCAATATAATTCTTGTGTATAACTGAACCACAGAAAAATAACTCCTTAATTTGTGGTTAGAATAACCACTGCAGAAAAACCTACGGTGGGTGGCATGAAACTATCACAATTATAAAGTAACCAAGCAAATAATATACTACGTCTATAACAGATAGAATGTTATAAATCCAAAACATACAGTGCTATAAATAAAGTCTGAGGTTATTTGCTGGGATCCTCTGACTAACACGGCAGTGACAAGGACCTCTCTGAGCTTGTTTTATAAAGGACTAACTAGAGCCATTTGACGGTAGACTCTGTGGCACCACATGTATTGTTTGGGCTAAGAAATGAGGTGAACTGCACTGTATAGCAACTTTGGGAAAATGCTGCCTTTAATATAAACAAACAATGGACTTTCCTTTAGAAGCCATGATAAGGGAGAGGAGGGCAGCAGGATTAGTCCTATGAAATCAGCATGCCTGCAATTTTGGAAACCATGAATAAGAGCAGTCAGTGTGTCTAAATGCCTATTTGTTGACAGATGTAATCAGATCATTTCCCCCCAAATTAAAATCATAGATTTTAGAGTTGGTAAGTCACAAAAAAGATCAACAAGCTGATGGGACTGAGGACCAAAGACCATGCATGACTTGCTCAAGTTCACAAAACGAAACACAAAGGAAACCGGGCATCCCTGATGCTGCCATTTCTTTTTCAGGAAAGACTATCGCTCTCTGTTTGCATCTGCCTAGGATTCAAAATGTCTTGACTTGGGGAGAGAGGAGACACACCTAGTTTTATGGCAGGTGACACAATGCTTTTGAGTCCTTTTCTTGGCAGGGAGAGTTGATCAAGTGAGTGAGTAGCATGGACAGCATAAAAATCTAACTTTTGGCACAACCTTACTCCTTTCAAAAACTATCCAATAGAGTAAAGCAAAGGGAAGCAGGAAGTTAGAAATGCAAATTCTAATGTGTAGCTCCAGAACCACGCCTTGACAACCAGCTGGGTAACAGAATGTTCTGTTGGCCAGGTACTCACTGAAATTTATCAGGAATTCCAGAAGACACTGAGTATGGATGGTTTTCTTAAGACAGTACAGTGCTTTGACCTGGGCTCCCAGAGACACTTTCAGAGTACTTACGGGATGAAAAGTTGTCATAATGCCTCGAAGATATTACTTGGCCTTTTCCATCATTCTCAAGTAAACACTGGATTTTCTAACTACAAAACTGAATGAAAAGAAAACAGAAGCCTATGAAAACATTCCCCGCCCCCCTTAAAGAGATCTGTGACAGTTTCAAATATAATCATGAATTATAACAAGATAACCATATGAAAAAAGTTACAATATAATTCACATAGCATATAATTCACCCATTTAGAATAAGGACTTCAATGGCTTTATGTATACTGTACTCACTAAAAAAAGAGTTGTGCATTCACTATCACAATCAATTCTTAAATATTATCATCACTCCAAAAAAAACGCTATAGCCCCTAGCCATCAACCCCTTAAGCCCTTCCCCTCCTCTTCACATCCCTAGGCAACCACTAATCTACTTTCCACCTCTAAATATATTTGCCTACTCTCGACATTTCATGTACATGTAATTGTACAATATGCAGTCCTTTGTGACTGGCTTCTTTCACCTAGCACAATGTTCTCAAAGTTCAGCCAGGTTGTATCTTCATCACTGTTTATGACTGATTCACACACACACATATAAATATCACATTTTGCAGTAGGTGGGCATTTGAGTTCTTTCCATCTTTTAGCTATTACGAGTAATACTGCTATGATCACTTGTTTATAAGTTTTTGAGTAGACATATGTTTTCATTTCTTCCAGTTATAAACCTGGGGATGGAATTGCTGGGTCATGTGGTAACTCTGTTTAAGTATTTCAGGAACTACCAACCTAATTTCAAAATGGCTACAGCATTTTATGTGTCCATTCATCAGAAAGTTCTTGCTTTTAAAAATCATAACAATGAAACAGATTGTGAATACAAACTCCTTATTTTCTCCTAACAGGTAACTGAAGAAAAAAATACAAGTATTGATAAATATGATTTTTAAAAATACATACTATTAGCATATGAAATTCAAATGCAGAGATCAAAAACACAGAAAGATAGCTTTAAATTGCTATTTTTAAAAAGGAGAGCCATGTACTAAATACTTCCTGTATTACTTAAACCAAATGGAAATATTACACATGGACTATACATATTGGGGCTTCCCTTGTAGTTCAGTCGGTAAAGAATCTGCCTGCAATGAAGGAGACTCAGGTTCGATTCCTAGGTCGGGAAGATCCCCTGAAGGAAAAGGCAACCCACTCCAGTATTCTTGCCTGGAGAATCCCATGGATGGAGGAGCCTGGCAGGCTACATTCCATGGGGTCACAAGAGTTGGACACGACTATACATCACTCTAAAATAGTGGGGAATCTTAAATATAATTCAAAAGGACAAATTAAATTTCTCAGAAACTAAACTAGAATTTATCTACTCAAGGATAGCTCATACTTTCAGTCATTAGAAAGAAGAAAAACTATCTTTAATATGGAAAACTAATGCATATTCATAGGGCAAAGTAAAGGCAGTATGCTGATCTGGAGAAGAAAATGAACGCTAGCTTCTACAACCATATAGTAAAGATGAAAAAGAGGTATTATCCAACAGGTTTGCGGCACACAATTTGGGAACAGCAACTTCCTAAACTATGCAGTAAACTGCATATTCTGGACAGTGAGGGGCTTTACTTCTATAAATTGGGTGTGCTTCCTATACAGGAAGACAAGGCAAGTTAGTATTTATAACTAAATGTGTAGCAGAGATTAAAAGAAAATTTGGCCAAGCACCACTAACTTCCACTGGTGCTTCTGCCAGGAGGGAGTTTATAACATTGGAAACAGCAGCAGGCTGACAAGTGACCAGGGGGAAAGTGTGATTAGCAGCAGAAGACAGAGGGAAGCTATTCAGATCAGAAGATCCGGTGCACACAAATCAGAGTTTTTATCACATTCCAGCACCAGCCACTTTGCCTTTTCTGGTCAGCAGTGGTTTTAGTCTTCCACAATTGCCTTTAACCTCACCTTTACAATCTCTGGACAATGATGGCTGACAAAGTAAGAAACACGGTTCACATCATAACCTAGCACCCAAGAGGCTCCTTCTGGGATTCCCTGGTGGCTTAGTGGTAAAGAAACCACCTGCCAATGCAGGAGACACAAGTTCGATCCCTGGTCTAGGAAGATCCCACATCCCACGGAGCAACTAAGCCCACAGGGCCACAGCGATTGAGCCCGTGCTCTAATGAGCCCATGTGCTGCAACTACTGAAGCCCACGCACCCCAAAGCCCACGTTCTACAACAAGAGAAGCCACCACAATGAGAACCCTGAGCATTGCAACTAGAGAGTAGCCCCCCTTGACACAACCACACAGGAGCCAGCACAGGAATGAAGACCCAGCACAGCCAAAAATAAATAAATAAATATTTGTTAAAAAAGAGAGAAATCTTCTGTACACACATTAACACACAACTGAAATAAGTTTCCAAAAAGCTATAATTAGTCTTGCTATGTGCAGTGCATTCTAATATATCCTATTCTATTTTACCAATGAAAAAATGCTGAGAATGACACAATACATTGTGGTTTACAGTCTTACATAGCTCAAAAATAAGTTAATAATATAAATAGTCAAAACTAGGGACTTGCCTGGTGGTCCAGCGGCTAAGACTCCATGCTCCCAATGCAGGGGCTGGGGTTCGATCCCTCATCAGGGAACTAGATCTCACATGTTACAGCTAAGACCCGGCACAATCAAATAAATAAAAAAAAATTAATATTATTAAAAAAAATTAGTCAAAACTAATTTTGCATATGAGCAGACAATGACAACTAAGTCACAAGTGTCACTTGGACAATAGAGATTTTAAGGAAGTAAGAGAGGTTAAAATTCAAATGAATCAGTCTTAAGAATAATAAAAGAAAGTCATATGAGCTCAATGCGAATCAGTAATTCTTATTATGGGGTGGGGTGGGGGGGGAGTAGCAGTTCTGACTTATTCCAAGATAAATTTTAAGTATTTTAAAATAAAGGCTGAAATATAAAACTATAAAATACTAGAAGGAAACATATGCCAATATTTCCACGGAGACAATGGTTTTTCTGAGCATGACAACCAAAGTAGAAAGTATAAAAGAAAAAGCATGTAAAAATCAATAATAATAGGAAAATGTTATATGACAAATGTAACCAACAGTAAACTGGTAGTAAATAGTTTTAACAGTTTGGCAAAGGGTATAAATTAAAAAGTGACAAATCCAAAGACTAATGAGCAATTGGAATAGGCAAATAAAACTGGAATACAACATTCATTCCAGAATTTAATAAATGGCAAGATGTTAACCACTGCTAGTCATCAAAAATGCGAACTAAAACAATGCCACTATTTTTGTCTATTAGACTACATGAAAGATAAAATGATATAACAACCAGTGTTAGGGACAAATAAGTCTCTTTGTGGCAAATGGAAAGTATGTGTAAATTTTTAGGAAATATACATCCTTTCCAGTCTTCCCATTCCAAAGAATTTACTTCAAGGAAATAGTCAGATAATCATACCAAGATTCATGCAGAGAATTATCTCTGAAGTGTTTATAAAAGTACTGAAAACTGGAAATGTCAATAATATCAATAGTTTAGTAATGGAATGCTACATGAAAAGTGAAAGTTAGTCGCTCAGTCGTGTCCGACTCTTTGTGACCCATGGACTGTAGCCCACCAGGCTCCTCTGTCTATGGGACTCTCCAGGTAAGAATATTGGAATGAATAGTATTCTACAGGGGATCTTCCTGACCCAGGGATCAAACCCAGGTCTCCTGCATTGCAGTAGTTTCTTTACTGTCTGAGCCACCAGGAATGCCCACTATGTGTGTGTGTATATATATATATATATATATATATATATATATATACATACACACACACACTATATGGTCTTTAACAATTTTCTTGATGACATACCTAGATATCTAACTATTTGGAGGGAAAACCTAGTTATAAAATTGTTGTTGTTTTAGAGGCTAAGTTATGTTCGACTCTTTTGCGACCCCACAGATTGTAGTGTGACAGGCTCCTCTGTCCATGGGATTTCCCAGGCAAGAATACTGGAGTGGATTGCCATTCCCTTCTCTAGGGGATCTTCCCAACCCAAGGAACCCATGTCTCCTGCACTGGCAGGCATATTCCTGACCATGGACCTACCCGGGAAGCAGTTATAAAATAGTACTCAAAAATAAGATTTTTTGTTAAGAGCTTTTTTTACATTATTTTTTTACTAGATGATCTCTGTTTATTTCTGCTAATTTACTTGAATTTATTGTATTTTGCAATAAGCTTGAATTATTTCTGTAATAAAATGATAAAAAAGATGAACATTAATTATATCTAACACTCATCATATACATAGGTCAGGAAGACACTACAATCTCAAAAAGATAAATTAGCTCAGCAAAGAAACTGACAATTTACCAAAAAAAAGAAATACTATTAATAAATAAACCTATGAAATGTTCAATCGGTTTGCATAAGCCTGAAAAATATTAATAAGCTTTGTGTGTGTGTTAGTCACTCAGTCATGTCCAATGCTTGTGACCCCACGGACTGTAGCCCACCAGTCTCCTCTGTCCATCGGATTTTCCAGACAGGAACACTAGAATGGGTTGCCATTCCCTTCTCCAGGGGATCTTCCCAACCCAGGGCTTGAACCCGGGTCTCGTGCACTGCAAGCAGATTCTTTACAGTCTGAACTACCAAGAAAGGTCAACTTATTTCCATTAATCTTTCTTCAGGAAATAGTCCTAGAAGTCTTACCCTCAAAGATGTTCACAGTTGGGCCACTTACAAGAGTTAAAACAGCAGAAACAACCTACATGTCTAATAAACAGGACTACTTAAAGAAACTGTGCTATATTAGGTGATATATAAAGCATTCTTCATAATGAAAAAGGCTGTACTACAAAATTAAGTGAGAAACTTGTGATTCAAAATTATACCAGGAGATTAAAACCATATACAAATAAGATGAAAACCTGTATCTAATGAGAAGACTGAAAGGAAATTCACCAAAATGACTGGCGGACCTATGAAGTGTTTTTTGTTGTTGTTGTTGTTGTGCCTGTCAGTTTAGCAGTTTTTTGGTTGTTTTTTTTTTGAGGTATAACTGACCATATAACATATTATATATATATATTTTCATATATTATATATTTTTTGAGGTATAACTGACAATATAACATTGTATTCGGGCTTCCCTGGTGGCTCAGAGGGTAAAGCATCTGGCTACAATGTGGGAAGCCTGGGTTTGATCCCTGGGTCGGGAAGATCCCCTGGAGAAGGAAATGGCAACCCACTCTGGTCCTCTTGCCTGGAAAATCCCACGGATGGAGAAACCTGGCAAGCTACAGTCCATGGGGTCACAGTCGGACACAACTAAGCAACTTCACTTATACTTTTCATAACATATTAGTTTCAGCTTGAACAACATTATGTTTCAATATTTGTATATATTGTGAACTGATCAGCACTGTTAAGTCTAGTTAACACTCATCACCATACATAGTTAAAGAATTGAACCTAAGAATTTTTCAAATTTTCCTACTTGGGAATTTCCCATAGCTTTTTTATGAGACTGCATTACTTTTGTAAATTGAAACAAAAAGAAAAAATTAACAATAGAAATTCCAATGTAAGTGCAATTTTAGTAGTTTGGCATGATCAATGGAGATAATTAGCTTTGACACTGCAGTGATCAATATATAGAATAAATAAATGAATTAAAGCTTTAATCTAAAATGAAGGAACCAACAGATTCAACTGAATTTGGTTTGGTCAGTAGCATATTTTTAAACAAGAGTATACAGAAGTATACTTAAAGAGTATACTTAAACAAGAGTATACAGAAAAATGGGAAAGACCAATAAGCTATCAATTTTCAGTGTAGAAGGACACAGTATTGGATATTTACAATGATAGATGTACACTTTTTTCTACTTTCCTTTTTTAATAATAAAAATACTGTTTAATTGCCCAATTACAGAAATCAAAAGGATAAACTATGGTTTATACTTAATAATGTTTCTTTATTATTTCACAAAAGCTTACTGCTACAAAAATGTTCAAATGTAAAAAGTGATACCTAGAGGCATTTTCTTCCTGGAAGAGGGCATGGCAACGCACTCCAGTATTCTCGTCTGGAGAATCCAGCGGACAGAGGAGCCTGGCAGGCTACAGTCCATAAGGTCACAAAGAGTCAGATGTGACTGAAGCGACTTAGCATATATGCATGCAGAGGTATTTTTTATTTGATAAACATGTTATTAAATATTTTAAAAGAAATGGAATGATCTGTTCTAAGTGAACAGACTGCTAAGGATTCTATCCTCCCAACACATCGTGCAACAGGTTGGGCTCCAACCCAAACCCTACTGTGTACTAGTTCACTGATTGCACAAGTCGCCTTACTTCTCTAGGCTTAGTCTCCTTGCCTACAAAATGTGAATAATGCTGCCTGGCTCAAAATACTACTGCACCTTATCCTTTTATCTCTACAAAATTCAATGCAACTTATCTCAAATATTAAAAAGACAAAATAAGAGAGTAAGCTATGGTTATGTATTTGAGGGCTGAATCAAGAATTAGGATTATGACCTTCATTTCACCCATTATTCATCCCACCCCCATCTCTGAAAAAACAAAACAAATAAATAAATATGCAGTTTCCAAGAATTGTGACATAATTTCATTCCAGAAAATGAAATCAGTGGATAACCACCCCTTAGGAAATGAGCACAGAACAAACTTATTTACCATGAGTTAAAACATAATAATTAGAACGGAAAGAGGCAAAACCTTATTACGTTAATGATGTATTGAATATTATGGGTGTTTTTTTACTACAGAAAGTTGAAAAATGTTATCAGAAATTCCCTGAAATAAACATAACTTGGTAATCATATCTAATAGAAAAGCACTCAATCATTAATTTTTGGTTTATGTTTTATTTGAAAATAGGGAGGGACAAATAATTCATACCTTCAAAATTCAGCCAGCCTAAAAAGGTAAGTAATTTTTATTCTGAAAAACACAAAATTTCGAGAAGAAAAACTGTGCCTGTATACAGATGTTGGAAAATGGTTCTTCAAATTGTTTGTGAGGATGTCTTAATTCTTAGAGGCAGAACTGGAGAAATAAGCTTTGGAGCAAGACACAGCTGGATTAGGTGCTTCCCTGGTGGCTCAGTGGTAAAGAATCCCCCTGCAGGAGCTGTAGGAGCTGCAGGTTTTTTTCCTGGGTTGGGAAGATCCCCTGGAGGAGGGCATGGCAATCCATTCCAGTATTCTTGACTGGAGAATCCCATGAACAGAGGAGCCTGGTGGTCTACAGTCAATGAGTTGGCAGAGAGTCAGATGCGACTGAGCACATACACACATACACCTGGTTTAGAATCCCAGCTCTGCCACTGAACAGCTGTTGGACCTTCAGGAAGATCCTCTGGAGGAGGGCATGGCAACCCACTCCAGTATTCTTCCCTGGGAAATCCCATGCACAGAGAAGCCTGGTGGGCCACAGTCCATGGGGTCGCAAAGAGTTGGACATGACTGAAGTGACTTAGCATGCACAGGCAAAGGTGCCTGGCCCTCTGGCTAGATAAGAGTAATTCCCCTCCCCTATTCCCTTGCAGCACATCACAGTGAAAAGATTAAACGCTGGTTTTCAGAGTTTTCTCTGCAGTTAGGGAGGAGCCATGAGGTTTGATCAAGGAAAAGTGAAGTCGCTCAGTCGTGTCCGACTCTTTGCGACCCCATGGACTGTAACCTACCAGGCTCCTCAACCCACAGAATTTTCCAGGCAAGAATACTGGAGTGGGTTGCCATTTCTTTCTCCAGAGGATCTTCCTGACCCAGGGATCGAACCTGGGTCTCCCACATTACAGGCAGATGCTTTAGCATCTGAGCCACCAGGGAAAGGTAGGCTGAAATCTAGAAGAGACTGCTAAGAAAGATTTTGTTTTCCTGATAAAAGAGGCAGAGAAACTGACTCTACCCTCCCCGACTCTCTTCCTCTCTTGAACACAAGACATGTAGCCCAGGGGAATCAGCAGCCTTTCTGTACCTGTGATGCAAGAAGAAGGCGACGCTAATGTCAAACAGCTGAAGCCACCCCAGAAACCACCAGCATCCAGGATTCTTATGCAAGAAAAGTAAGTCTCTTATTTGTTTAATCCACAAGTTTGTAAGGTTTCTGCTAAGTATAACTGATAAATCTAAATGATTTGGAAAGTCACTTAATTCTGTGAGGCTCACTTTCTTCCTCTGTAAATATGAGAGTTAAGATATGTATGTAAAGTATCGTTATCTGTTTGACCTGTAGAAAAGGTAATGTCAGCTGTTCATGAGGATGATGACAACCTTATTTAATTCTCACCCAAACCAACTGGACTAATCATCTCATTCATCCATTTTAAAGGCAACAAAACTGAGGGTCCATGAAGTTAATCACCTTGACCAAGATTACACAATTAGTAAGTTGAAGAGCCAGGATTCAAGTTCAGGAATTCTTATTTCAGCGCCACTGGACCTAAACCACTACGATGCTAAGTAAAGTGACTCTATGCAGTAAGAGCTAAAGCTAGTAACTGCTGGCTATAATGATTATGATAATGTTAGACAACTATGAAGACAAGAACAGATACACCCTAATTTTCATTCTGGAAAATAATAAATTCTCATTAATTCAACATTAATTTCATTTTTCTGCTTAAAATTAGGATGATCTCACTTCTTTATTGAAACAGGAATACATAGCACTCATCACTGAAGGCAATTTTGTTCCTTTATAATACAAAAAGGGAACTAATAATAGTGTATCGTGTGTACATGTGTTGTAAGTCATGTCTGACTCTTTGCAACCCCATGGACTGTAGCCCATCAGGTTCCTCTGTCCATGTGATTTTCTAGGCAAGAATACTGGAGTGGGTTGCCATTTCCTCCTCCAGGGGATCTTCCCAACCCAGGAAACAATCGAACCTGCATCTCCTGTGGCTCCAGCATTGGTAGGCATATTCTTTGCCACTGTGCCACTTAGGAAGCCCAATAACAGTATATACCAACCCAAACTTGCAATACCTAATGTGAGCTAAATGCTTTTGTGACTCTTGTCTAACAAAAAGGTAAGCAATGACTGTTTATGGTGAACATCTACAAGGTACTATACCAGATATTCTTCAATTATTTTTGCCAAAAGAGAGATTTCATAAGCCAGTGCTAAAGTTAGGAAGTGGCTGCTGCTGTTAGCAATCATCAATGTCATCATCACCATCAGTTACATACCTAGAATTTATATCAAACTAGCATATACTCAGCTTTAGGTACCACTTTGGGAACATTTTCCTTCAAACTCCAGAAAGTTTTCTTTGGTGAAATAAATGATACCAACTTCAAAAAAAATTCATGCTGAAGGTATAGTATTTGGAAAACAAGCAAAATTCAAAATTAAAGTTTCTAAATAAATTACATTCAAGAAATAGGCAAGCTAAAATATTTCCAGTTGCAATTAGGAAAAGATATTTAGTTTCTGGAACAGATTGAGACTTTAAGAGTTTATGTTTAGCTGTTAACATTCAAAAATAGTTTGGCATATGTCTTTCCAGTAAATAAAAAATAAAGGTGAAGGCTGAAACTAAATGATGGTGAGTAAAATAGAAGTTTTGAGGTGATGTTAACTCAAGTAAAAATGTTAAGTCTCAAAATACATACCTTCACAGCAACGTATTTTGGAAGCCAGATAACTTTCAATCATATATTCCACTTTGGAAGACGGACAGCTCTCTCCACTACTTATCATAACAAATACTCGATAACCACATTTTCAAAGAAGGACTGTATATTTTAAATGCCTTCAAGGAAAATACATCAAGGAAAGAATCATTTGCTTAATAAATTAAAAAATGACACAGGCAACAGCATAAAATCCACATGAAAATTATAATATGCTCAATCAGTACTAATTAAGGGTCTAATTATACCTATTTCATAGCTAATTTGCATTTTTAAAAGGAACACAAAGTATTCTATTTTAGGTCCAAAATTAAGGTTCTGAAATAAAATTTTAGAGGAAATCTAACTGTAGTATACTTATGGAAAAAAATCTGTTCTTAAAAATTAAAACAAGTGAAAAGCAAAGCATCATATTTTCAAGTACAGGACTATGGTGAACCTGAATTTACCAAATGAAAGAAGAAGTAATACATACAAACTGATATATTTATAGTGTCATTTATAGGCTTTTAAGAGGGCTTCCCAGGAGCTCAGTGGTAAAGAATCCACCTGCCCATGCAAGAGATGCAGAAGACATGGGTTCAACCCCTGAGTCAGGAAGATTCCCTGGAGGAGGAAATGACAACCCACTCTGGTATTCTTGCCTGAAAAATCCCATGGACAAAAGAGTCTGGTGGGGCTACAGTACTTGCAATCGCAAAGAGTGGAACACAATGAGCACTATAGTCTTTTAAAGTATTTTTCAATTATTATAATGCTGGGATTTTTTAAAATAGGAGAGCTCCAATTCACTGCTTTTTGAACAATTCTCTTGGTTAAAGTAGAGCTTCCCAGGTGTCAGAGTGGGAAAGAATCTATCTGCCAATTTAGGAGCCACAGGTTCCATCCCTGGGTTGGGAAGAACCTCTGGAGGAGGAAATGGCAACCCCTCCAGTGTTCTTTCCTGGAAAACCCCATGGACAGAGGAGCCTGGTGGGCTACAGTCCATGGGGTGACAAAAGTCAGACACGACTGAGAGAGTGAGCATGCCTGGCTAAATTAACCTAGGCTTAAATTCTGGGGTTCAGTTCAGTTCAATCACTCAGTCATGTCAGACTCTTCTCGATCCCATGGACTTCAGCATGCCAGGCTTCCCTGTCTATCACCAACTCCGAGAGCTTGCTCAAACCCATGTCCGTTGAGTGGGTGATGCGATCCAACCATCTCATCCTCTGTCGTCCCCTTCTCCTCGTGCCCTTAATCTTTCTCAGCATCAGGGTTTTTTCGAGTAAATAAGTTCTTCGCATGAGGTGGCCAAAGTATTGGAGCTTCAGCTTTAGCATCAGTCCTTCCAATCAGTCCTAAATATTCAGCCTGATTTCCTTTAGGATGGACTGGTTGGATTTCCTTGCAGTACAAGGGACACACAAGAGCCTTACCAACAGTTCGAAAGCATCAGTTCTTCGGCGCTCAGCTTTCTTTATTGTCTAACTCTCACATCCATACATGACTACTGGAAAAATCAGAGCTTTGACTAGATGGACCTTTGTTGGCAAAGTAACGTCTTTGCTGTTTAATATGCTGTCTAGGTGGGTCATAGCTTTCCTTCCAAGGAGCAAGCATCTTTTAATTTCAAGGCTGCAGTCACCATCAGCAGTGATTTTGGAACCCAAAAAATAAAGTCTCTCACTGTTTCCATTGTTTCCCTATCTATTTGCCATGAAGCAATGGGACTGGATACCATCATCTCAGTTTTCTGAATGCTGAGTTTAAGCCAACTTTTTAACTCTCCTCTTTCACTTTCATCAAGAGGCTCTTTAGTTGTTCTTCACTTTCTGCCACATAGACATCACCAGATGGTCAATAACCAACTGAAATCAGATTGATTATATTCTTTGCAGCCAAAGATAGAGAAGCTGTATACAATAAGCAAAAACAAGACCAGGAGCTGACTGTGGCTCAGATCATAAACTCCTTATTGCAAAATACAGACTTAAACTGAAGAAAGAAGGGAAAACCACTAGACCATGCAGGTATGACCTAAATCAAATCCCTTATGATTATACAGTGGAAGTGAGAAATAGATTTAAGGGATTAGATCTGATAGACACAGTGCCTGAAGAACAATGGATGGAGGTTCGTGACGTTGTACAGGAGGCAGGGATCAAGACCATTCCCAAGAAAAAGAAATACAAAAAGGCAAAATGGTTGTCTGAGGAGCCCTTACAAGTAGCTGAGAAAAGAAGAAAAGTGAAAAGCAAAGGAGAAAAGGAAAGATATACCCATTTGAATGCAGAGTTCGAAAAAATAGCATGGAGAGATAAGAAAGCCTTCCTCAGCGATCAATGCAAAGAAATAGAGGAAAACAACAAAATGGAAAAGACTAGAGATCTCTTCAAGAAAATCAGAGATACCAAGAGAACATTTCATGCAAAGATGAGTACAATAAAGGACAGAAATGCTATGGACCTAACAGGAGCAGAAAATATTAAGAAGAGATGGCAAGAATACACAGAAGAACTGTACAAAAAAGATCTTCATGACTCAGATAACTACAATGGTGTGATCACTCACCTAGAGCCAGACATCCTGGAATGCAAAGTCAAGTGGGCCTTAGGAAGCATCATTATGAACAAAGCTAGTGGAGGTGATGGGAATTCCAGTTGAGCTATTTCAAATCCTAAAAGATGATGCTGTGAAAGTGCTGCACTCAATATGCCAGCAAATTTGAAAAACTCAGCAGTGGCCACAGGACTGGAAAAGGTCAGTTTTCATTCCAATCCCAAAGAAAGGCAACGCCAAAAAATGTTCAAACTATTGCACAATTGCACTCATCTCAGAAGCTAGCAAAATAATGCTCAAAATTCTCCAAGCCAAGTTTCAACAGTACGTGAGCAGTGAACTTCCAGATGTTCAAGCTGGATTTAGAAAAGGCAGAGAAACCAGAGATCAAATTGCCAACATCCGTTGGATCACTGAAAAAGCAAGAGCGTTCCAGAAAAACATCTACTTCTGCTTTATTGACTATGCCAAAGCCTTTGACTGTGTGGATCACAACAAACCATGGAAAATTCTTCAAGAGACGGGAATACCAGACTACCTCACCTGCCCCCTGAGAAATCTGTATGCAGGACAAGAAGCAACAGTTAGAACTGGACATGGAAGAACAGACTGGTTCCAAATCGGAAAGGAGTATTGTCACCCTGCTTATTTAACTACTATGCAGAGTACATCATGCGAAATGCTAGACTAGATGAAGCACAAGCTGGAATCAAGATTGCCAGGAGAAAGATCAATAACCTCAGATATGCAGAGGACACAACTCCACCCTTATGGCAGACAGTAAAGAAGAACTAAAGAGCCTCTTGATAAAAGTGAAAGAGGAGAATGAAAAAGTTGGCTTAAAACTCTGGGGTAAAAGAGCTTTTACTGTACATACTGATTGTCAGAGGATTAGAACAAAGGCCTTTTGCCCTCCACACTCATGTTCTTCCTGACGCTTGCCCTGCTATCAACTTCCCTACACATTCCAAAAATCAGAGTATCTCCTTCCTATCATTTTTATTCTCTAAAATTTTAGAAAGCAGTTTTAGAGGAATGTAAAAAAAAAAAAGAAAGAACAAGGAAAGGAGGAGAACCAAGAAAAAGGAGGTATATGACAATTTCAGGAATGAAAATGGTCCACAGACAGTACTGAACACTACGGAGAGCTTCAGCAAAGATAACTGGGCAGAGGGCCAGAAGGCCACTGATGCATTTAAGAGGGAGCTTTTAGTTAGCACTTGGTGAGGGCAGAGTCAGGTAGGCTGGGCTGGGGAAGAAATAAAATGTAGAAAATAAGGGCAATCTGGGAAACAGGGAGGAAGAGAATAGTTTGAAGGGTAAAATGTTTCAAATTTTATCAAATTTTCTAGAAAAGATAATATCAGAGAAAATTTAGAGACTAGGAAAGCCAGGGAGGACTAAGTTAAATTAATATGATATTTCAGATATTCAACTTTTTTTTTTACTCTAAAAAGTAGCAATTTCATATAGATTAAACTAATGTGTGAACTTAATTTCACTAACGAAGGAGCTAAAGAGATCTGCTAAGGAGGTGGAAGAGAGGAACAAGAGGACTAAGAGTAAAAAAGGTAAAGTAACAAGGACTCTACCAGAAATAAATGAACGCGTTTTCGGAACTCTGCTTAAAGTCCTACAATACGATCCTATGCTGAATACACCTGGCAAGGTTGTTATCCTCTGAAAGGATCCCACCTGCTAGTTGTACCTTTGCATTTATTTCACTTTTAGAAACAAAGCTACTGAGCTCTAACGAGATGCCTGAACCTGAACACTGCAAGATTTCTTTTGGGGGGAAAAAAATCACTCTCGCTTAATGTGGCACAAACACAAAGCTGCACTGATGCTGTTGCCTTTGTTTTTTGTTTTTTTGCTGATATAGAAGATATAGAAACTTAGAGCCCAATATGAAAAGCAGAGACATTACTTTGCCAACAAAGGTCCATATAGTCAAAGCTATGGTATTTCCAGTAGTCATGTATGGTGGTGAGAGTTGGATTATAAAGAAAGCTGAACACCAAAGAAATGATGCTTTGGAACTGTGGTGTTGGAGAAGACTCCTGAGAGTCCCTTGGACTGCAAGGAGATCCAATCAGTCCATCCTAAAGGAGATCAGTCCTGAATATTCATTGGAAGGGCTGATGCTAAAGCTGAAACTCTTAACACTTTAGCTGCCTGATGTGAAGAACTGACTCATTGGAAAAGACTCTGATGCTGGGAAAGATTGAAGGCAAAAGGAGAAGTGGATGGCAGAGGATGAGATGGTTAGATAGCATCACCAACCTGATGGACTTGAGTTTGAGCAAGTTCTAGGAGTTGCTGATGGACAGAAAGCCTGGCGTGCTGCAGTCTATGGGGTTGCAAAGAGTCAGACATGACTGACCGACTGAACTGATGAAGTTGCTAATTTCAGGTATACTGTTTTTCTATATCTTAATTTCTCATAAATTCAGCTGCAAATGGCCAAACATCTACAGAATAACCACATGTCTAAAACCAAGCTCCATGCCCTGCCCTATGAAGAGCAACTCTATCCAACTTTCCTTTTGCTGTGACCTCCATCTTTCTAGTCACCTGGGCTGGCACCAGTCAGCAAAACCTATCAGTCAACTGCTTCGAACAGTCTCTCCTAATTTTCCTTTCCCATTTTTTCTTGCTCTAGTCCAACTAGTAGTCAGCCCGTCTGGATATCTATGATAGTCTCAGAACTGGCCTTGCCTATCATCTCCCATATCACTACCAGTGTATCATCCAAAAACACCAGTCCCCAAATTCAGCTCCTTTGTATCTCCACCATCACAAATTTTCATCTTGAAATTCAGTTTTCTGTAAGGATCCTTGCCTGTCTAGTAAAGCAAATATTTCATTGTTGTATTTTAGTCATTAACTTGTGTCCAACTATTTGTGACCCCATGGACTGTTGCCCACCAGGCTCCTCTGTCCATGAGATTTCCCAGGCAAGAATAATGGAATGGGCTGCCATTTCCTTTTCTAGGTGATCTTCCTGATGGAAGGACTGAATCCATGTCTCCTGCTTAATAGGTAGATTCCTTACCACTGAGCCATCTGGTAAGCCCAAATATTTCATTACTCCTTAAAATTTCATCCAAGCCATGGGCTCTTGACCCATGATGATTTTAAAAATGTACACATGCTATGTTCATACCTCCCTCTAAAAGTGGGGACTAACTCCTCAGCCACTGAGTGTGGGCTGGGCTTACTGACTTACTTCTAATGAAGAGAATATGGCAGAAGTGACAATGTCTGACTAGGTCATAAAGGACATCACAACCACTTCCAAGGTCTCTCTTATTCACTCAGGGGACAGCTAACTGTTATGCAGTGAGGACACTCAAGGAGCCCTGGAGAAGTCCATGTGGTAAGGCCTAAGGCTTCCTGCCCACAGCCAGCACTAACTTGCCAGGCATGTGAGGCAGCCACTTTGGAAGCAAAATCTCCAGCCCTAGTTAAGCCTTCAGATGACTGCAGCCTGGCCAATATCTTAAATGAAGCTCATAATAACCTTGAGCCAGGAAGGTCTAGCAAAGATACTCATAAATTCCTGACTCACAGCAATTGCATGAGATAATAAATGTTTATTGTCTTAATCCATTAAGTTTTTGAGTAATGTGTTACACAGATGGAGAAGACAGGCTTATTCTCAATTCTGTGCCATTGCTCACGCCATCTCCTCCACCACTGTCCTGTCATTATCCATCTTCCAATGCCCCTTCCCCTACTCTTCAGATTCAAGCCAAAGTTTCATCTCCGGGAGGAGCCCCCTTCTTTTTTTCATAAAACCATTTCAACTCTTACTTCTCCAGTTCTACTTTGAACACTTCTATGCTTAATCACATCATTCATTTAGGCATTCATTCATATATTCCTGTGTTACTGGGCTATATGCATCTTTCCTCTTAAAGACATCATACAGTTCTTCTAAACTGCATTCAGCACACTGTAATTAAGATATTCAACATCTGCTGAGAAAATTAGCAAGTCACACATACACGCGCATCCTGGAAGTGCATTTGATGAGTACGTATAAAGCAGAGGTTAACAATATGGACTTAGAGCTAACAGTCTCTCCTCTCTGCTTATTTACTAGCTGCTGTCCTTGGGTAAGTTACTTAAAATCTCTGTAAGCCTTTATTTCTTCAGTGCTTTTTAATAAGGATTCTAACAGTATCTATTTTAGTATCTACTTAATAAAAAGATGTTTAAAAAAGCACATGCAAATCTCTGAACAAAGTGCCTGGCACAGAGTGTTCAACAAATGTTAGTTATTATTGCTTGTATTATAAACCACAAATGACAAAGGACATGTTGAAATTCTGGGTTCCTGAAAGTCTCTAGATGTTATCAAGTGGCAATTTAAATTAATATGAAATTCTACAAACTAAAACAGGATTCACAATTTCTATTAAGATAACTTAATTTTTCTAAAATCTACTTTTAAGTCAATAGAACTACAGCCTGAACCAATTGTACAAGTGCAGCCTTGACTTTTTATCCTTGTTGTCCTAATAGGATATTAACTTCAAAGCTTTTGTGGGAACACTTAATTGCTTGCATTCCTTAACAAGTAGCCACCTAAGGAGTTTCCAGATTCACTTTTAACCTTTACAGTCCTAAGAAAGTATATAAGGCAAACTTACGAGACATTTAAATTTACACAGTCTCTGGGTTGATACAGCTGCATGTATGTGAATAAGCCACAAAAAGTAAATGAATTTTGAATATCAATCAAAATAGAATCCAATAGACAAAAAAATCAAAATAAAAGAACTATATGCTATACCATATACCTGAGGGGAGGTGGGTGGGAAACTATAATGTTATTCATTAAAAAAATTTTTTATTGTGGTACAATTGACATTTGCTATTATATTAGTTTCAGGGGTATAACATAATGATTCACTATTTCTGTATATTGTGAAAAGGTCTCCACAAGTCCAGTTAACATCCATCACCATAAACAGTAACAAATGTAACTTTTTGTGATGAGAACCTTTAAGATTACTCTCTAAACAACTTTCAAATATGCAACACAGTATTATTAACTGTAGTAACCATGTGGTACATTTTATCTCCATGACTTATTTATTTTATAACTGGAAATTTGTACCTTTTGACCACCTTCTCCATTACACCCACTCTGCAACCTCTGACAACCACCAATCCATTCTCTGTATCTATGAGCCCTGTCCCCTGTCTTTTTTTTTTTTTGTCTAATGTTATTCAGAGTTGGAATTACATGTGTTTCATGAACTCAGATCATTCCTAAGCTATTTTATAATTTACATATATTCTTAACCATTTCCTAGAAAATAATCAAAGCTGTGTTGAGAAAACCTAATAGAATGATTTTCAATAACCATTCTATTTAAAAACAAGCTTACTTTTTAACTGTGAACCAAGTCCTCTGGAATAAAAAGAGCTACTTAATTTAAATTGTTATTTTCTCTTTCCCCCTACCAATATACCTTGAAAACTTTAGTTTTTGAAACATTCAGTATCCATTCCACTCTTTATGTGACCCTATATATCACACAACCTGAAATAGAAACAAAGACTGGAAAATTAGCTTGTTTATTACACCTCAGTGTCAAACAAAAGTACAAATAATATTCAGTGCATGTGCTAGTTACCTTAGAACTGCCAATCATGCTTGTTTTGAAGCCTTTTGATTTTCAGAGCTGTCAATCTTGTGTGTTGTAAGAGAGAAGTGAGTAGAAATAATGCTTTAAGAGATGCAATCTTCATGAAGCATGAATAAATCAATGGACTTTACTCATAAAATTGAATCTTAGGATTTGACAGAAAGGTATACAATTCTCACAAAAAAATAAAAATATAAATTAATGAAATTAATTTATTTAAAATTAATCAATTTAATTTAAAAAATATAAACTAATGAAATAAAAAAGAGAATAAGGCTCTTTAACCAAAAAGGTAAGCGTGGTTCAGCCATAAGGATTTGATATTTCAGTAAAAAAGAGGAATGTTCTTTAACTGATACTAATCAGAAGTATTATAACCATCGAGTGGGAAAGGGAGAATCAGACTAATCTAAATCTGGACATTAAAAAAATTTTTTTTTAAAGCAGGCAAAAGTATCAATATAAATTCTCCACTTCCCCAATATAACCCAATTTTCTATTTACCTATTCATTCGTGTCTAAAATCAAACACCATCAGAAGCTTTGCCCTCTGACTTGCAAGCCACAATTAGTCACCAACACCTGTTTCTTCTATCTCCTAAATTACTAGTAAAAATCTCCTTTCCTGACCCCTAGACTTAATTCACAGAGAAGGCAATGGCACCCAACTCCAGTACTCTTGCCTGGAAAATCCATGGATGGAGGAGCCTGGTGGGCTGCAGTCCATGGGGTCGCTACGAGTCAGACATGACTGAGCGACTTCACTTTCACTTTTCACTTTCATGCATTGGAGAAGGAAATGGCAACCCACTCCAGTGTTCTTGCCTGGAGAATCCCGGGGACGGGGGAGCCTGGTGGGCTGCCATCTATGGGGTCGCACAGAGTTGGATACGACTGAAGCAACTTAGCAGCAGCAGCAGTAGCAGCAGATTTAATTCACATTCTTGTTATTTCTTTCCAGAAGCTTCCTTACTGGCCTCTCTAACTCTGGTTTCATTCTTCTAATATATACTCCACATCACAGCCAGAATGATCTCACTGAAACACAGTGTGGTACCTGTCAGGATATTTTCATATCTTTACCACTTTCAGAGTAAAGCCTCAATGTTTGAAAATGATACATAAAGTCCTTAAGGATCTGGCTCCTGCCCATGTCCCTGATCTCCCAATTCACTTCTCCTAAACTTAAGTCAACTAAGCCACTTGAGTTCTCTCTCACTGAAAACTTTGGCAAGTACAGCTCCCTCTCATTTTCTGCACTTTGTATCTCCTATCCCCCCTCTACAACTCAGTTCAACTGCTAGTTCCTCTGGGAAACTGTCTTTGACACAAGCTGACTCCATCATTGATCCCCTCTTCTCCATGCCGTTGCTGCTGCTGCTAAGTCGCTTCAGTCGTGTCCAACTCTGTGCGACCCCATAGATGGCAGCCCACCAGGCTTCCCCGTCCCTGGGATTCTCCAGGCAGGAACACTGGAGTGGGTTGCCATTTCCTTCTCCAATGCATGAAAGTGAAAAGTGAAAGTGAAGTTGCTCAGTCGTGTCCGACTCTTAGCGACCCCACGGACTGCAGCCTACCAGGCTCCTCCATGCCGTTAGGGTACAGTAAATAAAACTTGACACGATACTATGTGTATTGGTTTACATCTCTATCCCGAGCTGAATCACAAACTCCCTATCCCCGAGCTGAATCACAAATTCCCTGAACACTGAGACTGTCTTTCATCTGTACATCACTAACATAAAACAAGAAGTGGTGCACAATAGCTGCTCATTAAATATTTGCTGACTCAGTGAAAGATTATACTATGGCCTATTTGTTTAAAAATAAGGTTAATAAACAGAGAAGGCAATGGCACCCCACTCCAGTACTCTTGCCTGGAGAATCCCATGGACAGAGGAGCCTGGTAGGCTGCAGTCCATGAGGTTGCTAAGAGTCGGACATGACTGAGCGACTTCACTTTCACTTTTCACTTTCATGCATTGGAAAAGGAAATGGCAACCCACTCCAGTGTTCTTGCCTGGAGAATCCCAGGGATGGGGGAGCCTAGTGGGCTGCCGTCTATAGGGTCACACAGAGTCGGACACGACTGAAGCGACTTAGCAGCAGCAGCAAGGTTAATAAAATCAGCAACTTAGTTCTTGAGATTAATAAAATGTATTATGGGTACATTCCAAGCCAACCAAACTAATCAATGCCATAAAGCAATACTTTGCACAAGGGCTTCCCTTGTGGCTCAGCTGGTAAAGAATCCGCCTGCAATGCGGGAGACCTGGGTTCGATCCTTGGGTTGGGAAGATCCCCTGGAGAAGGGAAAGGCTACACTCCAGTATTCTGGGCTGGAGAATTCCATGGACTGTACAGTCCGTGGGATCGCAGAGTCAGACCTGACTGAGTGACTTTCACTTCACTCACTGTAAGAACTGGCACCATCTCAAGTAGTATTTGAGATCCAATAATCCCATCCTATTTTTACTACTCTTTCTACTAGAGGTGTTAAAGAGTCAACCACGACAACTGCTCCTGTCCAAGACACTCAGTACCTTGATTGATTCAACAAACACTTTTCTGATATATGACCATCCCTATCAAGGGTTTCAGTGAACAGGTTAGTCAACATAGGGGCCAGACCCCGACCTGGTTACATGTCACTGATCAGGAAGTTAGTTATCTGGTGACATCAAGTCTCCACAGAACTCGGTGAGAATTAAGCAGGGGAGCTTAGAAGTGGTCAAGATACACATCGACATTCGCTTACTAAAGTACATACACTTTACTTACTTAAGAGGCTGCGAGGTCCTTACTCAAACTCTAGTTGTCTTATTTTAAGCACAATTTTGATGACTGATTTCCCAGGCATCAGAATATTAGAAGAAAATTAGGAAAGCTAAAAATGCAGACACAAATACAAATAGAAAAAGAAACATGACACCCAAAGGTGAAACACAAAAACTACAAAACCAGAGGGTTACGTGGCTGAGGAACAATAATTCTATATATTTAAGTTGTGATACAATACAGAAATTAATGATCATAATTATGACCTTAGGTCATCAAAACAAAGACAAACAAGTTAAACAACTTTAGGTCTAATAAGGTTCAAGAAAACAAATGACACATTTTATAAAATGAATCAATTAAAAATTGCATTATACATAGTCAACTTTCTACCCTTTGCAAAATAAACTTTTTTGAAATATGTCATTCCCAAATAACAAGAGGCATGCTGACTCTAAGCTACTTATCATTGTCAGACATTAACTAGTTTCTGTGACTACAAGAGTCACCACAATCATGATTCACAACCATTCCAAAACAAAGCCTGGACCTGCTGGCCATTAGATTATTGGTGGTAATACTACCCAAACACACTGTACCATGGACACCATAACCCAGGATATTAGAACTGACTACCTACCAGTCTTTAACAGACCTCTAAAGAGATTCACTACCATACTGCTTTCAAGGTCCCTGGTATTGAGCTGGTTCGTATGTCAGACTATTTTAAGGAAGTTTCTATAACACTTTAGTACTAATAGCTACATGCTATAGGATTTAGAGAGCAGCACAGCAAAGTGAAAGAACATTCCTGAGTGATGGATACACACAGCCCTAGGCTTTAATCTCTGCCTTGTTAATTACACCTGTGTGACTGCAGCACCTTGTTTATGCCCAGAGACTTACTTTCATTTGGGAAATGGGGATAATATCTTCTACTGCCTATGCTTCTTGTGCAGAACAAATCAGATAATGTACATAAGGTGCCAACATATGTTTTAAAAAGACTGGCTATCAGGATTATCAGATATAGAAATGAAATGATCTTAATCCACACTAGGACAAGTTTTGTGAAATTGTGTGCTGTACTAATAACACACAACTGTTTAAAGGGAAAAGTGCTTTATATTTTTAAGTTACAGTAGAAGTCCCCTGACTCATAGATTGGTTCATGGAAAAGCAGGTCAAAGTGAGGACTCCATAAAACAAGTATACACATAAACTATAGAGATATTAACTTAGCAATTAATGCAAATATTCTGAGAGGGGGCCAGGCCTTCTTACTGAGAAGAGGTCTACTCACTGGAGCTCTGCACTGATCTCCTTAAATAAACAATATCTATACTGCAAAGTCTGGGATTGCCAGAGTCAGTCACTTTAAACTAACACAGGGACAGAAAGAACTGCTGCCCCCATCCCAATCTTTATAGTTTACTTAAATTAATTCAATAGCAATTTTATTTTAAAAAGATTCCCTTATGGTGCCTTTCTAAAACATTAAAATTAGCTTTCATAAGAACAAAGACCCTTTCGAAACTCATTTTTATTAATTTATGTAATAATCAAATAAATTATTTAGCAATAATATAAATGGGTTTGGGAATAAACACAACTAGCTTTTGCTAAATATATATCTCAAATGAAAGAAGCAAAAATGCCCAGTTATGGTACAGAACTATTAGTTTCTAATTGTCTAAGTGCTGATATCATCCTAAAGGAGATCAATCCTGGGTGTTCATTGGAAGGACTGATGTTGAAGCTGAAACCCCAATATACTTTGGCCACATGATGCAAGAAAGCTGACTCATTTGAAAAGACCCTGATGTTGGGAAAGATTGAGGGCAGGAGGAGAAGGGGACGACAGAAGATGAGATGGTTGGATGGCATCACCAACTCAATGGACATGAATTTGGGTGAACTCCGGGAGTTGGTGATGGACAGGGAGGCCTGGCGTGCTGCAATTCATGGGGTTGCAAAGAGTTGGACACAACTGAGCGACTAAACTGAATTGAACTGAAGTGCTGGTATGGGTTAATGGGTTTTACAGAAGAAAATCTTGATTAAATTTAAGAAGTCAGTTAATTCAATAACTGCCAAAAAAGTTAATGCCAGGGTCATTTTGATTTGCTATAATCTGACTTCTGATTCCAAGTCATAAACTGATGTTTAAAAAACAAAATGGAGACACGTGTACCCCAATGTTCATCATAGCACTGTTTATAACAGCCAGGACATGGAAGCAACCTAGATGTCCATCAGCAGATGAACAGATGAGAAAGCTGTGGTACATATACACAATGGAGTATTACTCAGCCATTAAAAAGAATACATTTGAATCAGTTCTAATGAGGTGGATGAAACTGGAGCCTATTATACAGAGTGAAGTAAGCCAGAAAGAAAAACACCAATACAATATACTAACGCACTTACATGGAATTTAGAAAGATGGTAACAATAACCCTGTATGCAAGACAACAAAAGAGACACAGATGTATAGAACAGTCTTTTGGATTCTGTGGGAGAGGGAGAGGGTGGGATTTGGGAGAATGGCATTGAAACATGTATAATATCATATAAGAAACGAATCACCAGTCCAGGTTCAATGCAGGATACAGGATGCTTGGGGCTGGTGCACTGGGATGACCCAGAGGGATGGTACGGGGAGGGAGGTGGGAGGGAGGTTCAGGATGGGGAACATGTGTACATCCATGGTGGATTCATGCTGATGTATGGCAAAAGCAATACAATATTGTAAAGTAATTAGCCTCCAATTAAAATAAATAAATTTATATTTAAAAAATATAAAAATAAAAAACAAAATGATTAAAACTTTTGGGCTGGTACTGTAAGAGTTAGGCCCCAACCACACTGCCAAAATTTCTGAATGTAATTATAATATGCCTACTTTGCAACTCACTCAAAGTAGATCACAACACTGTTACTCATGCCTAAATACTATACTTAATATTCTAAATATTACTATTAATGCAATGCCTTTCCAGACTTTTCTTTTAAAAGTGTTTTTCAAACTTTTTTTGTATGATAGAAATACTCTCCACCACTCCCTTCAACACCTTGAACAAGATGTTACCAGAACTGTAATATATAAAAACAGTGAAAGCAGAGCTGCTCTGAAATAGGACCTAACTGCCCCCTTTTCTCCCAGAACAATCTCTGAAGCCTTTTTGCACAACTCTATCCGATTAAATGGATATGAACCTGGGGAAACTCTGGGAGATGAGGAGGGTCAGGGAAGCCTGGCATGCTGCAGTGCATGGGGTCGCAAAGAGTCGGACATGACTTGGCAGCTGAACGACAACACGCTTCTTGGGACAAAAACGGAAAACTTGTTCTTTTAAACAACAATCAGAAATGAATATTAAAACAAAAAAAGCTACAGAACTTATTAAAAAGCTGTAATTTAGCTAATTAGAATATTCAGTTAGCCAAAACAATTTGGGATCCTTATCAATTGTTTATCACTTTTTTTAAAAAAGAAGCATTCTGGTGGCATTTTAAACATTTAGCAATAGAAGTAAGGGTAAAAGCTCTTCTCTGATTACTGTTATCTTCTACTCACTGAACATCTTGTCATCATATTACCTCTTCTTACTCATTTAATTACCAATTTTTAAAACTGATTTGTGCACTAGTTTATTATCTATTCTCCATTCTCCCAAGAGAGTAAGTTCCCCCAACTTCATGGAAGCAGAGAGCTAATCTGTCTTGTTTATGAGCCCTTATAAACAGTGCCTGCCAAACTGAAGAGATCCTAAACTCTTGGGTACTGTTAGCAAGAGCAAGAGCAGATCATTTTTCATTAATAGAAAATATATCAGTCATTTGCAAATGAAGTACTGCTTTATTTCATGTAAAGAAATTCTTTCTTCTCCTCCCTACAACTGATAAGTTTTACATCATGCCACCATGGATGCCACCCAGTTGAACTGGCCATCCTTATTCTTACAAGTTGACCTAATGTGAAGCCAGACCAGCAGGTATTAGCTTTATAAAAAGATGCATCTTATGTATAAGTCTGCTGAATTATGAATATTTTACCTGCTCAGCCAAATTTATTATAAACTGGCAAATGCCAGTGATATACATGTTTCTTTATATTTGTATATATTAAAAATTTATAGAAAAAATTCATTTCCATCTTGCTGACTATCGTTTTCCAATCTCAGAGTTTTAGGTCTGCATCTCTGTTCCCTCTTTATATTCTATTCCCAGGTCTCCCAACTTAGTGGGTTTCATAAGGCATATTTATATTCACAATTATCTTTACAAAGACTATAAACAGAATGAATTCTGTTCAAATAATAGGAAAAATGGTAATCCAGAGAGCAGATGCAAAACAGGAAGAAAAAAATATGATAAAGAATCAGAATTTGGTACAATAAGAGAAAAGAACATAAAGAAAGAGAAATTAGAGGTTTCTCTTGAAAGGCAGATGGAGACTGTGAAAAAGAAGAGGCACAAAAGTTATACACACAATGGGTTGAACAGCATGTATTATTTACTCCAAAGATGGTTTTAATTTTATGATGTGGAACGGTTTATTATCAGGATGGACATTCAAATCTTCCCCAAAACTGATCTCACTGCTTTGAGAAGACATGAATCTAGCCTAGCCTAACTTGACTAATATAACATGATGTGAACTTGGCCTATGTGGACTAACTAGCATGATGAAGAGAAATAATCCTATTTTTTATCTTTTCAAAAAATCACCACTTAAAGTCCAACAATACTTTTGAGATATCTCAACTTTTATGCACACTCTTAAAGCATCTGGAAATGATTCTACTTACTCTCCATCCACTTCCGGTCTTTTACATACGCAATGAAACTTGCCGCCAAAATCTATATAAAGATCGTTCTCCACGATATGAAAGATTCGCCCAATGACTATTTTATCCTTTGCAGGTCCCATCTGTGTAAGAGGAGAATGTCTCAGCATAGATGCGAAGGATTCCACATTTTTCGGAGAGCCCTAAATATGAAAAGAGACATTGATACGCATGTAATTCAATGCAAAGGTATAATATGGTAAGCACAGTGACAGCTTCTGTGCCCATGCAGCCACCACCTCTTGGCTTCTCTGGTGACTCGGACGGTAAAGAATCTGCCTGCATTGCAGGAGACCAGGGTTCGATCACTGGGTTGGGAAGATCCCCTGGAGAAGGGAATGCCAACCCACTCCAGTATTCTGGGAAATCTCATGGACAGAGGAGCCTGGAGCGGTCGCAAAGATTCAGACATGACTGAGCAACTCACACACATACATATAGAGTAATAGCTTACAGGGGAAGTTTTTAAAAGTCAATTTGCTGTATATTTGTTTTGCAGCAATAATAAAAACACTGAAATAAAATCTTGCTTTAAAAAGTCAGGTACACTCTTCAGCTTCCTCCTCATTCTTTTCCTCCTTGAAGAGCCAGAGAAAAGTAGGCATCTGTGCTTGGGTGGAGATGTGGTGGCCCCGGGTGCAATCTGGAAGGTGAGCAGGTAAGAACCGTCCTTAGACAAAGCCTCAGGCCTGGGGTGAGGAGTGGGTGAGGAGGGGAGTATGCACGAAGGGTATCCAAGAAGGTAACTGGCTTCATTGCTATACTTAGTCACTCAGTCGAGTCTGACTCTTTGTGACCCCACGAACTGTAGCCCTCCAGACTCCTCTGTCCACGGAATTCTCCAGGCAAGAATACTGGAGTGGGTTGCCATGCTCTCCGGCAGGCAATCTTCCCAACCCAGGGATCGAACCCAGGTCTCCCTCACTGCAGGTGTTCTTTACTGTCTGAGCCAGCAGGGAAGTCCTCATTCCTATGTGACTATCTGCAAAAAAAAAAAAAAAAGCCTTTGAATACAGGTTAATGAAAGTGACTATAGTTTTAATACAAATTTAAATAAACATTAAGATAAAAATGGTTATGGGTCATATAATTAGTAGTCTGAATTAGCAGTTCTTGTTACATAATATTTTTAAATGACCTGACTTTAATTTTAACATATTTTAATGCTGTAATTTTCTTTTCCTAAAATAAAATTTTAAAGGAAAGACAGCTTTAACTGTTTTGTGTTACTCATTTCTAGAAGTTGTTTTACATACTGAACTTATTTGAAGTAGGGTTGCATATATAATACAGGGCGATTATTTCTTTTTTTTTTTTTTTAACTTACAAAAATTTTTTTCCAAACACATGCTTTTTCAGAAATCCATGAGTACAGATTTATGTGCCTTCTACTCATCTTTGGCGGAGAAGGCAATGGCAACCCACTCCAGTACTCTTGCCTAGAAAATCCCATGGACGGAGGAGCCTGGTGGGCTGCCATCTATGGGGTCATACAGAGTCAGACACAACTGAAGCAACTTGGCAGCAGCACTCATCTTTGGGCTTCCCTGGGGCTCATTAGTAGAGAATTCGCCTGCCACTGCAGGAGACACAGGTTCAATCCCTGGGTAGGGAAGATCCCCTGGAAAAGGAAATGGCAACCCACTTCTTTCTTTTTCTTCATCTATTTTTTGGGGGTGGAGGTATTACTTAAATTTTTTTAATATATAAAGCATATGTGCATTGATGAGTGGTCATTCAGCCATGCCCAGTTCTTTGTGACCCAAAAGACTGTAGCCCACCAGGCTCCTCTGTCCATAGAATTTTCCAGGCAAGACTACTGCAGTGAGTTGCCATTTTCTTCTCTAGGGGATCTTCTAGACCTAAGGATCGAACACTCATCTCCTGTGTCTCTTGCAATGGCAGGGGGATTCTTTACCACTGAGCCACCTGGGAAGCCTATAAAGAATATGCATAAATTAATATGTATAAAACTATCATGCATATGAAGATATTTAATATACAGCTTGGAATCAGAGGAAGCACGAGATAGCAGTGAGTGCAGGCACCTCCTTTCACACATGAATACCATATCTGCTACTCACCACCACGTGACAGGCTGAAAAGTGATTTTAAATACAAGTTGCTTCAAAAGATGGAAAGTACAAACATGACTAAAAAACTTAAAAGGAAGCAAACAGTACAGCAGAATAATAAATATTCAGGAAATCGGGTTCTATGAGTAACTCAGCCACTAAATAGCTAAACATCTTGACTGTCACTTAACCTCTCTGGATCTGTCTTCTCACTTGTTAATGAAAAGGTTGGCTACCTCTCAAGTTTAGGAGTAGGAATTCTTAAATATTCTACAATATAAAATGGTTTTATAAAGTAATAAACTGTTGAAAGGGGAAGACAAATCCTACCCAGCTCCCTCTTTTAACACAAACAGTAACAAAAATAATGAAATGGTATTTGTACCTTACTTCATATTAGTTAACAAGAAAAACATTTTTACATGTGTCTTCTCTGACAGGTAAATTAAAAATTACGTCCTTATATTAACTATACTACAACAACTTTAGTTTCTTCAACCCTAACCAATAAATGCTATGCTCATAACAAAGTTCTTTTAGTAAAATTAATGGAGTAGTGGTTCAAGATGGCACAGTGGAACCTTAACATTTTTCTCTCCCTCCCTCTGAAATTCCATTCAGAGATGGTAAAGAAAGAAAGTGAAAGTCGCTCAGCTGTGTCTGACTCTTTGCGACCCCAAGGCTTCTCCAGGCCAGAATACTGGACTGGGCAGCCGTTCTCTTCTCCAGGGGATCTTTCCAACCTAGGGATGAAACCTGGGTCTCCTGCATTGCAGGCACATTCTTTACCTGCTGAGCCCTCAGGGAAGCCCAAGAATAATGGAGTGGGTAGCCTATCCCTTCTCTAGAGGATCTTCTCAACCCAGGAATTGAACCAGGGTCTCCTGCATTGCAGGCAGATTCTTTACCAGCTGAGCTCCTAGGGAAGCCCAATGATGGTAAAAGAATGAACAAAAAAATTACAAACTGCCAATATTAAAGAGAACAGAATGGAGACAAAAAGTATGCAAGAAATTTAAACAACTTTCTAGTGGACCAAAAGCATGCAGAAGGGTGATAACTAGTGAAGGAGAGTGAAGGAAACTGCAGCTAAAAATACACAGAAGGAAGAACCTATGAAAACAAGCCAATCTATTCTGAAGAATCCCATAAAGGCACAGGACTCCATCATGCCAGGAATTATAGAAAGCTGGAATGAGAAGCGAGGCTGAAAACAAGTGGAATAATTAAAAGAATATAGTCAGGGAAGGCAATTTTCTGTCCAGCACAGAACATTTGACAGAAAGGCCACGTGCACCACACCTAGAAATAAGGTGTTTATTGCCCTGGCAAAATAAATACATTTTTTCTCTTCTCTAAAAAAAATAATTAAATAAATAAATGCTCTAGAGAAATAAGTCTGGAGAGCTGATTATGCAGCAACAGGTAACTCAGTCCATCAGGAAAGAAAAGAATCAAAATGACAGCTGTCTGGCAAGGCATGAGCAGTTGGTAAGGCCTGGAGTAGGAGCACAGGCTCCTCAAGGCTCTGAGGTTGGACTGTGTGGCTCAGGTCCTGACGGTCCGCTCACCTGCTCTGCGGTTGGGGCAATATACTTAGACTCTCTGTGCTACTGTTTACTCACATATAAAAGGGGGTTAATAATTATGCCTATTTCACAGGGCTGTTATGAGGATTAAATAAATAGCCACATGTAAAGCTCTCAAAATATGCCTCTGGTAGGACCATCACCCCCTAAAATGTAGCTTAAAAAAAAGCTAATCAATTCATTATAGACCCAGTCATCACTGGGGCTTCCTGGGTGGTTCAGATGTTAAAAGAATCTGCCTGCAATGCAGGAGACCCAGGTTCGATCCCTGGGTTGGAAAGATCCCCTGGAGGAGGGCATGGCAACCCACTCCAGTATTCTTGCCTAGAGAACCCCACGGACAGAGGAACCTGACAGGCTACAGTTTTTTAAAGGGTTGCAAAGAGTCGGACACAACTGAAGCAACTTAGCACTCATGCACAGGCAGAGATTCAGATACAATATATTAGCTTAAGTGGCTGGAAGAGGCTTTTAATAGCTTGCTTGGGGGACTGAATGAAACCTGGACCCAATGACAGACTATACTAGATGAAGTTGAAATACCAGAACTTCCTTAGTATACCATTGAGAAAGGTCTTCAAAGGCTAGAAGAGAATATAACGTTAGGATGGATTTATTATTTATGATCTGTTCACCACCTCTTATTATGGCCCCAGGAGGATCTATAAGATACATACTTTACCAAGACTAAGAGAAACACCTTTGAGAAGGGAGTCCCAGCATTTCTGAGAGCCATGTGGTAGCTGTTCTCCATAGGCCAGGACTAACAGTGAGAACCGCTGCCAACAAGAGCTCCCTGAACTCAATGGGAAAATGAGATTCTTTAGTGGCAGGAGTCAGGTCAGGACTTCTTAGCCAACAACATGATGGGCATGGTTATCATAATGCTGCAGAGCCTAACAACCTGTAGAGTTTTCTGGTACTGGCTGGTTGGTTATGGTGTCCTTAGAAATAAAATAGATGGGAAAACTCTAATTCTAGAGAACAAAAGTCTGATTTGAATCACCACATATGAAACTCACGGCCCCTCAACCAATTCCCTTGAACCAATTCCCTTGAACCAATTCCCAGACATCAAGCTTTTCAAATAAAAAGGAGGTTGTGTCCCCTTGCGGAAGGATGCTATTACCAAACCTGAAATCTGGACCACCAATCTTCCTTCCAGCTTTCCCAAAGGGGTCTGTGGCTATTTACCAGAACTGAGGAAGGAGAAATTAGCAGACTTTTCAGAGATAATCTGAACTGACACTAACTCTTCCAGAACAAATTCAGTGCCAGTCAGAACAAGGGCTTATGGAGATTGCGTGATAAATGGAGTTTTAGCTCAGATCTATCTCATGAACCTGCTCTATGGTTATTCTCCCTAGAATGCACAACTGGAACATGTATAGTCAGCCACTGGCAGGATCTCCACACTGGTTCCTTGATCTGTGGAGTGAAGGCTATTAGAGTAGGAATGGCCAAGTGAGAACTTCCGCTACCTACCAAAGAAGTAAGTCAAAGGCAAAATACCACCTTCCTAGGGCACTGCAGCAGTCAGTACCTCTGTCAAGGACCTGGAAGATGCAGGGTAGTGACTCCTACCACATCCGCATTCAACTTGCCTACGAGGCCCTGAAGAAAACAGACAGGTCTTCCAGAAGGACAATTTATTGTCATAAACTTAATCAAGGGGTAACTCCAATTGCAGCTGTTGTTCCAGATGTGATTTCATGGCTGGAGTAAATTAAAATATCCCTCAGCACCTGGCATGCAATAATTATCTAACAAATGCTTTCTTTTTCTAGACCTGTTAGTAAAGATGATATACCTCCGGGTTACATTAACTCTCTAGCTCTATGCCACAGTCTAGTTTACATAGACTCTGAAGCCCACTCCATTCCACAGGACAGTATGCTACTCCATTACACACGCTGACTTGACCTGGAAGCAGAAAACTGCAACTACTCTCGACACATGGTAAGACACCTCTATCCCAGAGGGTGGGAAATGAATCTCACAAAAATGCTGGGCCTTGGTTGAAATTCCCAGGGGGCCACAGGTCTGGGCTATGTCGAGATATCCTTTCCTACCACAAAGAAGCTCAGTGCTTAATGGGTCTCTTTGATTTTTGGAGGCAACAAATACTTCATATGGACATGTTTCTTCAATTCTTTTAACAAGTAACCCAAAAAGCTGCCAGTGTTGAGTGGGGCCCAGAACAAGCTAAGACTCTGCAAGAGGTGCAAGTCATCAGGCAAGCTCTTCCACTACTTGAGTTTTATAACCTGGCAGACGTGATGCTTGCAGTACAGAGATGGACAATGAGTATTCTGAGAGGTCTCTATGAGTAGCGTATGCAGAACTAGCGTAGCCCTGAACGACAGCAGTAGAGGGCTCTGAGCAGGGCACTTGAAGGATTATCTTTCTGCAAAGACAGATGGCCTAAAGTGAGGACCAAAAATGATTTGTGTCAAGTGACTAATGATTGTGCTGGATGGTCAGAGATTTAGCAGAAACAGGATTGGGAAATATGTGACAAGAAGGTCTGGGAAGAGGGATGGTATGGGGAGGAAGGAGGGAGGAGGGTTCAGGATGGGGAACACATGTATACCTGTAGCGGATTCATTTTGATATTTGGCAAAACTAATACAATTTGTAAAGTTTAAAAATAAAATAAAATAATAAAAAAAAAGAAAACATTGTAAAGTTAAAAAAAAAGAGAGAGAGATAGGAAGACAGATCTCTCTCAAACAGGCACAGAGTGAAAAAATAAATGAGTCACACGTGAATAATTTCTTCAGCAGAGAAGAATCTTAATAATCAAGGGACAAGACAGCTAGTCATGTGGAGTCAGTCAACCTCTCTCCCTGATACTCTTGCCCACCTCCCCAGTGGGTTCAAGAACAAAGTTTCCATGACAGCAGGGATGTGCTTCTGTCTTGGGGGTAGGAAGAGTATCTCAACATGGCCCAGACCACTGGCCAACTAGAAATTTTACCAGCTGCTAGGCCCCTGAATTTCTGTGGTATGGAACTTGTGCATAGATTCGGGAATACTGATTTCCATTCACCCTGTGAGTAGTGATCTGTCTACAGTCACTGCTAAATGACCAATCTACCATGGCAGAAACCAATACTAAGCTTCCAAGACAGTATGATTCCCTAGGAGCATCGGCCAGCCACCTGGTAGCAAATTGGCAACATAGGACTATTTGAAATGGAAAGGGCAGTGATATATTTATCACTGGAATGGACATTTATTCTGAATATGGATTTGCCTTCCCTGCCCACAAAGCTTCTACCAAAACCACCATTCATGAACTTACAGATTCTCATGTTCATTGTCATGGTATTCCAAATAGCATTATTTCTAACTAAAAAAATCATTAATTATGTGGGATAATGGGGTCACGCTTATGGACTTCACTGAGCTGACTAGTGCTGGACCTGGCAGACTACTGAAATGCAACTTCTCTTTAAATTAAATTTTCTATTTTGAGACCATTGTAAATTCACATGCAATTGCAAGAAATAATACATGGAGAGCTCCTACAATGTTTATCAGTTCTCCCAATGGTAATATCTTGTAAATCACAGTATACTACAACCAGGAAAGTGACATTGATGTAATCCATCAGTAGTATTCAGATTTCACCAGTTTCAGGTGTAATCATTTGTGTGTATATTTAGTTCTATATACTTTTATCATATGTGAAGGTTCACATATACACCACCAGAGTCAAGTCACAGGACGTTCCATCACCACGATGATCCCTTGTGCTGTCCTTCCACTCCTTATCTCCCTTCTGCCCTATCCTAACTCTTAGCAACTATATATCTGTTCCCCATCTCAGTAATTACACTATTTCAATAATGTCATATAAACAGAATCACAAAGTATGTAACTCCTTGGGATTGGCTTTTTTCACAAAGCATAACTCACTTGAGAGCAATTCAAGTTGCTGTATGTATCAATCACTGGTTCCTCTTTACTGCTGAGTCATATTCCACAAGATAGATATACCACGTTATGTTTAACCATTGACCAGTTGAAGGACATCTGGGCTGTTTTCAGTTTTTGGCTATAATAAATAAATAAATCTCCTATGGCCACTTCTGTGTAAGTTTTTATATGAACATAAGTTTTCATTTCTCTGGGATACACATCCTCTGCTCCAGTGTGCATTTATCTCCTTTGGGAGGATGTGACCATCTCAACCTGAGTAGCTGGTCAGAGGCCAGAGGACTTGAGTCGCTGACTTCTGGACTGGGCGTCTATCACTCCACGTTTGCCAGCTGACAATAGCAGAGTGCCCCAAGGTTTACAAAGAGAGGGAGAAGACAAATGGGATAATCACCGTTTAATTTTATTCCGAAATCCCTACAAACCAGGCTCCACTCAAATGCTATTGCTTTCTTTATTTCCTGTTATTTAATGCCAACAGATAAAAACAAACTTAAGCATCATAATCACATTAGAAAAATTAATCACAAGAAAAATCTTAACAAAACCTTTAAAAGTAAAAACAAAATAAAGGAAAATCCAAACATATTAGAAGAAAGTGAGATGTCTAAGGAAAGAGACATAATAAGTGAAAGCTAATGCTGACTTGGGAAATCATAGGAGTCTGATTGTATATGATCAGAGCATATTACCACCCAAGAAACAGAATACATACAGAATATATTCATCTTTTCTTTTAGGCAATGGCACCCCACTCCAGCACTCTTGCCTGGAAAATCCCATGGACGGAGGAGCCTAATGGGCCGAAGTCCATGGGGTCGCTAAGAGTCAGACACAACTGAGCTACTTCACTTTCACTTTTCACTTTCATGCATTGGAGAAGGAAATGGCAACCCACTCCAGTGTTCTTGCCTGGAGAATCCCAGGGACGGGGGAGCCTGGTGGGCTGCCGTCTATGGGGTCGCACAGAGTTGGACACGACTGAAGCGACTTAGCAGCAGCAGCAGCAGCAGTACTATTTATATCAATATGTATATTACAGCTGTTGATAAAAACCTACTTTCCTTAGAGATTTATATCTACCTCAATACACTCTTTCATTGTTATTATATTAACTGGTCATTTCCTCTAAACCTGCTTTGAAAATGTTTTACTCTACTATGAAACTAAATATTTCAGAAGGCTTGTATTACTAACTTGGAGATAATTCTCCTAGAATTCTATAATGTAAAAATCAGGGAATACTATGGTTAAAACCAGAAATGTTTTGCTTCATTTCTTTACATATTAGTTTTTAAAACATTGGTGTAATTTTTTAAGTTGTCAATATAAAACCAGTGAGAAAACAAAGGGGTAAATAAAGCTGTATGAGTATTGCCAGTATATGAATTTAGAAGACTTATATTAAAAATAAGACAACTGAAACCAATCCTTCAAATAAGCTATTTTGGGATTTTTCAGTATTCTGAAAAGACAAAATATCTGATTTAAATATTCGGTTGGAATATTCCATCATTTTGAAATAAAAAATACCAATAAGAAATATTCATGAAAAATTTTTAAAATATTTACATAAAATCTATCTAATATATTGCTAAAATGAAACTATAAAGTGTATTATAACATCAGTATTCTACATAAATCAGCTAAAATAGTTACTCATCATCCTAAAACAATAAAATGTTCTGTGCGGCCTTAAAAATTCTTGCAACCCATTTTCTCAACGTGCTGTAAAGTAACATGCCACCCTCTACTGTTAAGAAACAGTAACGTTCATAAAGCAGAAAACCAGTTTTTTGCTCAACTGTTGCCACCTGGTGGCTATAACATGGATTTTTCACTACTCCACAGCTCTCAATCGACTTAACAGGGTCTACAAATCTCTGTTCCCTAGAGGAAATGGCAACCCGCCCCGGCCCCCCGCCCCCTCCCCTCCAGTATCCTTGCCTGGAGAATCCCATGGACACAGGAGCCTGGCAGGCTACAGTGCATGGGGTTGCAAGAGTCGGACACGACTTGGCGACTAAACTACTACTATTACTAAGTGCCATAAGAGGGTTAAAGGTTTTAAAATATTTTTAAAAGGAAAAAGGCAATTGACTTTAAAAATGTAACATTTAGCAAATATTTACCAGGTCCTCTATACTAAGCGTGTGTTACGTTGGTTACAAAAATGAAAAGGACTTGGTCCCCATCCTACCAAAAATAAAACACTTTACAGAGACACATGAATATCTTAAAATAATGAACCAAGGAAAAGAGAAATGAATAAGTGAGCATGGACGAATAAATGGACTTTCAGGTCACTGAAACTTGAGATCACTTGAGATCGCTGAAATAGGCAATTCACATGAATTGTCCTTGATTAAATTCCCGCCTGCAGGGGAAAGTTCCTTTTAAGGATAACTTACTTGGTTCTTACTGAATATTTCGTATTTCTGAGGTGCACATATAGATACATGTGTCTACATTTTAAAGATAAGAATTTAACCATTGGGTACAAGGTTAACTTTCATTCATTCATATATATATATGTGTGTATGTGTTCACTTTCATATATATATATGTGTGTGTGTGTGTGTGTGTGTATGTGTGTGTGTGTGTGTGTGTGTATGCTTTCCTGATGGCTCAGCAAGTAAAGAATCCGGCTGCAATACAGGAGACACAAAAGATGCAGGCTCAATTCCTGGGTTGGGAAGATTCCTGGGGGACGGCATGGTAACCCATTCCAGTATTCTTGCCTGGAGAATCCATGGACAAAGGAGCCTGGAGGGCTACAGTTCAATGGGTCGCAAAGAGTCAGACATGACTAAGTGCGCACACACACACACATTTTAATCAAAGCCCCTGGACTTTCGATATAAGTCTCACCTGGTTGGAGAGATGATAAAGGCCTAAACAAGAGATAATTTTTACTACAGAATTTGTAGGCAGGGAAGCTAATTTTAGGGGGAAGAACAAAGGTAAAGATATCATGCTTTGTTTAGGGAACAGCTGGCTAAAATGTCTGGCTCCAAAAGCTATCTTTAAAGCAGAAACCATGTTACAAATTAAATCTTATATAGAACCCAATATATATAAAAATAAGCATAGTATTTTGGTGGTATAAGTACATTTTATCAGTTCAAATTCATAGAATTTACTTAATATTAAGTAAAAAACTGTGAACATGCAATTATTTTGATAAAAATTACAAACAAGTATCAGAAGTGAGGGATAACAATTTCTGTATTTTGACTGCCCAATACCAAGAAAATCTACTAATAATACCCCACATGTATAAGTGGGTGAGGAAACAGGCACTGTCACACACTGTAAGTGGGAGTGTGGTGCAGTGTGTATCTATCAAAACTCAAACTGCGTGTGTACACTTTTAGTCAGTATATATCCCATATATATGGATAAGGGTGTGCTCAGTTGTGTCTGACTCTTTGCAACCCCATGGACTGTAGCCCACCAGGTTCCTCTGTTCATGGAATTTTCTAGGCAAGAATACTGAAGCAAGTTGCCATTTTCTACTCTAGGGGATCTTACTGACCCAGGGTTTGAACTGGCGTCTCCAGCATCTTCTGCATTGGCAGGTGGATTCCTTACCACTGAGCCACCTGGTGGCTAAGTCATGTCCAGTTCTTTGCAATTCCAAGGACTGTAGCCACATCAGACTCTGACAATGGGATTTCCCAGGCAGGACTAAAGGAGTGGGTTGCCATTTCCTTCTCCAGGGGTTCTTTCCCATCCAGGAATTAAACCCCCATCTCCTGTATTGGCAGGCAGAATGATAGAAGAATCATAATTCAAAGCAAGATCGTCTGAATCAAGAAGTTTCATTCTTAAACATTAAGGATGTAGTTAAAAAACCTGCATGTTTTTAAGTATATCTGTATATATAATTAACTTATATTCATATATGCATACATAAAATCTCTAGTAGTATGCATTTATAAAAATACACATTCCAGCTTTGAGAAAATGAGGGAAAGGAGGCTTTTATATGCACTTAGTAACCTTCAATGCTATTTACTTTCTCCCTTAACAACATCACTTTTATACTTTACAATTTTTTTTCAAAAATCCTGATCACACAATCAGATCAGATCAGATCAGATCAGTTGCTCAATTATGTCCGACTCTTTGCGACCCCATGAATCGCAGCACGCCAGGCCTCCCTGTCCATCACCAACTCCCGGAGTTCACTCAGACTCATGTCCATCGAGTCAGTGATGCCATCCAGCCATCTCATCCTCTGTCGTCCCCTTCTCCTCCTGTCCCCAATCCCTCCCAGCATCAGAGTCTTTTCCAATGAGTCAACTCTTCACATGAGGTGGCCAAAGTACTGGAGTTTCAGCTTTAGCATCATTCCTTCCAAAGAAATCCCAGGGCTGATCGCCTTCAGAATGGACTAGTTGGATTTCCTTGCAAGGGACTCTCAAGAGTCTTCTCCAACACCACAGTTCAAAAGCATCAGTTCTTCGGCGCTCAGCCTTCTTCACAGTCCAACTCTCACATCCATACATGACCACAGGAAAAACCATAGCCTTGACTAGACGAACCTTTGTTGGCAAAGTAATGTCTCTGTTTTTGAATATGCTATCTAAGTTGGTCATAACTTTCCTTCCAAGGAGTAAGCGTCTTTTAATTTCATGTCTACAGTCACCATCTGTAGTGATTTTGGAACCCAGAAAAATAACTGTTTCCACTGTTTCCCCATCTATTTCCCATGAAGTGATGGGACCGGATGCCATGATCTTCGTTTTCTGAATGTTGAGCTTTAAGCCAACTTTTTCACTCTCCTCTTTCACTTTCCTCAAGAGGCTTTTGAGTTCCTCTTCACTTTCTGCCATAAGGGTGGTGTCATCTGCATATCTGAGGTTATTGATATTTCTCCCGGCAATCTTGATTCCAGCTTGTGTTTCTTCCAGTCCAGCGTTTCTCATGATGTACTCTGCATAGAAGTTAAATAAACAGGGTGACAATATACAGCCTTGACGAACTCCTTTTCCTATTTGGAACCAGTCTGTTGTTCCATGTCCAGTTCTAACTGTTGCTTCCTGACCTGCATACAGGTTTCTCAAGAGGCAGATCAGGTGGTCTGGTATTCCCATCTCTTGAAGAATTTTCCACAGTTTATTGTGATCCACACAGTCAAAGGCTTTGGCATAGTCAATAAAGCAGAAATAGATGTTTTTCTGGAACGCTCTTGCTTTTTCCATGATCCAGCAGATGTTGGCAATTTGATCTCTGGTTCCTCTGCCTTTTCTAAAACCAGCTGGAACATCAGGAAGTTCACGGTTCACATATTGCTGAAGCCTGGCTTGGAGAATTTTGAGCATTACTTTACTAGTGTGTGAGATGACTGCAATTGTGCAGTAGTTTGAGCATTCTTTGGCATTGCCTTTCTTTGGGATTGGAATGGAAACGGACCTTTTCCAGTCCTGTGGCCACTGCTGAGTTTTCCAAATTTGCTGGAATATTGAGTGCAGCACTTTCACAGCATCATCTTTCAGGATTTGAAATAGCTCCCCTGGAATTCCATCACCTCCACTAGCTTTGTTCGTAGTGATGCTTTCTAAGGCCCACTTGACTTCACATTCCAGGATGTCTGGCTCTAGGTCAGTGATCACACCATCGTGATTATCTGGGTCGTGAAGATCTTTTTTGTACAGTTCTTCTGTGTATTCTTGCCATCTCTTCTTAATATCTTCTGCTTCTGTTAGGTCCATACCATTTCTGTCCTTTATCGAGCTCATCTTTGCATGAAATGTTCCTTTGGTATCTCTGATTTTCTTGAAGAGATCCCTAGTCTTTCCCATTCTGTTGTTTTCCTCTATTTCTTTGCATTGATCGCTGAAGAAGGCTTTCTTATCTCTTCTTGCTGTTCTTTGGAACTCTGCATTCAGATGTTTATATCTTTCCTTTGCTCCTTTGCTTTTCGCTTCTCTTCTTTTCATAGCTATTTGTAAGGCCTCCCAAGACAGCCATTTTGCTTTTTTGCATTTCTTTTCCATGGGGATGGTCTGGATCCCTGTCTCCTGTACAATGTCACGAACCTCATTCCGTAGCTCATCAGGCACTCTATCTATTGGATCTAGGCCCTTAAATCTATTTCTCACTTCCACTGTATTATCATAAGGGATTTGATTTAGGTCATACCTGAATGGCCTAGTGGTTTTCCCTACTTTCTTCAACTTAAGTCTGAATTTGGCAATAAGGAGTTCATGATCTGAGCCACAGTCAGCTCCTGGTCTTGTTTTTGCTGACTGTATAGAGCTTCTCCATCTTTGGCTGCAAAGAATATAATCAATCTGTTTTCGGTGTTGACCATCTGGTGATGTCCACATACAGAGTCTTCTCTTGTGTTGTTGGAAGAGGGTGTTTGTTATGACCAGTGCATTTTCTTGGCAAAACTCTATTAGTCTTTCCCCTGCTTCATTCCGTATTCCAAGGCCAAATTTGCCTGTTACACCAGGTGTTTCTTGACTTCCTACTTTTGCATTCCAGTCCCCTATAATGAAAAGGACATCTTTTTTGGGTGTTAGTTCTAAAAGGTCTTGTAGGTCTTCATAGAACCGTTCAACTTCACACAATAAAGACAAACTTTATTCATCTTGTAATGTCAGGATACTCTGCAATTAAATGGTTCCAGAAATTTCTAAGAGCGAAATGATTTTTCACAAAATTGAATCTTTACACCAATACCTATCAATTACTCATAGTCTTCATCATAAATATATCAGAAAAATACTGAATACCTCCAATAGCAGCAGTTGCTGCTGCTGCTAAGTCGCTTCAGTCCTGTCCGACACTAAAATAAAACTAACCTGTTATGTTCGGTTTTCTTATTACTCTGACGATTGTTCTTGCTCTGTTTTATTCTGGACTAGCACGTTTTATTAACATGCTCAAGCCTGTGCTATCCTCACTTGTCCAACTGTTTGTGAGCAGTCACACAGAAATCTCAATTCAAAGACTGCCCAGGCTGTCTTGAAGTTCAAATGTGCACTGTGCGTTCTATTCCTTCATTCACGCATCTGGCAAACACGGAGTGCCCACTAAGAGTCAAGCACTGTGCAGTTTTCTGTAACCCAGGACACTACCTGTCTGTGAACTGTTTGGGACTGGTTCCCAGGGGGCTAAGTACAGAAATTGGGAGTTTATTTTTATACAGTTTAATACTGCCAACTTCATGTCTGCTAGCTCAAAAAAATCTAATTTGTTTTTCTGCCTATTTCTTCCATTTCACCTATCTAATAATTTTATCGTATTTTACAGAATTATTGCCTGGGGCAGATGGATTTTTTTTTTAAGGTCATTTACAGAAAAAGTGAAGTACTGATAGGTTAAATTACTTGCTTAACTTCATAATGACACTTATTCTGTCATTTACCTATCCACTGAATTAAGAAATATTTCTTTAGAGCCTGGGACACCAGACACTAAGTTCCACGCTGCAGCTACTGTGCACAAGAGAAGCCGAGAGCCCAGCCTCTTTCAGCTGAGTCCCACTCGGAGTCCCAGGAGTCGCCCTAGACGCGCCGCCGGCAGCTCTCGCTGCTGGTTTCCCTTATAGCATTCAATTCAGAAGACGCGTGCAAAGGAGTGTGGACAATGCAGGCCCAACATGTAGATACCATACTGAAGTACAACAAACCGAGGAAGAACACGACCACACGCTGTTCCAAGCGACCAGCCCAAACTTTACTTCCTACGCTGGGCCCCGCCCCCGGCTCCGCCTCTCGGTCTCACCCAACTTCGCCGGGCCCAACAACGAAGTCAAGCTCCGCCCTGCCCCCGGCTCCATCGTGACTCCGTCTCCCACCCCGCCTGCGGGCTCCGCCCCCAACTCCGGCCCCGCCCGCCAACGAGTGCCAGGCTTAGCTCTCGCGACTCACCCTCGTCCGGGCGAGCTCCGCCTTCCGCTGCAGCTCCGAGTGCCGCTCCAAAGCGCTTGCGAAGCCGCCTGGGCGCGGCCTAGGCTCCGTAGAATTAGAACTCTCGCTTCCGGAGCCACTCTCAGTGCCTGCTCCTCGACAGGATCGAGAAAAGAGAAACACTCGCAGAAAATGACTCTCGGCAGTCACGGCACGGGTCCGACACAGCGCCGCCATGACGGATCCACGACCTCTGACCTTTGGCTTCTCCGCAAGCGCGCAGGTCGCGGGGCGGAGCAACGAGGGGCCGCCTATTGCAGAGCCCTGTGGGCGGTGGGCGTGTCCTGGTCGGTGGTGGGGCCAAGTTTGGGTCGAGAGAGCTTCGGGTTGGTGGATAAAATCCTTGATGGCTAGCAGCCATCCCCTGCTAGCAGCGTTCCGCTAAGTTTTGCCTGGAAAGCGATCTGACTCGTAGCAATTTCGCCCTCCCAAGTACCTCTTGGGCCTTGTGCTGCTCTAAATTCTGGTAATGTGACACTTGCTGCCCCCGCCTCCCGCGTCCTTCCCCAGAATGTCCGAAGGTTCTTACCCTCACCGCTCTTCAGGACTTCGCTCAACTGCGAGGTTCTCCTTGGCTATCTGATGTAGAATTGGAACTCCAAATACTGTCGGACCCCCGCCACTTAACACTTATTAATATGCCATGTAGTTTACAGTAATTGTGCTTAGCGTGTTCCCTGAATTTATGAACTCTATGAGGGCAGGAATTGTGCTGTTGAATCCCTGACAGCGAGCACATGGTAGGGCTTAAACATTTGGGTTCCAAGTGTGTCCTTCTTTGCCTATTCTGTGGTCAGCCCATCCATGTTACAAAAATACTAATTTGAGACGTTTTGGGTCTCCTCTGACTGCTATCCCTTCTCTTAGGGAGTAAGTTCATAATGCCTAACTATGCACTACCCAGAGGACCCACGCTCACTTATGATTTTCTGCCTTCCAGCGCCATGTTAATTGCCAGAATTTGCCCACTTTCTTCAAAACTGAGATGAACACCATAGATGTGTTAATGAATTAAGCTGTCCATCCTTCTACCCAGCATTTTTATAATAATACACAATTATTTACTTCAGCAAGCACTGTTCCATCACATTTGCAAGTACTTTGAGGGGAGGAATTTTTATGTATGACCCCAGACCCTATTTTAATAATGCTTTTGACTGTAAGACTTTTGGTTTTGGCCAGGCCAGGCATCTTGTAGGGAGCTTATTTCCCTGACCAGGGACTGAACCCTGAACTGGACAGTGGAAGCTCAGACTCCCAGCCAGTGGACCCATCAGAGAATTCCCAATAATGCTTTTGACTATGGATTTTAAAACTCTGATATTCTCATCAATTGTGTAGACAGTAGAAAGAACACAAGAAGTGGACTAACCTTTGTTGTTCAGTCACTTAGTCGAGGTCTGACTCTATGACCCCATGGACTGCAGCACACCAGGCTGCCCTGTCCATCACCATCTCCAGACCTTACTCAAACTCAAGAAGCTGAAGTTGAATGGTTCTATGAAAATCTATAAGACCTCCTAGAACTAACATCAAAAAAAGATGTCCTCTTCATCATAGGCAATGCCAAAGAATGCTCAAACTACCACACAGTTGCACTCATCTCACATGCTAGTAAATTAATGTTCAAAATTCTCCAAGCCAGGCTTCAGCAATACATGAACCGTGAACTTCCAAATGTTCCAGCTGGTTTTAGAAAAGGCAGAGGAACCAGAGATCAAATTGCCAACATCCGATGGATCATCAAAAAAGCAAGAGTTCCAGAAAAATATCTATTTGTGCTTTTTGACTATGCCAAAGCTTTTGACTGTGTGGATCACAATAAACTGTGGACAATTCTGAAAGAGATGGGAATACCAGACCACCTGACCTGCCTCTTGAGAAATGTGTATGCAGATCAGGAAGCAAGTCAGAACTGGGCATGGAAGAACAGACTTGTTCCAAATAGGAAAAAGAGTATGTCAAGGGTGTATATTGTCACCCTGCTTATTTAACTTATTTGCAGAGTACATCATGAGAAACACTGGGCTGGATGAGGCACAAGCTGGAATCAAGATTGCCAGGAGAAATATCAATAACCTCAGATACGCAGATGACACCACCCTTTTGACGGAAAGTAAAGAACTGAAGAGCCTCTTGATGAAAGAGGAGAGTGAAAAAGTTGGCTTAAAGCTCAACATTCAGAAAACGAAGATCATGGCATCTGGTCCCATCACTTCATGGCAAACAGGTGGGGGAAATGGTGGCTGATTTTATTTTTGGGGCCTCCAAAATCACTGCAAATGGTAACTGCAGCCATGAAATAAAAAGACGCTTACTCCTTGGAAGAAAAGCTATGACCAAAGTTGACAGCATATTAAAAAGCAGAGACATTACTTTGTCAACAAAGGTCCATCTAATCAAGGCTATGGTTCTTCTAGTGGTCATGTATGGATGTGAGAGTTGGACTATAAAGAAAGCTGAGCACTGAAGAATTGATGCTTTTGAACTGTGGTGTTGGAGAAGACTCTTGAGAGTCCTTTGGACTGCAAGGAGGTCCAACCAGTCCATCCTAAAGGAGACGAGTCCTGAGTGTTCACTGGAAGGACTGATGTTGAAACTGAAATTCCAATATTTTGACCACCTGATGTGAAGAACTGACCCTGATGCTGGGAAAGATTGAAGGCAGGAGGAGAAGGGGACAACAGAGGATGAGATAGTTGGATGGTGTCATTGACTCATTGGATGTGAGTTTGGGTAAACTCCTGGAGTTGGTGATGGACAGGGAGGCTTGGTGTGCTGTGGTTCATGGGGTTCCAAAGAGTTGGACATGACTGAGCAACTGAACTTCCATCATAGGGGACTGGAATGCAAAAGTAGGTAGTCAAGAGATACCTGGAGTAATAGGGAGGTTTGGCCTTGGAGCACCAAACAAAGCAGGGCAAAGGCTAACGAGTTTTGCCAAGAGAACGTGCTGATCATAGCAAACACCCTTTTCAACAACACAAGAGATGACTCTACACATGGACATCACCAGATGGTCAACACTGAAATCAGATTGAGTCTGTTCTTTGTAGCTGAAAAAGCAGCTCTAGATAGTCAGCAAAAACAAGACTGGGAGCTGACTGTGGCTCATATCATGAATTCCTTACTGCCAAATTCAGACTTAAATTGAAGAAAGTAGGTAAAAATCACTAGGCTATTCAGGTATGACCTGAATCAAATCTCTTATGATTATACAGTGGAAGTGACAAATAGATTCTAGGGATTTGATCTGATAAGAGTGCCTGAAGAACTATGGATGGAGTTTCGTGACATTGTACAGGAGACGGGGATCAAGATCATCCCCAAGAAAAACAAATGCAAAAAAGGCAAAATGGTTATCTGAGGAGGCCTTACGAATAGCTGAGAAAAGACGAGAAGCAAAAAGCAAAGGAGAAAAGGAAAGATATACTCATCTGAACGCAGAGTTCCAACGAATAGCAAGGAGAGATAAGAAAGCCTTCCTCAGTGACCAATGCAAAGAAATAGAGGAAAACAATTGAATGGGGAAGACTAGAGACCTCCTCAAGAATATTAGAGATAGCAAGGAACTAACCTTAGAAAAGTGCATAATTATATGAATCACACATTACTAGCCACCTGTATGGCAAGCCTTAAATTCAGTAGAGAGCTTAAAGTAAATTCTGCTCTAGATGAGTTCTCTCCTTTGGTACATAAACTGTTTATTTCCCTTGCCTCTTGATGAAGTCTTGCCTAAGACAGTTTTACATTACTTTCTAAGGCTATTGCTACTTCTGTTTCCCTTCAGGGGGGAAAAAAAAAAGTAGTGAAAAGCTTTGGCCAGTGCTCTTAGTTCTAATTCAACCTCCAATCCTGATTGCAGGCGAGCAGTTTTTTTTGTTGTTGTTGCTGATTTGGTTTCCTCACATACAACCAAGTTATTAGTCTCTATCTCAAGTTTAAGGAAGTGCTCTGTAAACTTAATCAGCATCTACAGAGCAAATGGGATTGCTAATATCCAGTGTCAGACTCTATTTTGGGGGCTCCAAAATCACTGCAGATGGTGACTGCAGCCATGAAATTAAAAGACGCTTACTCCTTGGAAGGAAAGTTATGACCAACCTAGACAGCATATTCAAAAGCAGAGACATTACTTTGCCAACAAAGGTTCGTCTAGTCAAGGCTATGGTTTTTCCAGTGGTCATGTATGGATGTGAGAGTTGGACTGTGAAGTAGGCTGAGCACCAAAGAATTGATGCTTTTGAACTGTGGTGTTGGGGAAGACTCTTAAGAGTCCCTTGGACTTCAAGGAGATCCAACCAGTCCATTCTGAAGATCAGCCCTGGGATTTCTTTGGAGGGAATGATGCTGAAGCTGAAACTCCAGTACTTTGGCCACCTCATGCAAAGAGTTGACTCATTGGAAAAGACTCTGATGCTGGGAGGGATTGGGGGCAGGAGAAGGGGACAACAGAGGATGAGATGGCTGGATGGCATTACTGACTCGATGGACATGAGTCTGAGTGAACTCCAGGAGTTGGTGATGGACAGGGAGGCCTGGCGTGCTGCGATTCATGGGGTTGCAAAGAGTCAGACACGACTGAGCGACTAAACTGAACTGAACATCCCAGCTCAAAAAATGAATGGCTGTATTATATTCATGTCCTACCTTAGCCAGATGATAACTTCCTTTGTTTTGATAATGCATTTGGGGACAAATTCTGATGTTTTTAATGGATAAGTGTGTATCAACTAACTTCAAGCATGCCTAGTTCTCTGCCTTTGGCAGAGTAACAGAAGCATCAGGTAAGATACTGTCCTTCCCTATATCAGTGCCAATAGTAACATCGACCCTAATGGCACTATGTTAACGTCACGGCCCCTTCTGATCCTCCTCCGATTCCTTGAACCACACCTTCCTTCTTGATTTATTAAAAATACAAGCTGTTTTTTTCCCATGTAGCTTGCAAATTGTTAGTATGCTTTGTAAAAATAGTAATGGCAGATAGCAAGTGAATAAAATATAATTCAAGCTCTTTGTCTGCTAGCTGTAATCTCATCTATAAAATCATGACAGCTCAACAGCCTTGAGTGAGGAATTGAAGGAAGTGGGTGTGAAATGCCCATCACCTACTGAAAGCTCAAACAGTGACTACTAGTGGCTAGATGGAAGTCATCAGAAGGTGATTTAGAAGTTTATGCCTTTCAAACATGTAAGAAAATCTGGAAAAAAGGGCTAGTGATACACTGGCAAGACAGATGAGTATAACTGTAAAGATAAGTCCTTTCAACCATAGAGATGAATGCTATCATTAAGGAGATCCTGTAGAAGATGACAAGAGATGGGCCATAACATTTAAGGATTTGGAAGAAGAGAATGCCAGAGAATAGTCAAACAGGCAAATGAGAAAATAATTCCAGAAACCAAGGGGAAATTTTTCAAGCGTGTTGGGATGGAGACTGTTAACAGTGAAAGTGGCCAGGCAGCATTTAAGTATGAAGTCCTGGCAGGTGATAGGCATGTGAGTTCTTTTGGCTCCTTTTAATTTTGGTTCATTTTTATTTCAGAATCAGAACATGGAAACTGAAATCTATGGTTTGTAGGTTTACTTAAAAGTGATAATGCTTTCTTCAGATCAGATCAGTAGCTCAGTCGTGTCTGACTCTTTGCGACCCCATGAATCGCAGCATGCCAGGCCTCCCTGTCCATCACCAACTCCCAGAGTTCACCCAGACTCACGTCCATTGAGTCAGAGATGCCATTCAGCCATCTCATCCTCTGTTGTCCCCTTCTCCTCCTGCCCCCAATCCCTCCCAGCATCAGAGTCTTTTCCAATGAGTCAACTCTTCACATGAGGTGGCCAAAGTACTGGAGTTTCAGCTTTAGCATCATTCCTTCCAAAGAAATCCCAGGGCTAATGTCCTTTAGAATTGACTGGTTGGATCTCCTTGCAGTCCAAGGGACTCTCAAGAGTCTTCTCCAACACCACAGTTCAAAGCATCAATTCTTCGGCACTCAGCCTACTTCACAGTCCAACTCACATCCCTACATGACCACAGGAAAAACCATAGGCTTGACTAGACGAACCTTTGTTGGCAAAGTAATGTCTCTGCTTTTGAATATGCTATCTAGGTTGGTCATAACTTTTCTTCCAAGGAGTAAGCGTCTTTTAATTTCATGTCTGCAGTCACCATCTGTAGTGATTTTGGAGCCCCCAAAAATAAAGTCTGACACTGTTTCCACTGTTTCCCCATCTATTTCCCATGAAGTGATGGGACTGGATGCCATAATCTTCGTTTTCTGAATGTTGAGCTTTAAGCCAACTTTTTCACTCTCCACTTTCACTTTCCTCAAGAGGCTTTTGAGTTCCTCTTCACTTTCTGCCATAAGGGTGGTGTCATCTGCATATCTGAGGTTATTGATATTTCTCCCGGCAATCTTGATTCCAGCTTGTGTTTCTTCCAGTCCAGCGTTTCTCATGATGTACTCTGCATAGAAGTTAAATAAACAGGGTGACAATATACAGCCTTGACGAACTCCTTTTCCTATTTGGAACCAGTCTGTTGTTCCATGTCCAGCTCTAACTGCTGCTTCCTGACATGCATACAGGTTTCTCAAGAGGCAGATCAAGTGGTCTGGTATTCCCATCTCTTGAAGAATTTTCCACAGTTTATTGTGATCCTCACAGTCAAAGGCTTTGGCATAGTCAATAAAGCAGAAATAGATGTTTTTCTGGAACTCTCTTGCTTTTTCCATGATCCAGCAGATGTTGGCAATTTGATCTCTGGTTCCTCTGCCTTTTCTAAAACCAGCTTGAACATCGGGAAGTTCACAGTTCACATATTGCTGAAGCCTGGCTTGGAGAATTTTGAGCATTACTTTACTAGCGTGTGAGATGAGTGCAATTGTGCGGTAGTTTGAGCATTCTTTGGCATTGCCTTTCTTTGGGATTGGAATGAAAACAGACCTTTTCCAGTCCTGTGGCCACTGCTGAGTGCTTTCTTAGTAACTGAAAACTAAATGGTATCTATAATTAATCCAGTTACAGTGGGACAATTCACTAATTAATGGCCCAGTGTCTCTCCATTATGGATAAAAATCTGTTCTGTCATTTGGGTCTTAATATAAAGAAACATGCAATCCTTACATAGGACCTTATGCAGCATCTCTGGCACAAACTGAGCAAAAAGTCACTTACAAATGTCTTTGTGTAGTCAGCATGTAGCTTTTTTGTTTGATAAATTGATTCCATACAGCTACTGCTGGTTCTTTCTATACCCAGGATATGAGTCTGGAGAGAAGTTGTATAATTAATGGATTTACCACTTTCCTCAGCAGATAGGTAATACATACAAAAGAACTCATGCCCAAATTATAGACTTTTTATTGTTTTCAAATGCTATACAAAAAAAAATAATAAACAGTAGTATTTCTTCATTAACAGATCCAGAAATAGTCCAAATTCAACATTATTTTTTCCCCTCTATTTCAGTAGTTTGAATTACTATTAAAATAATCCAATGGTTTCTACTCTCTTCCTTGGATTACTTTGGCTTCATAGGTGTAAGAATTCTTGCTTTATTTCCCACAAGCTCGATAAATTAAGGATATTCCTTTGTAAGAAGGGGATAATTTTAGGAATTGTTTTCTTCTATCACTCTTCTTGAATCCTTAAGTATCTGAGCTCTCAGTCTTGTTGCTATGCTCTTCTAGTGTCAAACATGAAACACAGTAGAATAACCAGGATCCCTCTCTGGTGCTCTTAGTAATTACTGTGTTCTAAATTGCTTAAGTATCTGTGAATCTGTAATATTGGATCTTCCATAGAGACTACTTGGAATAAGATTTCTAGGTTGATGTGTATTTTTCTACATTTATCCTCCCTCTACTTTTTTGTTGCTTCTTTAGAGGCAGAGTGCTTTGCCATAGATTAAATCATTTCTAAATTAAGTTTAGGTAGATGTCTATAAAAGTGTTTCTCCATTTTCTTCTTTTACGACCATCACCAGTACCCACGTACACCCATCCCACCTTCTAACCCTACCTCTATCATTTCTCCCATAAAATAAAGAGATTTGAGGATATTTTGTTAAACTGAGGAAATCGCCATCTTCTCCATTTTGCCTTATTAAAAACACAGTAACAGAGCAGGACATCCAAGAATCAGTGTGATGAAAGATGTGATAAAAGCAACTGAAAGACTAACTGGTTGAAAAAATAACTTACCAGCCTTATTGAGTAACCATAGTATCTCTTTAAAAAGACAAATGTATACACATGGATTCCTCTGGGACAATGCTTCAACAACCTTTGCCTTAAAGCCTTTGCAAGTAAATACGGTAGTCTGATACCATGAAGCAATGATATAAAGCAGATGGTAAAAAATTGCCTTTTTTTTTTTTAAAGCCTGGGTACCAGTTGATTATGTAATACAACAAGCTGTTTCCAGACCATTGGTCTCATAATAAATATTGGGACCTGTGCTACTGACACACAGAATTTATTAAGCTTTTCACATGTAATAGAGCAGAGTTTCAATTGCATCTGAAGTGCTCACAAAAGCGCCAGCAATCAAAAAGGGCAGCATGTTACTTCACAACAATCAACACTTATAGCTTTTCAGATTTGGTTTTCATAAGATAATTTATCCCCAAGTAAATCTAGTCATGCTTTAAAAAAATGCTTTAGGTCACTCCAAACTTGGCAATTAACATTTGGCATAAACAATAATAAAACAATCACAACTTGATAAATAACAAATACAACGTTGTAGGCCATAACCATACACAGCATAAGGAAAAGATAGTGATGATGAGTAAGTAACTACTAGAGTTAATGAGAGTACCTTGGCCTCCATGCAGATACTTCCAGAGGCTTTGGTTCATTCAGCCCTGACACTCTGTTTTCAAAGCAGGGGGCAATGCCTACAGTATCATTTTGTAATTTCTAACAAACTGAAAACAAGTAAGTAGAAAATGATGAGTTGATTTTTATTAATGCATGAAATCCTCAGGAGTTATTACCAACCCCTTAGTATAAAAATTTTTCAAGTTATATTAGTCATATAACTTGGTGTGCTTATTTTAAATGCTGCTAAATGAATTAAATGAAGACAGTGTTTCCCCTAATGCGATTGATTTTAGCACTTTTCAGCTACCTAGATCTAAAAAAACTTTCAGGCTTTGGAACTGAACGTTTGAGGACAGTGTTCAAATTTCAACCTATTGATAATACAATATACTTGATTTAGAATGTTACCTTATAATTTCCTCCAAAACTAAAATTTTAATCTGGTGAAAAATAAGTAGCTATAAGTAGCATAATAACCATGACACTGAAATGGTTACTGTCACAGATGGTGATAAACAAAGGGCTCCACTCTCAGGTCACCTAGGATTTGAAATTACTGTACATAATGTCACTTACAAAACTATAAGAAACTGAATATAGAGAAGATTTACTTAGTCTGGTGTCTTCAGACACCCAAGATATAAGATACTTTATCCCCAAACGATACTCAAAAATATTTTGTGTAGCTGTTTAGTTCTTCCCTCGGAGGTAAAGAACATTTCGCCAAAACTTTTTTAATAAGCAGGATGCAGAGCATTTTAAAGAAGAGTCTAATCTAGGAATCAAATATACAGAGATTCAAAGAGGAAAAACAGAAACCTGTATAGAAGAAAAAGATCAAACTGGTAGCCCACACCCAGAGCAATTGTGTAAGCAATTATGATAACCCACAGCTTCTCATTTCATTCTAGTGAGGATCCCCAGGTACTAGATGTGTTTTCATCGTGACATTTGCTAAATAAAGGGGCTGAAATGCACACTAAAGGGTGTTTCCCAGGAATAGAAGTGAAGATACTTTTACATTGTTCAACCCACAAGCTATTTGGTCAAAGGAATATGTAAAGCTCAACAAAAGCACATCTGGTGGAAGTTCATGGCAATGAATGTTGACAAGATGTGCTTGGATCTCGCTTGCAGCATCTGGCAGTGAGCAGCAGAACAAAGGTGGGAGGCTCACAGGCCCTCCTGCGTCTGCTCTGGAAGAGGCTCCGTGGTGGTGGCACTGGCGCTTGCAGTCGAATTCAAGACTTCTCCGAAATCACCACCAGCAGGCTTGTTTCCCCCGACTTTAGACTTTGAAAAGTTCAAAAAGGAAGAGACGTTATGAAACACACACTTCGCTGACTCTGCATAAAGTAACTCAAATCTTACTTTGAAGAAAAAATAAACCAGGAGCCCGAGAGCTCAGTGATTATTAGATTTGTACAGATTTAGTACTGTGGTCATGTTCCATGCAGTTTCATAGAAAAACTTAGGCAGTTTCCGTGCTGAAAATATTCAAATTGGTAAATTCTACCCCTTTACTTTCTCCCCCATCTGCTTATTGTTCTTCACAGGGAAATTTATCTTTATAAATATAGAATTAAATATAAAATATTATATAAATTTAAATATATTTAATATAAAATTTATAGAATTATATAAGGCCTGTTATGCTAAAGAATTTACTGAACTCTCTATATCTAGATAACATTTTGTGAAATATTATTGAGTAAAACAAAGGAAAGAAATACATGTATGTTTCCCAGACACAGCATGATGCTCTTAGCTCAGTCGTGACTGGCCACAGACTCATTAACAGTTGGAATCTAGTTGAAATTTGCACTCTCATTCTTTTCGGCCTCCCATCCAAAATCTTTGAATTGTCTGAAAAATTGGCATGACTTGTATCCACTGTATGGTTATTAAATTTATTAAAACATTCCTTAATTATAAGAAAATGTTAAGAAGACCTCTTGCAATTTATAAGTCTAAAATAACTCCTCCCACCACTGGTCTCTTCCTACTCCAAGGCCGTGAATGGCAGTAGCACCTCCCAGTCAGACTGCTTTGTTATCCTTGGTCCTTCCCCATCTTGTTCCCCATCCAGTCGATTACTAACTTTTTGTCTGTCACTTCTAAATTCTAAATATCTTTCGACTCCGTTCCATTGGCACTAGCTCGACTCATACTCCATCATCTTTGGCCTGATCACAACACCTTCCTCCCACCTTGTCTCCTTCTCCAGTCTCTCTCCCCTTAGTTCTGCAGGGCCAACACTGAATCTTTCTAAAATGCACAGAAGAATGTATGACTCGGATTGCTTAAAATCTTTCAGTGGCTTCCCACCTTTTCTTTAAGGTGGCCCACCTATCTAGCTCTGTCTCTTGCTTTATAACCTATAGCACAGTAAAGTTCCTCAAAGGGTCCCCAAAGCTTCAAACATTCCTTTCAACCTAAAGGCCTCCATGTACATTACTGCATCTTCAGAGAAGTCTCTCTGACCTTCCCTCCTGCCAAGAGTGGCAGAGTCCCACTGCTGATCCTCACTGCGCCCTTGACCTCTCTGACCTTCCCTCCTGCCAAGGGTGGCAGAGTCCCACTGCTGATCCTCACTGCGCCCTTGACCTCCACTGTCCTAGTGCTTTGTTGTTGTTGTTGTTTAGTCACTAAGTCATTTCAAACTCTTTTGTGACCCCGTGGACTATAGCCCACCAGGCTCCTCTGTCCATGGGATTTTCCAGGCAAGAATACTGGAGTGGGTTGCCATTTCTTTCTCCATGGCATCTTTCCAACTTAGGGATCGAAACTGCATCTCCTGCCTCTCCTGCGCTGCAAGTGGATTCTTTACCACTGAGCCACTTGGGAAGCCCTTACCGCCCCTTTATTTTCATTGGCCATTTAATTGCCTCAACATCTTCAGAAAGCATCTGTGTCACTCTTGGTCACTGTGGTATTCCCAGTGCCCAATACTCATCTCCTGGTACATGGCAAATGCTCAAGAATCACAGTTAATGACTCAATCCACAACCTAAATGAAAGTACAAGTAGACCCCATGTTTAACTGAATATCAGTGTAAGTTAGGAAAAACTATATCCCAAGCATACAACTATATTTTACAGCTTCCTTTGTGATATTTGTCTAATACATTATATGCTTTTAAAAATTACATTTTTTAAAATCTGAATGGTGCCTAGTCATATTTCAAAAACTGATTTTATAGAGTCTGAATATACTCAGGAGGAGAGTACATAGTAATGACCTGGAAGTTTCTCCTCCTCTTCATTGTTAAAAGAACAGAGGCTGCCTGGTTTTCCAGCTAGTCATTTCAAAAACTAACACTCAGGGTAATTTCAAGGAGAGACTATGATATTCCTAAAATTTTGAGAACTGAATTAGAGTAAAACCTTGACTTCTTGGGATGCAATTTGTTTTCAAATACCTAAGTAGGAATTAACAAGAATAAAGCAGGCCTCTGGTACTGACCTAGAAGAATGACCGTGATGTATTTTTTTGCTCATCAAATATTTATTAAGTAGCTGCAGTGTGTCAAGGACTCTTCCAGGCCACTGAAAAGCATCAGTGAGCAAAAAAAACAGGGGCCTGAATTTGTGGATTCATTAGAGCATGCATGCTGGGGGCATTAAATGAACAAGTTGCAGGGCTGTGTGTACAGTGTGATTCCTTTTTGAAAAACACAAATTTATGTAGAAAGAGAAAAGGTGGGAGTAGTGTTTCTATATGCAAGAAAAAAAGATCCAGCCTGTGATACAGTGTTTGGTTTTCTTTCTATTAGCATACCCTGATTCTGTAATTTTAAAAAGCTGTATTTAAAAAGAAATGACTCAATTACAATTCTGAAAGATAAAATATGATTATTTTAAAGCTGATATAGATGAAATACTTAAGATATCAGTTTTATCTTAATACTTAAGTTACTAGTTTTAATTTGTTTTTTTTTAATTTAATTTAATTTTTTTAAATTTTATTAATTTGTTTTTATTACTTAAGATATTTTATTTTAAAGATACCACCATAATTACCAGAATTCATTTTGGAAAAAATGAACATATGGGCTTCATACAAACTCTGTGGAGAAGGTTGGACAGTGGATGGGAACAAAACATCATTTCTCATCACTTGTGATCCTTGATGATTTTATAGTTTCGAATATAATCTTGAAGGTAATGCAATTTACAAATTCATAAAGTTGATTATTATGGGCAAATGTCCACCTTCACCAAAATCAAAGCAATCAAAAAATAAAAGTGAATCATCAATGATCACCACAGCATCGTCATCATAATAAAAATGTTCAATAATTAAGGACTGAACAAACAATATCCATTATAAGGCTATGCAAGCAGCCGTTAAACATAATATTGAAGAATATTTAATGATACCGAAAAATGTTTATGACTTATGGTTAATTCTTTTTTTTTTAATATTTATTTGGCTGCATCAGGTCTTAGTTGTAGCATACAAGATCTTCCTTGTGTCATGCAGGGTCTTTCACTGTGGTGCACACACTCCCTAATTGCAATTCTTGGGCTTAGTTGCCCCACAGCATGTGGCATCTTAGTTCCCCACCCAGGAATCTAATCTACGTCCATTGCATTGCAAGGCAGATTCTTAACCACTGGACCACCAGGGAAGTCCCTGGTTAATTTTTTTTTAAAGTGTAATAGTATAGTCCTACAACATATCACTGTTCCTGGGTTGTAGGACTATGTTTTTATGTTTTATTCTTTGTGCTTTTCTATATTGTTTTTAATTTTCTACAATGAGATTTGTATTACATTTTGTCCAATTACAAAAGTACTTGAAGTGAATAATAAAAAAGCAGCATAAACTTCTGAAGTACTACTTTTAAAAATTACGTGTTTCTTTTCAGCACTCATGCTGTCATACTACAATATATACTCAAAAAATTATATTAAGAGTATTTATCACCTTGGTTGGTTTAGTTGCTAAGTCATGTCCAACGCTTGCAACCCCATGGACTATAGCCTGCCAGGGTCCTCTGTCCGTGGTATTCTCCAGGCAAGAATACTGGAGTGGGTTGCCATTTCCTTCTCCAATATATCACCTTAAATACCCATTAAAAGGTAAAGATTAAAGTTATTAAAGTTCTTTAAATATTTTTGAAAGGAAATTCTAATTTGAATAATCTACCTACAACAAAGAAAGTTCAGGCACCAAACAAGATAACAAAAAGACCCTGTTCTTTACTTGCCTTTAAGTTTTCAACCTTTTCTTCAAATGATTTGAAAGTTGGGGAGTTTCTATGGAGAGAAAAGAAAAATAATAAAATTACACACACGGAACAAAAATTTCAACAATTCAGAAAACATTATTAGTTGACTGTATTCCCCTTGGCCATTATTCTCAATCAGCAAAAGAACACATAAACCATATGTAACACCTGTACCATAGGCATACATACAAATGGTGTCTTTTTATGTGAGATTATCAACTTCTGTTCTAAGATTTCTACAACAATCTTTTTGATTCTTTGAACAGAGCCAGTGTTAGACATACAGATAAAAATACATGTGTGAGAAGAGGGAACAAAGTCAGGTACAACACTAAGTCTAGCACTTCCTCAACCAACTGGTCACCATATAAGAAAAAGCCACTGTTAGCTCAGTCTGACTTTGGTTAAAGTGCTACAGTCCAGAACTAATGTTTAAATTCATACGTTGCCTGGCAAGATTTCTACCTAAACCCACATCAACTCAGCAGGACAAGCAAACCACAGGAGGTTCCACACCAGGGATCCTGGTTCCCAGGAGCAGCATAACAGGAGAAACAGAGACCAAAAGGAAGGGAGGGGCACGGAACTCGATTTGGCCACTTCACAAAGCTGCCCCAACTAACAGAGGCTCTCCAAGCCCACAGGAAGCCGCTCCCGTGCCTTCACATCCATCTGCATTAGTTAGGGAGGGTCACAGTGCCCGTGTGTCGCTTTCACCTCGGTTTCCAAAGTTTTATACGATCCACCTGATCTCCAATATCCTTCCTGCTACCATGATGAAACAGGAGAAGAAGGAAAAATGGGCTTCCCCCTTCCTACCATCATGATGGGCAGTCGGTCCCAAAGGGTGATCCCCAGACCAGCGGTATCAGTAGCCCTTGGGAAGTTGTTAGCAAAGCAAATTTTCAGGTCCCACCCCAGGCTTACAGAATCAGAAAGTCGACATGGGCCCACCAGGCAGGGACTTTTAACAAGTCCTCCAGGTAGTTCCAATGAACACTAAAGTTCAAGTCAAGCGTACATTGTTGAAAAATTCTCTGCCTCTACAGAGAGGTCAGGTGAGGTAGTAAAAGGTGCCACCTGCAAGTGCTTACTGATGAAAGAGGACACTAGAACGAGGTCTCAGTTGGTTCCAGATGTCCCAATGGGATGAAGGAAGTAGAAATGGGGATGATGAGAAAAAGGGAGACTGTAACTAAAGCTAATGTGAACAGAGGAGGTGGGCCACCTACATCCACGAAAAGAAAAGGTTGATCAGATAAGCAGTGTTCAATTTTTTTTTAATTGAACAGATTCCAGAATGAAACAATTTAACAGGTTTACAAAATAAAGTAGAAATAATAATTCCTTTTTAAAATCACAAACATTTAATGGATTTCTTACACCAGCCCAAAAACATTGGGAAGACCAACTGAAAGCTAGTAACAGTTTTCACAGCTTGTTTAGAGCAGACTTCTAGCTCCTACTTCAGAACATTCAAGAGAAACATCTGGATAAAAAGTAAGGAAGCATAAGACCAACTACATTTTGTGAAAATATACTTTACCTCATAGCAGGCATGCTAATTGAGTGTTGAATGGAGCGTATGCTAAGAGGCAGCATTAAAAAGAGACAGAAATGGAGTTAGTAAAGTGGCGATTAGATATTATAAAAAGCAAACAAAATTTAGTTTTCTAGAATCTTGTTCTTCTGGCACCATAAAAAATTACTTGCTTTTTGAGGTGGAGGGGATCAAAGTTAGCACAATGTAACTTTTATTCATGAGCCAATTTGATTCCAGTAGTTCATAATTCAGCTAATAAATCAACTTGGCATTTTTATAGCACTTTGAAAACTGTCGAGTGCTTTCACCAGTACCTGTAAGGCATCTGGCATCAAGCTCAAGAGTTAATAATTTATAAGTCACAGCAGAATCATAAATGGAACTTAAGTCTTTGAACTCCTAATCTAGTGTTCACCACCTCCCCTCAAAAGATGAAGCACACACATACAGGTACGTACACACACACACACACACACACAAGCAAGACCACTGAAGAGTTCCTGCAGCCATCATTCTCCCACACATTTGGGACCAGAACAGAAAGGTCTCAGAGTCACTATTTGACAACTTCAAGTGACTTTAAAATGACATCACTTCTTAGTAGCAGTAGTCAGTTTTCTAGTAAGAAACCTGTACTTGCTCTTAATTAAACTAAATGTCCTTATAGGCCATTCAAATAAGATTTGCCCCCTGTCATTATACAACTTGCAGCTGTCAACACCCTTGAGCATACGCCTATTTGCATTCCCTTTCCTGACTGGTGGTGGGTACAAGCCCTATTATGCACATCGCAGAATCAAGAGGAGGAGACAGGGAGTATAAAAAGGGAAGCAGAGCGCGATCACTGCCATTCCTTCGGGGTCAGCCTGCTCCCACGTCTTGGGAATGTACTATCCCCTCTGTTTAATAAAAGAACTGTAACTGAGCTGTAACCAGTCAGTCATTTCAAATCCTTGCTACATCGAGATAGGAACTGAGAAATCATTGAGATAGGAACTGAGAAATCCTGTCTGTGTGAGCTGTAATTAGTCTATTGTCCCAAATCTTTGTTACAATGAGACAAGAAATGAGAGAGAGAAATCGACCTGACATGAAGCTGCCTCTATTGTCACAGCCACTTTGCCAAAGCCACCCTCTACCATCAGTAGAGTTCCACCCACCAAAATTAATCTTCTGGTAATCTACAAATTGTTTAGACTGAATGAAAAGAAAAACAAAACTATTTGATACAATTAAGATTCTTATCCTGGGATTGTGTAATTAAAACACTAAGGCGCTAATCAGTTAGTGGTAGGCACTTGAGCTAAAAACTCATGGAGGCTTTGATGTTGAGGAAGATATTTTTGGGGAACAGGTAAAAGTTGTAAGAGTACAGAGGAAGCCAATTCCCAAAGAAAGATTTGCATATGAGCAGAGAGGAAGAGGAAAGGAAAGAGAGATGACCATGAAGAAAAGAGGGCTCAAGTGTGAGAGAAAGGAGTTTCTTGGTTTCTTTGGGCTCTAGAAGCTACCTTGACTTCTAACAGCTTTCCAATCTGCAGGACTAGTCTGGATGGGGCTGGGCTTGCTTCCTTTCCTTGTCTTGAATTACAAAACAACCTTCATTCTGTGCAACGCCTTTCCCTTTTTAGGTGAGCAAAGTCAGTCTTCTATTCCACTTAACCAAAAGACTCTTCACTAGAACATTTTGGCAGAAATAATCAAATTCTGGCAAAAGAAAGTACATAATAGCTAAGCCAGTGATAAGTTGTTTGTCCACAGGACTCACACAGTGAATTCCATAGTATCAACAAAATGAGAAAATGGGTGAATGAAGTAAATACAAATTCAGAAATGGACAGTTAATTCTGGTCATTGTCCCTAAGCATCTACATAAAAGATCATTTCCTCCAGTGGTCATCTGGTGTGTTCCGTGCCCCTTTAAACCAGGAGACAAGTTAGTTTAAAGGAACTAGGGCAAAGGCAGAGTGAGGAGAAAAATCATAAAAGCGAGTTAATTCTAGACGCATCAAATTGACTATGAAGTTAACATCCAGGGCAGAAGTCAATTCAGGATTATACTCCATAAGAAACAAGTCCTGATCATAAAAGTTGAAAAACTGAATTGTAAATGTCACCTGGAATTTTCAGGGGATGAAGAATTAAAACAGGAGAGCAGTGGGGAGCTATGCATGACTCATCAAGGGGTCCTCCCTGGATTAGGTAAGAGAAGGATGGCGGTGGAGCATCATTGAGAGGGGACATTAGGGGGACAGGGGAAACTGACCAACAGCGTAAACAGTTAGGAGAAAACTCAATAATGTTGGAAATACAGACAACTTTTAAAAAATATTTTGTTTTTACAACATTATCATAGAAAAGTACTGAGAGAAATGAGAGGCACTCCATATTAAGTGCCTAGCAGATGCCAAAGATGTTTGTGATATGACTTAAAGAATGTTAAAAACGATCTCTTTGAGAATACTAAGAAATAGTATAGCATCTCCTGCAGAGGACTTTAGGTTCCTCTATGGGATAATGACAAAGACACTCTTGCTGGTATCGCACTTCAATCAGCAGCTATAGCAGATGAAGAATTGAAACATTTGAGTACCATGAAGGATGCACTCACTAAATATGTGTAAGTGCGAATGCGTAACAAAAAGCAAGGAAGTAATTAACACTAAGGTGTTCATTTTGTGATAAACACAGTTGGATTTCTGTATGTGTTACTTTTCACAATAAGAAAAGATTAAAAAGAACAGAGATTGATATCAGAGTAATACAAAGTCAAGGTGTCGCCATTTTTGAAGTAGCCATTACAGCAGCAAGAACAAGGAGTGCATATTAATTTCAAGTCCAACCAAGGCTTCTCTACCTGAACATCTCTACAACCCATATTCTGATCAAATTCTATTTTATCGGTGGCTAGTGTGTAATCTAACAATCGGTCAGCTGTCTTTGCATTTTTAGCTTCCCTATGCAAGGTTCGGAGAAGGCAATGGCACCCCACTCCAGTACTCTTGCCTAGAAAATCCCATGGACGGAGGAGCCTGGTAGGCTGCAGTCCATGGGGTCGTGAAGAGTCGGACACAACTGAGCGACTTCACTCTCACTTTTCAGTTTCATGCATTGGAGAAGGAAATGGCAACCCACTCCAGTGTTCTTGCCTGGAGAATCCCAGGGACGGGGAAGCCTGGTGGGCTGCCGTCTATGGGGTCGCACAGAGTCAGACATGACTGAAGCGACTTAGCAGCAGCAGCATGCAAGGTTACACAGTTTCAATTCTCTTCAACTTACATATCACCTCCAATTTCACTGATGTTCAAATATAATATGGAAAACTTCAAAAGCAAAAAGCCACATTGCTCCTGGACCAGAACTATCTCTAATAGATGTTAATATATTGGGAAGATTAGCTAGCATCTATAAAGCAAATTCGGAGAAGGCAATGGTACCCCACTCCAGTACTTTTGCCTGGAAAATCCCATGGACAGAGGAGCCTGGTAGGCTGCAGTCCATGGGGTCGTGAAGAGTCGGACACAACTGAGCGACTTCACTCTCACTTTTCAGTTTCATGCATTGGAGAAGGAAATGGCAACCCACTCCAGTGTTCTTGCCTGGAGAATCCCAGGGATGGGGGAGCCTGGTGGGCTGCCGTCTATGGGGTCGCACAGAGTCGGACACGACTGAAGCAACTTAGCAGCAGCAGCAGCAGCATAAAGCAAATTTTGTTGCAAGTTTTTCCAACTGGATTTCAACCCTCAAAGACAGTAACCTACAATCAAAGCAGGAATGTAAATCTGGATTCCTCAAAACACTAAAGGAAAAAAATCAAAGAGGACAACCTGACTCTCACTCAGACACACTAAGTATTTTACAATCTAATATTTGCTCTTACTTTGGAAGTTATTCTTTTAAAAAGCTGAATTGACTTTTTAAATGTTTGTTGTTTCTTACATGGCTGTTTGAACTTTTCATCCCTAATAATATTAAAGGGGGAGGAGTAGAGGGAAAAGAAGAAGGAAGAATGTAGCAAATGGCAGCCAGAGAAAGAAGAGAGGCTGGTCAACATGTTTCAAAGCATACTGTGTGCCGAGCATGCTTTTAAGAGCCATCCATGTATTGTTATTCCCTTTTGCCCTCAAAATAATCTCTTGATCACAGGTGATGAACCAAAGTAACTGCCAGACAGTGGCTGGAGGGTTGAAGTCTTAAGCTATCGTTGCCCTGGGGAGACAGAACAAGGCAGAGGGGACCACAGGCTCCTGAACTTGTGTGTGCCTGGGTTCAAGTCCTGGCCTTCAGCCAGATGGCTGTGTGACCATGGGGAAGTCACTTAACCTTTCTGTGGCTCAGTTTTCCTCATCTGAAAAATCAAAAAGCTAACAGTACCTACTATAACTGTTTACCATTATATTATTATTACAGATGACTTTATTTTTTACTTATTCATGTATTTGGCTGTGTTGGGTCTTAGTTATTACACACGAGATCTCCCTTGCATCATTCAGGATCTTCTGTAGGATCGCACGGACTCTCTAGTTGTGGTGTGCAGGCTTAACTGACCCATGGCATGTGGGATCTTAGCTCCTCAACCATGAATTGAACATGTGTATCCTGCATTGCCAGGCAGATTCTTTTCCACTGGACCACTAGGGAAGTCCCTACAGATGACTTTAACTGAAATACACATTAATGCTTATCTAAGATTATATCCTTTAAAGCCTTCAAATTTCACCCAGCTATTATTTTGGTTGGTAACTCAAACCCTACAGTCCAGGACAGTGCCTGGCACAAAGCTGTCATTCTATAAATACTTTTAATTAAAGAATGAATGAATAAATAACTGCAGCAACCGAAATTAGGATGCATGAGCATGAAAGATAAGAAAGTGCATAAAAGTTTTTCAAATTCTGGAACTTCCTTGGTGGTCCAGTGGTTAAGATGCTACACTCCCAATGCAGGAGGCCCACGTTCAATACCTGGTCAGGGAACTAGACCCCACAGGCCACAACTAACATCTTGCACAGCCAAATAAATTTTTTAAAAAACCTTTACAAATTCATATCAAAAGGTACTCTATTATAACAAAAGAGATCATTTCTTATTAAGTGGTAGAAATTTTCAGCAAAATGGAATCATCTGGAATAACTTGAATGAACCCCAAACCAATTTTTAAAACTTAGAGGCCAAAAGGAGAAGGTTCTTTTGAAGAGAAAGGCAAATCCTCCTGAACATATCAGAAATATTTGTCTAATGAGGCTGCTGAATTGTTAGAGCATGCTCTTAATAACATGAACATCAATTAAACACCTGCACCCAGTGAAATGAAAACACTCCTTTAAAGTTTCTCTCAACAAAAGTAAAGGCACGAGTCCATGTTTACCATGTGCATGCAGAAAACAAGCCAACAGCAGAGGAGTGACTGTGAACACCCACCTGGGACAAGACGTCTGTCCTCAGAGGGCTCCTCTGGCCTGCTGCTGACCCCTAATCGTGAGGTTGCCAAAAACAGACATCTCTCACTGTGTCTCTCTGTCGCTGTCTCTCTTCCTCCTTTCTTCTCTCCCTTTCTTTCCCTCTCTCTCCTTCTCCCCATCCCTCCTCTCCTCTTCCTCTTCCTTACTCACCCACCCAAGGCATAGACAATATCTACACCTCAAGTGCTAACTTATTAACTGATAATGTTTTAATAGTACAATCAAAACTGTTGCTGGCTCTAACAATGCAAGTCAGCAAAATGCCCACAATTCCACCAGAGACTGAAATCCTTGCCCCAAGTCTTCTGGTTTAGCATGAACTTGGAACAAAGGGTAGTCAACAGGATTACCCAACTACTGCAAGCACTGGCAAAAAGGGGCCCCTGCATCCACCTCCACGAGAGGAAAGGCCATGCTGCTCGGATGGAAACCCTCAGCCTGCTGCCCACGCTCCTCTTCTTGTACAGTTCGGGGGGCATGTGGTCAGTATTTGCCTCTGAGACTCACTCACCTAAAAAGATGTAGATTTTTTTATACATGTTCTCTAATATATATGTTTCATATATTCCTATTATATGTTTTCATATATTTTCTATTATATATAAATCAGATTACAATCAGGACACCTTGATCGAGAAATGATTTTCTAAAGTGAAATTAACTCAATTGAAAAGTTGATTTCAGTTCAGGCACTGAGTCTTTTCCGACTCTTTGCGATCCCATGGACTACAGCACGCCAGGCTTCCCTGTCCATCACCAACTCCCAGAGCTTGCTCAAATTCATGTCCATCAAGTCAGTGACGCCATCCTGTCATCTCATCCTCTGTCGTCCCCCTGTCGTCTCGCCTTCAATCTTTCCCAGAATCAGGGTCTTTTCAAATGAGTCAGCACTTTGCATCAGGTGGCCAAATGACTGGAGTTTCAGCTTCAGCATCAGTCCTTCCAATGAATATTCAGGACTGATTTCCTTTAGGATGAACTGGTTGGATCTCCTTGCAGTCCAAGGGACTCTCAAGAGTCTTCCCCAACACCACAGTTCAAAAGCATCAATTCTTCAGTGCTCAGTTTTCTTTATGGTCCTACTCTTACATCCATACATGAACATTGGAAAAACCATAGCCTTGACTAGACAGACTTCTGTCGGCAAAGTAATGTCTCTGCTTTTAAATATTTTATGTTGGTCATAGCTTTTCTTCCAAGGAGCATTTGTCTTTTAATTTCATGGTTGCAGTCACCATCTTCAGTGATTTTGGAGCCAAAAAAATAGTCGTCACTGTTTCCATCGTTTTCCCATCTATTTGCCATGAAGTGATTGGACTGGATGCCTTGATCTTAGTTTTCTGAATGTTGAGTTTTAAGCCAATTTTTCCACTCTCCTCTTTCACTTTCATCAAGAGGCTCTTTAGTTCTTCACTTTCTGCCATAAGGGTGGTATCATCTGCGTAACTGAGGTTATTGATATTTTTCCTGGCAATCTTGATTCCAGCTTGTACTACATCCAGTCCAGCATTTTTCATAATGTACTCTGCAAAGCAGGGTGACAATATGCAGCCTTGATGTACTCTTTTCCCTATTTGGAACCAGTCTGTTGTACCATGTCTGGTTCTAACTGTTGCTTCTTGACCTGGATACAGATTTCTCAAGAGGCAGGTTAGGTGGTCTGGTAGCCCCATCTCTTGAAGAATTTTCCAGTTTTTTGTGATCCACACAGTCAAAGGCTTTAGTGTAGTCAATGAAACAGAAATAGATGCTTTTCTGGAACATTCTTGCTTTTTCCATGATCCAGCAGATGTTGGCAATTTGATCTCTGGTTCCTCTGCCTTTTCTAAAACCAGCTTGAACATCAGGAAGTTCACGGTTCACATACTGTTGAAGCCTGGCTAGAGAATTTTGAGCACTACTTTGCTAACATGTGAGATAAGTGTAATTGTGCGGTAATATGAGCATTCTTTGGCATTGCCTTTCTTTGGGACTAGAATGAAAACTGACCTTTTCCAGTCCTGTGGCCACTGCTGAGTTTTCCAAATTTGCTGGCATATTAAGTGCAGCACTTTCACAGTATCACCTTTCAGGATTTGGAATAGCTCAACTGGAATTCCATCACCTCCACTAGCTTTGTTCATAGTGATGCTTTCTAAGGCCCACTTGACTTCACATTCCAGGATGTCTGGCTCTAGGTCAGTGATCACACCATCGTGATTATCTTGGTCGTGAAGATCTTTTTTGTACAGTTCTTCTGTGTATTCTTGCCACCTCATCTTGATATCTTCTGCTTCTGTTAGGTCCATACCATTTCTGTCCTTTATTGTACTCATCTTTGCGTGAAATGTTCCCTTGGTATCTTGAACTTTCTTGAAGAGATCTCTAGTCTTTCCCATTCTATTATCTTCCTCCTATTTCTTTGCATTGATCACTGAGGAAGGTTTTCTTATCTCTCCTTGCTATTCTTTGGAACTCTGCATTCAAATGGGTATATCTTTCCTTTTCTCTTTTGCCTTTAGCTTCTCTTCTTTTCTCAGCTATTTGTAAGACCTCCTCAACCATTTTGCCTTTTAGCATTTCTTTTTCTTGGAAATGGTCTTGATCACTGTGTGCTGTACAATGTCATGAACCTTCATCCATAGTTCTTCAGGCACTCTGTCTATCAGATCTAATCCCTTGAATCTGTTTGTCACTTTCACTGTATAATCGTAAGGGATTTGATTTAGATCATACCTGAATGCTCTAGTGGCTTTCCCTACTCTGTTCAATTTAAGTCTGAATTTGGCAATAAGGAGTCCATGATCTGAGCCACAGTGTGCTCCTGGTCTTGTTTTTGCTGACTGTATAGAGCCTCTCCATCACCCTCCGCAATGTCCCACACTGTCTGTGGAATGTGTTCTTCTCTAAATAAACCTACTTATTATTTATCACTTTGTCTCTCACTGGATTCTTTCTGAGATGAAACATCAAGAACCTGAGCTTTATTAGGTCCTGAAACCAGATGCCAACAACTAAGGGCTTTACTCAACTTTTAACCTGTAAGAAATAATTCCAAAATGTAGCTCTCTTATATCTCCCACTTCCAAGTTGTCATATGAAGCCTAACTTTAACCAGGACCTGCACTGATACATAATATATTGATACACAAAGAATACATTATTCATTAATAACTAGACTGAAAATGTTAGACAGAGTATGATCTTAATCGAATTTTTTTAATGAAAGGAAAAAAAGTGACTGTGTAAGCAGCAAGAAAACAGCCACCAAACTCATATTATTTACAGTGAATTAATAAGACAGCACATACTGAGCCATGCTGCTGCTGCTGCTAAGTCGCATCAGTCGTGTCCGACTCTGTGCGACCCCATAGACAGCAGCCCAACTACTTAGGTACATTTGCTTAATCTTCTCCAAAGTATACAGAAAAAATGGTGGTATGAACTGATGAAATCCTTCTTCAAACAGCACTTACATAGTTTTATTATTTTTGTTTACATTATACCTAGTATTGTTTTATACTTAAGTATGAACAGGGCTCTTCCATTCTTGTGAGGCCACACCACACACCATGAGGGATCTTAGTTCCCTGCTGGACAGTGGTTAAGAATCCACCTTGCAATGCAGAGGACATGGGTTCGATCCCCAGTCAGGGAATTAAGATTCCACATGCCCCAGAGCAATGAAACCCGAGTGCCACAACAACTGAGCCTGCATGAAACAATGATGATACCAAGGGCTGCAACCAAGACCCAAGGCAGCCAAGTAAATAAAACGGTAATAATAAGGCCGCACAACACAGCATGAGGGATTTTAGTTCTCCAACCAGGAGTTGAAGCTGTGCCCTGGGAATGCAGTGTCTAACCCACTGGACCACCAGGGAAGTCCCAGGGCTCTTCCATTCTTAACTCATTCCTGGGCCCCACCTCCCTTCTCCCATTCCATGCACTCAAAGATTTTAAGCTCTTTCTTAATAAGAACTGTGTCTGGTATAGGTTATACCCTTTGGATCCATCAACGGTGTACACCTTAATGTTAGCAGAATGGATTATGTGAGTGAACAAATCCTCACACAACCCCTTAACGTTAGATAAAATTCTCTTAATAGTTTCCTAAAGCACTTAGGCCATTTTCAGTTGAACACCAAAGATATAGAATTGATTCCTATCACTGATTTCTTGGGGTTTTTTTAAAGCATAATTCTAACCGCAAATAGTTTAACACTCAGAGTTTGTTTATCTCCCTGACTTACTCTTTCAGAGATAAGTGAGAGAAAGCCTCAGTTATAAGCATCTATTTGATTACTTAAGAAGGCACAATGCTAGCCACAGCAAGTGACTGCTTGAGAAGACAATTCACGTTAATAGGAACAGAGAGAGACTAGTGTGTTAACTTTCCTACTTATACTCAAAGGACCTTCCACCTTCATTTTCTCTAACTACTAATTGGATAATCAGAGAGTCTGTATGGGAGGGAGAGGAGAGGTTTGCTCAATATCACAAAGATTCCTTCCAGAAGGGAAGGTTTGGACTGACATCTTTTTAACATGCTTTCTTTTTTGGCCTAATACACTTTATTTCTCCTTTTGCAGCTATGAAATATCCTTGTGTGCAGAGTTACAGAATACAACTCATGTAAAGAAATAATAAAATAGTAAACACTAGAGGCTAACAAAACAAGTACTAAAACATGCTGAATCATGGTATATCATCTTAGGCATATTTTACCATAATTAAAAAAAATGTCACAGTAACCTGGAAAGAGAAAAGACTAACATTGTGAGACGGTACATATGCTGTCTATTACAGCTGCATAATGGGAGCCAGGTGAAGGGGGATTCCAGCATCCTGACATAGGCACCAAAGAAATTACAGCATCAAAAACAAACAAACAAAGTCAGACATGAAAAGGGAGGAATTCTGCATGCCATGGTAAAGCTGATTCTTTTTTTTACCAAACACACACATACACAAAAATAAAGTAAAATGTCAAAATCATTTCCATATCCCTTGAATCACGTGTCAAATTATTCTCCTTTTAATGTATCCATCACCCATGGTATACAAGAAACCCTCCCTTGAAAATAGGAATGCACCAGAGAAAAGATATTCCGAAATGCAAGATTATGTAGTGGACAAACACGACCATCCAATGTGGCATCATAGCCTAAGCACACTTGTCTTAGACGAGAGCTGGGCTGCAGCGATGGTTTACACTCTCCTTACCTAAAGGAATGTGAAAAGGCTTGCAATCTGCAAGAAGCCAGAGTAAGCATTAAAAAAGAAAGGAAGTTCTGGTAAATCTAAAACAATTAAATAACCTACTTTTTAAGAGCTGTGTAAAGTTTTAACTGAATTCTAAAAGGCTACACAATCGGGAGTTAGCACAGAAAGAAAAGAGCTTACCTAAGAGAAGTATATATAATGTTCAAGAGGGTTTAAGAGAGCTGTGTTTATTACGTTGTGTTGAAATGATAATAGTCCAAATACAATGAGCAAATCATTGGGTATTTTTGGTACAAGTATAAGACCAATTAACCAAACTTATTCAACCAACAAAATTCTGGTTGTAAAATCTACTTTCCCCACAAAAAGAAAACACAAGGTCATGCAATCTGAAGGGTTTAAAAAAAACAAAACACATAAATCTTGCATGCCAACAGAAGCACAGCCAATTTAATCCACATTTGTCATTTTCAGCACTATTTTAATCCACATGGTGGGTGGCATGAGGTTACTGATGGACACAAAAGCACTCTGAAGCGGTTTTATCAAAATGACCAGGAAAATTCTGCAGACACATTGAAAATAAAATGCAAAATAAATAGCTCAAAACAAGATTTTGGCCTGGGCATGAACATAGATGATACAAAGCAGTACACAAATGAGTATGTGCCAAGCACACCATGGGCTAAAGATGTACCACCTGGAAGTAAAGGCAGGACTCAGTGCTCCCAGACTTATCCCCACCAGACACAAGGCTCCACTTACAACCACAGGTCTGCAGCCACATACTTACCCCGTGTGATCAAGAAGGGCTAAAAGGAGGAAAGTTCACAACCAGAATTTTTCAACAACTTTAAATGTATTCATAAGACAATCAGTTTGAAGGCTATGCCTAGAAGGATTTAGGGATGCATTTCAGGTCCTGGTTTGAAGGAGGGCTCTTCCTCACTCAAACAGGGGGAGTCCAACATCAGCCAGTACCAGGCAGGAAAGAAATGCAACCACGATAACAGATTTTAATCTGCCTCATCTTAATTAAGCAAGCAAAAATGAGGACGTACTTTACATCTTCCAGCTTTTTGGTGATGACAGAGCCAACAGACGAAAAAGCAGCTGAAGCCTTCTGTCCGGCCTGAGATAAGGTTTCAGAGGTCTTCTTGTACCTATATTAAATTATAAAAGAACAGAGCAAAGAAAGTAAGCTAACCTTTCCAATATCCATTATGTGGTGACAGAGGATGAGATGGTTAGATGGCATCACCGACTCAATGGACACACGTGTGTGTGCTAAGTTGCTTCAACTGTGCCTGACTCTTTGTGACCCTATGCAGCAGCAAACTCTGGGAGACAGTGAAACACAGGGAAGCCTGGCGTGCTGCAGTCCATGGGGTTGCAAAGAGTCGGACACGACTTAGCGATTGAACAACAATCTTTCTAATATCCATTATGCAGAGTTCAGTGATCACCACCTTTTGGAGAACTCTCAAGAAAAAAAAAAAAAATAGAATATCCAAAATTCTTCATGACTGCCAAGTCAACATCATCACATCATCTTTTACTTAACCACCATTTCAAACACAAACTTTTGCAGTACCCTAGAACAGCCAGAAAGGCCCATAAAGGCAAGGCTGAAGAAATCTGGGTAAGAGTTAAAAACAGTTATGAAGCCAAGATCAAAATGGGCCAGAGGTTAAATGAAACTATATCTCTGATTTTTTTTTTCCTTTTTCACTTAAGCTAAACAAAACAAAAATGAAATCAAATTCTTCACATTTCTTTCACAACTTTATTTTCTAAAAAGGGACCAGAAGTAAGGTGGGATCCAGGAGTACTTTTTATCACCCAAATCAATTTGGGGCAGCATAAAGAAATTTTTCAGTTCTCCCTATATGTAGAGTTACCAAATAAGAACTGGTGCCTTCTCAACAGGGGACATAAAAGGTACAACACTTCAAATGACTCAAGGGGGATATTTGCTGTAGCACAAAAGCAGAAAATTTACCACCCCCCTCCTCCCATCTACTCAGGGATTAGTGAAGGGAAAAACTAAACCAGACAAAAGAGTATGGTTCTTATCCCAAAGAGGTTAAGCCCACATTGTAGAAAGGGATGTTCAGGCATTTTTACTTACCTTGTCAAGATCAAATACCAAAAAAGAGAAAAAGAGAAAATGTTTAAGATGATACAAGGAATGGCATCCTGCATGTTCTTCCGCTGCCTACTTATATGGAGAAAGCAGGTGGGTACCCCCGTACTGCCACATTAGGAAGCAGTCAGCCTCGCTGGTGCTGGTCACCAGCTCAGCAGACGGGACTGCATAGAGAACACCTTTTGGAGACTCAGGAAATGGAGCTGCACCTTGATAATGCTGTACCAAAACCGTGTGATCAAAAAAGACCAGAAGATTAAGGGGTGGTCCTCTGCTATTGGCACACATCAGAGATGGTGACCTGAGAGAGTCTCATGCTGTGTATAAAGCAGGGTTAAAAAAAATAAAAAGACTGGCTCTGTACTTGGCCAGATCTTAGTTCAAACAGTGCCTCCAGACTTTGAGAGATTTGTGACCTCAACACTGATCTGATCCTGTTTCCTTATCTACGGCTATCTCACTACCCACTCTACTGGGTTATTCTGAGGACCAAGTGACTCATGTATATATCTGGTAAGTCAGTATATAACATTTTAAGAGCTTAGATTTTATATCTTCAACTCACATAGGAGGCTGGTTTTCTCGCTATACCCCAGAACAGTCCAAAAGAACAGTTGGAGAAGACTCAGATACACTTAGAACAGGCATGGTGGGGAAGGTTGCCCCGCACAGTATAGACAAAAGCTGCAGAAACCTCCTCAGTCCCTTTCCACCCCTCCCCGCTTCCAGACAAAAAGAGCAAAGTGTCCTCTACGTTCTCTAGAAAAAGGGAGGGTCAAGGGCACATACGCAGATGTAGCTGTCACATCTTGCCACCCTTTGGCAATGTTCTGTTTTAGTTCCTGTAGTGAATTGATCCCAAGTTTCCGCTTGATCTCCGCTAGGTGCTTCTCTTTTGCTGCTAACACTTGAGACAGAGTCTGGATTTCTTCTTCTACCTGCAAGGAGCGGGGTTGGGGAAGAGTTAAGATGATAAGCCCAAAATTATATTCAAAATTCCAGTCATTTTAAAACATTTTGGATTCATTTCTCTGCCTCTTTTAAAATAATATGTTAAGCAAATGGGTTGCTTGTTGATCTCTCCTGTAAAGCTGCTTTTCTCTCTTCTCTATATTTCAGTCTTGAGTTGTTCTCAGTCTCTCCCCTCTTCCTATACTTCCTTACTCAGTTTTATCATAGAGGTTCAGGGTTCAAACCTTTACACAGATAATATTCAAATTATTCTAACAGCTACTCTGACTACTGGGTCTGCATTTCCAGCTGAACACTGCTGCTTGAATGTCCATAAAAACTCACATTTATGTATTAAGTTAAACAAATCTGAAGTGAAAAGTGAAAGTGTTAGTCGCTCAGTTAGACATAACTGAGCATGGACTGTAAGCCACCAGGCTTCTCTTGTCCATGGGATTCTCCAGGGAAGAAGACTGGAGTGGGAAGTTATTCCCTTCTCCGGGGGTTCTTCCTGACCCAGGGATCGACCACCCAAACCATCTGAATTCCCACCAAAATACATACAACCATGCCAAATCAAAACACAGCCATATTGCATATTTCATATAAGTTTATGCATGCATACATGCTAAGTCCCTTCAGTAGAGTCCGACTCTTTATGACACTAGTCAATAGACTATAACCTGCCAGACTCTTCTGTCCACAGGATTCTCTAGGCAAGAATACTGGAGTGGGTTGCCATTCCCTCCTCCAGGGGATCTTCCCAACCCAGGGGTCGAACACATGTCTCTTTCGTCTCCTTCACTGGCAGATGGGTGTTTTGTTTTGTTTTGTTTTTTTTAACCACTAGCACTACCAGGAAAGCCTCATATGCGTTTATACTTCCAATATAAATCACAGTTCATACTGTCAATCTTTGTACCTGTCAAACTCACAGGCATAAATAAAACACACTCTCTCCCAGAGTCCTGCAGAAGTGTGGGCCCCTCTGATGCGGACTGACCAGCCTCAGCTTGGTGGTTAGAAATAGGCTCCTGACCCATCAAGTGGCTACTAGCCAGTGAACTGCCTGATGTGCCAAGGGATGCTCGAATAATCACAGTCTCATTCAGGAATGCAGTTTGAGAAACTAAGATCACATTGGGAGGAGAAACTGAAAAGACTTGGATAAAGAAGCCCTGAAGGACAGGTGGGGCACAGCGAGATTATGTAATATTACAGAAGCCTAAATATACTCGAGGAGGCCAAAACTATAAACAGAAGCTATGAAGCAAAAAAAAAAAAAAAAGAGTAGAGGAAAAGGCACAGCTAGGAAAATAGAGGGAAAGGGGAGACCCACAGAGAGAAACAGACACCCAAGACTTCTGTCCCAGAAGTCAAAAAACTTGGGTCCCTGAAGTATAGTTGGCCCTCCGTATCCACAGGTTCCACACCCACAGATGCAACCAACTGCAGACTGAAAATATTCAGGGGAAAAAAGTTCCAGAAAGTTTCACAAAGCAATATCTTGAAACTGCCATGTACTGGCAATTATTTACATAGCATTTATACGGTATTTACATAGCATTTACATTGCACTAGGTATTATAAGTAATCTAGGGATTATTTAAAACATATGGAAGGACGTGCATAGGTTATATGCAAATATTATACCATTTTATATAAGGGACTTGAGCATCTGTGGATTTTGATATTCACAGGGTTCCTGGAACCCACCCCCTGCAGACACTGAGGGATGACTGTACGTTCATTAATATTCAAGACCCTCAGAAGGAAGCTTCTCTAGGCTTATTGCAAAGCCATATCTCAGTCTTGACCTACACAACACTTCCATGGGTTCAAAGACAGCATGGCCTTTAAAAACAACATAGAGTATTATTAAGTGAACTGAGAGCACTCGGCAAAAGGAAAGAAGAATAAATCAAAAGTGATGTGGCTGCCAAAAAAAACCCCAAATAACATACTCTAAGATGGCATTAATTAGAATACAGGTCCAGAACAAAGATAATCATCCATGCTTATATGACTCCGAGCTTCCCTGGTGGCTCAGACAGTAAAGAAGCTACCTGCGATACAGGAGACCTGGGTTCGATCCTTGGGTCAGGAAGATACCCTGGAGAAGGCAATGGCAACCCACTCCAGTATTCCTGGCTAGAAAATTCCATGGATAGAGGAGCCTGGCAGGCTACATGGGTTCCATGGGGGTGAGCTACATGGGGTTCATGGGATTGCAAAGAATCAGACATAACTGAGCAACTAACACAGTCTCTAAGATCCTGACTCTTAGTGACCCCATGGACTGCAGCCTACCAGGCTCCTCCATCCATGGGATTTTCCAGGCAAGAGTACTGGAGTGGGTTGCCATTGCCTTCTCCGGTCTATAAGATAGGACTCCACAAATTATATCTGTTTTTGGAAGTCACAAAACGCAACAATAAATGTATGAATGAATAAGGTTTAAAATCAAGCAAATTAAATGATTTGCTGCAAGTCATTAAGCTAATAACGCAGAAATCGGAATTTTAATGCAGGTTTTCTGACTCCACTTCTCAGTTTACTGGCTAATTCTCATTGTACATTGTTAGCTTTCTAATACTTTTCTTTACCTTAATTACAAATGTTCACATACTTCAAGGAGTAGACTTAAATGTTAAGTTTTGTACCCCTTGACACATCTCTAAAGTATTCACTTGCCCTAATGAAACTTGGAAAGAAAGACCACTATAAATCTTTCTGAACAATACATGACCCAATATATTTCCTGCTTTTGTTGATAATTGTGTGCTAACATACCTAGCTCAATCTCAGCACACTAGAGCGACAATTTCTTAATTCAACATTTGTGTGTGTGTGTGTGTGTGTGTGTGTGTGTGTATACATACACACACAAGAATCTCTGACATGAATCAAGAAAAATGGAATAATGAGTAGAAAAGTTACTACAAAGCTATGGTAATCAAGATTGTGTGGTAGACTTGAGAGTCCAGAAATAAACCCATACATTTATGGTCCACTGATTTTCAACAAAGATACCAAGCAATTCAGTGGAAAAGAATAATTTTATTCCACAAATGATGCTAGGACAACTGAATTTCCATATGCAAAAGAATGCAGTGGGACCCCTAAGTCAGACCATATGTATTAAGATGGATCAGAGAAATCTAAGTGAAAGAGCTAAACTATAAAACTTTAAGAAGAAAATAGAGAGGTAAATCTAAATAATCTCAGATTAGGCAACATCTCTTAGATATGATACCTCAAGCACGAAAACCAAAAAACAAACCAATATCGTCAAATTTTAAAACTGATGTGCTTCAAAGGATACCATCATAAAAGTAAAAAGATAGCTAACAGAATTGGGAAAATGTTTTCAAATTACAAATCTGATAAGGGTCTAGTATGCAAAATATATTAAAAAAACATAGCTCAATAATAGAAAAGCAAATATCCAATTAAAATGGATAATGGATTTAAATAGACATTCCACCAAAGAAATATATAAATGACCAATAATCATATGAAAAGATCACCAATACCATTCATTCGTAATTAGAAAAGTTCAAGTAAGACACCACTTCATCCCTACTAGTATGGTGTTCAATAATCAGTAAGACAAACAATACCAGTAAGACAAATAATATCAAGCACTGACAAGGGTGTAGAGAAATTGAAACCCTCATACACTGCTGATTGGAATGCACAATCGCACAGTTTGGCAGCAAAATAGCATGACAGTTCCTCAAAAAGTTAAACATGGAGTTGCCATATCCACAAATTTCATTCCTAGGTACAAAACAGGAGAACTGAAAACATATGTTCACCCAAAAACCTGTACATGAATGTTCAGAGAAGTATTACTCATGACAGTCAAAAAGTGGAAACAATCTAAGTGTCCAACAGCTAATGAATGGATAAACAAAATGTGGTGTATACTTTCACAATAGAACATTATTCAGCCATAAAAAGGAATGAAGTACTGATAGGTACTACAACATTGATGAACCTTGGAAACATTATATTAAATGAAAGAAGCCTGTCACAAAAGACCACGTGTTGTTTGATTCCATTTATAAGAAATCCCTTGAACAGGCAAATCTATGGAAACAGAAAGTGGATTAGTGGCTGCCAGGGACTGAGGCAGGGAGGACTGGGGTGAACACTGGCGGGAACAGGATTTCTTTGAGGGTGAGGAAATGTTTTAGAATTAAATAGTACTGATACTTGTATAAACTTGTGAATATACAATGAACTATACACATTAAAAGAATGAAATTTAATGTAAATTACATCTCAAAAAGAAGTTTAAAAAAATGGATGGAGGAGATTTTTATCTCTTAATTTCTACAACTATTTCAAGCAGTAACTCTAACATAAAAAACAGAAAATTATCATGTTTTAAATAAGAGTGCTGGAGTGGAATGCCATTTCCTTCTCCAGGGGATCTCCCGACCCAGGAATCGAATCCAGGTCTCCCGCATTGCAGGCAGATGCTTTACCATCTGAGCTACCAGGGAAGCCCCAAATGATTTTATTACATCTAATTATTAGGATCATTATTATCATATTTTATTATGATAGCATAATCTATATATGATGAGAGGTAAAGTAAGAGTATGGGCTTCCATGGTAGCTCAGTGGTAAAGAATCTGCCTGTGATAGAGGAGCCACAGGAGATTCAGGTTTGATCCCTGGGTCAGGAAGATCCCCTGAAAAAGGGAATGGCAACCTTCTCCAACATTCTTGCCTGGAGAATCACATGGACAGAGGAGCCTGGCAGGCTAAAGTTCATAGGGCTGCAAAGAGTTGGACATGACTGAAGAGACATAGCACACAAGCATGCAAAGAATATATCTGCCATATCTCATGGAGTTTTCATAAAAATTGTATAAATTTCTGATTGAGTATAAATACTATACAAATAAAAAAGTAAGCACACACATCAGAGTTCATGAGGACCTGGACACAAGACCCAATGTTGTAATGTAAGACCTTTGACCTTAATCTTCATAATTTTGGATTAGGCAATGGTTTCTGACAAGTAACAACTAAAGCACAAGTCACTAAAGGAAAAACAAATTCAACTTCCTCAAAATTAAAAACTTGTGTGCTTCAAAGAGTGAAAAGGAAAACCTATAGAATGGGAGAAAGTGTTCACAAAGCATATGTCTGATAACTTGTTAAATAACATTACATAATCCAATGGGAGATTTAGATCTCTGTTTTTTTCTCCGTCAAACCATAAAAACAGTAATATCTGCCTCATAACACTGTTATGAGGATTAATGAGAAAATGACTGTGAAGAGTTCAGCCACACAGCAAGTAGTGTGTGCTTGCCATGCAGCAATAGTCTGTGAATATTAGTTGCTATTACTATTAAGTTAATATCATTGATAATGAAATAATCATACTGAGGGCTGCAAGGATTTGGAAAAACTGTTCTCTCACATACTATGAGAAATCTTCTGGCTAGCGTTTTGGCTTTGTTGGTGTACATGGTAATGACTGTGTTCTTAACACCCAGTAGGCCCAGGGATTCTATTAATACTTCTAGGAATTTATTCTAAAGAACTAATGAAAGGACTTCCCTGGTGGCACAGTGGATAGGAATCTGTCTGCCAATGCAGGGGACATAGGTTCGATTCCTTGTCCGGGAAGATTCCACTCGCTACAGAGCAACTAAGCTCGTGCACCGCAACTACTGAAGCCCGTGTGCCTAGAACCTGTGCTCTGCAACAACAGAACCACCGCAGTCAACAGCCCAAGCACCACAACAAGGAGTAGCTCCTACTCACTGTAACCGGAGAAAGCCCAAGCAAAGCAACAAAGACCCAGCACAACCAAAAGTAATAGAGGTGCCTAAAGGATTATATGTATCTCCATCAAAATACTGTTTATAATAGCAAAAAAAGGAAATAACTGAAATGATATGCCCATTAATTAAATGATATGTCCATTAATTAAAAATGGGCTTGCAGCAATTTAAAAAACAGGCTATTCTACACCAATTTAAAATGAAATTGTAGGAGATCATTTACTGTCACAAAATTTTTTTTGAAATTCAATTAAGTGAAGAAAAGTTATAAATGTGTATTCTGATGTCTTCTTAAAATACTGAAATGTTATAGCAATACACACATAGAAAAAAGTCTGCAAACAGATAATCTAAAACTTTTATGCTGTAAAGGTAATTTTGCTTTTCTTCAGTGCTTTTTGTTTTTACGATCAACATGTGCAACTTGTGTAAAAAGTATTTTTGTTTTCTCTTTTCAAAATAACAGTATTAGGCATGTACTAATACCAAATACTCTGTATTTTTCACTCTTACTCTCCTGATGGGGCTTATCACCAATCTGCCTTACCCATCCTATCCCCACCTAGTTTATAAAAGCTGATGTAAAGAGGTAGATAGAACAAATAAGGAAACAGAAGATCTGAACACTATAAACCAACTATAAACAGAACACCTCACCCCAAAACAATAGAATACACCTTCTTTTCAAATGTACATGAAACATTCTCCAGGACAAAGCATATCATTAGGCAACAAAACAAATCTCAATAAATTTAAAATCATACAAAATATCTTGACCAACCATAATGGAATAAATCTAGAAACCAGAAACAAAAGGAAAACTAGAAAATTTATAAATTTATCCAGTTAAACAACATGCTCTTAAGCCACCAATGGGTCAAAGAAGAAATCAAAAAGAAATTAGAAAATACTTTGAGACAAATGAAAACAAATACACAACATATTAAATCTTATGAAATGTAGTAAGAATAGTGCTCAGAGGGAAATTTATAGCTGTAAATGCCTACATTAAAAAATAATATTTCGAATTGATAACCTAACTGTACACTCTTACAGAATTAGGAAAAGAAGAGCAAACTAAAGCCAAAGCTAACAAAAAGAAAGGAATTAAAGATTAAATTAAAGATTAAAGATAAACAGAATAAAGAACAGAAAATCAATAGTGAAAAATCAATGAAATCAAAGCTGTTCTTTAGAAAGAACAATGCAATTGGCAAACCTCTAGTCAGACTGACAGAAGGTAAAAAAAAGGAAGATGCAAATAACTAAACTCAGAAATGAAAGTGGTGACAATACTACCAACCTTATAGAAATAAAAAGATTGTAAGAGAATATTATGAACAATTATATGCCAATAAACTAGATAACCTAAATGAAATGAATGAATTCCTAGAAAATTCACAAAATGATTGAAACTGACCAAGAAAAAATAGACAGTCTGAACAGACTTATAACACATAAAAAGACTGAATGAATAATTAAAAATTTCCCAACAAATAAAAGTTCAAAACAAGAAGGCTTCATTGGTGAATTCTACTAAACACTTAAAGAAGAATTTAAGCCAATCCTTCTCAAATTCTTCCACAAAAGAGAATGGAAAACTTCCATTCCAAGAGGCCAGCCATTACCATGATACAAAAAGCAGACAAAGATATAAGAAAAGAAAATTGCAAGTGGATCTCTCATGAATATAGGTGCAATAATATTTAGTAAAATACCAGCAAACCAAATCCAAAACCATATTAAAAGGATTATACATCAAGGCCTAGAATATATACACCTAAGATAAAGTGGAATTTATTCTAGGAATGTAAGGATGATGCAAAATATGAAAATCAATTAATGTAATATACCATATTAATAGAATGAAGGGAAAAAATGCACGATCATCTTAATAAGTGAAGAAAAGCATTTGACAAAATCCAGGACCCTTTCATGATAAAAACACCGAACAAACTATGAATAGAAGGGAACTTCCTTAATATGAATAAGTGTATTTATAAAAACCAAGAGTTATCATCACACTGAATGATGAAAGACTGAAAGTATTTCCCCTAAGACTAGAAACAAGACAAGGATGCTCACTTTCACCACTGTCATTCAACATAGAACTGGAGGTTTCAGCCAGAGCAATAGAGAAGAAAAATAAATAAAAGCCAACTAAAATGGAAAGGAAGAGTAAAACTACTTTTGACTGCAGATAACATTATGTTATATAGAGAAAATTCTTAAATAATTCACAAAAAATTTAATAGAGCTAATAAGCAAGTTCAGCAATGCTGCAGGATATAAGATTAATATGCAAACTTCAGTTGTATTGATATTTCTACACAGTAGCAATGAAAAATCTCAAAGTAAATTAAGAAAATTCTGTTTATAATCACATCAAAAGAATAAAAAAAACTTCAAAATAAAGGTAACTAAGGAAGTATAAGACTTGTGCCCTGAAAACTACAAAACATTGCTAAGCTAGAGAAGACCTAAATAAGTGGAAAGACACTCCATGTTCATGGATTGTGAGATTTAATATTGTTAAGATGATTACAATCTTATTGTATTGTAATAATACAATACTCCCCCAAATCAATCCTTAGATTCAGTAATAATCCTATCTAAATCCCAATGGCATTTTTTGGTGTGTGGGGGGAAGTGTAGATTCTAAAAATTAATATAGAATTGCATGAGACTTTAAACAACAATTTTGACAAAGGAGAAAAAGGTGAAAAGGTCATACTTCTCGATTTTAAAACTTACTACAAAGTTATAGTAATCAAGAATGTGGTACTCTCAGGAGGACAGACATATAGATGAATATATCAGAATTGAGAATCCAGAAATAAACCTTTACATATACACGAACTGATTTTTGACAAGGATGCCAAGAGCATTCACTGATAGTCTCTTCAATGAATGGTACTAAAAAACCTTCACATGTGAAAGAATGAAATTGAACCCTACCACAAACCATATATAAAAATTAACTCAATGGACCACAGGCTTAAATATAAGCTTTAGAAGAAAATATTGTGTAAATCTTTATGATCTAGTTTTGGAAATGGATCCTTAGATATAATGCTAAAAGAGCAAGCAACTAAAGAAAAAAAATTGGACTTCATCACAGAATTTAAAACTTTTGTGCATTATGACAGGATGAAGAAAGTGAAAAGAATGTATGGAATGGGAGAAAATATTTGCAGTTAATATATCTGATAAAGGATCTAGTATCCAAATATATAAAAAGCTCTTCTACCTCAACAACAAAAAGACAAATAATGTTTTATAAATGTGGGAAAGGATTTGAATAGACTTTCTCCAAAAAAGGTATGTAAATGACTAATATGCCCAGGAAAAGATGCTCAATATCTTATTCATTAGTGAAATACAAACCAAAAGCACAACAGGATACCATTTTACAGTCACTAAGGCGGCTATAATCAAAAAGACTGAAAATAAAAAACGTGGCAAGGATGTAGAGAAGCTGGTGATGGAATGTAAAATGGCAACCCTGCTGTGAAAACAGCTTGGCAATTCTGGAAAACAAAAGTTAAACATGGAATTACCATGTGATGAGCAATTCTACTTCTGGGTATATCCCAAAGGAATTGGAAATGGGTATTCAAACAAGTACTTTTACACAAATATTCCTTAGCTCAGTATCTACAATAGTTAAAAGGTCGAAACCACCCAAATAACCACTCAACAGATGGACAGATAAACAAAATATAATAGATACATACAAGAGAATATTATTCAGCCATTAAAAAGCAGTGAAGTACCAATACAAGCTCAACAAGAATGAACCTCGAAATTATTATGCTAAATGAACCAAGTTAGATACCAGAAATCACACGCTAAGTGACTGCATTGGAATGAAATATCCAGAATAGTTAAATCCGTAGAGAGAGAAAGCAATTAGTTGTTGCCAGGGAATGAGGGAGGGAAGAGTGGGCATGCCAGCTTAGTGAGTATGGGGTCTCCCTTGGACGTGGTAAAAATGTCTGGATAGAAATGACAGTTGCATAACATCGTGAGTTTGCTAAATGCTACTCAGCTGTACACTTTGAAATGGTTGATTTAAAAAAAAATTTTTTAAAGAGGAAGGGAGAGAGTGAGGAATGGAAAGAAAATTCAAAGAACTTCTATCCACAACATTGCCAAAGGTAGAAAGAAGTCACCAAAGCAACTGAAAGCCAAGTGCATCAGGGCTAGTGAGGTCACTTAGAAGACATTCACTAGTGGCCCTCATCCATTTCCGACTTCACACTCTACTTCTCAGACCCACTTTACCCATAAATACCCTTCCTCGTATTAAAAACCAACTGGTCTCACATGTTCCCATTTCCTCCTCCTCACTCCAGCTCTCTAGGGTGAGTAAACACACATTGCTTTCTCTCCCCTGAAACTGACTATACAGTATCACCAGGTACTTTAGAAAAACAAATAATGACATATTTTAAGTGCAAAACGAAGCTCCAGAAGGATGGCTCCTTTACCTTTGCAAGTTCTCTTCTCAGCTCCTCTCGCTCCTCCTCTGACAGAGTCTCGGTGGCACCAATCGTGGCAGCAACATCTTCCCCTTCCTCAGGTACTGGGTCTGTTCTCAGCAGACCTTGTTGAAGACAAAAAAAAAAAAAGTTTGTAAAGTATGAAAGCTAAGTAAAATTTTCCTTTGGACTCCTTCACAGCCCCAGCCAGAAGAAAGCCAATGAGGTAAGTGCCATATCTCATCTTCCTGCTTTCAAAAGGCCTGGCTCTCCTAGGAAAGGACAAGGGGAAAAAAAAAAAAAACAACTTATGAGGTAACGACTAAAACCCACCAAATTACACTCTTTCAAAATAGGAATTTAGAAAATACAGCATTCTCTCAGCTTCTGTTCATTTCTCCAGTCACAATATACTTACTACAAAGCAGAAGAGTTAAGAGACCAAGAATGAGATCTTGCCAAGACTTTAAATGCTTAACTAGTAAATCAGCATGACTAATATTCACAGAAGGAGACTGTAAATGTCTTTAGCTTCCTCTACTAGTCAGATTTAACTGTTACAGCCTCAGTGAAGAATAGCCTAAAGAAAGTGTATTCCATTTCTTTCCCTAGTGGAAGTGGGAGACATCTTCTTGTAACTTTTTAAAAATATGTTTCATCCACTCCAGGCAAGAGAATTCCACAGACAGAGGAGTCTGGCAGACTACAGTCCATAGGGTCACAAAGAGTCGGATATGACTGAAATGACTTAGCATGCACGCACTCATCCACTCAAATTTCATGAACAAGCTTACGGTTGCCAGAGGGAAGGAAAAGGGAAAAGGATAATTTGGGAGTTTGGGATGGACATGTACACACTGCTTTATTTACAATGGATAAACAACAAGGGCCTACTGTATGGCACATGGAACTCTACTCAGTGTTATGTGGCAGCCTGGATGAGAGGGGAGTTTGGGGGAGAATGTGTATATATATGTATGACTGAGTCCCTTCCCTGTTCACCTGAAACCATCACAACACTGTTAATCAGCTGCACCCCAATACAAAATAAAAAGTTTAAAATATAAAATTAAAAAAATATGCCTCATCCAGATAACCCTTTAGAATAAAATCCTAATTTATATGCACACGTGCTAAGTCACCAAATCATATCCAACTCTTTGCAACACCAGGGACTGCAGCCTGCCGGGCTCTTCTGTCCAGAGCATTTTCCAGGCAAGAATACTGGAGTGGGCTGCCATTTTCTACTCCAGGGGATCTTCCCAATCCAGGGCTTGAACCCAAGTCTCTTGCACTGGCAGGCAGATTCTTTACCACTGAGCCACCAGGGAAGCTCCTAATTTATCTAGGGTTGGCCAAAAAGTTCTTTCGAGTTTTTCTGTAACATCTTATAGAACAATCCAAATGAACCTTTTGGCAAACACAATATATTCAGAAAAATGACCAACACCCATATAAAAGCTTTCTACATCATTTAAGACCAATCCTGCCACACCCACTGCCCTGAAATAACAGCCAGTGTCTACCCATCCACCAGAAAGAATTCTGTATTTCCAGAGGGCAGCCAGGGAGGCACCTGACTCTCAGCAACTCCCCCTTCTTCTGCCCAACCAACCAAGTACAAGGCTAAGGGCAAGTTCAGTGAGGCCCCTGAACCTTAGGTGCAGAATTAATGAGGGCAGTTAATTCAATATAAATAATTTTAATATTTTAATGCAACATTTTTAAAAAAATAAAAGTTAATTCAAAGAGTCCATGATGAACAAAATATCAAATTCTTAAACAGATAGGCTCAGTATGGCTGATTTTTCCTTTTTCCTCAGGTTCCAAGAGTGGCTTATCATAACACTGTTTCAGATCTTGTCTTTATTTAAAATGTTAGTATTTTGTTCATCATGCACGGATGCTTAGTCACATCTGACTCTTTGTGACCCCATGGACTGTGGCCCGCCAGGCTCCTCTGTCCATGAGATTCTCCAGGCAAGAATACTGTAGTGGGTTGCTATGCCCTCCTCCAGATCTTTTGGATCCAGGAATCAAACCCTCATCTCCTGCACTGCAGGCAGATTCTTTCTCACTGAGCCACAGGGGAAGCCCTTGTTCATCATGAATTTCTTCCATTTTAAATTTCTTAAAATAATGCATTAACATAATACTTATCTGGACTGCAGAGCTTTTCGATGCCCCCTTAAATTTTACACCTGAAACAAGGCCTCGATCACCTTTCCATAGTCACTGTTTTGCCATCCATTTCCATGGTTTGGGATTTTCAGTCTCCTCTGACAATAGCTTTTTTTTTTTAAGTCTTTATTGATTTTGTTACAATATTGCTTCTGTTTTATGCTTTGGTCCTCTAGCCATGAGGCATGTGAGATCCCAGCTCCTTGACCAGGGATTGAACCTGCACCTCTTGCATTGGAAGGCGAAGTCTTAACCACTGGACCAGGAGGGAAGTCCCATGGCAAAGGCTTTTTTGCAGAGGGAACCAGGGAAAGGTCTCCTTCTCTTCCTGCTCTTCGCCTCTTTCCACCAGTAAGTGTTACAGTAATCATACCAGCCCCCACGTCCACTTCTGGGAAGGGCTAGCTCAACCACAGTGGCAATGTGGCACCCGCCCAAAGCAAGATGCCAGGCAGCAGATGACAGACTTAGCAGGTGGGCAGAGATGAAGGAGAGAGAACAAGCCTGCTGTTCAACAAGCAGCAAGCACCATGGCAAGCCCAGAAGTATCCATCCCTATGTCCATACGTCCACTGAGTAAAAGGTACAAAGACACTTGCTCCCAGTCTATTGTATATTCACTGCACAATAGCAGTTGATAATTAAAATGACAACAATCAATAGCATAACAGTGCCTACCTGAAAGATGTTTACAGAATTGTGAAAGGCATAAAAGTAATACAAATAAAACAGTTCAAAAACTGGAGTGGTGAATAGGATATGATTAAGTCCTCTCATGCAGAAACGATGTGACAGCTACAGTCAGTGGATGGAAAGGCTCAATGAATAGTTGCTTCTGCAGGTCCCTCCAACATATCTGAAAACGGATTGCCCAAGTCATGATCAAAATCTTATCAAGTCACTCTCTGGCTTAAAGTGGTTCCTTTAGTGGTTCCCTGTTATTTTCAAGGCAAAATTCAACCCCATAGTTAGCACATAAACCTTACTGGACCCATCCCCTGATATCTGGCACTGGAAGCTGGAGCCAAATCAGACTCTGCCAAGATGCTGTACTATGTACAGTCAGAAACCACAGAGGAGGGAACCCCCTGGTGGTACAGAGGTTAGGACTCTGTGCTGTCACTGCTGAGGGCCTGATTTCAATCCCTGATCAGGGAACTAGGATCTCACAAGACTCATGGTGCAGCCAAAAAGAGAAAAAGAAACCACTGAGGACGGACCATGTATGCTTGCAAATGGATCCCATGTACCAGGTTATTAGAAAAAGAAGCTTAAGCAGGAGAATGGAAGAGAAGCATACAGGCAGCAATCGTACAAGGCAAGAGAGTAAGCACCACAACAGAGTTCAGTATGCTGCTGCTAAGTCACTTCAGTCGTGTCCGACTCTGTGCGACCCCGTAGACAGCAGCCCACCAGGCTCCCCCATCCCTGGGATTCTCCAGGCAAGAACACTGAGGTGGGTTGCCATTTCCCTCTCCAATGCATAAAAGTGAAACGTGAAAGTGAAGTCGCTCAGTCATGTCCGACTCTTCGCGACCCCATGGACCACAGTCTACCGGGCTCCTCCGTCCATGGGATTTTCCAGGCAAGAGTACTGGAGTGGGGTGCCATTGCCTTTTCTGAGAGTTCAGTATAAACATCCTTAATTTTATTTTTAATGTAATGTTTTGCTCAGATGTCTCAAGTTCACTAGGATGCAACAAAGCCCAACTAAACTCAGGTGCTAAACTTACCTTAAATAACAAATATTCTTTTGTGTTTTTAATAAACACTATTTTATAAATCTGCTTATGGGGGATGATGATAATAATAATATCTAATACTGCTTTATGAATAACCGTTCAATTCCAAAAATAATCTAAGATGATTCTATTAATACTAATCAAGAATTTAGTTGAACTACCAGGGAAAATAAGTGGCTCAGGAAACGGGGTTCTGGGATTGTCCACAGTTAGCTTTGGGACTACCAAAATGACCTTGAGATTTTATGCTCACAGTCTAAGAAAGCTAGTAATTACATGTCTGTTTTTATCATATTAGCCTGTAGGTGGCAGCAAATTATCAACATTAGAATTTAAAGATGAGGTTTGTTTTATGATCAACTAGGGAAAAAACTGGAAATTAAGGACATGAAGAAAGAACAGAAAGACAGATACAGAAATCATCTGAAAAAACCTAACAATCATGATTTAGGAAAATTAATAATAACCACAGCCGCTGCCACAAAGTGCGTTTTATTTACATCCAAATTTGAGCTGCTGCTGCTGCTAAGCTGCTTCAGTCATGTCTGACTCTGTGCAACCCCACAGACGGCAGCCCACCAGGCTCCTCTGTCCCTGGGATTCTCCAGGCAAGAACACTAGAGTGGGCTGTCATTTCCTTCTCCAATGGATGAAAGTGAAAAGTGAAAGTGAAGTCACTCAGTCGTGTCCGACTCTTAGTGACCCCATGGACTACAGCCCACCAGGCTCCTCAGTCCATGGGATTTTCCAGGCAAGAGCACTGGAGTGGGTTGCCACGGCCTTCTCCGAAATTTTAGCTCAGTGGTCCTAATACATTACATCATCTACGTTAACACTTGTGAGACAAGGATCACCATCACCATTTACAGATGAGGAAACTGAAGCTTCAGATCAGATCAGATCAGATCAGTCGCTCAGTCGTGTCCGACTCTTTTCCACCCCATGAATCGCAGCATGCCAGGCCTCCCTGTCCATCACCAACTCCCGGAGTTCACTCAGACTCACGTCCATCGAGTCAGTGATGCCATCCAGCCATCTCATCCTCTGTTGTCCCCTTCTCCTCCTGCCCCCTTTCCCTCCCAGCATCAGAGTCTTTTCCAATGAGTCAACTCTTCCCATGAGGTGGCCAAAGTACTGGAGTTTCAGCTTTAGCATCAGTTCTTCCAAAGAAATCCCAGGGCTGATCTCCTTCAGAATGGACTGGTTAGATCTCCTTGCAGTCCAAGGGACTCTCAAGAGTCTTCTCCAACACCACAGTTCAAAAGCATCAATTCTTCAGCGCTCAGCCTTCTTCACAGTCCAACTCTCACATCCATACATGACCACAAGAAAAACCATAGCCTTGACTAGACGAACCTTTGTTGGCAATGTCTCTGCTTTTGAAAATGCTATCTAGGTTGGTTATAACTTTCCTTCCAAGGAGTAAGCGTCTTTTGATTTCAAGGCTGCAGTCACCATCTGTAGTGATTTTGGAGCCCCAAAAAATAAAGTCTGACACTGTTTCCACTGTTTCCCCATCTATTTCCCATGAAGTGATGGGACCAGATGCCATGATCTTCGTTTTCTGAATGTTGACCTTTAAGCCCACTTTTTCACTCTCCACTTTCACTTTCATCAAGAGGCTTTTGAGTTCCTCTTCACTTTCTGCCATAGGGTGGCATCATCTGCATATCTGGGGTTATTGATATTTCTCCCGGAAATCTTGATTCCAGCTTGTGTTTCTTCCAGTCCAGCGTTTCTCATGATGTACTCTGCATAGAAGTTAAATAAGCAGGGTGACAATATACAGCCTTGACGAACTCCTTTTCCTATTTGGAACCAGTCTGTTGTTCCATGTCCAGCTCTAACTGCTGCTTCCTGACATGCATACATATTTCTCAAGAGGCAGATCAGGTGGTCTGGTATTCCCATCTCTTGAAGAATTTTCCACAGTTTATTGTGATCCACACAGTCAAAGGCTTTGGCATAGTCAATAAAGCAGAAATAGATGCTTTTCTAGAATTCTCTTGCTTTTTCCATGATCCAGCAGATGTTGGCAATTTGATCTCTGGTTCCTCTGCCTTTTCTAAAACCAGCTTGAACATCAGGAAGTTCACGGTTCACATATTGCTGAAGCCTCGCGTGGAGAATTTTGAGCATTGCTTTACTAGCATGTGAGATGAGTGCAGTTGTGCGGTAGTTTGAGCATTCTTTGGCATTGCCTTTCTTTGGGATTGGAATGAAAACGGACCTTTTCCAGTCCTGTGGCCACTGCTGAGTTTTCCAAATTTGCTGGCATATTGAGTGCAGCACTTTCACAGCATCATCTTTCAGGATTTGGAATAGCTCAACTGGAATTCCATCACCTCCACTAGCTCTGTTTGTAGTGATGCTTTCTAAGGCCCACTTGACTTCACATTCCAGGATGTCTGGCTCTAGGTGAGTGATCACACCATCGTGATTATCTAGGTCGTAAAGATCTTTTTTGTACAGTTCTTCTGTATATTCTTGCCATCTCTTCTTAATATCTTCTGCTTCTGTTAGGTCCATACCATTTCTGTCCTTTATTGAGCCCATCTTTGCATGAAATGTTCCTTTGGTATCTCTGATTTTCTTGAAGAGATCCCTAGTCTTTCCCATTCTGTTGTCTTCCTCTATTTCTTTGCATTGATCGCTGAAGAAGGCTTTCTTATCTCTTCTTGCTATTCTTTGGAACTCTGCATTCAGATGTTTATATCTCTCCTTTTCTCCTTTGCTTTTCGCTTCTCTTCTTTTCACAGCTATTTGTAAGGCCTCCCAAGACAGCCATTTTGCTTTTTTGCATTTCTTTTCCATGGGGATGGTCTGGATCCCTGTCTCCTGTACAATGTCATGAACCTCCGTCCATAGTTCATCAGGCTATGAACTACTCTATCTATCAGATCTAGGCCCTTAAATCTATTTCTCACTTCCACTGTATTATCATAAGGGATTTGATTTAGGTCATACCTGAATGGTCTAGTGGCTTCCCCTACTTTCTTCAATTTAAGTCTGAATTTGGCAATAAGGAGCTCATGATCTGAGCCACAGTCAGCTCCTGGTCTTGTTTTTGTTGACTGTATAGAGCTTCTCCATCTTTGGCTGCAAAGAATATAATCAATCTGATTTCAATGTTGACCATCTGGTGATGTCCCTGTGTAAAGTCTTCTCTTGTGTTGTTGGAAAAGGGTGTTTGTTATGACCAGTGCATTTTCTTGGCAAAACTCTATTAGTCTTTGCCCTGCTTCATTCTGTATTCCAAGGCCAAATTTGCCTGTTACTCCAGGTGTTTCTTGACTTCCTACTTTTGCATTCCAGTCCCCTATAATGAAAAGGACATCTTTTTTGGGTGTTCGTTCTAAAAGGTCTTGTAGGTCTTCACAGAACCGTTCAACTTAAGCTTCTTCAGCGTTACTGGTTGGGGCATAGACTTGGATTACTGTGATACTGAATGGTTTGCCTTGGAAATGAACAGAGATCATTCTGTCGTTTTTGAAATTGCATCCAAGTACTGCATTTCGGACTCTTTTATTGACCACGATGGCCACTCCATTTCTTCTGAGGGATTCCTGCCCGCAGTAGTAGATATAATGGTCATCTGAGTTAAATTCACTCATTTCAGACCATTTCAGTTCGCTGATTCCTAGAATGTCGACATTCACTCTTGCCATCTCTTGTTTGACCACTTCCAATTTGCCTTGATTCATGGACCTGACATTCCAGGTTCCTATGCAATATTGCTCTTTACAGCATCGGACCTTACTTCTATCACCAGTCACATCCATAGCTGGGTATTCTTTTTGCTTTGGCTCCATCCCTTCATTCTTTCTGGAGTTATTTCTCCACTGATCTCCAGTAGCATATTGGGCACCTACTGACCTGGGGAGTTTCTCTTTCAGTATCCTATCATTTTGCCTTTTCATACTGTTCATGGGGTTCTCAAGGCAAGAATACTGAAGTGGTTTGCCAAACTGAAGCTTACAGAGGTTAAATAACTTCCCCATGGTAACATACCTGAATACATGGTGGACAGGATTGTGAACCTGAACATTTTAATTGAAAGCATATGCTTTAAATCACTGATTGTACGAAACACAAATAAAGACAAAAGTAGGGGGCTGAAGGTCAGACTTGGAAGATACCTAGAACCAGTAATAAACAAAAATGTAGAATAGATCAAAAGCAGTCTTTTCATCATTTCTGATCACAGTTTCCCCAAGCCTGGGAATCCAAATTTTGCCTTAAATGAATTTCTAGGTATTATCTATCCTATTTTGTACATGTTCAGTAAGAGTATATAACTGGATAACCAATCAGGAAGTACTATATAGAACAGGGAACTCTGCTCAGTATTACGTAACAACATAAATGGGAAAAGAATTTATAAAAGAATATATGTAACTGAATCAGTTTGCTGTACACCTGAAACTAACACAACATTGTTAACTGTACTCCAGCATAAAATAAAAAGTTTAAAAAAGAGGGGTGAGAGTATATATTACAGAGGTAGAATCTGGCATTTGGGAAATTCTCATTCATAACATAGAAGTTGGGAAATGGAAACGCTCTAAAGATTACTGAGAACTGAATAATTCAAAAAATCCATATTTGATCATTAATTTTAATGTTTCTCCTCAGAGTCTGACAGAGATCTATTTTTAAAAGACGGAATAAGCAGGAGAGAAAATACGACATATTTATTGAGGTCTAATACACTAGCCACTGTGACCAGAGATTTAAACAGGTACACGTTATCTAAAACACACACACACTCTTACAACCATCACCCAATGAGACAAGTAGTATTTATCCCCATTAGGAAACTGAGCCCCGCTGAGGTTCAGTAATGTGCCCAGAGTTGCAGAAATTGAAACACAGGTCTTTCTGACTTTAAATTCTTGCTCCTTCATGTATATTTTTCTTAGAGAAACTCCAAAGAGCTGGGAAGACAAAGAGCAGGTCAGAGGAAAACTGGAAGCAGAGGGCTTTTCACTTCATTGAGGCTGTGAGAACACAAGGGGATGCCTGGCTTGAAAGTCACAGATGCCAATATTGAGCCCAAGTGACTGCAAATTAGTGATAATTTGTTCTGTCAGGTTATTACCATTTCAGCCACCTGCTTAATAATTCTTCTAGTTGTGCTAACAGATTGACAACCTGTCTTCAATTGCACACATGGGATCAACCCTAAAGAACTTCATCTGGGGAGAAGAGCCTGGATTCCACGCACAGGCGAACTGTTGGGAGATCCATGGCCAAGAGAGCAATGGAGACGAACCAGAAGGAGCGCTCCTTTAAGTCCCAAGACACAACGTTTTCTTCTACATTTTACGTCTTCTTACTGGAGATCATTGTACAACCAACTGGCTAAGTGGTCCTTGTGGTATCATTGTTTATCACCTGCCTCTAGATGTGCAAACCTAGAAAACAAGGTCCTAATGTCACACCCTTATCTTTACACCTGAGGACTCATAGCACCCAGAACAAAGCGAATGTCTGTAAATACTTCATTTGAACTGACTTATTCGCTAAAGATTTGTTCAAACTAAGTTTCTCTTTTTTCTCCTCCCCTCCCTAAAGCCATCCATTTGCCACTTATTTCCCAAAATTTCAACCAGGGAAGAAACTAGTTTTTTAAATAGAAATTTAGAACCTACCATTAAAGCTAAGCCAGGACTGAGAGCTTGGTGGGTACCTCTCTACTCAGCGTGGTGGGTGCAGCCCAGGCCACCCCAGAGTGGAACCCCTCACCTAAGCAGTTCTCTCTTCCCTCCAGTTCTTCATCTTTGACTGTTTTTTCCAGTTAAAGTCAACTGTTCCCCTTCAAGGCTTTCTATGATTATCACTTAAAACTTTTACAATCATCTTCACACAATTTTAAATCTGAAGATAATTTTGGATCATTTAAATTCACACATTTCATTGTGTAAACATAGGAAAGACAGGGCAGAGATTTTTAAAATCAGATCACTTTGTGGGTTGACTTGCATCTCCCCCCAAAAAAGATACATTCTACTTCCAACTCCCAGGACCCATAAACTATGTGTTTTTATTTGGCAACAGGGTCTTTGCAGATGTAATCAAGATGATATCATACTGGACTGGAGGGTGGAATGGGTTCTAACCCAATGACTGGTGTCCTTACAAGTAAAAGGAAGTTTGAATCAGTGACCCGGAGAGAACACTGTGTAAAGATCCAGAGCACACAGAGACCTGGTGTGATGCTGTAGGGCAGAGACTGGAGGGATGTAGCGCCAGTCAAAGCAAGCCAGGGGGCTTCCCTGGTGGCTCAGTGATAAAGAATCTACCTGCCAACGCAGGAGGCGTAGGTCCAGGATCTACGTAGATCTCTGGTCCAGTAAGATCCCACATGCCACCAAGCAACTAAGCCCATGCACCACAACTACGGAGCCTGTGCTCTAGAGCCTGGGAGTCCCAACTACTGAGCCCACCTGCCACAACTACTGAAGCCCGCGTGCTCCAGAGCCTGTGCTCCACAAGGACAGAAGCCACCGCAAGGAGAGGCTCACACACCGCAACGAGAGAGTAGCCACCCACTCACTGCTACTAAGGAAAAGCCCAAGCAACAACGAGACGCAGCACAGCCAAAATAAATAAATTGTAAAAAAAAAAAAAAAAAAAAGACAGGGGTTACCAGCAGGAAGCTAGGAAAAGGCAAGGAAAGATTTCCCTGCAGGTGTCAGAGGGAGCACGGCCCCGCCAACACCTTGATTTTGGACTTCCAGCCTCCAAAACCATAGAGGTAATACATTTCTGTCGTTTTAAGCCACTCAGTCTGGGGTACTTTGTCATGGTAGCCCTAAAGAACTGAGTTCCGGGAAAGTGAACCCCAAACCCATAACCTGTTTAAAAAATAAAAAGGCAATAATACCATCTAGCTCTCCGGGTTTTTATAAGAATGTTTTAAATGGTCATGAAATAAAAGGTGGGCACATACTCAATGTTCGATGAGTACCTGCTGTGACTCACTTTCCTGGTCCTACCAGTCATCCTGGCTATTTCCTCTCCTCTTCTCTTCCACGAAGCTTGACCCACAGGGCTCACTTCCTCACCTCCTATCACTCTCCAACCCCCTCCTCCCCCTTCAGCTGAGGACAGTTCTCCATCAGGATCTCATTCGACAGCTCCAAGTTGCAAAGACTGAACCTCACTCTGAAGTCTCTGGTCCCCTGAGCCCTCCCCACCCCCTCACCCTCGCCAGGTTTTTTTCCCGCCTCTCTGAGATGTGGCTCTGTCTCCCTCTCTTCGAGTCCACTTCACACCCCACCTCTGATCCCACCCAACTCAGGCTGTCACCATGCTCTGCTTATAGATTCTTGCCCCAAAGCTCCGCGTTGGTCTCTGTCTCCTCCACTCCAATCACTATCCTGCCACCAGAGTGCGCTGTCTGAAACGTGACTGGGACTAGGGCACTCCTTCAATCCCTGTATGGCTGCCCACCCACTAGGAAAGCTCACTGCTCTTGACAATCTGGAGCCCACCGACTCCACCTCCTGCTCCTGTCCTCCTTGCCCCTCCCACACTCGGGGCTCTCATTGCATCTTCCAAATTGCAGTTCCTCTAGGGAATCATGTTTTACTGATTTTTTTCTTTAAAGGAATGTATTAACGCAAAGGGTAAGATAAAGTAAATGGCTTCCCACATTATTTTTCCCAACTTTTTTATTATGGTAAAATATATAACATACCATTTACCATCTTAACCATCTGTTAATAACTTAATTTTTTAAACAACAAAAACATTGTGTATTGGGGTACAGCCGATTAACAACACTGTGATAGTTTCAGGTGAACAGTGAAGGGACTCAGCCATACATACACATGGATCCATTCTTCCCCAAACCCTCCTCCCATCCAGGCTGCCACATAACACTGAGTGGAGTTCCCCGTGCTGTACAACAGGTTTTTGTTGGTTATCCATTTTAAATAGAGCAGTGTGTACATGACCTTCCCAAAGTCCTTAAGACCACCTTCACCATCTCTTTTAGGATCATGCTCTCCTTTTTTCACGTCTCTGCGTATGTTAGTTTCTCTTCTTGAAACACTCTCCTTATTTCCAAGTCCCACTCATTTCAATAAAGGATTAGGAAAACTCTCCTGCTCCGGAGGAATTCTCTGGCCCTGGTGGCCTGGGCCCACTCTGGGCATAACACCCTCTGTGTACTGTCTACTGTACTTCGGAAAGAGCTGGCTGGGCAGTTTTTGACCTGAGCACTGTGCTCTGATCCTGCAGCTTCAGCCCCACACAGAATGTGGTGCAGAGTGCCTGGAGATGCTCAACAACACTATCTGAATAAATGAATTGCAGGAAAGCACCCTCTGGAGTCAGGAAATGGCAGCCCACTCCAGTAATCAGGCCTGGGAAATCTCATGGACAGAGAAGCCTGGCGGGCTACAGTCCATGGGGTCACAGAGAGTTGGACTTGGCTCAGCGACTAAGCAAGAACAACAACAACCTCGTGAAGTCAGAGGGAGAGATAAGAATCCAGTTTCCCATCACAGTCTACCTTGCCTCTCATTATTTTATATATTCCATTCCCACTTCACTGTTCTCACCTAAAAAGGTTTCTTATTTAAAACAAACACAAAATGTCACTTTCTGTAGAAATACAACTCTGTTTAATGCATAATCTATCCAAAGATTGTTAGCATTCGAAGCAGGGCTCCTACCTTCATGTGACAGAGGCGTGTACACAGCAAACACACTGTGGTCAAATAGGTGGGGCGCCGATGATAACAGAGCAGGAATATAACATCAGCTATCCCCAAGAACAGTCAGTCAGGAGGGGAGAAGTTGCTGGAAGTAAGAGGAGTCTAAGATACTTACTACTGAAGTGTGAATGTTAATACTCTCTACCCAAGAGAATTTGTAAGAGCATAATCAAGCCATAGAAGCTTCTCTGGAAAGTAAAACTGTATATACACCTCTCTTACAAATGGCAACCCACTCCAGTGTTCTTGCCTGGAGAATGCCATGGACGGAGGAACCTCGTAGTCTATAGTCCATGGGGTCCCGAAGAGTCGGACACGACTGAGCGACTTCGCTTTCGCTTTACACAGTCTTAAAGAGGCAACAACAGCTTTAAGACAAGAGTAGGAATAAGAAACATCAGTCTCTGGGATTTTCTTTAAGCACATACAAGAAGAAATATGAGTTTCCCATTTTTTAACCTAAAGACACACAAACAATAAAGGAAAAACCACATAGTTCAAAATATCTTTAGTGGTCATACCCACAAAGATGACAAGATAAAAATGCTTCCCCTTAAAAGTCTGCACTTGAGGGCTTCCCTGGTATCTCAGTGGTAAAGTATCCACTGCCAGTGTGGGAGATGCAGGAGACACGGGTTCGATCCCTGATCTGAGATGATCCCACATGCCGAGGAGCAACTACGCCCATGAGCCACAACTACTGAACCCACACTCTAGAGCCTGGGAGCCGAAACTACTGAGTCCACAGGCCACAACTCCTGGAGCCCACGCACCCAAGGACCCACGCTCCACAACAACAGAAGTCCCTGCAGCGGAAGCTCGCCCATCGAAACTAGAGAGCAGGCCCTGCTGACCACAACTAGAGAAGAGACGCACATCAACAAAGACCCAGCACAGCCAAAAATAAATTCAAACAAATTTTTTTTGAAGTCTGCACTTGAGGCTCTAACTTTCTATGCCTTATTGTTTCCAGATGTGACAAAATCCAGAATGGGGAGGGAATACTTGGAAGTCCCCACTTCAAAGTGGTTCTCCTTAAGAGATCCTAAAAGCAAAGGATCCACTTAAGGCGAGGCTTTCCAACTGCTACATGATGGACATTTTGAGCAGGAAGGTTCTTGGTGGTGGGGGTGGGAGGGTGTTCTATCTGCGTCCCATGGGACATCTTGTGCACGTGCCCACTCCATGTCTGCAGCCACCCCCGTTACCCTGCACCCAGTGGTAACAACCAAAAGCATTTTGAAATCTTCTCTAGATATAGTCAGATGCCCCCGGACAGGTGGAGACCAAAAAGTCCCCACTGACTTCAGGCAATGGAGCCTCTGAAACCTGCTATTTGACTCTGATTATCTTCAGAAGAGAGAGATTAGGGAGCATGGGTCATATAACTGATACTCCTTAAGGCTGTTATTTTCTCATATTTGTTCATGGTAAAAACAGTAAAACCTCCGGAGAAAAAAATGAGAATAACTGTCATCAAGGTAACAAGGAATAAGAAAGCAGACAAAACTAGAGTCATTCCACTTTGAGGTGGGGGAGGGTGCCCAGGAACTCAGGAGGTGAATTAGGCAGTGCCAGGGTCATCAAGGAGGAAATTCCTGCAGAAAGGAGGGAAGGCAGACAGCACTGACACAAAAGGGAGAAGACAGCTCTCGAGTCAGACAGACCACCCGTTCCGGGACTCAACTCTGAAAGTGGGGCCCCACACAGCTGTCAAGAGCCTGTCCAAAGAAAGGTCACTCTCCCCAAACTTCACCTGATAGATGAGTAGAGGAGAAAGAAAAGATGGCAAAAGAACACATTATATTTTCAAATGTTTCATGTGCTCCTCCAGATATTCCTAAACTGATTTTTGAATCTCTTTCATCTTTAAAAAAAAGATAGAGAAAATCTTTAGCCAATTATTTCAAGTCATCTGCTCCCTTGACACCAATCAAGTAAAACTATCCAAACTGGGTCACTCTATAAAAAGGGTGGCAGAAGATCAGCCATGGAGGAATCTGGGGACCCCCAGAGGGGAAGTCTTTAAATTTCCTCTGCAGGAACAAGAAGGTTCTACCGCTCTTCAGTTCTGCTCGGATTTTTTTCTGTAAACCCATATATTTATTATTTAAGACCTGGACAATCCTGAAAAGCTTTCAAGAAGTGATAACCCCTTTCCTAAAAAGAAGAGAGAATGACTCAGAGTCTAAATCAAAAAGGGGAATGAAGCAGGATTTTCTTCAGGGTTCTTAGAGTTTCAAATATGACAGCATAAAACTAAAATGTCAGAGTTTTAAATGGCTCCTATTTCCTGAAATCACTAGAAATAACCAGAAGTTTTTAAAATATATATATATAAGCCAGGGCTTGCTTTATCTTTCTGCACATGAGAAAATCCTTAAGAGGAAGAATGAATCTACATAAATAACACTGAAAGTTATCCTTGTAAGTGTTCACAGACTGGAAAAGAGAACTCAACCAAGGACAACAGGAACAAGATAACTGTGCCGACTGCAGGGCAACATGGAAAGTTCAGGTCCAAGCGGCACATGAGGAATCAACTACCCACGTTAATCTTTTTTTTTTTTTTTAAGTCCACACTGCATGGTTTGTGGGAGTTTTACTTCCATGACCAGGGATTGAACCCAGGGCCTCAAGAGTGAGAGCACAGAGTTACAACAACTGGACCGCCAGGGAATTCCCAACAAACTAGCCTACAGTAAGACCCTTGATCAAAGGAAAGGTTCCGCCTTGAATGATTAACCTGTTCTATGATATCCGTTACTGGGCAGGTGCAGATTTCTTGTGATCAAAAAACAAACAAAGCACACACACACAAAACCACTGGCTTGAGAACTGAGGGGTGATGTTGAGTCCTGACTTGGGCTAAGCTTTGTGATTTGGGGACTTCACAACACCTGTCTTGGCCTCCATGTTCACATCTGTAAGATGATCTACAGCATGATTTGGTCTTTGCCAGTTTCATTTCATCCATTCACTCACTCATTCATTCAACCAACAGATATTTGTAGAGCCACAGCTGTCGAGTGCTGTTCTAGGTGCTAAGGGAAAAGCAGTAAATGAAAGACCGACATCTCTAATGGAGCTTGTATTCCAGATTCTGAAATCAGTGTTTTTCAAACTATAGGCTGTGAAATCCTTTTAGCAGTAACAAATGAGCATCTTTAAAAGAAGAAACAGGAATAATATAAAATATCAGAGTATATCACACATAGTAAGGGTAAGTTCTGTTTCACAGACTCCTGCTTTAGCTATTGACATTTATATCTATGAAGGTTGTGGATCAAGAAGTACAAGGCATTTCTGAACATGGGCTGGTTGTACCAAGAGAGTTTTAACATCTCCGATAAAAGAATTTTTTTTGTTCCAGCCACTGGCCCTCATCTTGTCCTTCATTCAGATTGCTTGAGGAACATTCTGCCCAGAGATTAAATCTCTTTACCTTTTCATTTGCCCCATGATGGCATTTTGCATAAATATCAAAGACTATGCTTTTGAGATCAGTGTCCCCAGCCTTTTCTGAGTATGGTTCCCTTTAACATCAGTTCTTTTTGTGCACTACTTGTCTGCTGATCGGGAAAATTCAAAGTGGCCAATAGCCACGTAAGCTTTTAAATGGAGGGCATGGAAACCCACTCCAATATTCTTGCCTGGAGAAACCCCATGGACAGAGAAACCTGGAGGGCTACAGTCCACGGGGTGGCAAAGAGTTGGACACGACTGAGTGACTAAGCACACACAGCACATAATGTATGTATCTATCCTAAGAGCTCCTATCTAAAAATACAAAGGTTGCAAACACACAGAAGGCAGTATTCATTCCATCTACGCCTCCCACTTGATATTCAAAGAGATTTGCAGGCTTCTTGTGCCCCGAGGAGTCACAAGCACAAAAACTGGAGATTCCTGTTGTAGATCCCAGCTTTGATTTGCTTATTTCAGAATCACAATGTTCTTACCAGGTGACTGCTTACTGCGGTTTCTGTTTGGTTAATGTTCTCCCTCCCCTCAATCCTTTTTAAAAATTCACACAAACCAATAAAGGTGAGCACAACTGGATACATGAGTTTGTTTCTAGTTTAAAATCATTTTGTGTCTAATCCCATGAGCCCAAACTCCTACAAATTGCAACTAGACATTAGAGACGTAATTGTTCAAAATAGAGACACATCCACTGCTTCTGTTTTAACAGAAAACACCGAAAGGATGGCAATTACTACAGCTGGGAAAAGGAAAGGAGGTGAAACAGAGATTCAAGAAGGGAGAGCCTTCCAATAAGCAGCAGAATCATCCTGGGAATTTCCAAGCCTTGCATGCTGATCACCGAGGTCTACCTGAGGCCAGGTCACTACAGTCCGGGCTCCCATGGCCCCATGTCACTTAGGATCCTCTCTGTCCTTGAGCTCTAACTTCCTTCTGTGTACTGTTCTTGAAGCATTTCCTACACGTAGGACTGAGCAGTGAGGATCAAGGGAGTCATGCTCTGGGGACAGGCACAGGGCAGGATGTACTTTCTGCAGAGTCCATGGTGGACTGCAAGGCCAGGAAAGCGCAGCAAAAGACAGATTCCTGGCAATCCAGTTCCCGCAACAGACATCCAGCCGCTGCCTGCCAGTCCCCAACTTCTGGAGACCTGCTCAACCCAGTTATTGTCAACCTCTTCCCCTTCCTGGAAAACCAAACTACACCCCCAAAGGTGGCCACAGATTGTGAACAATGGTGACAGGAATGCTGCATGCTCTCTAAAATGTTTATAACTAGGGTTCATGCTGTAGCTTTTACTTTGTTTTTTGTTTTTTTTTTTAATTATCCACTTTTTAAGCTTAAGAAGAGTGAAATGTGACCTAATCTTCATTAAAAAGGGAAACATTAACTTCGAGGAAAATCTGCTTACTTCTCTGCAAGTCACAGAGGTTGTCTAACCGTCTCCAACCGTTAGCTGTAAAATGAGGGGATTGGCCTGGACATGGCTGAGGCAACTTCCAGCTTCATGCTGTTTGCTCATAAACTTCAGCTCTGCCCTGATGGTGGCTCCTGGCCTGCAGAACAATCTTCTAGCGGCACGTGGGAAGGATGCCTGCTCCCAAAGGCACAGTAGCTGCGAGTTCTTCTCTTACAATCTCTCACCTGTATAATGCAGGCAGCTCAGCCCTGGGCTTTGTGCCAACCTAGAGGGTGGGGTGCAGGTGGGAGGTTCAAGAGGGAGGTGACACATGTATACCTATGGCTGATTCATGCTGGTGGGTGGCAGAGACCCACACAATGTTGTAAAGCAATTATACTCCAATTAAAAATTTTTAAAACTTTTTTTTTTTTTAAGAATATCATTCAAGGAAAAAAAAAATCTCTCACCTGGGTCTTCCTGCACATTGCTCACAGTATTCCAAGCCCAAAACCTGGCCCGCTGTTAGCAGGACCTTGAATTTAGTCAGTGCTTCAGCTGCTTAAGCCTCATTTTCACAAAAATGAAATTGGGGATGCGGGTCCTTCCTAAATTAAATTACATAGGTGACCAGAAGCGAAGACCTCCAAATTCCCCCATTTTGGCTATTTATTAGGTCGATGAACTTAAGGTGATCAGAAGACCTCTAATGCCTATGCAAATAGGTCCACTATTACAAAATCTACTCAATATTCTGTGATATCCTTCATGGAAAAGGAATTTGAAAAAGAACAGATATATCTATATGTATAACTGAATCACTTTGCGGCACACCTGAGTCTAACACAGCATTATAAAACCAACTATGCTGTGAGGTGCTATGCTAAGTCACTTCAGTTGTGTCAGATTCTTTGTGGCCCTATGGACTGTAAGCCCACCATACTCCTCCTGGATTCTCCAGGCAAGAATACTGGAGCAGGTTGCCATGCCCTCCTCCAGGGGATCTTCCCAACCCAGGGATTGAACCCAGGTCTCCCACATTGCAGGCAGATTTTTTTAACCATCTGAGCCACCAGGGAAGCCCCAAGTACATATAAGTCAATCCAAATGGGACAGAGGAGTCTGGTGGACTATAGCCCACAGGATCTCAAAGAACTGTGCACAACTGAAGTAACTTAGCATGCATGCATGCACATTTAAATACATATACATACATTCTAAACATATAATAAGCCATCTAGCTCTCTGCCTGGAATCCCGTAACAGCTTTACTAACCAGTAGCAACACAGCAACACCCTTGTCACACTAAGAATTATAAAGCCAGGCAAATCCCCAGTTGCATACAGGTTTCATCACAGCAAATGTCACTTTAGAAAACTAGGAGTTACCAAACTTCTGAAGAGTAGGCGATCCTGGTGGGGACGTATTTCCACTGGGAGACAGGTAGAGATAGTTTTTGTTTACTCCTGTATTAAAATCAAATGGGGACTCGTAGTCCTCATAAAAATCCATCTCTCTACCGTCCATTCCAGGCGAATGCAGAACGCATGGTTCTACTGCCGCCACCTCTTCCTTGGTTGAGCACGCTCTGGATCACTGCACCAGGCAATTCCGAGGAAGAGATCCAGCCCTGGGTTCCAAGAGCCTGGCTTCCTGGGACAGGTGCAGCCGTCACACCCTCAGGACAAGGAGGTTGTTTAATAAGTGACTTCTCCCCAGCAACCTGAGGAACAGCTCTGATCACCACCTGCTGTTCATTTCAGCCAACAGCCAACAACCCAGGCAGGAAGCAGAGCTTTCTAGAGCTTTCTTCAATAAACAAAGGAGGGCCCAGTGCTGTAGCATCGCCTCCACATACAAACAGTTCAGGCAAACGTCAGACACTGGCAGATTTATTTTTTTCACAACTTATTATTATTTTTTAAACCATTCAGCTGACCACAACTGCACCAGGGCAGACTTAATCTTCTAGGACAAGGAAGGATTATCGGCCAGTAATCTCCCACAAAGGCCATCTGGGGGCTACGTTTTTTCCACCCTGGATTACAGGGGCGGCCTGAGAGCCGAGCTTCCTGGTTGAGCGATCAGTTTTCTGTGTGTGTATGCTGGTAGAGAAATAAAGTTCCATTTCCAAGACAGCTTTATCTAAAGCGATGTCTGGCTTGAGTGTAACAGAAATGTCAATCTGACTTGCTGTTCTCACCCTGCTTTTCCGTCCCTTCCCTTCCCTTTTGTGCAAAGATGGTGTTTCCCTGATGTGTACTGAGAAGAGAAGAAACCCCACGCAGGTGAAGGGCCCATGTCCTCCCACCCTCTCCTCATTAACCCAGGCCAGGCCTGCAGGGTGGCCACCCTGGTCAGCCAGTAAAACAAGACTTCTCAGTCTCCAGATCCACTCCCCAGCCTCTTTACAGACCCTTTCTGCCAGAACTCTGGCCTTGGCCAAAGTGACATCATGTATCGTTCCTTCTGCTTTCACTGTTGTGGCTGACCTCACGTTAAAGAGGTGAAAATAAAAGCGACCCTCCCTTGGATCGGTGGTGGTCTGTTCCTGCCTGACAAAAAAAGCCTAAGTTAAATGAATAAATAAATAAAAAGGACTTCCCTGTTTGCTCAGTAAAGAACCTGGTAAACACAGGTTCAATCCCTGGTCTGGGAAGATTGCACATGTAGACTACGCCCAGGCGGCGCAACTACTGAACCCACGCTCAAGAGCCTAAGCGTCGCAACTACTGAAGCCCATGCGCCCCAGAGCATGTGCTCTGCAACAAGAGAAGCCATCGCCGTCAGAAGCTTGTGCACTGCAATGAAGAGTAGCTCCCACTCGCTGCACCTAAGGAAAGCCCACTTGCAGCAACAAAGACCCAATGTAACCAAAAATAAACATTTTTTAAAAGGAGCGGGGGACTTCTCTGATGGTTCAGTGGTTTAGAATCCACCTTTCAATGCAGGAGATTCCAGTTCATTCTCTGGTCAGGAGAACGAGGATCCAACAAGCCTTGAGGAACTAAGCCCGGCGCCACAACTACTGAGCCTACACGCTCCAGGGCCCCTGCGCCTCAACAGGAGAAGCCACAACTAGAGAGGCCTGCGCATCCCAATGAAGATCTCTCCTGCCCCGGTGAAGACCCAGCACAGCCAAAAGCAACAAAGGCCATGCTCCACCTGTCCACATCTTTCTCATAAAAACGGAACACAATATACTCTCCCTAGACTGGAAGCAAGTAGGAAATTTTTTTAAGTTATAAATATTTTAAGCACTAAAAAAGAAATCTGAGTGTGTATAAAACTATATAAACACCAAGACAGTTTACATTCATCTTATGATTCATCGTCTTTTTTTTTTTCTATTAGTCTCCTGTTGTACTCTATTTTTGGCAAGTCCATCTTATTTAAGTTTTTTTTTAAGTTTATTTTTAACAATAAAAAAAGATCAATCTGTATTTTTCTCCTAAAAGATGCCAAAATTGGGGTAACGATAAATGCTGTTTATTCTCTATTTAGAAATAAAAGTTTCTTTTTATTAATTGAAAAAAATGAACTGGTCAATTTCTTGAAATCCATGGTATCTCTCACTGAGGTAGCACAGGTATTATGGTTACATTCTTAGACTAGAGTTGGTTATTGGAGTCCCTGGCCCTCTCAATACTACATTTGGTCTACATTTGGTCACCAAATCACTGGTAAAGAAAAAAAAAATTCTGCATTCTCATTCTTCCTCCTAGTCACAAGTGTCAGAAAATGCTATGGGCTGAAATTTGTGTCTCTTCAAAACTCGTATGTTGAATCCCTAACTCCTGATGTGATGGTGTTTGGAGGTGATTGGGTTTAGATGAGGCCATGGGGTAGGGCCCAGGCTAGCATCTGTGTTCTCATAAGAAGAGGAAGCCCCTTCATGGATCACAGCCTAGTGGCGAAAGGGCTTGCATAACTCAATGAAATTCTTGCTGTGAGGACACTATGAACAGCACAAAAAGGCAAAAAGAAATGACACCAAAAGATGAGCCCCCCAGGTTGGAAGGTGTCCAATATGCTACTGGGGAAGAACGGAGGGAATTACTAATAGCTCCAGAAAGAATGAAGTGGAAATGACACTCAGTTGTGGGTGTGTCGGTGGTGAAAGTAAAATCCCATACTGTAAGAACAATACTGCATAGGAGCCTGGAATGTTAGGTCCACGAATGAAGGTAAATTGGATGTGGTCCAGCAGCAGACAGCAAAAATAAACATCGACATCTTAGGAATCAGTGAACTAAAATGGACAGGAATGGGTGAATTTAATTTAGATGACCATTATATCTTCTACTGGAGGCAAGAATCCCATAGAAGAAATGGAGCAGCCCTCATAATGAACAAAAGAGCTACGGTCTTTCCAGTAGTCATGTATGGATGTGAGAGTTGGACCATAAAGAAAGCTGAGCGCTAAAGAACTGATGTCTTTGAACTGTGGTGCTAGAGAGGACTCTTGAGAGTCTCTTGGACTGCAAGGAGATCAAACCAATCAATCCTAAAGGAAATCAATCCTGAATATTCATTGGAAGAACTGAGACTGAAGCTGAAGCTCCAATACTTTGCGACCTGATGGGAAGAACTGATTCATTGGAAAAGACCTTGATGCTGGGAAAGATTAAGGGCAAGAGGAGAAGAGGGTGACAGAGGATGAGATAGCTGGATGGCACCACCAACTCAGTGTACATGAACTTGGGCAAACTTTGGGAGATAGTGAGGGTCAGGGAGGCCTGGTGTGCTGCAGTCCATGGGGTCGCAAAGAGTCAGACACGACTTTGCAAGTGAACAGCAACGAGAATGCTAGCTGGAGCTCCCCTTCCAGCATGTGAGGACACAAGACAGCCACGTGCCAACAAGAAAAGGACTCTCACAGGGGTCAAATCAACCCACACCTTGATCTTGAACTTCCCAGACTCCAGAACTATGAGAAACAAATGTCTTTTGTTATAGGCCTCCCATTCTGTGGTAACTTATGACAGCAGCCAGAACTAAGACAAATATACTAACAATGATATACATAATGTTGCAGGTCACAGCCACCTCCGAGGCCCTCAGATCCCTCAAAATTTCCATGTTCTTGACCTCTGGTGTTGACTCCCATGCTACATCCTCTGCCTGAAATGTCTTTTTTCTGCTTGCTCAACTCATTCATCTTTCAGGACTCAGGCAGAAATCCCCTCTTCTCAGAAGCCCTCCCTCTCCAGCTCTCCCTTCCGGCAACAGCACACAGGATGTGACGTGCCCACCTGGCAGTCCTGATGGCCTTGCCTCCAGAGCAGAGGCTGCATTCTCTACTGCACTGCCAACTATGCTATACAAAATGGAAAAAATAAACAATACAAATGCTTATTAAGGGGGGATTATTTAAATGCTAAATAGAATATTCATGTAACAAGAAAGTATGCAAACATGATGATGTAGAAATGTATATATTTTATAGGGAAAGATACTCTTTTTCAAAATATTTATTTGGCTGTGTTGGGTCTTACTTGTGGCTCGTGGGATCTTCATTGCCTCCTACGAGACCTTTCGGTGAAGCACGTAGGCTCTCTAGTTGTGCTGCCCATGTGACTCCAGAGTGCACAGGCTCAGTAGCTGCTGTACTCGGGCTCAGTTGCTCTGTAACAGGTGGAATCTTAATTCCCCAACCAGGGACCGAAATTGCAGCCCTGCATTGCAAGGTGGATTCTTAATCACTGAACCACCAGGGAAGCCCCGGGAAAGATATTCTTGATACATTCAGTAAACATTCCAAAACTGTTTGCACTACATGATCCATAATTGGTGTGATAACTGGAGAGACTAACCAACCCAAAGAGAACATTGGCAGAAGAAATCCCAGGAAAGTGTGTATGTGCTGCAAGGCCAGCAGAGGGCACCCATAGGCAGCTCAGAAGTTAACTGTCCAGCCAGTGAAGTGCATACTAACTACACAGTAACAATTCAGTAGATGACTCGGGTTAGTGGAAATGGAATGAATACAAATATCTGTAAAGAATATTGTTTCTACCTACCTATTAACACATCATTTATGTCTGTGTAGGTACTCCCTAATTTTGAAGGAGTTAAATGTAAAATCTCTATGTGCTTAGTCATTCAGTGGTGTCCAACTCTTTGCGATCCCATGGACTATATATAGCCCACCAGGTTCCTCCATCCAGAGATTCTCCACACAAGAATACTAGAGTGGGTTGCCATTTCATCCTCCAGGGGGAAAATAAAATCTACGTAATACATACAAAAATATTACTGGAGGGGCCTTGAAGGGCACACAGACAGACGATGTGACTGCCCAACAGGAGCAGCAGGTCACAGATATCAGACCCTGTGGACATGTCATGAGGACACAGCAGCCAGCTGGCCAAATATAGGACAATTTGATCAACAACATAATTAAGGACAGCAGTGGATTATAAACCATTAAGAACAGGAATCCAAGAGTCTGTATCCGGTGGTTAATTGTATGTGTCAATCTGAGTCATGAGGTGCCCAGATAGTTGATTAACCACTGTATATAGTTGCATCTCTGACGGTGTTTGTGGACGAGATTAACACTAATCAGCAGACTGAATAAAGCAGATGGCCCTCCCCAAAGTGGATGTGCTTCATACAATCTGCTGAAGGCCTAAACAGAACAAAGAGGCTGAGAAGGGAGGGTTCACTCTGCCTGTCTTCAAGCTGGGATATTGGTCTTTTGCATCTGGATTTGGACTTGGAATGAAACTGACACCATCAGCCTTCCCAGTTCTCAGACTCAACCTGGAAGTGCAATGTGTGTTAGTCACTCACTTGTGTCTGACTCTTTGTGATCCCATGGACTGTAGCCTGCTGCTAAGTCACTTCAGTCGTGTCCGACTCTGTGCGACCCATAGACAGCAGGCACCAGGCACCAGGCTCCCCCGTCCCTAGGATTCTCCAGGCAAGAACACTGGACTGGGTTGCCATTTCCTTCTCCAATGCTAGGCTCCTCTATCCATGGAATTCTCCAGGCAAGAATACTGGAGTGAGTACCATTCTCTTCTTCAGGGGATCTTCCTGACTCAGGGATTGAATCTGGTCTCCTGCACTGCAGGCAGATTCTTTACCATCTGAGCCACCAGGAAATCCCATGGATGTACAGTAGTTCTCCCCTTATTAGTAGAGGATATGTTTCAAGACCCCCAGCAGATGCTGGAAACCATGGAAAAAACACATACTATATTTCTTCCTGTACATACATACCTATGATAAAGTTTTATTTATAAATTAGGCACAGGAAGAGATTAACAATAACTAGTAATAAAATAGAAAATTATAATAATATACTATAAGAAAAGTTACGTGAATGTGGTCTCTCGCAAAAATACCTTATTGTACAAACTTAACGCCTTTTCCCGGAGAAGGCAATGGCACCCCACTCCAGTACTCTTGCCTGGCAAATCCCATGGACGGAGGAGCCTGGTAGCTGCAGTCCATGGAGTCACTGAGGGTCGGACACGACTGAGCGACTTCACTTTCACTTTTTACTTTCATGCATTGGAGAAGGAAATGGCAACCCACTCCAGTGTTCTTGCCTGGAGAATCCCAGGGACGGGGGAGCCTGGTGGGCTGCCGTCTTTGGGGTTGCAAAGAGTTGGACACGACTGAAGTGACAGCAGCAGCAGCAATGCCTTTTCTACCTTAACTAAAGGACTTATCATGCCCTGTGGCCATAACTTTCAGTCTGAGAAGTGACAGCAAAATTAGCATGGACTTCTTTTTCCTTCTTCACAGTTTCACAGAGGATTCATTCTTACTACAAATCTTATCAACCTTAGCATGTGATATTTTTCTTTCCTCACTAAGTCAAGAACTTTCAGCTTTTCACTTAAAGGAAACACTTCAAGGCTTTTCTTTGGCATGTCTGAATTGCCAGCATTGCGACTCTTGCATTTGGGGGCCTTTACTAAGTAAAACAAGGGTGATGTGAACACAAGCACTGTGATACGACGACAGTTGATCTGAAAACTGAGCTGGTACCGAGTGACTAGCAGGCAGGATACACTGAACAAAAGAATCAGCCACATCCAAGGAAGGGAAGACTGAGTGAGACAGCATGCGATGTCACCACACGACTCAGGCTGGTGCAGGATTTAAAACCGATGGATTATTTGTTTCTGGAATTTCTGGCTTGCTGTTTTTGAATTGCAGGTAACTGAAACTGCAGAAAGTGAAACCACAGGTAAGGAGGAATGACTGTGTATCCTAACCCTCCTGGGTTTCCAGCTTGTGACTGCTTGGGAGAGTTCTTCCTTTACAACTGTGGGGTAATTGTTTCTAATAAATCTCTTATTTATAGATATAGAAGCACATATAGATATATTATTGGTCTATTTCTCTGAAGAATCCAGACTAACATGCCTTACAAGTAATAAATAGATACAGAGAGGAAGAAAGAAGACCTACAGAAAAACTGCATGTTAACCATCACCATAAAGATTCAGGCAAAAATCATCAATGGATGCTAACCCGAGGGAGAAATTTTTAAATAAGAAGCACATATACACATGGTCTTATGGGGTCTCCCCACAGATTAATTAGATTTTGGAAGGGAAAATACAGTAACAACACAGCAGAAAAACTGAACCCCACCTTTAGTGGATGATCAACACTGTCATTACCAAAGAGTCAGGTAGACCCTGGCCTTCAAATGTGATATACTGAATACCTATGAGATATTCACACTAAGAACACAGAACATGAACCTTATGAGAAAACATCAGACAAATCCAAAATGAGAAAGCTTCTCTGTTTTGTTAAGAGGAGGAAGAGGCATTCTTCAAAAATGTTGTCATAAAAAGCTGTAGAATGGCTCATACTAAAGGAGATGAAAAAGACATGACAGCTATACTCAAAGAAACATTCAAACAAAGTCCCATGAAAGAAAAAAAGTAGGGAATGCCTGAAAGTTAGAAGCAGGCCAAAGAGCCTGAAAAGAGCAAGAAATGCCTGATGATGATGGTGGTGGTGGTGGTGGTGATGATGGTGGTTGGTGGTAGTGATAGTAATAATGATGGTGGTGATGGTGATGGTGGTTGGTGGTAGTGATAGTAATGACGGTGATGGTGGTGGTGGTGATGCTGGTGGTTGGTGGTAGTGATAGTAATAATGATGGTGGTGATGGTGGTGATGGTGGTGGTGGTTGGTGGTAGTGATAGTAATGATGGTGGTGGTGGTGGTGATGGTAATGGTGGTTGGTGGTAGTGATAGTAATAATGATGGTGGTGATGGTGGTGATGGTGGTTGGTGGTAGTGATAGTAATAATGATGGTGGTGATGGTGATGGTGGTTGGTGGTAGTGATAATAATAATGATGGTGTGGTGGTGGTGATGGTGGTGGTTGGTGGTAGTGATAGTAATAATGATGGTGGTGGTGGTGGTGGTGGTTGGTGGTAGTGATAGTAATGATGATGGTGGTGATGGTGATGGTGGTTGGTGGTAGTGATAGTAATAATGATGGTGTGGTGGTGGTGATGGTGGTGGTTGGTGGTAGTGATAGTAATAATGATGGTGGTGATGGTGATGGTGGTTGGTGGTAGTGATAATAATAATGATGGTGTGGTGGTGGTGATGGTGGTGGTTGGTGGTAGTGATAGTAATAATGATGGTGGTGGTGGTGGTGGTGGTTGGTGGTAGTGATAGTAATGATGATGGTGGTGATGGTGATGGTGGTTGGTGGTAGTGATAATAATAATGATGGTGTGGTGGTGGTGATGGTGGTGGTTGGTGGTAGTGATAGTAATAATGATGGTGGTGGTGGTGGTGGTGGTTGGTGGTAGTGATAGTAATGAATGGTGGTGGTGGTGGTTGGTGGTAGTGATAGTAATGATGATGGTGGTGATGGTGATGGTGGTTGGTGGTAGTGATAGTAATAATGATGGTGTGGTGGTGGTGATGATGGTGGTTGGTGGTAGTGATAGTAATAATGATGGTGGTGATGGTGATGGTGGTTGGTGGTAGTGATAGTAATGACGGTGATGGTGGTGGTGGTGATGCTGGTGGTTGGTGGTAGTGATAGTAATAATGATGGTGGTGATGGTGGTGATGGTGGTGGTGGTTGGTGGTAGTGATAGTAATGATGATGGTGGTGGTGGTGATGGTGATGGTGGTTGGTGGTGGTGATAGTAATAATGATGGTGGTGGTGGTGGTGGTGGTTGGTGGTAGTCATAGTAATAATGATGGTGGTGGGGGTGGTGGTGGTGGTGGTTGGTGGTAGTGATAGTAATGATGATGGTGGTGGTGGTGATGATGGTGGTTGGTGGTAGTGATAGTAATAATGATGGTGGTGATGGTGGTGGTGGTTGGTGGTAGTGATAGTAATGATGATGGCGGTTGGTGGTAGTGATAGTAATAATGATGGTGGTGGTGGTGATGGTGGTTGGTGGTGGTGATGGTGACAGCTGTGGTGGTGACAGTTATGGCAGTGGGATGGTGGTGATGGTGATGAAGATGACAGTGATAATGATGACTCCTGACAAACCCTTACTATGTGCCAGACATTTTCCTATGCATGTCACACTAACCCTGTGGGGTAGGATTTTTCACTACCCCCATTTTATAGATGAGAACACTGAAGCACCCAAAAGTCAACTTGCCCCAGACAGATAACTATTAATAGCAAGTGATGAAGCTAACTCAATATGCCAGCAAATTTGGAAAACTCAGCAGTGGCCACAGGACTGGAAAAGGTCAGTTTTCATTCCAATCCCAAAGAAGGGCAATGCCAAAGAATGTTCAAACTACCAGACAACTGCACTCATCTCACACGCTAGCTTTGCTCAAAATTCTCCAAGCCAGGCTTCAACAGTATCTGAACCATGAACTTCCAGATGTTCAAGCTGGTTTTAGAAAAGGCAGAGGAACCAGAGATCAAATTGCCAACATCCACTGGATCACAGAAAAAGCAAGAGAGTTCCAGAAAAACATCTACTTCTGCTTTATTGACTATGCCAAAGCCTTTGACTGTGTGGATCACAATAAACTGTGGAAAATTCTGAAAGAGATGGGAATACCAGACCACCGGACCTGCCTCCTGAGACATCTGTATGCAGGTCAAGAAGCAACAGTTAGAACTGGAACAACAGACTGGCTCCAAACTGGGAAAGGAGTACGTCAAGGCTGAGTGTTGTCACTCTGCTCATTTAACTTATATGCAGAGTACATCATGAGAAATGCCAGGCTAGATGAGCACAAGCTGGAATCAAGATGGCTGGGAGAAATATAAATAATCTCAGATATGCAGATGACACCACTCTTATGGCAGAAAGTGAAGAGGAATTGAAGAGCCTCTTGATGAAAGTCAAAGAGGAGAGTGAAAAAGTTGGCTTAAAACTAAACATTCAAAAAACTAAGATCATAGCACCTGGTCCTATCACTTTATGGCAAACAGATGGGGAAACAATGGAAACAGTGACAGACTTTATTTTCTTGAGCTCCAAAATCACTGCAGATGGTGACTATAGCCATGAAATTAAAAGATACTTGCTTCTGAGAGGAAAAGCTATGACCAACCTAGACAGCATATTAAAAAGCAGAGACATTACTTTGCTGACAAAGGTCTGTCTAGTCAAAGATATGGTTTTTCCAGTAGTCATGTATGGATGTGAGAGTTGGACTATAAAGAAAGCTGAGCACTGAACAATTGATGCTTTTGAACTGCGGTGTTGGAGAAGACTCTTGAGAGTCCCTTGGACTGTACGGAGATACAACCAGTCCTTCCTAAAGGAAATCAGTCCTGAATATTCATTGGAAGAGCTGATGCTGAAGCTGAAACTCCAATACTTGGGCCACCTAATGCGAAGAACTGACTCATTGGAAAAGACCCTGATGCTGGGAAAGACTGAAGGCGGGAGGAGAAGGAGACGACAGAGGATGAGATGGTTAGATGGCATCACCGACTCGATGGACGTGACTTTGAGCAAGCTCTGGGAGTTGGTGATGGACAGGGAAGACTGGTGTGCTGCAGTCCATTGGGGTTGCAAAGAGTCAGACACGACTAAGCAACTGAACTGAACTGAACTGAAGCTGAGGATTCAAATTCAAGCTCTGGCTCAAGTGCCCTCAAGAGGCAAAAACATGAAAGAAAACCTTTAGTGACCAAAATCACAGGAATAATGGGAGGAGAGAAAATGGACAGGACCAAATGCTACACAGACTTAAAAATGAGCCCCTGGACTTGGTGTCCTGAGATTGTGCAAAGAAATTTTAGTCAGAGTGATGGTGGAAGACAAATGAGGGGAGCAGAGACAGTGGAGGGAAGAGAGGCTAGAAGTAAGTGAACAGGAGGTGGGGCTGGCTGGTCTGGTTGTTCCTTCGTTGTGTGTGTGATGAATGAGATACAGGAGGCAGTTCAGGAGCCACATCCCAGGCTCGGGAGGAGGCTTCAATTCCTACACTGGATAATTTGACTTTCTTTTAAAATTATGTCAGCCATCAGATTAGAAATGGTACATTAGGATTTTAGGAAATACTCCCTATGGGAATGCCATTACTTTTTCTCTTTTCTACTGCAAAGTATTAGTCACTCAGTCATGTCTGACACTGTGACCCAATGGACTGTAGCCATCAGGCTCCTCTGTCCATTGCATTCTCCAGGCAAGAATACTGGAGTGGGCTGCCATTTTCCTTCTCCAGGGGATCTTTCTGATCCAGGGATTGAACTCAGGTCTCCCGCATTGCAGGCAGATTCTTTACCATCTGAGCCACTAGGGAAGCCCTTTCTACTGCAAAGGGAAGAGTCTATTGCAGAACTACAAAAAACCTATCCTCTTTGGAAACTCCTCAAGAACAAAAATGCATAAACTAATGAACGGATTCATAGTACTCAGACCTTAATACAAATACTCTTTAAGTGATAAAACAACTCTGTAACTTAACCTATTGACTTGCAAAGAAAGTCTTACTTGGCAGGAGATCCAAAAGAACAGAACACTTTGGGTGGAGTGTTTTTCTGCCCTCTCAAAACAATTAAAATTGAGTTTTGGCCAATAAACAGGTCATGGGCCTTTTTTTCCTTTAAGAAATGTTTTTTGAAACGTTAAAGGTCAAGAGGTTTCATTTCTTCCCCTCAACCTACAACCAAACCCTTTCTGATCAGTCCTTGAACTGGGAAAACCAGAACCTGTAGAGAAATCTCAAGAATGCCTGAATTCTCTACCCTCAGGGGACCGGAATCTAAAATTGTGCAAAAAAAGTCTCTTTCAATGAGGTCATCTCTTATCCATTCGGACATGCTCCTGCCACTACTGCCCTCCGATTGAAGAGGTTTCATTAACAGAGCACGAAATAATACAACAGCTCGATATTCACCATGTGCCCAGATAGGTAACTACAATATACAAATTTTTCATTTTATAGAGTTTGAGTTCAAATGTTATGGTCCTTTCTCTCACTGATGGGTTATTTCGGTCATTACAGGGTCAAGCTAAAGTTCTCCAACCAGCACTTCTGCAGCTTTAATGTTCACAAACCACCTGGGACCGTGATAAACTACCGATTCTGACCTAATAGTTATGGGTGGGGCCGGAGACTCTGCCTTCTGGACAAGTTCCAGGTGTTCCCTGATGTTTGCTTTGGACAACAGCGGCTAAATTGCCCTTAGGAAGAAAGCTGTTGTTAGTTGTTCAGTTGTGTCAGACTCTTTGCGACCCCATGGACTGTACCCCGCCAGGCTCCCTCGTCTGTGGAAGAAAACTGAAGCAAACGTTAGTACCTGTGGGGCTTTCCTGATGGTTCAGTGGTTGAGTATGCGCTTCCACTGCAGAGGGAATGGGTTGATCCCTCCCTTCCCTGAGCTTGGTCAGGGAAGATCCCACATGCCTCGGGGCATGGCCAAAAAAATAAATAAAATGGTTAGTTCTAAAAAAATTAATCTAATACTTGCCATTTTACATGACCTCAGCACTTTCTAAATATCTGTTTTGGAAAATAAGAGACAGATTTTGTAGCCAGAGGGCATGTGCTTCTACGGAGTTTGTTTCTGTGTTTCTATTATCCTAGCAGTTAATGATAGGAGAAGGCAATGGCAACCCACTCCAGTACTGTTGCCTGGAAAATCCCAAGCAACCAAACTTAGAGGGGGGACAAAACTGGCTGTGTCACGATGGTGTATACCTGCCTGGTCTTTTCAATGTGATAATTACTTAGAGTCTGGAATTACAATAACATGCAATCTGGAACAACTGCTCAGAGTAAGGATGACAGCAGGCCATCCTGCCTGAGTATTAATGATGTATTTAAGAGCAAAGGATATCTATGGTGAGATTACCGGAAGATAAAGAGGTTTCACCCAAGCTGAATGTTGACTGAGTTTAAACAGGGCTTTGGGGGTGTAGGGGAGATAAACACACCTGCCTGTCAGAGACCTGAAGGGAATAAATGAGCTGGAGGAGCAAATTTTAATTTGGATAAACTTACACAGTGCTTACACAGCTATCCTCAGCAACCAGGGGCTTCATAGGAAATGCTTTTCCTTAAGGGAATGGGAGTTGCTCGAGAACAGTAGGCACTTATTTAAAATTAATATCTGGTTATGAACTTCTATCATCAGCAAGCTAAGGCCAAGCATACATGTAAAGCAGCTGAGCTTCCTTTTAACTATAATCAGTTACTTGGACATATTCAGTGGAGGGCTTCCCTTGCAGTGCAGCTGGTAAAGAATGTGCCTGCAATGTGGGAGACCTGGGTTTGATCCCTGGATTGAGAAGATCCCCTGGAGAAGGGAACAGGTGGCTACCCACTCCAGAGAATTCCATGGACTGTATATAGTCCATGGGGTCACAAAGAATTGGACACAACTGAGCAAATAAATAAAATAATCCAGTGGGTTGATCACTAAAAAAATGCACAGCACAAATATCGCCCACCTCTTTCTAAATTGTATTAATAGAATCTCATGCTGAAATATACAGCATTTCTTTCTAAAAACATGCTACTTCATTGAAGAAAAGTCATTTCCTGATCTCCCTGGTGGCCCAGTGGCTAGGAATCTGCCTGCCAATGTAGGGGACACGGGTTCAATCCCTGGTCTGGGAAGATTCCACATTCTGTGGAGCAGCTAAGCCCAGGTGCCACAACTACTGAAGCCCAGGGACTTAGAGCCCGTGCTCTGCAACAAGAGAAGTCACCACAATGAGAAGCCTGAATACAACCAAGAGTAGCTCCTGCTATCTGCAACTGGACAAAGTCCATGTTCAGCCAAAGAGAAATAAATAACTATATAAAAAGGAAAGCCATTTCCAATACCAAATTTCACGTATTTTCCTTTTTAAAGGCAACAGGAGAATACCAATGCCACGAGTAAAGTGAAGAGGAATCTGTTATCTTGAAGCTAAATCAAAGGCCAGAAGGCTTCAAGACTGCCTCCGTCTTCTGACACAAGGATGAAGGACCTGCCAATTTTTAAATATTTGACTTAATAACAACCATTTTTATTACTGTTAAGGCTTCTAACAGGCTTTTCTCAGTTTCAGGAGCCATCGTTATCAACCAGGTATTGGTTGAAACAGCACATATTTTCATTTATTCCTATAAGCTCTCTCAGAGGTAAAGTGATAGGATAACTCAAGATGCAATAGGAAGGGACACAGAGTGGGAAATGCTTCTCTAAATAAGTCCCCAGAACTCTGATATCACGCAAGTACTGTCCTGTCATCCCTGAAAGACCGAAGTAATAACTATTGTATGATTTAATCATTTATTTAATATGGCTAAGACCGCTAACTAATCACACAACCAGTGTCCTCTACTGCTACACATGCAGCTAGACTCCATTTCCCAGCCTGCCTTGCACTTAGATGGGGCCATATGACTAAGCTCTGGCCGCATGAAAGTGACGTCTATCAACGTGAGGGGCAAAGAAAGACTGCTGAGAGCCACCGAGACATGGAGGCCCTTTCTGCAGGCAAAATTTAACAGGAAGCTGAATGACAAAAAGATTTTCCTAAACACAGTTCAGACGGATTATTTAAATTCCTTTTTTATTTTTTTCTTCAGTTGTATTGAGATACAATTGACATAAAGCGCTATACAAATTTGGGGCTTCCCTGGTGGCTCAGACAGTAAAGAATCTGCCTGCAATGCAGGAGACCCAGTGATTGCCAAGGGTTCAGGGGAAGGGAGACAGAGCACAGAAGATTTTCAAGGCAGTGAAACAATTCTGCACAATACTGTCATGGTAGATACATGACATTTGCCAAAATTGCATTTGTCAAAATTCAGCAAACAGTACAACATAAATAGTGAGCCCTACTATAAACTATGAACTTTGGTTAATAATAATGTGTCAATATTGGTTCATTAATTACAACTTCTGTTCCACACAAATGCAGGATGTCAATAATAGGGGAAATAGGCAGGGCAGTGGGGGAAACATGGGAATGCTGTACTATCTGCTCAATTTCGATAAACCTACAACTGTTCTAAAAAATAATTTACTAATTAAACAAACAAATGCACTTCACCTACTCTGCCATTCGGCCTATGGTAAAGCACCCAGGCACTTAAACTCATCTGCTTAGGCTATTGTCAAGGCTTCACATATTTAGAGCAGGTCTGAGTTCACAATAAGAGATAATAACCTAATGATTAAGCTCCATTATTAACGCAAACTAGACATTCATCGGAGAAGGCAATGGCACTCCACTCCAGTGCTCTTGCCTGGAAAATCCCATGGACGGAGGAGCCTGGTAGGTTGCAGTCCATGGGGTTGCTAAGAGCTGGACAGGACTGAGTGACTTCACTTTCACTTTTCACTTTCACGCATTGGAGAAGGAAATGGCAACCCACTCCAGTGTTCTTGCCTGGAGAATCCCAGGGATGGCAGAGCCTGATGGGCTGCCGTCTATGGGGTTGCACAGAGTCAGACACAACTGAAGCGACTTAGCAGCAGCAGCAGCAGCAGCAGCAGCAGCAGCAGCGTCATCTTCAACGAATCTTCCACTACAAGTGAGGTTAGCTCACAGAACTGGCTAGTGGGCTAATACCTCTCTAGAACTAACCAGAAACAGATATCTATCTATTCAACATAGAAGCAGGACACCAAGTTCAAGGACTACACTTATCCTGAAAGTCTTTTATTCTTGGCAAAATTCAGAGAAAACACTCTAGCCAGAGAGCAAACCCATCACTGCCCAATGATGTAATTCCAGTGGGCAGCCCTCATGCCTTTCTGTGGATTCCTAAGAAGACAGATGTGGCCTCAGCATATCCACTAAAGACTGTTATAAATATTTAACCATCATGTTGATCAAAACAGAGAGCAATACCAAATTTAGATTCTCTATAAGAGGATTTGGTTTAGAAAGATAAACCGCTAGAGAAATCTGGCCTCCAAATTTTGAGATCTGGAAATCCAAGGCTGATAACTGCAGAGGCAGAGAATGACACCCAGAAAATGCTCCCAAAGACCCAAACCATTAAGATAAGGGGATGTGTGCATGCGTGCTAAGTCACTTTAGTTGTGTCTGATTCTCTGCGACCCTATGGACCCTAACCTGCTAGGCTCCTCTGTCCATGGGGATTCTCCAGGCAAGAATACTAGAGTGGGTTGCCATGCCCTCCTCCAGGGGATCTTCCTGACCCAGGGATTGAACCTATGTCTTCTGCGGCTCCTGCACTGCAGGCAGATTCTTTACTGCTGAGCCACCAGGGAAGCCCACAAGATAAGGGGATACTTATCTTAATAGGAAGATTATTGCTTGTTGGGAAGATCCCCTGGAGAAGGGAAGAGCTACCCACTCCAGTATTCTTGCCTGGAGAATTCTGTGGACAGACGAGACTGGCAGGATACCTACAGTCCATGGGGTCACAAAGAGTTGGACACAACTGAGAGACTTTCATTTCACTTCACTATTGATTTAAATAAGCTGATACATGCCCTAACAATTTTTCTCTGCCACCTTCCCTTACTTCTCTTTACAAAAACATAAATACTACCCCAAACAACTTTTCTTTTTAGAATTGACTGTGCTTTATTATTATTTTTTTTTTAGTATAGATGATTTACAACGGTGTGTTAGTTTCTATTATAAGGCAAAATGAATCAGCTATACATACACATATATCCCCTCTTTTGGGGGATTTCCTTCCCATATAGGCCATTACAGAGTATTGAGTAGAGCTCCCTGTGCTATACAGTAGGTTCTCATTAGTTATTTGTCTTATACATAGTAGTGTATATATGTCTGTCCCAATCTCCCAATCCATGCCATCCTCTCTTCTCCCATGGTTGGCTCTGGTGCTTAACAACAAGCAGAGGAAGAAAAGCAGGAAGATTATGGAGTATTCTCAGCCCTTTCATCTAAAACCCACAGAGCTTTTACAAGAGAAACTAGAATCCTCATCACTGGGAAACTGAAGAGGTTTGGTCTGGCTGCTGGCGGAGGCCAGCTCACCAAGTGGCATCTTAAACAAGGATGAATCAATCTGCTGCCCTCAGCCATGTGACCAGTGTATGTTTCAGTGCTGTGTGCCGAGTTGCTCAGTCGTGTCTGACTCTTGCAACCCCAGGGACTATAGCCTGCCAGGCTCCTCTGTCTATGGGTTTCTCCAGGCAAGAATACTGAAGTAGGTTGCCATTCTCTCCTCCAGGGGATCCTCCAGACCCAGGAATCAAACCTGGGTTTCCTGCATTGCAGGCAGACTCTTTACCAACTGAGCTACGAGGGAAGCTCATTGAGTGTTGTAGTGAGTGCTGGGTGATAGACTTGCAAATAAATAGCACCTGGGACCCAGTCACAGACATACTTAGGAGAAAGGGAGCAGAAAAGATCTAGGTAATCAATAAGCCTAATGAAGGAGTGAATTAGACAACCTAGTGAAAGATGTGGAGAAGGCAATGGCAACCCACTCCAGTACTCTTGCCTAGAAAATCCCATGGATGGAGGAGCCTGGTAGGCTGCAGTCCATGGGGTTGCTAGGAGTCAGACATGACTGAGCGACTTCACTTTTACTTTTCACTTTCATGCATTGGAGAAGGAAATGGCAACCCACTCCAGTGTTCTTGCCTGGAGAATCCCAGGGATGGGGGAGCCTGGTGGGCTGCTGTCTCTGGGGTCGCACAGAGTCGGACACAACTGAAGTGACTTAGCAGCAGCAGCAGTGAAAGACGGGCCTTTCACGTGTAAATGTGTACGTGACATGGAAGGGCATCAGGATGTTGGGAATAAAGGGGTGTAACTCAGAAATTCATAATAAAATTTCAAAATGTACTAGTGATCTAAGGCTGTCTAACAAAGGATCCCAAAATTCAGCTGCTTAAAACTGCACCCATTCATTACCGCACAGTTTCTGAAGGCCAGGTATCAGAGAGCAGCTGATCTGGGTGGTTCTAACTCAGGGTTTCTCATGACGTCGCAGGCAAGGCATCTACTGAGACAGCAGCATCTGGGCTGGAGGGGCCGCTCCCAGGCTCTCTCAGAGCTGTTGGCAGAGGCTTCAGTTCCTCCCCACGTAGGCCTCTCCAAAGAGCAGCTCACAACAGGGCAGCAAGCTCCCTCAGACCAAGAATCAAGAGAGACAGACAGACAGAAGCCAGTCCTTTATAACCTAATCTCAGAAGTGACATCAGATATCATCACTTCTGCCATATTCTACACCTGGGACCTTGTCACAGGAGGAGACTACACAAAGGTGTGAATACAAGGATTGCTGGAAACATCCCAAGGCTGTACCAACCTGTGTGTGCTGGTTCTACAAGGGCTCCGGAAGAACATCTCAGTCATCAGTTGCAAACCTGAAACTGGCAAATGGGCTTCCCAGGTGACGCAGTGACAAATGCCAGTGCAGGAGATGTGGGTTCCATCCCTGGGTCGGGAAGAAACCCTCAAGAAGGAAATGGCAACGCACTCCAATATTCTTGCCTGGAAAATTCCATGGACAGGGGAGCCTGGTGGACTACAGTCTATGGGGTCACAAAACGTCAGACACGACTGAGTGATTGAGCATGCAAATTTGCAAATAATAAAGGCTTCAAGCATATCTCATGAAGATAAAAAATTTTTAAGTTCTCAACTATACAGACTGATGCTACTTGCCTAATACAGATAAAGCATGCCCAATGAGGTTTTTCTCCAGTACTGGGAGGGATTTGCACAAATGCATCTGAGCATAAAGAGCATATACTTGCAAGATCAAAAGGTTGAGTAACTAGATGCTGATTTCATGGAAGAAGCAAGTGCTCTGGAGTTGGACAGAGCTGGAGATCCATGACAGTTCAACAACTCACTGGCTGTCTCACCTCTGGCAAGCTTATTCACCAGCATAAGCCTCAACTTTCTCATCTGTGAAACTGATTAATATCGACCTACCCCTTTAGGGATGCTGCAAACAGCCTAGAACATGCTTAGCACATCCACCCAGCAAACACCAGCATGTTATTCAATAAACCACTCTATCTGGAAAATTAAGACATTAATTGACCCATGTTCTAACAAGTCACCAAGTATTATTACCCTAGCACTGAAAGTATTAACAATATAGCACATGGGCAAATAAGCCATTCAGGGTATCTATTAAAAATGAAGATTCTGAGGAAGATTTGGGAAAGTGACATTGAAACATGTAGAATATCATGTAAGAAATGAGTTGCCAGTCCAGGTTCGATGCACGATACTGGATGCTTGGGGCTGGTGCACTGGGACAACCCAGAGGGATGGTGTGGGGAGGGAGGAGGGAGGAGGGTTCAGGATGGGGAACACATGTATGCCTGTGGCAGATTCATTTTGATATTTAGCAAAACTAATACAATTATGTAAAGTTTAAAAATAAAATAAAATTAAAAAAAAAAAAAAGATATATACACACCAATAAAAAAAAAAAAAAAAGAAGATTCTGGGAGGTGGGTCATAGAGGATCCTGCTGTGATGTATGTCAGAGAGTGTTTTGCCTATGTTCTCCTCTAGGAGTTTTATAGTTTCTGGTCTTATGTTTAGATCTTTAATCCATTTTGAGCTTATTTTTGTGTATGGTGTTAGAAAGTGTTCTAGTTTCATTCTTTTACAAGTGGTTGACCAGTTTTCCCAGCACCACTTGTTAAAGAGATTGTCTTTAATCCATTGTATATTCTTGCCTCCTTTGTCAAAGATAAGGTGTCCATATGTGCGTGGATTTATCTCTGGGCTTTCTATTTTGTTCCATTGATCTATATTTCTGTCTTTGTGCCAGTACCATACTGTCTTGATAACTGTAGCTTTGTAGTAGAGCCTGAGGTCAGGTAGGTTGATTCCTCCAGTTCCATTCTTCTTTCTCAAGATTGCTTTGGCTATTCGAGGTTTTTTGTATTTCCATACAAATTGTGAAATTATTTGTTCTAGCTCTGTGAAGAATACTGTTGGTAGCTTGATAGGGATTGCATTGAATCTATAAATTGCTTTGGGTAGTATACTCATTTTCACTATATTGATTCTTCCAATCCATGAACATGGTATATTTCTCCATCTATTAGTGTCCTCTTTGATTTCTTTCACCAGTGTTTTATAGTTTTCTATATATAGGTCTTTAGTTTCTTTAGGTAGATATATTCCTAAGTATTTTATTCTTTCTGTTGCAATGGTGAATGGAATTGTTTCCTTAATTTCTCTTTCTGTTTTCTCATTATTAGTGTATAGGAATGCAAGGGATTTCTGTGTGTTGATTTTATATCCTGCAACTTTACTATAGTCATTGATTAGTTCTAGTAATTTTCTGGTTGATGGACCCACCTCCCAGAATATCGGAAATAAAAGCAAAAATAAACAAATGGGACCTAATTAACCTTAAAAGCTTCTGCACATCAAAGGAAACTATCAGCAAGGTGAAAAGGCAGCCTTCAGAATGGGAGAAAATAATAGCAAATGAAGCAACTGACAAACAACTAATCTCAAAAATATACAAGCAACTCCTACAGCTCAACTCCAGAAAAATAAATGACCCAATCAAAAAATGGGCCAAAGAACTAAATAGACATTTCTCCAAAGAAGACATACAGATGGCTAATAAACACATGAAAAGATGCTCAACATCACTCATTATCAGAGAAATGCAAATCAAGACCACTATGAGGTACCATTTCACACCAGTCAGAATGGCTGCAATCCAAAAGTCTACAAATAATAAATGTTGGAGAGGGTGTGGAGAAAAGGGAACCCTCTTACACTGTTGGTGGGAATGCAAACTAGTACAGCCACTATGGAGAACAGTGTGGAGATTCCTTAAAAAACTGGAAATAGAACTGCCTTATGATCCAGCAATCCCACTGCTGGGCATACACACTGAGGAAACCAGAAGGGAAAGAGACACGTGTACCCCAGTGTTCATCGCAGCACTGTTTATAACAGCCAGGACATGGAAGCAACCTAGATGTCCATCAGCAGATGAATGGATAAGAAAGCTGTGGTACATATACACAATGGAGTATTACTCAGCCATTAAAAAGAATTCATTTGAATCAGCTCTAATGAGGTGGATGAAACTGGAGCCTATTATACAGAGTGAAGTAAGCCAGAAGGAAAAACACCAGTACAGTATACTAATGCATATATATGGAATTTAGAAAGATGATAACAATAACCCTGTGTACGAGACAGCAAAAGAGACACTGATGTATGGAACAGTCTTATGGACTCTGTGGGAGAGGGAGAGGGTGGGAAGATTTAGGAGAATGGCATTGAAACATGTAAAATATCATGTATGAAACGAGATGCCAGTCCAGGTTCAATGCACGATACTGGTTGCTTGGGGCTAGTGCACTGGGACGACCCAGAGGGATGGTATGGGGAGGGAGGAGGGAGGAGGGTTCAGGATGGGGAGCACATGTATACCTGTGATGGATTCATTTTGATATTTGGCAAAACTAATACAATTATGTAAAGTTTAAAAATAAAATAAAATTAAAAAAAAAATAAAGTTATAATACTAAACATGCACCAAAAAAAAAAAATGAAGATTAATGGCCTCACCTTTAGAAGTTATGATTTAGTAAAAACAAAATGACTGTATCTAAAACTAACTGTAGGAAAAAAATTAAAAAAAAATAAAACTAACTGTATCTAAAACTAACATATTGTCTACAATATGACAGTGTTCTAAACACTTCACAAGAACTGACTGACATCTGACTCTTGAACAAAGTGCAGGTTAAGGGCATTGACCCAGCACACTGAAAAATCTGCCTCAAAAGCAAAGAAATTGAATATGGCTTGCTCAAGGGCAAGAAGCTGAAATAGTCTGGACAGAATCAAGATTCAAACCTAATTCTTTTTTGTTTTAATGTTTATTTATTTTTGGCTGTGCTGGGTCTTCATTGCTGCATGGGCATTTCTCTTGTTGCCATGATCTGGGGCTACTCTCTAGTTGTAATATGAGGGCTTCTCTCATTGTGGACCACGGGCTCCAGGATGAGGATGCTCATTAGTTTGTGGCTCTCAGGCTCTAGCTGCTGCTAAGTCGCTTCAGTCGTGTCCGACTCTGTGCGACCCCATAGACGTCAGCCCACTAGGCTCCCCTGTCCCTGGAATTCTCCAGGCAAGAACAGTGGAGTGGGTTGCCATTTCCTTCTCCAATGCATGAAAGTGAAAAGTGAAAGTGAAGTCGCTCAGTCATGTCTGACTCCTAGCGACCCCATGGACTGCAGCCTACCAGGCTCCTCCGTCCATGGGATTTTCCAGGCAAGAGTACTGGAGTGGGTTGCCATTGCCTTCTCCGCTCAGGCTCTAGAGCACAGGCTTATTAGTTGTGGGGCATGGGCTTAGTTACTCCACCACATGTGGGATCTTCCCAGATCAGGGATCAAACTCGTGTCTCCTGCATTGGCAGGTGGACTCTTTACCACTGAGCCACCAGGGAAGTCCCAAACCTAGTTCTTTTGATTCCACATACTGTGATGTCTAATTAATCACAAAACTTCCCCTCCTCCAGTTAGCTTAAAGATATGTAAAATGAAAATACAGATACTATATTTATTGAAAAAATCCGCATATAAGTGGACACAGTTTGAACCTGTGTTGTTCAACAATCAACTGTATTTAACTCTCACAATGCTGTGAAATAGATATTACTATCCTTACCACTAGTATTATTCCCATTTTACAGATGAAAAAACTAAGGCACAGAAAGGTTAAGTATCTTGCCTAAGACTGCCCAGTCAAGTAGCAGGCAAGATTAAGAGGCTGAACCCAAAGGGACTAATCACACAAGTCTGTTCTTAACCATTATCCCCTCTGCCTCTAAGATCAGGTCAAGAGCAGGGCCCAGACATGTATATTTTTAAGTGGTATTCGAGTGATTCTGATACAGGTGGTCCATAAATACACTTCAAGAAACACTGAACTCTTGGTAATAAAGAATAATGCTAGTTTCAAAATTGTCTCTCTCTTCAATCTAAAAAGAAAAGGAGAGTCTATCAGGTTAGTTAACTGTTGGACTTTATTGCTAAGGTAAAAACACATAGCAAGTGGAAAAGAAACTCGACATCCAAACCGATGCATCAAATCAGCACCCATGTGATCTTCCCACCTCCAGATCTCTCCATTTCCTCTCCCTGTTCAACCCCAAGGACCTGGCTCCCCAGACTCTTCTCCCTAATGAACTACCAGGTTCTATCATCTGCCACCTGCTCACTGAAGCCTACCTTGACCACCTATTTCAACTCACATCTATGTTCTTTCCTAAACACCCCTCCACACACATAACCAGTTCCCATTATCCTGTTCTATTTAATTTGTCAACAGTATATATTACCAACCAAACTATACACTTAATTATGCACATTGATTACTGACCTGTCTTCCCTACTAGAACATAAGTTATACAAGAGCAACATTTTTTCTTTTTTGGTTTTTTTATGCACATTGTACCCAGGACAGTGGCTGACATGAATAAATGTTTGTTGAATGAAAGTACAAACGAACATCACTATTTAACCCTAAACTTTTCAATAGCTCCATGCTGTGCTAGGTCACTTCAGTCACGTCCAACTCTGTGCAACTCTATTAACTGTAGCCCACCAGGCTCCTCTGTCCATGGAATTTTCCAAGGAAGAATACTGAAGTAGGTTGCCATGCCTTCCTCCAGAGGATCTTCTTGATCAGGGATCAAACCTGCGTCTAAGTCTCTGCATTGGCCACTAGGGCCACCTGGAAAGCCCCTTCAAAACTGCCTGCCACTTATCAGATAAAGTCCAAGCATCTTCTCAAAGATTCTGGATGCTAACTGACCTCTCCCCAACTTTAATTCCCATAATTCAGACTCAGAACCCAGGGAGTCAGCAATTCCTCTGCTCCCTGCTGCCTCTGTTCAGGTATCTCCTCTCCCAGGAATGCCTTGTCCTCTGTGATGCCCTTACCATCAACCTCATACCACTTGTCAAAGAGATTCCACTCTCCAAGGCCTCTGGAAGGCTGTCTTTTTTCAAATATTTGCCTGAATTCAGAAGCATAACAGGGTCCACTCCAAAGGCTTAGTTCTGCCAAGTACCCGACTTCGTCTGCTTCCCACTAGGATGAGTAATATCTGAGTCACATCCCCTCCACTGCTGTGGTTAACAGAGGTCACTGATCACATCTGGAGCGGGGGGTACAGCTGCTCACCACAGCACAGGTGACTGGTGTGCTGTACATTTCACAGGTCAAGTCAAGCAAGGTGCGCCTACCACTTACCACGCTCCCTCCGGTTTTTCAAAATTCCTGTCACATGCACCTTTTCAAGCTTTTAAACCTTTTTTTGTTGTTGTTATTGTTGTTGGCAAAGTAATATCTCTGCTTTTTTTTTTAATTTAATTTTATTTTTAAACTTTACAATATTGTATTAGTTTTGCCAAATATCGAAATGAATCCGCCACAGGTATACCTGTGTTCCCCATCCTGAACCCTCCTTCTTCCTCCCTCCCCATACCCTCCCTCTGGGTCGTCCCAGTGCACCAGCCCCAAGCATCCAGTATTAAACATAAAACTTGCCCTAGTTTCTATCACTTGACCCCACATTTGAAGCCACAGCTGATCAGTTAGGGAACTTCCCCCAAGTGCAAAGAGCAGCCCATCAGAAGACTGAAAAGAGGCTGGACAGAAAATTTCCACCCATCTGGGGTGGCTTACAATGAACAGTGTGAGCAGCCAGCCAATCTGATCTTTTCTCTGAATGGGAGGCTAAAATGGAGACAACGAGAGAGTCAGTAATGAGAACAGAAGCCATGATGGCATAAAGACAGGTGACAACAAGCAGAGCACAGAAGCCAGCCAGCAGAGGAGAAAGATCAAGTCACTTAAGCAGAAGAAAAGGTAGAGGAACCTAGCAGTTGAACACTACAGCAGAGCACAAGGAAGGACTGTCTCTAAGGAGATGGTTTTGGGATTTTCTATTCATCTAACCTGCAAAGAGGGCTTCCCAGGTGGCTCAGGGGAAAGAACCCACCTGCCAATGCAAGATCCCCTGGAAAAGGGCACGGTAACCCACTCCAGTATTCTTGCCAGGAGAATCCCATGGACAGAAGAGCCTGGTGGGCTCCAGTCCATAGCGTCGCAAACAGTCAGACATGACTGAAGCTACTTAGCACAGACACACACTAATCCAGGAGATGAAGGAGACATGGGTTCGATCCCTGGGTTGGGAAGATCACCTAAAGAAGGAAATGGCAACCTGCTCCAGTATTCTTGCCTGGAGAATCCCATGGACAAAGAAGCCTGGAGAGCTACCGTCCAGGGGATCACAAAGAGTTGGACAGCTCTTACCAACTGAACATACACAACTGCAGAGAACAGGCTGCAGACTAACTTCAGGGCCACTGCTGTGTCCCAACGACACAACTTGATTACATGGCAGATTCTATTCTTCCTATTCTCTATGAATGTTTACAATAAAACACATCAACAGAGGTAAACCAAGTGTATTTGTTTCTCCAAGTCTAAAAGAGCTTAGTTACATGGGAGGCAGCAATAAACAATAGTTAGGAAAATGAACTTGACACCAAGCCAAAATCAGAAAGGAAAGGGTAAATAAATTTGACCACACAAACATGTAAAACTTCAATAAGGCAAAAATGTCCAAAAAAGGTAAAAGAAATGACAAGTGGGGAAAAATATTTAAGGCATATGTCAAAGTCTAATTTCCAAAACGTAACAAAAAAAACTCACTAAAATCAATAACCCAACAAAAAAGAGTAAAGGATAAAAGTTTGTCACAGAGAAATAAATGTAAATAGCCAATATATTAAAAAAAACATTAGCTTCATTAATGAAGTATAAATCAAGATAAAAATATTCATACATCATAGGGGCAAATAAGAAAAAGTAACATTATTTTCAGTGCTGGAAAGACTGAAAAGAAACTTTCATACATACTGGTGAAAACTCATGAATTTGCTGCTGCTGCTGCTGCTAAGTTGCTTCAGTCGTGTCCGACTCTGTGCGACCCCATGCCCACCAGGCTCCCCCGTCCCTGGGATTCTCCAGGCAAGAACACTGGAGTGGGTTGCCATTTCCTTCTCCAAGGCATGAAGGGGAAAAAATAAAGTGAAGTCGCTCAGTCGTGTCCAACTCTTAGTGACCCCATGGACTGCAGCCTACCAGGCCCTTCTGTCCATGGGATTTTCCAGGCAAGAATACTGCAGTGGGGTGTCATTGCCTTCTCCTATGAATTTGCTAATATCTACTAAAATTGAATATGACATTCCATAGTACAGGGATTGAATTAGTAATTAAAATACCACCCACAAGGAAAAACCTGGGCCCAAATGGTAAATTCTGCCAAATTTACCTGGTAAATTCTACCAAATATCAAATAGTTGGTAACAGCAAGTATTGGTGAAAACAGACTATTCATACACTGCTAGTATGAATGTAAGTTTGTACAGTTACTGTAGACAACAGTCTGTGTGTGTGTTTGTTAGTTGCTAAGTCATGTCCAACTCTTTTTTGACCCCATGGATTGTAGCCCACCAGGCTCCTCTGTCCATGGGATTTTCCAGGCAAGACTACTGGAGTGGGTAGCCATTCCCTTCTCCAGGGGATCTTCCAGACCCAAGGATCGAACCTGGGTCTCCTGCATTGCAGACAGATTCTTTACCATCTGAGCCACCAGGGAAGCCCAGACAACAGTCAACAGTTCCTTAGGAGGTTAAACACAGAGGTCAGATGAGTCAGCAATTATACTCCTAGATATACACCCAAAAGAAATGAAAAGATACACGAACACAAGTGTACCTGAATACTCCAAACTGTCAAAAAGTGGAAACAGCCCAAATGCTCATTAAGTGATGAATGGATTAAGTAAAATGTGGTATAACCACACAATGAAATATTTTTTGACAATAAAAAAATTAAGTATGAATACATACTATACCATGGATAAACTTGAAAGCATCAGGCTAAGTGAAAGAAGCCAGTCACAGAAGACCATATAGGTATGAATCCATTTATGTGAAATGTCCAGAATAGGTAAATACAGGGAAAGTAGACCAGTGTCTGCCCAGGGCTGAAGGCAGGGGGCTGGGGTGGCAGGGGGAGGTGAATGATAACTTTTAATGGTGGTGGGTATCTTTTGTGTTGATGTTCTAAAACTGATTGGGGTAGGGAATTTCCTGGCAGTCCAATAGTTAGGGTTCTGTGCTTCCACTGCAGGAGGCGCAGGTTTGATTCCTGCTTGGGGAACTAAGATCCTGCATGTTTCAAGTTGGGGCCAAAAAATATGTCTATATAAAAAGTAAAATAAAACTGTGGTAGAGACTGTACAAGTATATGTACATGTATACTGTACAAGTATATGAATATACTAAAAAAATAAACTATATACTCAATAAGTAAGCTGTATGGTACAAGAATTTTATCTCAATAAAACCATTATTTTTTTAAGTAAGGTAAAGTATAAAAGATAGTATGTATAGTATGATCCCATCTGTATACATTTTTACTGATGGTAAACGAATGTCCTGGAACATGGCTATAAGTTTTCTGGGAAAAAAATTAAAAATTTTAGCTATAATTAATAACAGAGAAGGGAAATTATGGTGAATGGATTAAAGAAAAGGATTTCAATTTTCACTTCATCCCTTACATAAAAACTGTTTTACACCATGTGAAAGAAAATGTAGGGAATTTTCTGACAGTCCAGTGGTTAGGACTCCACATTCTCACTGCCAAGGATCCAGGTTCAACCCATGGTTAGGGAACTAAAATCCCAGAAGCCATGAGGTGCGGCCACAAAAAAAGAGAAGAAAACGTAAACTTTAAAAATTAAAGAACAAGACCTTTGTATGGTGATTAAAACCACACAGCACTTCACAGATGTAGAAAACAAGCTCGTGGTTTCCATTAGGGAGAGACGAATGAGGGAGGGGTGCATTAGAGAAATGGCATTAAGAGACGTGAACTACGAACTACTAGGTATAAAACAGAGAGGCAGCAGGGTGTATTGTATAGCACAGGGAACTGTGGCCATTATCGTGTAATAACTTTTAATGGAGAATACTCTGTAAAAATACTGAATCACTATGATGTACACCTGAAACTAATCTAATTTTGTAAATCAAGTATACTCAATCAAAATTTTTAAAAACCCACACGGTACTGGCAGGAGAATAAACAGATCTCTGTGTACAAAAGAATTTAACATATGACAAAGGTCAGTATCAGTGGAGAAAAGATAAACCATTCCTTAACTCAAGCCAGAAATTCCAGCTGGATTAAAAAGTTATTTAAAAACATGAAAAAAGATACTCAATAAAAATGTTCGAAAAACTATATAAGATTACCTGCATAATTTGAGTGATGACTTTGCTAAGATGTAAAACTCAAAGTCACTAAAAGGCTGACAAATTTGGTTACATGCAAATTTAAACTCTATTACAATAAAACTTAAGTTAAAACACAAGTGAGAGTGCAAGAAAATTTTTCAACAGAAGGGAGTTTACATAGTTCTTTAAACCATACATGTAACAACAATTCAATAGATGTATCTTAAAAAAATCAAAATTCACATTGTAAATAAAATAATGAATATATTGAATTACAGGTTGATAAAACTTAAATACAATATATAGTATATATACAATTGAATACTGTATATTTATATTCATATATGTATATGAAGAACAGTGAAGAACAGCTTTAAGCTTAAAAGTAGTTTGTAGGACTTCCCTCGGAGAAGACAATGGCACCCCACTCCAGTACTCTTGCCTGGAAAATCCCATGGATGGAGGAGCCTGGTGGGCTGCAGTTTATGGGGTTGCTAAGAGTCGGACATGACTGAGCAACTTCACTTTCACTTTTCACTTTCATGCATTGGAGAAGGAAATGGCAACCCACTCCAGTGTTCTTGCCTGGAGAATCCCAGGGAAGGGGGAGCCTAGTGGGCTGCCATCTATGGGGTTGCACAGAGTCGGATACGACTGGAGCGACTTAGCAGCAGCAGCAGGACTTCCCTGGTAGTTCAATGGTTAAGAATCTGCCTGCCAATGTAGAAGGCATGGGTTTGATCTCTGATCTGGGAACATTCCACATGCCACAGGGTAACTAAGCCTGTGAGCCACAACTACTGAGTCCATATTACAATGGAATACTACTCAGCCATAAAAAAGAAAGAAATATTGCCATCTGCTATAACCTGGATGGACCCAAAGGTATTATACAGACTAAAATAAGTACATGGCAGAAAGACAAATACCATGTGATTTCAGTCCTAAGTGGAATCTAAAACAAGCAAAATAGGAACAAACAAAATAAAACAAAAACAAACTCATAGATACAGAGAAAAGATTAGTGGTTCAGAGGGGTAAGTGAAGGAGGTCAACTGTATAGTGATGGATTGGTAACTAGGCTTATGGCAGTGACCACTCTACGGTGTATACAGATATCAATTATGCAGTACACCTGAAACTTACATAATAATAAAAAAAAGCAACGCTTTCAACATAGCAAAAAAAAAAAAAACTGATTATAATAATTTCAGCTAAAAAAATTTGAGATGAATATTTCTAAGTGAGCATGTTTTCTTCAATGACCACATCCTACAATACAAAGATGTGTGTGGGGGGGGCGGGGCGGGGGGGGGGGAATTTAAAACAAAAACTTCACTAAAGTAAACAATTGATTTATGTTGTTTTTCTCTTCCTTTACCTACACAAATTTGTGCATATATCCAGTCTGGTACAAGATCATTACCAAGAAAATCAAAATCAATACTCTACCATTTTCCACTAAGAATGGATAATCAATTTAAAACTAAGGATTATTTAAAGTGAACAAGGCAAAACTGCCACCCTTTCATGGCCCCAGAAAAGCAAGGCATGACAGGAGTCCCAAATGCCCATGAAGTGACAGATCCTTCTTTGTGCAGCATAAGAGGTCACATTATTGAATTCAGCTCAAAGATGATGGTCACACAGACTGGAAGTTTGTGTAAGGAGCTCTCAGAAAGTCTTAGGGTTACTCTTACTTAATGCAGTTATTAATCCTCGTGAACACCATGATGCAAAACTAACAAATACACTGTATAAAAATAGCCAACCCCCAACAGATCAGCCAAATGGTTCTCAGAGACCTCAGGAGCCACTCAGAAAATGTAACCACAACTATCTCCCCCTGAACTCTGTATGTTTGTTACAAGGAGCTCCTACTGGGATTGCATTCTCAGTACAAATGTCTGAAATTAATTCCAAAACAAATCAAGCCAGGACTTCACCAGGTTGTATTTAAGATGCAAAATATGTGTTGGTTGATCATTTTTTCTTTCCTTGAGTTCACACAGATAGCCAGGTTTACAGATAGGGCTCCAGTCTGACTTTTCCCCTTTTCTTTATTCATTTGGAAGAGTTTTACTGATCTCCACCTGATTTCCAAGAGCTACAGCTAATAAGTCTTTTTCAATTATTATTAATTATATAATTAATAATAAAGGAATTATGTTCATCATGGGCTTCCCTCATAGCTTAGTTAGTAAAGAATCCGCCTGCAATGCAGGAGACTCTGGTTCAACTCCTGGGTCAGGAAGATCCGCTGGAGAAGGGACAGGCTACCCACTCCAGTATGCTTGGGCTTCCCTTGTGGCTCACCTGGTAAAGAATCCACCTGCAATGCAGGAGACATAGGTTCGATCCCTGGGTTGGGAAAATCCCCTGGAGAAGGGAAAGGCTACCCACTCCAGTATTCTGGAGTCGCAAAGAATTGGACACAACTGAGTGACTTTCATTCACTTTCACTATGTTCATCATTATTATTTCTATTTTAAAGATTCGCCTGTGCTTTCAGCATACTATCTCACTTAAGCCTTCCCACCCCGCCCCCCCCCCCAAAAAAAAAAACAACCCTGGACAACTACGTTTCATCATTAATACCGTTTTAGGGATGAGAAAGTGAAAAGAAGTGAAAGTGTGAAAGTGTTAGTCAGTCTTATCCAACTCTTTGAGGTCCATGGACTGGGATCGGCCAGGCTCCTCTGTCCATGGGATTCTCCAGGCAAGAATACTGGAGTGGGTTGCCATTTCCTTCTCTAGGGGAATCTTCCCGACCCAGGGAATGAACCTGGGTCTCCTGCATTGAAGGCAGAGTCTTTACCATCCGAGCCACCAGGGAAGCCCATAGATGTGAAAATTGAAATCAAATCAATTATTTCATTTGGCTAAAATGTCCTGAGAACTAGAAATCAGATCTTCCATTATAACAATGTCTTTCTCTATTACAGCCCACTGCATCTCAAAACAACACAGAAAACAAGATTAACCAAGAATGCACAGAGGGAAAAAGGCATTGAACAGGAAGCAGCATTTGGGCTTAATGAATGGCAATAAACAAGGACATGACAGTTCCAGGACAACAAGCAAACTGGTTTACTAGAAAGCAAGGTCTGGAGAACCTTCACCGACAAGCTGAGAATTCTGACTTCTGCCTCCAAAGAAGAGCAGACCAGGAGCAAGCACAGCAATCACAGTAGTCACGGGCACCATTCAGGTCCTCAGGGCAGGAGAGACCAGCTGAGACTCAAGAAAGACAATGGGAGTGGGAAAGGGGGAAAAGGAGAGAAATGTAGGTGATGGAAAGTAGAGAGCTGAGAATTTAGATGTCCGTCTTAGATGAGTCCCTCTGATTACAATGGTGGAGCAATTTGAGAAGGCACAGGTTGGAAAGAAGATTATGATACTGATAGAATAACCAAGGAAATAGGTTTATACATTAGCAAACACTGGTAGCTGAAAATGTGAGGACACATAAGCTTTCTAAAGGAAGATACGCAAGGGGGCAAGGAAAGGAATCTTTAAGTGATGGACAGAGAATCTAGCGTCTTTAAGTCCTGGTCAAGGAGGTATGAGGAGCGCTGGGAAAGTTCAACACCTAGAAAGATGAGGAAATAAGAGTTTCAAGAAAAGGAATGGGCAGTGGTGTTCAACACAACAGAAATGCCCAGTAAAATAAGGAAGGAAAAATCAGTGGCAAGCAGGTGGTGACTGACGATTTAAGCACTTCAGAAAAGTGGTGAAGTTCCTAGACCCAACCAAGACCGAAAGGTGAGGAAGTGAAGACTCTGAGAGCTGCCCTCTCTTTGGAGAACTTTGCAGAAATAGGGGTAAGATAATAGACAGTACTGGAGAGGGACCAATGGGTAAAGAAGGGGGTGTGGGCATGTTTCACAGATGAAACAATGCTTCTCCACCTGAGACAGGCATCAGTCATCGTTAAAAGTTCCCCTGATGGTGCTAATGCACAGCTGATTCAAGAACCACTGGAGTCAGAGGTATTATTAGTTTATCAGAAATGGAAGAGTGAAGGTTCAAAACAGGGACAAGCTGACTGAAGAGCAACACAGTCTCAGGTAGAGATGAAGATGCAACCCTAGTGCAGTTGTAAGGGAGAGATGATATGGGTCTTTCTTTTTCCAAGCAGTGATGAATAAGCAGGTCAAAAATGTTGAGGGATCTGAAGTTAACATTTTTCAAAATTAATCTGTCCTTTTCATTTAAAAAAAATTTTCTGCATTTTATCGAATCTCAGATGCACTGACTGTGGTATGTATCCCAATTTTAGAATCAATAAAATACAGTATTTTAATAATTGTTCATTTCTATGATGTCATCCCAATTTTAGTTTAAGGTCCTAAAGATTGCTGGAATGGTTACAAGCTTAAATATTAAATATGACAACACAACAAGTTTTAAAGATAAACTATTAATCATCGTCCATCCTGTAATAGGGAATAACAAATCTGACTCCATACTGGATCCATTTCTTATACTTCAACCTTTATGGCCTATTACTCTTGCTATGGGACTTCCCTGGTGGCTAAGATGGTAAAGAACCATCCTGCAAGGCAAGAGAGCCAGGTTTGATTCCTAGTTGGGAAGATCCCCTGGAGAAGGGAATGGCAACCCACTCCAGTATCCTTGCTTGCAGAATTCCATGGAAGAGGAGCCCGGCAGGCTATAGTCCATGGGGTCGTGAAGAGTCAGACACGTTTAAGTTAAACACTAATGGGATGTTGCTATAAAGTATATATGATGGCCTGTCTCCAGGAACAATGCCTCCCATGCCTGAGTATAAAGCTAAAATACCTTTGTTCAGCTGACAGGAAACACCCTAATCAGCACACCTGCTGCAAGAAAGAAGAAATTTACATATCCCCTTCAGAGTCTGACTAGAACCATGAAATGTTTGCAACAACTTATTACCTTTTTACTTTATCTCCTTACCTATCCTTCTTTGTTATAAAAAGAAACTAGCATCCAGGGACTTCCCTGGTGGTCCAGCGGCTAAAACTCCACACCCCCAATGCAGGGGACCTGAGTTTGATCACTGGTGATCCCTAAATCCCACATGCCACAACTGAAGATCTTCCATGCCACTACCAAGACCCAACACAGCCACATAAATAGATAATTTTTTTTTTTTTTTAAAGAAAGAAACTAGCATTCAAACCTGGACAAAATGGTTCTTTGGGACATTAGTCCATCACCCTCTTGGTGTGCTGGTTTTCTGAATAAAGTCACTATTCCTTGCCCCAACACCGTGCTTCTTGATTTACTGGCTTGTCATATGGCGAGCAGTATGAGCTAAGACTCAGTAACAGTGTCTAAGGTGATACAGTAAAGTTCTCTATAAAACCATTGACAGCCACATGCTCTATTAGTTTAGTTAAGAAATCCCATCCCAGGGATTTCCCTGGCTATCCAATGGTTAGGACTCATGCTTTCGGTGGCAGGGCCAAGGTTCAGTCTCTAGTTGAGAGCCCACAAGCCACACAGCATGGCTGAAAAAACAAAGAAGAGAAACAAATCCCATCCCAGAATCACTACCCATGGTCCATGTGAGTATATTAGAAGGAAACGCACACTCTCCATTGGCTGCCCTGAATGAGCACACCAAGTGGTATGTATTCACTCTAGGAAATAAGCCATACATACATGCATACTGCCTACCACACTAAGTAAACAGAGAACCTGTACTAACAAGTGACAAATATAGATAAGCTGAGCACTGCAGACTTTCAATAAAATCAAATGCTCACACTCATAGTTAAATAGAATCTAAAATTCTCCTATACCTTTGATGTTTGTTTTATTAAACATGTGTATTTTGTTTATTTAGATAATTCAGATATTGCTTCCATTTTGCTCTAATTAATTTCTGAAAGCCTGAAAACAAATTTGTATCCATGCATGAGAATATAAATTTTATTATTTTGAGAAAGGGGAAAATGTGTATCCAAAATGCCATAGTTCATTATTATTTCAGGTTCTATTCTTCTCTTCAAAAGGGAAAGATTTCATTCTTTAATTTGCTTTTGTTTTTCTTTTGAAACCTTTTGAGATGCTTTGTGCAAACATTCTCCGTTCTTTCCAAATCAATTTTAAATATAGTCATTATTTCTCTCTGACTGAAATAATGCTTCTGAAGACAAAAGTTTAAAATTTTGCTTTTAAATTCTTCAGAATATTTTCATTCAAGATAGCACATCCAAAGAAATTTTAAATAAAAGAAAGTCACAAGTAGAAACCATTGTCAACTAACTGATTCAGCAGCTAACTGTAAATTTAAAGAACTTTTTGATACAACTTGCAACATTTTAACATCCTCCAGCCCTTAATTTTCACTTTCTGGCCTGAATGTTTTTGATAGATTACATTCTTCCTGCTTTTTGTACTTTCACTTTGTTTCCATTTATTTTGATAATTTGATAATCCTTTTATAAAAGCATGAATATAATTGTAGAATGAAACAGACTGACAAAAAATTAACAGAATGTTCACATATTCACAAAATCTAATTACTGATAAACTCAGAAGATGTGTATGACAGCATAAGTACAGAGCTCATGGTGCTTTTTCTCTAATTATGCAAGTAAAATTCTCGATTCACAAAAAATGGAGCCATGCTAGGACTGAACACACATTTTACTCAAATCAATTTCACTTTGCTGCAAATAAATTATTTTAATGCCTACATACATTCATTAAAGAAGTGCCTTCAATAACTGAAGATGTTATTTGACTTCATCAAGATAGCTAGCTGCAGAAGCAAAGAAATGACAGTATATTCAATAACTGGCAAAAACAACATGACCGCCATTAGGAAAAACATGCATCATAAACCATAAAGCTTCACTTCCCACCTCAGTGATTTCTAATACACAAAAACATTCTAGGTGAAAAAAATAGTTGCCTATTTTCTTGTACATTTACTTTGTACATTTCTTCCATTTGTAAAATATATTATGAATTTTTTCAGAATTAACCTTGGAGTGGAAAGGACTTTCCAATATGACAGAAAACTCAGTTATAAAGGAAAAGATGGACAAATGTTACCTCATGAAGATTCTATAACTTCTATTTGGAAATATCTACCATAAACAAAGTCAAAAGTTCAATAACTGGGTAGGTATTTGGACTATGTGACAAGCAAAGAGTTAATTTTCTTAATGTTAAAAGAAATTATTTAAACCAGTAAGAAAAAGAAAACTTCTATGTGGAAAGTTTGATAATATTGGGGAGATGGACAACAGACACTCTGGGTCACTATTTTCTTTTCTAAATTTAATGAATTTTTAAATTTAAAAAAATTGTATGTGTTTTTGGCTGTGTTGAGTCTTCCCTGCTGTGCAGGCTTTTCTCTAGTTGCAGCAAGCAGGGGCTACTCTCTAGTTGCGGTGCTCATGCAGGAGCTTCTTTGTTATGGGCTTGAGAGCACATGGGCCTGAAAAGTTGCAGCACTGGGGCTCAGTAGCTGTGATTCCTGGGCTCCAGAACAAGACCCAGTAGTTGTGGCTCATGGGCTTAAAGTTGCTCTGCAGCACGTGGGATCTTCCCAGACCAGGGATTGAACCTGTGGTCTCCTGCATTAGCAGGTGGATTCTTTATCACTGAGACCCCAGGGAAGCTCTTTGATTCACTACTGAAGACACACTATTGCAAATGTTTTGCTCATATTTGATAATATCTACAAAAATGTTAAATATAGACCTTATAATTCAACAATTCTACAAGTTTATCCTATTACTATACTTACGTTATACATGAGGTTATCCTTTATAGCACTGCTGATTATGAAGAAGGGAGGAAAACAGCATCCATTAGGATAGTGCTATGCAACAGACTATTCTGACTCCATTTTTAAAGTGAGATTGCTGTAAATGTCAATACGAAAACATGTCTCATTACATTGCTAAAACGAAAAAAAAAAAAAAAAAACCTGCTATGGCAGAGACTTCTGTTTGTTTACTAAATCACATCTCTTCTTCCTCCAGGGTATATGGCTAGACTGCATTTCCTAGGCTTCCCTGCAGATATGTGGAGTATGTGACTGAGACTGGCTAATAGAATGTGTGTAAAAGTGACGCCTGCCACCTTCAGACCTGGCCCAGAAAAACCTCCTGTGCGATCTCTGGTGTTCTTTTTCATATCCCTACATGTATGAGTAAAGCTACCAAACGGAAGGAGCCTGGGTCCCCAATATTCTGCTTAATACAAAGCTGCCAAGGAGCACCACCCAGCCAGGACACCACACACTTGACCATTATATGAGATTTGAAATTTTACTGTGAAATCCCCTAAATTTTGAAGTGATTACAGGTGTCATCCTATAGCCTATAACCTGACAAATACAGGTCCCATTCCTGATTTCTAAACAAACACACGTGTGAGTACACACACACACATGTTGATATATCATATAAAATATAAATATTAAATCATTAACAGCTGTTCTCTCTCAGAAATGGGACTAGGGGTCATAAGATAGATGGGAATGTTTTTGGTTTTCACTTTATACTCTTTTATGCTATTTGATTTTTTGGATGCTGTTGTTGTACATTCACTAAAAAGAAGTTTATGAAATCAGATATCTGCTGTAAATGTGAAAGATGATCTTAAACAAACTGCCAGCTGTCCATAGTTCTATTGACCATCTTATACAAACAGAAGAAACAGTAATGTAAACAGAAGAAATAGTAATCTCATTTATAATGCCCTACTATATTTCAGCATTTATTATTTTACTTGAAATTGGTTCATTTTGTACATATTAAGCTTTAGAATTCATAAAATCAATTTTTTTTACCTTTAGCTTTTATTCTGATTTTTACTCATCTTTATACTCTGAAGGAAAAGACATGTCATGCTTTATAATGGTAAATGCTGTTTTCAGTAAGTAAAATATCTGACTGAATTTCAGGTACATTCCATTTCTTCTATCTTACATGCATAGATAATCATTTGTCATTGAATGTTTTATCTTTTTCATCAAAATTTGCAAAAAATTTTAAAACACTCATTCCGTCACCTCTTTCATGCTTTTAACTTTCTCCAGATCATTTTTCCATCTTGATTTTTGGGTGGGAAGGGTAGAATAGTACCAGAATACGGTCACCCATTATAATGTTATATTTCATCTATGAAATATATAAATTATTGCATCTTTTAAATCTTTAAACCTTTCAAGTCTGCTTGAATGTCTTGAAACTAACAGGTAAATTTTTGGTTGATACATTCCTTCACTTATTTTTGAAAGAGTGAAAATGTATAAGCAAGATCCTCATTCTCATCTCCATATGAGGTATGAGTGGCAGGGACAATTAAGGATTTTTCATCAGTAATAAATTCATTTTTCATCAGTAATAAATTCATGAATTTATTACTGATGAAAAGTTCTTAATTGTTCCTACTACTCATATCTCAGATAATCACGATGGTGTGATCACTGACCTAGAGCCAGACATCCTGGAATGTGAAGTCAAGTGGGCCTTAGAAAGCATCACTACGAACAAAGCTAGTGGAGGTGATGGAATTCCAGTTGAGCTATTTCAAATCCTGAAAGATGATGCTGTGAAAGCGCTGCACTCAATATGCCAGCAAATTTGGAAAACTCAGCAGTGGCCACAGGACTGGAAAAGGTCAGTTTTCATTTCAATCCCAAAGAAAGGCAATGCCAAAGAATGCTCAAACTACCTCACAATTGCACTCATCTCACACGCTAGTAAAGTAATGCTCAAAATTCTCCAATTTTGAGCATTATGTGAATCATGTGTGAACCATATGTGAACCATATGTGAACCATGAACTTCCTGATGTTCAAGCTGGTTTTAGAAAAGGCAGAGGAACCAGAGATCAAATTGCCAACATCCGCTGGGTCATGGAAAAAGCAAGAGAGTTCCAGAAAAACATCTATTTCTGCTTTATTGACTATGCCAAAGCCTTTGACTGTGTGGATCACAATAAACTGTGGAAAATTCTGAAAGAGATGGGAATACCAGACCACCTGATCTGCCTCTTGAGAAATCTGTATGCAGGTCAGGAAGCAACAGTTAGAACTGGACATGGAACAACAGACTGGTTCCAAATAGAAAAAGGAGTACATCAAGGCTGTATACTGTCACCCTGTTTATTTAACTTCTATGCAGAGTACATCATGAGAAACGCTGGACTGGAAGAAACACAAGCTGGAACCGAGAATGCCGGGAGAAATATCAATAACCTCAGATATGCAGATGACACCTCCCTTATGGCAGAAAGTGAAGAGGAACTCAAAAGCCTCTTGAGGAAAGTGAAAGTGGAGAGTGAAAAAGTTGGCTTAACGCTCAACATTCAGAAAACAAAGATCATGGCATCCGGTCCCATCACTTCATGGGAAATAGATAGGGAAACAGTGGAAACAGTGTCAGACTTTATTTTTCTAGGCTCCAAAATCACTGCAGATGGTGACTGCAGCCATGAAATTAAAAGACACTCCTTGGAAGGAAAGTTATGACCAACCTAGATAGCATATTAAAAAGCAGAGACATTACTTTGCTAACAAAGGTCTATCTAGTCAAGGCTATGGTTTTTCCTGTGGTCATGTATGGATGTGAGAGTTGGACTGTGAAGAAGGCTGAGCGCCGAAGAATTGATGCTTTTGAACTGTGGTGTTGGAGAAGACTCTTGAGAGTCCCTTGGACTGCAAGGAGATCCAACCAGTCCATTCTGAAGGAGATCAGCCCTGGGATTTCTTTGGAGGGAATGATGCTAAAGCTGAAACTCCAGTACTTTGGCCACCTCATGCGAAGAGTTGACTCACTGGAAAAGACTCTGATGCTGGGAGGGATTGGGGGCAGGAGGAGAAGGGGACAACAGAGGATGAGATGGCTGGATGGCATCACTGACTCGATGGACGTGAGTGTGAGTGAACTCGGGGAGTTGGTGATGGACAGGGAGGCTTGGCGTGCTGCGATTCATGGGGTCGCAAAGAGTCGGATACGACTGAGTGACTGAACTGACTGACTAACTGATTCATATCTCAGGGCTTCCTTGATGGCTCACATGGTAAAAAATCCACTTGCAATGCAAGAGACCCAGGTTCAATCCCAAGGTTGGGAACATCCCCTGGAGAAGAGCATAGCAACCAACCCCAGTATTCTTGCCTGGAGAATTCCATGGACAGAGGAGCCTGGCGGGCTACAGTCCATGGGGTCACAAAGATTCAGACATAACTCTTCACTTCACTACTCATACCTCAAAATATGAATTCTTAAAAAGGACAATTTTGTATAATCTCTATTATTTTTAAAAATCACAACCGGACACAAAATATCAAGCAAATGTCTAATTATAAAATAATTAAACCATACCCTTTACATTAAAATTAAACATTAGTAAATTGAAAGTTATATATCCACCAAATTTGTATTGAAATTCACATGCCAGCTTTGCCAAATCAGCTAAAGCCCCAGCAGGAACAAACTCCCAGGCACCGGGAACAGCAAGTCAGCCACAGAAATGTCAATGCTGGAATTTGTTGGCCAAATTATCTAAGTGCTTGTAGCTTTTCTTTGCTCTCGTCTTCTATCTTTATGCTTTTGGTGGCATTGTTTTATTTTTCCCCCAAAAAAAACACATTCCAGGGTCTACGCAGTCACCACATTCCAGGGTCTATGCAGCTGACTTCACTGACTTCAACAAATGGAAGAGCTAGAAGTTAGGAGCATCCTGTGTTCCTCTGAAACCCCAGTTCTCCCGCTGTATTTCTAAATGTTTACCCTGGATAAGAGGACAATCGACTCACACACTTCACACCTGGACAGGGAAAATGATAAATCTTTGAAGTTAAGAAGGTGAGAGGCTCACATGTAACTGGCTCAGATTTGGGTGAAAGAAGCAAGAGCTTGTGGTGGGAGGAAGACGAGGCAGGGGTTGTATATGGGGCTTGAAGACACCGTCCAAGTTTGAAAAGACATGATGATAAGAGCGGCAAGAGTGGGCAAGGCAACTGACACAGACAGAGAAAGGCACATGGAGCCTATATTACAGGCTGGATAGAACCACTTTTTAAAAACTCTAACTCATTTTTCAATGCTTGGGCAAAGGCCAGATCATACTACAAAACAAGTGAAAGTCACTCAGTCGTGTCCAACTCTTTTCAACCCCATGGACTGTACAATTCATGGAATTCTCCAAGCCAGCATACTGGAGTGGGTAGCTGTTACCTTCTCCAGGGGATCTTCCCACCCCAGGGGTCGAACCCAGGTCTCCCACATTGCAGGCAGATTCTTCACCAGCTGAGCCACAAGGGAAGCAGATAATATTACAGCACAGCATAAAATCCCACAAAGGCTCCCCAGTGCCCTTAGGATCCGATTTACTCGTTAATGTAGCACTGAAGATCCTTAGTCCCCTGCATACACCCCCCTCACATCCCATAAACTCACCATTCTCTTCAGTTAGCAGTTTCACATCTGTTCCCTCCAAAGCCCTCTTTTTGCACAGAGCAGGGATTTGTAGATACCCTTTAAACTGATATGGACCATATGAAGTCTAGAAATCACAAGTAGTACACTAGAAACAATTTTGCAAGCTTGTAGACTGAAATAACAGTCTGTGGCATCAGTTAAACCTTAAGATGCAGAGCTACCAGCTGGATGGGGCAGAGATGTCTAGTTGAACCTTGCCTGCCCTCAAGGTCAGCAGTCACCCTTCATCCAACCCATCAGGCATATTTTCTTCCCAATGACAGTCTTCAATTTACTACATGCGTGCTTGCTAAGTCGTTTCAGTTGTTTCTGACTCCGTGCGACCCCACGGACTGCAGCCTGCTAGGCTCCTCTGTCCAAGGGATTCTCCAGGCAAGAATACTGGAGTGGGTTGCCATGCCGTTCTCTTACATCTCCCGCACCAGCAGGCGTTTTCTTTACCACTAGCGCCACCTAGGAAGCCCTACAATATCAACTAAAAGATGGAAAATAAGTATCTGATTTCATGTTTCACTAAGGAAAAGCTGAACCATTTTAACACGTTTCAACTGTTTTCACCATTCAAAATAAATTATCACTCAATCCAAGGGCTAAAACAAGAAAAAAAATTTGAGAGCTCCAGGAAAAAAGTAGTTTACCCAGAAGTTCCCCCAGATTTTTCCCCAAGACTTTAGTTATTTTTGTTCCCACTCACATTCAGAGTGCCTTCTGGAAATCATTGAAGGGGGAAGTGGTTGTAGTTGTAAGAGTCAGTGACTGAATGGTAATTAAAGCCATGGTCTTGGGCAAGATAACCTAAAGAGAGAGAGTCACAACAAAGGAGAGCAGGGCCAAGAAGAAAGCTTCGTATTGAGATGCTGAGGAAGGATCAGCAAAGTAGACTTCTGAGATGTCCAAAACAGCTCACCTGTGGTGCCAGTGGTAAAGAACTGCCAGCTAATGCAGGAGATGTAAGACACGTGGGTTTGATCCCTGGGTGGGGAAGATCCCCTGGAGGAGGCAATGGCAACCCACACGTATTCTTGCCTGAAAAACTCTATGGACAGAGGAGCCTGGTGGCCTACAGTCCATGGGGTTGCAAAGAATCAGACACGACTGAGCATGTAGGCATGCACTACAGGGGAAATAAGTTGCCCAACTGGCCCAATTTCTACTCAGCATGACTGTCATGTTTTTCTCCATTATTATGAAATGATTATTCTGAGGATGAGAAGTCTGTTTTGCTAATTACAGCACACATGTGCTCTGTGTGCTTAGTCGCTTATTCATGTCTTACTCTTTGCGACTCCATGGACTGTCACCTGCCAGGCTCCTCTATGGAATTCTCCTCTATGGAATTCTCCTCTGTGGAATTCTCTAATACAGAATACTAGAGAAGGTAGCCATTCCCTTCTTCAGGGGATCTTCCTAACCCAAGTATCGAACCCAGGCCTCCCACAGTGCAGGCAGATTCTTTACCATCTGAGACATCAGAGAAACCCCCACATACACACACAATTTACAATTAAAACTGACTTTTCAGAAAATAGTGTTTACCATTACAACATGCAAGGCATTTTAGTATTATTTTGTTCTACTTAAAAAAAAAAAAGCTGGTCGGAATCTACACCCAATAATGAGTCCCAACATTTGGTGTGAAAAATATATCTTGTAACATACTACTGAACACTCAGCAACTCCAGGTATCCTCCGAATTAGAAAGTAAAAAAAAAAAAAAAGTTGAAATAATAAATTTCACTCAGCCCCAATGACATGTAAATTCTTTGTTCCACTTCCCCACATTCATAAACTACACATTAATACTTGGGCTTCCACCTAATCAAGGACAACCTCAGGCAGTTTTATTCAAATGCAGATAATTACCCAGGCCCTAAAATTTTTCTTCCAGTCCTAATGCTAGAGACTGGAAAATCCACACACAACCCTCGCTAAAATTTCCTTATCATTCTTACCAAGTTTGACTCAAAGGCAAATATTCAATCTTGTTAAATGTTTTTTAAAAAGGAAGCAGGAAGGCAGCAAAATAAAACATCAGCAAAAAACTAAATTCGCTTGGATAGAAGACAGTAAACACATTTTCGTACTTCCACAAAATGGACCGCTGGTTGCAGTTAAAAAGAGTACAATCAATCTACAGAGACAGAAAGTAGATTAGCGGTTGCCTGGGGGTGGGAATGTGGAGGGGCTGCAAATGGAGAGGGCAGATGAAAAGGTTCTAAAATTGGGTGGTGGTGATAGTTGCACAACTCTAAGTTTACTAAAAGTCACTGAACGGTACACCTAAAGCTAGTGAATTTTAAGGTAAATTATCTATTATTATTGATTATGAGCTATACCACAATGAGGCTTCCTTGGTGGCTCAGTTTTAAAGAATCCGCCTGCAATGCAGGAGACCCAGGTTCAATGCCTGGGTCGGGAAGATCCCCTGGAGAAGGGATATGGCAACCCACTCCAGTATTCTTGCCTGGAGGATCCCATGGACAGAGGATCCTGGTGAGCTACAGTCCATGGGGTCACAAACAGCTGGACACAACTGAAGTGACTTGACACAGCACAGCGCACTTACGGTCAGACTAATCAAAGTGCACACTAATTCGTATGACGTGTTCCAATTTGGATTTCTTTATTTTGGCTGTCTGGCATGTGGGATCTTAGTTTCCTGACCAGGGATTGAACCTGTGCCCCGTACATTAGAAGCACAGAGTCTTAACCACTGGACCACCAGGGAAGTCCCCCTACTTGGGTTTTTTATACATATCGCTTACATGAACATTATTGGAAGGACATCCAAGGAGTTTGATCAAGATAGCTGTCTCTGAGAAATGGGTCAAAGGTGAAAGTGTTAGTCGCTCAGTCCTGTCCGACTCTTTGCTACCCTATCAACTGTGGCCCTCCAGGCTCCTCTGCCCATAGAGCTCTCCAGGCAAGAATACTGGAGTGGGTTGTCATTTTCTTCTCCAGGGCATCTTCCTGACCCAGGGATAGAACCCGGTTCTCCTGCGTTGCAGGCAGCAGATTCTTTACCCATCTGAGCCACCAGGGTCGAAGGTGAGAGTTTTAATTTAACTGTATATCCCTTTGTACTGTTTGAAATCTTTTGTCTTTAACATTAAGTACATAAATGAGCTCGTGAGAAGCCCTCACAGGCAGGACCCTCAGGAGTCCTGAGTAACTTATGACGCTAGTTCATATTGTCTGAGGGAAGGATCTGTCTGGTCCGTTAGAATTTAAATATTTCTAAGTAGAAGACTAGGTTAACCAGGAGACTGACAATAAGGGATCAAAAGTGACACAATCTTTCCTCAATCCTTACTGCATAAAACCCAACAGGAAGAGAAAGAATAGCCTTTGAAGAGGAAAACACGGTTTTCTAAGATTGAGCAGTCAGCTTCAGTCCTGCTGGAGGAGAACTCAGAGTGGTTTCTGCTTTGCAACTGTCCATCTGAAAAGGCATTCAATACCTTCTCTATCTGTACAGGAGTACTGCAACTAGGGAACGGAAAATATACTCCTCATCAAGATTGACCGAAAAGAATAGGGACTTCCCTGGTGGTCCAGTGGTTAGGCATCCACCTTGCAATGCAGGGGACGCAAGTTTGACCCCCGGTCAGGGAACTAAGATCCCACACACCTCGGAGCAACTAAGCCCATGAGCCATAACTAGAGCATCCGTGTGCAAGAATGAAAGGTCCCGTAATGAAGACCCTGTGTGCCACAAGTAAGACCAAACAACTAACCATAACACAGCCAAATGAATAAATAAAGAACTGAAAAAGAAGAAAAACACACAATGAAAGAGCTAAAGATGAGCTCCAGAAGGCCACTGAACACCACAGTCTCGAAGCTCATAACCAGAGCTTGGTTCCTGCCCCGGATGGAGGCCTGACTTCTGCCTTCTGGCCTCAGCTCGTTTCTTGGCTTTTGTTCATCAGAGGACCTGAAGGGGTCCTTCACCTGGCTGCTCAAGGACACTGTGAAGATTAGGAACTTGTGACTCAATACATCTCCCTTCCCCCAACTTCCCAAGATGTGGTAGTCAGCCCTCTTCTGCCTTCAGCCTGCTTTGTCACCACTTGGCTTCCGGATTTAGAAGGCAAAGGTACCCAGAATCTGGACCATGTAATACTAGCATTCCCAATGGTGAAACAGGAGACTCACAGGTGACCTTCACCCAAGGCTATCCCCGGCCCCTCCCACCCAGCTCCTCACCATCGTCTTCCTTCCGCACCACCTTGACAAATATCCGCCATCACCACCACCACTCGCTTGCTGCAGCTGCAGACCTGCGACACGCCCTGAAGCGAATTCTGGCTGGAAAGTGAGGCACTCTGCGCTCCAAGGAAACTGATGGAACAGGTCTTTAGACAGATATTTTCAGGAACTGATTTCCCAATCCCAATCCTTGCACCTACTCATATCTATAATATAAGTAGTGGAAACAGTGAAATCATTCAGTCATGTCTGACTCTTTGCAACCCCATGGACTGTAGCCTGCCAGGCTCCTCCGTCCATGGGATTTTTTAGGTAAGAATACTGGAGTGGGTTGCCATCTCCTTCTCCAGGGGATCTTCCCAACATATCTAGAAAAGCACTAAATCCCTTCTTGGTGACAGCAGCTCCTCGTGACTAGCAGAAAACCTTCTGTAAAATGAGGGCTTGATTGCATTGAACTCCTTCATCAAAATCATATACTGGCCTTCCCCCACTGCCTCTTTGGAACAGTCTCTCAGAATTCTCTGAGGTACTGACTTCCAGGCTGCAGTCCTCATTTCTCCCCAAACAAAACTTAACTCGCAATTCTCACATTGCGCATCTTTTTAGTCTACAAAAGCCTGCCTCAACTCCATACCAGCCCCACGCTAGGAGTCCCTACCCATCATTGCACAGCCCCCTGTTGTTTTACCCCCACCACTGCAGCCCCTGTTTCCACATTCATTTATCTGTGTTTATTCAGATTATTTCACTTACAGTATTCAACCCTGAGTCACCTATATGCACTGAACAGCCTCTACATCCAAGACACTAGTGGGAAGGCAGCAGTGATGGGATTTTTGTAGATAACGTTTAGGACAGTGCTTTGTTTTACTTTTTAATGGCAGCTTTACTCAGACAAAATTCATGTACCAAATAATCCACCTTGTAAAAGGGTAAAATTCAGTAGTTTTTAATCTACATAGAGCTATGAAACTCTCACCACGATCTACTGTTTGAACATTTCATCAGCTCTAAAAGAAACCTTGTACCCAAATGCAGTTACCCATTTGCATTTTTTTTTTTTTTGCAGTTTCAGACATGCAAACTTTAGAACATATAAAATTATAAAACATTCATGCTATCAAAAAACTGTATAGTAGGTGATCTAGATTAAAATGGTTAATAATTACTCACTGTTGGACATAATGTAACTTAAAGGGCAGAGGTAAGGGTTTCCACTAGGGGGAAAGTTCAGTACAACTATTAACAAGCAACAGTAAAGAGCAGTTTACACTTGGATAGTGCCTCAGGTCTTACAAAACACACTTAATACATGGCTTTTTTCTATCCTCTTGTAAGAAATAAAATTTTAAAGTGGTCCATTTTCAAGGTTAGCTAGCTTTGAGTGACAGCTGGCTGATGTAACAGCTGTAAGGGTTACAAAACTGGAAAGTCTGGGCAAACAGATGGAGGATGGGACGCCTAGGATTTTCACGCAGGCTGATTTTATTGGTGAATTCAAAACAGAAGAATGGGAATAGGTCCGCAGGAAAGGAGGAAACAAGATGTCAGGGAGGGGCCTGCCCATAAAGAGGGAGGAAACAAACACTCTACCACTGAGCCACCTGGGAAGATAGTTCACCCCACAGTACTCAGCCAATGAGGAACCGGGGGAGGGACTTGAGTGTTAGGGGATAAATTGCTTGCTATAGCGACTCTGAGTGTGCCTGTCCACCGGACACCCAATCTTGCAAGACCGTCATTAGAGCCTGACTTCCAGCTGCACCTGGTGTCTCCAAGTCCATTCTTTAGGTTTGGGTCGGTGGGCTTTTATTTCCCACACTCTCAAGCTTCCAGGTAGGTTAAATATAGAGCTTTTACAATGACCCGGGAGCCTTAAATGTAAGAGTGCATGCTTGACCCACAAATTCACCCCAGCGGGTCCCCCAGGCCAGCTCTTCTGACTCCCAGTTTTCTCCCTGGACCCACACTTGCTCCACTGTTCCACCCCAGGGAAGAAGCACACAGCCAGCACAGTGAGCCGGCTGTGTGTGACCATTAAGCAATTGCAATTTTATATCTGCCTAGAGAAAGGAAAAGAAAGGAAGCCTATTTATACCCTCAACGCAACAAAACATGCCTTTGTTTTATGAGAAGGCCCTGGAGATTTGGTCAGCACTAGCCCAGCTGCGGCACACCCACACTGGTTGGATGGCCCCTGCAAATGTTTTTTCTTTGTTTAGTGTTGAAAACGTGAGCCCTCGTCCGGGCCATCCTGAGGTCAAGCCAAAGTAGGAATGGAGCCAGGCTCAAGAGGAAACGTACCAATACTTTGCCCGGATGCTTAGCCAGATGGGTTAGACACTTTTAATTAAAGTAAGATAAAATTCTAATTAATTAACATTCTAATTGTCTCCAGAATCACATCATCTTTTACTCACCAAGTGCTTAATATAACCTGAACCTCTGGGAACACCCTGTTCCACCTGGTTAACAAGAGAAAACAGCTTTTCAGTTTTTCCAGGAACATGAACTCCTTTTTCAGACAGAGGGTAGTATTTAGTGGGTTTACTCATTAGTCACTAAGCTTTTAATGGCCTGAAAGAGATTAACGAAACTCTGGAAAGTAATCCATTGTAAGTAACAATGTCTATGGCTTCCCCAGTGCCTACAGAAAATACCCACATTGCAGGACATCTAAACACTGCCACCCACTTAGATACACACCACACACGCTGACACACACATCTCCTGCACTTACTCTATCTTTATCTGAATTGGTTACATATGGTAACAAACTCTACACAATCCCACATTAATTAATGGTTAGCTGCACTGCCCTCTAGGAAACGAACACTTCCATACCTACTTCCGGAAGAGGCAAAAACAGGAAAAAAAGTGGAGGGCTCAACATTATCACACCAACTAGTGAGGACACTTCAAACTGAACCTTAAAATCCAGTATTTGTCCCAAATTCTTTCATCCTGGCAGGAGGAATAAGCCAAGAGAGGCATTTACAGGGACGACACACAGTGTGCGTGTGCATGCATGCACAAATCTGACTCAGCTCCCCAACTGGCAGTAACCTCTGAACTCTCACATATGTGATCTACAGCTCTGTATGTACACTGCTTTCCACCTGGGAGCACCGTTATGTATAAAATGCAACTTCCACAAGACTAAGCTGTCTGAAGGTTAATTTCACATCCCATGCATACCCCTCTGAGCTCACACAGCACTGATGTCAATTTCACCTCCTAGACACCACCCTCTGCCCCCATAGGTTCCAGTGGCAGATGCTCAGCATCTGTTCCACACCTGGTACTCCCCAGGCCATCTCTACCAAAAGCCACAAGATGGTTTTCAAGATGGTGGCCAAGGACGGCTGGATGGTACCCACATGGTACCAGGGATGGTCTGCATGAACTACAGAACACTGCTCCTGGGTTCTCTCTAGTATTATTCACTCTCAGGGAATAATGTCACAGGTAGTCTTACAGGGATGCCCATGGAGTAAGGAACTGACACCTCCTGTCAAAGACTTGAAAATGTGGATATTGTCAAAGTTGACAAGACATTTTTGGCCCTCTTGAATATTTATGGCTTATTTTCTATTAGGACAAAGATAATTCCAAAATGATGAAACTGAAAGAGGAGAGGGAAAATGTTGGCTTAAAGCTCAGCATTCAGAAAACGAAGATCATGGCATCCGGTCCCATCACTTCATGGGAAATAGATGGGGAAACAATGGAAACAGTGTCAGACTTTATTTTTGGGGGCTCCAAAATCACTGCAGATGGTGACTGCAGCCAGGAAATTAAAAAATGCTTACTCCTTGGAAGGAAAGTTATGACCAACCTAGACAGCATATTGAAAAGCAAAGACATTACTTTGCCAACAAAGGTCCGTCTAGTCAAGGCTATGGTTTTTCCTGTGGTCATGTATGGATGTGAGAGTTGGACACTGAAGAAGGCTGAGTGCCGAAGAACTGATGCTTTTGAACTGTGGTGTTGGAGAAGACTTTTGAGAGTCCCTTGGACTGCAAGGAGATCCAACCAGTCCATTCTGAAGGAGATCAGTCCTGGGTGTTCTTTGGAAGGAATGATGCTAAAGCTGAAACTCCAGTACTTTGGCCACCTCATGTGAAGAGTTGACTCACTGGAAAAGACTCTGATGCTGGGAGGGATTGGGGGCAGGAGGAGAAGGGGACGACAGAGGATGAGGTGGCTGGATGGCATCACCGACTCGATGGACATGAGTCTGAGTGAACTCCGGGAATGGTGATGGACAGGGAGGCCTGGCGTGCTGCGATTCATGGGGTTGCAAAGAGTCGGACACGACTGAGCAGCTGAACTGAACTGAATTCCAAAATATGAATGAATCCACACTTCTTCTGCACTACTGATTTAAACACCAGATATTTTCACTTTGCTTCTCATTCAAACCCAAAGTCAACTTTGAGATGACTGAAGCCCCAGCCAACAATTCTACTGCCATTTCATGGGAAGCCCTGAGCCAGAACCATGTAGCTAGCCAGTCTCAGATTCCCAACCTTCAGAAACTGTGTGAGGGAACAAATGTTTGGGCTTTTTTTTTAAACTGTTAAATTTTGGAACTCTTGAGAGTCCCTTGGATAGCAAGGAGATCAAACCAGCCAATCCTAAAAGAAGCCAACCCCGAATATTCACTGGAAGGACTGATGCTGAAGCTCCAAACCTTTGGCCACCTGATGTGAAGAGCCAACTCATTGGAAAAGACCCTGATGCTGGGAAAGACTGAGGGCAGGAGGAGAAGGGATGGCAGAGGATGAGATGGTTAGATAGCATCCCCGACTCAACGGACATGAGTTTGAGTAAGCTCCGGTGATGATGAAGGACAGGGAAGCCTGGCATGCTGCAGTGCAGGGGGTGGTAAAAAGTCAGACACAATTTAGTGGCTGAACAAGTTTGGAACAAGCAATAAATCCTAAAGCAATCTCCATACCACTTTTATCTGAAATGTTCTTTCCTAGCTCTAACTACCAAAATTCTCAAATTTGAGATCCAGTGAAGGTGGCTTATCTTTTATGAAAGCACTGTCCCCTCACCAGAATTACTTACTTTTCCCCTCAGTTCAAATTACACAGGTCACTCTTTACAACAGAGCTTCCTTTGTCTTATATTGCAGTTAAGGCTCACAGGCCTGCACCCCATAAGCTCTCCAAGGCACAGATCGGGTCAGTGATTCTCCCCCATCCCACACCTGTGTACAGAACAAGCTACAGAGTAATTCTGTTGAACTTTAGTTAGGGTTTGGCTGGTCTTCAGTAATAAAGACTTGATTATCCATGGAGAAACCAGTTCTAGCTGAGACCACGATTTGAAAAATGGAGTGAGTCAGAGAAAGTGGGGGAGAGCACAATCAGATTGGTCCTGGGCAGAATCCAACCCTTCCTTCCCTTCCCTACCCTGTGTTGCTGTTGTTTAGTCACTAAGTCATGTCTGACCCTTTGCAACACTATGGACTGCAGCCCACCAGGCTCCTCTATCCATGGGATTCCCCAGGCAAGAAAACTGCAGTGGTTCGCTATTTCCTTTCCAGGGGACCTTCCTGACTCAGGAATCGAACCCACAGCTCCTGCATTACAGGCACACTCTACCATTGAGCCACCTGGGAAGCCCAAGGAATGCTGCACCCCTATACCTTCCCCAATAATCCCATCAGAAGAGAATGAGGAAGGATGAATAATTGACAGAAACGTCGTGTCTGCATCTTCACTGGGGGAGTCAGTCAAGCAGGTGGTCTCAGAAGCAATAGAACATCCCCCTCCCTGAGTCAGCTGCACTGGATTCCAGCAGCTGATGTGGGCAGTCACATAGTGTGAACTTGGGAATCAGAGCCATCTGCGTTTGCATCTAGATCCCACAATCAGAAACCATCAGACCTAGGAAGAAAGCATCCAGTTTTTGAACATTCAGATCTTCCCCTTGTAAATTACTACAAATGACTAAGACAGCTGTTGAAAAACGAAATGAGATCAACCTACCAATTTATGTGAAACATCCAGAAGAGGGGGAATCATCTCAGCCACTTCCCTTCCCCTCACTGAAGCCAAACTTCAGGAGAATGTGTGCCCCAAATGGGAGTTTAAGCCCTAACGTGAGGACACCAAATCAAGCCATCTCTATTGCCCCTGTCCCATCCCAAAAGAGGCTCTGGGACTGGGGAGACAACCCCCATATTCACTTACTTACATACAGCTCCAATTTAAAAATCTGACTCCTTCCAAACAAATATTTTCTCTTTGATCAGAACTCATTAAAACTTAGCAAAAGGCCACACATAAACATGTTCTAGGCCAACTGCATGTAGTCTCACTCCAGAGAACTTACTGTAGCTAATTAATAAGCTGGCATCCCCCACCTGACTATAGCTTCCTCAGGTGCCAGAGCCAGGGATTCATTTCCTCTGTGTGTGCATGTGTGTGTGTGTTAAGCGTCATAATTAGCACAATGTCCACCACTTTAAAGGCAAGTAATTGACCAATCAGCTAGGAATTATTAATTCTAGAACATATACGTATCACATAAGCCTACTCTGGGAACCAAGAAAGTAGAAACATTAAAAAACCTGGATAGTTCAATTTTCAACATAAAGCACGTCTATTAAGATTCTAGGGACTTCCCTGGTGGTCCAGTTGTTAAGAATCTGCCTGCCAATGCAGAGGACATGGGTTCTATCCCTGGTCCAGGGACTAAGATTCCATATGCTTCAGTGCAACTAAGCCTGAGCACCACAACTGAAACCCGTGGGCCTAGCACCTGCGCTCCATGACAAGCGACGACAGTGCAATGGGGAGCCTGTGCGCTGCAATGAGCCCCTGCCCGCTGCAACTAGAGAAAACCCGCAGAGCAACTAAGACCCAGCACAGAGCCCCGGAAAAGATTCTAGTACATTCCACTGTATTAAACACCAAAGCAGACAAAAAGAAGCAAAACACTTTTCAAAAAATGTTATTTACACTCTCATAACATTCATGAAATATAAAGATTACATTTTTAAACAATCGCAAAAGCCACAATTAGTTCACATGTTGGTCAATCTGTAAGGTGAAATCCATGTAAGATTCCAAAATTTAAATTATATATGACAAATTTTGTAATCCGCTTTAAAAAAAAAAAAAGCAGTCAAAGTATAGTCAGAACCAAACCAGGGTAGTCATGCTTCTTCCAATGAAAGTAATCCTTGTCAGGCAAATGTATAGCATAATGTTTTGCTTTTTTATCTACTAGAAGAATCTCATGATAATATTTCAAACAATTAGTAATTTACATCTTAGTTTTACCAATACACAAAACTAGGATTTTGCAACAGAAAACCAATTCTGACTAAGTAATACAGTACTTTAAAAAAATACTTAACAGTTAAAAATGACATTTTACATTGACATTTTACAATACGGGAAACTGCAGAGAAATTGATCAATACTCATCACAACCAACAGGGCTCTTCAAGCTGACTGAGGATAAATGACCTTTGGCTCCTGCTCCCCTTCCTGAAGCGCCTGAGTGTCTTGTCACACAGCTGAGACCAGCACCTGTCAGTCTCCATGGCAACTGCAGCAAGCCCTCCAGTGCCTGAAAGGGCACTAGATGCCTCTCCTTAAATACTTAAATAGGTTTCAGAATAGCAGGCTTCTTGGGGAAGTTCATGGGAAGCACACACCACTCAGAGTCCACCTTTCTTCCTTCAAAAACACTTTTTTTTTTTTTTGCCGCACCATTTGGCTTACTGGATCTTAGTTCCCTGACCAGGGATTGAACCTTAGCCCTCAGCAGTGAATGTGCAGAGTCTTAACCACTGGACTACCAGAGAATTCCCCCAAAACACTCCTTAAAAATATATACATATTTATTCATGTATTTATGTGGCTGCACTGGGTCTCAGTTGCAGCATGCAGCATCTTCATTGTGGCATGCAGACTCTTATGGCATGTGGGATCCAGTTCCCCAACCAGGGATCAAACCCAGGCCCCCTGCACTGGGGACATGGCGTCTTAGCCATTGGACCACCAGCAAAGTCCCCAAACATTCTATGAGATTCACTGGAATAAATCCAGAAAGGGAGTGTCCACAACTGGTTCCTTGGGTCAGGCAGGCGCTGGTCTGTCCCTTTTTACATGGTATATTCAGTGTCTATTTCGGGTGTTAATCCATGGGGTCGCTAAGAGTCGGACATGACTGAGCGACTTCACTTTCGCTTTTCACTTTCACGGATTGGAGAAGGAAATGGCAACCTACTCCAGTATTCTTGCCTGGAGAATCCCAGGGACGGGGGAGCCTGGTGGGCTGCCTGCCGTCTATGGGGTCGCACAGAGGTGGACACAACTGAAGCGACTTAGCAGCAGCAGCAGCAGTACCCATTTTAATCAAATCTAAGTGCTTTCCATTTTTTTGATGTCATCTCAATCCCCTCAAGTACCTCATCCAATAAGCTGTAACAGAAAACAAATTTTTAATAATGCACTGTATCTAAAATCTAATAAGCCTCTTAGATCTTGGCTATTTGGAAAGAATTAACATTGTAATAAGTTACTCTGTGGGTTATTTTTAATTTGTTTCCATACACAAAGTAAGATTCCACAAGACGCACAGCTGTCTCAAGCTCAGCTCGAGCACCCCTGGAGGAGGCTGCCCTATACCTGGGCCGCTCTCATGGTAAAATCAGCACAAATTTTGTTGTCACTCATTAGAGTGTCTTCACATCCCAAAGGGGCAGAAGAATTATAGCAGGTACCTGATACCCAGGTTTCCTTAATGACAGAAAGGATTTTCTTTCCATGAAAAGCTGATTCTCCCAAGAAGCTTGTTCAAATCCGGCCTGGGGCCAGAAGTGAAAGATTTTGATGGTGGGTGATCCTAGGCATGCATGGCAGCTGTCGCCATGAAAGTTTGAACACATCTTCCTGGGAAAGCCATCTGTGTGCTCCAGAAGAAGCCAGGCTGTAAGGGAGCTGCTGAAATGTAAGAAGTCCTTCCTCTGCTTCTTTTTCTCCAGGACTCGCTCAGTTCCTGGCATGACAGGACTACCCCACCCACAGCAGTCCACGCCAGCAATGTGGACTGATGGTCTAACAAACCAGTAAAGCCTGGCATGCACACATGCTAAGTCGCTTCCGGTGGGTCTGACTCTGTGTGACCCTATGGACTGTAGCCCATCAGACGCCTCTGTCCATGGGGATTCTCCATGCAAGAACACTGGAGTGGGTTGCCATGCCCTCCTCCAGGGCATCTTCTTGATGCAGGGATCAGACCCGAGCCTCTTACGTCTACCTGCCCTGGCAGGTGGGTTCTTTACCACTAGTGTCACCTGGGAAGCCCAGAAACACCTGGTGCAGACATCAAATCTTTCATTCAAAAAATGACCAGTTTCCTTTACACACTATGACTCCAGACTAAATCATCAATTTTCACTTGTCTGAGGCAAAAGAGAAAACAAATTTTCTTGAAATTGAACTTAAAAGTAATAACCCTTATTTTGAGGTATCCTTTCTGATTCTGGAGGAGGAAGAGCAATGTTAAAAAAAAAAATCACCTATTTTAATTTTAGAAATGGTGGCTTTGTGTTTGTTGGTTTTAATGACTTGGCAAAACAAGGATGTGAGGACCCAGTGTGAGCTCCCCAACCCAAATTTTAATTTTGTTGTTGTTGTTTAGTGGCTAAGTCATGTCTGACTCTTTTTGCAATCCCATGGGCTGTAGCCCACCAGGCTCCTCTGTCCATGGGATTTCCCAGGCAAGAATACTAGAGTGGGTTGCCATTTCTCTCTCCAGGGGATCTTCCCAACTCAGGGATCGAACCCGCATCTCCTGCTTGGCAGGCGGGTTCTTCACCACTGAGTCACTTGGGAAACCCAAGTTTAATTTTACTTGTCTATGAAATCTCAGGGCTTCTCTGGTGGCTCAGCTGGTAAAGAATCCGCCTACAATACAGGAGACCTGGGTTCGATTCCTGGGTACGGAAGATTCCCTGGAGAAGGGAACCCACTCTAATATTCTGGCTAGAAGAATTCCATGGACTGTATAGCCCATGGGGTCACAAAGAGTTGGACACAACTGAGCAACTTTCACTGCCATGAAATCCCAAGTATTAGGAATGTTAGTTCTAGGATGGAACACCCACTTAGCCTGCACTTACCTATGACCACAGCCCCCGTAATACCTCCCAACTTATCTAGCATATATCACTGCCCAGGAGAGAAGAGAAAAAGAGGAATAACTGGTGTACAAGATGGAGGGCACAAGGAATGTTGCATCTGGTTATAAACAGAGTCTGAACGGGCAGAGGGGAGAATATCCAAGATTAGTCTAACAATGACTTTACCTAAAAGACACATTTGGACCTAAATTCTCTAGAAACTACATAAGCCACTGTTACTGAGGACAATGCTGATCTGTCAAGGGTGTTGAGGGGGGAAAAAACAGTTGAATATCACTGTTTTAGGAAGTCCACAAAAACGGAAAAAAGACCGCCCAGCAGCCTGAAGCTCATTTCAGGTTGAATTTGTAAAGAGCCCAGTCAGCACTCTTTTACAGATTTCCTAGCAACTTGGCTTAGCCCTAGATTGGAAGAATTAAAACAAATTACCCAATGCTGGGCATTAATGTGGTAAATACGGCAGAGAGTCAGGGAGACATCATCTCTTAGAACAAAAATAAAATTAAAAAGATACATCCTCAGCAATTTCACTTCTTCATATTACCCTAAACGAAACAGCTTACATGAAACAGGAATTAAAACAAAAAGATGCTCAGTGCAGCATTTGTTTATTATAGCTTTTTAAAAAAAATACTATTAATATGTGTGCCTAGTGTCTCAGCTGTGTCTGACTCTTTGTGACCCCATGGACTGTACCCTGCCAGGCTCCTCTGTCCATGGGGATTCTCCAGGCAAGAATATTAGAGTGGGTTGCCATACCCTCCTCCAGGGGATCTTCCCAACCCAGGAATCGAACTGGGGTCTCCTGCACTGCAGGTGGATTCTGTACCAGCTGAGTTACCCAGGCAGTCTATTAATATAATGAATCAAAGTGCCCATTAACAGAAGTCAAACTAAGGCATATTTATAACTCTGGGACATTATGCAGCAGTTAAGAATGAAATGGTCAATATATACCAATTTAGAAAGCTCCCCACAACCCAGAGCTGATGAAAAATACAGAACCATGTATGGTATTAATTAACATTTGCTTATTTATTTTTTTAATTTTTAAATTAAATTTAATTTTTAAATGAATTATTGTTGTATTTATGTGTTTACATTTTATCTTTTGACTGTGCCCCATGGCATATGGAGCATGTGGAATCTTAGTCCCCTGACCTGGGATCAAATCCATGCTCCCTGCATTGGCAGAGTGGAGTCTTCTATCCAATGGACCACCAGGGAAGTCCTATAGCATTTGCTTTTTTAATAGGTGAGCACAAACACGCACCAATCAATTCTTCAAGTTTCCCAAATTGTGGTACCTGCACCTGGGAACTGGCTCAAAATGGAAGTTCTCAGATCTTCCCCCAAAAGGACTGAATCAGCCATCTGGATTCAGCAACACATAACTGTACAAGCCCTCTGATGCATGCAAAAGCCAGAGGATTGCCAGTCTACACAACTCTATCTACACGTCCCCAAGGAAGGGATTGACAGGACTCATACCAACTGAGGTCTCTGAGCAACTATCTTTATCTATACACCTAACCCCCTTTTTAAACAAGGAGATTTTTTTAAACAAGGAGATTATATTATCTCATGTTTCTCCATGCATTGCTCCATAAGATAGAAATAAATTTTTTCAGATACTACATGTAGAGATTAGGGAATGATTAACTACACAATTGTATTAACAGCGGAGGAAACGTTGATGGAAAGAGAGAACAGAAGTTCCCTAAGGGCTGCTGAAATGTTGGAGGTCACAAACAGGAAAAACAAGCCCTATAGGAATTTTACTCCAGAGCAACAGAGTTTAGTTGGTCTTACTGGTATCTCCTGTGGGGAAAATGCAGGACAACTCTAAAGGACAGCTAGCTACCAAAGGAAAAAAAAGAACAATGCAGACATTGTTTTAGAAAAGCTAAACTTTTATAAAGTCTCTCGTTGTACTGCTTTGTTGATTCTTCAGCATCACTCTGCAGTTGTCAAGGCCACGCACTACGCCACTGTCATCCTCGCATCTACTGGGACTGTTCTGCAGGTGACAAAAAATGGAGCTTTGAAACCGAAGTAATAAATCCTAGTGCTCGCCTCTAGCCACTATGCTTCCAAGTGCTGATTATCCCCTTTCAAGGGAGTGGGACCTGGAAACACACACGCAAACAAAGACCTACACACACTGTATTTTATTTCTTAACTTGAGCATAAGTAACATCAACCTTTACTGTCAATATTTAAAAAAATAAACACACAAACGTAGTCAGGAATCCTCTTTAAAACAAGGTTTATAGGAACATGTATTTAAAGCTTAAATATTTAAACATGTAGAGGAATCTGTATATTTAAAACATAAACCTATATATTTAATTTTCAGTTGAGAGATGGCAATAAGAGGTAACCTATCAACCTCCATACTATTGCTAAAAGTCATGCTCTACCCTAGAGATACAAATAAGTGGTATTTTATAAAGATTTATTAATTTCCAATTCTAAATTTTTTTCAAAAGTGAGAGCTTAGCTGACTTTGTATCAAAAGTGCATGGTGTCACCCTTGACACATACAACAATTTTAACAGCCAACATCTAAAACAGCCTAGATACTCTTCCTTAACTTTGCCACAAAAGATCAAGTAAAAGTTCTGCTTTCTATAACAAGTGCTCTTCAAATTTCACTGAAGAGAAAAAGCTGAATAAAAGTACACTCTCACTCCGGGGTTTTAGGAACATCAGCTCCTACAGTTTCAAGCTTTATCCTCTTGGATGTATCGAGGTCATCACAACCCACTTGTTCTTTGATACAAGCAAAACCCCATGCTGGAAGCAACTGCAGAACTACAAAAAGACAGCTGTATGCCATTCAATTTTCTGGGCCATGTTTCTCCATGGTACGGAGAAAAATAATTTCTTTTTTTAGCCTAAAAGCAAGCACAGTTCTCCTCATCTTCCATCATTCAACCAATTATCTTTCTTCCTTTAACAAGGCCAGATTTTTACTTGTATCCATGTAAGAAGCTTGGGTTCTTTACACAGAGAAGACAAAGCAAAAAATGTTGTGACACTCTCATATAATGGAAATGTCCAATTAAAAAAAATTACCACTACATCAAGAGTATTAAAGTCACAGACATAGAGAACAGGCTGGTGGTTGCCAAGGGGTAGGAGAGGTGGAAGAGAGGATTGGGAGTTTGGAATGATTAGCAGATGCAAACTATTCTATATAGAATGGAGACATCAGTACAGGGAACTATATTCAATATCCTGTAATAAACCATAATGGAAAAGAATATGAAAAAAAAGTATGTGTGTGTATATACATATATATATATATATATATATATATATAATGTATAACTGCATCACTTTGCTAGACAGTAGAAACTAACCCAACATTATACTTCAACCAAAGAAAAAAGCATTAAAGAAAAACATACTTTACCTCTAAAGAGAACAAACTTAAAACTAAAGAAACAGAGAATAACTGTAAGGCGTAAACCATATTACAAGATCATTTTGCAATCTGTCTATTGCAATATATCTATGTCTAAATGCGTTAGGAAGCAAGTTCATGTGAAAGCAAGACATGGAATATAATTGCCTTTAGGTCAATATTTGTCAGAGAAGGCCTAAGCATTTACTGATAAGCAGCTCTCAGTATAAACAAGAGCCTGGCATCTGTTAGTTCAACAAAGGAGCACTATAACTCTGGGAAGCTGTGCCTTCTGGGGGTGTGTGGGCTTGAAAGGCATCTTCTAGAGCAGACATTTCTGAATGTCCAGTAACAGCTGAAGAAAGGAAAAAGGTTAGCCCTGCCTCAACCTCCCCACCAGGGCCCCCTAACCTTGGGAGCAGGTCAGTCTCCAACATCTTTTTTCTCCCCTGCCCCAACTCTATCCTCATCACCTCCATCCAGAGGTATAGAGCTGATGCTGAGATGAGGGGCTGGCCACATTCTCAGGGTAATCTGGAGGAGCCAGGCCAGCCCACCGCCGTAACTGACAGGACTACGTGGGCAGAAATGAACCACCTGGGCTGCGATGGGACCCAAGACAGCTGCAGCTCCCAGAGGAGGTACCCAAAACAGCTGTGAAAGTATCTGTCCTCCTTGACACCCACCCCCACCAAAATGTCCCTTGCACTGAATACTGGAAACTGTGCCTGGCAATCCCAGCTTTAAAGTCGATCTCTTGGGTGAAAGAAGTCAGGCACAAGCAGTTCTTAGGTTCCCTTTGAACCGAGGAAACCTGACCTCCTGAAGGCCTGCCAAAGAAAGCAGCCTGAATGTCAAGTTAAGGCTTGTGATTAAGAACCTGAGTCCTAACTCGACAGGGTGTGTGCAGGGCATGGGGAGGAGGGCGGGCAAACAAGTATTACTGAATAAAGAACATGAGGCCTGCACCTTGGTTTTCACTTTCATTAGAACGTTTTTTATTTCCCTGAGTACATCTGTCCCTTTATGAACATGTATATTCAAAGGCAGAATGATGCTTACAAACCAACAAATAAATGTGGGAGAGTACTTAAGATTACAGAGGTCACTCAGTTCTTTATAAAAGGAATGCTTTATTACAGTCTATAATTATGTAATACCTTCAAAAATAGAAATGTTTTATTGCTTTGCATTTCTACATGCTTCTCTAATAAGATTATGTTTAACTTATGCCCCCTAGAATGATAAAGAATTACTGCAAAGCATATAAAAATGCTAAACATTTTAAGTACAGCTGCTTTAATGACACAATGCCCAGGAACTGAAGGAAATTAACAATGGCCACAAAAGTGAAAGTTAAAAGTGTTAGTTGCTCAGCTGTGTCCAACTCTTTGCAACCCTACGGACTGGCTGTCAGGCTCCTCTGTCCATGAAATTCTCCAGGTAAGAATACTGGAATGGGTTGCCATTCCCTTCTCCAGGGGATTTTCCCGATCTAGGGATTGAACCCAGGTCTTCTGCACTGCAGGCAGATTCTTTACAATCTGAGCCACCAAGGAAGCCCCAACAATGGCCGTGTGCTATGTGCTAAGTCACTTCTGTTGTGTCTGACTCTTTGCGATCCTATGAACCACAGCCAGGCTGGCCATAGTTGCTTCCAAAAAGAAAAAAAGTGGGGGGCTATGGGACTGCCTGAGAGCTGCTAACTGTTCCCACTGTTCCCACTGCTCACTATTCTCATTCCCACTGGAATGAGCCTCAGTAGGAACAACAGTTCCTCAAAGGGAGTCCAGGTTTCCATAGGCAGCAGCAGGAGGTGAGGACACGCCTCCCTCCCAGCTCTCTCTTGCCTCCATCTCTGTCTCTTCCCTACAATAGCCATCTCAAGACTGCATTTACAGATCCAAAATTTCTTTTTTTTCCCTGCCCTGAGTCTTCATTGCTGCTCTTAGGCTTTCTGTAGTTGCAAAGAGTGAGGCCTTTTGCAGTACACGGGCTTCTCATTGTGGTGGCTTCTCTTCTTATGGAGCATGGGATCTAGAGCGTGGGCTCAGTAGTTGTGGCCCAGGGGCTTAGTTGCTCCTTGGCATGCGGGATCTTCCGAGACCACGGATTGAACCCATGTCTCCTTCATTGGCAGGCAGATTCTTATCCACTGTGCCACCAGGGAAGTCCCAGACCCAGGGTTTTTTGCCATATGGGTATCAAAATAGTTCACGCATCCGCAGTTCCCACAACGTTTCACAGGCAAGATTCCTTACACTGGAGACTTGATATTATTAAATAAATCAGCTCCACTGAGGCAAATCTATGTCTGCAACAAATTAATTTAAAATGAGATCTCTCTACCTGATCCCAGGTGCCTCAGTGGTAAAGAATCCTCCTGCCAATGCAGGAGAATCCGAGATGCGGGTTCAATCCCTGGTTCGGGAAGATGCCCTGAAGGAGGGCACAGCAACCCACTCCAGTGTTCTTGCCTGGAGAATCCCATGGACAGAGGAGCCTGGCAGGCTGCAGTCCACAGGGTCTCAAAGAGTCAGACAAGACAGAAGCGACTGAGAACGCACCTATTGAGAGTTGGTAAATATTGCATAGAAACTACATGATCCTAGGGGGGCTCTCTAAGTCCCCTACATATCAAACCCTCTCACCAGGAAAACAGAAGAGGAAGAGAACATCTACAGAGAGCTGAGGCGAGGGTAGGAAGAGGCATTCACCACCCACCACTGCTTGGCTGGAGCCAAGACCACACCAAATTAATGTTTTAGCATCATTGCCACATAAATGTTCTTTCTATGCACATAGTACTAGTCAAAAAGAATTAAGAATTTCAAATTCTTCCAAAACTGGAAGACCAAAACCATCCCCAGCTTGTCCTCTGTACCCTTTCATTCACCTTTTGCAAACTCGAAAGAAAGGATAGCAGAAGTGCCACTCTTTTGTGCAGGATGCACCTGCGGAGGACACAACAACATTTGAAACAAGTGTTCAGTGTGGAAACTATGGGTGCAACGTACTGCTGTTAACAGCAACATGAACACACATGAAAAATTCCCCCAAATGGCATTTCACTGTCAAAAGCAAGAGGGTGGCTGGGCAGACAGGCAAGTTGGTCAGGAGAAGCAGGAGAGTCAGAGAGCACAGGGGTTCCTGAAGCTCTCACCCAGTAACAGCACCCAGAACCCGAGTGGAAGGGGCCACCCACCCAGAGGCCCCTCCCTCAGCTCAGGGAGCTGGAGCTCCTGCTGGTGGCCAACGTGTCATATCTAGTCCAAGGTGGAAGTGACAATATGACAAAGGTCCATATCCTGGCACGGCAACAGACTAGAACTGCAACTAACTAACCACTTCCTTTAATTCCTTTCTTTTTTTAATTTATTGAAGTATATTTGATTTACAATGTGTTAATTTCTGCTGCATAGCAAAGTGACTCAGTTATACACATACATATATACATTCTTTTTCATATTCTTTGCCATTATGGTTTATCACAGGATACTGAATATAATTACCTGCTATACAGTAGGACCTTCAGTTCAGTTCAGTTCAGTCGCTTAGTCGTGTCTGACTCTTTGTGACACCATGGACTATAGCACGCCAGGCTTCCCTGTCCATCACCAACTCCTGAGCTTGCTCAAACTCATGTCCATCGAGTCGGTGATGCCATCCAACCATCTCATCCTCTGTTCTCCCCTTCTCCTCCTGCCTTCAATCTTTCCCAGCATCAGGGGCTTTTACAGTGAGTCAGTTCTTTGCATCAGGTGGCCAAAGTATTGGAGCTTCAGCTTCAGCATTAGTCTTTCCAATGAATATTCAGGACTGATTTCCTTTAGGATGGACTGGTTTGATCTCCCTGCTGTCCAAGGGACTCTCAAGAGTCTTCTCCAACACCACAGTTCAAAAGCATCAATTCTTTGGTACTCAGCTTTCTTTATGGTTCAACTCTCACATCCATACATGACCACTGGAAAAACCATAGCTTTGACTAGACGGACCTTTGTTGGCAAAGTAATGTCTCTGCTTTTTAATATGCTCTCTAGGTTGGTCATAGCTTTTCTTCCAAGGAGCAAGAGTCTTTTAATTTCATGGCTGCAGTCACCATTTTCAGTGATTTGGGAGTCCAAGAAAATAAAGTCAGCCACTGTTTCCGTTGTTTCTCCATCTATTTGCCATGAAGTGATGGGACCAGCTGCCATGATCTTAGTTTTTTGAATGTTGAGTTTAAAGCCAACTTTTTCATTCTCCTCTTTCACTTTCAAGAGACTCTTTAGTTCCTCTTTGCTTTCTGCCATAAGGGTGGTATCATCTGCATATCTGATGTTGTTGATATTTCTCCTGGCAATCTTGATTCCAGCTTGTGCTTCATCCAGCCCAGCATTTGTCATGATGTACTCTGCATATAAGTTAAATAAACAGGGTGCCAATATACACAGCCTTGACATACTCCTTTCCCAATTTGGAACCAGTCCATTTTCCATGACCGGTGCTAACTGTTCCTTCTTGACCTGCACACAGATTTCTCAGGAGGAAGGTAAGGTGGTCTGGTATTCCCATCTCTTGAAGAATTTCCCACAGTTTGTTATGATCCACACAGTCAAAGGCTTTACTGTAGTCAATGAAGCAGATGTTTTTTTGGAATTCTCTTGAGTTTTCTACGATCCAAGGGACCTTAGTTTTTATCTATTTTATATACAGTAGTGTGTGTCTGCTAATCCCAAATTCATAATTTATCCCTCCTCCATGCCCTTACCCTGTGGTAACCATGAGTTTGTTCTCTATGTCTGTGACTCTGTTTCTGTTTCATAAATAAGCTCATCTGTGCCATATTCTGGATTCCACATATAAGTGATATCACATGATATTTGTCTTTCTCTGACTCACTTCACTTAGATGATCATCTCCAGGTCCATCCGTGCTGCTTCCAATGGCAATATTTCATTCTTTTTATGGCTGAGTAATTATGTACATATACTACATCTTCTTTATCCATTCCTCTGTCCACGGACATTTAGATTGCTTCCACTTCTTGGCTATTGTGAATAATGCTGCTATGAACATTGAGGTGCTATTAAGTTTTAAGAATTATGTGGCCTTTGAGTGTTCCTAACTTTGCTGAGACTCCACACAGAGAAACACAAATAGGTCAACTACTAAAGTATGATTTCTGAAAATTCCCAATTAATAATTTGAAATAATTTTTTCTACGCTTTGAGTCACTATACACACACCAATGGGGGCAGAGGGGATCTAAATTAGCTACACAATAGCAATGACATTAATAATAAATAAACAAACTAGGAAATCTGTTTTCAGGGCCTTTTTTTAACCCCTACATAAAAAAAATTAATTCTAGTAAGAAACATAAAACATCTCAAATAAACCCACGACATCCCTTAAGTAAAAGCGAAACAAAAAGAAAAAGAGCAACAAAACCTCTGGGTTGCACAGTATGTCCCACACGGAGAAAGACAGAGAAGAAAAAGGAGAAAATGGAAATTAGGTAGAATAAAAAGACACCAAAAGGGAAGGAGAACGGAAAGGCAAAGAGGAACGACAGAAAACTCAGAGAAACAACTACGCATGCGCACACCCAAACTGAGGGGAACAGACCGACCGATGCGGGATTTGAGGTTTGCGCAGCACTGGATTGTAGAAAATAATCAAAGTGACCTACTACACTTTGTTTTCTGTTTGTTTTTTTTATATAGAATGAAAGATTCTTTAAATTCTAGAGTGCTTCACAGTTTTCAAAAGTTTCACACATGATTTCTATAATCCCACATTAACCTTTCTCCCTTACCCCTACATTGCCCTTCTCTGCTCCCTCTCCCCAGTGCTAAACACTAGTCTGTTCTCTGTATCTGTGAGTCTGCTTTGTTTTTGTTTTACTTACTAGTTTGTTGCAATTTTTAGATTTCACATATAAGTGATTATCATACAGCATTTATCTTTCTCTGACTTATTTCCGTTAGCATAATGCCTTCCAGGCATCCGTCTGTACTGCTACAAATGGCAAAATTTCATTCTTTTTATGACTGAGTAGTATTCCGTTGTATATATACCCCACATCTTCTTTATCCATTATCTGTCAATGGACACTTTGGTCGCTTCCCTACCTTACCAACTGTAAACACTGCTGCTGTGAACACTGGAAACTTAGTACCTTGCCTTGTAAACAATGTTGCTACGAACAGAAGGGACCCAGCACACTCTGAAAAGCTGGCTGTTTCATCATAGGTCACTGCTTTTCAAATTTAACAGCAATGTTGCCATTGTGAAGAGAATAATCAGACTAGGAAAATGGCATCAGACCTTCATGGGCAGTGACCACAGGCCCAGCCAGAGGTCACTGCAGGGCAGCAAGGTGCCCAGCCCTGGAGTCTCTAATCGGGGCTAAAAAGAGGCAGGAAGTGTGGAGAGGGACTGTAATGAAGGGAAAAATAAAAGCCAAGGGAAATCTGCCATGTTATCTTCATGTGTGTTATGTGTTCAGTCACTCAGGCATGTCCAACTCTTTGCAGCCCCAAAGATGGTAGCCCCCAGGCTCCTCTCTCCATGGGATTTTCATTTTCCAGGCAAGAATACTGAGGCAGGTTGCCATTTCTTACTCCAGGGGATCTTCCCAATGCAGGGATTGAACCCACGTCTTACGCTTCCTACATTGATGGGCAGATTCTTTACCACTGCGTCTACCTTTACTGTTAGTCAAAATCTTCACTGAATGCCTGAAGCAGCGAATAGTAAGTAGCCACCTACTGAAAAATCACCAGAGCAGCTGACTGGAAGGTCAACAGTGACCCAGCTGGCTGACTCTCCAGTGAGGGGACTGCCATTCTGGAGGGAAAATATTTCTCAAGAGACTATCTGACAAATTCAGATGTGGCATAAATCAATCCTGCAGCTGAGATCCTCCATGAAGAAAAGGGAGTGCTCACAACTTCAGATGTGCCCTGAGAAATTGCTGGTATAAAAAAAAAAAAAACCACAGCTTTACTATGATTTGGCTCTAATGTCAACTCGAGGCTAAATTGCTTCTGTGGCCCTCATTCCACCTGGAGAATGTATCATGCTTTCATTTCACAGATATTTAATAAGTACTTATTCCCCACAAGGTTCTTACACATTCAAGTGAATTATTGCTTACAGACTTGAGCACCTTGAAGGTCAAACTCTAGGATAGGACTATTAAAATACATTGTGCATTAAAAGCATCATAACCAAAACCAGTGACCTACACAGGACTGGTGCCTCCAGTTATTCTCCCTTGCCTTGCTTTCTTCTCTCATTTTACAAATAGGCACAAAGGTCAAAACAGCATCCTCTCTGTCTGGAAGCAAACAACAACACTCAGTGCAGGCAAGCAAATCACCAAGGTAATTCAGATTTCCCTTTAAAACACCATCTTGCTTCTCAAAAGGGCAGTCTCCATTTGTATTTTAAAAAAACCAAAACACACACACATTTGACCCTTCTCAAAGGCCCAAATCCATAGCATCTGCCCTGTTCCTTCTCCTCAACTCCCTCCCGATCTTCGAGTTTGAATCTCTCAGCATTATCCATAATTGGGCCTCATCAGCAAAGCCATTATCTACTGTTTCCCTTCAATCTACCTGGCCTCTCCAGAGCCTGTGAAAGTTACACTCCCTATCCTGCACCTTCCTCTCCCAAACCTGAAATCTTCAAATTCCATGTTCTGTTCTACTTTTGTTCCTGGGCTGTCTCAGCAACTTAATAGCTTCAAATATTACATGTGCTAATATGGAAGTAACATGCTAATAATTAACAGCTACAAATGATCACATGCTCTCCTGCCCAGCTCCTTCTCTTAGAGATCCATAGTTCACCCCTAACCCAGCCACACCGACATCCCACAAGGACCTGGTGGTGGTTTTAAAACATGTGCACACATCTATTGTATGCACCCTCTTCCCACCAAAAGTGGTGTCTAACTCTCCCTCCTTGAATCTGGGCTGACCCTTGTGACACATTCCTAACAGAACAAGGAGGAAGCGACTCCACATGACTTTGAGGCTAGGTCATACAAAGCCACATAGCCCCTGCCAGCCTCTCTCTTAGGACCTATGGGTTGGGAGCACTGGGGTAATGTAATAAGCCCGTTATGGGGCATCCTGAGGGGGCCTGCTGCTGCATCAACAGCATGGTCTCCAGCTAAAAACAGGCAAGCAAATCACCATCCTCAAACAGGTCATGCTGTTTCCACCAGAGACCATGGGGATTGAACCAGGTGGGTGAGGAAGCCTTCAAATGAGCCCTGCCTCATGCTACAAGCCTCCCAGCTGGGCTGAGTGGAGGAGAGACAAGGTGTCCCCACCAAGCCCTGCCCACGTACAGGTCTGTAACTATAAAAAAAAAAAAAAAAAAATGCTATTGTTTTAAACCACTAGGTGTGGGGATGGTCTGTTATACAACTTTAGACAAATGGAACAGACCTCAGATGTAACACACCACCCAAATGCAATTCCCTCTCTCTCCCTTGCCTCTGGTCCCTTTCCAAGTCCATGCGGTCTGAAAAGCCCAAAGGCTTTTCTTTATTCTCTGCTCTGCTTTATTCTCAGATCCTCGCCCTTCACATCTGACCCTTTCTACCCAAAGATCCCTCAGGAATCCAGCACCCGCCACCGCTGGCATGAAACACAGTGACACCCCCTGCTTAGTTAGCTAGTCCCTTCTACACAGCTGCCAAAACGTTACTCTAAAACCAAACTCCCACCTGCCACCACCAGCCTCTTGCTCTACAGCACAGTCCTGAATCTTGATGACAGCTCACACACCCCTAGTGACCACCGTGAACTCCAGTCACAGGGAATTTCTGGGCATCTTTTTGCCTTTCATGCCTCTGCACCTTTGCACATACTGAAGCTTCTTCCCAAATCCTCTTCCGCACCCTTCCTTCTCTTACCTCTTACCAGGATTCCTACTTTGCCTTCAAGTTCAAAGGTTACTTGAGGTTAGACTCCGGTCCTGACGACCAGCCAGAGTTCCTCATTTCCTTTTCAGTCAGTCAGCCAGTCCTTACAACCTCCACTTCACACAGTGGCCAAATTCTCTGTATGTTTCTCCAGCCTGGCCTGTGAGGGCAGGCATCATATCATGTGTGTGTGCATACTCAATCACTTCAGTTGTGTCTGACTCTCTGTGACCCTAAGGACTGCAGCCTGCCAGGCTCCTCTGGCCATGGGATTCCCCAGGCAAGAATACTGGAGTGGGTTGCCATGCCCTCCTCCACGGGATCTCCCCAACCCAGGGACTGAACCCACATCTCCTGTGTCTTCTGCACTGCAGGTGTACTCTTGACTGCTGAGCCACCAGGCAAGCCTGCCTCATATCATAATTGTCTCCAAATAAATGAAATGTTTAATTTGAATTGGAAATCAGCAAATTAGCATTCTACAGAAATACAAACACTTCGTTTGAGAATTAGTATCTATTGAGCCCCCATGCCAGTCACAGATTTTTACTTAAATTTCACAAATAGTTGAGGTATAATCAGCCTCAAAGAGGTTGAGTGACTTATCCAGTGTCTCATGACCAGAAAACGATGAAAACCAATTTTCAACCCAGACATACCTTCGGCTCTAGCATTCTTTACCCTGAATATTTTCAACCGGTTCTGGTGCCTGAGGACAGACCACATTCTGGGGTGGATACCAGTCTGAGTGCTCCCTCCCCCGTGGTAGCTACCACAGAATGGCATCATTTTGAACAACACCTTTCATTATACTTTTAGGTAGCATAAGGACAGGAACACTATGGCCAAATAATTCGGATTGAAAACCCAGCTCTGTCTGTGTCAAGCTTTGTGCCCCTGGAAAAGTTATTACTCCATTTTCTCACATCTTGTTTCTTCATTTGTAAAACAAGGATGTGGCTCACAGATTTGCTCTAAACATTTTCAAAATGAAACATGAAAAACATTTAGAACAGAATCTGGTATACGGAAAACCCTGAGCAGATGTTGTTGCTGGTATTAGTGGTAGTAGTGGTATTACTAAAAGTTGCCCAGTAAAACCCCAGCTAGAAAACTTAGGTTATTATAATGCAGAGCTTGAAGTGGTGTCCCTTCAGATTCCAATTCTGTTTTAATTTGTTGGAAGGAAAATATTTCTAAAAAGTGTGAAGTGTTCCCAGCCCTTTAAACTGATTTGCAAATGTAGCTGAAACTGTTCTTGGCCACCAGTTACCCTTTGAGAAACAACAGGTGTGGGACAAAGGTTTTGTAACAATCTCCACATCTAGCAGAGAATGGGGAAGTCGTGATCTCTCAGCTTCTGTTTCCTCATATATAAAACAAAAATGATATCAATCCTATTACCTTGCATTAGGAAAGACTGAATTGAAATAATACGAAGAAAAATTAGAAGGAGTTGTGCAAAAAGCAGGTAGAATCATCATCATTCCCACTGCTAATAAACTGATATACCAAAAGTGATATACTCAGTATATACCAAAATGGAAAGCTGGTCATCAATTTGCTAAAATGCTCCAGCCAGCAGAAATGTTTGCATTTTCCCTCTATATAATTTTCATTCTGTTAACTAGTAGCAAACCCTTTCCGCCACTGTCAACATCTCCACTGCCCTTCTCAATTTAACTGAAAGAAAACTAAAATGTATCAACACCATCTGTGCCTCTTAAATTCAGGATACATTAGAAGCAAATAACTACTTTTGATGAAATAGCATAGAAAACATTTAAGAAAGTTACTTAGTGAGCACTACATCCAACTTCCTTTGGAGAATAAACATTTAATCAGCACTGTCTCCTCCTCTACTTGTAAATGTATACATAAATACTCTTATGTGTACACTGGAGAAGTAAAGTACCAATTTGGCTTCTATTTACAGATCAGACTTTCAGTGATTATGTATAAAACTAAAAGCACATTTGGAAGAGGTATTCTTGTCTCCCTGCCAAACTATTATCTTTCCCTGTTAACTGTTTCTATCTAATCCCATGTGACTCTATATACGCTAGAAATCTTTCTAATGAATATATGTACAATAGGACAAATATTTATGGAGTACCAACCATGTACACACTTGAATGAGAGTCTGGAATACAAACAGAACAGTCTCCTACTGACACTTCATTTCTAACCAAGTACAAATCTTAATGGGTTGGATAAACTGCTATCTTTATTCCTACAGCCCTATTCATTACACCATAAGCTCCTTTACCACACCACAATGCCTCCAAAAAGCTCAGAATACAAGGGGTGAAGTTTAATCCTATTAAGTAAATTCTCAATCCAAAACTTTATATGGTGATGTTTTATATCATTTTTAAGCTGACATTTACATTTGCATAGCTGTAACATGAAGTACAGTCACCATGCCTATAAGCCAAAGCATGGAAACTAATAGTCCTACCTAGAACCACTACTTTCAGTATTGATTACAAAAGCATCTAAAGAGAAGACATAAACACAGAGAAAAAAGTATTGAAGGCAACTGAGAGCCATGACAGTTACTCTAAAAACTGTCACCAAGAAAACATCTGCTCTTCATAATGTCTTCTGTTAGAAAAATAACATGAAACATAACCAAAACCAAAATAGAAAAAATAAATATTTTCCGCAAAACACAAAGGTTTACTATGAACAGGGGAGAAGGGTGGCAGCAGAAGAAAGCAAAGACACAATTTTAAAGTAAAAGAGAGGACTTCCCTGGTGGCTCAATGGTAAAGAATCCGCCTGCCAATGCAGGGGACATGGGTTTGATTCCTGGTCTGGGAAGAGCCCATGCGCTTTGGGGCAGCTGAACCCGTGCTCTCAAGCCTGTAGGTCACAACAACTGAGCCTGTGCACACAATTGCTGAAGACCGCGCACCCAGAACCCAGGCTCCACAACAAGAGAAGCCTCTGCAATGAGAAGCCTGCACACCACAGAGAGTGGCCCCTGCTCGCCACACCTAGAGAAAGCCCACACGCAGCAACGAAGACCCAGTGCAGCCAAAAAATAAGTCAATTTAAATTTTTTAATTTAATAAAATAAAAAGATATTAAAACAATGAAGGAACAACCAATGTCAAAAGGGGAACACAATGGCTAATATCATCTACAGACTCTTAGAAGGTGGAAAACGTTTAAATGAAAAGAGATGGCATTTTTTTTTACCTATAAGCTTTCTAATTCTTTTTTTTCCCCAAAGCAATGACATCTGTGCAGAAAAAGAAACAACCAAGAGTGACAAAGGCATTTACAGAATGGGAGGAAAATATGTGTAAACCACATATCTCATAAGGCCTAAGTATCCAGAATACATTAATAATTCATAATCCAATCATAGACATTTCTCCAAAGAAGACACAAAGATGACCGAGAAGTACTCAACATCACTCATCATCAGGAAAATGCAAATCACAAGCACAATGAGATATTATATTATCTCAGCTCAATTAGGAAGGCCCCTATCAAAAATGAAAAGTGTAGCTAAAGATATGGAAAAATTAGAACCACAGAGGCTCCCTCTCTGCAGGTGTTTGGTCCCTACAATGTTCTCTCTAAAATAACTTGGTGAGAATGTAAAATGGTATGGCCACAATGGAAAACAGGAGAGAAATTCACAAACCAAACAAAACAAAACACCTAAGAACAGAACTACCATCAGATCAGATCAGATCAGTCGCTCAGTCGTGTCCGACTCTTTGCGACCCCGTGAATCGCAGCACACCAGGCCTCCCTGTTCATCACCAATTCCCGGAGTTCACTCAGACTCACGTCCATCGAGTCAGTGATGCCATCCAGCCATCTCATCCTCTGGCGTCCCCTTCTCCTCTTGCCCCCAATCCCTCCCAGCATCAGAGTCTTTCCAATGAGTCAATTCTTCGCATGAGGTGGCCAAAGTACTGGAGTTTCAGCTTCAGCATCATTCCTTCCAAAGAAATCCCAGGGCTGATCTCCTTCAGAATGGACTGGTTGGATCTTGCAGTCCAAGGGACTGTCAAGAGTTTTCTCCAACACCACAGTTCAAAAGCATCAATTCTTCGGCGCTCAGCTTTCTTTATAGTCCAACTCTCACGTCCATACATGACCACTGCAAAAACCATAGCCTTGACTAGATGGACCTTTGTTGGCAAAGTTATGTCTCTGCTTTTCAATATGCTATCTAGGTTGGTCATAACTTTCCTTCCAAGGAGTAAGCGTCTTTTAATTTCATGGCTGCAGTCACCATCTGCAGTGATTTTGGAGCCCCCAAAAATAAAGTCTGACACTGTTTCCCCATCTATTTCCCATGAAGTGGTGGGACCGGATGCCATGATCTTCGTTTTCTGAATGTTGAGCTTTAAGCCAACTTTTTCACTCTCCACTTTCACTTTCATCAAGAGGCTTTTGAGTTCCTCTTCACTTTCTGCCATAAGGGTGGTGTCATCTGCATATCTGAGGTTATTGATATTTCTCCCAGCAATCTTGATTCCAGCTTGTGTTTCTTCCATAGGAACCAGCAATTTTATTTCTGGGTATTGAGGATTTCAGAACAAGTCCCCCTCAAACTACCACTTTGGAATTGTGACTATTTTGAGCCGACGGCAATCAAAATCCAGCAGACTGAGGAAAACCTTTTATTTCTCCCTTACCTGTCTAAAAGAATTTAGATAGAGTATCTGGTCCAGGAAGGGAACTATCACAAGAGATTACTACAAATAGTCCAGGTGAGGTGGGGTGAACTGCGGGCAGCTGGACTGGGGCTAGAGATCAAAGTCCTCTCTGGGCCCCATCGTCCTGCAGGGAATGGAAAACACTTTACCAAACCTTCTCTCCATCTTCCTGTGAATTGTCTTTCTCACCTTTCAAGACCCAGAACCCTATCCCTTTTCTCCATAGCTCAGAGCGTCATGTAAGTCTCAACTGGCTAAATGCCTGAGGGTCTCATATTCTTGTAGGACCCCCGAACATATGCAACTAAATTTGGTTTTCTCCTGTTAGTCTCCCCTATGTTAATTTAATTATTAGACAAGCCAAAGAACTAAGAAGGGTAGGGAAAATAAACATTCCTTTCCTACAGTATATACCCAAGAGTGGAAAACAGGACATAAAAGAGAATTTGCACACCCATGATCACAACAGCCAAGAGGAGGGAGCAACCTAAATGTCCAGTGAAGGATGGACAAAGAAAATAAAAGATGATAAAGAAAATGTGGCATACATACACACTAGAATGTTATATAGCCTTAAAAAAGACAGAAATCCTACAATATGCAATGACATGGATGAACCTTAAAGACATTATGCCAGGTGAAATAAGTCATAAAAAGACAAATACTGCATGATTCCACTTTAATGATCTATCTAAAGTAATCAAAGTCACTGAAGCAGTAAAGAGAATAGTGGATACCAGGGGCTGTAGAGAAAAAAAAATGTGTGTTGCTCAGTGGGTCCAGGGTTTCAGTCATCAAAATGAAAAGGTTCTAGAGATGTGTTACACAATAAAGTACATAGAGTTAACAATACTATCCAATACACTTAAATACAGTTGTGATAATACATTTCTTGTCATGCATTTTTACTACAATAAAAAAGCAGTAATAATTATGTTTCCCAGAAAGCAATTTGGCCAAAGGCATGAAAAACCTAAGCATATTCACATCCTTTGTCCTGTCTCAAGAAATTTATCTTAAAACACTTTCTCTTTAAAGTATTATAATAGCTAAAATAAAAAGCAATCTATATTCCCACACACAAAAAAAAGTTAAACATCAAATGCTGAAAGAGTACAGTCGTCAAAAAATACAGTTTGAAGATACTTTTTTCAATGGTACATTAAAATTCTTATTATCTAGTAGTATCCAAAATGCAATATAAAATTGTATATATAGTATGTACAATACAACTATGATGAACATATACTGGGATATTCAATAAAGAAAAAAGCAAGGTAACAGGTCTAATAAAAAAAAAGAGAGAGAGAGAAAGGGAAATGAGGAGGATAGAGAACAGGAGAAGGGAAGAAAGCTATATCAACTACATTTCTGTTGGATTTGCATCCAGACCAAGTTGATTCTAATGTTCATTTGGAAATAAAATCTGGCAGAAACAGCTAGAAAAACATCTAGTAATAAAAAGAAAAATAGAGTGATCAGGAGAGACTAGTCCTTCCAGACATTTTAACATGTTATGAAACCACAATAATTTAAACAGTTTAGTTGCTAGGACAGAACAGGGGGAAAGAAAAGAATACAGAAATTTAGCACTGACAGCAGCAGTGTTTCAAAGACCCATTCGTGAGTGAATGGTGCTGGACAACTGAGGAGCCAATTGAGTTGGGAAGGAGGTTAAGATTCATAACTCACATTTTTTAATCAAAATAAACTCCAGATGGATGAAAGATTTAAAGGTAAAAAATAAAAACATAAATTCAAAGTGAGGATAGCATCTCTATGAACGATTCAAAAGCCTGAAGCTATTAAATGAAAACTGCCATCAACTAATATTTCTGCTCAGAAAAAAAATCACCAGAAAGTCAAAAAAGGAACAACAAACTAGGAAAAAATATAATAGCAATTCATGTCATGAAGAAATCAAGAAGAAAAGGATAAAACAATAGAAAAAACTGGCAAGGTATATGATCAGACATGTCCCAGAAAATGAATATAGATAGATCTCAAACATATCAAAAGAAGTATAATGGCCTTCATATTAAGAAAAATATATAATAAACACAGCCTGCGAAACATCTTCCCCCCCACAAGAGAAGCAAAGATGAAAAATGTGACAACACCCTGGCCACATGATAGAGAGAAGCAGATGCTCACACATAGCTGGTGGATTATAACTGGCACCACTTCTATGGAGCAGAATCTAGCACCATCAAAATTGAACAGTCACATTCTTCTAAGAATTCTTCCTACAGATACACCAGCACATTTATCAAACAATTTGCATACATATTTATTTGCTGCAGCTTTGTTTTAATAGCAAAATATTAGGGGAAACCTAAATGTCCCTCAATAGGGAACAAGTATCATCTGTTATGGTACATAACATGGTACATCTAAAAATAGACATCTACAAATAGCCCTGAAAAATGAAACAACTCTATATAACATTGTGTTGAATGATCTCTAAAATATATACTGTAAGTATATACAGTATATATAGACATATAGAAGATAGGTGTGAAATAATTTGTGCACTACAGCTTATACAACACACACACTAATACTGTACATATTTAAATATAAGTGTGTATACCTACATAAGTAGAATCTCTCTGGGTGGATGGAGAAGAAACTGTTAATAATGGTGACATCACTACCCAAGAGAAATAGCCAAGGAGACAGGAATGGAAGGGAGATTTAACATTTTGCAACCTTTTAATCATTCTGAACTCCATCATGTGCATTAATTACCTGGTCACACTAGTCAAAATGATGCTGCAGAAGGGTATTTTAAAATACTGAGTTTTAAAGAAGAGGCAAGATACAAGATGACATATTCAATAAGAGATTATTTTGTGATTTGTTTAAAAGGACAGCTATATGGATGGATACAAACCAACATGCTAACAGTGATTTTCCAGAATAGGATTATAGGTGGTTTTATGTTCTTTCTCTCATGTGTATTTTCTGATTTTTCTAAAATGAACAATTCCAAAAAAATAAATAAAATAAAATAAAATGAACAATTCCTCTCAGCTACCAAGAAGTGTTTTTAATTCAAACATTTTTTAACTTGCATTAGACATTAAATCCCTTGATCCCTTGGACATTTATTCTAATGAAAATACACTGCTAAGATTATGGTTTCTGGTACCCACCCAGTTTAAATAAAATCTGGGAGAGTCTCAGAAGAGAGATTTTAAAACAGTCAACAATTAAACAGAAATAATTAAACCTACAAGGAAAATAAAATAACGTGAGCCTCCAATACAAGGACCAGGAGGAGCACAGAAGGTCAGGGGACTTGGGTATTCTCTTCAGTTGGGAACCTTGAGTGTATTTGCTTTTATTGTGTACATAGATTATTCTGTTTTGAGATCTCACTGATGGATCACAACCCCTCCTACCACTTAGCTCTCCCCTAGGGACCAAGCAGACTGCTGCATAGAAACAGATGCAGGAAGTGAATGCAAGTTAACAAAGACATTATCACCATATGGAAAGCAAGACTTGACCAAAGAAACCATGATGCTGAGTGACTCACACCCAGAGATCTGTGAGCAGACCCTCAAAGCTGTTACCTATTCATTTCTACATTTGTTTTATCTGTAAATCAACAACACCTCACCATTTTGTTATTCTGAAGGCATAATTACCAGGCTGAAATTATAGTGACCTATTATCGTGTCACTGTTTCATTGCAGGCTTCCCCTTTCCCCAGTTGCTTCGACCATAGCAGCCTTCCCCTACCCCCTTAAGATAAAAAGCTGTGGTGGTGTTTTAACTCAAACACAGATAAAATGCTTAGTGGCTAGGTGACTGTCAATATAATGGTGCTAAACTACAAGTTATTACTAATATAAGAGAGTGTGTGCCTGTGCACGTGTATGTGCACACGTGCTTAATTATGTCTGACTCTTTGCAACCCCATGGACTGTAGCCCTCCAGGCTCCTCTGTCCATGGAATTTTCCAGGTAAGAATATGGAGTGGGTTGCCATTTGCTCCTCCAGGGGATGTTCCCAACCCAGGGACCCAACCCACGTCTAGTGTCTCCCGCATTGGCAGGCAGATTATTTACCACTGTGCCACCTGGGAAGCCAATATAAGAGAGTACTCGAGCATGATTATCTATTCAGCCCCATAAAAGGCAGTCAGAAGTTTTTTTACATGGTGTATTCTACAGTTAGCAGGCCGCTGCACTTTCAAGGTGGGAAATGGCACACACGTTGAGTGTGCTGAACCCATAGAAGCTCCTAAGAGGCAGTATGTTGTTTATGGTGAATTTTAAATCATCTGATGTTGACTGCTCTCAACATAAGCAGAGTACTGTATACAGAGTCTGGGTATGGGGGAGGGCACGAAAAATAGGCAAATCTCAGACTGATACTGAAAAGCATTCAGAGTACAGCGCTGAAAATAAAACTGTTCATTTCAAAACATTATAGCTCTATTCAATAAAATCAGTAGCAAAGGCTAGATTTTGACAACTTCATATAAGAAGGAACAGATAAGGAGACATTTCATTCTTGAATGCAGAGACATGCATTCAAGACAAGTAGTAGGCCATTTAATTTTGTATCTAGAGGATTTTATTTTCCTGGCCACGCTGTGCAGCATGTGGGATCTTAGTTCCCCAACCAAGGCTTCCCTTCATTGGGAGCACAGAATCTTAACCACAGTACCACCAGAGAAGTCCCTAGAGTATTTTTTAAAGGGACAAACACAACAAAATCCACACATGTTAAAAAAGTAAGTTAAATCCTAAAATATTATGATTTGCTTTTAGGTACTTTGAAAAAAATCACAATTCAGCAGACAATCACAGATTTTGTATAAACCTTATTCCAGCCAACACACTTTGCTGGTGAACCTGCAAGTTAAAAATCCAGGTTCCCTTCTCCCTTTCAGCCAGGAGTCTACATGGACTTGCTCAAGACTGAATTGTCTCCTCTGCTAGCTCAGAGAGCTGACAGATAAACTTACTCTCCACACCCACTGCAGTCTTATCAGCAACTTTGTCCATCCAACCAGAGTTCTGTTTCTTTAAAACACAGAGAAAAAGAACAGGAGGAAGTGGGAAGCAAGTAACCAACTCAGAGGTTTCAGGGGCTGGAAGGAGACTGGCCCTTGGGCACTTGCCTTTCATCTGAGGCAGTCAACAAACATTTCTAAAAAACTGTGTGCTGTGGGAACATAAAGATGAAAAGACAAAAAAGAGGCAGAAGGAACCCAAAGTATAAGGAAACGCCAAGTGGTTGTTAAGACTGCCAAGCTATGTAGCCTCAGTTGACCTTGCCCAGGCAGCTAGCTTGTCTTTCATTTAGAGTCTGGCGTCCAAGTTCTCCACTTTAAGAGGATGGACTTCCCTCGCCCTCTAAGAATGACAATTAAACGCAAGGAGTAACATGACTAACAAATATCTTTACCAAAGAATAACATCTGAAAATTAGAGACAGAAAAAGACTCCTCTTATAAACCAAGGGATTTATTAAACATGTCTTAGACACATATACACAAACACACACACAAACAGTAATCCTACAATAACCATATAAAGTGTATCAGCAAATTGGAATATTACAGAACTACTACTGGCCGTGATTCTTACCAGCCAAACTAGAATACAAAAATCTAATAAAATCAGTCACTCCATTCACCTAATTCAAACACTAATATTTCATCTACTTTGAGGAGTACCAAACATAGCCACATATTCTAAAAACATCATTATGTTAAATATCACAGTGTAAGACATACACATGTATGCATGCTCACATGCTGGACACCCTCACTACCCCCATGAAAATCCAGATAGAAAAATACTGACTTACGTGGTAGCCTCTAGGCCTTCTCCTAACAATAATACACCTGAGACCTGTGAGGAGCTTTCCGACTCAAACATGTAAATGTTTACCATGTACAAATCACCAGGTTACTCAACTGTGGACAAAAATGAAATATATGCTTCTAACTTCAAGAAGTTTGAAATCTAGACAATATGTGGACACATGTATATATGTACATATATAATGTATGACATATATACTATAAACTACATGTTGTATGGGGCTTCCCCATTGCTCAGCTGGTAAAGAATCTGCTTGCAGTGCTGGAGATCTAGGTTCGATTCCTGGGTGGGGAATATCCCTTGGAGAAGGAAATGGCAATTCACACCAGCATTCTTGCCTGGGAAACTGCATGGACAGATGACCCTGGCGGGCTACAGTTCATGGGGTGGCAAAGAGTTGGATACAACGGTGCACACATGTACATACTGTATCAAATGAATGTAAGATGAGATTAATTTGAGGAGTTGAGAGAAAGGAAAAGCTGGAAGGCTCCAAAAATCCTATTTTACAACTGACCAGAAGTAAACTACAAAACAGTATACATGGAATATGGTTTGACTTAAATGAAAACTCGTATGCATGAAGGCAGATACTGGAGAGTAGTACATAAAAAAAAATTCGTGTTAAGACTCAAAATAGTAATAATTCCTATCCCCACTTCCCCAAATTAACCTCAATACTGTTACTTTTTTTTAGCCTTTATATGTATATATTTAAAAGCTTGCCGCGAACCTGTGTTATGGTTAGTGTGGTTACTGTGTTACTATCAGTAAAGATTTCTAGGATGTGGCAATATTTAAATCTGAAAACCTAGTTCTACTATGCCACATCGCTCTTAAATAATGTTTACTGGAAGTAATTTCCCTTGAGATACTATTTTCAGAAACAAGTGCAGCCAAAGCTAGAGTAATCAGACTAAGGTTTTGTGTTGGAGGGGTTTCACCTTTGATGGATAAAAGAGGACCCTCGCTACGAAAAATTCCCCGCCTCCAAACAAACCTAGAGACACTGCTCCACAATTGGGGGATGTTAAATGTTTGCAACCAAAACCAACGCCACGGGCTCAAATGCCACCAAAAATCCTAACCACGTTAAGGAGAGAGCAGAAAGTCTTCACGTGTGGCTGGGAGGGCTTCACGCGCCCCTCGTGCGGGGCCAAACGACCCACCGTCCTCAGTCCCTCAGTTTCCACCGGTCCCAGACCGAGGTGAGCAGGGCTCCCGGGCACCGCTTTCACCAAAGCGCTTCTCGATCCGCCGCCCCGGCTCCGAACGCCTGGCGCCGGCCCTCCGCCGCCTCCCAGAACCTTCTCTATCTTTCCCGTCCTCTCTGCTGTCTCCAACACCCGCGCACCCTCGCGCGGTCCCATCCGCCCCCTCCGGCCGCCGGTTCCCGGCAGCCCGGCCCCACCAGGACCTGGGATCCGGCTCCGGGGACGCAACTGGCGGCTCCAGCACCGCAGGCTCCGCACCTGCCCGGGTGCCAGGCCGCGCGCCGCCGCACCCCGGACCCGGGCCCCCAGCCGCGCGGCGCCGGGCCCCGCGCCCACCCCGGAAGCGCCCGCGCCCTCACCTTGCTCGCTGCGGTCCATGTCTCCCTCCCGCCGGCAGCCCGTCCCCGCTCGGCCCGCCCGCCCGCCGCGCAGCGCTCCTCCCGTCCTCCGCCCGCTGCTCCCGGGAAGTCCCCTCCCCCGGAGGCGTCGGGCGCGGTGGCGCCGCCCGCGCGAGGTGGGGAGCGCTTTCCCGGGGCGTCACCCAACCACCTGACCCCGCGGGCCGGTGCGCTCCGCCGCGTCGGCGCAGGAGGAGGACCGGCGGGCGGTGCCGGGCGGCGGGGCGGGGAGGGCCGGGTGAGCGCAGGCTGCAACACGCCCTGTAGGAGAGGGGAAGGCGGGGGCGGCCAAGACGCGGCAGCACCGTGGAGGCTGCGTGGGGACCGCGTGGAGACAGGGATGGCGTTACGTCGCACCCTCAAGTTATTTATCATCAGAAGTTTCCTCCGGGGCGTTGAAGATGCCCTTTCTCTGCCTCCTCTAACACCTGCTCTTCTGTGCTTATTGAGTGGCAAACGCAGGAAGGTTATTTTCAAATGCCAGTGGCTCCTTTTCCCACTCATTCTTCATGTTCTCCTGCTCCCAAAATAACACCCTAGACTGTCTACCAGAGTAGGTCCGAAACAGGCCAAGAGGTTAAAATTTCAAAGAATCTCTCGAGAAAATGATGTGGCCTTGTCTTTTTAATAGAGTGCAGGGTTTTAAGTGACAAATTCAGAAGATTTTCGTGCAATAAAATCTGACTATTTTGAGTGCAGGATTAAGGACCACACTCTGAAATGAGTTAAATGAATTAAATTAAGCAAAGGGTAGACTTATCAACAGGGATCTTTTGAAAATGTCAAAAGGGTCATGTCCATTGATCAAGGGACAGTTTGAAGTTCCTGTAATAACACTCTTCGTAATTAGCATCAACATTCTGTTTAAGTGTTCTGCAGTTACTGTCTTCAATGAAGTCAGGTTGATTATTACATAGTTCTAAGGTGGTAGCCCAATTTCCAAGCCATCTGGGTCTAAGAAGGAAGGAAGCTTCCTTGTATGCTACCTAGAGACTCTGGCTAGGCCTCTAGCCCGCATTGCCTGAAACATCACAGGAGTTTGGCTGTTGCTACTATGTTTTTAAATTAGCAATAGTTACCTGCTGCTGCTACTGCTAAGTCGCTTCAGTGTGTCCGACTGTGCGACCCCATAAACGGCAGCCCACCAGGCTCCCCCGTCCCTGGGATTCTCCAGGCAAGAACACTGGAGTGGGTTGCCATTTCCTTCTCCAATGCAGGAAGTGAAAAGTGAAAGTGAAGGCACTCAGCGGTGTCCGACCCTCAGCGACCCCATGAACTGCAGCCTTCCAGGCTTCTCCGTCCATGGGATTTTCCAGGCATGAGTGCTCAAGTGGGGTGCCATTCCAAGTGTATCTGTTTCCCACCTGCATTGACAGCCTCTTCTCCTGAACTTTATTCGGTTTATCTCAATCCAATGAGACCTCTCCTCTTTGATTCTGCCTACTCCCACTGCACTTGGCTTCTCTCTTGTAGCACCCACCACTCTCACTCATCTCCCAGGCCAGCCTGCCACAGTCATAGGTTTATGTTCCCAGCCCCTCTAGGTTATAACCCAGCAGCTTATGAGCTCCAGGAGGTCAAAGATCGTTTGGGTCATCTTTTCACTGCTTTAATTATGCCATGCAGTGAATCAATATTGTAAGTTTAGCTTTCAGACCAAAATTTCAAAATAAGATAAATTGTGTCCTCAGTCATGTCTGACTCTTTGGGGCCCCAGGGACTTTGTCCATGAGTTTCCCAGTCAAGAGTACGGAAGTGGGTTGCCATTTCCTACTCCAGGGGATCTTCCCAGCCCAGGGATTGAAACCGCTTCTCTGAGTTTTCTCATTGGCAGGCAGATTCTTTACCACTAGTGCCACCTGGGAAGCCAAGATATTAATATAAATCGTATCTACTATTACTAACAATCCAGTGTTTATAACAAAGAAGTGCAATGATATATCTTTTCTTTTTAAAATATTTATTTATTGGCCTCATGGCACAGCATATGGGATCTTACTTCCCTGACCAGAGATGGAACCCTGCATTGGACCCACTGCATTGGAAGTGCAGAGTTTTAACCACTGGACCTCCAAAGAAGTCACTTGTTTTTTGCTCTTAAATGACCTTTTAAATGTAACAGTGAGGAGCCTGGTAGGCTGCAGTCCATGGGGTCACTAAGAGTCAGACACGACTGAGCAACTTCCTTTCACTTTTCACTTTCATGCATTGGAGATGGAAATGGCAACCCACTCCAGTGTTCTTGCCTGGAGAATCCCAGGGACGGGAGAGCGTGGTGGGCTGCCGTCTATGGGGTCACACAGAGTCGGACACGACTGAAGTGACTTAGCAGCAGCAGCAGTATATTTTTGCATAGGCAGGAAATATAATGTGGTCAAGAATTTTTGACTAGCTGCTGCTCAGATAAAGGATTGGAAAGACAATCTCTCAACCTATGAACTAACTTGTGGACAAATAAATAGCACTTGAAAATAACAATGTTTCAAAATGTTATTATTCTTATCTTTTTAATTTGCTATACAGTGATGATCCTGTTAATGTGTGTTGGGAGAGAGAAATGACCTATTTTGAAGAGTTTGTATGCTTGTTCCCATTCCTGGCAGAGATGACTAATTACCTACCCATATCCAACTTTACCATTTTTCTTCCTAAGAGAACTCAAATATAATATGAGGCACCAGTGTGTCCAGCTGAAACACTGACCACTTTAACCTCCCCTGCAGCTGGAGGTGGCTCTCTGACACATTCATGACCAATGAGATATGAACTAGAAACCTTCAAGAAATCATTAGGAAAGAAAGATTTGGCTGGATCTTGAGATGATCATTATAAGTGAAGTACTAGATCAGATAAAGAAAGACAACTAGTATATGATGTCACTTATATGTGGAATCTAAAAAGACAATACAAATGAACATATTTACAAAACAGAAACAGACTCACAGGCATAGAAAGCAAACTTATGGTCACCAAAAGGGAAAACGAAGGAGGGATACATTAGGAGTATGGGATTGACAAGCTTCCCTGGTGGCTCAGACGGTAAAGAATCAACCCAGGTTCGATCCCTGGGTTGGAAAGATCCCCTAGAAGAAGGCATGACAACCCACTCCAGTATTCTTGCCCAGAGAATCCCATGGACAGAGGAGTCTTGTGGGCTACAGTCCATGGGGTCGCAAAGGGTCGGACACGACTGAGTGACTAAGCACATGGGATGAACAGAAGCAGACTATCGTACATAAATAGATAAACAACAAGGATTTACTATATAGCACAGGGGACTATATTCTATATCTTGTAATAACCTATAATGGAAAAGAACCAGAAAGAATATACATATATATGTAACTGAATCACTTTGCTGTACAACTGAAATTAACACAATGTTGTAAATCACTTACACCCCAATTTTAAAAAGGCTTGACAACATTGTTTTTTTCTTCAGCTTCCTCCTTCCAGCCTAGAAGGGCAGCAGCCATATTGAAAGCATGAGGAAGAAAGTCAGGTTTGGCAGTGTAGAAAGTCAGAAAGAACCTGAGTATTCAGTGGCATCACGGAGATGTTTCTTATGGGAGAAAAATAAATGCCTGAAGTTTTTAAGCCACTAGAGTTGGCTTCCTGTTACAATGAGCAAAAAAAAAAAAAAAAAAAAAATCTAACTGGTACAACATACCATTTTAAAATTCCCATCCTGGCACATACCAACAGAGGTGGATTAATGCAACTCTGTACCTTAGGCAAATATTAACTTTTCTCTACAAGGCTAAATAAGCACTGTTTATGTTATAAACAACCTAGTATATGATAGTTCTCCAAAAGCCTACTTTTCTCTTGTGTCTTCCAGCTACTTCATTTTTTTTTCCTTGACAAATATAATCTGCACTTGTAACTCATGCTGTGTTATTTCTAAAATGAACAGAGTTTATGTTTTAGCACACTGAAGGGTCTCTGGGGAATGGTTAGCACTTAAACTGAGCACCTGGGTGCATTATGAGAGCTAGCTTTTAAAAGGCTAGGTACAGGCAAGAGAAACTAGATTTATTTTGTAGTGCTGTTGTTGTTAATGGTAATATGGAATTTTTTTTTTTTTTTTTTAGTTTCTTTTTTCAAATACCCATTTGTTGGTGAAATTTCTACAAACCAGAGTCTGTCTTCCTGATGGAAAAATATGATCACTTTTTCAAAATTGTGGTATCATAGGCCTTTAGTGGTTTGACTGATCAGAGTGCTAGAACTGCCCTTAGAAAGAGTTTGGGTTGATAGACTCAGCAAATAAAAATGCAGAACTCCATTAAGAATTTCAGATAAACAGTGACTAAATTTTTAGTGTAAGCATGTCACAAATATTGCAGGGGATACCTATACTATAGCATTTTTTTTTTTTAACCTGAAGTTTAAATTGCACTGAGTGTCCTGTATCTTATCTGGCAATCCTAGACCCAGGTGACTGGGGACACCAATACTGGGCCCCAGTCTAAAGGTGTGAGCAAGGAGTGGCTGATGGGAAAGGGTGGATCAAGATGGTCTTTGTGGCTGAGGTGCCTGTTCACAGGAGCATGCTAGGCTGCTCAGTGCAATTTAAATTTCAGGTTAAAAAAAAAAAAATTATGCTATGGTATAGGTACATCCCCTGCAATATTTGTGACATGCTTACACTAAAAATTGTTAGTCACTGTTTATCTGAAATTCTTAATGGGGTCCTACATTTTTATTTGCTGAGTCTATCAACCCAAACTCTTTCTAAGGGCAGTTCTAGCACTCTGGTCAGTCAAACCACTAAAGGCCTATGATACCACAATTTTGAAAAAGTGATCATATTTTCCAGCAGGAAGACAGACTCTGGGTACTTGAGCTGTGGAAGTAAACAAGGTCCATATGCTAGGTGAAGGTTAGGAGGGCCAAGAAATCAAGAAGATTTGGAGAAATATTGATTGAATGACAGGTAATTAAGAGTTAACTGCTTTAGAAAATATTACAGCCATCTTTTATTTTCTCAGATATGAAAAAAATTCACTGTGAATATGCTATAAACAGTTTTTAAATGCACAAAAATGGATGTTGGCAGGAAGGAGTACTTAATACTAATGGAAGTTAGACATGTAAATCCCTAGATGTTAACAGGAAGAGATCTCACATTATTGATTTTGGCTATGTTAAGAAAAACCATAGACCACTTAAACTTCCTTGCATATTTTTTAGCCACTTTGAGTTCTGTGTGTTTGTCAGATTACATCAGAGCTGGGTGGGGAGGGGAATGCAGGGAGAGCCATGGCCCCTTTCCTCCTGGAGCCTTAAATATCACTGTTTTCAGTATTTTCGTCTATCTTTAAGATATTGCATAATACAAATTGTATTAGTTATGTATAGATTCAATCATTAAGTGATCAAAAGTATTTTTACACTTTTTAACGGGCTTTGGACTCAATGACACGCAGTCCATTTCACCCTGCAAAGATGTTTAGTTTTTATGAAGCATCAATGTTCCTCTTCTAGAAATGGTGCAGGTTAGAATGACCAAGAATGGGGCTTGAGAAGCCAAAGTATAAGCCACTGTCCCAAAATGCAACTTAGCAAGGCCAGATACAACTTAGAAAACTTATGTGGATTTAGTTGAACAGTCATTTAAAAGTTGACTTAAAACTGTCACAATCCTGAGCTGCTCACTTTATGCTTCTTCGGCTCACTATCCTCTAAAATTAGGAGGCATATGTTGGGATAATGATAGCATATCACACACATCCTTTCATTTTTAAAATGTATTTTATTGAGATATAACTCACATGCCATAAAGTCCACCTTTTTAAACCTCACAATTCTGAATGAACATTCATTTATTCTTACTTCCTCCCAATGCTACTAAGTTACAGAGAAGGGGAAAACCCACAAAGACAAAGAGAATGCAAGAGTTTGCATAATCATAACTGACCTTGCAGATCTGAGAAAAAAAGCTGATTGCTAAGCTGGCAGTGGGGAAAGTAAAAAAGAACCTCATTTATAATACAGAACATCCAGAAACCTCAGGACTTGACACCTGCGGATTTAGGAAGATGGTGAGACTCAATACAGGAGGATTGATTGAAAGTCTACTTAAGAAGGAGTTAGGTGGTAATTCCCTCCCCAGATCTGCTCAGAAGACTGAAGCAGTTTCTCTGGAGAAGGAAACTGGCCTATCTCTTGACTAGAGCACAGTGAGTACATTTGAAGGTAATTTCCTACCACAAGCAGAGAAGTTCATTAGCCATTCGTATCTCGAATGCTGAGATCCCCAACTTCCCTTGATTCTCAAGAAGGCAGACAGCCAGGTCTATGAAAGTTGGAATATCTTGGAAGTAGGAGATTAAAGGACCCAACTCTTAGGAATTTGACCAACACAAGAAAGAAAACATCTGAAATGTTGATCTTGTAGAAGCCATATCACCTAATCCTCAAACTCATGGTCCACAAGTCATGCCTAGACACCAGGGAGATCAGTCAGCTGTTAAGGCCTATGACAGGTGGCCATGAACTAACAGAGAATTCCACAGTAGAAGACAGAAACCAAAATAAACTCAAAAGAAAGGCAACTTGTAGGAAGCAAACTATACAGGGTAAAGAAAGCATTTTTTGGCTATAACTTTTGGTATACTACCATGATTATACTCAGACAGAAGATATCCCAAACATGAAACAAATACTTGCTATATATAAAAAAGGAACATTCAGAAACTAAAGAATTTTTAGAAGCTAAATATGTTATGCGTGCGTGCTCAGTCATGTCCAGCTCTTTGCCACAGACTATAGCCCGCCAGGCTCCTCTGTCCATGAAATTTTCCAGGCAAGAATACTGAAGCAGATTACCATTTCCTACTCCAGGGGATCTTCCCAGCCCAGAAATCAAACTGTGCTTCTTACGTCTCTTGCATTGGCAGGCAGATTCTTTACCACTGGGCCACCTGGGAAACCCCCCAGATATATTATAGTAGACATTAAAATACCTGTGGTAGGCAGAGTAAGGATCCCTAAAGATGTCTACATCCTAAACCCTGAAACCTATGGCAAAATGGACTTTACAGATGTGATTAAGGTTAGGGACCCTGAAATAAAGAGATCACCTTGGACTACCAAGTGGGCCCAATCTAGTTAAATGAGCCCTTTAAAGCTGAGAACTTTTCTAGCTGGAAGCTAAGAGATGCCACAGTAGGAGAAGAGAGATGAGATACATCAGAGGGAACCCACTCACTGTTAATGGCTTTGAAGATGAAGGAAGGGACCATGACCCAAGCAATATGGGTAACTCTGGAAGCTGGAAGAGCCCTGAGCTGACAGCCATCAAGAAGACATGGACTGCAGCCCTATAAGCGTATGAAACTGAATTCTGCCAACAATCTGGATAGGCAAATAAAGAGTCTTTCCAAGAATCTCCCTGATGTCAAGAGCCAACTCATTGGAAAAGACCCTGATGCTAGGAAAGATTGAAAGCAGGAGGAGAAGGGGACGACAGAGGATGAGATGGTTGGATGGCATCACCAACTCGATGGACATGAGTTTGAGCAAGCTCCAGGAGTTGGTGATGGACAGGGAGGCCTGGCGTGCTGCAGTCCATGGGGTCACAAAGAGCTGGACACGACTGAGCAACTGAACAAGAACAACAGCAAGAATCTCCAGAAAGCCCTCTAGACTCCTTGACTCTAAGTCCTTGACTTAGAATCTGACTCCTTGACTCATGAGTCCATAAGACTCATGTTAGATTTCTGACCCTCAGAACTATAAGATGGTGCATTTGTGTTATTTTAACTCACTTTATGGAATAGAAAGTGAAGTAAATTTCCTGGAAAAGAGAACAAAAGACAAAGACCCAACAAATGGAGAAAATAGAAGAAAATTAGAAGACTGATCTCAGAGATTCAATATCCAAAAACGAGCCCAACAGAGAGACGTGGAGGAAGCAAACAGAAGAAAATCTGTTTGTTTTTTTTTTTAATTCGAGGGATTTCCCTAAATGGGAGGAAATGCTGATGGCATGGCATGTATTAATATTTATGAAATTCAGAACACTGAAGACAGATTCAGAGATGAAAAAAATGGTCACTTTCAAAAGTAAAAAGAAAAACTGATTTTTAACTTTTGAATAAGACTAGAGGACAATGGGGCACTACCCTTAATTTACTAAAGTGATTTTCCCCTCATTTTCTCTTTGTTTTGAGAGGACAGAGTAGGAGTAGATGGGAAAGAAAGTTAAGAACAGGTGGCATAGAGGTGTGATAGAAGACAGAAAGCCTCACCTGTCATAGTGGAAAGTTAGTGGATCATGCCTAAAACTGATAATGTCTAAAACTGGTGTGAGTTATCATTTCTTACTCCAGGGAATCTTCCCAACCAGGGATTGAACCCATGTCTCTCACGTCTCCTGCATTGGCAGGTAGATTTTTTACCACCAGCACAACCTGGGAATCCCTAAAACTGAACAAATATCCACATATGCATGTTATTTATTAATAAAGATAGGAAATTTTTAAAAAATTATTTTAAAATGGTTGCCTTCAGGGAAGCTCATACAAAGGGTGGGGGCAGGGTAGACTTAGGGAGTTTTTTTGCAACAATTCTGATTTTCCACTGTAAAATACGTGCATGTTTAACTTCAATGAAAACTAAAGCCTGAGAAGTGGAAATAAACCAGAGAAAACAAAGTCAATAACTAAAGCGATTAAGTTTAATAAGTAAAGTGACTTGAAAACATTCAGTAGTCCAAAAAAACTTCAAAGAGAGCTATTTTGCATTTCCCTTGAATTGTATTGGCCTTGAAATAGCCAGTGAAATATCTGTATTTGTTCTGTGTAGAAAGCTCTCAAACCTTTCACATTTCCAGCAGGATATAAGCCTCCTGGTATTTCCAATCTCTCTTTTAGCTCTGAAGATCTATGGTGCCTAAGAAGATGGAAAAAATATACTGTGGGAGATCCAAATATATCACCAGGCAGTTTGCAATCACATTTTCGGAAATGTACTTTGAGTATTGGATCATATGTTTAAAAGGATATCTAGGAAGATATTGACCAAGCATTAATAATGGTTATTTTTTGATGGTAGGATCAAATTGTTCATATTGTCCTCTGTTGTTTCTTGTTATTTTTCTTAACACTGAGCTTGTGAAAAGCAATAAAGGTATTTTCCTGGAGGAAAAAAAATCTAAGGAGTCAACAACCAAAATATTTTGTATTGACTCTTTCTATCCCATGGAAGTTTTAAAACTTCCAGTCTTAGAATAATCTGCAAACACTCAACTTCCCAGCACCTTTCTAGTCACTTTGTTTTTACCCTTAGCAATCACTATTTGCACATAGCCAAGTTCTTTGGAATCATCTGGGATTTCTGCCATCTCCTTTTTCCCCAAATTAAACTTTTCAGGATGAAGAGGAATAAAAACTACAGTATCAGGTCAAGAGTTATCTATGTTGTTTAACAGGCACAGAGTTTCAGTTTGGGATGATGAAGAAGTTCAGGAGATGGAGCCTGGTGACAGTTGCACATACCTACAGCTTAGGTGTCACTAAGTCATATGCTTAAAAATGGTTAAAATTGCAAATTTCATGTCCTGTATATTTTTCACAATCAAAAAAAAAGACTTATCCCACACTTGTACTTTTTTCACTTCTAACTGATCATTATAAATAATAGTTGACTATTATGGAGGGACAGAGAAAACGTTGAATAACTTTGAGAAAGATACCAAGTGCTATAAAATCTGTTCACCAATCCATGTTTTCTGAAGGCAGTCCTTGATGTGATGCAACTCCAAAGTTTCTATCATGAAATAAATTTTAGTTGTTCTTCCTTTAGGGGAAAAAAGTGAAAGGGTTTGTCGTTCAGTCACTCCCGACTCTTTGAGACACCATGGACTGTAGCCCACCAGGCTCCTCTGTCCATGGGGATTCTCCAGGCAAGAATACTGGAATGGGCTGCCATTCCCATCTCCAGGGGATCTTCCCAACCCAGGGATCGAACCTGGGTATCTTGCACTGAAGATAGATTCTTTACCTTCTGGGGAAGATAATAAAATATATTTTAATTTTATCTCAATAAAATACATTTTAATTTTATCTCAATAAAATATATTTCAATTTTATCTCAATAAAATATATTTTAATTTCCTTAGATTAGGGAAATTAAGAGATAATTGATTCTGAAGAGGGAACAAGAAAAAGAGAGTAATATGATTTCCTCATACAAAATGTTTTGGTCATTGTTACAGATTCCCCAGGAAGGAAGCTTATTGGTGAGTCCTCCGGGGAGTGAACTTGTTGGGGTAGAGAAGCAAGCAAGATGAGGCTAAGAGCAAACCTTGAGATTGTCATAATAGACACCTCATTCCCCACCTCTGGGAGCTCTGCAGCTGGGATGCTTCTTCAGAATGTCCCAAATTGAAGCAAAGAGCCCTGCCTTACTATCCCTATGTTGACCCATCCTAGAAAGTGGGCTGCCCTCAGGAAATGATTTTGAGCAAGGTGGCTTTCTCCTGATGAGGGCCATTCTCCTAGAGAAACTAAGCTGAAAGCAGCAGCTACTAACACTCCCAGTCCTAAAGGGAGCACCTGGGTGGGACCGCTCCGCATCCTCTCCATCATATTCTACGGACTTCTTGGGCATTGCTACCCACTGAATAAATTAGTAATAAAGTCAGAACTTAGCAGTGCCAAGCAAAGAAGTAAGAATTAAAACCTGCCTTCTAATAAAATTTGAATTTAAGAAAAATGTCCCATTGACCACGTGGTAGGCCCTTGACTCAGAATTTTTTCTATTTTCAAAGGGCCAAAAATCTACTCCTAATGATATCATAATGATGTACTACAATGTTACCAGTAAAATCTTTTCAAAAAGCTCCAGAGAGCTTCACTCATGGTGTATTTTAAGCCCAGTTCTCATATTCAAGAAGGAAAGAAAGAAGTAAAAGGAAGGAAGGGAGAGAAAGAAAAGAGAAAGGAAGAATTTTAAGCCATTTCATAGACTCTGTCCTAAAGCCCAAGATACATAGTAGGGTGAGTGCCCTTCCTCCACAAATGTAGCAAAATTAAAATGATGGATGACTAAAGAGAATCTCTCTTTCCCTCACTTATCTTCTCTCTTGCTTCCTCCCCAGGGAAAATGCCAAAGACGCATGAGGCTTCTAAAGTAAACCATTAGATGCAGATGTGAAAGTAATTATCCAAAAGCTACTGCTTCTAACACAAGAAAGAAAAATAGCCTGTCCTCAGTCTCCACTAATAAATCATCTGAGGGTTCCTATTAGACAAAGGGCTTATGAAATCCCACTTGCTGGCCTACAGATGAACTGTCTGAAAAGTATTTCCTATGGTTCTCAACATTTTCTAAGCTTTAAACTAACGTGCTAAGTCATGTAGTTTGTGTGCTAAGTTGTGTCTGACTCTGCAACCCTATAGACTGTAGCCTGCCTGGCTCCTCTATCCATATATTGAAAAACAAATTGAACTATTTCCTCCAATCCCCTTTTTGTTATATTCAATATGGAAATGTTAATAGAACCAAAAATCAATGCAAGGTCACATACTATTAATAATACTCTGATTTCCCCAACAACCTTGAGGTGACAGGATGACGTCTTGCAAATGAGGACCTTGAGACAAAGATGTTAACAACTTACTCAAAATCTTGTAAATGTCAGAGCTGTAACTCATTAGAGATCTCTCTTTGAGTCTAGAGAGCTATCTAGTATACTATGACAGCAAAACAGCTTTGAGGATGAACTAAAACATTGACACAGCTTCATTCAGGGATGAAACACACACACACACACACACACACACAAGTGAACATTTCCTATTCGACCCACCAGCCTGGTGCCATCCCAGTAGACAGACTTGAGATCAAAAAATGATAGAATAATCATGTGACTCTAGGCTGGAAACTATTTCAAGTGAACATCTGATTTGGTCCTTTGCCTTCAGGGAAATAACTTTATCATTATGGCCATTTTAGTTGAGTTTCAAAGTGAAAGTGAAGTCGCTCAGTCGTGTCCGACTCTTAGCGACCCCATGGACTACAGCCCACCAGGCCCTCCATCCATGGGATTTTCCAGGCAAGAGTACTGGAGTGGGGTGCCATTGCCTTCTCTGTAACAGCGGCTAGGCATATTATATTTTCTTGGAGCTGGTAAGAGGATGATAAATACCCAGGATGCATAATTATTAATGAAGGGATAGCCAGAACCCAGGTTTCTTCTACTTCCTGAAGTGAACTAGACCTCAGGTTGAGTTCTCACAACCACTTTGTGGTATAGGCAACAGTCAGGCTATTTTAAGCTGATGTTGGTCATGTTTGGGGCAGCCCAGGAAAGGACAGTCTCCCAGTAGCTGGAGTGGACATCTGTCTACACAATATGATTTAAGAGGTCTCTGATTACTACTGGGGCTTCCCTGTGGCTCAAACAGTAAAGGATCTGCCTGCAATGTGGAAGACCTAGGTTTGATCCCTGGGTCAGGAAGATCCCCTAAAGAAGGGAATGGCTACCCCCTCCAGTATTCTTGCCTGGAGAACCCAATGGACAAGAGGAGTCTGGTGGGCTATAGTCCATGGGGTCACAAAGAGTCAGACACAACTGAGCGACTAACACTTTTCACTGATTACTACTAAGAGACTGAATAAACAAACAGACCATGGGCAGGCTAGATATGGCAGTAGAACTTTCACCCACAACCGGCAGAAACCAGTCCAGGAAGCCAAACCCCAACCTCTGCAGTGATAAGCCCAGAGCAGTCAGGACTTGGTCACTGACTGCCAGCCTTCTTACTTGTTGCCCACGCTTTCAACTCACGGCCAACGAGAGAAAGCCAAATATGTTCCCCAAACCAATCACATAAGATGCTCACTGCTAGTCAGGCTACCTGTAGCTTCCATATGCCAACAACCTCCAATCAGAATATACCTGAAGCCTCCCCATTTTTTCACTACGGCCATCCCTTGTATTCACATGGGGTTTGTTTCCAGGACCAAAATCTAGGGAGGCTCAAGTCCCTTGTATAAAATAGCACAGTATTTGCATATAACCTGCACAATCCTCCAGCTTAATTCATCTCTGGTTTACTTACAAAACCTGTGTGTGTTCAGCCACTCACTCATGTCTGATTCTGAGACCCCAAGGACTGTAGCACACCAGGCTTCTCTGTCCATAGAATTTTCCAGGCAAGAATACTGGAGCTGGTTGCCACTTCCTACTCCAGGGGATCTTCCTGATCCAGGGATTGAGCCCGTGTCTCTTGCGTCTCCTGCTTTGGCAGCTGGTTTCTTTACCACTGCTATATAAATGCCATGTAGATAGTTGCCAGTGCATAGCAAATTCAAGTTTTGCCTTTAGAACTCTCTGGAGTATTTTTTCAAATATTTTTTACCCCCAGTTTGTTGAATCTGTGGATGTAGAATTCATGGATATAGGAGGCTGACCGTATAAATCTTCCTACTCCCCTGTCTGCTGTTGAGGCTCTGCCAAATGCTAATGATGGTGGCTGACTTCCTTGGTATCACAAGCTCTGAATAAATAGCTGCTGTTTGTTCTCATTGGGTGGTCTTTATTTCCACAATTTCCCTGGAGGCTCCAACAAGATATGATCTGCCTTGCCCATTGCTACCAACCGCACCCTTCAACCAGGTGTGGTACCATAGAGGCCCCTTCTCTTGTTGTGGCTTTTGAGTCCATGTTAACATAGGAAGTCAACACCAGGTTTAAACTCCATTCTCTTTAAATTGAGTGCCTTGACTATTTACTCTCAATTTGGTGAAAGTGTTAGTCGCTCACCGTGTCTGACTCTTTGTGACCCTGTGGACTGTAGCCAGGCAGGCTCCTCTGTCCATGGAATTCTCTAGGCAAGAATATTGGAGTGGGTTGACATTTTCTTCTCCAGGGGATCTTCCTGACCCAGGGACTGAACCCACGTCTCCTGCATCTCCTGCATTGGCAGGCAAATTCTTCCCAGGCTTACCACCTGGGAAACCCTCTCAATTTGGTACCCAGGTTATGTATCAGTTCCCCCTCTTTTTGGCATCTTTTGTAGAATCAGGCCATTTCTGTTGATTCTTTTGCTCTATTCAGTACTCTGAGTGTGTGTTGCTCTCATGTTTGTCTTGTTGGTCATCAATGGAGGATCACAAGGTAGGACACAGATACAGACCCTATCAGCCTGATTTTCAGCCTCAAGGACTGAGTTTGTGGTTTTCACTGATGAACCCGTAGCGATTCAGGCAAACTTTGCTGTGGGTCGCCAACAAACTTGCATAAGGTTCATCTTGTTTGCCTTGATTTTTTTCTTTCTTTTTTTTTTTTTTTCCATCCTGAGAGCTTGCCTTTGAACCTGAGAGGATATGTTGTCTGCTTTCCTGCCTACCAGGGGGAAAACCCTGTCTGTGTGCCTCAGCCAGTTGTCAGGGTGGCTCTTGAAAGATGAGGTTTCAACTGATTTTTACCAGCTTTTGTGAGGTCATCTAAGTTCAAATCTTCTCCAAAAAAAAAAAAAAAAACAACTTCTGCTTCTTATAGATATGCTCATTACAACCCTAATTCTTGTGATTTTTTTCCCCCCAAATGGCTATCAGTTCAAAATATCAAGAGTTCCCTGGATGAAATTTGAGTTCCCTGGGTGAAACTGTCCCCTGTACACACGGAGGACAAGAAAGAGGCAGACCCGTCCAGATTGGTGGGTGTCTGGTTTCATAAACAAGAGAACTTACATAGAAGGTTTGTGTTGGGTGGACACAACCAATACCATCCAAGAGTTTATAGTCCATACCCAACTTCATACCAAGTGTTTATACAGAGGCCTTAATACTCCATACCCAACTTCATACCAAGTGTTTATACAGAGGCCTTAAAGAGGTTTAGTCACACACACCACCCAGACGGTCATAAAAACACTTTACTCTCTAATTTGACAAATCTATTGAAATATTAACTATTTTTCTCCTTTATTGTTGACCTCAGTTCAGTGCAGTCGCTCAGTCGTGTCCGATGCTTTGCGACCCCATGAACCTCAGCACGCCAGGCCTCCCTATCCATCACCAACTCCCGGAGTTCACCCTAACCCATGTCCATTGAATCGATGATGCCATCCGACCAACTCATCCTCTGTCGTCCCCTTCTCCTCCTGCCCTCAATCTTTCCCTAGAGACTTATATTCCAATATTGAAACATGCTTGCATTCCTGATATAAACTCTATTTGGTCAGAAAAACTTTTTGTTTATTTTTTGTTATTAATTCTGTATTTTTTTGTTGTTTAGTCGCTAAGTCATTTCCAACTTTTTCGCGACCCCATGGACTGTAGCCCGCCAGGCTCCTCTGTCCATGGGATTTCCCAGGCAAGAATATTGAAGATGATTGCCATTTCCTTCTCCAGGGGATCTTCTCCATCAGTGATCGAACCCATGTCTCCTGCTTGGCAGGCAGATTCTTTACCACTGAGCCACCTGGGAAGCCCAATTCTGTATTTCAGTTCAGTTCAGTTGCTCAGTTGTGTCTGACTCTTTTCGACCCCATGGACTACAGCACACCAGACTTACCTGTACTTCACCAACTCCCAGAGCTTACTCAAACTCATGCCCATCGAGTTAGTAATGCCATCCGACCATCTCATCCCCTATCCTCCCCTTCTCCTCCCACCTTCAATCTAGCATCCGGGTCTTTTCAAATAAGTCAGTTCTTCCCATCAGGTGGCCAAAGTATTGGAGTTTCAGCTTTAACATCAGTCCTTTCAGTGAATATTCAGGACTGATTTCCTTAGGATTGACTGGTTGGCTCTCCATACAGTCCAAGGGACTCTCAAGGGTCTTCTCCAACCCCACAGTTCAAAACCATCAATTCTTCAACACTCAGCTTTCTTTATAGTCCAACTCTCACATCCATACATGACTACTGGAAAAACCATAGCTTTGACTATACGGACTTTTGTTGGCAAAGTAAGCCTCTGCTTTTTAATATGCTGTCTAGGTTGGTCATAGCTTTTCTCCTAAGGACCAAGTGTCTTTTAATTTCATGGCTGCAATCACCATCTGCAGTGATTTTGGAGCCCCAAAAAATAAAGTCTCTCACTGTTTCCACCGTTTCCCCATCTATTTGCCATGAAGTGATGGGACTAGATGCCATGATCTTAGTTTTCTGAATGTTGAGTTTTAAGCCAACTTTTTCACTCTCCACTTTTACTTTCATCAAGGGGCTCTTTAGTTCTTCTTCGCTTTTTGCCATAAGTGTGGTGTCATCTGCATATCTGAGGTTATTGATATTTCTCTTGGCAATCTTGATTCCAGCTTGTGCTTCATCCAGCCTAGCATTTCTCACGATGCACTCTGCATATAAGTTAAATAAGCAAGGTGACAATTTACCCTGCTTATTTAATTATGTATTCTATATTTACTTTATAATATTCAGTTTGATTTTGTATGTGTATTTGTAAGTGAAATTGGTCTGTAGTCTCCTTGTCTGGTTTTGCTATTACAGGGGAGAAAATCATTTCCTTTGTTCCCCTCTAGGTTCTTTGGCTGGTCTAATAACTAAATTGACAGAAGATGGACTAACAGGAGAAAAACAAATTTAATTTCATGTGTCTGTGGGGACTAATAAAAATATTATACTCAAAAAAAAAAAAAAAAGAACACTTTCCTCTCTCAAGGCTGCCTCCTTGAAACAGCTCTTCGTGCAGAAATGGTGGGCAGACAGTACATTCCAAGGACAAGTGAAAGAGTCAGGAGCCTCCAATTGCCTGGTTTCCATCTTGCAGGTTGACCAGAGGTCGCGTCCTCGGGTGACCTCCTCCAACAATGACATAACTTCATCACAGGTGACGTGGGTCCTCAATGGCCACTCTAAGGAAACACTTCAGTTCAGTTCAGTTCAGTCGCTCAGTTGTGTCTGACTCTTTGCAACCCCATGAACTGCAGCACACCAGGCCTCTCTGTCCATCACCAACTCCCAGAGTTCACTCAAACTTACATCCATCCAGTCAGTGATGCCATCCAGCCATCTCATCCTCTGTCATCCCCTTCTCCTCCTGCCCCCAATCTCTCCCAGCATCAGAATCTTTTCCAATGAGTCAACTCTTCGAATCAGGTGGCCAAAGTACTGGAGCTTCAGCTTCAGCATCATTCCCTCCAAAGAAATCCCAGGGCTGATCTTCAGAATGGACTGGTTGGATCTCCTTGTAGTCCAAGGGACTCTCAAGAGTCTTCTCCAACACCACAATTCAAAAGCATGAATTCTTCGGTGCTCAGCTTTCTTCATAGTCCAACTCTCACATCCATACATTACTACTGGAAAAACCATAGCCTTGACTAGATGAACCTTTGTTGGCAAAGTAATGTCTCTGCTTTTCAATATGCTATCTAGGTTGGTCATAACTTTTCTTCCAAGGAGTAAACGTCTTTTAATTTCATGGCTGCAGTCACCATCTGCAGTGATTTTGGAGCCCAAAAAGATAAAGTCTGACACTGTTTCCCCATCTATTTCCCATAAAGTGATGGGACCAGATGCCATGATCTTATTTTTCTGAATGTTGAGCTTTAAGCCAACTTTTTCACTCTCCTCTTTCACTTTCATCAAGAGGCTTTTTAGTTCCTTTTTACTTTCTGCCATAAGGGTGGTGTCATCTGCATATCTGAGGTTAAGGAAACACTTAATATGACGAATACTGTTCATTTGAGAGGAACCTTAATAAAGAAAGGGAAGAAGTTTTCTCAGGTGCAGTGTTTCTTGCTTGGTATGTGGAGGCCTCCAAAGGAAATTCTAATTCAGTGATTGCTTCACTAAAAAATTATTTGGCCAAACCTAAAAAGAATCTGGCAAATTTGACAGTAAGAAATTAGGCTCCTTTCCTCAATAAACCTCCTCCCACCCCCACTCCTATCCCTCTACCCCACTGCCTGTCTGCTTCCAGCTTGCTGGCCTCTTCCTTCCCCGTCAGATCTCTCTCCTACCTTCACAGACTTCTCCTGTTACTGAAAGTGGGGGTCCAGCTACTTGCCGCTCAAAAGGCAATAAAGAGGCCAGGCTGGTGGAAAGAAAAGTTTGCTTTATTTTGAATGCTGGCAACCAGGGGGGATGGGGTGTCTGTCCAAAGATCCATTGCCTCCACTGACAATCAGTGGGCAAGAGCTTTTATAGACAGAAGGAGGTGGTTACATGCAGAAATAGCAGTCATTCATCTTGAAATCTGGAGAAGGCAATGGCAGCCAACTCCAGTACTCTTGCCTGGAAAGTTCAATGGACGGAGGAGCCTGGTGGGCTCAGTCCATGGGGTTGCGAAGAGTCGGACATAACTGAGCGACTTGACTTTCACTTTTCACTTTCATGCATTGGAGAAGGAAATGGCAACCCACTCCAGTGTTCTTGCCTGGAAAATCCCAGGGACAGAGAAGCCTGGTGGGCTGGCTGCCGTCTGCAGGGTTGCAGAGTCGGACACGACTGAAGTGACTTAGCAGCAGCAGCATATTGAAATCGGTCATCAGCGAGCTGACCGGCATCATCTTGATTACTTTAGATACACTTGATCTTCAGTTCCAGGATCTATTTATTTCCATTTCTTAAGGCCAGTTCTCAGAATTGTGGCAGCTTATATCATGGCTACAGTCTGGTCATTGTGTAGTTAACTTCTTCTAGCTGGTAGGGGTTTCTGTATCTATAAGACAGCTCGAAGGATATGACTCAGAATATTATCTATAGCCCTTGAGAAGGAACTAAAGGACCTCGACTTTGCTTAATGACTACATCATTATTATGTTGTCTTCTTTGAGTGTTTTCCTTTGTATCTGTCTGTTCTGACTTCTCTGATTAAACTTATTCTTTGGTTAAAGTTTTTCCACCAACAAAAGGCAAGCTGAGGATATGGAGGACAAAGACCATAGGCTCCTGCCCCGTTTCACTCCCTCCACTTCCCCTTGCCCAGACTCCTACATTTTCCCAACAATGTTCCGAAGACCTGAAAATACTAGTTGCCTCTAAAGATCAACCAGCCCATGAACCAATATGCAAGCAACTGTAAAAGTTAAATGCTGGAACTAGCTGAATTAACAGCCATAATTAAGAATTGCTGCAAACCCAGATAATATCAGCAACTCTTCATAGAAAGATTTATAATTATCTTGCATATAACCTAGGTGGGTATAACCCTGGTTACCTGAGCTGTATCAGCTATGTGTTGGTCATAACCTCAGATGCTAAATGCTGGAGGGCAAAAGCTGACTTATCTGACTCAGGAAAGTTTCCAGAGGATGTATCTTTACACAGTAAATTTAAGGAAAAAAATCATCCCCAAAGTAGGGCAAATCCCCCTAATAGTCAAACCTGAAATACTTCTTATTAAGTCAATTGGACCATAATTTAAGCATGCAAATAAATAAAAAGCTAAAGCTATTGATGATTTGGGGATGATCTAGAAAATAACTTTCAGCAACATTTGTAAATTAAAGATTACATTAACAGTGGCCTGAGTGATCTAGACAAACCCATGCAGTTTTAATTCAAGTTCACGGGAAGTATCATCATCCATTGCTTATTAGCACTGCATCTCTGACCTGGTTATAAAGGCTATTCCCCTTATTTTGGGGGCAGTGTAATTGCCAGTACAAAACTCTCAGTGTCTCTAATGAATAAGTTCCAGGCTCCCTACTTAACTTTGTATGTCCTCAAACAATCCACACATTACTACTTACTGAGAACACACAACTCCTTCACCCAGTCAGTTAACTTCTTTGGATATTCTGTTGCTCTCTCCCCTTCACATCACTATTCACCATCTCAACACCTGACTCTGGCTTCTCCCTGACTCTACCAAAAGAGGGGAGCCCCACAGTTGACTTACCTCAGTTAGCATACTCACCTTGCGCTCAGTCGCTAAGTTGCATCCGACTCTTTGCAACCCCTTGGACTCTAGCCCGCCAGGCTCCTCTGTCCATGGAATTTTCCAGTCAAGAATACTGGAAGTGAGTTGCCATTTCCTTCTCCAGGGTATTCACCTTACTCAGATATATTAGAAACTCCTATTGAGAACACTAACCTAAAATTACTTATGGATGGATTATACCTCAGAAGCAAAATTGGAGGCCAAGCAGATTATCCACCTAGTAATTTAAGCTTTTCTTTAGAAGATAATCCTCTACCTGAGGTAAAATCAGCACCAATGACAAGACTTTTACACTTAGTAGAATTTGTCTGTTATCCAAAGACCAGAGAGTCAACATACATACAGAGAGCAGGTATGCTTTTGGCAGGACATGTTTTGGAAGCAAAAGGGGCCTCACACCTCTGCTGGAATCTCTTTCCAACATGGACAACAAATTTAGACCTTTTAGATGCACTCCTACTTCACAAAGATTTCACAAAGACTGAGACCAAGCAAAAAGTCACCAGGCTTCCCTAGTGGCTCAAATGATAAAGAATCTGTCTGCAATGCAAGAGACCAGAGTTCGATCCCTGGATCGGGAAGATCCCCTGGAGGAGGAAATGACAATCCATGCCAGTATTCTTGCCTGGAGAATTCCATGGACAGAGGAGCCTGGCAGGCTACAGTCCATGGGATCACAAAGACTCAGGCACAGCTGAATGACAAACACTTTCTAGCAAGAAGAAAGAATATGGAAGCTGAAGAAATGCTCTAGCAGCATTTCCAAACAAGAAGACTTAACCAAGGTTATGACCTTAACTACACCCTCAAAAGATAAATCTCTGGAGAGATTCAATGAGGCATTATAGAATACCCGTTCTTAGTCCCTGGTTTGGAAAGGAAGGATGGGGAAAATCTGACTGTGCTCTTCACACAGGTAATCTCTGACGCTCCCAACGTAACCAGGAAGGGTGAGTTTTGAATTTACACTGGATCTGCTCCTGTGACTTTGGGCTTCCTTTGTGGTTCAGCTGGTAAAGAATTCGCCTGCAAAGCGGGAGACCTGGGTTTGATCCCTAGGTTGGACAGATCCCATGGAGAAGGGAAAGGCTACCCACTCCAGTATTCTGGCCTGGGGAATTCCATGGACTATATAGTCCTTGGGGTTGCAAAGAGTCGGACATGACTGAGCGACTTTCACTTGCCACTTTTGTTACTGTAAGCATATATAATGGCCTGACTCAGGGAGATAACCTGAGCTGCCCACCTGTGAGAGACTGTAAGGAAGTGAAACTCATCATTCCCCTGCCTGAGGCTTGCCATTCTAGGGGACATTTGCAAAGACTGAATGGTCTTTTTACTTTGTTTCCTCATCTCCCCCCTCATCTCTGATCCATAAAAGAAACTGGCAACCAGGCTGGACAAGATGGTTATTTTGTGGCGCTAGCCTACTATCTTCTCCCAAGTAAAGTCCTTTCCTTGTTTTAACACCTCATCTTGGATTATTGGCCTGTCATGAGGGGAGCAGAGCGAGCTTGGACCTGGTAACTCCAAAAGCACTACTTTGTGGCACCAGATGATTTCAAAGGGATATGAGCTAAATTTCTCCATGAAACTACTCAGCATGGTGCACAAAATTTGGTTACCAGCTTAAATCAACATTAATAGGGAAAGTTTTAAAAGACAGCTGGAATTATTCTCAGGTCATGTGTGGTTTGTCAACAACATAATCCTGAAAAAAGCTGTAAAAGTTGGGGGATGGCCAGGATCTGATGACTCACGGGCCCTTTGAATCCCTTTAGGTGGATTTTTCCTGCAAGTATTTTATCCTCTCTATGGAATTTGAATATGGTTTAGTTATTGTACATCTATTTTCTAGAGGAGTTGAGGCATTTCCTCGCCGAAAAGCTACAGTTCTTATAGTTTAGCTAAACAGCTATTTGATTTTGTGTTCCAACCTGGGGTATACCAAGTTTTATATCAAATAACCAAGTCCCACACTTTAGGGAAGCTATTATAAAAGAATTGTGTAACATGTTCTCTCTTACCCAAAAATGTCATACCCTTTTCTACCCATAATCTCCTGGAAAAACCAAAAGAACCAACGGCATTCTTAAATTAAAATAAACAAAATTTTCAGATATCCTTGGCCAAAAGTATTCCCAGTAAACTTATGGCCCATGCATTTAGGAATTTCACCTCTACTTTCAGCTCAGGCTTGCTGCAAGCAGATATGGCAAAATATTGCAACAGATTCATGTAGTATGCCAAGTCCTATTGCTAATAGATCAGGACTGTCTTCCTGCATCTTCTGAAATAGCCTCTTCTTCATCTTCAACCAAGAGATCTGTCTATTGGAAGATCTGTTGGAGATCTGTTGGAGGCTCTTGGACTTCATCAGAAGAAATCTTATCAAGCACTGTAAGCAACAAATAGAACAGGCCATAATTCCACATTGAAGGAGAGATCCAGAATTCCACACACAGTCAGCAAGCTACTCCATTGGGGAACTCAGACTGCAGATCATCAGGGACCCACTAAAAGCAGTAGATCTTGTGGAAGTAGACAGATGAACCAAAAGCTTTGGAACAAGCTGATGACCTCAGAAAGTAGACAGCTTCCATCCAAATGTTGAGCTGAGACCACTGCCTTGTTTCCGTGCTGTTGTTTTTTTTTTAATCTGCTTATTTATAACTATTCTTCTTATTTTCTACAGATCTCCCAGCTTTCATCTACCATAATGACCTTTTTTTTCTTTTATTTCCTCCTTATTATAATTGTAGGTCAGAATACACTCATTCTAATGCCATTCTCAAACCCTAAACTGGTCTAAATCTTACTAACTCCTAAATAAGCCATCCATCACTGGATCCCCATGATTTAAAAAAAGAAAAAAAAGGGCTTCTGGGCAATTCTGGTCTCCTGACATAAAATCATAGAACATTACAGCTGATGGCATCTCGATTTGCACCTACATGGTTAAAGAGCCTTGAACAAATCAAACTGTGACTTTGTTAGCATCCCTCTCACCCAAGACAAGCAAACTCACAAAAAATCCAAGTATCACAATTTATTGATTGGACTCAGGGTAATTCTAAATTTGATTTCAACAAACTGCATAGGGCAATAAACCAAACCTTTGCTGCCTGGAAGAGACAACCAGAAATTCAAATTCCAATCTTGTAAGTAATTCTCTTTTCCTAGGTCGCTCTATGCCAATGTGGTAAGATACCTGATCCGGTTTACCTCAGAGTAGCATCTTCTGCACTTCACAGATAATATTCCAAGACTTGTCTGGAGCAGAGACCCTAATTCTCTAAATCTCCAGCGCTGGAAACTCTAACTCAGACTTGAACTAAGAACAAGGCACACTTGACTATTCAGGCACTCTATCCTGAGGAATTACTGATTCACTGCTTATGAGAATAGTCAGAGCAATGTTTCCAACAGTAGGAATCATACAAATAAAAAAGACTGTAGGACTTCCCTGGTGGTCCAGTGGTTAAGAATCTGTCTGCCAATGCAGGGAACACAGGGTTTGATCCCTGATTAGGGTAGATTCCACATGCCACAGGGCAAATAAGCCCATGAGACACAGGTTACTGCAATGAGAAGTCCTCACACCACAGCTAGAGTGTAGCTAGAGTGAAGCCTCCACTTGCCGCAACCAGAGAAATTGCTGCACGCAGCAACAAAGACTTAACGCAGACAAAAATAGATTTTATAAAATAAGACTGTAGGAAGTATGTCACTAACTCTGGCAGAAGTTATTAACAACACCACCTCTGCCCTTGAGGGACTACAGATCAGTCACAACTCTTTGGCACAAGTAGAAACAGATAATAGCATAGCTCTGGATTCCATGTTGGCTGGTCATGGGAGCATCTACATCATCGCTGGTATTTCTTGCTGTTCTCAGATCAATGAAGCAGGTGAGATAAGCAGACTATGTGTCTTATGAAGTAATAAAGCTACTTGGCTTCCTAAGCTTGGTCCTCAGGGTCAATGGAATTTGTTCTCTGGTCCTGGATTGGGCAATTGAGATTCCTAGTTTTAAAGCATCTTACAGGTAATACTAATTTTTCTCATGTTTGTCATGGTGGCCATGATGCTGGTGTGTTGTAGTCTCTCGAGAAAGTTTTAATTGCTTCTGCTTAGTCACCCTCTTGCCAGATAATTACCATGATGATTAAAAAAAAAAAAAAAAAGTCAAGAGGATCTCTCAAAGAGAAATGTGGCTACAGAAATAATTAGACAATTCCCAAGAGGTAAAGGTCTGAAACTCAAGATCCCTGAGTTTTTTAGCTTCTGAAAAGTGACAGAACAACCAAAAGGAGGCCCGAGAGACTAACTATAGAAATGGATAATAATCAGATCATATATGACAATAGAACTCTGAACCACAACCAGTTCAGGAAGCCAAATTGCAACCTCTGCAGTAATCAGCCTTGAACAGTGAGGAACCTTGGTCACTGACTGCCAACTTCTCTATTTTTCATCCTAGCTTCCAACTCCCCGGACCAAGCAGAAAAAGCCCACTAGACTGACCATACACTCATGTGATTAAAATCCTTCACTTGTGACTACACGTGACTTTCAAGGTTTAAACTGTTCTTAGCACATTTTGTAAGTTTCTATTAAATTCATCAGCACTCTTTTCATCTCAAAGGATAGAAACCGAACACAAGATAGCTTAAGTTAAAAAAGGGAATTACTGGCTCACATAACTGGAAATAACAGGAGTGAAGTCAAATTCAGGTGTACTTGGGTTTAGGCTAATGGGATTCGAAAATGGAAAAGAAGCTAGTGTGATCTTGATGAGACCCTTTCGGCCAAAGTTTTGTTGAACTTTTCGCTAATGATATATAATTGGTATTGATGTTTCATATGCTTGTCCTGTGAATGATGATAAAGCTCAGAGAGTATTGTCTTTCTTCATGGAGAAGACCTGATAGTGCTATTTCCCTCGGAGCTTCACAACCCTAATAACAACTTTGAGCTTTAAGTCTCTCTGACTGATGATTCTGCCAGCGGGAGCCTTTGGCGGAGGAAGGCAGGCTCTGTAGGGACGAACCTTTGAGCTTTGGGAATTGTCACCTCAGAAAAGAAGCAGCTAGAGTTTCTGTAGGCTTTGAGTGGGGAATTAGGTGTTTATCTCTTGCTATATTAAATCTCCTGTAAGAAACTTAAAAAAAAAAAAATGAGAGAAGCTGCAGCTAGAAGCAAATACTGGGCTGTGGAAGAAAGTGAATTCCTGACATTCCTAGACCTTGTGACTCTTCTGATAGTCCTTATTTTGAAGGACTGTCAATGTGCAATCAAGGACTAACAATGTAAACAGGGCTCAAACAAGTCTCACTGGCCAAATGCAAATTGTGTTTTCTAGAATGCAGCCGCCCTGGCCTCAGAAGTATCTTGACTGTACAAGAAAAAGCAGCAGCTATCCCTTTGGGTTTACATGATCTCAATCATAAAGATTATGACCATATGGAGAATAAATGTGTCTGTATCACAGGACTGCTCAGAGGATTAAATTAGAGGATTTATAAAACATTTAGAACAGTCTTGGTACATATTATATTATTGTTGTTTAGTCACTAAGTCATGTCTGACTCTTTTACAACCCCCTGGACTATAGCCCTCCAGGCTCCTCCTTCCATGGGATTCTCCAGGCAAAAATACTGCGGTGGGTTGCCATTTCCTTGTTCGGGGAATCTTTCTGACCTGGGTGGAACCCACTTCTCTGGAACTGGCAGGCAGATTCTTTACCACTGAGCCACCAGGGAAACCCACATACTGCATTAGTTGAACTGATGCTTTTGAACTGTGGTGTTGGAGAAGACTCTTGAGAGTCCCTTGGACTGCAAGGAGATCCAACCAGTCCATCCTAAACGAGATCAGTCCTGGGTGTTCATTGGAAGGACTGATGTTGAAGCTGAAACTCCAATACTTTGGCCACCAGATGCCAAGAGCTGACTCACTGGAAAAGACCCTGATGCTGGGAAAGATTGAGGGCAGGAGGAGAAGGGGACGACAGAGGATGAGATGGTTGGATGGCATCACTGACTCAATGGACATGGGTTTGGGTAGACTCCAGAAGTTGGTGATGGTCAGGGAAGCCTGGCATGCTGCAGTCCATGGGGTCGCAAAGAGTCGAACACTAATGAGTGACTGAACAGAACTGAACTGTATTAGTTGAATCTAAAATGCTACCAAATTGAAGATACAGCATAATTTTATATAGAATTTCCAAGAAAAAGAATTCTTAATTAAACTATCATCTACTCCCACTTTGTAAGACACATCTCAATCTCAGAGCTGGTAAAATATGAAAAATATCTGTCCTGGAATGAATGAAGTACAGTAGCATGCTTATAACATGCTTCATTACTAATATTTTAGCACTGTGACTAGCTAAAATGTGTGTATGTATCGATAAAAATAATCATTTATCCTTTTTTACCATTTGAATCATCAATGTACTCACATTTCTAGCAATAAGAATGCTGAGAAATCAAATAGTTTGTATTAATGAATCCATAGCAAATAGGAGAGGTTGATTATTTTTTCGAAATAAAACCAAACACAAAATTTAATGAGTTTTGAAGTTCAAAACAGTGTGTGTGTGCATGTGTGTGTGTGTGTGTGTGTGTGTATATATATACATATACACGGTGGTTTAGTTGCTAAGTTGTGTCAGACTCTTGGGATCCCATGGACTGTAAGCCTGCCAGGCTCCTCTATCAATGGGATTTTCCAGGCAAGAATACTGAAGTGGATTGCCATTTCCTTCTCCGTGTGTGTGTGTATATATATATATATATATATACACACAAAGATTTTAAACATACAAGGAACATTGGTGGGGCCATACAATAACACTTGCCATCATAAAAAAGTGAATGCAAAATTAGGAGTTTTCCAAACAATTCATGCACATTTCAGAAAAGCATGTAAGCTTACATGAAAGCAAGCAGAATAGTAAGCATATTTATATCCTCAGAAAAGGATTAGCAACTGGAGAAGAATTACAAAGGAAGGGAATCGGCTAAGGTGTAGTCATCTCAAGGCTGTGGGAATGAATTTATATTGTATAAAGTAAAATTCCTGGAAACAAGTGAATACAGGCTACCAAACTTGGAAAGAGAAGAGAAACTACTATGTTTGTACAAAAGAACTTCAAGGGGAGATACAATTTATTTTCTTTTTTTACACCATTGCAACTAAAAATAAAATATAAGAGCCAAGCATAGCCAAGTGAAGAGTTTACAGCTGTTACACAGAATACAGAGCTTTGAGCAGGCTATAAAACACAATGACCTTCAGCAAAACTTGACTCCAAGCCCCTTAGAAGCAATAATTTCTTCTGTGGAAGTCTAACATGCAGCATAAGAACTGACTTTTGACCTCAAAATAACTCCAGAGCTCAGCACACTGCTTCCAGCTTCATTTACCTAAATACGTACTTGCCAGCTGACCACAGCTGAGACACTCTGCTGGATATCATTTGCAAACCACTTTTCTCACCACGATAGGAAAGTGAAAGTCCCTCAGTCATGTTCAACTCTTTGCAACCTCATGGACTACACAGTCCATGGAATTCTCTAGGCCAGAATACTGGAGTGGGTAGCCTTTCCCTTCTCCATGGGATCTTCCCAACCTAAGGATTGAACCCAGGTCTCCTACATTGCAGGCGGATTCTTTACCAGCTGAGCCACAAGGGAGGCCCAAGAATACTGGAGTGGGCACCTATCCCTTCTCCAGCAGATCTGCCTGGTCCAGGAATTGAATAAGGGTCTCCTGCATTGCAGGCAGATTCTTAACCAACTGAGCTATCAGGAAGGACGGTCCCAAAGATCAACATAATGCACATGAGATGAGATTTAGAATCAAGGGACTCATTTCTGGCATGTCATTTATTACTATGCCTTGAGCAAAGGAGCTTGTGATCCTCTGAGTTCTAATCAGAAGAAGAGAAAGATAAAACTTGCCTTCCAGAGGTCATGAGATTCTTCTCCACCTCCACTCTCCAGCTCCCATGTAAGGACCTAGTGATTTCGTTGCTCCCACCAAGAGTCATGAGACTCCCAGAAGGATCAAAACATGTATTTTTTAAGTGTTTAGGGACTGCTCTGGTGATCCAGTGATAAAGACTCCAAGCTCCCAATACAGGTGGCTGAGGTTTGATCCCTGGGTCAGGAAGATCCCCTGGAGGAGGAAAAGGCAATTGGCTCCAGTATTCTTGCCTGGAAAATTCCATGGATAGAGGAGCCTGGCAGCCTATAGTCCATGGGGTCGCAAAGAGCAGGACATGACTGAGCAACTGAGCACATACACACACACACAGGGAACTAGATCCCACATGCTGCAGCTAAGAGTTCACATGTTCCAGCGGAAGACCCCACACGCTGCCAGGAAGATCGAAGATCCTGTGTGCTGCAACTAACACCCAATGCAACCAAATAAGTAAATAAACAGTTTTAAAAAGAAGTGCTTATAGGACTTCCCTGGTGGTACAGTGGATAAGAATCTGCCTGCCAATGTGGATCCCTGGTCTGAGAAGATCCCACATGCCAAGAAGCAACTAAGCCTGTGTGCCACAACTATTGAGCCCTCACTCTAGAGCCCCTGCTCTGCAACAAGAGAAGCCACTGCCATGTGCAGCCCGTGCACTGCAACTAGAGAAAGCCCACGCCCAGCAATGGAGACCCAGTGCAATCAAAAATAGAAACAACAAATAAATACATAATTTTTTAAAAAGTGTCTATACATATTTTAAGTTGTAAAAGTGCTTTGCAAATGTAACAAATGAATTATTATTAGTGCTACCTCCATCACTCTTATTAGTAATAAGAGTGATACTCTTATAACTATGCTACTGCAGAGCCGGCAAAGAAGCAGTCACCTTATCCCTGTATTGTGAACTTGGGACAGAATTCTGTACAAAAATGATCATAATAAGGATACATTAACATGTCTTCTTAAAAAAACTAAACTCTGTTTCAAGACAAAACTTGCACTACATTTTCTATTAAAACATCTGAAGAAATGCCAGAACTTTTAAGTCAGATAGACAGGGATTTCAACCTGAGTTTAATATCTTAACTAGCTGTGCAAGAGTGGACAGGTTACTTAATCTTTCTGAGTTCAGGAAGCCCCACCTCCCAAGTTCATTGTGGGTGTTCCATTACGTAAACTGCCTAGGTCAATACATTATAACTTCCTCCTTCTGCTTTTAAATATTTTATCTTTTTGCTCTTTACACATTGTAGGGAGCTTTGGAAGAGCTCAAGGGGTTACAGGCGATGATTTATAAATCGATAATAGCATGTATTTCACTCTTTCTATGTATCAGGCACACTGTTAAGTCTTTACATGGCAGTTTCCATTTAATCCTTGCATAACCCCACAGTAGTTTCTTATTGTTACTGTAACAAATACCCACAATTTACTGGCTTAAGCCTCTTCTCCCACGGTTCTGGAAATTGGAAATCTAAAAATAGGTCTGCAGAGCCCCACTCCTTCTGGAGTCTCTAGAGAGATCCATTTCCTCCCCTTTTCCAGCTTCTAGAGAACAATCACCTGCCTTGGGTCATGGCATCACTTTGACCTCTGCTTCTCTTGTCACATCACCTCTCACTTTCCCGCCTCCCTCTTTCCTAGATAAAGACCTTTATGAAGACACTGCCCATGATAATCTGCCCATCTCAAGATTCTTCAGCAGCAACTTCAACCCTTTATTGTGTACCCAGAAGTAATGCTGCCATTTGATATGAACAGATATGTTTCATTGTGGGCAAGCATATTACATGGATTGCGGTGACCACACCATCAATAAGAATCAGACAGGAATTCACTTTGTGCATTTTCTTGAGCCCAACAGCCATATTAATTACCTACCATTAAAATGATCACCTAAAGATAAACTAGTAGATAGTTGGCACTGTACTAGGTGTTACACAGAATTAAACAAAGACCCAGTTCTGTCTCCCAGAGGGAATTTTCAAGAGGAATAGCATACACGTACAGAAGTATAGGTGTCAAACTGAAGGCCAGTGGGAACTGCTGCACCAACTGGGAAGGACAATTAGCACATTCATTAATTTGGAATTGTCTTGTGGGTCTTTTGTAATCAAGTTGGTGACTTACCTCAGTTACTCTCTTAATTACAACTACTTTAGTGAGAGGATTGAGGTTGGACATTTGATTTAAATTTTTAAAATGTGGAGTTTAACCCTACTTGTAGGAATTCAAGCAATGATGACCACCATAGATATAACATATATTTGCTCAAGAGAATAACTAAAGTTTTCCCCACTAGAAATTGTTGAAAATACTTCACCATGACTGGAGTTTAGAGGAACATATAACCATGTTTCCTAATAATGAGTTTGTTAACATTAACTGTTTTCATTGTTTGCTTTTGTCACATTTTAAAGTGCATTCTTTCTGGTGAAAATGTTGATGCTATTTATATGTTGTTGTTTAGTCAGTAAGTCGTGTCTGACTCTTTTGTGACTCCATGGATGTAGCCTGCCAGGTTTCTCTGTCCATGGACTTCTCCAGGCAAGAATACTGGAGTGGGTTGCCATTTCCTTTCCTTCTCCAGGGGATCATCCCAGGGATCGTCTCCAGCTTGGAAGGCGGATTCTTTACCACTGAGCCACCTGGGAAGCCCTATTTACATGCTGAGGGGAGGAATACTGGAGGGGAAACAAAAGCAAACACAGCAATTTGAGGTTTCAGCAACTGTGGGGCCTCAGGAAAAGGGAATAATTGCAGAAGAAGAAGAGAAAGGAAAGAGAAAAACAAGAAGGAAGTAGAGAGAAGGGACTGTGTGTGGAAAGGAGTAGAAGGAAACAGAGCAGCAGTAACCACCAGCTTCTATCAGTGAGGATAAAGGGATTACAATTTCACTCCTCTTTGAGCACTTTTTTTTTTAATTCAGAAGGAGCTAGAATGAGACACTTTTAGGTGCTGAGGACCTGAAACTGTTATTACGGAGGTGTGTGAGGGCTCCTCTGTCCATGGAATTCTCTAGGCAAGAATACTGGAGTGGGTTGCCATGCCCTCCTCCAGGGGATCTTTCTGACCCAGGGACTGAATCTTTGTCTCCTGCAGGCAGATTCTTTACCACTAGCGCCACCTGGGAAGCCCTGATAGACACCTATTTGTCACTGCTGATGAAAGCTACTGACATCTCTCTGGCTCCTAATGTTAGGATGAGAGTAGTTTGGAAAGGAGAGCAGAAAGGAAAGAAGGGAGAAAGGGAGAGGAAGGAGAGAGGGATAGAGGAAGAAAAGGGCTCTGTCTTGCTGGGGCTGCTGGCTGGGTTCTGAGCTGGCTGAGTAGCCTTTGGCCTTTGGAGAACAACTTGAATCACAGCTCCTGTGCCAGTTTCTGGACCATTCAGATTGCATGTCCAAATCTGGAAGTGCATGATATATATGCAGGTGTGGGTGAAATGTGCTTTTGACCTGGGGCTCTGAAACCATGTGTCACTCAGGGAGACAGGAAACTGAACCTCGGACCAGGGAGAGAAACGGAGCTCCCAGTCCTGTGGGCGCCTGTCAATGTCAACAGGCTGCCCTGTTTTCCCTGGCAGTGCTACATTGAGTGGCTTTGAAGAGGTACCCTACCTCAAGGGTGAGAGGGATCAGAGAAAGCCACATGTGAAAAACAGTAAGTTCTCCATCCGTATTCAGTACAAATAATGTGGTCATTATTTGTTCATCTGGTCAAATTTGAAGCTTCACTGTCTCTGTGGCTTGCTTCTCCAGTTGGTCCATTTGTGGTTTTGAAAAGAATCAATGCCCCAATTCAACTCCACCATGAGCCTGCTGTTTATCTCCATCCCACACTGCAATTTTATATGTGCAATTCAATTAAGATATTTATGTCTGGGAAAATTTTTGCTCAACTCTTCATAGAGTTCAGTAGTAAAATATTGCCTATTGAAACACAGAGAAGTGAGATAAACAGTTTTACTTTGGGTGATGACCTCTTGTATCTTGCCAGATCTTAAATGTCTTTCAGTCTCTTCTCTCTATGAGTAGGATGAACTGTTCCAGGAGCACTAGCTAATGGCCCATCAGCTCCACCTAATTTTCTTTGAGAAGATTTATCTTTATTTATGTCAGTACAGTCAACTGTGGAAACAGTGTCAGACTTTATTTTTTTTGGGCTCCAAAATCACTGCAGATGGTGACTGCAGCCAGGAAATTAAAAGACGCTTACTCCTTGGAAGGAAAGTTATGACCAACCTAGATAGCCTATTCAAAAGCAGAGACATTACTTTGCCAACAAAGGTCGGTCTAGTCAAGGCTATGGTTTTTCCTATGGTCATGTATGGATGTGAGAGTTGGACTATAAAGAAAGCTGAGCGCCAAAGAATTGATGGTTTTGAACTGTGGTGTTGGAGAAGACTCTTGAGAGTCCCTTGGACTGCAAGGAAATCCAACCAGTCCATTCTGAAGGAGATCAGCCCTGGGATTTCTTTGGAAGGAATGATGCTAAAGCTGAAACTCCAGTACTTTGGCCACCTCATGTGAAGAGCTGACTCATTGGAAAAGTCTCTGATGCTGGGAGGGATTGGGGGCAGGAGGAGAAGGGGACAACAGAGGATGAGATGGCTGGATGGCATCACCAACTCAATGGACGTGAGTCTGCGTGAACTCCGGGAGTTGGTGATGGACAGGGAGGCCTGGTGTGCTGCAATTCATGGGGTCGCAAAGAGTCGGACATGACTGAGCAACTGAACTGAACAGGCAACTTGCAGCAGTACACTTACGGCTTGTAAAGCATTCTTCTCTTTAGTTCCATTCACATGAGTGAAGAGCAAAACGCTACCATTTTCCTCACATGTGTCACTGCCCCCAAATGAAATATTCATTAAGTATTCTAAGAAGCTTTTTTTTTTTTTTGGTAAGAGTTTCAAAGTTTATTTCACCGTTCTTTAAGCAGTTACATACAAGTCCAATGGGACAGACAACTGGACCCCAAGGCCTTCCTGGATCCTTATAATATGATTCAGAGGGACAAGACAGATTCTGTCCCAAATCAACCCAATTAATTACGCACACCTTGCTGCTCAGCCTCTACACAAAAGCCTGCATAAAAACATTTTAAATAACCAACAGACGGGTTGACTTGCAGTCTGAGTCCTGGCTTATCGAATAGCATTCAAGGGTTAGGCTGTAAGTAAACACCATTATGGCTGACTAATTTAAACTACCATTCATTATAACACCAACCAGGTTAAATAATTCTGTTTTATTGTCCTTCCCCCTTTGGGTTGGGGATCAGATTCTTCCTTTTCTGCAGGTAATTTTTCTGACTAAAATCTTAAGTGTTTTTTACTGTCTCTTAACCAGCTGTACCCAAGACTCCCTTTTGTAAACAGACTGAGGACTTGGACCTTTGTAAGCCAGCTCTTTCCCATTCATTTTGCTGTTGTTTAGTCACTCATTCATGTCCAGCTCTTTATGACCCTATGAACTGTCACATAGTTCATAGGAGCCTGCCAGGCTCCTCTATTCATGGGATTTACCAGGCAAGAATCCTGGAGAAGGTTGCCATTTCCTTCTCCATGAAGTTGTTTTTACAGACAAAAATCCAATAATGAATAAAATTTTCACAGAAGATTTTTTCGTTTCTGTTTTTTCACTTGCTTTTGTTCTTGGCCACACCACACTGCTTGTGGGTTCTTAGTTCCCTGACCAGGGACTGAACCCATGCCTCCTGCAGTGGAAGCACAGAGTCCTAACCATTGAACCACCAGGGAATTTCCTGCAGGAGAGTTAAAAACTTTTTTTTTCTTTTGTTTTTACATTTGTTGATCTCTGATCAGGAGCAAGAGCTTTTCGATCTAAATATTGTCTTGGTCCTCTGAGCCTACTCACAAATGAGCTGGCTGTTGCGAGAAGTTCTCCAAGGGCTGCTGAGGGGCAGGGGGTGCTTGGCTCTTTCTCTGGGGCAGAAAAAGAACCTTCCCTGTGACTCTTCTCCATTCATTTTGTCTTCTCAGAAAGTTTTCTAGAAATAAACTCATACGGTATGAGTTTTGAGGCCTACAATGGGCCCAACTACCACTCTTGGTACCAACTTTCTAAGGTGAATAATATCCCAATTTTACTTTTAAGTGATACATTCAGACCTCACCAGTCTTTGATTGTAAACAGGGTTTGGGCTTTAAACCTTCCAGTGAGGCTGCTCTGAAGTCCTTCTGACGAAAGAGTAACCGGCAACTGTCTTGACCCGGGGGTGCAGCTCCTGTGCCTCCACCTCACCCCCCGTGAAGTCACCAATACAGGCTACTGCTGCAGCTCAGGCCCCAGAGGAGCTTCAGTGGGGAGGAGAGAGAAGGAGAGGAAAGGCGAAGAACCAAGGAAAGGAAGGGTCCCTGTCACTGAGCGTTCACATGTGTCGGGCGACAGGCTATATACTCTGCCTGAATTATCCATTTGTCCTCACAACAGCCCTATGAAATAAATCCTATTATTATCTCCCTTTTATGGGATGAAGGAGGACAAGGGGCCTCTGAGAGGCTAAGGGACACATTTGGCTTGCAGGTGGCAGGCAGCTGTCACACATGTAGCTTTGTCTCCTCCCATGCACTCTAACTGCTGGGCTAGAGCTAGAATTACTACATTCTCTATAAATTATAGTAATAGATTTACTGCCAAATATGTGCTCTTAAAAATGAACATGTTTTATTAATTCTGCCACAGAACAGTAAAAGCCCATACAAATCCTCAGTGGCTCAGCAGTGAAGAATCCGCCTGCAATGCAGGAGGTATGGGTTCTATCCCTGTTAGGAAGATCCCCTGAAGGAAATGGCAACCACTCCAGTATTTTTGCCTGGGAAATCCCATGGACAGAGGGGCCTGGCAGGCTCTACAGTCCGTGGGGTTACAAAAGAGCTGGACATGGCTTAGCAACTAAACAACAACAGCAAATGCAAATCCTGTTCAGCATGATTGTGCTAGTCTCTTCAGGCTGTCGTAACAGAATACTACATATATTTATTTCTCACAGTTCTAGAGAGGAGGGAAGCCCAGAATCAGGGTGCTGGCTCATTTGGTCTCGTGTGAGAGCCTGCTTCCTGAATCATAGATGGCAGAGAGAAAGAGAGGGGGTGGGGAGGGGAGCTCTTTTGGTCTCTTCTTATAAGGTCACTAATCTCATCATTAAAGCTTTACTCCCATGACCTAATGACTTCCCAAAGGCCCCATTTCCAAATACCATGGAGGATTGGGGCAGCTTCAACTTATGAATTTTTGGAGGACACATTCAGTCCACAACAACAACGAACATAGAAAACCATTCAATAAGAGGTGTGTGTGTTTTCTTTCACATCAGAACTATTTGTCCTGTATATTCTTATAGTATGTTATTAAATACTTTAAATGCTATAGAAATGAATTGGTTCTCAGTTGATCACATGCCATGGTCTCCCCATTACATCTGGGTTTCTGCCTATTGTCCTGGTGGAGTTATTAATAACACCTCATTTTACTGTCAAATATGTCCTAGTTTGGGTAATAAATTATATGATCAACACCTTTATTATCAATATTTCAAAGACATATTTGCACTTTGGAAAGCTTTGTAATTTTTGAAGCTGTGTGATAGGTATGCATTTAACTCCCATAATAAAAAATCTCAAATACACATATTTATAGCTATTGTTTTCTAGTTATGGTTTAAACATATATGAAGTAGTAATTTATTTTTGTTCAAGCAATTGTCTCTCTTTCAAATATAAAAATATCATCAATGGGGCAATAACTTGGAGTTCTGTTTTCAAGTATAAAAGTGTGTTCTTGAAGAGTTGTTATAACTGAAAAGCATACAAGTTGAATTATTATAAGTGAAAGGTTTTTGAATGAATGAGGAGTATTTATTACATTAAAAGACTAGAGGGAATTCTGTCACTCAAAAAATCTCTTTGAGGGAATACCCTGGTGGGCCGATGGTTAAGATGCTATACTTTCACAGTTAAGAACACAGGTTCAATCCCTGGGTGGGGAACTAAGATCCCATAAGCCACGTGGTATGGCAAAAAAAAAAAAAAGAATCTCTTTGTAAAAGGATCATTAATGTCCTTATTTTCCTTCTGTGCAAATAAACACATGCACTTCATATAGTCCTGGGACCAACATAGTTCACACAGTTTTCTCATCTGTAAAAGAAGAAAAATACTACTACCTTTACCTAGAAAGTTGTGAGGGTGAATTTTTTAATTTCATGTGAAGAATTCAGCTCCTTGTCTGGCACAGAGCAAGAAGTCGGTAAATGTTACTCTTTTTATCAGCTATTGCCAACGCTGTTCTTTATGGAGAAGTGATGTATTATATTAAGTAAAGTGTTAAATAACAGTAGTAACAAAACACTCTTGGACCTCATGACTTTTTATTACCCTACGGATTTTTTTGTAATTGAAAACAGAGAATGAATATATTTAATGTCCCCAAGTGGGCAGTGTTGGGGCAAAAATTGTATCAAAAAGATATTAATAGTTAAACAAATTTTGCAGCCTCCCATTAATTCATGCAGCCAGCCAGCCAGTCAGGAAGTATTTATTGGATGCCAGTGCGTGCAAGCCAGGACCTGCACCACTGGACGTGGCAGAGCTCGTGACATGTGGGTAGGTGATTCTGGAGCACCAGTAACGGTCACGATATTATAATCTTTGCTTTGGTGGAATTAAGAAATCCCGGTTCAATTATAATTCTTCTCAGTAATCAGTACTATACCTTTCCACCCTGGATAAGTGATTTTCCACAGGCTTTAGCAAGGAGCAAAGATGTTTCTGATGTGCTTTTCACTTGTACATTTTCTATGCCTGGAGGCTTAATACAGCCTATGAAAAATCGCTCTTTCGTTCTTTTCATTCTCTCTCAAAGCTTCAAGCCTCGGGGCCCTTGAAATAAATCAATACTGAATTCATTGACTTGGGCATTCCAACAGAACAAAAGGAACTTCAGAGACCAGACAAACCATTAAAAACATTTGGAATTTCTTTTTCCCCAAAGTGCCTCCTTTTTTCCTTATTGGAATAGCAACAGTTAACAGTATTCTCGAAGCAGGATGGCCATTGTTTTGCCTGCAAACAAACTAAAAACCTTGTCAATCATCACCTTCCCAAATTCATTTTATAAGTAACAAATTACCATTTAAACAATAACCATGAATTTTAAAAAGAGTGTAACAATAAAATGCATGACTTTATATAACCTGCTTTCACCCTACTTTATAAATAGTTTTCAAACAACATATGTATTCAAGTGTATTTCTGGGTCATCAATATATTTAATAAGCTTTCCTGAATATGCAAAATAAACACTTTGACCTATTTCTGGAAAGCTTAGAGCATTGCAGAAAGGAGGATCAGGAGACAATAAGCCAACACCTGTGATATTATAGATCCAATAGCTTTGGGGGTGCTAAATATTCTCTTTTGGTTTCTAGATCAATAAACAGCAGGAAGCTCTGGCTTCTGTCTATTAGCATGCTTTTAGTTGTAAGAAAGGTCAATTCTATTAATAATCAGTTAACAATAACTAGAACTACTTAACAATAAAATAACTAATTTAGAGATAGGGCAGCCTGAATTTAGCAGCTCAGATATCAGCTGTGTGATATCTGAAGAACCCATTTACAGAGACAACCAAAATGTCACACTTTTCCCTCTACACACTCATTTCTTTTCTAGAATCTTACTGTCAAAATACATACAATCCCTCAGTGTTACATCTGTCTAGAACTGAGCCTACCAATAGACTATGATTTCCAATAAACCCTCAAACCCTGTAACCTCAAATATCTCACTCATTAATCTATTATTCTTTAGAATAATACTGCCTTCACAATACCTTGCTCAAAGATATTCTGTGTAGTAATGGGAGCAAAGAATTTGGTATCAGAGGATTAATGCTGCTACCCCACATAATTATGAGACTTGTGCATGCTAAGTCGCATCAGTTGTGTTCTACTCTGTGTGACCCCACGGAGCCCGCCAGGCTCCTCTGTCCATGGGATTCTCCAGGCAAGAATACTGGAGTGGGTTGCCATGCCCTCCTCCAGGGAATCTTCCTGATTCAAGGATTGAACCTGTGCCTCTTACGTCTCCTACATCGACAGGCAGGTTCTTTACTACTAGAGCCATCTGCAGAGCCCTATGAGACTTATGACAAGCTATTAATTCAATGATTTTGTTTCCTAATCTGTAAAGTGGAGGTTACAAATATTGTGTTCCTAAGACTTTATGAAGAGTATCTAACAAAACTCCACAGCAAACACGTTACAGGATGATAATGTGTTAAGCGATTTTCTTGCGCGTCTGCAGCAAGCCATTCATGTACCTCTTGCATGTGGCCACTTTGGTGCTACTCTGGCAGAGTAAGGTAGCCAAAACAAAGATGACAGCACTCCCAAAGTCTATGATACTAAATCAAAAGGTATCACTTATATGTGGAATCTGAAAAAGCATACAAATGAACTTACAAAACAGAAATAGAGAGATTTCCCTGATGGTTCAGTGGCTAAGACTTTGTATTCCCAATGTAAGGGGCCCAGGTTTGATCCCTGGTTTAGGAACTAGATCCCACAGGCACAACTAAGAGTTCACATGTAGCAACTAAGATCTTGTATGCTGCAATGAAGATCAAAGATTCCATGTGCCACGGCTAACACCCAGCACATCCAAACAAATAAAAATAAAATATTAAAAAAAAAAAAACAGAAATAGACCCACAGACATAGAAAACAAACTTACAGTTACCAAAGGGAAAAGGATAGGGAAGGGGTAAATTAGAAGGATGGGATTAACATATACACTTGACTCCAGTATTTTGGCCACCTCATGCGAAGAGTTGACTCATTGGAAAAGACTCTGATGCTGGGAGGGATTGGGGGCAGGAGGAGAAGGGGATGACGGAGGATGAGATGGCTGGATGGCATCACTGACTCGATGGACGTGAGTCTGAGTGAATTCCTGGAGTTGGTGATGGACAGGGAGGCCGGGCATGCTGCGATTCATGGGGTCACAAAGAGTCGGACAGGACTGAGCGACTTAACTGAACTGAACTGATATATGAAATAGATAAAATAGCCAACAATCAGTTCACTTCAGGTCAGTTGCTCAGTCATTTCCAACTCTTAGCAACGCCATGGACTGCAGCACTCAAGTCTTCCCTATCCATCACCAACTTCCAGAGCCTACTCAAACTCATGTCCATCTTGTCGGGGATGCCATCCAACCATCTCATCCTCTGTCAACTCTTTCTCCTCCTGCATTCAATCCTTCCCAGCATTAGGGTCTTTTCAAAGGAGTCGATCCTTCCAATGAATATTCAGGACTGATTTCCTTTAGGATGGACTGGTTGGATCTCCTTGCAGTCCAAGGGACTCAAGAGTCTTCTCCAACACCATGGTTCAAAACCATCAATTCTTCAGCTCTCAGCTTTCTTTATAGTCCAACTTTCACATCCATACATGACTACTGGAAAAACCATTGCTCTAACTAGATGGACCTTCATTGGCAAAGTAAGGTCTCTGCTTTTAATATGCTGTCTATGTTGGTCATAGCTTTTCTCCCAGGGAGCAAGCATCTTTTAATTTCATGGCTGCAGTCACCATCTGCAGCAATTTTTGAACCCCCAAAAATAAAGTCTCTCACTATTTCCATTGTTTCCCCATCTCTTTGCCATGAAATGATGGGGCCAGATGCCATGATCTTAGTTTTCTGAACGCTGAGTTTTAAGCCAACTTTTTCACTCTCCTCTTTCACTATTATCAAGTGGCTCTTTAGTTCCCCTTCACTTTCTGCCATAAGGGTGGTGTCATCTGCATATCTGAGGTTATTGATACTTCTCCTGGCAATCTTGATTCCAGCTTGTGCTTCATGCAGCCCAGCATTTTGCATGATGTACTCTGCATATTATTTAAATAAGCAAGGTGACAATATATAGCGCCTGTATAACACAGAGAACTATACTCGATATTTTGTAATAACCTATAAGGGGAAAGAATCTTAAAAGTAATAGGTACATATGTATGTATAACTGAATCACTGTGCTCTAAACCTGAAGCTAATATGACACTGTAAATTACTATACTTTAATTTAAAAAAAAAAGCTCAAATTATTTACTAGCTGATCTTCATGAAAAAGCTTGCCAAACCCTGAGCTGGAGAAGAAAGGTTTTAATACCAGAGATGTAGCTTCACAAGGAGTCTTGTTTTTCTAGGTCATTTCTGGATCATGGGAAAATAGGAAGAACAATTTAGGAACATCCGTATTTTTACCCAAAACTTGTCTGTCAGAGCTAGTCCTTCCAATGATCATTCAAGGTTGATTTCCTTTAGGATTGACTGGTTGGATCTCCTTGCTCTCCAGGGGATTCTCAAGCGTCTTCTCCAGCACCACAGTTTGAAAGCATCAATTCTTCGGCCCTCCTCAGGTAACTGAAGGGGGTTTATTTTCCAAGGTGTGAATTTAGGAACTGGGGCTCACTGTGGGAAGGGGATAAGGGGAGGGAACAGTTGCCAGGATCATGGAGAAGAGGACTCTGTACAGTTAGTGGCCCTGAGAAAAAGGGGACTTCCCGTCTGAGGAACACAATCAACCCGACAAGATCTCTCAGGAAGGGAAGAAGCGGGTTAACAACCCGACTTTGCTTGCTTTCCCTCTTCCATCATTTTTTCTTACTGGGACTTCTCCCTGACTGAACCCAACCAGGGTGACAGATGACTTGAGAATAGCTCATTGAGTCCATACCACACAGGCACCAAGCAAGAGAGCAGAGTGGACATGCAATTTTTTTTTTTTGCCACTTTATTCTTTTTAATTGAACTCTATTTGCTTTACAGAATTTTGTGGTTTTCAGTCATACATCAACAAGAATCAGCCATAGGTACACCCATGCCTCCTCCTCATCCCACCTTTCTATGTTGTCACAGAGCCCCAGTCTGAGTTCCCTGAATCATACAGCAAATTCCCATTGGCTCTCTATTTTACATATGGTAATGTATGTTGCCATGTTACTCTCTCCATACATCCCACCCTCTCCCTCCACCCCTCCCCCCTTGGCCTTAGGTCTGTTTTCTGTGTGGTTCAGTTCAGTTCAGTAGCCCAGTCATGTCCAACTCTTTGCGACCTCATGGACTGCAGCATGCCAGGCCACCCTATTCATCACCAACTCCCAGAGCTCACTCAAACTCATGTCCATTGAGTCAGTGTTGCCATCCAGTCATCTCATCCCCTGTCCTCCCCTTCTCCTCCCACCTTCAATCTTTCCCAGCATCATGGTATTTTCAAATGAGTCAGTTCTTCGCATCAGGTGGCCAAAGTATTGGAGTTTCAGCTTCAACATCAGTCCTTCCAATTAATATTCAGGTCTGATTTCCTTTAGGATGATCTGGTTGGATCTCCTTGCTATCCAAGAGACTCTCAAGAGTCTTCTCCAACACCACAGTTCAAAACCATCAATTCTTCGGCGCTCAACTTTATAGTCCAACTTTCACATCCATACATGACTACTGGAAAAACCATAGCTTTGACTAGACAGACCTTTGCTGGCAAAGTAAGGTCTCTGCTTTTTAATATGCTGTCTAGGTTGGTCATAGCTCTCTCCCAAGGAGCAAGCATCTTTTAATTTCATGGCTGCAGTTACCATCTGCAGCGATTTTGGAGCCCCAAAAATAAAGTCTCTCACTGTTTCCATTGTTTCCCCATCTATTTGCCATGAAGTGATGGGACTGGATGCCATAATCTTAGTTTTCTGAACGTTGAGTTTTAAGCCAACTTTTTCACTCTCCTCTGAATTTCATTTTTATCAAGAGGTTCTTTAGTTCTTCTTCGCTTTCTGTGTGGAGACGTGCATTTTAAAGAAACTTTTTACCCATGCATTTTACATGAAAAATATTTATGTATTTATTTTTCGTTGTGCTGGGTCTTCACTGCTGCACAGGCTTTTCTCTAGTTATGGCAAGCAGGGGCTACTCTCTCGTTGTGGTGCACTGGCTTCTAATCGCAGTGGTTTCTCTTGTTGCAGAGCATGATCTCTAGGGTGCACAGGCTTCAGTATTTGTGGTGGAAGGGGGCTCAGTAGTTGTGGTTCCTAGGCGCTAGAGCACAGGCTCAATAGTTGTGACACACAGGCTTAGTTGCTCTGTGGCACATGGGATCTTCCCAGATCAGGGGTTGAACTTGTTTCTCCTGCATTGGCAAGTGGGTTTTTGTTTTTTTTTTTTAACCACTGAGTCACCAGAGAAGGCCCCCATACATTTAAATTTCATCTAGTCATATAAAGTTATATAATTGTAATTTTATATCAAGCTTCCACATTTTAATATTTTATCTAATTGGCTTCCAGCATCATTTTCATTCTAACTGCTTGTACTTTACTTGATTTTATTTTTAATATATATTTTTTCCAGATTAAAAAATTTGTGGTTAATATAAAAGTTAAAATTTTACTGAAGTATATGATGTAGAAACTAAACGTCCCCAAACCCCTCAGCAAGGATAATCATTGTTAATAATTGGTATATTCAATAAGATTTGAGTGAATGTATACATAAAACTACCGCACAATTGCACTCATCTCACATGCTAGTAAAGTAATGTTCAAAATTCTCCAAGCCAAGCTTCAGCAGTATGTAAACTGTGAACTTCCTGATGTTCAAGCTGGTTTTAGAAAAGGCAGAGGAACCAGAGATCAAATTGCCAACATCCACTGGATCATGGAAAAAGCAAGAGAGTTCCAGAAAAACATCTATTTCTGCTTTATTGACTATGCCAAAGCCTTTGACTGTGTGGATCACAATAAACTGTGGAAAATTCTGAAAGAGATGGGAATGTCAGACCACCTGACCTGCCTCTTGAGAAACCTGTATGCGGGTCAGGAAACAACAGTTAGAACTGGACACGGAACAGCAGACTGGTTCCAAATTGAGAAAGGAGTACGTCAAGGCTGTATATTGTCACCCTGCTTATTTAACTTATATGCAGAGTACATCATGAGAAACGCTGGACTGGAAGAAGCACGAGCTGGAATCAAGATTTCCGGGAGAAATATCAATAACCTCAGATATGCAGATGACACACCCTTATGGCAGAAAGTGAAGAGGAACTCAAAAGCCTCTTGATGAAAGTGAAAGTGGAGAGTGAAAAAGTTGGCTTAAAGCTCAACATTCAGAAAACAAAGATCATGGCATCCAGTCCCATCACTTCATGGCAAATAGATGGGGAAACAGTAGAAACAGTGGCTGACTTTATTTTTCAGGGGATCCAAAACCACTGCAGATGGTGACTGCAGCCATGAAATTAAAAAATGCTTACTCCTTGGAAGGAAAGTTATGACCAACCTAGATAGCATATTAAAAAGCAGAGACCTTACTTTGTCAACAAAGGTCTGTCTAGTCAAAGCTATGGTTTTTCCAGTAGTCATGTATGGATGTGAAATTGGACTATAAAGAAAGCTGAGCGCCGAAGAATTGATGGTTTTGAACTGTGGTGTTGGAGAAGACTGTTGAGAGTCCCTTGGACTGCAAGGAGATCCAACCAGTCCATCCTAAAGGAGATCCGTCCTGGGTGTTCATTGGTAAGATTGATGTTGAAGCTGAAACTCCAGTACTTTGGCCACCTAATGTGATTAGCTGACTCACTGGAAAAGACACTGATGCTGGGAAAGATTGAGGGCAGGAGGAGAAGGGGATGATAGAGGATGAGATGGTTGGATGGCATCACCAACTCAACGGACATGGGTTTGGGTGGACTCCAGGAGTTGGTGATGGACAGGGAGGCTTGGTGTGCTGCGGTTCATGGGGTCGCAAAGAGTTGGACATGACTGAGTGACTGAACTGAACTGATACATATATATATATAAATATTTTATTGATATTAGTAGTAAGAGAAATGGTACTTGACTTTATACACCATTTTTAAAGTTGCCCTTTTTCTCAGTTAATAATGACTTGGGAAATAAAACAAGATATCAAAAAGATATCTGGGAGCTCCCTGGTGGCTTAGTGGTTAAGATGGCAGCCTTTCACTGCCATGGCTGGGTTTAATCCCTGGCCAGGGAACCAAGATCCTGTAAGCCATGCATTGCAACAGAAAAAAAAAGATAATTGCACTCCCACGTTTATTGCAAGAATATTCACAAGACCTAGAAACAACCTCAATGTTCCTCAATGGATGAATGAATAAAGAAACGGTGATATATATATATGTGTGTGTGTGTGTGTGTGTGTGTGAGAGAGAGAGAGAGAGAGAGAGAGAGAGAGAGAATCCAAAAAAGTTGAACTTGTGGAAACTTGTAGAATACAATGGTAGTTAATAGAACTGAGGGTAGAGGAATTGCAGAGAGGCTGGTCAAAGTGTATAAACTTGCAATTAAAAGATGAATAAGTTCTGGAGATCTAATGCCCAGCCTTGTGATTATAGCCAACAATACTCTGTATATAACCTCAAAGTTGCTAAGAGACTAGACCTTAAATGTTCTCATCACAAAAAAGACGTGATGTGATGTGGTAGAATTGCAAGCTAAATTGCAAGCTAAAGTTATGGTGGTGGACTTCCTTGGTGGGCCAGTGGTTAAGACACTGCCTGCCAATGCAGGGAACACGGGTTTGATCCCTGGTCCAGGAAGATTCCACATACTGCAGGGCAACTAAACCTGTGCACCACAACTGCTGAGCCCACATGCCAGAGCCTGTGCTCCGCAGAAGGAGAAGCCACTGCAAAGACAAGCCTGTGCACTGCAGTGAGAGAGTAGCCTCCATTCAATGGAACTAGAGAAAACCCACGCACGGCAATGAAGACCCAGCACAGCCAAAAATAATAATATGAATTTAAAAAAATAGTCTTGAATAAAAAAACAAAGTTATGATGGTAATCATATTGTAATACATAAAAGTATCAAATTGACAAATTATATACCTTAAACTTGCACAATGTTACATGTTAGTTATATGTCAATAAAAACATATTTTGAAAAATTTCCCATGCAGTCATTCAAATATTATATATAAAACATTTTATAAGCATATAATAAGATATTTGTTGTTATTAATAATAATTGTTATATATTATATAATTACATTATAATAATTAATATTAATATATTAATGGGGCTTGACTTACATGCTATTTTTTTATCTTATATTGGAGTATAGTTGATTAGCAATTTTGTGTTAGTTTCAGTGTAGAGCAAAGTGATTCAGTTGTACATATATATGTATCTATTCTTTTTCAAATTCTTTTCTCATTCAGGTTTTTGTAGAGTCTTTAGCAGAGTTCCTGATGCTATGTAGTAGGCCCTTATTGGTTATCTATTTTAAATGCAGTAGTGTTGTACATATCATTTTGAAAGTTGCTTTTTCTTTCAGTTAAATATATATCTTAAGATTTCCAGCATTCATTCATTCATTCAAAAAATAGTAACACCTATTATGTGGCAGGCTAAAGAGGCAGCAGTGAAATAGATGATGTCCCTAATATGAATGTAGATGAGTAGAAGGGGAATAAAGAGAGCAAACAAATAAGTGATAAGTCAGGGCATATCTAGTAAGGGGGAGAGATAACAAGAGAAGTTTTATTCTTGATTGGTCATGAGAGAATCTCTTCAAGAAGATGAACTAGAGCAGATAACTGAATAATAAGGTCAGACTACCTGATGATCTGGAGAAGGGCTTTCCAGGCAGAGGAAAGAGCTGGGGCTGAGTTCCAGGAATGGGAGCAAGCTTGGCTTGAACCCAGAGACCAGTGGATTTGGGATGGAGTGAGCAGGAAGGGAAGATGGTGGCTGGTGTGAGAAATCACTAGGGTCCTGGGAAGAGGTCTGTAATTTATTCTCAGGGCAACAGAAAACCATGAAAGATTGAAGCACAGATGTGATATGAATTTATCTAGGATTTCACAAGATCTGTCTGGCTGCTAAGTAGCTGGTGGACTGTTCGGGGGGCAAGAACAAAAGCAGAGTGACCAGGTAGCAGTTCACTTCAGAGAAAAGTTATAACCCAGTGAGGTTCTAGGAATATAGTGAAGTGTGGTCAGACCCAGGATATATATTGGATGGAGAACTGATGGGATATGCTGATGGACTGAACGGAGGAGGAGGGTGATGGTGAGGGAGATAAGTATCAAGAATGACTCTAGGCTTTGGACAGGAGTCATTATTTGGGTGATTGCTGGCTACATCAGCTGACAGGGAGAGACTAGGGAAGCTCTGGTTTTGAAACAAGAGGTGGAAAAAATGAAGAACTGTGATATGGAAATGTTAAGATTGAATGATCTATTAAATGTCAAAGTAGAGATGGTAGCTAGGTGTTTGAGTTCTCCAAGGAGAGGTGAGATGATTATTGGGCTTGGAGATATTGATTTAAAAGACATCAACAGGGATTTCACTGGCAGTCCAGTGGTTAAGATTCCATGCTTCCTCTGCTGGGGTTGCTGGTTCTATCCCTGGTCAGGGAACTAAGATTCCACATGCTTGTCACTTGGCCAAAAAAAAAAAAAAAAAGTCATCTACTCATGGATGCTATTTAAAGCCATGGGGATGGATGAGGTCATTTTGGAAGAGAATGCCATTGCAGAAGAGATCAGGGCCCAAAACCATGGAGCTTTCAACCGTGAAACATGGGAAAGAACAGGAAAATGATGAAGAAGAAGCAGTCATCAGAAATAACAGCAATATGTTTTATAAAGGCCTACTCAGTCAGACAGCTTCGACAGAGAAAGTAAGATGATGACCAAGAATTGCTGTAGGATTTGGCAAGACAGTGGTCAGTGGGGACCTTGATGAGGGTCAGAGAGAAATGGGGATAGAAACTTGAGTTGGGTTTCTAGAAAATGGAAGGTGCAGAAATAGAAACATCTGGGAGAGAAAAGACATGCAAAGAATTTCCTCTAAGCTCAGCAAAAGATGGATCAATTAAAAATGGACAAGTCAAGGAGGAGCATTGTTTGTGTTTTGTTTGTTTCTGAAATGATGATAATGACATCATGCTTTGCACTAACGGGAAAGTTCTAGTTGAAAGGAGAAATATGGTGATTGATGAAGGGCTTGCAGCACAGTGTTTTTGAAAATATGGGAAGGGATGAGCTGGGAGGCACAGATGAAGATATTAGGTTTAGTGAGGGGCCCTAATGGGTGCTTCCTGAATCTTTGTTGAAGGAATTTAGGTTGTGTCACAGTGTTCATTGTAAAATATAATACCGCTTTGGATATCCTTGTACATTTATCTTCATATGTTTATGCGACTTTGTTGTTGGTTAGTCTCTAAGTCCTGTCTGACTTTTTGTGACCCCATGGACTGTAGCCAGGCTCCTCTGTCCATGGGATGTCCCAGGTAAGAATATTGGAGTGGGTTGCCATTTCCTTCTCCAGGGGATCTTTCCAACTCAGGGATCAAACCCAGGTCTCCTGCATTCCAGGCAGATTATTTAACATCTGAGTCACCAGGGAAGACCAAATTTTGTCACATGTTCGATACAAGCTACTATGGTATGTTTCTAAAATATTTACCTATTTCCACTTTAAGACATCTCTTTTTTAATTTCTGCTATTTTACTTCTTAATTATTTTTTACTGAATGGCAACCCACTCCAGTATTCTTGCCTGGAGAATTCCATGGACAGAAGAGCCTGGCTGGCTACAGTCCATGGGGTTGCAAAGAGCTGCATAACTGAACAACTAACACTTTCACTTTCACTTTCACTTTATTAGGTTAAGCACTTTATAAGTACCTGCAGTAAAAATATGTTAATTGATATGGAGATTCTCTAAAAATATTTTTAAAGTGTCTTTATCATTTGTGTTTTTTTTCCCCTAAGAAATTTAGCCTGTGAAACAAACCACTTCTGAGGTGGGAAAATGTACATATGTAATTTATTGATATGTTAGATTGAGTTACTTTCAAAATATATTAAATGCTTTAAAAAAAATACTGGAATTGACTTCTTTTAGAATTAGATATCCTTGTATTGGATATTTCCTTTAACATATAGTATATTGTATAGAAAAGAGTTTCACCTAATAAAGTTGCTTTAAATAAAGTGAGTAAATAAACAAATAAAATTCATCAGATGTTGAAAAATTGCCTTCCAAAATATTTCATTTTTTAATTCCTAGAGTTGGAAATATTAGCTCTAATCATCTAATCTGTTGTTTTTCTTTGTCTCTTGCAGGTCTCATTTTAGCTATTACTGGTTTTATCTATTTAATTTCTTTCCCCTCTTTTATACTGCTACATTCCCCCTTTGTTTTCCTGTATTCCTTTGTGATGACTCATCTTTGTACTGTTTGGCCAGAATCTGGGCCTGGAAGAGTGTGAACCACACCGGGTTTACATTGTAAACAAGACACTCTCTCCCAGCTGCTCAGGCACCTGCTCCCTTGGCCTCCTATGAAAGCAAATTCTCAGGGCAGTTAGCCAGTCTCTCTCCAAAGAATTACCTCCAAGGAGACTCAGCAAACTCAAGGGTTAAGTCTCTTCAGAGCCACAAATTTCACAGTGAGGAGGACAGGTTAGATTTGCTTTAAAAGTGTTACATATTGAAAAGTTACATGGCAATTATGAAAAAAAATCTCTTGTGGGGGAATTCTCTGGTGGTCCAGTGGTTAGGACTCAGGTTCAATCCCTGGCTGGGGAATTAAAATCCCACAAGCCACACAGATGGCCAAAAAAAAAAAAGACTTCTTATGGTAAAACCTGTGGGCTCCAGTTGGATTTTCGGCCAACTGCCAATGTTAAACCACAAGACAGAAGGCAGTGATGACATAGAGGTGGATGTTGAGGAAATGGCCTGGGTTTGGTCAGGAAGCAGGTGGTAATAAACCTCAGAGACTGGCAAAGGAGGTGGCACAGAAGTTTAGCAGCCAAGTTATTGGTACCACTTCGAAACCAGCTGTTTAGGGGGATGTGGTCTGTCCTGCTCTGGTTGCTACTGATGCTATTTATGCTAATTCCTCTGCAGCCCCTGGTCGTCCCTTTTCTCCAGGTCAACTTCGGTGGAAGATCCTCCAAGCGGGTGTGAGCTCTGCCACTTCCCTGCTGCCCCACATTGCTGTCCCCTTCCCTGGTCCAGGGTCTTCCAGGCCACCCACGAGCCACTGGCTTGAGCAGGGCCAGAACTGGAAGGAGGAGGTGGTGACCAAGGAGACCCAGCTGCAGCACCCACTCTAGGCCTCTATCTGTGCAGGCAGCTCCTGGAGAACCAGAAAGGAGACCTCACTCTGCACCAGGCCAATGCCATGCTGTAACACCCGGCTGCGCCCTTAAGCTGTGTGGGAGGTGGCCCTGGTATCTATCCATCATGTCCCCTGGACATGGGGAATGACAGCACAGAGGCCCTCTGCTGCCAACGTGCCCACCTGACTTACACCATCCCTGAGGTGGGCAAGAAGGATGGTATGAAGACTGCCCGGGAGCCTAAAACTTTGTGAGCGCTGCTGTGCCAGAACCAAAGGGACCCCAGATATCATTCACAGACTACAAGCTGCTGGATTGGCTGCGGATCCACCAGATATTGTCCCCCATCCTGCACCCTCCCGCTGCCTACCCGCCTCCCCCCACCAAGCACAGCACAGAAACCGCCCCATCAACAGCGAGGATTTTTGGCACTCTCAGCAGCTGCCTGCTTCCCTTCCCCAGGACTAATCAGATTTCCAAGAGAGAGGGGAAAGAAGTTTCTCCACATGCTTCGGAGCAACTGAGCTGCAACTACTGAGCCCAGGGGCCACAATAAGGGTCTTTGCACCACAAGGAAAGATCCCTCGTGCTGCAACCAAGACAGGAGGCAGCCAAACAGAGAAAGAGACCAGATGAGAGAGTCCACGTGCTGCAGTGAAAGATCCCACATGATGCAAATAAATAAATAAACCAGAAAGATGGGTCTTTGATTATAACGCTACCCTGAAGTAAGAGTAGCCTGGACAGATAGATAACTGGCCGGGTGGGTAATCACACCCAGAGAGGAGCACTAGAGTTCAACTCTTCTTGTTCTCTGTTGTCTGAATTTTCATTCTTTTTAAGAAGCAGTTACAATTTCATGTAGCAAGTTTCCTCATTTATCTATCTTGGAGTCTATTTTGCATGGAGTTGATGGTAAAAGAAATGTCAGAAAGTAGCATTACTCAATGAAAGGGATTGGAGGAATGGTTTACAAAGAAGGCTTTGTTTTTGCTGTTTACAGGGAGGTTTGGATACAACTGCTTTAATAATTGCCCAAGCTAAAAATATTGGGTAGAGCTCTGGGGATTGGATATGGGTTGAGCCTTGTAAGATTTGATTCCCCATTTATCTCCTTAGCCTTCACAGAGGGACATAACTCTATCTTCAGACTATCTGTTAGCAAAATCAAGTCATGGTAGGGCAGGTACTTACTGGTATCTGTAGAGCATCACCAGCTCATTATCACCCAGTGGTTGAGAAGAATCAATGTCCTCATGGGGTACTCAAAGAAAACATAGTCCTCTGTGTGTGTGTGTGTATGTGTGCTGGTGCGCACGCGTGCACAGGCAGGCTCAGTCATGTCCAACTCTTTGCAGCCCCATAGACTATAGTCTACCAGGCTTCTCTGTCCATGAGATTTCTAAGGTAAGAATACTGGAGCAGTTTGCCATTTGCTACTCCAAGGGATCTTCCTATTCCAGGCATCGAACCTGCATTTTTTATATCTCCTGCATTGGCAGGTTGGTTCTTTACCACTAGGGCCACCTGGGAGGCCTTAATCAGATTTTATCAAAATCTCCTGGACCAACACAGACCAAAAGAGAGCTGAGTCCCAGCAGGTCCACTGGCCTGGGCATTTGAAGCTGGAGACTTCGAATCCAGATCAAGAGGGCCTTTCCAGAGGAAGTGATGCTTAAGGCAAGATCTGGAAGATAATTAGGCACAGAAGCAGGCAAAGAAAGATGATGTAAAAGAGAGCCAAGAGGTAAGACAGAGGGCACAGCATGTTGAAGAAACGAAAGGTGCCAGTTCAGTGTGTCTGGAGCACAGACAATAAGGGAGGAAGTGGTCAGAGGCCAGCCAGGCAGACAAAAGCCAGATTATGCAGAAACATGAAACCTGTGTCAAAGGTCTGAACTTTGTCCTCGCAGCAACAGGAAACCACTGAAAAGTTTTATGCAAAGGAGGTGAGAAGCTGAGATGTATCTTCGTAAGAAATCTTTCTGGTTGCTCTGCAATGGTAGAGGGTAGGATTGGAAAAGACAAGGCAAGAAGCTAGGAGACCCTTGGGGAACAGTCCTGATGGGAGATGACAGTAGATGGAGAGAAGTCCTTTTATCTTCAGGCACACCTCCTGGTGCCATGGAACTCCCACAGTCACACTCTCTCACTTGGTTTTCATATTTCCTGGTTGCTTAAAAAAGAAAAAAGCATTGCTCAGAGTGATCTCAAAAGAACAACAACAAAACAGAATACTCGGAGCTCACACATGTAGACAGTATGTGCTCTGTCGCTCAGGCGTGTCTAACTCTTGGCAATCTCATGGACTGTAGCCCACCAGGCTCCTCTGTCTGTAGGATTTTTCAAGCAAGAATACTGGAGTGGGTTGCCATTTCCTCCTCCAGGGGAGCTTCCTGACCCAGGGATTGAACCCACTTTTCCTGTATTGCCAAGCAGATTCTTTAACCACTGTTCCACCTGGGAAAGCTACACAAGTTACAGACAACTTAATTTTGTTTGTTGGGAGATTTTTGAGAAATGAAACATTCTCCTTTTAATTTAATTTTTTTTAATTGGCTCACCTTTATTCGATATCTGCAATATAGACAAAATTACAAAATTACTCAAAATATAGACAAGTCTGATATTGTAAGAAATTAGGAGCCATCTTTGATTCCTGGCTTTCTCTTATCCCTCATATCTAAGGAATCACCAAGTCCCATTAGACTCTGCCTTGGAAGTTTCTCACCGTCTTTCCACCTTTTTTTTTTTTTTTTTTTGCCTCCATCGTACTCTGGGTCACATCATCTTTCATTTCAAAAGCCCCAATACTGGTTTTCCATTGTCTCCTCTACAGCCAGAGGGATTCTTGTGCGTGTAAAATGATCATGCCCCTGAGGCTCCCATCATTCATTCAAAGTCCACACTGACTCCTCTTTGTCCTTGAGATAAAAAATCAGGCCTTTTTCTCCAGGTGCAAATTTTACCACTCTCTTCTTGCACTTTCTACTAAAGCTATCCTGAAAGCTTTTGTTCTTTTTATCGCTGTGCCTCAACCCCAGGATTTACAAAAGCTATTTCTTGAAATGACTTAGATTGCAGTGTACTTTCTCTTCTTCTGGTTATCTCTTATTCCTTCCCTAGCTCTCAGTCTGAACCTTAACTTCTCAGTCAGTCTTTCACAATTACCAGATTTGGCTAACACTCCTTGTCATGTTTTTATAAGTACTGCATCTATAATTGTCCTACCACAATATAATATCCATCATACATTATTCTGTTTTTTGGCCACAAACCAAGTCATGGAAGGTCTTAATTTCCTGCCCAGGGATTGAACCCAGTCCCCAGGAGTGAAAACATTGAATACTAACCACCAGAACACTAGGGAATTCCCTCCATCATTCATTGTTAATTTTTCTTCACATGAATCTCTCTCCTGACTGAGCATTCTAATCTTGTTCCCTTCACATATTTCCTGGTATTCAGAACATGAAAAACATAGTTCAAAATAAAATGAATTGTGAAACAATCCTGAAAAAGAAGAACAAAGTTCGACAACCCACACTTAACTAATTTCAAAACTTACTACAAAGCAATGATAATTAAGACAGTGTGGTAGTAACATAGGGATAAACAGACTGTTCAGAGGAACACAATTGAGAGTCTAGAAATAAATCCATTAAATGACTTTTTGACAAATGTACTAAGACTATTCAGGGGCAAATAGTCTTTTTGTTACAGAGTCCAAGCTCACTCTGCTTGCCACATGACAGGCCAATGAATCAGAGATGAGATGTTGAGGCGAAGAGTATGACCCTATTTGGAACGACGACAGACTAAGAAGATGGCAGACTAATGTTTCAAAATAGCCATCTTATCAAGGTCTGGATGCCAAGTTCTTTTATAGAACACAGGGCATGTGGTGAGGAAATAAAGTAAAAAGGTTATTAATCTTGCAAATATCTCCTGGAATGGCTAACCTTAGGGAGGGATGTGTTCATTTCTTCCTTCCTATAACCATCCACAGGTGGACAGGGTCCTGAACAAAAGCTCTTTGGTTTAATATTCAGGCAGAGGGGCAGGGTTCCCTGAGGCAGGCCATTACGTAGGGACAGCATCATTTTAGTGAGCAAAAGCAATGGAAAGCAAATGTTAAAGTAAAAGAAACAGATCAGACGTGGACTCAGTTCTTCTCTGTACCATTTTCAACAAATGGAGTTAACACAAGAAGATATCCACATGCAAAAGAATGAAGTTATACATTGTGTACAAAAATTCATTAAAAATAGATCAAAGAGCTAAACACAAGAGCTAAAACTGTAACAGAAGAAAAATATTACCTTGAATTTGGCAATGGTTCCTCATATGACACCAAAAACAAGCAACAAAAGAAAAAATAATAATTATGACTTCTTAAAAGCTAAACATTTTTGTGCTTCAAAAGACACTATCAAGAAAGTGAAAAGACAAAACACAAAATGGGAGAAGATTTTCACAGATTGTATTTCTGATAAGGAATTTGTACCTAGAATACATACATTTCAAAACTTCTTGTAACTCTATCACAAAAAAAAAAACCTAGTTGAAAACTGGCTAAAGTAACTGAAAACACATTTCCTCATAAAAGATATGAAAATGACTAATAAGCACATCAGCCTCTTGATGAAAGTGAAAAAGGAGAGTGAAAAAGTTGGCTTAAAACTCAACATTCAGAAAACTAAGATCATGGTCCCATCACTTCATGGCAAATAGATGGGGAAACAATGGAAACAGTGAGAGACTTTATTTTTTTGGCTCCAAAATCACTACAGATGGTGACTGCAGCCATGAAATTAAAAGATGTTTGCTCCTTGGAAGGAAAGTTATGACCAACCTAGACAGCATATTAAAAAGCAGAGACATTACTTTGCCAACAGAGGTCCATCTAGTCAAGACTATGGTTTTTCCAGTGGTCATGTATGGATGTGAGAGTTGGACTATAAAGAAAGCTGAGCACCGAAGAATTGATACTTTTGAACTGTGGTGTTGGAGAAGACTCTTAAGAGTTCCTTGGACTGCAAGGAGACCCAACCAGTCCATTCTAAAGGAAATCAGTTCTGAATATTCATTGGAAGGACTGATGCTGAAGCTGAAACTCCAGTACTTTGGCCACCTGATGTGAAGAAATGACTCACTGGAAAAGCCCCTGATGCTGGGAAAAATAGAAGGCAGGAGGAGAAGGGGACTACAGAGGATGAGATGGTTGGATGGCATTACTGACTCAATGGACAGGAGTTAGAGTAGATTCTGGGAGTTGGTGATGGACAGGGAAGCCTGGCGTGCTGCAGTCCATGGGGTCGCAAAGAGTCGGACATGACTGAGCAACAGAACCCAACTGAATAAGCACATGAAAAGATGCTCACTGTCATTAATACCTGGGAAATGCAAATAAAAACCATAATGATATATCATTTCACACCCACTAGGATGACTATAAGCAAAAAGACAGATAAGTATCGGTGAGGATGTGGAGAAATCAATGCCCTCGTATACTGCTGGTAGGGATGTCAAGTTGTAGAGACACTTTGCAAAACAGCCTAGCAGTTCCTCCAAAAAAGTGTAACATAGAGCTGTCATGTGATCCAGCAATCCCACTCCAAGAGAAACGAAAATACAATCACACAAATACTTGTTCATGAGTGTTCATAACAGCATTACTTCTAATAGCCAAGAAACAGCACAAATATCCATTAACTGATAAATGGATAAACAAAATTGGTATATCCATATAATAAGATATTATTTGGCCATAAAAAGAAGCTCTGATAAATACCACAATGTGAATGAGCCTTGAGGACATTACACTAAGTGTTACTGAAAGAAGCCAGTCACAAAAGACCACATATTATATGATTCTATTTACATAAAATGTCCATAATATGCAAATCTCTTAGCCTAGGGCTAAGAGAAATAGGCAGATCAGAGAGCAATGGCTCAAGGTCAGAGGGTTTGGGGGGGAATTATAAAAATATTCTAAAATTGGTTGAGGAGACAGTTGTACAACTTCATGAACCTAGTAAAAAACCATTGAAATATGCATTTTAAATATGTGAATTGCATAGTATGTGAATTATATCTCAATAGAACTGGTATAAAAATGAATTACAAGTGGGGAAATAAAAATAACTTCCAGGAAGGAGGTTGAAAGAGGTCAGAAAGGAAAGGGGAAAAGATAGGAAAAAATGAGAAAGAAGAAAAAAAATGCAAGAAATGAAAAGTTAGGAGTGAAAGAAAAAAAAATAACACGGAGAAGCAAGCTGGAAAAAAGAGAATGGGAAAATACTTGGAAGAAAACAGTTGAACGGAAGGGAGACAAATTATTTTAGTTTTTAAAGAACTGTATGGAAGGAAAGGGAATGTATTCTTCACCCCTCATCCCCCACCCCCGATATTCAGTTGGCCACTTTTTGCCACTGTCCTTTTAAACGTATTAGCTATAAATAACCACTCTTCACTGGTCAGTTGCCTTACTCTGAATGTGAAGTAGTCATGGCAGCCCACAGTGGAAATGTTTTTCTGGGCTTCAGCTTATAGCCAGAGCAATATCTCTTCAAATATCTCTTCACAGGGGACATTTGCAAAGGGTTAACATTGTCTCTGGAGAAGGAAATGGCAACCTACTCCAGTACTCTTGCCTGGAAAATCCCATGGACAGAGGAGCCTGGTGGGCTGCCTGCCGTCTATGGGGTTGCACAGAGTCGGAAACGACTGAAGTGACTTAGCAGCAGCAACAGCATTGTCTCAGTGACTGTGTCCAGACACCCTTCCAAGATTTGATTTGCTTACTTAAGACCTCAACTAGGCTCTTGGCCTCTTCTCGCCCTTCTCAAGACATCACCAAAAACATATTTGCCTCCAAGGAAAAGTACTTCATAAAAGAGAGCTCTACTCTGACAACCACTCTTTCCTCTACAACTATTCCTAACACGGCCTGTGTCGTGGATACTGCTATAAACCACCCAGATGTCCCTTCTGCACTGAAGGACTTCATTCTCAGTCGTTGGGAGTTACCCAGACTGGTTGACTTGCTCTCAGCTGTCAGCCCCCTCTAGGAATTGTCCCACCATTCCCCTTTGACAGTCCATTCCAGTGACTGGTGCACACGGGTGTATAAAGGCCTGACCTCCCCTCAGCCCAACTCCAGAAACTGAAGGCGCCATTCCAGTTTCAGAGTGCCCCACGTGGTTGACTGCGGCCTCTGGGTGATGGCACCACAGTCCCACTCCTCCCTCAGCCCAGGTCGGTTTCCTTCGCTGCCCTCCCAGGAGCAGGGGGATCCCAAGTCCACTGTCTAATGAACAGCTGTGTGCCAATCTTCATCTCAGCATCTGCTTCCCCGGAGCCCAGTCTGCAACAGTTGGTGCCAGAACTGGGGTGCTCTGAAGAAACACACTACATATGGTATATGTCCATTTACAAGAAATACCCAGAACAGACAAATCTATAGAGACTAAAAGTAGACTAGTAGTTACCTTAGGGCTGGAGGGAATGGCAGTATTGGGGTCCTGGCTAGGAGATGCAAGATTTCTTTGGGGATAATGAAATCTCTCTAAAATCAATTGTTACTATGGAGAGCAACTCTGTGAATATTCTAAAAGCCACTAAGTTGTACACTTTAAACGGGTGAATTGTGTAGTATGTAAATTACATCTCAATAAAGCTGTTAAGAAAAAAGAACTGCAAATGAATACATTTACAGACAAACCCAAACTGATAGACTTTACAGTCATCAGATTCACACTGAAAAATAATGCTGAAAGTTCTTTGGGCCAAAGGGAATTGACATGGTACATAAACTCCACCTACAGGAAGAAAAGAATGAAGAGTATGGTAAAGTATTAAATTTGGGTAAATCGTCCACCTATTTACTCCTTTAAAGTGTTAAAGGTGGGTAAATATGTCCACCTATTTACTCTTTCCTGCCCATTTACCAACCCTCTGATAAATGCACACATGCACACATACACACACACACACATATCTATATACAAACATATTCCTCTTAGTTTCTTTAGAAAATGTGAATGAATATTCTACACTACTTTTAAAATTTATCTGTTGATGAACACTGTGATTATTTAAAGTTTGGGGCCATTATGAAAAAAAAAAAACTACTAACATTCATGAATACATCTTTGTGAAGACTTTTCGTTTCTCCTGGACAAATACATAAGAGCAAGGTTGTTGGGCTGTGTAAGTGTATGTTGAACTTTATTAGAAACTGCCAAAGTGTTTGCAGTGTGTCTGTACTATTTGCAAAGCATGACGGTTCCAGGTGCTCCACATCCTCCATTGACCTTTTTAGCTATCTAGTGCTTCTGCAGTGGCATTTCACTACAGTTTTAATTTGCTTTTCCCCAACATGCAAACATTAGCTACGCTAAACATCTTTGCATATGCTTGTTGACGACCTTGTGATCCACATTTTGCCTTTGGTGGAGTGTCTATTCAAACTTGCCTTTTTAATTTAATTTTGCCATGAGCAGCAGGCATAAGGGATATTAGTTTCCCAATCAGATCAGATCAGATCAGTTGCTCAGTTGTGTCCGACTCTTTGCGACCCCATGAATCGCAGCACGCCAGGCCTCCCTGTCCATCACCAACTCCCGGAGTTCACTGAGACTCACGTCCATCGAGTCAGTGATGCCATCTAGCCATCTCATCCTCTGTCGTCCCTTTCTCCTCTTGCCCCCAGTCCCTCCCAGCATCAGAGTCTTTTCCAATGAGTCAACTCTTCGCATGAGGTGGCCAAAGTACTGGAGTTTCAGCCTCAGCATCATTCCTTCCAAAGAAATCCCAGGGCTGATCTCCTTCAGAATGGACTGGTTGGATCTCCTTGCAGTCCAAGGGACTCTTAAGAGTCTTCTCCAACACCACAGTTCAAAAGCATCAATTCTTTGGCACTCAGCTTTCTTCACAGTCCAACTCTCACATCCATACATGACAACTGGAAAAACCATAGCCTTGACTAGATGGACCTTTGTTGGCAAAGTAATGTCTCTGCTTTTGAATATGCTATCTAGGTTGCTCATAACTTTCCTTCCAAGGAGTAAGCGTCTTTTAATTTCCTGGCTGCAGTCACCATCTGCAGTGATTTTGGAGCCCAGAAAAATAAAGTCTGACACTGTTTCCACTGTTTCCCCATCTATTTCCCATGAAGTGATGGGACAAGATGCCATGATTTTTGTTTTCTGAATGTTGAGCTTTAAGCCAACTTTTTGACTCTCCACTTTCACTTTCATCAAGAGGCTTTTTAGTTCCTCTTCAAACCTTCACCTTCTGCAGTGGAAGAGTGGAATCTTTACCACTGGGCCACCAGGGAAGTCCTAGCATGCATGTTTTTGAATTAGAGTTTTATCTGGACATATGCCCAGCAGTGGGATTGATGGATCATATATGGTAATTATATCTTTATTTTCCGAGGAACCTCCATATAGTTTTCCATAGTAGCTGCACCAACTTACATTCACCAACAGTGTAGAACCATTAGGAGAATATATTTATAACCTTAGGATGATAGAGACCTCCGTAAAGAAGACAAAAAAGCCCAAAGTCACAAGAGATAAAACAAGCATATTTAACTACATAGAAGTTAAAATTTGTGAGATTTTATTATAAATATCTATATGTTGTGTTACAAATATTTCTCTCTTGCTCTTTTTTTTTTTTTTTTTTTTGGCATTTGACTGCACCTTCATTTATTTTTTTTGAACTTTTTATTTTGTATTGAGATATAGCTGATTAACAATGTTGTGCTAGTTTCAGGGGAACCTTGAAGGGACTCAGCCATATATATATGCATGTATCCATTTTCCCCAGAGCCCCCTCCCATCCAGGCTGCCACATAACATTGGGCAGAATCCCATGTGCTATACAGTAGGTCCTTGTTGGCTATGCATTTTAAACATAGCAGTGTGTACATGACTTTCCCAAAGTCCTTAACTGTCCCTTCCCCCTGTGCAACCATAAGTTTGCTAAGTCTGTGACTCTCTTTATGTTTTGTAAATAATTTCATTTGTATCATTTCCTTTTAGATTCCATATACAAGGGATGTGATACGATAGATATTTCTCTTTGTCTGACTTACTTCACTCAGTATGACACTCTCTAGGCCCATCCATGTTATTGTAAATGGCATAATTTCATTTATTTAAGGGCTGAATAATAGTCCATTGTATATATGCACCACATCTTTATCCATTCCTTTGTCCACGGACATTTTGCTTGCTTCCAGTCTTGGCTGTTGTAACCGTGTTGCAGTGAACACTGGGTGCCTGGATCCTTTGGCTGCGTGCCCAGGAGTGGGACCACAGGCTCACGCTCAAGCATGCTAAGTCGCTTCAGTTGTGTCCTGCTCTTTCGACGCTATGGACTGTAGCCCGCCAGGCTCCTCTGTCCATGCGATTTTCCAGGCAAGAATACTGGAGTGGGTTGCCATGCCCTCCTCCAGGGGATCTTCCTGACCCAGGGATTGATCCTTGTGTCTCCTGAGGCTCCGACATTGCAGGCAGATTCTATATCACTGAGCCACCAGGGAAGCCCTTCAGGCTTTTATGGTAGCTCTATTTTTAGTTTTTTAAGGAAACCCCATACTGTTCTCCATAGTGGCTCTACCAATTTACATTCCCACTAACAGTGTAGGAGGGCTCCCTTCTCTCCACATCCTCTGTAAAATTCATTGTCTGTGGATTTTTTGATGATAGCCACTCTGGCTGGTGTGAGATGGGATTTCATTGTAGTTTTGATTTGCATTTCTCTGATAATTAGTGATGTTGGGTATCTTTCATTTGCATATAGTGTCTTCTTTGGGGAAATGTCTTTTTAGGTCTTCTGCCCATTTTTGAGTGGGTTGTTTGTTTTGATGCTGTTAAATGTCATGAACTGCTTGCAAATTTTGAAGACTAATTCCTTATTAGACACATCATTTGCAAATATTTTCTCCCAATCTGTGGGTTGTCACAGTCCAATTTCAGTGCTTATGATTGGTCTTTTCATGTTTTCTATTTCTTCCTGGTTCACTCTAGGGAGATTGTACCCTTCTAAGAACTGGTCCATTTCTTCCAGGTTGTCCAATTTATTGGCATATGGCTGCTCATCACAGTCTCTTACGATCTTTGGTACTTCTGTAGGGTCAGCTGTTTCTCCTTTTTCATTTCTAATTTTATTGGTTTGAGTCCTCTTTCTTTTTTTCTTGATGAGTTTGGCTAAAGGTTTATCAATTCTGTTTATCTTTTCAAAGAGCCAGCTTTTAGTTTCATTGATCTTTGTAATTATTTTCTTTGAGAGCAGAAATAGATGAAATAGAGACAAAGAAAACAGTTTTACTATATTTAGAAATTTTCAGCAATTATATCTTCAAACAATATCCTTTCCCCCTTTTTTCTCAGCTTTCTGAAACTTCAGTTGCGTGTTAGGCAGTCTGATTGCCTCGCGAATCCCTGAGGCTCTGTTTTCTCGTAGGTGTTTTTCGATTTCTTTTTCACTGTTTCATTTTGGATGATTTCTATTGTTATATCTTTAACATCACCAATTTGTTTCTTCTCAGTGCTTAATCTTCTGATATTCCATCGAATAACACTGTTCAAGTCATGTGTTATATTTTTCATGTCTACAAATTCATTTTCAAAATACTTTTCTTTCATCATTCTGTTAATGTTTTTCTTTATATTTTTGAACATATAACAAAAATTTTTTTAAGGTTAACCTGATAATTCCATTTTTCTGTCATTTCTGAGTCTCTTTTCATTGATTTATGTACTGGCTATGTGTCATATCTCTTGCTTAATTTCATGAATGGTAATTTTTATTGCTTTGTAGACATTACGATTTTGTGTTATTGTATGCTGAATTTTGTTCTAACCCTTTAAGCAGTCTTGAGCTTTGATTTATCGTGCAGCTAAGTTGCTTGCAGACCAGTGGGCATGAGAAAGACTCCTGAGGTCTTGGGTACTGTCCTTTTCTTTCTAAAATCTTGGTGCTGGCTACATGCATGTGCTTATTTTGTAAAACTTATTGAACAATTAATGAGTTGTGCATTTTTCTGTATATATAGTATACTAACAGACATTCCATTTTAATAAATTCACTTTTTAAAAACTGTAATGGGAGGAGAGCATCTGTTCGTCTCTTTGTCTTCCACTTGACCTTCCTCAGATGATAATGGGGGGACTTCCCTGTGAATTGTGGAGAAGGCCTGGCCTCACACGGCTCAGTTTTTAATTTTTCCAGATGGCCATAGAGCAGCTGTGCTCTGGCACACTCTTCTCCCACTTCCATCTGGTAAACCTAGTACACTGCAGGCCTAGCTTGCCTCCTAGGTCTGTTCCTCTCTCCCACTACTGGTGCTCTAGCATATCAGCACCCTCAAAGGAGTACCTGAGGAAGTGAGTTTACAGAATCTCCTCCAGATAAATCATTATATGATCTAGACTTGCAACAGACTGGATTGTGGCCAAAGTTTCAAGCTATTATCCTCAATTCAGTTTTACCAATCATGGGATGGATAATTTTATCTCAGTCTGCCAGACTTTGATGTCTCACTCTTTACTGGTTTGAAACTTAGGGGTTGAAGAGAAGACTATTATATAAAACATTCTGAAAGCTCCATCAAGACCTAAAATGCAAATGAGACACTTTAATGAAAAGTGAGGCTTGATGTCTTTGACCTCTCTACATGACTAAAATTTTAATTTCATTTTAAAACATGAAATAATTATGTGTCTGTTTCTGAACCACTGGAGTTGAAATTTTATACATGGATGAGTTCCATTGACTTTGCATGCTTAATTGCTCATTAAGATGGTTACCTTGCTACATCAAATAATAGTTTTTACAACTTCGACATAAAGAGAACCTTGTTGAAGTAACTCAACAGCATTAAGTAAAAAGTGATACATTTACAAGCTACTAAGATTTTTATTTATCAAATAAAAACTGCCTATCAAGTATAAACTTCTCAAAACTATAGTCATGAAGTTCACAACATATCATTATTACAGCTGAGTGAGCTTCTCTTATAAATTGTGGTACAATATCCATATTTTTGATCTGACCTTTTCTGAACAACAGGAAAAGGGATTCTGATAGTATAAATGTCCAATTTAAACTTCTGTAACTACATTCTTAATTACTCCATTTCAATTAACATTTATTTTACAAATAACACTGCTAGAATTTTGAGATATAAAACTGAGTAAAGTATCATCTAGCTTCTTGAAAAGTTTGTAATCAGGTAGGAACTTGTCACTTATTCATTCATTCAAAAATATTATACATGCATGCATGCTAAGTCGCTTCCGTCATGTCCATCTTTTTGTGACCCGATAGACTGTAGACTGCCAGGCTCCTCTATCTATGGGATACTCCAGGCAAGAAAGCTGGAGTGGGTTGCCATGCCCTCCTCCAGGGGATGTTCCTGATCCAGGCATTGAATTCACGTTTCTTATGTCTCCTGCATTGATAGGCTGGTTCTTTACCACTAGTGCCACCTGGGAAGCCCCCAAAATATTATAAAGCACCTATATTGTCCCCTCTTCCAAGGTAAGGAGCAGTGGCTGCACTTTGCTGGAGCAGCCAGGAAGAGATATCCCACGCCCAAGGTAAGAGAAACCCAAGTAAGATGGTAGGTGTTGCAAGAGGGCATCAGAGGGCAGACACACTGAAACCATACTCACAGAAAACTAGTCAATTTAATCACACTAGGACCACAACCTTGACTAACTCAGTTAAACTAAGCCATGCCTGTGGGGCAACCCAAGACGGGCGGGTCATGGTGGAGAGATCTGATAGAATGTGGTCCACTGGAGAAGGGAATGGCAAACCACTTTAGTATTCTTGCCTTGAGAACCCCATAAACAGTATGAAAAGGCAAAATGTTAGGATACTGAAAAAGGAACTCCCCAGGTCAGTAGGTGCCCAATATGCTACTGGAGCTCAGTGGAGAAATAACTCCAGAAAGAATAAAGGGATGGAGCCAAAGCAAAAACAATATCCAGTTGTGGATGTGACTGGTGATAGAAGCAAGGTCCGATGCTGTAAAAGCAGTATTGCATAGGAACCTGGAATGTTAGGTCCATGAATCAAGGCAAATTGGAAGTGGTCAAACAAGAGATGGCAAGAGGGAATGTCCACATTCTAGGAATCAGCAAACTGAAATGGACTGGAATGGGTGAATTTAACTCAGATGACCATTATATCTACTACTGTGGGCAGGAATCCCTCAGAAGAAATGGAGTAGCCATCATGGTCAATGAAAGAGTCCGAAATGCAGTACTTGGATGCAATCTCAAAAACGACAGAATGATCTCTGTTCGTTTCCAAGGCAAACCATTCAATATCACAGTAATCCAAGTCTATGCCCCAACCAGTAACGCTGAAGAAGCTGAAGTTGAATGGTTCTATGAAGACCTACAAGACCTTTTAGAACTAACACCCAAAAAAGATGTCCTTTTCATTATTGGGGACTGGAATGCAAAAGTAGGAAGTCAAGAAACACCTGGAGTAACAGGCAAATTTGACCTTGGAATATGGAATGAAGCAGGACAAAGACTAGTAGAGTTTTGCCAAGAAAATGCACTGGTAATAGCAAACACCCTCTTCCAACAACACAAGAGAAGACTCTACACATGGACATCACCAGATGGTCAACACCGAAATCAGATTGATTATATTCTTTGCAGCCAAAGATGGAGAAGCTCTATATAGTCAGCAAAAACAAGACCAGAAGCTGACTGTGGCTCAGACCATGAACTCCTTATTACCAAATTCAGACTTAAATTGAAGAAAGTAGGGAAAACCACTAGACCATTCAGGTATGACCTAAATCAAATCCCTTAAGATTATACAGTGGAAGTGAGAAATAGGTTTAAGGGCCTAGATCTGATAGATAGAGTGCCTGATGAAATATGGACAGAGGTTCGTGACACTGTACAGGAGACAGGGATCCAGACCATCCCCATGGAAAAGAAATGCAAAAAAGCAAAATGGCTGTCTGGGGAGGCCTTACAAATAGCTGTGAAAAGAAGAGAAGCAAAAAGCAAAGGAAAAAAAAAAAAAAAAGCAAAGGAGAAAAGGAAAGATATAAGCATCTGAATGCAGAGTTCCAAAGAATAGCAAGAAGAGATAAGAAAGCCTTCTTCAGCAATCAATGCAAAGAAACAGAGGAAAACAACAGAATGGGAAAGACTAGAGATCTCTTCAAGAAAATTAGAGATACCAAGGGAACATTTCATGCAAAGATGGGCTCGATAAAGGACAGAAATGGTATGGACCTAACAGAAGCAGTAGATATTAAGAAGAGATGGCAAGAATACACAGAAGAGCTGTACAAAAAAGATCTTCACGACCCAGATAATCATGATGGTGTGATCACTCACCTAGAGCCAACCATCCTGGAATGTGAAATCAAGTGGGCCTTAGAAAGCATCACTACGAACAAAGCTAGTGGAGGTGATGGAATTCCAGTAGAACTATTTCAAATCTTGAAAGATGATGCTGTGAAAGTGCTGCACTCAATATGCCAGCAAATTTGGAAAACTCGGCAGTGGCCACAGGACTGGAAAAGGTCAGTTTTCATTCCAATCCCAAAGAAAGGCAATGCCAAAGAATGCTCAAACTACCGCACAATTGCACTCATCTCGCACACTAGTAAAATAATGCTCAAAATTCTCCAAGCCAGGCTTCAGCAATATGTGAACCATGAACTTCCTGATGTTTAAGCTGGTTTTAGAAAAGGCAGAGGAACCAGAGATCAAATTGCCAACATCTGCTGGATCATGGAAAAAGCAAGAGAGTTCCAGAAAAACATCTATTTCTGCTTTGTTGACTATGTCAAAGCCTTTGACTGTGTGGATCACAGTAAACTATGGAAAATTCTGAAACAGATGGGAATATCAGACCACCTGACCTGCCGCTTGAGAAATCTGTATGCAGGTCAGGAAGCAACAGTTAGAACTGGACATGGAACAACAGACTGGTTCCAAATAGGAAAAGGAGTACGTCAATGCTGTATATTATCACCCTGCTTATTTAACTTCTATGCAGAGTACATCATGAGAAACGCTGGACTGGAAGACACACAAGCTGGAATCAAGATTGCCGGGAGAAACATCAATAACCTCAGATATGCAGATGACACCACCCTTATGGCAGAAAGGGAAGAGGAACTAAAAAGCCTCTTGAGGAAAGTGAAAGAGGAGAGTGAAAAAGTTGGCTTAAAGCTCAACATTCAGAAAACGAAGATCATGGCATCTGGTCCCATCACTTCATGGGAAATAGATGGGGAAACAGTGGAAACAGTGTCAGACTTTATTTTTCTGGGCTCCAAAATCACTACAGATGGTGACTGCAGCCATGAAATTAAAAGACGCTTACTCCTTGGAAGGAAAGTTATGACCAACCTAGATAGCATATTCAAAAGCAGAGACATTACTTTGCCAACAGAGGTCCGTCTAGTCAAGGCTATGGTTTTTCCAGTGGTCATGTATGGATGTGAGAGTTGGACTGTGAAGAAGGCTGATCGCCAAAGAATTGATGCTTTTGAACTGTGGTGTTGGAGAAGACTCTTGAGAGTCCCTTGGACTGCAAGGAGATCCAACCAGTCCATTCTAAGGAGATCAGCCCTGGGATTTCTTTGGAAGGAATGATGCTGAGGCTGAAACTCCAGTACTTTGGCCACCTCATGCAAAGAGTTGACTCATTGGAAAAGACTCTGATGCTGGGAGGGACTGGGGGCAGGAGAAGACGGGGACGACAGAGGATGAGATGGCTAGATGGCATCACTGACTCAATGGACGTGAGTCTGAGTGAACTCTGGGAGTCTGTGATGGACAGGGAGGCCTGATGTGCTGCGATTCATGGGGTCTCAAAGAGTCGGGCACGACTGAGCGACTGAACTGAACTGAACTGAACTGATATTGTCCCAGGTACTTTTCTAAGAGCTGGGGGTGGGCATGGATGCACAATTAATGAACAAAACAAAACTCTCTGTCCTTATGGGAATTTGCATTAAATTGTGAAAAAAATAGGTTATAAAAAGTGCTTGTTGAGAAAAACAAAGCAGAGAAGGGGAATAAACAATGTGTGTAGGTGTGGGAAAGGGCACAGCTGTAATTTTTTCTTTTGGATCACAGGAAACCTTAATACAGTTAAAATGAAAGTGCTGGGTTCCATCTGGATGACCGCAGTTTTGTTGGCAACACTCAGAGCATCATGGTAGGAGTAGTCTAAGACGTCTTCTTCCCTCCGCAGTGTGTTGGGCTTGGCTGTATCAGAGTCGCGGAGTTTCTTCACAGCTTGTTGGATCTACCCTTGACAAGCAGAGTGAGCAGGTGGGTTGTTGCTCTCCATTTCTCTATGACCTCCTCAGAAATCAAAGAAAGCCTGACTGTGGCAAGGTGGACAAGTTATTTCTCCTGGGAGAACTCTTCTGAAGGTACGTGGCCTGCTTTCAGAGTTTTAGTGCCCTAAGCCAAAGGAAGATGGGAGGTGTATGGGTCTTTTTCTTCTTTAATCTGTTGACTTCTTTCTGCATGGCCTTCTTTGCTTAGAAAACTTCTCTTTTGCTTCAGTTTTTGCAAAGTCTTCTTTTCTTTCTGAATCACCTTAAAAAAGGGACAGTTGTCATTTCGAGTAGAACAGTCAAGGAAGGCTTCTAGAGAATGTACTATTTAAACAGAGATTTGAGGAAGTGAGAGAACTAGGCATGCAAATAATGTGCGGCAAGTGCATAGGCCCTGGGGTAGGTGTGGGCCTGGTGCGTTAAAGGCAGGGGAGGCAGACATAAAAACACACTGTTATGAACGGTACTTGTGGTAAAACGTACTCCCAAGAAAAGAGTTCTTAGGTTTACACTTTATATTGCTGTTGTTTCGTTGCTAAGTCATGTCCAAATCTTTTGTGACCTCATAGACTGTAGTCCGCTAGGCTCCTCTGTCCATGAGATTTCCCAGTGAAGAGTACTGGAACAGGTTGCCATTTCCTCCTCCAAGAGATCCTCCTGATCCAGGGATTGAACCTTAGTCTCTTGTGTCTCCTGCATTAGCAGGAGGACTCTTTACAGATAAGCCATCTGGGAAGTCTTTACTTTGTATAACCATAAAAAGTACTTTTACTTTAAAGATTTCAACTAGATTTGTTAACAATGACTACTTAACCATATGATAATAAGTAGACATGTTTGTTATGCCCACTTTATGCATTTGAGGGACAGAAGATTAAGAAAAGTTTGGCAATGTGATTAAGAATATAAGCCTGGAAGCTATTTTGCCTGAGTTAAAAAATCCCAACTGTGCTCTGGGTAAATTACTTCACTTCTCTTCCTGTCAGTTTTCCACTTGAAAATGGAGATAATAATATACCTCTATGCTTCTCAGGTGGCTCAGTCATAAAGACTCCACCTGCCAATGCAGGAGACTCAAGAGATGCAGGTTCAATCCCTGGGTCACGAAGATCCCCTGGAGTACAAAATGGCAACCCACCCAGTATTCTTGCCTGGAAAATCCAATGGACAGAGGAGCCTGGTGGGCTACAGTCCATGGGGTCTCAAAGAGTCAGACACGACTGAGCAGGAGCCCAATGTCGTGATGGAGATTAAATAAGAAAATACAAAGACTTTTCTTTGTGCCTCTGGGACTTTAATGTGTATATAAATCTCTCTAAAACACAGTTTCTGAGTCGGTAGGTCTGGGGTGCCCCTGAGATTCTGCATGTTTAACAAGTTTCTGGCGATGCTGCTGGTCCACAGACCACACTCTTTTATCAAGGCTGTAAAGCATTTAGTACAGCGCCTGGCACAGCCTGCACTAAATAAATTTAACCGTCATTACGCTTTCACATAGTAGAATTGGCAGGGAAACTAGATTAAAAAGCCAACAGTTTCCCTTCCTTCTGTATCAGATGTTTCCTGATAATACTGCATCTTTGAATAGAATTCTACTGCATTCTGAGTTCATGTGATGAATGTACATACAGATAACATGGTTTTCACTTTTTAAATCCATCAATAGCAGCACTCGGTACCCTCTCTGAATTTATGGGTTTAGGCTGTATCAAAATACTCAATACCTTGTGAATAGAAGGCATTCAATAAATGTTTACTGGATGAAAGAAATGTTCTTCTCAGAATTAACAGTGCTGTTGGGGTTTGGTTTTATTGTAATACAGTGGCATGTATGCCAAATCATTATTTTAAGAATATGGCAATTGTGTTCCAAAAACCAAAGTACGTTTTTCTAGTCTGATTGCCGTTAGAGTCTAAAGCAATGCAGACTCTAACCCAACAACTTCCTGCTTCCTGTGCCCTTCAGCAATGCAGTCTCTAACCCAAACTTTACATGCTCACAGCACCCTCTACTGTTCAGGAACAAGTTTGTGCCCCCAATTCCAATCCCTAGAACTATTGATACAAATAAAAATTCAGACGACTGGATTCTCTTACCCCTGGAAGGTAGATTGCATCTGCCTTTAAAGGAAAGAGGGTGGCCATCTAGCAGTTGACCATGCAGGGAAGAGCGACTCTCTAGGTGGGCGGCTGGGTAACTTCCATGTGAAACCTACCAGGATCCCCTGAGAGGAGAAAAAAGCTGGTTATGATTTGTTGCCCTTTCTTTCCCTCAAGAGCACTAACTTGCTCTGCTGACCTTATTTCCACACTAGCCTCACCATCACCTTTCATCTTTCTCTTCCTTAACCTTAGTTGCATTGTCAGCCCTTTCCACGTGCCCCTTATTCCACCCTTTGATTTTCCTTTGGAGAAACCTGGGAAAACAAGTCCTCGGGTTAAGGCCCCTTGCCCACCAAGCTGAGCAGGGCTCCTTTCACTGTGATTACATCATCTTTTTTTCAATCATCATCTTATTTTTTGGGGGGGATGCTTTTTAGTATATTCACAGAGTTGAATATAATCTAATTTTAGAACATTTTTACCATCTCAGAAAGGAATTCCATACCCATTAGCAATCACTTTCATCTCCCCCATCTGTCTTCAGCTCTAAGAAGTCATCAATCTACTTGCTGTCTATAAATTTGACTAGTCATTTCAAAGAAATTAGAGACTTCCCTGGTGGCTCAGACTGTAAAGCGTCTGACTACAATGCGGAAGACCTGGGTTCAATCCCTGGGTCAGGAAGATCTCCTGAAGAAGGAAATGGCAACCCACTCCAGTATTCTTGCCTGGAAAATCCCATGAACGGAGGAGTCTGGAAGGCTTTAGTCCATGAGGTCGCAAAGAGTCGGACACGACTGAGCGACTTCCCTTTCACTTTCTTTTATAGAAATGACAATTTGTGGTCCTTTACGAATGACTTGTCTCACTAATGTGATTTCAAGTCGTAGAATGGATCAGTAACTAATTCCTTTTAATTGCCAAATTATATTTCATTGCACGGAAATAGTGTATTTTACTTGTCCATTTGCTAGTTCATGGACATTTGAGCTGTTTACACTCTTGGGCTATGATAATGCCTCTATGTAATTAATAGTTTTTGTGTGGACATATATTTTCATTTCTCCTGGGTAGATACCTAGGAATGGAATTACTGGGTCACATGGTAATTCTAGGGGTTGCCCAGGTGGCACAAGTGGTAAATGACACAGGTTCGATCCCTGGGTCAGGAAGATCCCCTGGAGCAGGGCATGGCTACCCACTCCAGTATTCTTGCCTGGAGAATCCCATGGACAGAGGAGTCTGGTGGGCTACAGTCATAGGGTTGCAAACAGTTGGACACGACTGAAGTAACTTAACACACACATGCAGGGTAATTCTATGCTTAGCATCTTGAGGGACAACCAAGCTGTTTATGTCCCTTTACCTTTAAGGGAAACTTCATGACCCACCCCACCTAAGAGTAAAGAAAGATTTAAAGCGGAAAATGTTGTTATTCTGATGACTAGTAAATAGATGTTACTAGAATTATGCTCAGGAGGTTTCTGATATGCAAATGAGTCATCCTTGATTCTTCAAGACCAAAAGCCCAGGTCTTAACTGAGAGAATTATTCCTTTATACTATTCACCGTTTGAGACTCTTTGATCTTTCTTTCTTGACAGCTCTAAATGTGACCACCAGCAGAAATGTTTTCACGTTCCTTTGAAGTACAGTTTTCTGACTCATGTCTTAGAGTTACTCCCACTCAGAATTTTGTGATTTCTAAGCCTTCTTAGAAGCAAGCAGAGCAGTCTTAGATGATTTGTGAGGTTTAGTTATTTAAAGCCATAATATTCAATTACTCAAACTATCATGTGCCTCTTGAGCGTTTACTCCCTATGTGGCAAAATGGGAACAAGAGGACAGAGATGACAGAGTTCCTCTCCTGGAGAGGTTTATAATCTAGTTGGGGAGGAAAACAAAATTACAACATAAAATATCACACACATGTCCCAGTGTCCTTAGCAACTCAAGTCCATAGGGCAGTGACAGCCAAACATTTCCAAGTCATGGCAAATCCAGACTAGGATAATATTTCCACAGACACTGGGGTACACAGAGGAAGCTGCTGAGTAAGAAAGAAGCCGCCTGGTCTGGCAAGTCCAGGCCTCATCCCCATCCAGCCTCCCTGAAGTGGGTCACTACCTCCACTCGCTTCTAACTCATCGACTCACACCAGTGTGACCCGTACTTGTGGGAAACTCTGGCCCACAGAGACAATTTCAAACTTTTTTTGTTTTGTCTTCAAGGGACTCAGCAAACTGGCCTTAACCTCTCCAACTATTTGTCCTACGAGCCCTCAAGATCTAACAGTGTGGTCAGCTTACTATCTTCAGAGCACTAGGGACACTCCCTAGAATGTGTTCCTTCTCCAAAATGAGCCCTGGATAGATACTGATTGACAGGTTGCCTGGTTCTCAGCCCCACATAATTCATGCCAGCCACTCAAGCCTTCCTCACCCCTTGGAGTCCCAACAAGCTCCCCTGTCCTTTGAGAGATCTTCCTTGAGCCTCCTGCCCGCAGAGGTTGCTTCTTTCTGTGCTCGCCCATGCCTCTTAGTGTTTTATCTACATGTTTGATTTGTAGTCTTGTGACAATACATTGTTGTTGTTGTTCAGTCGCTCAGTTGATTCTGACTCTTTGCGACCCCATAAACTGCAGCAGGCCAGACTTTACTGTCTTTCACTGTCTCCCGGAGTTGGCTCAAACTCTTGTCCATTGAGTCGGTGATGGCATCCAACCAGCTCATCCTGACGTCCGCTTCTCCTCCCACTTTCAATCTTTCCCAGCATCAGGGTCTTTTTCACTGAGTTGGTCTTTGCATCAGGTGGCCAAAGTATTGCAGCTTCAGCACCAGTCCTTCCAATGAACCTTCAGGGTTGATTTCCTTTAGGATTGACTGGTTTGATCTCCCTGCAGTCCAGGGAACTCTCAAAAGTCTTCTCCAGCACCAATTTTGAAAGCATCAGTTCTTCAGCTTATGCCATGCTATCAGATATTTCTGTGCCTCTCAGAATCCTTCAGCAAAAACAGAAATATGATCTTGAAGGAAAGGTATACACTGAGACTACTCTGGACTGAACCAGGACATACCCTGACACTTTAAATCCACTGGAGGGGCAGACTTCAAATTAACAGGTTCCTCCACAAGTTCCAGAAAAACATCTATTTCTGCTTTATTGACTATGCCAAAGCCTTTGACTGTGTGGATCACGATAAACTGTGGAAAATTCTTCAAGAGATGGGAATACCAGACCACCTGATCTGCCTCTTGAGAAATTTGTATGTAGGTCAGGAAGCAACAGTTAGAACTGGACATGGAACAACAGACTGGTTCCGAATAGGAAAAGGAGTACGTCAAGGCTGTATATTGTCACCCTGTTTATTTAACTTCTATGCAGAGTACATCATGAGAAACGCTGGACTGGAAGAAACACAAGCTGGAATCAAGATTGCTGGGAGAAATATCAATAACCTCAGATATGCAGATGACACCACCCTTATGGCAGAAAGTGAAGAGGAACTCAAAAGCCTCTTGATGAAGGTGAAAGTGGAGAGTGAAAAAGTTGGCTTAAAGCTCAACATTCAGAAAACGAAGATCATGGCATCTGGTCCCATCACTTCATGGGAAATAGATGGGGAAACAGTGGAAACAGTGTCAGACTTTATTTTTCTGGGCTCCAAAATCACTGCAGATGGTGACTGCAGCCAGGAAATTAAAAGGTGCTTACTCCTTGGAAGGAAAGTTATGACCAACCTAGATAGCATATTCAGAAGCAGAGACATGACTTTGCCAACAAAGGTCCATCTAGTCAAGGCTATGGTTTTTCCTGTGGTCATGTATGGATGTGAGAGTTGGACTGTGAAGAAAGCTGAGCGCCAAAGAATTGATGCTTTTGAACTGTGGTGTTGGAGAAGACTCTTGAGAGTCCCTTGGACTACAAGGAGATCCAACCAGTCCATTCTGAAGGAGATCAGCCCTGGGATTTCTTTGAAAGGAATGTTGCTAAAGCTGAAACTCCAGTACTTTGGCCACTTCATGCGAAGAGCTGACTCATTGGAAAAGACTCTGATGTTGGGAGGGATTGGGGCAAGAGGAGAAGGGGACGACAGAGGATGAGATGGCTGGATGGCATCACTGACTCAATGCACATGAGTCTGAGTGAACTCGGGGAGTTGGTGATGGACAGGGAGGCCTGGCGTGCTGCGATTCATGGGATTGCAAGGAGTCGGACACTACTGAGCGACTGATCTGATCTGATCTGATCCACCCATGGGCTCTGCATAGCCCAACACAGTAAAGGGCAGCAGGAGGGAGCAGGGTACAGTCCAGACGTCCTAAGAGGCAGCCCTGAGTTCATACGCCTTCTTTATTTTCCCCGGAGCTTGGTTACTGCACGGGATACTAAAATCCCTGCGGATGTAAAGAGAAAATGGAAACCATATTTGCCAGAACTGCTTTCAGAAAGCATCTTGGCGGTGTTGGAAGGAATTCTTTTCATAAGCTGCTTGGGGGTGGGGCAGCGTGGGGTGGGGCAGGGGTGGGAGTGAGCCCCTCCTGGGACAAGCTTAAGAACGGCAGATGATCAGCAAGCTGCCTTGGGAAAATATCCTCAGATTGCAGGGCTTTGTTTTCCTGGGAGGATTAAGTTTTCTCTCCAAGGAGGGCGTGGTCACGGCCTCTAGTAAGGCTCCTTCTCGGACCTCCCTAACACCCAGCATCAAGTCTTTAAGTGTCCTGGTATTTAAAGATTAACCTGACCTGTACCCAAGTCTCCATTCAGCGAACAGGATCTCAGTATCTGGCCTCCAGCTTCCAGTCCTCGCCCCGTCCCAGGCTTAATACCCGGTAGGCGCGTCTAGGTTTCAGGCTCAGCATGAAATGTAGGGAGAGGCGGTGGCCCCGCAGCGCCCCCGCGCGGCACTCTACGGAAGTGCTGGCCGCGGAAGCCGCTGGAGCCCGGGGGTCTCCACGGGCACGTTCCACCTGCTCCATCGCACTCTGCAGCCAGGTAACACGGAGATTCTCCAGCATCACTCTTTGCAGAGACCTACAGTAGTGAGCTCTGTTATCAGATGCTTTCTGGGTCACTTCCTTTTTTCTTCCATCAAGATTTCTAGGTGGGAGTGAGCCTTAAAGACGCTTCCATGTTTAGCCACAGGAAGCTTCCGCTAAGGATGGAAAAAATAAAGCAAAACACAAACGGGGGAGGGGGGCGGGGAACAAATCTGACATTAAAAATCAGTATTAAACAGCAGCTCTTCACAGGGTGCCAGAATTCCTTCCAAGGCCAGGGGGTGTAGTTGGACGACAGGAACTGGACAGATTTGGACAGACAGGAGATCAAAGAGGGAGACTGCTATGTCCATTAAATACCAATTCTTTGTATATAGAATTGTTTTGTATCTGTACATCCTTTCCAATAAACCTTAAAACACCTGACTGGGCTTTAGCTTTTAATATGGATGTACAAAAAATACTATTCTTTCATGATTATCTTTTCCTTAAGAGATTGTCCCTTCTTCAATTGCAGATTTCTTTTTTCACTTTCTATTTGTGTGTATGTATGTGTGCTTGCTAAAATTTTCTATGTCCTTGTTTTAAAAAACACTCTTCTAGAACCCAGAGGTTTCCAAATTGTATTTCAGGTTCATTCAGTTCCTCCTTCACTTAAATTGCTATCTACATCTTTAGATTTGGTACCTCTCATCTTTATTTGCAAATCAGTACCCCGAACTCTTTGTTGGCTTTGCGTATTTATGAATTTCCACCAAAATGTTGGTTATTATTAGCTACTCTCATTGAAGAGAAAGTGATGTATGTGTGTGATCTAAATTATTTTCACTGTGTTTTTTACTCTCAAAGCCTGGAAACCAAGATGCCAGCATTTCATTCCATTTAAAAACCATTTGATTCTTTCCCTGGCTCTCTTAGGTCATACAGATCTGACTACACCTCTGTCAGTATTACCTCATAATTTATGATGATCAGAAAAAGGACCTGTAGAAGTGTCCCCATTCCTAATGAGCTGGGACCACTGTTTGCCTGAGCTGAAATTAACATTGCTTCTGTAGAAAATCAGAGTGAAATGCAAAAAGGAAGACAAGATTTTAAAAATATGCCTTCGCTGTCGAAATTCAGACAGTAATGTATCGACAGATGGAGAGCCATGGGCATCAGCGAGGGGAGAATTATTCACACCCACTGCTGTGCAAGGGGCTGGCGTGTAAACTGCAGCCTTTCACATTGGGGATTTAAGCAATGAACAATCTTTACAGACTAGGGTATTTTGTTTTCTCTAATTAACAGCTAATTAAATGTCTGTATCATTGCACATCTAATTTTTCAATTTTCTCAGAATTTCCCCAAATCTAGCATATAGATTTATGGAATGACTCTAAGCCTCAACTCGAATTATACGGATATATTCCTATGCTTTATATATTCCACTATTTAGGATGGAAAGCTGATTTTGAAAAGGAGCTTGTAAGCAAAGTGTTTAACTGAACAGTTAGCGAATACATGAATATATGGAGGCTGAAGAAGGGGAACCAATTATAACAAATCTTCTCATGTGCCACAATCACATTCCTACTAATGACAGGGCTGCTGCTGCTGCTGCTAAGTCGCTTCAGTCGTGTCTGACTCTGTGCGATCCCATAGACGGCAGCCCACCAGGCTCCCCTGTCCCTGGGATACTCCAGGCAAGAACACTGGAGTGGGTTGCCATTTCCTTCTCCAGTGCATGAAAGTGAAAAGTGAAAGGGAAGTCGCTCAGTCGTGTCCGACTCTAGTGACCCAATGGACTGCAGCCTACCAGGCTCCTCCATCCATGGGATTTTCCAGGCAAGAGTACTGGAGTGGGGTGCCATTGCCTTCTCCGAATGACAGGGCATAGTATTTTTAAATCAAAAGAATAAAAAGTAAAACTGGAGAATTCCATGGCAGTTCAGTGATTAGGACTCAGTGCTTTGACTGCCAGGACCCAGGCTGGATCGCTACTCTGGGAACTAAGATCCTGGCCACCCAGCATGGCCAAATTTTTTTTTTAAGTAAAACTAATAATAATAAATAAACTATACTTCAATAAAAAGTTGTTTTGTAAAAAAATTAAAAAGAGATTCCTCCTTGTCCCAAAAGATAGATAGATAAATAAGAGGGCAAGAGGAACTTTTGGAGGTGGTGGAAAGACTGTAGTGTTTTTTCACAGGGGTGTACTTGTCCCCAAGCTCATCAAGTCGCAAACATTAATTACATATAACTTTTTGTATGTCAAGACATTAAAGTAAATTGTGTTTTGTTTTATATTTTTAACACCAAAACCATTTTGTTGGGGTATAGCCGATTAATTACATTGTAGTAGTTTCAGGCGAATGGCAAAGCGACTCAGCATACATACACGTGAATCCATTCTTCCCCAAACCCTCCTCCCATCCAGGCTGCCACATAACATTGAGCGGAGTTCCCCGTGCTATACAATAGGTTTTTGTTGGTTATCCATTTTAAGTATAGTGTACATGACCTTCCCAAAGTTCTTAACTCTCCCTTCCCCCCAGCAACCATGAGTTTGTTTTCTAAGTCTGTGAGTTTCTGTTTTGTAAGTAAGTTCATTTGCATAATTTCTTTTTAGATTTGTGAACACTGATTTCTGTTTTGTGCTTATAATACATCAGTTTTCCTCAGGATTAAAGAGCTTCTTCAGGTTTCCCTGATGTTTAAAAAAAAACTTTTAAAATCCCCTCTCCCAAAAGTAAAGAAGGGTGAGTGTGTGTCTGTCTATCTAAAATTCAAGGCATTTGATTAGACTTTTGGCTAGTAATCAAAGCATGGGCTTCCCAGCTGGCTTACTGGTAAAGAATATATCTGGGTTGGAAAGATCCCCTGGAAAAGGGAATGACAATCCACTCCAGTATTCTTGCCTGAAAAATCCCATGGACAGAGGAGCCTGGGGTCGTAAAAGAGTGGGATGCAACTTAGCGACTTAGCACTCTTGCACAAAGGCATGGGGCATTTTGTTGGCCTGTGGGTATATTAAAGCAAGTTTATCTATGCTCCGGGTCCCCTCGCCTCTCTTCTTGCTGTCCCTCAGTGTTCCTCCCACTCCTGCCTTACTGAATTACAATGCTTACATTGCTCCAAACTTGACATGCCTCCAAACCCTTCCCTAAACTGCTCCCTCTGTTCAAAATGCAAAACAGTGCTTTCAAACTGGGCGTGCCTCCAGGACTTCCTCAAACTGTTCTATCCCCAGTCTTGTTCACCTGGCCTGCTCACCCCTACTCACCCCAGGTTTCTGAACCACCACTGGTTAGTGCCGCTGCTTCTTCAAAAACCCTGGGCTGAAGAAATGAAACATCTTAGGAAGAAACATCGTCCATGACATTAGCGATACATGTCTGCAGCTCAGGATACTGACATAGCAAGGTACTAAGTTCCTAACAGGGGCTTCTCTGATGGCTTAGCAGTGAAAAATCTGCCTTCAGTGCAGAAGATGCAGGACATCCCTGCATGGTTTGATCCCTGGGTGGGGAAGATCTCCTGGAGGAGGAAATGGCAAGCCACTCCAGTATTCTCACCCGAAAAATCCCATGGACAGGGTAGCCTGGTGGGTTACAGTCCATAGGGTCGCAAAGAGTCAGACACGAATGAGAGACTGAGCACGAGCTTGCAAGTTCCTAATAGATCTGCATTAAAAGACCCATGATGATACCATGGCAGAGAAAATGAAAGCTACAGTCATCTAGAAACATTCTAAGTGTGAAGATAGCTGGAGGACCTTAGAGAGAGGGGAAAGTGCCATTTCGCAGAGGTTGTGCTCTTGAACACATCCTGGACTGCTTACGGTATCTAATGCAAAACCCAGTGATAAAGAAATTACTTAAAAACAGGAGGAAACTCTCAATCCTGGGGTTGAGGATTCATATAATGAGACAGGGGTGGGGAAGGGGAGGAGGGAGGGGGAACTGTGCAAAAGCACAACCCACCAAGCTTTGCACAGAAAAGATCTTACCAGGGGAGCCCCATGTGAGATCAGGCTGTAATTCAGTTTTACCTCAGTAACATTTTACCGACCACTTTCCTCAAGGATAACAGCAGGATGCAAGCATATAACCCTGAAGGAGGTAGGGAAGACTGGTAGGGTGAAGTGTTGGCGTTATCAGCCCACGTCATTTTTCAAAATCACTTTAGAGTCTGCTCTGGTTATTTTATGTTTCCTAATGGGCTATTTTTTTCAAAAGGCTTGTAGCCATTTTCAAATTCAATAACAGTCCATTAAATAGCATCAGGCTTTGGGGAAGGAAAGCAGCTGGCAGGGATAAAAAGAGGGAGGCTGGGAGGACAGAGGCAGTGGCCGCGTCTGCAGTGGTCACTGTCGTCCACGGCGACATCGCTGCACCCAGGGCCTGCGTGTTAATAATGCAGTTCCTCCTTGGCATCTGTGAGCCCGAGAAGAGCTAGGTTTTAAAGTCAGCTGGCAGCTGGGCTTGTCAAGAGGAGCAGCTCCTTTCTGATGAAGCCCAACTGTAGGATGCACAGTCATCTTGGCTGGTTGGAAACTACCGTAAATTCTTTACGATGTAATCTGTGGTGGTTTCAGCCGCCCCGCTCACTGGCAGCCTGTGAACCCGCGCCTGGCCCTTGGAGGAGAAAAGCAGTGGGTGTGAGGAAACACATGTCCTTTCCGGCTTCCGAGGGGAGTGAGGGGAGTGAGGAAGCAACAAGCTGGCCTAGAGGGGCTCTGACAATGTGAGGAGCCTGCCGTGGACATTCCGAGGGGATGGCAACATCCTTCCGACCTCAGACACAAAGAGCAGCTTCTTCCTCTAGGAGGTGATCCGGTGTTCCCTGTCCTTCAGATGACTCGGCGAGACGCCGACCACAGAACTCTCTCCCGGGCTTCTCTTCCCATTTTCTTGGAAATGATGGTTTACTGTGAAAGTACAAGGAAGTCCACACATCCTCTAAAGTGATGAGATTCCTATAATAAAAAAAAGCTAAAAAAATGTCTTGGATGTATTAATATAAGAGCAGTATAAGCCTCATGGATAAATACACTGCCTCCCACAGCTAGAAGTGAAGGATCTTTGCTTGCTTTTTTCTCTCTTAAGGGTGCTCAGAAAGATCAAGGACCATCAGATTCTGAGAACCCACATGCATACCGTGTGTGTGCCCCGCTTGAGACACTTGGGTATTGTAAACAACTCTTACAGTGAAATCGAGATGTTGACTGACACAACATGCCAGTTAGGACATCCTGCACTGATTGTCCATCTTCCTCTTTTACTGGGCAGCCTCAGGAGTGAAGAGAGATAGGCTTTGGATTCAGGAAGGCAGAAAATTAAACCCTAGCCAGCTTGATTGCTCCCTCCCTTCTCTCCCTAACAAGTGAATTCAGTGGGCCTCAGGTTAAATACTTTACCTCTCAGAGCCCGTAGAGTGGGAGTGATTATATATATACATATAAAAAAATTACACAAAAATACAAAATATTAATCAATATAAAATACATATTGTATATACTATATATTATTTTTGGAGTGATATTATCTCACAGGATGATTGGTAGTTATTTTTAATTGGAGGTTAATTGCTTTACAGGTTGTGATGGTTTCTGCTGCACAGCAGCATGACTCAGTCATAATTACACACACATATATTTCCCCTCCCTCTTGAGCCTCCCTCCCACCCCCGCAGCTCACCCTTAGGTCATCACAGAGCACCAGGCTGAGCTCCTTGTGCTGCACAGCAGCTTCCCGCTACCACACAGGGTAGTGTATATACGTGAATGCTACTCTCTCAGTTTGATTGGTAGTTTTAAATGATGTGACCACTCTTCCCCCAGTTTCTGGTTTTATTTTCTTGACAGTGATTCTCACTGCCTGAAATTACCGGAGTGCTTGTTTATTTTCTGTCCATTGCTCCTCCTCTGCCTCGCAAGCGGAACCACTGCCTTTGTTCAGGGCTGTTTTGCCATTGTCTGCGGGCAGTGCTCGGCACATAATAACTGCTCAGCAAATATTTACTGAACGAATGAAAGTGAAATGAATACACTGGTAAAGCACAAAATAGAGACTCAATAACTACTAGTGTTTTCTTCTTTAAGAATATGGGTTTACTTTTGCATGCGTTGTCTCCCTGTATAACATGGAAATGAGCTAGACCACAGGTCGTGGAATTCAGCAGTCCTGCCTGTTCAGGCCAAGCGGATCTTTTCTGGATTCTTTAACTTCTTCCGTAGAAGACTATCTGAGCTATTATCATCTGAATGGCCTGGAGAAGAATTTAGCTTCAGGTTCAAGAGCATTTGTTGGTAAACTGACTTTCTCATTGTAGGTCCATTTCTCAAGCTGTTTCGTCCCCTCTCCTGTTGTCTGTCTTAGCTGGCTTGGAGGAAATTCTCCGGTTGTGGCGACGGTCATTCAGTAGGTGGCGCTCTCTCCCAGAACACTGCCCTTCACAGTCCAGACCACATTACTGATAACTGCAGAGTCACAACTACAAACTAGTCAGGCTGCTCATTTTGCAACTTTTGTTTCTTTTCTGTACACCACATCTAGCTCTCCCCTTCTTGTCTTCTCAGTTCCTTTCCTACTTAACTAAAGTTCTCTGACCTTGAACTCAGGGAAGCCATGTTGGGCTTTACCTAAGAGGAGTAGGGGACTAAAAGGAGACATTCATACTAAGTTCTAGGCTTGAAGTTCAGTTTTCGTTCATTTTTAATTCATTCATTCACTCATTCATTTAGTCACCAGAATTTTACTGTGAACCAAAGTTGGATGGATTAATGAAAGAAGAAAGGCTCTAAGGGCAATGACTGGGATTTGTAGCATGCATCCACTACTTAATGACTTTGGGATAATTTCTTAACCTCTCAAAGCCTCAGTTTTCTGATCTGTAAAATGGGGATGACAGTAGTAATTACCTCACAGAGTTGTTCCAAGGAGTAAATTAATTATTACTTATAAAGTTCTAAAAACAGTGCCTGGAACACAGTAACATTAAATAAGGGTTTGTTAAACAAATACTAACTACTGCTTTGCTTAACTTTCCAATGAACATGACAGTACCTCTTTATATTAGATATATTACATATTTTCCCCCATTAAACAATCTCTGAAATCAGGATGGGATGTCATAATTTGGCAAGTAAGAATGGTGATATACAAAACGATTCATTCATTTTTAAATTGGGAGCGTATTGGGTTTGATGAAATATGGCAATTATAAATAACATCTCTTCTTTTTTGCTGGCCTCTTTCTTTTAGGTTGCACATATGCTCAAACTTTCCCAATTAAAATAGAAAGAAAAATAGAGAAAGAGAAAAGAGTTCTTGACTCTGCCTCTTTTCTCAAAGCGGCACTGGCTCTGGGGCAGAGCAGAGCTTGGAACGGAATAAAGGGAGAAGGACCCCCTAGAGGGTCTGAATAGAGCTTGGAGGCCTCAGAAAAGTGGGTCTCCACTGTCTTCATTCCCTTGCCACCCAGAAACGACATACATTGGCGAGAGAGCCTCACCGATGAGGACATACAGAGAAAGAAGGGGCCTTCTAGAACGAAGCTTGGGCTTCATCCTGTGATTGTGTTCTGAAAAAGCCTGAGCTTGGATTGAGAACTGGGTGGCTTTTTAGGAAGTGCCTTCCCAAGTCCTGGGCTAAGAGTCACTCACCATCAGAGGGACTGGACCAGGTACCCACAGAGCAGGTTGGAGTTACTTCCTGGATACGGTCTCTGAGTGAACAGAATCCTTGAGTTCCACGTGGTTGTCAGCTCACAGGTAATGCTGGATGGATGCTATGTTTCAGTGTATTTTGTGCTTTTTTTAGTTCCTTCAACTTAGATTCTTTCTTGTGTATAATATGCCAAGCCACCCCTTGTCCCCTAAAGTCTCACTGAAACTCCCCTTCACTTGGTGACTGTATTCACAGATGCTCATGGGACACTTCAAGACACTTGGATTCTCTCCTTTGGCTTCCAGTACTCCTGCAAGAGTCGGACATGACTTAGCGACTAAATCACCACCACCACCACCACCACCACCACCACCACCACTCCCTAAGGCACCCTGGTGGTGCCTGTGACACTTCTGACACCCCTCTATCCACTCATTTGAGCACCTCCTCCTAGTCTACTAGGTGTCAGACACGACTGAGCAACTTTCATCGCTTACTCCTAGTCTACTGCCCTGAAATATTCTCCCAGTGTTCTGCCCACCCAGAATCTACAAAGAGCGATTCACCATCCTTTAGTTATTCTTCCAGTGAGTGTATTGTTATAAAAAATAGAACAGTCAGTTATTTTACCAGCATCATGGGTTGATTTGAGAATAGCAGAGGAATTGCAATTCGGACAACAAAGTTATGGCAAAAATATAGGTGAGCCCAACGGCAAACAAGCATGACTTTATAGAGAAAAGGAAGTTGGGAAGAGCTGTTTTGAATGCAAGTCCATTGGAGGAAAGCAAGAATTTGGGATGGCAGGAGTTTTCCATTGGCTGGGCTTGTTGCTGGGCATGGAGAACTCTTCCTGTTGGGGTCTGTAACTGACTTGCTTCTGTTTGTAATTGACCTCAAGTGACAGTGCCTAAGGGCTCTCCATTCTAGCCTTCTGATTCCACTTTAAATGAGACTTCCTGTATTCTGTCTCACACGTGTTTATAAAGTCCCTCTACACAATGCTGGGCAGACAAAGAGAATACCTGTACTTACCCAGGGGATGTTAATCTCCTCAGAGACCTTCACACACATTGTTTGATCTAAGCTGTGTGTGTGTGCATGCTAAACCTCCTCAATGGTGTCCGACTGTTTGTGACCCCATGCACTTTAGCCCACCAGGCTCTTCTGTTCTTGGGATTCTCCAGGCATGGAATAGGTTGCCATGCCCTCCTCCAGGGGATCTTCCTGACCCAGGGACTGAACTCGTATATTTGTCGCATTGGCAGGTGGGTTCTTTACCATTAGTGCCACCTGGGAAGCCCCTGATCTAAGCTGCTCGATGGTAAAGAATCCACCTGCCAATGCAGGAGATATAAGAGATCTCAATTTGATCTCTGGGCCAGGAAGATCCCCTGAGGAGGGCATGGCAACCCACTCCAGTATTCCTTCCTGAAAAATCCCATGGACAGAGGAACTAGGCTGGCTACAGTCCATGGGGTTGCAAAGAGTCAGACACGACCAAGCACACACACAAGCCTTTAAATAGCCATTGACACGAGCATCTCCTTTTTCCTATTTCACAGATGTGGAACTGAGGAGAGGAGGGCTTAAGTGACTTCTCCCAGGGCCAATCTACTTTCTGATTTACAAGGGGTAAACTAGATGGTGTTGCCTGCTCTCAGGGAGCCTGCCTTCAAGAGAGCTCCCAGGCACCACCTTATTCTCTGATGTTTCAGTCCAACAGAATGTATTGCTGTGGGTCCTGACCTAAGCCACACTACAGCAGTCTTCATTAATCTTTAAAGCCCTCGCTTACACATACCAGAGAAGCCCTTAGCCCTCCGCAGCAGACTCAAGGGCTTGCTCCATCATCCCTGCGTGTCTTCTTTGCCTGAGGTGTGTCCGGGTACAGGTTGGGAGAGTCAAACAGTCAATAAATACTTGCTGAGCAGCAAGAGCCTCCCTAGGCTCTGGGGATTCACCTTGAATTCACCTTGCCGTCAACTTGAAAGGATGTTAATACCAAAAATTCTTTGAGCAAGAAATTATGATAGAGACTCTATATAACGTGCTCATGTTTCTATGAGGGAGGCAGTAGTATTTATATTTTTCTATTTTTAATTGTTATATTTTTATCGTTAGGATTCTGTCCAAGCCTGAGGTCTGAGTGGAAGTGCCTTTGGAGCTGGGAAAGGACACAAGGTCACAGCTGAAGCCTTGGTCCACTGCTCCGCGTGGAGGAGCCTTGGAACCTCAAACTAACCCCTAGCCCCTCCTTAGTGCTCTCCTGTGGACACCCCCAGGCGTCTGCTGAGTCATGACCCACCCTCCTCATGGAACGGGGTGGAAAAGTAAAGTAACTGTTTGTTGAACTGGCAAAAACTGCAAGTTTTAAATGCCCCAGAAGAGGTTTATTTCCTACACAGCTGGTTCTAAGCAGAATAAAGGGTGGGGGAGGGGATCATGATCAAAGAATTGATTTTCTTTAGTAGATTTTCCTTACTTGGTTTTCAAATCTTTTATTATTATTATTAAAGGTTAGTTGAATTACAATGTTACGTTAGTTTCAGGTATACAGCAAAATGATTCAGTTATACATATATATTTATCTCTATACTTTTTCAGATTCTTTTCCATTATAGGTTATTACAAGATATTGAATATAGTTCCCTGTGCTTTACAGTAGGTCTTTGTTGTTTATCTATTTTATATATGAGGGAGGTGTGTATCTATTAATAGTGTGTATCTATTAATAGGTGTATCTATTAATAGGTGTGTATCTATTAATAGGTGTGTATCTATTAATAGGTGTGTATCTATTAATCCCAAACTCCTAACTTATCCCTCCCTAATCCTCTTCCCTTTGGCTAAGTAATATCCTATTGTGTATGCATGTGCCACATCTTCTTTATCCATTTGTCTGTCAGTGGAAAAACCCTTGGGTTGCTTCCATGTCTTAGCTACTGTAAATAGTGCTGCTGTGAACATCTTTTTGAATTAGAGTTTTCCTCTTTTCTGGATATATACCTAGGAGTGGGATGGCTGTATCGTATGGTAAATACGATTAATAGGTGTGTATCTATTAATATAGTGTGTATCTATACAGTGTGTATCTATTAATAGGTGTGTATCTATTAATAGTAGTGTGTATCTATTAATCCCGAACTCCTAACTTATCCCTCCCTAATCCTCTCCCCTTTGGCTAAGTAATATTCTATTGTGTATGCATGTGCCAATTACATAGTGCTGCTGTGAACATCTTTTTGAATTAGAGTTTTCCTCTTTTCTGGATATATACCTAGGAGTGGGATGGCTGTACCGTATGGTAACTCTATTTTGAGTTTTTAAGGAACTTCCATCATGGCTGTACCAATTTATATTCCCAGCCCTGGGTAGGAGGGTTCTTCATACCCTCTAGTTTTCAAATCTTAGGAAGAAGGAAGCTGCAGAGACGGAGATGCTAGGTATCGCTATATGGTACATTTGAGGTGGTCCTCTCTCCTTTGGCATGCTGGAGTTGGGCGGTATGGTTTACCCTGCTGGCCCACTGGCCACAAATGGAGTGGGTTCTGAACTGTCCCTGCAACTTCTTCCTTAGGATCTGCGTCCCACTGTTTACACCCAGTGATAACCAGACACGTGAACTTGGGTTTGCTTTCTGACTCTACATGGCCTTGTTCCTCGTCTTTGAGATGTGGAGACTGCCCAGCTCAAAGGGCTGTGCTGAAGGGATAGTGAAGTAATATATCTCTTGGACAATTGTGAGATTCTACACAAAGTTTCGTTGTTTTTACTCTACCTATTTATTCTTTCTTTCTTTCTTTGGCTGCCTCGGGTCTTAGTTCCTGCATGAGGGATCTTTTCCATGCGGCCCATGGGCTCTCTAGTTGTGGCAAATGGCCTCCGGCGTATGTGGGCTTAGCTGCTCTGTAGCATGTGAGATCTTAGTTTCCTCCCCTTCATTGCAAGGTGGATTCTTTACCTCTGGGCCACCAGGGAAGTCCCTCTACCTATTTATTCTTTATGGTGTGGTCTGAAGGCATCTGCTTCAAAACACTCTCCAAGTGTATTAGAAAGTACTCAGTGCCCGACCCACAATAGGCCTAAAAATTTAAGACTGTGACTCCTACTGGGGCCAAAGCATGAGACGGACACCTTGGTGATGCTGGTATTCAACATCAGTTCTGGTGGAGGAACAGCAAGAGACACCAGGAAAGAAAAGAAAATGACCTCCAAAGAGGGAGGGATCAAGGTGGGAGGAGTCCTCCCCTTTTCAAACCTTTTCCCTGCCCCACCCACCTCACCAAAGTACTCCCTCACTCTCGGCCTCCCAGACTCTTCCCCTTCCTACTCTGACTGCTTGTTCTCTGATCACAAACCCTCAGTTCTCAAGATAACATACCATGAAAGCACCTGAGATGAAAATGGTTGATACGGCTGTGAGTTGTAAAAGAAAAGCTAGAGCTGGAGCCAACCTTAGAGGAGATGTCCATCTATATATACATACGTATATAATGTATGCACACATATATATGGGCTTCCCTGGTGGCTCAGATGGTAAAGAAGCCGGCCTGCAATGCAGGAGATCTGGGTTTGATCCCTGGGTTGGGAAGATCCCCTGGAGGAGGGCATGGCAACCCACTCCAGTATTCTTACCTAGAGAATCCCATGCACAGTGGAGCCCGGTGGGCTACAGTCCATGGGGTTGCACAGAGTCTTACACGACTGAAGCGACTTAGCATACACTCACGAATTCTATACATATGGCCCGCTCTGTGTTTTGCAAAGAGGCACCTGGGGTCATGCATTGCCTCTGCCAGTGTTTTACATGTTTAACAGAATTAGATAAGAGTAGAGTTTGGATTTTGGTGTTCTAGGCTGTAAAGAGCGGGTGGGGGTGGGGTTTCCCTTTTGGCCCCTGCCTCCACGTGGAGCTGAGAGCTCATCCAGAGCTTATCCACCCAGGAGGGGATGCTGGGGGTCTAGGGAAGTAGAATACTTCAGGGCTTTTATCTCAGCCCTTCCATCTCCCTTAGGACATAGGACATTGTTTTCACGTTTAAACAATAAGATAATTCAGTCAAAAGAAAAACACTGAACAGATTTCTTAGACTTTGCTCACTCATCTTTGGAGACTTTCTCCCCTGTTTTGGGCTGATGTGAGGGCCTGACAGACAACTCTCTTGGCTCCTCTGACTGTCTCCACAGTCACTTGTGTGGCACCCCTTCAGGACTGGGGCTCTTGGTAGACAGGCCGTGGCTTCTAGGTATCTGAGCTCATTGCACATACCTGGCATGTCCTGGGTGTTGTATGAATATGGTTGCAGATGAGTGAACGAAGGAGGTGGAGAAGAAACAATTAGCCACCCCCAGTTTCATATTGAGACGTTGCATGCGGAAAGCCCTTTAGAAACTGAAAAGAGTGACGTAAATATTTCCTCATCCTGATTTGGAAGAAAAACACCATCTCCAACTACCGGAAGCAGAAAAAGTTTCCCTCCCATAGATCCAGCTAATTTACTTAGTAAATATTTCACAGGTGCCTACCTGGAACAGAGATTAAGCATCTGTTAGAAAGTCACCTTCAAGACCTGCTCTTCCCTCATTCTTGGTCACTCTTAGACCTTCTTCCCTTCCTTTTCTCCCAGAGTTTGAACACAGCATCTCATTTATTACCTTACATGAGTGTGTGCTAAATCTCTCAGACACGTGTGAGTCTTTGCCACCATGTGGACTGTAGCCCTGGGATCCTCTGTCCATAGGATTTCCTGGGCAAGAATACTGGAGTGAGTTGCAATTTCCTTCTCCAGGAGATCTTCCTGACCCAGGGGCTGAACCTGCATCTCCTGTATTTCCAGTGTTGCAGACAGATTCTTTACCCGTTGAGCCATTGGGGAAGCTTTAGTGTTGTCAATGGAAAACTACACTCTCCACCTTTTCAGAAAGTCTAGGGAAGATACACTCTCTTGCTGTCCTGCTTGGAGATGTGGGGTCTGAAGTTTACTTGTTTGTTTAGGAGAGAAACACTGAGACAGCTAAGATGCGGAGGCAAGAGAGGCTGAGTTCCCAGGTCTCGCTGCTTCGTGGCCTCTGGCCCCAGGTGCTGTTATTCTGCCACCTGTATGCTCCGTGGCTCCATTTGCTGACCTGACCCCCGCCCGACTTACTTAAGGGTGCCCAAAGTGGAAAGAATATAGCCAAATGCCGAAAGAATCCCTTCCCCTAGCATTACCTGATTCTGGTGAGGTCAGGTGGACTGAGTAGTCACCCCCGAGGTATGATTTAGGTAGCACAGGAAGACTCCTGCTCAAAAATAAATTCCACATGAGTGCTTGCACTGTTGCTGATTAATTCATCCCTTTATTCATTGAACAAATATTTACCTGATACTCCCAGAGAACCTCTCCTCCATCCAAACAAAAATGGGGTCTGTCCTTAAGTTGATCAAGAAATAGCAGAACATGCTGAAACAAATATACCCAGTGCCTGAGGAGGCTCCTAGGTTTTTCAGGAAGAGCCTTGTTTTGCAGCACAGGTTGTTGACTTTAACGTCCTGGCTTCCAAATCTAGCTGATGACCCAGGACCAGTTACTCAACCTGTTAGAACTTGTTTTCTTGTAGGTCCAACAGCAATGATGGTAGTAATAGCTTACCCCTTGTTGTGAGAATACTGTGAAACACTCCCCCAGAAAAGGGGTGTGGGTTTCTAGTAAGAAGTGAATGCAGTATTTTGAAAGCACATCTGTCTAGAGGCACTGAAGAAGGTTTCATGGCAGTGGGGGGCAGGGAGGGCAGGGCGGGGCTGGCATCTGATCTGGGTCAGGAAGGACAATTAGGAGTTGGCCAGGCAGAAAAGACAGGCAGTGGATCTCAGGCAAAGAGAACAGTGTATGCAAACTAGTGAAGCAGAACATCGCATGATGTCTTCTTAGAACTTGCGAGGTTCAGTCTTGAAGGACAGGGAATGTTGGAGAGCTGCGAGGTGGGCAGTTCACCTACTTGCTGCCCCCTTTTCCTTACAGAGCCTCCTGGCTCACCCTTCACCTTCTTCAAGTCTTTGCTCAAATGACACCCCGACCTTACCCGGTCAAAGTGCATCAGTCCCGCCCTCTGCTCTGCTGGTCCCCTTTCCTGCTTGGTTCTCCAAAGTACTTATTGTCAGAGATAGTATAACGGAAGTTGACTCGCTTTATTTGTAGACCTTCTCAAGACCCTTACTGCTCTCCCCTCCCCATCACAAACGTAGACTGCATGCCCCCTGGGGAGAGGGATTTTGGTGTTCTCTTTGCAGACATCACTCCCCCCTACCCCAAGTCTCCCGCAGAGCCCAGCACAGACAAGACAGGGGAAGCTCTGTGGGCTGGGTGGCCCCTGGGCTCTGATGGGTAACAAGATGGCAACTCCACACTCCAGCAGTAGTAGGTGTGGAAGTGTTGGGAGCTTCTGGGTCATTTTGTGCCTGCTCTTGAGAAACCACGCTGAGGAATTCTGACCGTTTTCATTTGTCTGTCTTTGTCATTCTCTGAAGATTTTCAACCTGGAAACGCTTCTGGGGTTGAATTCACGCTTAGTTGGTTTTTCACTTTTGTGTGCCTCTCTGTGACCAGGGCTGGGAGAGGTGACTTTGGGAATCCAAGGAGGCTACCAGGTGCCTGGGGGGAGGAGAAGATGTTGAAAGGATAGGGTGGGGGTTCAGGAATGGAGGCGCCCAGAGACACGTAACTCTTTCACAATTTGGCCTGGGGCTGTTCCTATGATTGGGTGTCTTAGCCAAGAATGTCCCCAGAATTCCAAGTCATTTTAGATGTGATTTTCTTGTCCTGTGTTCAATAACCTTCCATAAAGTATGTTTAAGATCAGGAAAAAAAGAGGTTTGTGTGCTTATCTTGTTTAGGGCTTGAGGTGAGAGGAATAAGGGTCAAAATTTTCCTTGGTGTTTGTTTTTATTTTTCTTTTATAAAATATCACAAAATATAGACAAGAGTAACTATAACTAGTAGCCTAACACTGGTGTACCAGTTAAATATGCATTTACCTTAGTTTTTTAAAATGTAAATGTGTTATTTTTAAAATGCTTCATTTGCCTTTTTAAACTTTTAAAGCAATAAATACTCATACCACTAAAAAAAAATAACACCAATAAAAAAATTAAAAAGACAGCCATAACGGGGTGGGAGGTGGGAGGGAGGTTCAAAAGGGAAGGGACATGTGTATACCCATGGTGGATTCATGCTGATGTATGGCAAACACAATAGTGTAAAGCTATTATCCTTCAATTAAAAATGAATAAATTTTAGAAAAAGACAGTCACAGATTGCAAAGAGGTGTTTAGACGAGTAGTTTTAACAGATAAAAGAATTCCTCTTCAGAATATGTAAAGAGCTCTACAAATCAGTGAGAAAAAGAGAATCCATTCTGGTTGTTTTATGCCAACTGCAGATCTGGACAAATCTCCCTGAGTTTTCCCCTTCCCTGGTCCTCTCCTCACTTCTTTTTTTTTTTTTTTCATCAATAAACCTTCTTTTCTTTTTGGGGTTGGTGGGTGAAGGGAAAGGGAGAGATTGTGCTTCTTTTTTTCCTGACTGAGCCAAACGGCATGTGGGATCTGAGTTTCCAGACCAGGGATGGAACCTGTGTCTCCTGCATTGGAAGTATGGAATCTTATCCACTAGACCATCAAGACCATCCCTCTCGTCACTTCTTAGCCCCTCTCTATCACTCACAATGGAAGTTCACATGCCCAGAGTAGAGGGGTCTTAAAGAGAAATAACTCAGTTCCTTTTTCCTTGCCTTGTACCTCATTCTCCTCGAAACAAGACTCAAACAAGACGAGACACGTTACTATGTCTTCACTCTAGTTGTTCAGTTGCCCAGTCGTGTCCAACTCTTTTTGACCCTCCTTCCTTTTTTTTCTAACTGGGGAGGGGGAATGCGGGGAGAAAACTAGTTTGTTCTTATGTCTCCATGTGAAAGAGAAAGAGCCTTAATATTTATTGCCAGAATCTTCTTTAACATCTGAACAACTTCAAGAGGTAGGTGTCAGTATTTCCACTTTACTAGTGAAAAACCCAAGCCCTGAAGGATCAAATAGCTTTCAAATATCATACTGGTGGCAAATACAGAAAGAACATTTGAGCCCAGGACTGTACAATTCCAAAGCTCAAGCTTTTCCCCCTAAACCACACTTCTAAGAACCTCATGATGGTCTCTTGACTTCAAGAATGAATGTGGGGACTTCTCTGATGGTTCAGGGGCTAAGACTCCGAGCTCCCAATGAAGGGGGCCCAGGTTTGATCCCTGGTCAGGGAACTAGATCCCACATGCCACAACTAAGGGTTTGTATGCTGCAAGCAAGTGAAGTTCCCATTTGAAAGACTCCATGAAGCTGAATAAATAAAAGTAAATCTTTTTTTTTTTAAAAAGTGAATGTGCTTGACAAAGCAACATCATTATTAATCAGAGTGACCTTGTGACAAGGTCATGTGCCATGTGGTAGGGGTGAGGACAAGTCTGAATTTGTGAGGGAACACCAGTTTTTCTTTCTATGAGTATGTCACATGTAACAATGGAAGGGAGCTGATAAAGGGCAAGGGCGTTACTGGACACTGCAAAGTTACCAGTTCTAATTGGAGCCGAGAGAAATCAGTTTTTTCCCAGTGTTGGACACATAAGTCTAAGTCTCCTACCACGTTGGCATGTGAGACAGGGTTTAGGAGCCTACTATGGCATTTCACAGACTGTCATTCAAATCCCCGCTTGGCTTCTTCTTCATTGTATGGCCTAAGGCAGTTCACTTATCCTAAGTCTGGGTTTCTTCTTATTCACAAGGTGAGACACATACCTGGGTCACAGGGGGTGTTAAACCAGTAAATGAAGTGTATGTAAAGCGCTTAGCCTAGCATCTGGCATGTAGTCAGTCCTCAATAAAAGAGTAGCCATATTTGTTTTATTGTTAGGATCATCATTGAGCATTGCAGGCAGATTCTTTACCAGCTGAGCTACAAGGGAAGCCCAAGAATACTGGAGTGGCTAGCCTATCCCTTCTCCAGTGGATCTTCCCAATCCAGAAATCGAACCAGGTCTCCTGCATTGCAGGTGGATTCTTTACCAACCGAGCTATCAGGGAAGCCCTATTTGGCAGATAGGGATTATGAAATGAAGAAATTCATTCAGTCCACAACTAGTTACTGAAAATTAGCTATGTCACAGGCAGTGAACAGCACAGACTGAGATGCCTGCTCTCAGGCATCAGCTATATTCTGGAGTGGGTAGACATAGTCAGCAAAACCAATAAGCAAATTAAAAGATATAGTGAAATGTGATATGTGTTCTGGGAAAAATATAAATAGATTTAGGTGACTATCCAAGTCATTCATTTAATGTGGACGCTCATTTAATCTGAACCACTATCAGTGAATACTAACATGGAATTCTCCAGGCAAGAATTCTAGAGTGGGTTGCCATTTCCTTCTCCAAGGGATCGTCCCAACCCAGGGATCGAACCCAGGTCTTGTGCATTGCAGGTAGATTCTTTACTGTCTGAGCCACCAGGGACGCCCTAACATTGGTAGTCCATTGGTTGGAAACTTAATGCTGGTCTTGGAGCTTAATTTCTGTTTTTTTTTTTTTAATTTTTTAAATTTTTTATGGTAATAGTACATTGTACTTTCTCTGATCATCTCAGTGTCCCAGATAAAGCAATCTTCTCACTACTGATAGTTAACAACTCCTTTGGGATTTTTAGATGCTGCTTCCAGATAAATGGGTTATTTTCGATTACTATTTTGCTTACAACAAGAGTAGCATCCAGTGGCCAAGTTGCTAACTACATTATTAAATAACAAAAACAAAAATTTGAACCTGTAGGTATAACTGATGGTTTGTCCTATTGGTGGTTGAGGAGAAAAACATCTCATAACTTAAAAAACGTTCTGGGGAAAAAAGATCAACCATAGAAATTCCAGGTTTAAAGGGACCTTTAATTATGCTGAAATTCCCCTTATGTGGTTCAGACAAGACTGGTTTGACTTGATCTGTTTTGGACTTGAGCTCTGTTTGTTGGGAATTATAGGTTGATAGAAGTTGATACTCAGAAAAGGGAAGATGTAGTTATCAATAGATTTTTCTCGAGAGTACTTGCTAAGAGGGAAAGGAGACTTTCCTTTTCTAAGATGCTACTAAGAAGACTGTTAGTGGTACTGCCCTGGTGGTCCAGTGGCCGAGACTGCACTCCCAATTCAGGGGGCTGGAGCTCCATCCCTGGTCAGGGAACTAGATCTTGCCTGCTACAACCAAAGAGTTCAAATACAGCAACTAAAGATCCTGAGTGCTGCAACTAAGACCCAGTGTGACCAAATAAATAAACAAATATTAAAAAAAAAAGATTCTTTGTGAGGCATAGCTTTTTTCTTTTTTTGAATGCTTCAAGGCAGTCAGATACTGGGAGAGATGCTACCAGTACCAGGGCTGTCCAGCCCACAAGGCTAACGTCTGTCTCAATCTTCTTGTGTTTGACTATGAAAAGTGTCAAACACACAGAGAAGCACAGAGAGTAATGTTACACAATATCCACCCCAATCCAAACAACAGTTTTCAGCGATTTTAATATGGATAGATATTAAATGTGTGCATGTGACATGGTTGCTGAATCATGCTGGCCTCTTTTCGACCCCATGGACTATATAGCTTGCCAGGCTTCTCTGTCCATGAAATTCTTCAGGCAAGCATACTGGAGTGGGTAGCCCTTCCCTTCTCCATGGGATCTTTCTGACCCAGGGATAGAACCCAGGTCTCCTGCATTGTAGGCAAATTCTTTACCATCTGATCCACCAGGGAAGCCCTAGATATTAAATAGACTTAGATGTAACTGATGATCCCTTTATAACTTTTCCCTAGCCCTCTCTTGCTAGACGCAACCAGCACCCTGAAGTTAGTGCATAAAGTTCCTGTCTCTGATGACTCAGATGGTAAAGAATCTATCCCGCAATGCGGGAGACCTGGGTTCGATCCCTGGGTCAGGGAAAATCCCCTGGAGGAGGGAGTGGCAACCCATTCCAGTATACTCGCCTGGGAAATCCCATGAACAGAGGAGTCTGGTGGACTACAATCCATGGGGTCACAAACAGTCAGACATGATTGAGCAACTTTCACTTTTCATATGTTTATACTTTGATTCTACAATCAAACTATAGCATTGTATGTATGCTTTAAAATTTTGCAAAATAGTATTATATGGCATGGGCTTCCCAAGTGGTGCAGTGGTATAGAATATGCCTACCAATGCAGTAGACACAAGAGATGAGGGTTCAGTCCCTGGGTCAGGAAGATCTCCTGGAGTAGGAAATGGCAACCCACTCAGATATTCATGACTGGAATATTCCATGGACAGATGAGCCTGGTGCACTACTGTCCATGACGTTGCAAACAGTCAGACATGACTGAATGACTAAGAGTGCATGCGTGTGTGCACACACACACATTATATGGCATGCATTTTGTCCTAGTTTTTACAATCTTTTTGAGGTCTGTCTCTGGAGATCAGCTATAGATCTGTAATTACACCTCTTCTCAAAAGTGGCCAGTAGGATCTCTGACCCCTGGACACATGTGGAAGAGCAGCAAGATATGTTATTCCACACTGTGTCTCTCTGACAGATTCTTCATCTTATTCATCAAACTGTCAACTTCCCGAGACCAAAATACCAGTACAGGAGGTAAAATCTGCTGAGACAAGGAAAAAGAACTGCTTAAAGAAACTAAATAGGAAACAAAGCCATTTAAGTGTAAGCTAAAGAAAGAGAGAAACAGTGAACGTCTTCATATAATTTTTGAACTCAGTCTCCTGGAGTTTTTTTCCTCTTCCCCATCCCTGCAGAAGCAATCAATATTTCAAATGTTTCCACCTTTGGTTAAATTTGCCTATTCTAGAGCTTCATGAAAATAGAATCGTGTGGTATGTACTCTTCTGTGTTATTCTTTTTTCAATCAGTATGTTTTGGAGATACACTCACATTGTTATGTGGCCATAGTTTATTCCTTTTTAGTTGTTGCATGTTTTATGAATATACCACAGTTTATCCATTGTCCTATTTATTGGACACCTGGCTCCTGTCCATGGAATTCTCTAGGCCCAGGATCGAACCCGGGTTTCCCTCATTGCAGGCAGATTTCTTGGTCACATGCTAAATGTATATTTAACTTTATAAGGTACTACCATACTATGGCTAGAGTTACAATGGCTTTACATTCTTGTTAATATTTGCTATTGCCAGTTTTTTTAATTTTCAGACATTTGTGGGTATATATCTCATTGATATTTTCACTAAAAACTTATTAGTTAAAACTAATTTTAAAAACACAAACAAGATTATATATAGCATATATATTCAAAATACAGTTGTATATATTTAGAGGAAATGTGTTCAAGAAACTCTAAGAAATATTATTCTAAAAATATATTCACAACATTTGGTATACAACAAATCAAATTTAAAGAATGATGTCACTGTATCAATCTTTTTGACAGTTCTAAAGTTTTATATATCTAATAATATAGCTCTAAAATATCTCAGTATGGTCTTAATTGTTTTTCTCTGAAGACTAGATGTTGACAATTTTAAAAAGGTATTTATCTGTTATTCATATACCTTTTTTTGTGAGGTATTCATAAATTTTTTGCCTGTTTTTTAAATTGTGTTGTTCATCTTATTATTATAATAAATTAAATAAATTTAATTTATTTAAATTCTTTAAAATTTAGGCCAGATATAAGTTTTGTAAAATATATCCAGTCTTGTGGTTTATCTTTAAGCATATTAATTTTTAAGTTTGATGATACCCATTTGTCATTTTTAAAGGTTATAGTTTGTGTTGTTTTGTCCTTCTTATGTAGTCTTTGCCTAATATAATGTCAAAATTATTTTCTCCTATAAATTTGATTAGTTTTAATCATTACATTTAGGTCTATGATCCATTTTGAGTTAATCTTTGTATGCTGTAAAGTGAGGATCAAGATGAATTTGTTTCCATATGGACTATCCATTACCTATTATTGACAATCTTTTCTCTATTGAATTATCTATCTTGGCACCTTGTTGAAAATTAACCATATAGTGTAGGTCTTTTTAATGGAAGCTGTACTCTGTTTCAAATAAAAGTTCCTTTTCTTGCAAGCTTTTTTTAAAATTAGAACTTTGTTTTTACAAATTAATTAATTTTTGACTGCACTGGGTCTTTGTTGCTGTGTGTGGGCTTTCTCTTATTGCTGTGAGCAGGGCTACTCTTTGTTGGGTGTTCGTCCTGTTGCGGAGCCCACGCTCTAGGTGCTTGGACTTCAGCAGTCAGTGCACATGGGCTCAGTAGTTGTGGCACACAGGCTCAGTTGCTCTGCAGCATGTGGAATCTTCCTGGACCAGGGATTGAATCTGTGTCCCCTGCCTTGGCATGTGGATTCTCATCATGGAATAACTACCAGGGAAGTCCCTTGCTAGCATTCTGAAACACAATTTAAAGAGCTATCTGTTCATACTTACTCTTGCATCTGTGATAAATATTTCCTTATCCTGGTCACCATCTATGGCAATGAGAAAGGTCAGGCATTTGGTTTTCTCTTCTGTCTCTTCCTGTCTTTCTCCTGCTCCCTGTCAACACTTCAGACATCCAAGTCAGCTTTCACAACTTTCAAGTATTTAAAAATTGACTTGCCCAAGGTGCTCACTCTTATATTTTTCTAATGAAAAGTCCACAGGCTCCAGTGTTAGTAACAAGAGCTAATACTTCTATCATATGTGTTGTCACTAATCTAGGCAATTTTAAAATTATTTAATTGTCTCAACAACCTTATGAAGTAGGAATTAGTATCCCTATTTATAGAAGAGGAATTGGAGGGCCTGAGGGGCTATGCACTTTGTCCAACTCACATAGTATGTAGCTGAGCGGGGATACATGCTCAGTCTCTCCAGAGCCTGTATGTTTTCCCCAAAATGCTAAATTAATGACTCACCCACCAAATGACTTTATTTGTAGATTGCACACCATCTGTATTATTCTTAAGTTAATATTTTTCTATTAAGTGGAGCTGTAAGGGATCTTAGAAAGCATTTTTCAGGATAAGGAAACATAAGTTGAAAGAGACCTAACCTGGAAGCGGAGCCAGGCCCTAGCCTTGGAGGTCTGAGGGCTTTCCCTTTTACCCACTCTGCCTTCCTGGCCTTGGGGGCTTCCTCAGTTTGGACTCCACCAACCTATGGCACTTCCAGATCATGGGGTCCCTAGGATGTAGCACTGTGCTTCAGAGTTGATTTCTATTCTTTAGCCTCTGAGTTTCCCTGGTGGCTCAGATGGTACAGAATCTGCTTGCAATGAGGGAGATCCAGGATCGATCTCTGGGTCGGGAAGATCCCCTGAAGAAGGGCATGGCTACGCACTCCAGTATTCTTGCCTGGAAAATCCTATGGACAGAGGCACCTGGGAGGGTACCGTTCATATTAGATCAGATCAGTCGCTCAGTCGTGTCCGACTCTTTGCGACCCCGTGAATCGCAGCACGCCAGGCCTCCCTGTCCATCACCAACTCCCAAAGTTCATGGATCACAAAGGGTCGGACACGACTGAATGACTAACACTTCAGCCTCTGCATTGCTCACCAGAACCTCTAATAAGGGCTATTCTGAACTACCTATCATGGTCAGATCAGATCAGATCAGTCGCTCAGTCGTGTCTGACTCTTTGCGACCCCATGAATCACAGCACGCCAGGCTTCCCTGTCCATCACCAACTCCCGGAGTTCACCCAGACTCATGTCCATCGAGTCAGTGATGCCATCCAACCATCTCATCCTCTGTCATCCCCTTCTCCTCTTGCCCCCAATCCCTCCCAGCATCAGAGTCTTTTCCAATGAGACAACTCTTCGCATGAGGTAGCCAAAGTACTGGAGCTTCAGCTTCAGCATCATTCCTTCCAAAGACATCCCAGGGCTGATCTCCTTCAGAATGGACTGGTTGGATCTCCTTGCAGTCCAAGGGACTCTCAAGAGTCTTCTCCAACACCACAGTTCAAAAGCATCAATTGTTCAGCGTTCAGCCTTCTTCACAGTCCAACTCTCACATCCATACATGACCACAGGAAAAACCATAGCCTTGACTAGACGAACCTTTGTTGGCGAAGTAATGTCTCTGCTTTTTAATATGCTATCTAGGTTGGTCGTAACTTTCCTTCCAAGGAGTAAGCGTCTTTTAATTTCATGGCTGCAGTCACCATCTGTAGTGATTTTGGAGCCCAGAAAAATAAAGTCTGACACTATTTCCACTGTTTCCCCATCTATTTCCCATGAAGTGATGGGACCGGATGCCATGATCTTCATTTTCTGAATGTTGAGCTTCAAGCCAACTTTTTCACTCTCCACTTTCACTTTCATCAAGAGGCTTTTGAGTTCCTCTTCACTTTCTGCCATAAGGGTGGTGTCATCTGCATATCTGAGCTTATTAATATTTCTCCCGGCAATCTTGATTCCAGTTAGTGCTTCCTCCAGTCCAGCGTTTCTCATGATGTACTCTGCATATAAGTTAAATAAACAGGGTGACAATATACAGCCTTGACAAACTCCTTTTCCTATTTGGAACCAGTCTGTTGTTCCATATCTAGTTCTAACTGTTGCTTCCTGACCTGCATACAAATTTCTCAAGAGGCAGATCAGGTGGTCTGGTATTCCCATCTCTTTCAGAATTTTCCACAGTTTATTGTGATCCACACAGTCAAAGGCTTTGGCATAGTCAATAAAGCCGAAATAGATGTTTTTCTGGAACTCTCTTGCTTTTTCCATTATCCAGCAGATGTTGGCAATTTGATCTCTGGTTCCTCTGCCTTTTCTAAAACCAGCTTGAAGTTACCTAATAAACTCGTCCATTTGTCTCCTCCAAGTAATACTCAAATGGACATTTACTGAGCCCTACTATGGAAAAGCTATGACCTAGACAGCATATTAAAAAGCAAAGACATTACTTTGCCAACAAAGGTCATACAGTAAAAGCTATGGTTTTTCCAGTAGTCATGTGTGGATGTGAGAGTTGGGCCATAAAGAAGGCCAAATTCCAAGGAACTGATGCTTTTGAGCTGTGGTGTTGGAGAAGACTCTTCAGAGTCCCTTGGACAGCAAGAAGATCAAGCCAGTCAAACCTAAAGGAAATCAATCCTGAATATTCATTAGAAGGACTGATGCTTAATCTTCAATATTTTGGCCACATGATGGGAAGAGCTGACTCATTTGAAAAGACCCTGATGCCAGGAAAGATTGAAGGCAGTAGGAGAAGGGGCGACAGAGGATGAGATGTTTGGATGACATCACCGACTCAATGGACATGAATTTGAGCAAGCTCACGGGAGTTGGTGATGGACAGGGAAGCTACAGGGAAGCCTGGCATGCTGCAGTCCATGGGGTCACAAAGAGTTGGACACAACTGAACAACTGAACAACAACAACTGTGGAAAACATCTTACTACACTCTGCAAGAACATACATGTAAGATACATTAGCATGCCCTCCAAGGGCTTATAAATACTATCAACAACTAATATTATCAAATCTCTAAAAAGTTTCTGTATAGAACAAATTTTACACACATATTGAACCTTTGCCCTTCCTTCCTTCTTTTAATTTCTATTTCTTCTTCATTCAGTTAATAATGTATCTGGTGATTTCTTTGTCCAACATTATTGTATTCTATTGTATGGAGAAATGAACATTTATATGGAATCAGAGATCTTGATTTCCAGGTCCTCTCTGTCACTTACTAGCGGGGTATGTTCTCAGTTGTTGGATCCAATTCTTTTGCGACCCCATGGATTGTAGCCCACCAGGTTCTCTGTCCATAGGATTTTCCAGGCAAGAATACTGGAGTGAATTGGCATTTCCTCCTCCAGGGGATCTTGCTGACCCAGGGATAGAACCAGCTGTCTCCTGCTATGGCAGGCAGATTCTTTACTGCTGAGCTTACTTGGAAAACCCTATCAGCTGGGTGACCTTCAGCACATTATTGAACCTCTCTGAGCCTCTTGCCTAATCTGTAAACGAGGAAGGAGATAACAAAGCGCTTTGAAAATGCTAATCTTTTTGAGAGCTATAGAAGAAAGAACTTGGACTTCAGAGTCAAAAGAGGTGGATTCCTAGCATCACTGAATACAGGACAAAGTCTGTGATAATAAAGCCATGTTGAAGAGGCAGCAGGCTGGAAAGGCTAACCTAGGAACTAACAGTGCAGATTCTGACCCTGGCCCTCACTCACGTTCTTTCTTCAGGAACTCACAAGTTATTACAAGTCATGACCCTTCTTGAATAATCAAAATTGTCCATGATCAGATTTCAGAGATTTAAATAGAGGAGGCCTTGACTGACAGGAAAAGAACATTCTTAAAGACAGAGATAGTAATTCAGCAGTCTCACTCATTCATCCCTCTATCAACTTTTCACTGTCTACAGTGTTAGCCTCGAGGCATTATTTTAGATGCTGGAGATCTAAAAATGAAAAAGGTTAATGGTGCTTCTAAAGCTTCTTGGTGGGGAGGGGTGTTGAGAGAGAGGTGAGACTTGAGGGTGATGAGCAGGTTGGCAAACCCTGAGTGAAGGATTGGAGGCAGCTTGTCTTGGGCAGGGCTGAGGGAGATTGATGGAGCAGGACTAAAGTGTCCCCAAGCCTCAGGTTGCAAGACGGTTCTCAACATTAAAGAGTTTACCATCAAAAAAAAAAAAAAAAAGAGAGTTTATTATCTAGTGAGCAAGACAGAAATAGAATCCCAGAATGATAATACATTGTGATAGTTGTGTGAAGGAGAGATGCACAGAGTGATATGAAAACACACACACACACACACACACACACAATAATAATCCAAGTTGAGAATAGCATTGCAGCCTGAGGGAAGATGAGATTTATGATTTGCTTGAGTAGTGATCTATGCATTTAAGTCTCCTCTCACTTGTTTTCAACAGCACTTCACTTTCCATGACATTTCACAGTTAGAAAATGTTTTCACATTCTGAATTTCATTTGGTTTAATGAAAATAAAGAATGGAAAAAGAGATCATTTTTATTCTATAGATGAGGAGATAGGAAGAGAGGTTACCAAGTCACAAGGCTGTAATTACCAGAGTGAGAATCACAATGCAGTTTTTCTGATTCTTAGTTAAAAGTCCTTTCCTAGTATGGACAAAAGTGACTTCAGTATCAATCTGATAACTTTTTAATTGGAATATAATTGCTTTACAATATTGTGTTAGTTTCTGTTGTACAACAATGTGAATCACTCATATGTATTAATATACATATATGAGGTGGTGGGATGGCATCACCGACTCGATTGACATGAGCTTGAACAAGCTCTGGGAGTTGGTGATGGACAGGGAAACTGGGCGTGCTGCAGTCCATGGGGTGGCAAAGAGTAGGACACAAATGAGTGAATGAGCGATTAAACTGACTGATCCTCTCCCTCTAGAGCCCCCCTCCCATCCCCCCATCCCTCCACTCTAAGGCACCACAAAGCACGGGACCGAGCTCTCTGCTCTGTGCAGCCGCGTCCCACTAGCTGTCTGTTTCACACATGGTGGCGTATATATGTCACAGCTACTCTCTCAGTTCACTCCACTCTCTTCTTTGCCCACAAGTCTGTTCTCTACTTCTGTTCCTGCACTGCAAATAGGTTCATCAATACCATTTTTCTAGATTCCATATGTTTGTGGTAATATACAACATTTGTCTTTCTCTTTTTGACTTACTTCACTCCATATGACATTTTCTGACTGTTTTCAAACCTCATCAATTGAATTTCACCTTTTCTTTCCTGTTGTGTAGTTTTTGGTTCTAGAGCATAGTGTTTGGAGTCCTGTATCACTGAGATGCAAACAAGCAAGAACATGAATTATGTTCTGGGACCCAAAGGACTCATATTTTCAAAGTCAGTGTAATTATAGTCCAGCCGTAGTCTACCCTTAGGAAAGAATCTTCAAGTTTTTTGCAACTGTCAAATGAAGGGCTTAGGCTACAATCACTCAATTTTTACATTCTGTGATTCACTTTTTTAACAACCAGTGTAATTTTAAAGTATTCATTAAAAAGACACACACACACAAAGGACACACACATACACATACTGAAAAAAATGTGAACAATTACAATGTAAAATGTTAATAATCTCTATCTTTGGATTGTTGAATTGTATTTCTTTTTTTTTTTTTTTTGCTTAAGTATATACCTTCTTCTTGTGTATATACTTTCTTCTTTTTCTTAAGTATATACCTATTCCTTTCTTTTTATAGTAAGTACGGATAGCTTACATAATTTAAGTAATAAATACATAATTCCACTTAGTACTGAAACTGTGCCAAATACGTAATCAGCACTTGGCAAAATCTAGCATACTTACAGCACAATGGAATCATTCCACCAAGTCTGTATTTGAAATTTCAAACTCATTAGTGAGACTAAGTAGTACCAATTTTTGATAAATGTGTGCTAATTCAATAAGTTTTGCTTTATAGCCAAAGGGAATTGCTTAAGGGAGGTGTTGGCTGATTATCTCTAGAAGATACACTGACTTCTAAGTTTTCCCATGTCTTTATGACATGTGACCACACCAAGATGTAAAAGACCCCAATTTAAGTGCTTATAATTTAGTGGAGTTTAATTTTATGGGGATGGTAGAGGTTAGGCTTTCAAGGTAAAAATTGTGCCAAGGCACAGTAGCCCCTGAAAATATTTCAATCGTCTTCTAAGTATAGTTGCTGTTGTTGTTCAGTTGCTAAGTCATGTTCAACTCTTTGCAACCCCATGGGATGCAGCACACCAGGCTTCCCTCTCTTTCCCTATCTCCCGGAATTTTCTTAATGTGCACCCTATAACTGCATTTATTATAGACTAAGCTTACTCCTTGGAAGGAAAGTTATGACCAACCTAGATAGCATATTCAAAAGCAGAGACATTACTTTGCCAACAAAGGTCCATCTAGTCAAGGCTATGGTTTTTCCAGTGGTCATGTATGGATGTGAGAGTTGGACTGTGAAGAAGGCTGAGTGCCGAAGAATTGATGCTTTTGAACTGTGGTGTTGGAGAAGACTCTTGAGAGTCCCTTGGACTGCAAGGAGATCCAACCAGTCCATTCTGAAGGAGATCAGCCCTGGGATTTCTTTGGAGGGAATGATGCTGAAGTTGAAGCTCCAGTACTTTGGCCACCTCATGTGAAGAGTTGACTCACTGGAAAAGACTCTGATGCTGGGAGGGATTAGGGGCAGGAGGAGAAAGGGACGCCAGAGGATGAGATGGCTGGATGGCATCACCGACTCGATGGACGTGAGTTTGGGTGAACTCCGGGAGTTGGTGATGGACAGGGAGGCCTGGCGTGCTGCAATTTATGGGGTCGCAAAGAGTCGGACACGACTGAGCAACTGAACTGAACTGAAGATTTTACTTACTTTATATTGGTCTTTATATTCATCCTTCAACTTCCTAGAGATGCCACCACTACCCAGTGTCCTGGCTCTATAATCTTTACTCACTCATCATCATCATCATTTAGACCCTCCTCAGCGGGGTGACTTGCATTCTATGCTGGGAGCATCACTTTGCTCATTACCTTGTTATTTTTCTTTCATTCTTTCTCTCCTCCTTCTTATTTGCTCTTTATAATCCAAATAAGTTTACACTGAGTATATCTGGTGCCACTGTAAGGGATTAATATTTATTCACACATGACCAATGAACAAGACCCAGTGAGTTGTGTCAAAAGAGAGTAGCAGCTGAGGTGGTTGGAAAGAATGGGAAAGATTAGGAAAAATGTGATATGTCAGCTGGGCTTGTATTTGCTGAAAAGTTTTTTTTTTTTTTTATGTGTGTGTGTGTGTGTGTGTGAGACACTGCCCACTGCCTACAAGGAATTTCTAGTCTAGAGTGGGAGAGGGCCATTCATCAAAATTATACAAATAAACCTAAAATGATAAGAAACAAAGCAAGGACAGGCAGGAGGTGTGGACCCAGAATGCTGAGCACAGTTACACACTTCAACAAATGGACAACCTCAGGAAAGAGCTCAGTAAATCTAAGAATAGGTAATCCGGTTTGGGGTGAGTGTATGTTCTTTAGGCAAAAGTAGAAATCACGTTTTCTGAGAGCTTACTATGTCTTAAGCTGTCTGATGAGAGAGCCTTTGCTTATTTCAATGTTTGAGAGGTTGGTACCAAAAACCACGGTTTTTAAATGAATAATGGAGGCTCAGAGAGGTTAAGTAATTTATGACAGAAACAGAGTGTCTGGAAAGAGACCTTCAGTGCCAGGCTTCAGAATTTGGGTTCTGTTTGATTGCCAGTGAGGGAATTGCTGAAGACTGCTGAGCTGGGGCATGGTTTGATGGAAAATATGCTTTAGGAGAGTTTTTCTGAGGTAGGGGAGGAAAGATTTGGCAAAATCAGTGAGGATTGCACCAGTGTAGACCAGGGTGAAGAACACTGGGCCTGTGCGAGAGGGGAAGGCCTGGGAGGGAGGAGGGGCAGTAAATGAAGAAGGTTTTCTATTGATAGATGGCGAGTTAACAATGGACTGGCCATGAAAGGGGGTAGGGAGGTGGTGACAAGAATTCATGTTTTATTTTTAAAAACTCCCCATGCACAGAATAATGCAGCAAAGAAACATGTATCTACCCCAGAGCTTAACCTCTGCTGCTAAAGTTTGTAGCTTATACAGTAAGTCCCCTACATAGGAACCTTCAAGTTGCGAACTTTTAAAGTTGCTGATGTGCATTTGCGTGTCCAGTCATGTAAGTTCATTGTCATGTGTGTGCATTCTCTACAAGTGGTCATCCTGTTGTGTACTTTACAGAACAGTACTGTAAAGAATACTGTAGTAAAGTATCTTTATTTCAAGCCCAAGATGTCCGGAAGCAAGAGGGGATGTACCCGATATTACTATACTTTTCAAGGTACTATACTCTAAGATTAAAAATGCTCATTTTTAGTGTTTGTTATTTAGGTATTATGGCTTTGCCGGTGGCTTAGATCCTAGAGAATCTGCCTGCAATGCAGGAGGTTTTGGTTTGATTCCTGGGTGGGGAAGATCCCCTGGGAGAGGAAATGGCAATCTACTCCAGTGTTCTTGCCTGGGAAATGCCATGGACAGAGGAGCCTGGAGGGTTATAGTCCATGGGGTTGCAAAGAGTCAGACATGATTGAATGTCTAACATTTTAAGGTATTATTTGTGTGACAAGTATCATAAACCTCTTACAGTACAGTACTATATAGCTGATTGTGTTAGCTGGGTACCTAGGTTAACTTTGTTAGATTTACAAACAAATTGGACTTATGAACATTCATGTGTAGGGGTGGCTGTTATTCAGTCACTCAGTCATGTCGAACTCTTTGCAACTCCATGGACTGCAGCATGCCAGGCTTCCCTGTCCTACACCATCTCCCAGTGCTTGCTTAAACTCATGTCCATTGAGTGGGCAATGCCATCCAACCATCTAGTCTTCTGTCATCTCTTTCTCCTCCTGCCTTCAATCTTTCCCAGCATCAGGGTCTTTTTTTAAGTAAGTGTGTAGGGGACTTACTGCAAAATTAAAATGTTCAACGTACTACTATTAAAGGCAGAATTCAAGTCAAATACATTAATAGATATAACTGTAGAACAGTTCAGGTGATAAGACAGGGGACAGTCATATTTTACTTGTTAGGTCATAGGTTCTTCCAATTGATTTTCCAGGCAAGAGTACTGGAGTGGGGTGCCATTGCCTTCTCCGATTGATTATTTTAAGACATGACAAATTCTCACATCTTATAAATGACTGTCTTTATTTTCAGCTCAGTCTTTAATTTCAGCTTTGCCAATGTATGGCAAAACCAATACAATATTGTAAAGTAATTTGCCTCCAATTAAAATAAATAAATCTATATTTAAAAAAAAAATTCAGCTTTAGGTTGGCTCACTCGGTGGTGCTCCTATCCTACACCAGGGGTCAGATGATGTTGAGAGATTCCTGGATGGCAGTCTTGCCTGCCAGCTGCCACTCCTGGGCCAACAGCTGGCCCTCGGGAGCACGTGGAGGAAGCGGTGGGGGTTGGGCTGATCCCCTCCCCAACCCGGCCTTCAGCCCCAGTGCTGGGCAAGGGGGAGAGGCAGTGTCCCTACCCACATGGGGGCTCCGTACTGTCCTCAGTCTCTAGATGTGTGGGCACTGAAGGTTTCTGCTACTGGGAAAGGAATTTCTGAGGCTTTCACCAGGCCCTACTCCTGCCCTGAGGGTTTAAAGATTCTGAGACGTCCTCTAACCACGTGGAAGCTAGGCCTGCGTCAGGCCCCCTTAGCATGATCTTATCGTTTCCCAGTGTGTTCAGAGAGTTTATGATGAAATTGTTTAATGTTGGGCCAGGTTTCCAGCGGAAAAGTTCCAAGCGAGGCTCTCTGTGCTTCCTTATGTGAAAGTGTTAGTCACTCCGACTCTTCGCGACCCCTTGGACTGTAGCCTGCCAGGCTCCTCTGTCCATGGAATTCTCCAGACAAGAATACTGGAGTGGGCTGTCGTTTCCTTCTCCACAGGATCTTCACGACCGAGGGATCGAACCCCAGTCTCCTGCATTGCAGGTGGATTCTTCACTGTCTGAACCACCTGGGAAGACTTGTACTTCATTGTGCCTTCGGTTGATTGTTGCCGAGCCTGGAAAAAGATCACCTCCCTGGCCCTCGGTGATCTGCTCTGGGCGGGCGATTCTTTGTGTGCTCACCTCCAGTAAAGAGGGCAATCGAGGCCCACCCCAGAACTTCTGAGTCAGAATCCGCCTTTGAAAAGAGACGCCCGGATGATTGTGTGCACATTAAAGTTTGAGGAGCCCAGCCTGCGGCAGAGGAGAGCACGCATCTCCCCTCTCAGGGCCGAAGTTCTGCCTGAGAACCATGAATACCGATTAATTACTGTAGGGTTCATCGGAATTTCAAAGGAGGGAGATAGCAGGCCACTAACTTACATTTCTACAGAGCCCAGAGGAGGACAAAGGAGGGTTTACAGTCTTAAGAGCATTTAATTGATGGTATTTAAAATAAAACAAAACACGCCCGGAGTAGCACGTGCTCCTGCCTCAGGCGAGAGCCTCCAAACCCCTCAGCCTAGCAGATAAGCCTGTCCAAAGAATGTGTGAAGGAGTTTTAACAGGTTAAGGGACTTTGGGGGCAAAGAAGTGTTTCTAAGAACTTGAAAAACTCTTGATGGAGACAAAAAGCTGAGAAGGAATATTTTTTTCCTTCTTTTTTATTTAAAGACAGCATTTAATATCTGGTTCTTCAGGCTTCTCTGAGGTCTGGAAAGTATGGACTGGAGTCAGAAGACTGCATTGCAAACCCTGACACCAGGCAAGTCACCCTAAGCTGGCCACTGGATCTCTTTAGGCCGCTTTCTCCTCCCCCAAATGGACAATAATAATGCTGACCTCACAAGGTTGCTGTTTAGATCATGTTGGCAGACAGGTATGAAGCACTCAGGAGCTGGTACAGGGTGAGCTTTACATTTTGTTTACAAAATGATGAAGTTGCTCACGGAGTGCTAGGATCAAATCGGTGCTTGTGGTCCCTACTAGGCCCTCCTGGTCTAACCTGTCCCGTCTGCGATCTCTTCATGCCCCTTTCCATCCTTTCTGGGACCCGGGCTCCAGACACACTGGCCTAACTTCCGCCCTGCCAGCCCGCCCAATTCATTCCCATCTTCTGGTCTCATCCCAGCGTGTTTTTTCAGCCTGATCTTTGCACAGGAGGCTTTCCCATCTTTCAGGCTCATCCCAGCTTGCCGTCCTTAGTTCCTCCTTTCCGAGGAAGTGGTCCACCGTCACCTCAGAAGCTCTCTAGCTCCTGCTGTGTTACATCGGCTCAGTCCGCATCCCTCTGTGAACTGACGTTCGCTTGCTCGCATATTCACGTCTGACTCCTCCACTGTGGGAATGTCACCCTCAACAGGGCACAATCTTGTCACACTCTTTCCCAGTGTGCCTAAAATAGGGGCTTGATGCACGAGGGGCTCAAAGGACATTTGTTGAATGAGTGAGTGAATACAAGAATCAGTAGAATAAGACATTTCCTAGGAAGATAGCCAAGGGGAGTTTTTATGTTCATATTTGTCTCTCTCCCGTGAGGGACTTCTGCTCCTTGAGAAAAAAGCCTGCATTCTATGATTTTCTTCAGTGCCTATCACCACACCAGGCAAGCACATGGTAGATTCTCAGTAAAAATATTAAGTGAATGAAGTGTGTGTGTGTGTGCTGTACTCAGTCCTGTCTCTTTTCTACCCCATGGACTGTAGCCTGCCAGGCTCCTCTGTCCATGGGATTCTTCAGACAAGAATACTGGACTGGGTTGCCATTTTCTCCTCCAAGGGATTTTTCCAACTCAGGGATCAAACCTATGCCTCCTGCATCTTCTGCGTTGGCAAGCAGATTCTTTACCACTGAGCTATCTGGGAAGCCAGAGGTGAATGCACAAACAGAAACAAACATATATATGCCATTATGATGGCATCACCGACTCGATGGACATAAGTTTGAGTGAACTCCGGGAGTTGGTGATGGACAGGGAGGCCTGGCGTGCTGCGATTCATAGGGTCGCAAAGAGTCGGACACGACTGAGCGACTGAACTGAACTGAACTGACTGATGTTTCAAGTTAAAACTTAATAAAGTTACTGATAATTGCCTTTGGGAAATAATTGAATTTTCAATAAATAAAAGTTTATATATTTAAACATTTTTCTTGGCTCTATCCAACATGTGCGATCTTATTTCCCCAACCAGGGATCAAACCCGAGCCCCTTGCATTGGAAGCATGGAGTCTTAACCATTGGACCACCAGGGAAGTCCCTCAACTTTGGCAAGAATGCTGGAACGGGTTGCCATGCCCCCCTCAAGGGGATCTTTCCAACTCAGGGGTCAAACCCGGGTCTCCTGCTTTCAGGGGGATTCTTTACCATCTAAGCCACCAGGGAAGCCCTTATCTTTAAAGGGGATATGGGAATGTCATGTAAGGTAGATTTTGTACTCGGTGGCCTAGAGTGGGGAACATTTAGAGGACAGGGAGAAATTGGGGTGGGGAGTGGGGAGCACAAGCAGCTGAAGTCCAAGACTGGAGAAGGTATGCTTGCAGCTTGTTGCAAGAAGACCAGGCACAGATAGACAGGTCTGCAGTGAGGGACAGCTGGGTTTTCCAGGAAGGAGGGAGCAATCACCTGACTCTGCTCAGGTCCTCAGACTGGAGTGTAGGGTAACAGGCCCAGCGGGAGCTTCTAGTTGGGTGCTGGAGGTAGGGTTGGAGGGGTGGGGACTGAAGGAGAGTCAGGTCAGGGTATCTGCGGGGAGCAGGTCTCTGAAGTCCCTTTACATAGATAAATGAGGGTGGGGAGAGAGGGAGTATGCGCAACTCCCCCAGGGAGAACAGAGGGAGGTTCTGCAAAACCAGCACTCAGGTGACCCCTAAGAATTCAAAGTCTTTCATTAAACCCCACCTGAAGGCCAATTGTTCTGCAATCTACCCAGTGGTTTTGGCTCTAGGCTTATCTAAATCCAGTCTTGGGGGGAAGGGTATGGGAGGGGGTGGGGAAGGTTTTTTTTTCCTTTAAAATGGAAAGAAAAACAGGACAGCTCACATTACAAAGGCTTTTTTCTTTTGGCTGAAATTTGGATACTTCTAAATAAACTACCTCCTTTGAATCTTTCCCCTACCTCCATCCATAGTAATTAAGTAGTGGATTTCCTTTATTTTTAATTTTTTTGTATTCATTCTTTTTTTTTTTTAGATTCCAAGTAACAGTGATAGCATAACAGTATTTGTCTTGCTCTAACTTATTTCACTAAGCATAATACCCTTCAGTTCCATCTATGTTGTTGCAAATGGCAAATTTTCATTCTTTATGGTGGTTGAGTAATATTCCACTGTATGTCTAGACCATCTTCTCAAATAGGTCTCCTTTAACACCCCATATGTGAGCACAAGATAGGATTATTCTTTTCTATTCCTGACTTCTGTTGGGGGTGGGGATTCTAACGACAGCACGCTTGGAAACTTCTTTCCAAACAAGCATGCTGTATGCCAGAGAGATACACAGTCTTGGATAGAAGGATTAGGGAGTTTCAGGTGACAGCTAAATTAAGACTAAAAATAAGACCAGTGATGGACCCTAAGGAATATACGGTGTTGCATATTGGAGACTGTCTTCAGAAAGGTCACTTAACATATCTATGCTTCAGTCTCTTCATTTGGAAAATGGAGATGATAATAGTTCCTACCTCATTTCACTTGGGAGGATTAAATGAGGTACAATACATGGAAAGAATTTGGGGTCATAGTTGGCCCGTTATTCACATACAGTAGAACTGAAGTATTATGAATGCGGTATTACTGAGAAGTGCTCATTTTGTCCCATGGGTATCATACTAGACTTTGGGGTATAGAGGGAAGAAAATGTCCCAGACTTCGGGGAACTTGGTCTAGAGGTGAAGACAGACATAGAAGCAGATATTTATAATCCTGTGTGTTACACAGTAAGCCAAGTGTGAAACTTCCCTGGTGGCTCAGTGGTAAAGAGTCTGCCTGCCAATGCAGGAGGCTCTGGTTGGATCCCTGACCCAGGAGGATCCCACATTCCACAGAGCAACGAAGTCCATGTGCCACAACTATTGAGCCTGTGCTCTAGGGCCCGGGAGCCACAGCTACTGAGTCCACACGAGGCAACTACTGAAGCCCACAGGCCCTAGAGCCTGTGCTCTGCAATAAGAGAAGCCGCCACAATGAGAAATCCACCCACTGTACCCAGAGAGTAGCCCCTGCTCACCACAACTAGAGAAAGCCTGCACACAGCAACAAAGACCCAGTGCAGCAACACCCTCCCCCCGTCCCAAATAAAGAAAAGCAGAGAACACGTGATTAAAATAAATAAATAGACCAAGTGTGCGTGCACTGGGGGGCTGTGGGACCCGGCTGGGGGCATCTGCTGTTTCTCCGTGATCTGATCTTAGTGTGGCTCAGGAAAGGGGCCATGCTCTGAGGTGGTCTCTACCATGGACTTGTTTCAGCACTTAGCATGGTGACTGCCAAATAGTAGAACAAAATACATGCCGAATGAATGAAATGAATTTAGACCATTTCAATACTGATGTAACCTCATAAACCTGAATAGCTGAAAGAAATCTAAGGTGGGTTAGAAAAAGCAGACACAGCCCAGTGGTGTATACACAGCCTTACTCCAGTGGCACATAGTGTCCTAGATGCTGGGCTGGACTGTGAGTGAAAGAAGAGGCTGAGAGCCAGAGGAAAACAAAAATAAGAGCGTCCTTACTACAAGGTGGAAGCAGGCAGAGGGCAGGGAGCCAGAGACGGGGAGTGAAACTGAGCAGCCACGTGGTAGGCTGAGTTCAGAGAGGATGTGGAGGGATGGGGCTGAGCCATGCTGAGCAGCTAGACTTTGTACCTTTGTGATTCTCCAAGTGTGTGGGTTTCCCAAGTGGCGCAGTGGTAAAGAACCTGCCTGCCAATACCAGAGACACAAGAGATGTGGGTTTGATCACTGAGTCTGGAAGATCCCCTGGAGGAGGAAATGACAACCCTATCCAGTATTCTTGCCTGGAGAATCCCGTGGACAAAGAAGCCTGACGGGCTACAGTCCACGGATCGCAAAAGAGTTGGCTGCGACTGAGCACGCACATACACGAGTATGTGAGAGGAGACAGTGGCAGCTGTCATAGCACAAGCATCTCAGAGCTTTGTGAGGTTTCTTCCATTTTATTTCCTCACCAACCTCATTGGGCCTGCTTTTCTCCCCTCTCCCCCGATTAGACTAGGAGCCAGGGTGCCCATCCCAGTGCCAGGAACTGTGTCCTTTGGCATGTTCCTTAAATTACCTGGGCCTCAGTTTCTACAACTGTGACATGTATGATTACTGTGAGAATTGAGAGAATTTGTGTAAAGAGCTGAGGGCAGAACCCAGCATATGTTAAGTGCTGGTTACCCTCTAGCTGTTAATCTCTCTCCCAGAGGGCTTGTGATTGTCCTGGAAGTTAGCCCAGTTAACAGGGAGAGCTTCACACATATTCAGGGCCTTGGTGTCTTTAAAGTAAGGACCTTACGTGGTCGTGTTTGGGCTTCCCTGGGGCTCAGAGGTAAAGAATCTGCCTGCAATGCAGGAAACACGGGAGGCACAGGAGGCACAGGTTTGACCTCTGAGTGGGGAAGATCCCCTGGAAAAGGAAATACCCACTCCAGTATTCTTGCCTGGAGAATCCCATGGACAGAGGAGTCTGGTGGGATACAGGCCATAGGGTTGCAAAGAGTTGGACACTGAAGCAACTGAGCACCCACGCGTGTGGTCATGTTTGCATTCAGAGAGAAATGGATTTAAAAGAGGAAGAGACATCCTGAGAAGGCCAGAAGTTAGTGTGAAGGAGGTTGTGGTAGTGTGAACCCCAGGAAACCTTGAACCCAGGAGAGGAGAGTGAGGAGCAGATAGAACTGGAGGTGAAGTTGACAAAGTTTAGTGAGTAGTTAGACATAGGTAGCAAAGATGAACTTCCCAGGGGTTCTGGGTTAGTGACTGGGAGGCTGGTAGCACCAGAGGTGAGGTGAGCAGCGCAGAGAGTGAGCTGCAGGCTCAGAAGGATGATGGTGATGACTTGCATGTTTCATGTTGGAACATCCTGCTGCTACTATTCTCTGTTCACAGCTTGTCTGTGAACCCCCACTGCTATTAGATAAATGGGGACTAGGAATGCTAACCTCCTAGGATTGTTGTTGTTGTTCAGTCGCTAAGTCATGTCTGACTCTTTGTGACCACATGGACTGCAGGACGCCAGGCTTCCCTGTCCTTCACTATCTCCTGGAGTTTGCTCAAACTCAGGTCCATTGATTCAGTGATGCCATCCAACCATCTCATTCCCCATTGTCCTCTTCTCCTCCTGCCCTCAATCTTTCCCAGCATCAGGGTAGTTGGTGCAAATCTAACACTTGAAATGCAATAAGTGTGCAGAGCGAGTACCATGTGAGTGTTTGTGATTATAATTAATTATGATTCTATAAATGACTGATATACCTGTCAAAGCCCTCAGTCTGTCCTCTGTACATTTCCCAGACTCTTCTATTCCCATTCTCTTGCATTGAAGTTTTTTCAGTTCATCGAAAACACTGGGCTTCTCTCCTTTCCAGATTTGTATTCTCTCTACTCTCCCCTCTCGTCTTTTCTTCCCGTGGTTCACCTTTGTTCCTCCTTGTGTCTCAGCTGAAATGTCACTCCTTACAGGAAGTTTTCCTTAACTCCTCCCTCCTGGATTGGGTGAGGGGGGCCCTCCTCTGTGTTCTCATGGCCTTTATCACACTGATATGTGTCTGTAAATGTCTGTGTTGGGAGCTCCTGGAAGGCAGTACCAGATTATCTTGTGGAACACTGTCTTGCAAACATAGTGTCGGCCCACAGAAGGATAGTTTTAGACATTTTGTTCAGATGGATAAATAAATGTGTTGAAATTTGGAGGAGAGATCTAGATGGATGTAAATTAGGGGTGATCAGCAAGTAGAGAGATGAGCTCTCAGAGGTGTGCCTTCTTCATACTTGATCTGTTGCCTTTTGACCACCTATTTTTCCTCTGGAAACTATTTTCCATGCCTCCAAGGATGCCATCCTGTTCTACTTCTTTGGCTATTTTTGGCAATAGATCTTCTCTGGTCTCTCTCCTCTTTTCTTCTCTCATTTTCTTTTTTTACCCTATTCACCTCTTGGACATCTATTTTTTTCCCCCATAAATTCAACTATCTCTTATTGATTGTTATCTCCACTTCCAGCTTCAACTTTGCTCCCGAACTCCTGACCTGTATTTCCAACTGTTCATAAATATTCCAACCAGACCTTTCACACGTAGCCAAGTGGAACCGGTTATTATTTCTACCCTCATTCCCAGACTTCAAGTGAACTCTCCTCTACTCTTCTCTAGCTGGGTTGATAGGGTTCCCATGTACACAGTCACCTAAACTAAGTCTTAGGAGTTTCAGTTCCTCCTCCCTCTTTCCCCACATCCTTCCTCTTCTATATCTTGCCATTTCTGATTCTGGAAGTCTTGAATTTGACTTCTCATTTTATTTTCACTGTCACAATTCAGCTCTGACTTTCATCATCTGATGCCAAGACTATTGTAATAGCTTCTTAATTGTCCTGTCTGTCTCCAGGTGAGTTTCTAAATTACATGTCTGATGGTGTCCCTTTTTTACTCAAAGATCTTCCAAGGCCACACAACCTACAGAATCAAGTCTAGATCCCTGACCATGACATTCAATATTTTCACAATCTGGCCCCAACATACTTTTCCAGCCTCATTTCTCAAGAATCCATGCTCCAAAAGCCTTCTGTGTATATCTTTACATTGTGTTAGAATTAGATGTTTAGTTATCTCTCTGTACTTCCAACTCCATGATGTCAGGACCAGTCCTTATTAATCTCTGTATCTAAAGAACTTAGAAAAGTGCCTAGGAAATGAGTGTCTTTTGAATAATTGGTTATTGTCACTTCCAAAGGGAACATCTTGCCTAATCTTGCTCATCTCCTATGCCCAGATTGCATAGGAGAATGAATGGTTGGCTTATTTTGAAATGCAAACTTCTTTTATTTCTAATTGAAATATATTTGACATATAACATAAACTTAAGGTGTACAACATATTTATCTGATATGTTTATATCTTTTTATGTGATTGTCATTGTAGTGACAATTAGAGGCTGGGACTTTTTTTCACTTTAGTATATCCCTTGTCTAATAGTACCTGACACATAATAGATATTGAATAAATTTATGCTGAATGAAGGCATGAACAAATGAATACATGAAACCATCCCCTCAATCCCCACTTACCTACAGCATTTACCATCTCAGATGTTTTTCCTAGTAGAGCAAAGGTAGCTGGTACTATGGAGAAGGAAATGGCAACCAACTCCAGTGTTCTTGCCTGGAGAATCCCAGGGACGGGGGAGCCTGGTGGGCTGCTGTCTATGGGGTCACACAGAGTTGGACACGACTGAAGCGACTTAGCAGCAGCAGCAGCTGGTACTATAATGCGTGTCACATCTGTGCTTTGGCTTGCAAAAGTTCTGAATTTTTACTCAGTCAAAGAAAATGACTCTTGAGACTAACTTGAATTTCATTTAATTAATGTAAGTTTCTCCTAGTGTTAATTAGGTCTTTGGGCAGCAAAAGATAAAATCTTGTCTCCCATGTGATTAGGTCCATATTAGAAATACTTGAGAGAAATTTGATATCAAATGAACTCTTATTAAACATTTTTTTTCACTTATTTATAAAATGAAATGTACCCTTGTGCCCCAAAATGGCTATACACAATATTCAGGTACTCTGTGGGAATTGTGGATTTCTGGGCCCCACCTCAAATTAACTGAATCTGAATTTCTTGGGGGAAGGCCTGGAAATTCCTCTCCATGGCTTCAAGGACACCACTCTGTTTTATTTCTTCTATTTCTTTGGTTGTTGTAGATCCTTTGTAATCTCTTTTATTGATTGCTTTTTACTTACTTACTTTGGAGAATTACACCCCCACCCCCACCATGATTTCAACTATCACTTATAACTGGTATTCTAACTGTTCTCTGCAACTCAAGTATTGGTATTTCCAATGTTTACCCTGAGTCCTCTCCATGACCAGCAAAGACTCTGGGTAATTCTTTTGTTCTCTGAAGTTCAAGAGCAGCTTAACTGATAGTTTTCAAAAATTTCCCTTCTTTGCATTCAAATCCTGACTGATTCAAAGGAAAACTGAGTGAGTATAGAGAGACAGGGACACCCATATCAGTATATACCATCCAGCAGTCAGCTGAGAGGCTGGTGTTATTTCAGTTGCTGCAGACAGTGGCTATGAAGCCTACTCATTAAAATACCATTAATAACTATGAAACACATTGCTGTTCAGTGATAGACATACTCTGGGTTTTGATATATGTTTCTCACTGATTATCTTATCTCTTACAAAGTAGATCCCCGCTGAGGCTCAGATATGGCCTGAATAGTTAGTGCCTGGAGGTGGGTTAGGCTGAGGGTGACAGCTGAAAAGGAACTAAATGAAACCGAAACCAAAAGCGGTCAGGTTTTTTCACCAAGTCGTAAAACTGAGTGATTGACCAGTGATTGATCAGTAATGCTCCATTTTGGCTGCATAGCAGAATTATTGGAGGAGATTTTTTTTTTAATGGGCCTCACCCCAGACCACATAAAGCAGAAACTCAGAGCATTTGCAAATCACTAAAGAAGACTCTTGAGAGTCCCTTAGACCCAAGGAGATCAAATTATCCATCCTAAAGGAAATCAATCCTGAATATTCATTGGAAGGACTGATGCTAAGGCTGAAGCTCCACTACTTTGGGCATCTGATATGAAGAGCCAAGTCATTAGAAAAGACCCTGATGCTGAGAAAGGTTGAGGGCAGAAGGAGAAGGGGATGGCAGAGGACGAGATGGTTGGATGGCATCACTGATTCAATGGACATGAATTTGAGCAAGCTCTGGGAGATGGTGAAGGACAGGGAAGCCTGGTGTGTTGCAGTCCATGGAGTTGCAAAGAATTGGACACAACTGAGTGACTGAACAACAACAAAGGGAGTGGAATGTAAACCCACAAGAGCACGGGGCAGCCTTTTAGATGGTGGACCTATAGCTTTATTTGTGAGCAGAATGTTGCTGTTAAGGCTACTAATCCACATCAGACATATCTTGAAATCTTATCGATTTATTGTAGCTTAGCACTTACTGTGTATAAGGCATAATATAGACACTGACATAAAGAGAAGAAAAATGGTAAAACAAAGTAATACTTTTTGAAGACTATTTTGAATATATGCTGTTCGAGGCACTATAATCATTTAATTCTCATTAAAGAAGAGTGAGATTTTATTTTATTTTATTTTATTTTAAGAGTGAGATTTTAATGTCTCACTAAAGACAGTATTACTTATCATCCCCATTTTAGAGAAGAGAAAACAGACTCAGAGAGGTTGCATAACTTCCTCAAGGTAACTCATCTCAAAAGTAGCAAGAGTCAAGATTCAAACTCATACCCACTGGCTCTGAAACCCATATTCCTTCTGCTATATTTAGTTGCCTATTACGTCAAAAGAGGAGGAAAATATTTTGCCTGTCCTTCTGGAGTTTTCTGTCTGTTTAGGGAGGAGGGGTATGACTATAAAGATGAAAGATCATGGTAAATGTTTGAGAGGTTTAAGGTTGTTGCTAAAGGAATGAAGGGGGGCGGGTAGAGTAGGATAGGGGTAGGAGATCAAGAGGTACAAACTAACATGTATAAAATAAATAAGCTCGAAAGAGAGGGTGAGATGAACTGAGAGAGTAGCATTGAATTATGTACATTACTATGTGTAAAATAGACAGTTAGTGGGAAGTTGCTATATAATCCAGGGAGCTCAGACTGGTGTTCTGTGATGACCTAGAGGGGTGGGATGGGGGAGGAAGAGGGAGGCTCAAGAGGGAGGAGATATATGTATACTTATAGCTGATTCACATTATTGTACGGAAGAAACCAACACAACATTGTAAAGCAATTATCCTTCAATTAAACATATATATTTTTAAATGAGGTAAAATAAATAAGCTATAAGAATATATTGTACAACACAGGGAATGTAGCCAATATTTTATAATAACTATGAATGGACCTTTAAAAATTGTGGAGACAATTAAAAACTCAAATGGGAAATCCAATTCAAGGCTTTTAAACACATAATGTTCATTGACAAATTTTAGAAGTGATAATTTAAAGTCCAAATAAACATAGTTTTGAAGTTAAAAAAAGAACAAAATAATGAAGAGAATAAAAATGAGGTTGGAAATCATTTCTTGCTGAAGGCAGGCTCCTCTAGAATGCTTCCTGGGAACAGACGTTCAGAGCAGCTAAAAGATGTTTGGAGTTGTTTGGCGGAGCCTATGCCCAGAAGGGAAGGTAGAGACAGGGATAGGGATGCACAGGGACTCTTTCAGCACAGGGTGTGGGGTCTGCTCTTATTGGAGTAGAAAGTGATCTAGTCGATTCTCATGCAGCATCTCTGGAACAACACAGTGTGTTCAGAGCCTGAAAGTTCTTGACTGACAAGCCAGGGCTTCACTTACTCACCAGGCAAAAGAGAGACAGATCTGAAGGCCAAGAGTGAAATGGTATGTCTGGACGATTGAAGCCTGAAGAGACTGGGGGCCGGATGACTAGTTATGAGGCAACTGTAGTTAAGATGAAATGAAGGGGAAGGCTGGGCAGGGGGACGGATAGTGATATTTCATGGCTGAGACCCATTCGACTTGAGTTGATGGTTATGGTGTAGAGGAGAAGGAGGGTGGGATCATGCAGATTGTTTTAAATTTGGAAAGGACCCCCAAAATGGGGATGGGTGTATTTACCTAGGGCAAGAAGAGGTGAGGATCTGGGGTTTGGGTGCATGGAGCTCAAGGTGATGGGAAGAGATGGAGAGACTCATGAGGCAGATGACAACTCAGAGTCGCTGAGAGGGCTCCAAGGTCCTGGCCCCCAGGTCAGACTTGGCAGCTCTCCAACTGGGCGTGATGGCTAGAGCATCTGGCTCCTGTCGAAGTGTTCTACTTGAGTGGATTCCTGTTAAATGTTAACATGAACACCTTTGATTAAAAAAAAAAAAGGTGGTATCAGAAAACACTGGGTAAAAAGAGTTTAGGACTCATATCTGGTTAAATAAAAAACAAAGATTGGTAACTGGTTAAATAACTAAAAAGCTACTTAAACATTACAAAAAAGTTACTTAAATTTTAATCAAATCAATTTTGAAATACCAACTTTGAGATTTTTCTTATAGACCAGAGGGATTGTAATTAAACTAATTATAGTCATGCTAGATTTCCTCCCTGATGTTTATTTTTCTTCTGGTTATATTTCAGACAATTAATAGTGTCTAATGACTCCAAGTTTTGTGTAATTACCACCAATGATTAGAACCTCTCTCTTATGGAATGTTCTTTACACACAGGCACTCTGGAAGTGAAGGAAATTTATGATTATTCATGAAAGTCTCTCTACACGCTTTAAAAAATCATCAGACTTTAAAATAAATTAATTATTCATTTATATAGCTATTTGTAGCTAGAAAAAACAGTAAAAATAATTTAGTTCCCTTTAAAAAGTTCCAATAGTTTCCTTTCACACAGAGCCTTTCTTTCCTTCAATTTTATTTTTATTTTTTTTCTTTCCTTCAATTTTAGAATGTTAGAAATGAAAATTAAAATGGGAGAGACACAGTTTTGTTTTTAATTCCTTTAAATGCTTGGTTTCTAGCCTCCTTTCCCCCCACTAAGTGTGAAAGTATTTTAGGGAAAGTTTCATTGCAACTTTGTCAATAATTAATCTTCTTTTTCTTCAAAAAGTCTGACAATGTTACAGTAACAATAACAGGTCGTAAAACACTCCCCCTAATTGTGCAAGGGCTCATTCTTCCCTGCCAGGGTTCAGGTTGACTGGAATGTGCTGAAGTCACATTCCAGCACCTTCCCTGGCCAGGAGAACCACACAGGACTCTGGAAAGAATGGATGAGAATCTTTGTTTCTGCTCTTAGAAAGGAGAGCTAGGAAGGAGTAGTAGAGGCTGGGAGGCACAGTAGAAAAGGAAATGGGGCTGGAAAACAAATGGCAAATGAACTAGGGGGAAAGAGTGGGTCAGTGTGTAGAAAGATGGGTCAAATAGAACAAAGACAATCCCAAGGGTGAAACCCATTCATGTAAGTTAGGGAGGATGATAGAAAAGCAGGTCAGAGGTCCATCAGTAAAGGCCAAAGGCTGGGAATCACAGGCAGGGGAAAGGAACACTCTTCAGAAGGTACACACTGTTGAATGGGAATCTCATCCCTTCCCTCTCTTTCAGGATGATAAACTTGGAAATCTAAATGGAAATTTTCTTCATTTATCTGGAGAGTGAATGATTGAATGGAAAATGAGAAACTGAATTTTGACATTCTTACTGTGATTTACTTAGGAAACTAAAGTTAAGACAGGATTCTATAATGAATTAAGATTTTTTTTTCCTAATACATTTTTGCTTTGAACTTTTTGTTTTCATTTGCTCTTGAGTGATGTTTTGAGTGAACTCGCTGTGATACCTTGCCCCAAAATTCCCAAATCTTTCTTCTTAATAACTGTTAACATATTATAACATTCACTAGTTTTAAACATACACTTCAGTTATCTTTTATTAATTTACTTGGTTGTTCAACTATCACCATCCTCTGGTTTTAGAACCTGGCCATCACCCAGGTAAGATCTCACATGCTCATTTGCAGTTAATTTCCATTTCTATTCCAGGCCTCAGGCAACCACTGAACTACTTCCTGTTTCTAGAAATCTGATTATTCTGGGCATTTCACATAAATGAAATTATGCAGTATATGATCTTTTGTGATTAGCTTCTTTACTTTGCATGGTTTTTGAAGGTCATCCTTGTTGTTGCAAACATGTCTATTTCAGTCTTTTATGACTGAATTGTATTTTATTGTATGGCAATACCCCATTTTGTTTACCTATTCACCAGCTGATAGACATGTGGATTATTTCCACTTTTTGGGTTTTATGAATTATGCTCCCAAGAACATTGCTATGCAAGTCTTTATGTAATCATATTTTTTTAAGGTTATATTCAGTTTATAGTTGTTAAAAATATTGGCTATATTCTCTGTGTTGTATAGTACATTCTTTTTTTTTTTTTTTTTATAGTACATTCTTATAGCTTATTTTGTGCATAATAGTCTGTACCTCACAATTCTCTACACTTATCTTACCCTTTGCTCTTCTGTCTCCTCATTAGTAACCACGAGTTTGTTCTTTGTATCTGTGAGTCTGTTTCTTTTCTGTTCTAGTCACCAGTTTTTTGTTATTCCACATATAAGTGATATTATATAGTATTTGTCTTTCTCTGACTCATTTTACTTAGCATAATTCCAAGTCCATCCATGTTATTGCAAATAGCAAAATTTCATTTTTTATAGCTGAGTAATATTCTGTTATATATATATATACTACATCTTCTTCTCCATCCATCTGTCCATGGATACTTAGATTCCTTCAATATCTTAGTAGTTGGAAATAGTGCTGCTTTGAACACGTGATCATATGATTTTATCTCTCTTGGTTACATAACAAAGAATAGAATTGTTGAATCATATGGTATGTTTAATATTTTAAGAAACTGCCATGATTTTCAAACTGGCTGTAAAATTTTACATTCTCACCACCAGCATATGAGAGCACAACAATGAATATGCCTATCTTCATATCCTTGCCAACTTATTGCCTTTTATTTTTATATTTTAAGTTTCAACTTTATTGAGGTATAACTGACACATGAAATTGTAAGATTTTAAAGTGTATATCATGGTGATCTGGTATATGAATACATTGTGAAAGGATTCCCCCATCTTGTTAATTAGCATATCCATCACCTCATGTATTTCTTTTTTGTGTGTGAAATCTGTAAGTTCCACTCTCTTAGCAAACTTCAATTATATACTAGAGTGTTATCAGTACAGTCATCATGTTTTACATAAGGTCATCAGATCTTATTCATCTTATAGTTGAAAGTTTGGACCCTTCTACTTACTTCTCCCTATCTCCCCACCCTCTAGGCCTTAGCAACTCCTGTTCTACTCTTTTTCTGTGAGTTTGTCTTTAAAAAAAAAAATTCTACATATTAGTGATTCCATGTAGTATTTGTCTTTCTCTGTTTGATCACCTTTCGCTTAGCCCTCAGGGTCCATCCATTTGTTGCAAATTCGGAATTTCCTTTTTCTTCATGTCTCAGTGATATTGCTGTGTGTGTGTGTGTGTGTGTGTGATATCTTCTTTATCTATTCATCTGTTGATGAACACTTATGTTGTCTCCATATCTTGGCAATTGTGAATAAAGATGCAGTGAATGTGAGTGTTGATGTGTCTTCCATAACCTGTTTTCATTTCTTTTGGATGTGCACCCATGAGCGAGATTTCTGGATCATTTGCGAGTTCTATTTTTTTATTTTTTGATAAACTTTCATACTGTTTTCTCTAGTAGCTGCATCAATCTGCATTCTCGCAACAGGGTACAAGTCTCCTTTCAGCACATCTTTGCCAATACTGATGTCTTGTTTTTTTTATGATAGTCATTCTAACAGGTATGTGAGATGGTATCTGATTGTGGTTTTGATTTGCATTTTTCTGGTGATTAGTGATTTGAACATCTTTTCATTTACTTGTTGGCCATTGTTTCTCTTCTATGGGACAATGTCTACTCAGTTTCTCTGCCTACTTTTTATTCAGATTTGTTTTGTTTTTTGCTATTGAGTTGTATGAATTCTTTATATATTTTATATATATATATAACCATTATATATATATAATTATATATATAACTTTATATATTAACCACTCACAGATATATGATTTGCAAATATTATCTGCCATTCCATGGATTACCTTTTCAATTTTTTTTGATGATTTTCCTTGCTGTGTAAAGCTTTTTAGTTTAATATAGCTCCACTTCTTTGTTTTCGCTTTTCTTGCCTTTCCTTTTGGTGTGTCAGATCCAAAAATATCATTGTTAAGACCAATGTCAAGGAACTTACTGCGTATGTTTTCTTCTAGGAGTTTTATGGTTTCAAGTCATGCTCAAGTCTTTTATCCATTTCTAGTTGATTTTTGTGTATGGTGTTGTTTTGTGTTCATCTCAGCCCATTGTTAGTGATGCTATTGGCTAGGGATGCCTGAGGTACTACTTTGGACGCATCTACTTGTGATGAATGAAAGTGAAGTGAAAGTGTTAGTTACTCAGTTGTGCCCGATTCTTTGTGACCCCATGGACTGTAGATGCCAGGCTCCTCAGTCCATGGAATTCTCCAGGCAAGAATACTGGAATGGGTAGCCCACAGACATTTCCCTGCCTGGAGCCAATGTTGTGGCTGGGTCAGCTCTTGTGGGTCTTATGATTCCAACACACATCTCAACAACAACCATCAGGGAACTTTGAAAAACCAAGATTTATTACTCACAGGCCTAGGGTTTACATGGCACACATAAGGGCCACACAGAGGGGTTGAAAGTAGAGCAAGAGAGAGAATGCAGACCTGGGGTTCTGCTGTTATTGGATCTGAGGGTGGGGTGCCTAGGGTTTTGTGGATTTATTCTTGGCAAATTTTAAACATAAGAGCAGGAATTAGGGAATGGGAAGGGAAAAGTGGGATCACTGAAGTGGTTAGTTATCTAGGTTACCCAGGACTTTCTAAAAGGGGAACTTTATGGGTGGGGCAACTTAGTTTCTTTTTTAGTTGTTTTACTACTGTGTCATACAGCTGGCAACATGTTTAGAAGCACAACTGATCTTTTTTAAAAAAGTGTATTTTATTTACTTTTGTCTGTGCTGGGTCTTTGTTGAAGCTCATGGGCTCTTCGTTGCTCATTGCAGGCTCTCTCTTGTTGTATTGAGTGGGGCTACTCTCTAGTTGCAAAATGCAGATTCTAGAACTTGGGCTTAGCTGCTCTACGGCATGTGGGATTCTCCCAGACCAAGGATCGAGCCCATATTCCCTGCATCGGCAGGTGGATTCATAACCACTGGACCATGAGGAAAGTCCCCAAACTGACTTTTGTATATTGATTTTGTATCCTGAAGCTTTACTAAACTAGTTGATTAGACCTAACAGTGAGTCTGTTAGGTAGAGTCTTTTAGTAGAGTAGAGTTATTAGTAGAGTCTTTTAGGATTTTCTCTGTATAATATCCCATCAACTGCAAATAGAGACACTTTTACTTCTCCCTTTCTGATTTGGATGCCTTTCTTTCTTTTTGATGCCTTGTTTAATTGTCTGACTAGGACTTACAGTACTATGTTGAATAAAAGTGGTAAAAGTAGAGATTTTTGTCTTATTCCTGATTTTAGAGGAAAGGTTTTCAAATTTTCTCTGTTGAGAATGATGTTAGACATGGACTTGTCACATATGGCCTTTGTTATATTGGGGTATTTTCCCTTTATACCCAATTTGTTGAGAATTTTTTAAAAAATCATTAATTGATGTTGAATTTTGTTCAAAGTTTTTCTGCATCTATTGAGATGGTCATACATTTTTAAATCCTTCATTTTGTTAACATGGTATATCACATTGGTTAATTTGTGGATGTTAAACTATCCTTGGATTCCTGGAATGAATCCCACTTGATCCAGTTATGGTCCTTCAGTGAATTGTTGAATTTGGTCTACTAATATTTGGTTGAGGATTTTTGCATCTATGTTCATCAGAGATAGTGTTATAGTGCTCAGTTGCTTCATTCATGTCCAGCTCTTTGTGACCCTATGGACTGTAGCCTGTAGCCTGCCAGGCTCCTCTGCTGATGAGATTTTTCCAGTAAGAATACTGGAATGAGTTGCCATGCCCTTCTCCAGGGACTCTTCCTGACCCAGAGATTGAACCTACGTCTATTCTGTCTCTTGCATTGCAGGTGGATTCTTTACCAGTGAGTTACTGTTCATCAGGGATATTGGCCTTTAATTTTTCACATGCCTTTGTCTGGTTTTGGTATCGAGGTAATGCTGGCCTTGTAAAATGAGTTAGGAACTCTTCTGTCCTCTTCAATTTTATGTAAGAGTTTGAGAAGGATTGGTATGAATTCTTCAAGTGTCTGGTAGTACTTGCCAGTGAAGCTATCAGTTCCTGCACATTTTTGGGGGGGAGGTATTTGATTACAGATTCAATCTCATAACTAGTAGCTGGTGTTTTAAGATTTCCTATTCATGATTCAGACTTGGTAGGTTGTATATTTCTAGGAATTTATCCATTTCTTCTAGCTTGTCTAATTTGTTGGTATACAATTGTTCATAGTAATCTATTATTATCCTTTGCATTTATGTGGTGTCAGTTGTGGTGTCTCCTTTTTCATTTTTTTTAAATTTTATTTGAGTTTTTTCTTTTTTCTTCATAGGTTTAGCTAAAGGTTTGTCTACTTTGTTTATTTTTGGCAAAACCAGTACCTAGTTTTATTGATTTTTTTTCCTGCTGTCTTATTATTGTTTATTTCATTTATTTCTTTTCTTCTACTAACTTTGGGCTTAGTTTGTTCTCTTTTGGTTTCTTGAGATGTAAAATTGGATTGCTTATTTGAGACCTTTGTTTCTTTAATTAATGTAGACATTTGTTGTTGAGAGTACCTCTCTAAGAACTGCTTTTGCTGCATCCCATAATTTTCATATGCTGTATTTCCATTTTCATTTGTCTCAAGTTATTTTTTGTTTCTCTTTTGATTTCTTTTTTGACCCATTATTGTTCAGTAGCATGTAGTTTAATCCCCTATACTTGTGAATTTTTCATTTTATTTGTTGTAACTGATTTCTAGTGTCATATCATTATGGTAAGAAAAGATATTAGACATAATTTCAGTCTTTTTAAATCTATTAAGACTTATCCCTTGTACTCTTGAGATGAATATGCATTCTGCTGCTGATGGTTGGAATGTTCTATAAATGTCCAATAAGTCCATCTGGCCTGATATGTAGTTTAAGTTCACTATTTCTTTATTAAGTTTCTATTTGGATGATCTATTCATTGTTAAAAGTGGGAGTTGAAGTTCCTACTATTATTAAGTTGCTGTCTCTTTCTCTCTTCAGGTTTGTCAGCATTTGCTCACCAGGCTCCTCTGTCCATGGGATTTTCCTGGCAAGAATACTGGAGTGGGTTTCCATTTCCTTCTCTAGGGGGTCTTCCTGACCCAAGGATCAAACCTGGGTTTCCTGCATTGAATACAGATTTTTTTAACCATCTGAACCACCAGGGAAACCACTTCTATGTTGGGTGCATAAATATTTACAAATATTATATCTTCTTGTTGGATTAACACCTTTTTCATTATATAATGACCTTTCTCTTTCATTACAGTCTTTGGCTTAAAGTTTATTTTGCCTGGTATAAGTATAGCTAGGGTCTTCATAGGTGGTGCAGTGGTAAAGAATCCATCTGCCAATGCAGGAGATGCAAGAGACTCAAGTTCGATCCTTGGTTCAGGAAGTAGGAAATGGCAACCTGCTCTAGTATTCTTGCCTGGAAAATCCCATGGACAGAGGAACCTGGTGGGCTACAGTCTATGGGGTCTGGTTTTTGCAGAGAGTTGGGCATGACTGAGCACACACACACACACAAATATGGTTACCTCTGCTTCTTTTGGTTTCCATCTGTATGTACTATTTTTTCCATCCCTTCACTTTCAGTCTGTTTGTTCTTAAAGTAGATGTGTCTCTTGTAGGCAACATAGAGTTGGGTCTTAAGTTTTTAAAACATTTACTTAGTTGTGGCATGTGGGCTCTCTAGTTATGGCATGGGCTTAATTGCCCCATGGCAGATGGGATCTTAGTTTCCCAACCAGAGATGGAAAACATGTCCCCTTCATTGGAAGGTGGATTCCCAACCACTGGACCACCAGGGAAGTTCTTTAAAATAAAGTCCCCTCAATTTTGTTTTTATGTATTTTTAAAACTTATTTGCTTATTTATTTTGGTTGCACTGGGTTTTCGTTACTGTGCATGGGCTTCCTCTAGTTGTGGGGAGTGGGGTTTATTGTTAATGTGCATGGGCTTTCTCTAGTTGTGGGGAGCAGGTATCTTCTCTGTTGTGATGCATGGGCTTCTCACTGCAGTGGCTTCTCTTCTTGAGATGCACTGGCTCTAGGTGCACGGGCTTCAGTGGTTGTGTCATGCAGGCTCAGTAGCTGTGGCTTGTGGCCTGAAGAACATGGGCTCAGGAGTTGTGGTGCACAGGCTTAGTTGCTCCTTGGCGCATGGAATCTTCCCAGAACAGAGACTGAACCCACGTCCCTGCACTGGCAGGTGAATTCTTATCCACTGTACCACCAGGGAAATCCCTTAATTTTGCTTTTAATCCATTTACCCACTCTAGATCTTTTGACTGTAGAATTTATTTCATTTACACTTAAACCAATAATAGATAGATATGAGATTACTATTGCCATTTTGTTTATTGTTTTCTGACTGCCTTCTCATTCCTTTATTCCTTTCTTCTTCTCTTGCTCTCTCCCTTTGATTTGCTACTTTTCTGTAGTGGTATGCTTATATTTCTTCCTCTTTATGGTAAAGAATCTGCCTGCAATGCAGGACACCTGGGTTCAATCCCTGAGTTGGGAAGATCCCCTGGAAAAGGGAACAGCTCCCCACTCCAGTATTCTGGCCTGGAGAATTCCACGGACTGTATAGTCCAAGGGGTCACAGAGAGTCAGACATGACTGAGTGACTTTCACTCACTCTCTTTCATGGTTAGATTTCTTCCTCTTTATCTTTTGTGTATCTACTGTAGCATTTTATTTTGTTGTTGCTATAAGGCTTCCATAAAACACCTTATATTTATAACAATCTATTTGAAGTTGATAACAACTTAACTTTGAACACATTCTAAAGTTATATATTTTTATTATCTTTCTCCATTTGATGTTTTGATGTCACAATTTCTTTTTACCTTGTATATTCATCAACAAATTATTTTAATTTTAACTGTTTTAAATTCTTTATTATTTAACCTTCTATCTGGATTTATAAGTGATTTACCCAACAGCAATATAGCAGGAGAGTGTTCTGAGTTTAAATACATATTTACCTTTACTGGTGAGATTTATATTTTCATGTTTTCTTGTTACTAATTAGCATCCTTTTGTTTAGGTTTAAGAAGTCCTTTTAATATTTTTCACTTGGTCAGCCTGGTAGTGCTGAACTCCTTCAGCTTTTGCTTCTCTGGAAAATTCCTTATTCCTCCTTCAACTCCGAAGGAAAACTTTGCTGGGGAAGTATTCTTGGTTGGCAGTGTTTTTCCTTCAGCTTTTTGAATATGTCCTACTCCTTGCTTCTTCCCTGCAAAGTTTCTGCTGAAAAATCTGTTGATAGTTTTATGGGTGTTCCTTTGTATGTAATGTTGTTCTTCTCTTGCTGCTTTTAAGATTCTCTCGTCTATAATTAAATTTTCAGAAGTTAAAATGTGTCTCAGTATGACTAACCATCTTTTAAATTACATTTCCAGTGGGTGTTAAGTGGTATTTCATGTGATTTTAGTTTGCATTTCCTTAACAATTAATGATGTTAAGCATCTTTTCATGAACTTATTAGCTATACATATATGAAGTGAAGTGAAGTGAAGTGAAGTGCAGGCTTCTCCGTCCATGGGATTCTCCAGGCCAAAATCCTTCTCCAGGGGATCTTCACAATCCAGGGATTGAACCCGGGTCTCCCGCATTGGAGGCAGACGCTTTAACCTCTGAGCCACCAGGGAAGCCGCCGTATATATGTGTCAGTTCAGTTCAGTTCAATTGAGTCGCTCAGTCGTGTCCGACTCTTTGTGACCCCATGAATCACAGCAGCCAGGCCTCCCTGTCCATCACTAACTTCCAGAGTTTACTCAAACTCGTGTCCATCGAGTCAGTGATGCCATCCAACCATCTCATCTTCTGTCATCCCCTTCTCCTCCTGCCCCCAATCCCTCCCAGCATCACGGTCTTTTCCAGGGAGTTAACTCTTTGCATGAGGTGGCCAAAGTATTGGAGTTTCAGCTTTAGCATCAGTCCTTTCAATGAACACCCAGGACCAATCTCCTTTAGAATGGACTGGCTGGATTTCCTTGCAGTCCAGGGGACTCTCAAGAGTCTTCTCCAACACCACAATTCAAAAGCATCAATTCTTCAGCGCTCAGCTTTCTTCACAGTCCAACTCTCACATCCATACATGACCACTGGAAAAACCATAGCCTTGACTAGATGGACCTTTGTTGGCAAAGTAATGTTTCTGCTTTTCAATACGCTATCTAGGTTGGTCATAACTTTCCTTCCAAGGAGTAAGCGTCTTTTAATTTCATGGCTGCAGTCACCATCTGCAGTGATTTTGGAGCCCCAAAAAATAAAGTCTGACACTGTTTCTGCTGTTCCCCATCTATTTCCCATGAAGTGATGGGACTGGATGCCATGATCTTCGTTTTCTGAATGTTGAGTTTTAAGCCAACCTTTTCACCCCCCTCTTTCACTTTCATCAAGAGGCTTTTTAGTTCCTCTTCACTTTCTGCCATAAGGGTGGTGTCATCTGCATATCTGAGGTTATTGATATTTCTCCCCGCAATCTTGATTCCAGCTTGTGCTTCTTCTATATATATAAATTTCAGTAAAACATATACACAATATTTTGCCCATTTTAAAATTTGATTGTCTTACTACTGAACTGTAAGAGTTCTTTATAAGTTCTTGATACAAGTTTTTTTAAATCAAATATATGATTACAAATATTTTCTCACTTATCTTTCCATTTTCTTAATAGTGTTTTTAAAGCACAAAAGTTTTAAAGTTTGACAAAGTTCACTTCTTTAATGTATTGTGCTTTTGGTATTGTATCTAGGAAATCTTTGCCCGTGCCCAGAAAGATATATTTCCATGTTTTTCTCTAAAAGTTGTATAGTTTTCATATTTACATTTAGGTCTCTGATCCCTGTTTGTTAATTTTTTTGGTTTTGGTGTAAGGTAAGGGCCTAAATTCATCTTTTGCTTCCAATAACTTAAAAAAAAAAACCTTTTTTTATTGAAGTATAGTTGCTTTACAGTGTTGTGTTAGTTTCTACTGTACAGTAAAGTGAATCAGCTTTTCCCATCTAGGTCACCACAGAGCACTGAGTAGAGTTCCCTATGCTCTACAGTATGTTCTCATTAGTTATTTATTTTACACATAGTGATGCATCCGATAACTTAAAAAAAAAATTTTTGGCCATGCCCCACAGCATGTGGGATCTTAGTTCCCTGACCAGGGATTGAACTTGCACCCCCTGCATTGGGAATGTAGAATCTTAACCACTGAACTGCCAGGAAAATCCCTCCAAAAACTTTTAAAGAAAGGAATTTAGGAAAATAAACATTACATTTTTTTCATAATACAATTGGGATTTGTGATAACATGTTTTTCCTTTAACATACTTAAGACTACCTAATATTTTCTTATTTATTTATTTTTTATTTTTCTTTTGTCTGTCTCCTCCTTTAGGATAATTGCTAGAGGCGGAAATGGCCTTTTCTCTGTTTTCCATTGCTGTATCCTTAATGCCTTGCAAATGGTAGGTATTCACTAAATATTTGATGAGTGAGTGAGTGAATGAATAAATGAGTGAAATGCTAGGGTAGTAAATAAGTCAGAAAAAGCAAAAATGTTTTTATTACCTCAGAGGTTGAGGGAGGAGTATAGAAGGAAGATTCTGGAGCAGGAACCAGCAGGCAGGGAGTATAGCACTAGGGTGTGAGCATTTACCTTAGGTTTTACGTTTCCTTCAATGCCACTCTGATCCAGAACTTGTGCCTGCACCTGTGAATGTGCTGATGAAGTGCCTTTTGGCAACCCTAAGTATGGTTTTTGAGGGGAATTGAATGTTGTAGTTAATTAGGCCATAAGCTTTATGTATTATTCATTCAACAGGTATATCTGTGTCCCTGGTCACATACCAAGCACTTTGCTAGGATTTGGAGACAAGGCAGGTATTTATCCTGCCCTTATGAAGTGGTAGGCTTCCAGGCACTTACTAACTAGTTGTGTGACCTTGAGACTATTATGTAACCTCTCAGAGCTTATTTCCTTATTTATAAATTGAGGATTGTAAAGTAGCTACTTCATTTGATTTTGACAAGTATTAAGTCATTATTTTAAAGAAATGACTGCTTCTATGGCATATCACAAGTATTTTAAATGATATTATTATTAGTTGTTCAACCTGTCACTTAAGACAGAGTTATTCTGTATTATTGACTCTCAACTTCCATTTGATATGATATTAATGATTCTAATTACCATGGGTCAATGAATCATCAAGGGACAGAAAATAAACATTTCTCTTTGAAAATCTTAAAACTTGTTTATAAAGGCAATACATACTCTTGAGGAAAAAACAAATTCAAACAATATAGAAGCATACACAATAAAAAGTAGGACTTCCCCTTCCACACACACACAACCCATTCCTCAGAGGTAATCACTGTGAGCAATCCTTTGTCTCCCCTTCCAGAAAAGTCTCATGCATATGCACATTCTTAGACAACAAACAGCAAATGCAATCAGGTACTACTAACTAGTTATCAGTAAGCATTCTCACTTCTGAGTATGTAGTGGAGAGCTTTCTTAGAGCAGCATATATTGTTTTTATTCAGAATTCTTTCTATTTTATTAAAATATAGTTTATTTTCAATGTTGTATTATTTTCTGGTATACAACTGATTCAGTTTTTTAATACACATATATGTGTGTGTTGATGCCTTCAAAATGTGGTACTGGAGAAGAATTCTGAAAGTCCCTTGGACAGCTAGGTGATCAAACCAGACAACCTTAAGGGAAATCAGCCCTGAATACTCATTGGAAGGACTGATGCTGAAGCTGAAGCCCCAGTATTTTTCGTCATCTATGCGAACAGCCAACTCATTGGAAAAGTTCCTGATGCTGGGAAAGATTGAGGGCAGAAGAAGAAGGCATCAGAGGGTGAGATGACTGTATTGTATCACTAATGCAAAGGACATGAACTTGGGCAAATTTCAGGAGATGGTGAGGGACAGGGAGGCCTGGTGTGCTGCAGTCCATGGGCTCACAAAGAGTTCAACACGACTGGGCAACTGAAAAATAACAACAAATGTGTGTGTGTATAGATATTTATGTATATATATGCATACATTTGTACATATATTCTTTTTCAGATTCTTTCCATTATAGTTGCTACAAGATACTGAATATAGTTCCCTGTAATATGTAGTAGGACTTTGTTGTTTATCTACAGAATGAGTAGATACAAAAATTAAAAGAACAAAATTAAAAGAAAAGTTCTCTTAAGCTTCTTGAGAAAGCCTGCAGGCTGCAGTCTACTTCTCTCTCCACCCCCGCACTCTGCAATCCCAGGTCCTGTAGCTTCTAGCAGTCAGAGACTGGCACCTGCCCACCCACGCTTTCTTGGCCTGTGGCCGGCTGTGGTCAAACCGGCAGCAGAGAGTGGGTGTGGAGATGTGGGTAGTAAAGAAGGAAGAGAAAACAAATTTTCCATGAGTTGTTGAAAAAGAGCAACAGGAGTAGAATCGAATTGACCTAAGAAACCAGCACCAAAAAATGCTTTATTACATGTATTTAAATAAAAGGTATCAGGAAGAATGTTCTAGAAAGGATTAAAAGGCAATGAAGGACTAGGCTTTTAAAGTAGTAGCAACAGCTGCTCAAGCCGTGTTGTGGGCGGTGAGAAAGGCCTTGGGGTCCCTGTGGTCAAACATGTTCCCCAGAAGTATAGGAAAGAGAGAGAGTGAAGGAGAGAGATCCCCTCAGAAATGTGAAATGGCAAGATAGCGAGATTGAGCCCAACGCCAGAGAACAGATGGGGAAACTTCGCCCTTCTTCACTGAAAGCTCAACTTCACTTCCTCACTTTCCACCTGCTTGTTTCTTCTCCCACCTCGCTGCTCTCAGCTCCACTGCTTCACTTCACTTCTGTGAGGGGCGTTGCTAGACCTCAATCCCCAGCCAAGACTCTAGGTGATAGATGTCTCCCTTGACCACAAGTGTTTCTCAGTGTGGTTAGATGTTAAAGCAAGTCACATCTAAAACAGAGATTCTGATCATTTCTGAGGATGTAGAAAAATATCTCTGCTTGTTGCCTCTTTCTTTTTGCTTACTCATTTAATCTTGGTTCTCTGAATTATTTCCACCTCTCCCTAGACCCGAAAGGAAGGTTATAGAATGGTTTAGAGCTTCTAAATGAGGCCGTTAGAGTGTGCCTCAGCCTACAGGGCTGGCTTGGAGCCCACACCCAAGAAAGCGAAATCTTTCCTTGGGTGGGGCTTGCCTAGACATAAAGTTTTTAGCATGCCTCCAAGCAAGGGAAACTTGGGCCAAGATTATATTGGGCAGGTAATAAAATTAAGGGCAATAAAACCAGATAAACCACCTATTTAACAGCAATTTACTGGTGAAGCTGTTTCAACAAGGAGAGGTAAGATGGAGGGCTCCACGAACTTGCTCCCAAGTTCTTTCAAGTACTTTCCTCTATAGAGAAAACACTTTTTTCAGGGGTCTTGGCTTGACTGAAAGGGGGTTAGTGCATTTATCCAACACCCAGTGAGAGTAAGTAGCAGCTCAGAGGGGAGTCTCTGGAATTTGTATCCCTCACTCTAACGCCAAGAATGATCCCCTCTGAGCTGTTCAAACCTCTCAGAACCTTTTTATCAGCCATGGAATCAAGAGAGTAGAGGTCCCTAACTGCACCCCATGTTCATTATAGAATTATTTACAATAGCCAAGGTATGGAAGCAACCTAAGTGTCCACTGACAGACGAATGGATAAAGAAGATGTGATACATATATAGAATGGAATATTACACAACCATAAATATAAATGAAATCTTGCCATTTGCAACAGCATGGATGGATCCTGGAGAGTGTTATGCTAAGAGAAATAAGTCAGAGGGGAAAAGACCAATGCCATATGATCTCACTTATGTGTAGAATCTAAAAAGCAAACAAACAGTAAATGAAAATAGACATATAGATACAGGGACAAACAAGAGGGAGGTGGGAGTGGGAGGGACAAAATAGGTGAAGGGGATTTAGAAATACAAATCTCCAGTCATAAATAAACTATGGGGATGTAATATAAAGTATAAAGAACATGGCCAATATATTGTAACAATTTTGTACAGGGACAGATGGTTACTAGACTTACTATGGTCATCATTTAATAATGTATGCAAATATAAAATCACTATGTAGCACACCTGAAACTAATATCATATTGTATGTCAATTGTATTTCAATAAAAAATTAAATGAAAAAATAGAGTGGAGGTCCAGTACCAATCTGTCTAGAGTCAATTGTGGATTGATTTACACATTAAACATCAGACAATCTGTAAAGATGGAATCGCTTCCTTAACCACAAACATCATGGTAATATTTTGTTGCTTTTAAGGGATTACGAAGCTAACACATGAAAGTTCAGTCAGATTCTCAAAACTACCTCACACAGACATCCTAAACATATATAGGTATGTGTTTATGCATATATCTATTGGCTTCCCAGGTGGAGCTAGCAGTAAAGAACTCACCTACCAATACAGGAGAGCCAGGAGACACAGGTTTGATTTCTGGGTTGGGAAGATTCCATGGAGGAGGGAATGGCAACCCACTCCAGTATTCTTGCCTGGAGAGTACCATGGACAGAGAAGCGTGGGGGTTGGGGGACGGTGGGGGTTACAGTTCATGGGGTCACAAAGAGTTGGACACGACACACAGACGCACACCTCCATACATCCACACCTACACATACATACAGGTAAAATGACTAAATTAAGGTAAACCTCTAAATAGCTTTTATGTTTTTAAGCAATAGCAAATATTTTCTATCAATAAATACTTGCTCTTTTCAATTTTACTTTTGCATGGTACAAACTTTTCTAAATAGCATGTGGTGATTGAGTCTCTAAATATTAAATAAAATATCCTTCTATTGCTTGTAAACAGTATTTTCTGGTTAAGAAGAGGCACAAAACATTCGGTGACTGCATTATTCTTTGGGGTCTGAGTAGTGGTTATGTGGGCACCCAGGGTGGTGAACCACTGGTTCATGAAACAGTGCCAAGAATGGCCTTCATCCAGACCCCAGGCCAAGTTCAGCCAGCAGCAGTGAATCAACCAGGCCAAGAAGGACTAGGCAAAAGTACAAATTTCTACCTTTGTCAGAATCCTAGGAATTTGGCAACTCTTCTCAATTTGTCTCATTTCCCTCTGTCCTATATCCAATCAATTACCAACGTGGCTCAGTTGGTTTCATCTCCTCTGTGTCCCCCAAGTCTGTCCACTCTTCTTTTCTCTACTGCCTCTTTCCTAGGTCAGACTGGCTGGATTATTACAAATCTTCCCAAGTGGGCAAGATCCACTTTTGTCCCCTTCTAAGTGCCTACACTACGGCCACGTGGATTAAAAAACAAAACAAAACAAAGGCTTCCCTGGTGGCTCAGTGGTAAAGAAGCCACCAGTCAGTGCAAGAGACATAGGTTTGATCCCTGGTCAGCGAGGAACCGTATGCTGTGGGGCACCTAAGCCCATGTGCCACAACTATTGAGCCTGTGCTCTAGAGCCTGGAAGCCACAACCTCAGAGCCCATGTGCCACAACTAGTGAAGCCCAAACTCTAGAGCCCAAGCTCTGCAATAAGAGAAGCCATTGCAAAAAGAAGCCCATGCAGGGCAGTTAGAGAGTAGCCCCCACTTGCCACAACTAGAGAAAAGCCCATGCAGCAACGAAGACCCAGTGCAGACTAAGTGAATACATAAATAAAATTATTTCAAGAAATAAAAACAAGCATCTACCTAAGCAGTCTTTCCTCTTAACAGTTTCCGTTGGATACCCTTTTGCTCTTAGACTGAAAATCAAAATCCACACTGTGGCCTAGAGGCCGGGAACCAGTTCCCCCTGCTCCACCTTCCACTGTCTTCCTGTACCTCACATCATAGTTCTCCATCCACTCCATTGCCCTACCTCCTCAGGGATCCTCACAGTTCAGGATGTTTGGAGACAGAGAAGATACAGGTCCTTGAATTTTCCCAAAGCTCCTTAGGTGATTCTGAACCACTGCTATGGTTGAAGTGACTAGACTAAAGATGGAACCATTGGAAAATTGTGTTATGGTAAGTTTGCACCTGTTAGCATGAGGGTTTGGCTTGGGCCAACCCTATAAAATCACTGCAGATGGTGACTGCAGCCATGAGATTAAAAGATGCTTGTTCCTTGGAAGAAAAGCTATGACAAACCTAAATAGTGTATTAAAAAGCAGAGATATCACTTTGCCTACAAAGGTCCAGATCAGCAGTCATGTATGAATGTGAGAGTTGGAACATAAAGAAGGCTGTGTGACCAAGAATTAATGCTTTCAAACTGTGGTGCTGGAGAAGACTCTTGAGAGTCCCTTGGACATAAAGGAGATCAAACCAGTCAATCCTAAAGAAATCAACCCTGAATATTCATTCAAAGGACTGTTGCTGAAGTTGAAGCTCCAATATTTTGGCCACCTGATGCAAAGAGTCTGGAAAAGACCCTGATGCTGGGAAAAATTGAGGGCAGAAGGAGAAGCAGGTAATAGAGGATGAGATGGTTGGATGGCATCACCGACTCAATGGACATGAGTTTGAGCGTACATCGGGAGACAGTGACGGATAGGGAAGCCTGGGGTGCTGCAGTCCATGGCATCGCAGAGTTGGACATAACTGAGTGATGAACAACAACAACCCTACAAAGCAGACCAGAAAAATTCCCAAACTGGCAAGTCACTAGCCAGATGTTCTACACGAGGAGGTCATTGTTGCTACTTCTGCTACCCAAAAAGGGTTTAAAGAGTGAGTTACACACAATCCACTTGGTAGATGCCTTTTTACTTTCTAGAAAACCTAAAGCTAGCTAATATATGCAATTCTGAGACTGAGGATGCATTCACACAAAAGCTTTGAAATGTTATTAGATGAAGCAGATGGTTCCTACATAACCACAAACTCAGTTGGGAATGTCTTTCTCTGACCTTCCTCTTTGTAGATTTATTCCTGTTATAACAGCACTTGTTAAGTGGATTTAGATGTGTTCTGAGTCCAGTTGCGTTCCAGAAACAAGACAACCAATAAAGGCAAAGTCTGATCAAACTGGGTATTTCTGTCTCCCAATTTTAGTAGAGAAAGTCTCCAATGTGTTGTCAAGTTCACTTTTCTGCCGAGCTCTCATGAATTGCATTTGGAAAGCAGGATTGAATTTGTTTGTCCCTGTTATTTATAGCACCCACTGAGTCCTCAGCCAGTTGTGGGAGGATGTGACTGCGTTTAGATTCCCATCCAAGTTGTATGTGACAGTATCTGGCACCCATTCAACAGCTGCAGTCATTACTGGGAGAGTAAGCACAAAGGGAAATAAATCAACTTTTAATGTCAGGATGTCACACCCTCTCTAACGTTTTTTGGATATAAATGAGGCACTATGATATAATTAGTCTTGATCTTATCTCTCAGTGTTCTTGCCTGGAGAATCCCAGGGATGGGCGAGCCTGGTGGGCTGCCATCTATGGGATCGCACAGAGTCGGACACGACTGAAGTGACTTAGCAGTAGCAGTATCTCTCTATAGTCCGATGACTACTTTACCAGAGGGTACTATCTGTAACATCAACAGATTTAATTTAATTATAAAAAGAAGCTTTCCAGATTAGACAAAAATGTCTTCTTAAAAAATGATGATTTTATGAAGGTAATATATATGTCAGTTTCCAAAGTCAAATGTTCAAAAGGACATACAGGGAAAAATGTATCCAACTCCCACACCTGTACTCAACCACCCAATTCCCTAGGCAAACATAGTAGCCAGGATTTTAATCTGTCCAGAGATATCTTATGCATTTATACACAAACGTACACACACACACAAACATAGCTGAATATCTTGTTTTTTCTCTTTTCTTATCTCTCTTTTTTTTTTTTTTTTGGCTACATGGCATATGGGATCTCAGTTCCCAGACTAGGGACTAAATTTGTGCCCTTGGCAGTGGGAAACATGGAGTCCTAATCACTGGAGCCCCAGGGAATTCTCTCATTTTAAAAATTGTTCCACATCACTTGTTAATTTTTCCACATCAAATATGTAGAGATGGGCCTAACTTCATTGTTAATGACTGTGTTTCATGCAGTGATTTCTTGACTGCCAAGTGAACCCTTCTCCACCATGAAGACCTTTGTTGACTACTCAGCTCTTGGGTAGGACCCAGAAAGTCCTTCATAACCATCTCAATCGGAAACTATCCTTTAACCTATATCCTTCCTTCCAATTAAGAGGACCTACTGTGGCTCTTGAATGGAGCTCTAATCGTTGCTCTTTCATGAACTCACTGTCTTTGCCGACCAGTGATCTCATTCTTCTGGCCCTTGGTCTTCTCATCTGGGAGTGGTACTGGGAGGGGGATGCTTTTCTAAGGTCCTTTTCAGCCTTTACCTTCTGTAAATCTGTGACTAGACGAGGTCAAAGGGCCTTTCCAAGTCTACACTTGGATCAGCAACTTATATTTTCCTTAGTTTCCTTCATAAGCTCTTTAACGATGAGAAAATCTCTGCGTGCAGTGTCCCCTCCCAATGTCTGGCTGGAATAGTAGCTCCAGAAATGTTCGTCGATTTTCTGGGTTATCACTTAAAGTGCTATGCATTAATAATTCCTCCAATCCTATTACTGGAAATAGGTCAATTAACCCAGTTTCTTTCTTTGAGGACAAGTGATAAGAATCATGGTACTTGTGTTCTATCAGACCAGTTGGGAACAATTTGAGCAGTAGATCCTCACCAGTACATCTGACTTAGGCAGTCTGTGCATTCCTGGCATGATCTATATCCATATTAGCAATTTGAAGGGTAAAAGAGTAGTTTTAGAAATAAAGAGGACGTTGGGGATGGCAAAATTCAAACTTTTTATTTTGTAGATGTGGAAAACCAAGGCTTAGAATTTGAAAGATGTGTCTAAGGATTACGACTCGCCTAGTGATAGAATCAGGGTTAAGATCTGGCTTTCTTGACTTTTATTCTAGAGAAAAAAAAAGGAGAAAGGGAACAGAATCTTTACGGAGTGTTATTATACATTGTCATTAATTGGAACTTGCTGTTCCATGAAACTATGCCCACATACTATGTAGGATATGATGGTTTGTATTTTACTACACTTCTTCATCTGAAAAACTAGATTAATAAACCTACTTACCTCACAAGGTGGTAGAAGGATTATAAGAGATGCCTATAGGGTCCAGGGAAAGCCCCAGGCATGTAAAGGTTACCTACAATTATTATTTAAAGGTCTTCACAATGAAAGGTCATTTTGTAATATAATTTCCTCTTCACTTGATTTTTTTGGAGGAGAGGGAGTTGAATTTAAATAATCAAATTTTGTTAAGGGAAGGTACACCTTTCTGTTATTACTCTGATAAAAGTCATAGCCACTCATTAACTTAGCCTTCATCTTAAAAATGGAAGAATTATCCCTGGTTTTTGCCCCATTTTCAGTGACTATGAAGACTAAGAAAATTTCATTTATTCACACATACCTTTTTTTTTTAATCAAAGTTGAAACACAACTCTTTTATAAAATTTTAAAAATTGTATTTATTTATATATTTACTGATTTTTGGTTGCAGTCTGTCTTCGTTGCTCTGCCTGGACTTTCTCCACCTGCAGTGAGCAGGGGGGTACTCTCCAGTTGTAGTGATTAGGCTTCTCCCTGTGGTGGCTTCTCTTGTTGCAGAACACAGGATTTAGGCACACGGACTTCAGTGGTTCTGGCTTATTTGCTCTGTGACATGTGGATTCTTACCAGGCCAGGGATCAAATCCATGTCCCCTGTGTTGACAGGTTGATTTCTATCCACTGTGCCACCAGGGAAGTCTCATTTACACATATCTTCGTGTCTTTTGCCAAACCATCTCTATTATTACTTACTTTTTGTTTTTATTTAAATAGACCAACTTTTAAGTAATTTGTGTATAGTCATGTTACAATGTAGAATTCTTTATCGTTCCAATTTTAGTATATGTGCTGCTGAAATGAGCAGTGGAACTCTTAAGTAAAAAGGTATTGCTATTCCACTTAGAAAATACAGAGTGAAATGTATTCAGTTGAAAGATTAGAAGACTTTGGTTTAAATTCCAGCCTTGCTTTTGGTGGTCATGCAATTTTGAACAAGTTGTCTCAATTTTATCTACAGAATGATGAGCAAAATATATAATTCACAGTGTTTTTATGATAATAAATAGGATCAGGTATATGGTAGCACTTTGAAAAAATTTAAGACAGTGCACATTATTAGTTATTGTTAAATAAAGGGAAAACTAGCAGGTTGGGAGAAGAGAGGGGCACCATTTAATAGTGTACAGTTTATTCAGAAGGTGGGAGGATATGGAAAACCTCAACATCTTAAAGAATGGATATAGGGTTTCCCTGAATGGTCCCGTGGTAAAGAACCTGCCTGTCAATGCAGGAGACTCAAGAGATGCGAATTCAATCCCTGGGTCAGGAAGATCCCCTGGAGGAAGAAATGGCAATCCACTCCAGTATTCTTGCCTGGGAAACCCCAAGGACAGTGAAGCTTGGCAGGCTACAGTCCATGGGGTCGCAAAGACTCAGATACTACTTAGCCACTGAACAACAACATAGATCAGTGCAGCTATGAGAAGGGGTCGAAAATGGCAAAAAAGTCAACAAAAATCTTGCTAAAGGAGAGGGCATAATCCACCTGCATTCACTTTGATGAAAAGAATTTGTACAACATGAAACTGCGGCAAGTTTATGTCAAGTTTTAAAACTACAGCTTCAAACAGATAACTAATGAGAACCTCCTGTATAGCTGAGGAAGCTCTGTTCAGCACTCTCTGGTGCCCTAAATGGGAAGAAAATCCCAAAAGAGGGAATATATGTGCATGTATAGTTGATTTACTTTGCTGTACAGCAGAAACTAACACAATATTTTAAAGCAATTCCCTGGTAGCTCACACCATAAAGCGTCTGCCTACAATGTGGGAGGCCTGGGTTCAATCCCTGGGTCAGGAATATCTCCTGGAGAAGGAAATGGCAATCCACTCCAGTATTCTTGCTTGGAAAATCCCATGGATGGAGGAGCCTGGTAGGCTATAGTCTATGGGGTCGCAAATAGTGGGACACGACTGAGCAACTTCACTTTCATACTCCAATAGAAATGAATTTAAAAAATTAAAAATATACCACCAAGTGTTAAAACTTAATCATATATATAATGAATATAAGATATCTTAACAGTAATTCATATTTTTTATATTCTATTGCAATCATTCATTTTTCTAAGACTAACATAATTTTCTTACTTGATCTCTAGAGTATAATGCAAACCATGTCAAGAGTCCCAAATACTTATGACTTAAATTGCAAAGTGTAGGAATAGTCAAGACTACAAGCTCCCCAACCAAACCATGCTCACTTTAATAAAAAGCTTTTTGGCCTGCAAACGGCTCAGTGGCATGCAGTGTCCAGCAGTCTTGCTGGTGTGATGCTGAGGCTTGAGCAGTATGATGATGGAGACCTTTGTGAAGTATATCAAGCCTGGGCTCAAGAACTTGAACCTCATTTCATTGTGCTGGAGACAGTCTGAGTGACCAAGACAAAGAATGGGGACGAGGTGTGGGCCTGCGAAGTGGCAGACAAAACTGGCGGCATCAATATCTCTGTCTGGGACGATAAGGCCAACCTGATCCAGCCTGGCTACACTATCCAGCTCACTAAAAGTTATTCGGTGTTCAAAGGTTGTGTGCCATTGTGCACTGGCCATGGGTGTGATCTTCAGAAGATTGGAGAATTCTGTATGGTTTATTCTGAGGTTCCTAAATTCAGTGAGCCAAACCCAGAATACAGTGCCCAGCAGGCACCCAACAAAATGGTTCAGAACAGCAGTCTTAAGGCTCCCTGGACTCCCTGCCACTTCTCCAGCCTCTAAGAGCCAGAACGCATTGGACTGAGCACCCCACCAGGTCCTGGTGGTGGCCTGCACCCCCTCACACTTCCTCTGACTCCACTCCCCCAGCACTTGAATTATCTGAAGTCAGCCCAACCACAGCTACTGCCCTCCTGGCCCCTCCAGCAACCATGTCAGTAAAGGCAAAAACAAACAAACAAACAAAAAAACAACCCAGAGGAGCAGCAAAAGAAAGCAAAAGACCTTTTTCCTCCCTGCCACCAGCCATAACCCAAGTGTTTGCTAGAGAACACAGCTTTCTACTGGGCTGCAGGCTCTGTGGGGCCAGGAGGTATAGGAGTCACTAAAGTTCACTGTGCGGGAGTGGTGAGCAGTAGCCTAATCCACCCTCAGCCCGTACTCCCCTCCTTGTTCAGCTGAAGCTGCCTGTCTCCTGGGAGTCAGGGTGCTCTGCCTCCCTTCCTTCCGCTTTAGAAACAATGGTTACAGTCTGTTTCTTATGTGTGATGTAGAAGTGTAATTGAATCCCTCCTTCCTAATAAATGTTACCACTCTGTTGAAAACATAAAAATAAAAAGCTCTTTGGAATGTATTCCAACCCTTTCCTACTCTCTTTACTTCCTGATTACCTGCTGTCCCCTCCTATTCTCACTGGTGACCTTGTCTGCAACCTCATGAAGAAACTAGAGGGAGCCAGCTGGACCACTGCCAACTTCCCGTCTCCGAATCTCCATGGCGACACTGCCTTCCCCTTCTCCCTGGACCTCTCCTCTGAGTCTGAAGCATCCTACTCCCTGTTGGAATTTCTCACTCTCTCTGCCGTCTGTTCTCCTTGTGGCTCTAACCTCGCCTTCACTGCAGTTTTTTCTCGTCAGCATTAAACATTTTCACTCCTCACGCTGTCCACAGTTCCCACGTGGCACTGCTTTGACTCTCTATCCTTTGCACCAAACGTGTTCCAACAGTCTCTTCCTAGTGTCCTATTTTGTCCTCTTCTTCACTCCTAACCTCCCAAGTTAGTTTCCAAATTCCCTTTTCCTCCAGGAATGCTATTTTTCTTCCAAAGTTTAATCCACAGGAATTTGTATATACTATTATACAAATAGTATAATAAAGAATAAATACATAGAAGTTTGCTATAGTGCCAAATAAATTGTAATGCCACATAGATCGTCCATATGCCCCCATTTCTGCTTATGTGACTTTTTTTTTTTTTGCAGGTGAATAGGTTTCTTGTAGTCATAGCAGCCACACTAACTTTTTGATCCACTAAAGGTGCAGGTCAGGAAGCAACAGTTAGAACTGGACATGGAACAACAGACTGGTTCCAAATAGGAAAAGGGGTACGTCAAGGCTGTATACTGTCACCCTGCTTATTTAACTTCTATGCAGAGTACATCATGAGAAACGCTGGACTGGAAGAAACACAAGCTGGAATCAAGATTGCCGGGAGAAATATCAATAACCTCAGATATGCAGATGATACCACCCTTATGGCAGAAAGTGAAGAGAAACTAAAAGGCCTCTTGATGAAAGTGAAAGAGGAGAGTGAAAAGGTTGGCTTAAAGCTCAACATTCAGAAAACTAAGATCATGGCATCTGGTCCCATCACTTCATGGGAAATAGATGGGGAACAGCGGAAACAGTGTCAGACTTTATTTTTTTGGGCTCCAAATTCACTGCAGATGGTGACTGCAGCCAGGAAATTAAAAGGCGCTTACTCCTTGGAAGGAAAGTTATGACTAACCTAGATAGCATATTGAAAAGCAGAGACATTACTTTGCCAACAAAGGTCCATCTAGTCAAGGCTTTGGTTTTTCCAGTAGTCATGTATGGATGAGAGTGTTGGACTGTGAAGAAGGCTGAGCGCTGAAGAATTGATGCTTTTGAACTGTGGTATTGGAGAAGACTCCTGAGAGTCCCTTGGACTACAAGGAGATCCAACCAGTCCATTCTGAAGGAGCTCAGCCCTGGGATTTCTTTGGAAGGAATGATGCTAAAGCTGAAACTCCAGTACTTTGGCCACCTCATGCAAAGAGTTGACTCATTGGAAAAGACTCTGATGTTGGGAGGGACTGGGGGCAAGAGGAGAAGGGGACGACAGAGGATGAGATGGCTGGATGGCATCACCGACTAGATGGACGTGAGTCTGAGTGAACTCCGGGAGTTGGTGATGGACAGGGAGGCCTGGCATGCTGAAATTAATGGGGTCGCAAAGAGTTGGACACGACTGAGTGACTGAACTGAACTGAACTTAAAAGAATAAAACATGGCCTGCTACCAAAACAACTGGTCTACCCAAGAGAATGTTGCCTTCACTTATCTGAGAACATTCTTCTGAAGATTAGTAAAGACTTCTATTCCACTAAATCCACTGTAATCTTAAATATAGATTTGAATTTCAACTTCCTAGTAGTGTTTGATGCAGCTGATAACTCCTTGGTGACAACTTCTCTTTCCCTGGTTTTGTGATGGTATATCCTGCTGTCTACCTTGGTTGTTCCTTCTGTTTGCCTGTTGACTATTTCTCCTCTACTGTTCATTCTACCTCGAAGTTCCTAAGGGCTCCTTGCTGAGTTTCTCAGCTCTTGTCACTCTATCAACTCTCCTTAGAGAGTCTCACTTACTCTTGAGACTCCCATTATCATTGTCATGCTGGTGATTATCAAATTCATTTCTCCAGCAAAATATCTTCCCCAGAACATCATATCTGCCTTTCTAGTGTTCAGCTAGGTATGCCACAGAATGTTTCATAATAGGCATGTAAATCTCAATGTTTTCTAAAACAGAACTCACCTTCCTACTCCCAAATTTTTATCTTCTCAAGTGTTCTCTAACTTAGTAAAGGCCATCACCATCCACTCAGTTGATTTAGCCAGTAACTTAGGAGTCATCATTGATCTATAATTATGTCTTCCTCACCATGCCTCCTTCTCCCCATTAATTAATCACCAATTCTTTTCTATGCTATCTCTTACACACTTCTCTAATCCATTTACTTTTCTAAATTGTCACTGTCATCACACCAAGTCCGAGGTATCATCATCTTTCAACTGGATTCTGTGACAGTCTCTTACCCTCCCATAAAGCACATCTGATTGTGTCTCTCTCCTTACACTCTTCAATGGTTTCCCACTGATTTGAAGATGAAGGCTTCCCAGGCTCTGTGTGATTTTCCTTCTGCCTCATTGTGAAGGATTGCTGTGTGTCGTTCTTTTCCTCACTCTTTTCCATTTCAGAAACTGGCCTCTTGGTTCTTTGTGATGAGAGGTCACCCTTCTTCTTACCTTGGGATTTTGCCTAGAATACATTAGCTTAATTTTCAGGCCCCCTGCTGCTTTTCTTCTTCTGTCATCCCCCACAATTCTCCAGACTTCCCCTGACTACAACTTTAACATGGTTACCTTGTTCTTTCAGTCTTAACATAAAAATTCCATCCCCTGAAAAGGTTTTGTGAACTCTCTAAACCCTTATATAACAGTTTGCACTTTCTCAGCCTTGTCATAATTATATTTGCATGTGTTCAATGTCTTCCCAGCTGCTAATCTATAAGCTCCACAATGACAGTGAACTTGGATTGTGTCTGACACATGGTACTATAGAACAAATATTTGATGAGTGTTAATTCATTAATTATTTTATTTCGACTGCTCTGGGTCTTCATTGTTGTTTGAAGGCTTTCTCTAGTTGTGGCTAGTGGAGTTACACTCTAGTTGCAGTGCACAAGCTTTGTGGTGGCTTCTCTTATTGCAATGCAGAGGCTTTTAGGCATGTAGGCTATGTAGGTGCAGTCACAGGCTCTCGAGTGCAGGCTCAGTGGTTGTGGCACGTGAGCTCAGTTGCCCCTTGGCACATGGGATCTCCCTGGACCATGGATCAAACTTGAGTCCCATGCATTGGAAAATAGATTCTTAACCACTGGACCATCAGGCAAGTCCCAGGAATAATTTATTTTTGAGAAATCTTTTACTTCTGTGAATTAACTTCTTTAAGATTTATTTATAACAAAAGATTTGAGTAACTCCTTTCACTCTTTAGACTGCAATAATTGGAAGTATGAAGATTAAAAAAAAAAAAAACCTTCTGAAAAATAATGTGTAAGTAAATTGAAGGCTTAAGAAGAAAAGATAATTTTCTAAGATTTCATGTCTCTGTGTGGAGAGGGTTTCATCTGTGAAGAAGAAAAAAGATTTCCCAAATGAGAAATCAATACTATCAATAGCTGTCACTGGCCAGGCATTTGCTACTTTTCAGGGATAGTTCTCAGTGCAAAGAGGGTATTAATGAATTTAAAACAACTCTATGAGGAGGTTGCTACTTTCACGCCTGCGTTGGAGTGTGATTGCCGTCACTTTGTTTATCGCTCTGAGGGAAGCATGAAGGCACACTCTCCATCTGTTGCTGACACACCTCTTAATTAGGTCATATTTTACAGTTACACTAGATTCTGATAATGACCGGGATTCTTTCCTGGCTGCCTAGGGAGATCTCAGGCCACGCTGCCAGAGAACTGTCTCCCATCATGTGTTGCTTCTTGCATCACAGATTCTTCCCCAGTTGACTTGGCTCCATCCTATCTCATTCCTGCCAGAGGAATTTATCTAGTCATGCATTGCCCTTGAGGCCACAGTAACCAGTCCTTGTGATTTTTTTAAACACTGCCGTTCCTAAACAGTGTTCAGAAAGGAGGATTCTGCAGGGTGCCCACATTTGACTCCTATCCAAAGAGGCCTCTGGAAGTGCTTAAGTATGTGAAGCAGTGAACACGTAAGGGGGAGGCTGGAGCGTAACACATCTTACTTCATTCATTCAGTCATCCATCCCTTGATTAATTAACTCTATTCCATAAATACTTATTGCTCATCTACTGTGTGCCAAGCTGCACATTAGCTGCTGAGGACATAACAGTGAAGGAAAAATCCCTGTCCTCAAGGAGCTTATAGTCTAGTTACAGATGCAGATGAGCAAATCTAGCACATGCCATTGAAAGAGCATGAGAAGAGTGTTGTAAGGTTAGTTCATGGTGACAAGAGTCATACACCCAACTTAAAAATTGATTAGGCGAAACTGCTAATATTTATTGGCTTAAGCCACGGAAAAGCAACTGGAATAATGAACCACTGAGAAGGGTCACAGCAAGGACTCAGCACCAACCAGACCCAGGCACTTGAATGTACACAGGAGCCTCGTTGTTCTTGGTCCGCATGTAGGCACTTTGCTCATTTATTGCAGATCAGCTCTCCTTACAGGTCAAGAAGCAGCTCCTCCATCGATTCGAAGCCTCATGTCAGCTCAGGGTCTGACTCAGAGAGGACTGGTTCTTCTTTTTCAATTCTAATCTAAAAAATCCCAGGGTAGAACTCAAATCGGCTCACTTGGGTTATATCCTACCTCTAGATTGATGATTCTCAACTGTAGGTGGTTCTGCCTCTCAAGGGATATTTGGCAATGTCTGGAGATGTGTAACTTTGTCATGACTAGAGGGGTGGAGAGAATGTTATTGGTATCTAGTGGATGGAGGCCACGGTTGCTGCTGAACATCCTAACAATTTACAGTACAAAATGTCAATAGTGCTAGGGTTGAGAAACTGTATTCTAGGCCAATCAGTTGTGGTTGTGGGAAGGTCAAGCGGGGGGGATCAAAGTTTTTCTAAAAGACGTTTAAGTGATGAGAAGGAGTTATCCAGGTAAAAGCGGCCAGGACAGGCTGATCCATGGAGGGAGATATATGAGCAAAGAATGAGGACTGCCCAGAACAGGTTCCCATAAATAGCATTAGTTATTCTGCCTTCCATTCCTACCTGGTAAAATGTTACGAGTCTGTGGAAAGCTCACGTGGAGCAGAGTGTCTGGAACTTCAATAATATCATTGTCCTGCAAAGCCATTTATCAAGCACAAGTCATAGATTTTATCCATTTCCTCTACTATACTAAGCTTTTGGTCGAAGGCATTTCATCAACTGAGATTCACTTATAGTTTTCAGGAGATTGTTTTAGTCGAGTATTAAAACACATCAATGGACAAGACCCAGTAGTTAGAAGCACTGGTTCTGGAATCAAACAGACCTGGCTTTGAAATCAGGCTGTATGTCTGCCTACTGGTGTCCATGACCACCACAAGTAGGACAGGCCAGTGCTAGGGAGACGCAGAAAGAAGGCCATGTGACAGAGGGAGGAGGACCCTGGACTTTTTAGGATGAGAAGAAAATTGGGTAAATAAAAGGGAGGAAGGTGTTCTACATAGAGAAAGCAGCACGTGCCAAGGCTTGGAGTTGTATGTGTGGGAAATGAAAGACGATGAAGCTGACTAGAGGAACAAGGAGCAGTGTAATTTTGTGTGTGTGGTTTTTTTTTTGTCACACCCCATGGCATATGCAATCTTAGTTCCCTGACCAGGGATCAAACTCAAGTCCCCTGCATAGGAAGTATGGAATCTTAACCACTGAACCACCAGGGAAGTCCTGAAGAGTGCAACTTTGGACACACAATGAGTATTTCCTGTGGAGGACAGAAGTAGGGATGCTCAGAGAACAGACAGAGTTTCAGGCAGGATTCAAATTCAGGTGAGAGGTAAAAAGCTGGAGATATATATGTGTGAGAAAGAACTGTTCCTGAATGCAAAGACCTTTGAGAGGAGGAGAAAAGGGGAAAGAAATGTTTGTTGAAAGAAGGGAAGGAAGGAAAAAGGAGGAGAAAAAAAGGAAACACATGAGTGTGTGAAGAAAGAGAGAAAAAGAATAAAATCATGATGATGGAGTGTCATGGATGTCCATGGAGGAGAGAATGTGAAGAAAGGAAGAGCTGTCAGTGGTGTCAAATACTGCAAAGAGGCCAAAGCTTATTAGAGCTGTTAAAGAGATCGCTGAACATGTATAGCGCAATTTAAGGTGTGTATTTCTAGTTGGAGAGTAGAGGTAAGCATCTGATGAAGGGAGTCCCTGAGTAAATGTGGGTAAGCTCCTGGAGGCAGCTAGTATATAATAATAGTGTTGTACAAATCTGGATATAAGACAGAGATGCCCATTATTATTGCTGTTAATTCACATTGATTTGAAACTTCTGATCCAATGTACAAGTGCAAGAGAAAGAAAGAGGAATAGCTATCGAAAATCAGTCAGCAAAACATATTCACTGTTTATAAGTTATATTACCTTCTACTCACAGTGCCTCAAGATACAAACTGAAAAAAAAAAAAAAAACTGAACTAAAAAAAAGAGAAAGAAACAAGGCTAATACAATAGTCCACAAGGTGATTAATTACAAAGTAACTATATATGGCCATCAGTTAATTTGGAGAAGAAATGGCAACCCACTCTAGTGTTCTTGCCTGGAGAATTCCCAGGACAGAAGAGCCCATGGGTTACAGTTAGTGGGGTTGCAAAGAGTTGGATATGACTCACACACACATAACTTAATTAAAAAACAATCCACTTTGCAGTGGGAACTCAGGGTGACTAAAAAGAAGGACTGAATCAGCAGTAAGACATAAGATGTTCAATATTGTATATATATCAATTTTCCTCAAATGAATATAAGCACTTAGTATAACTCCAGTCAAAACCCCAGTGTACTCTTGGGGTCACTTGATAAATCATTTCAAAATACCATTAAGAATAGAAGGCTGGATCCCACAGAGAGAGGTAGTCAGTAAGAAATTCTTGATGATGTGACAAAAGATTTTAGAAAAGGGATATTAATATTCACTTTTGTCTCATATATTTAATATAGCTCCCTACTGTTTCCCCAGACATTCAGAAAATCTGCTAAATATAGGAAAAAAATGTCTTTTATGGCAGTTTCAGGGGAAAAAATCTGAACGAAAGAGAGGGAATTCCACCTGTAGACTAATGGGGAAACAGAGAAAAAGAACATCTTGAGAAAGTAAATTTTTTAGTTAAATTCAGTGGAATCAGAAGTAGGAGCCAGAAATGATTATGTAAACCCCTGGGAATTTGAAGCAATCCTAAAGAATAAATTGCAACTCCATCGAGATATGGAAGGAACCTTATCCTATTATCTCAAAGTTCAAGGTAATTTCAACTGATATCTCACTTAGAAATGTAAAATCTTATTAAAAGAAATTCCTAGAAAAAAGACAAAATGTTACTAGTACTTATCTCTGTAGTATTAAGTTTTTATACTTTTTGAGTTTTCTGAATTTTCTATGATGAGCATAAGTTCTTTTTCTTTTTCTTTTTTTTTTGTCTGTGCCTTGCTACTTGTGGGATCTCAGTTCCCTGACCAGGAATTGAACCCCAGTCCCCAGCAGTGAAAATGCCGAGTCTGAACCACTGGACCATCAGGGAATTCCCATAAGTTATTTTTCTAAGAAAGATTTGTCAGTGAAAAAAAAGAGAAGTAGGAAGAATGCTTGGTTGGAGAGCAAAGGTCAAGTAAAGGTTTTCAAATTCATTTGCTTGGTGGTTTCGGTAAATGATTCTCTGTGTCCCATCTTCAACCATAATTATCGTGGTTCTTGTTTTACACGTTTTGCTCTAATTTTGGAACCAAGGACCAAGGGTTAACAACATATTTCTATCCACTGATACCTCCTCTTTCTGACTTTCCACGTAGACGACACCAATTATACACTTTTCTGAGTTGTCTAGTTGCTTCATGTGCTTACTTGTTATCTTACTAAATAGGCTATAAATTTGTCATATCTTATATTTCTGCTGATTCTTTTGCGGTACCTAATAGAGAATACTGGTTTTGTATTTAATTCAAAAATTATAGGGGGAACAAGATGGCGGAGGAGTAGGTGGACATGGAGTACATCTCTCTCCATGGATACATCAGGAATGCACCTTCAGACACAGAAGTCCATGCAGAACACCAGCTGAGATCGGACAGGAGTACCTGACCAGTGGAAAAGAATATATAGACCCATGCAAAACTCAGGAGGATGAAAGAACTAGGGGGAAAACAGGAGTGTTAGTAGAACTGGACCTGCCCTCAGCAGGTGGGGGAACTGAAGTAGGGGTCCGATTCCCACATCAGGGCAATTGTCTGAGTCAGAGGAGAAACATTTAAGGCTGAGAGTGAAATAGCTGATCTGTGGCAGCCTAAATGGAATGAGAATCAGACAGTCCTTGCTGCAGCCATACGTACCCGACAGGGACATAGATCCCCTGAAAGGCTGGAGCTGGAGTTTAGGGATCGTGGAGCAATCCCAGGGCAAGGGCTGTTGTTGACTGTGGAGAGACAGATCGAGAGGATGTGAGGGAGGAGATTGTGGTGGGAAATGCCTGTGGAAGAAAGCCTGGCAGCCACGGAAGTAAGGCAATACTGCTGAGTCACACATAGAGGGTAGAGCCATCACCATAGACTCTCCCCAAACACGCCAGCATTGGCAGCTGAACAATAGAGAGGCTGGCCCATCTAACGCCTGACGAGCTGAACAACAGAGTAGGAGCCCAGGCAAGGGAGCTCTGTAAGTGCCTGAACAGGCGGAGCTAGGGAGAAAGACTGGCCAAAGAAGCCTTCTGATTGCCAGCTACAAGAGGCTCAAAAAAAGGCTCTGATAGGGCCATAACTCCTGTGGTGGAGGCAGTCCGTGTCTCTGCACACTTGATGCCGCTAGGGTCCCTGCAAGGCAAGCAGCTGCACCACCTTCATGCTCAGCTCTCACTGGGGCAGAGCTGCCACAGGCAAAAAAAGTCTTCCGTCTGTGCATGCAGGGTTGCTTCAGTAGTGTCTTCAGTTCCTTCAATAGTGTAGACTGTGGCCTGCCAGGCTTCTCTGTCAGGGAAGGGGGCCCTCCAGGCAAGAATACTGGAGCGTATTGGCCAATACTGGTTGCCATACCCTTCTAGAGCACTATATTTCCTGCTGCCCTAGCTGCCACCTCCCCTGAGTACCTGGTGCTGCAACCCAAGCAGCTGCACCACCTCCACACCTGGCCCTCAGAGGGGCAAACCCAAGTCCTCCAAGGCAGCCTCAGGAGCAAACCCCAGTGGACGACCCACATGTAGAGGTGGAAATAAAAACACAATTGAAACCCAGGGGCAGTGTGGATAAAGGAGAAGATTCAAAACTTTCCCTCCAGCTGTACAAGCTGCAGATTAAATCCACACAATCAACTAGGCAGACTCTGTATCTATGGAATATATAAGGTCACTGAGAGCTCCCACAAAAGAAAGTGCACTAGTTCTGATAGCTGTGGACATTGGAAGCAAGAACACACAGGAGTAGGCCCAGATTAGACTCTGAGCTGTCCCCATAGCAGGTCCAGAGATCAGCACAGTGTTGGAGGGCATCCTAGGGAGGTGAGGTGGACTGTGACTCCAGTGAGAGAAAGGACTTTGACAGCAGTGACTCAAGAAAAACATTTATTATTCTTATGTTTTGACTTGTTCTATAGATTCTTTTAGATTTTTCTTTTCTTTTTTTTTTTTTTTGCTTCCCTCAACCCTGGTGGTAGCTGTCAATTTTACTGACATTATGAAATCTAATTAAGCTTTTGAGCTTTTTTTTCCCCTCAGTCACATTTTTAAATTGTTGTTATAAACCTCTGCTTCTACATTGGGCTTTTGCAGTTCTGAGGAGTTTTCCTTTTTTCTGTCTTCTTCCTTTTTTTCTATTTTTTATAATTTTAATTTTCTTAAACCTATTATGGTTTTTTTACATTTATTCCTTTGGTTGCCTTTCCTACTGTTCTTTTCCCCTTGCAGTTAATCTTCAATGTATATAAATCTTCTTCATCTACCTCTATGTAACTTTGCATATCTATTCTTTCTTTACTTTCCTCTCAAAACATTTGTTAGTTTTATTTTTATTGCTTTATTCCTGTTGGCACCTTGCTTTAGTTTTGTTTTCCAGTTTGTGCTCTAGTTAGTTTTGTTCTGACAGATATAATTTTTGGTTTCATTTGTAAGCCGGGTCAATCTATTGTATTTTATTTTTGTTGGATTGTTTTGACTTTGCTCATGGGTGTACATGTATATGTGTATATTCCATTATTTTAATTATTATTTGCCTGATTTTGTAACTACCATTTGTCTGGGGTTCATCTTTCCTTTCTCATTTTGAGATATTTGTTTTAATCTCACTTAATGCCATAACAAACCACTTGTGGAATCTTTGTTCCTGACCAGAGATCAAGCCCTGAGCCTTTGCAGTGGGAGCACTGACTCCAAGGTCCTAAACTACCAGAGAACTAACCTTAGGGAGGATTGAATAGTGAGAACTCACACAAAGGAAACCAGTTGAATACAAAACCAGCATCACCCAACCACCAGTAGCATCCTGTGCAAGACACATCATCTAAACAACAAACAAAACAAAAATACAAATGCAATCATCAGAAGACAGGATTACCACCTCACTCAGCCTTGCCCATTAGAGGAAAAACAAACAAACAAAAACTAAGCACAAATCTCACCCTATACAAGGCTTACACAAACCACTGGACCAACCTTAGGAGGGCAGAAACCAAAAGAAAGAAAGAATGCAACCTTGACGCCTGGGAAAAGGAGACCTCAAACACAATAAGTTAAAAAAAGTAATGAAAAGGCAAAGAGTTCAGGTCAGTTCAGTTGCTCAATTATGTCCAACTCTTTGCAACCCCATGGACTGCAGCACGCCAGGCTTCCCTGTCCATCACCAACTCCTGGAGCCTATTCAAATTCATGTCCATCGAGTCAGTGATGCCATCCAACCATATCATCCTCTGTCATCCCCTTCTCTACCCACCTTCAATCTTTCCCAGCACCAGGGTCTTTTCTAGCAAGTCAGTTCTTAGCATCAGGTGGCCAAAGTATTGGAGTTTCAGCTTCAGCATCAGTCTGTCCAATGAATATTCAGGACTGATTTCCTTTTGGATAGACCGGTTGGATCTCCTTGCAGTCCAAAGGACTCTCAAGAGTCTTCTCCAACACCACAGTTCAAAAGCATCAGTTCTTCAGTGCTCAGCTTTCTTTATAGTCCAACTTTCACATCCATACATGACTACTGAAAAAACCATAGGTTTGACTAGACAGACTTTGCTGGCAAAGTAACATCTCTGCTTTTTAATAGGCTGTCTAGGTTGGTCATAACTTTCCTTCCAAGGAGTAAGCGTCTTTTAATTTCATGGCTGCAATCACCATCTGTAGTGATTTTGAAAGTGAAAGTGAAGTCGCTCAGTCGTGTCCGACTCTTTGAGACCCCATGGACTGTAGCCCTCCAGGCTCCTCCATCCATAGGATTCTCCAGGCAAGAATACTGGAGTGGGTTGCCATTTCCTTCTCCAGGAAATATAGTGATTTTGGAGCCCCCCCAAAATAAAGCCTGCCACTGTTTCCGTTGTTCCCCCATCTATTTGCCATGAAGTGATGGGACCAGATATCATGATCTTAATTTTCTGAATGTTGAGTTTTAAACCAACTTTTTCACTCTCCTCTTTCACTTTCATTAAGAGGCTCTTTAGTTCTTCACTTTCTGATGACACCAGAAAGAGTGGTGTCATCTGCATATCTGAGGTTATTGATATTTCTCCTTGCAATCTTGATTCCAACATGTGCTTCATCCAGCCTGGCATTTTGCATGATGTACTCTGCATATAAGTTAAATAAGCAGGGTGATGATATACAGCCTTGATGTACTCCTTCCCCAATTTGGAACCAGTCTGTTTTTCCACATCCAGTTCTAACTGTTGCTTCTTGACCTGCATACAGATTTCTCAGGAGGCAGGTCAGGTGGTCTGGTATTCCCATCTCTTGCAGAATTTTCCACAGTTTGTTGTGATCCACACAGTCAAAGGCTTTGGCGTAATAAATAAAGCAGAAGTAGATGTTTTTCTGGAACTCTCTTGCTTTTTTGATGATCCAAAGGATGTTGACAATTTGATCTCTTGTTCCTTTGCCTTTTCTATATCCAGCTTGAACATCTGGAAGTTCTCAGTTCACGCACTGTTGAAGCCTGGGTTGGAGAATTTTGAGCATTACTTTGCTAGCGTGTGAGATGAGTGCAACTGTGTGGTAGTTTGAACATTCTTTGGCATTGCCTTTTTTGGGGATTGGAATGAAAGCTGACCTTTTGCAATCCTGTGGCCACTGCTGAGTTTTCCAAATTTGCTGGCATATTGAGTGCAGCAGTTTCACAGCATCATCTTTCAGGATTTGAAATAACTCAACTGGAATCCCATCACCTCCACTTGCTTTGTTCATAGTGATGCTTTCTAAGGCCCACTTGACTCTACATTCCAGGATGTCTGGCTTTAGGTGAGTGATCACACCATCGTGGTAATCTGGGTCATGAAGATCTTTTTTGTATAGTTCTTCTGTGTATTCTTGCCACCTCTTATCTTCTGCTTCTGTTAGGTCCATACCATTTCTGTCCTTTATTGTGCCCATCTTTGCATGAAATATTCCCTTGCTATCTCAAATTTTCTTGGAGAAATCTCTAGTCTTTCCCATTCTATTGTTTTCCTCTATTTCATTGCACTAATCACTGAGGAAGGCTTCCTTATCTCTCCTTGCTGTCCTTTGGAACTCTGTATTCAAATTGGTATATCTTTCCTTTTCTCCTTTGCCTTTTGCTTCTCTTCTTTTCTCAGCTATTTGTAAGGCCTCCTCAGACAACTGTTTGACCTTTTTGCATTTCTTTTTCTTGGGGATAGTCTTGATCACTGCCTGCTGTACAATGTCAGGAATCTCTGTCCATAGTTCTTCAGGCACTCTATCAGATCTAATCCCTCGAATCTATTTGTCACTTCCACTGTATAATCGTAAGAGATTTGATTTAGGTCATACCTAAATGGCCTGGTGGTTTTCTTCAATTTAAGTCTGAATTTAGCAATAAAGATTTCATGATCTGAGCCATAGTCAGCACCTGGTCTTGTTTACACAAATGAAGGGACAAACTAGAAACACAGAAGTCCATATAAATGAGGAGGAAATAGGCATACTACCTGAAAAAGAATAATGATAGTAATAATGATTAAAAACCTTGAAAATAAAATGGAGAAAATGCAAGAATCAATTAATGAAGACCTAGAAGAATTAAAGAATAAACATACAGAGACAAACAACACAATTACTGAAATTAAAAATACTCTAGAAGGAATCAATAGCAGAATAGCTGAAGCAGAAGAATGAATCAGTGAGCTGGAAGGTAAAATGATGGGAATAACTTCTGAAGAGCAGAATAAAGTAAAAAGAATGGAAAGTACTGAGGATAGTCTCAGAGACCTCTGGAATAATATCAAATGCACCAACATTCGAATTATAGGGTCACAGATGAAGAATAGAGAAGGAAAGGATATGAGAAAATTTTTGAAGAAATTATAGTTGAAAATTTCCCCAACATGGAAAAGGAAGTAATCAATCAAGTTCAAGAGGCACAAAGAGTTCCATACAGGATAAACCCAAGGAAAAACATGCCAAGATACATACTAATCAAACTAACAAAGACTAAACACAAAGAAAGAATATTAAAAGCAGCAAGGGAGAAGCAACAAGCAACAAGTAACATACAAGGAAAACAACATATGCCTCACAGCTGATCTTTCAGCAGAAACTCTGCAGGCCAGAAGGGAATGGCAGGATAATATTTAAAGTACTGAAAGAGAAAAATCTACAACCAAGATTACTATACTTGTCAAGGATCTCATTCAAAATTGATGGAGAAATAAAAAGCTTTTCAGACAAGCAAAAGTTAAGAGAATTCAGTACCACCAAACCAGCTTTACAACAAATGTTAAAGGGACTTGTATAGTCAAGAAATCAAAGAGAAGAAAAAATATCTACAAAATGAATCCCAAACAATTAAGAAAATGGCAATAGGAACATATATATCAATAATTACTTTAAATGTAAATGGTTAAATGCTCCAACCAAAAGACACAGACTGAATAAATGGATACAAAAACAAGACCCATGTATATGCTGTCTACAAGAAACCCACTTCAGACCTAAAGACACATATAGACTGAAAGTGAGAAGATGGAAAAAATATATTCCATGAAAATGGGAAGCAAAAGAAAGCTGGATAGCAATTCTCATATCAGACAAAATAGACCTTAAAATAAAGAAGATTACAAGAGATAAGAAAGGACACTACATAATGATCCCTTGATCAATCCAAGAGGAAGACATATAATTGTAAATATCTATTCACTGAACATAGGAGCACCTCAATACATACGACAAACACTGACAGACATAAAAGGAGAAACTGACAGTAACACAATCATAGTAGAAGACTTTAACACCCCACTCACGCCAATGGACAGATCATCAAAAAAGAAAATTAATAAGGAACACATCTTAAATGATACAGTAGATGAGATGGATCTCATTGATATCTTTAGGACATTCCATCCAAATGCAGAAGAATACACCTTCTTCTCAAGTGTACATGAAACATTCTCCAGGATAGACCACATCTTGGGTCACAAATCAAACCTCAGTAAATTTAAGAAAATTGAAATCTTATCAAGCATCTTCTCTAGCCACAACACCAGATACCAATTACAAGAAAAAACCTGTAAGAAACACAAGCACATGGAGATTAAACAACACATTTCTAAATGACCAGCAAGTTACTGAAGAAATCCAAAGGGAAATAAAGAAATTTCTAGAAACAAATGACAATGAAAACATGACAACTCAAAATGTATGGGATGCAGTAAAAACAGTTCTAAGAGGAAAATTTATAGCAATACAATTCTACCTCAAGAAACAAGAAAAACATCAAATAGACAACCTAACTTTATACCTAAAACAACTGGAAAAAGAAGACCCCCCCAAAAAAAATCCTCAAAATTAATAGAAGGAAATAAATCATAAAGATCTGAGCAGAAATAATTGAAAAAGAAATGAAAGAAATAATAGTAAACATTAATAAAACTAAAAGCTGGTTCTTTGAGAAGATAAACTAAGATCACGGCGTCCGGTCCCATCACTTCATGGCAAACGGGGAAACAGTGGAAACAGTGGCTGACTTTATTTTGGGGGGCTCCAAAGTAACTACAGATGGTGATTGCAGCCATGAAACTGAAAGATGTTTACTCCTTGGAAGGAAAGTTATGACCAACCTAGATAGCATATTCAAAAGCAGAGACATTATTTTGTCAACAAAAGTCCGTCTAGTCAAGGCTACTGGTTTTTCCAGTGGTCATGTATGGATGTGAGAGTTGGACTATAAAGAAAGCTGAGTGCCAAAGAATTGATGCTTTTGAACTGTGGTGTTGGAGAAGACTCTTGAGAGTCCCTTGGACTGCAAGGAGATCCATCCAGTCCATTCTAAACGAGATCAGTCCTGGGTGTTCATTGGAAGGACTGATGTTGAAGCTGAAACTCCAATACTTTGGCCACCTGATGCGAAGAGCTGACTCATTTGAAAAGACCCCGATGCTAGGAAAGATTGAGGGCAGGAGGAGAGGGGATGACAGAGGATGAGATGGTTGGATGGCATCTCCGATTCAATGGACATGGGTTTGGGTGGACTCCAGGAGTTGGTGAGGGACAGGGAGGCCTGGTGTGCTGCATTCATGGGGTTGCAAAGAGTCAGACATGACTGAGTGACTGAACTGAACTGAGAAGATAAACAAAATTAACAAACTTTTAGCTAGACTCATGAAGAGAAAAAGAGAAGAATCAAATCAACAAAGTTAGAAATGAAAAAGGAGAGGTTACAACAGACAATGCAGAAATACAAAGAATATTTATAAGAGACTATTATGAACACTATATGACAATAAAATGGATACCCTGGAAGAAATGGACAGGATTCTTAGAAATGTTCAATCTTCCAAGACTGAGCCAGGAAGAAGTAGAAATTATGATCAACCCAATTACAAGCACTGAAATAGAAGGTGTGATCAAAAATCTCCCAAAAAACAAAAGCCCAGGACCAGATGGCTTCACAGGAGAATCCTATCAAACATTTAGAGAAGAGCTAATGCCTATCCTTCTAAAACTCTTTGAAAAAATTGCAGAGGAAGGAACACTTCCAAGCTCACTCTACGAGGCCACTATCACCCTGATACCAAAACCAAAGACAACAAAAAAAAGGAAAAGTACAGGCTAATATCAATGATAAACATAGAAGTAAAAATCCTCAACAAAATTTTAGCAAACAGAATTCAGCAACACATCAAAAAGCTCACACACCATGATCGAGGTGGGTTTATTCCAGGAATGCAAGGATTCTTCATACAGAAATCAATCAGTGTGATACACCATATTAACAAGTTGCAAGATAAAAACCGTATCAATAGATGCAGAAAAAGCCTTTGACAAAATTCAGCACTTTTATGATTAAAACTCTTCAAAAACTGGGCATAGAAGGAAACTACCTCAACATAGTAAAGGCCATATATAATAAGCCTACAGCAAGCATTATTCTCAATGGTGAAAAACTGAAAGCATTCCCCCTAAGATCAGGAACAAGATAAGGGTGTCCACTTTCACCACTATTATTCAACATAATTCTGGAAGTCCTAGCTACAGCAATCAGAGAAGAGCAAAAAATAAAAGAAATCCAGATTAGAAAAGAAGTAAAGTCCTCACTCTTTGCAGATGACATGATACTATAGAAAACCCTAAAGATAGTATCAGAAAATTGCTAGAGCTAATTAGTGAATTTAGCAAAGTTGCAGGATACAAAATCAATACACAGAAATCACTTGCATTTCTCTATAATAACAATGAAAAATCAGAAGGAGAAATTAAGGAATCAATCCCATTCACCATTGCAACAAAAAGAATTAAATATCTAGGAATAAACTTACCTAAAGAGACAAAAGAACTGTACACAGAAAATTATAAGACACCAATGAAAAAATCAAAGATGATGTAAACAGATGGAGAGATATTCCATGTTCCTGGATAGGAAGAATCAATATTGTGAAAATGATGATATTACCAAATGCAATCTACAGATTCAATGTGATGCCTATCAAATTAGCAATTGCATTTTTCACATAACTAGAACAAAAAATTTCACAATTCATATGGAAACACAAAAGACTCTGAAAAGCCAAAGCAGTCTTGAAAAAGAGGAATGGAGCTGGAGGAATCAACCTTTCCGACTTCAGATTATACTACAAAGCTACAGTCATCAAGACAGTATGGTACTGGCACAAAAACAGAACTATAGACCAATGGAACAAGATAGAAAGCCCTGAAATAAACCCATGCACCTATGGGTACCTTATTTTTGACAAAGGAGGTGAGAATATACCATGGGGCAAAGACAGCCTCTTCAGTAAATGGTGCTGGGAAAACTGGACAGCTGCATGTACAAGTGTGAAATTAGGGAGATGGTTCAAAAGGAAAGGGATATATGTATGCCCATGACTGATTCATGCTGAGGTTTGACAGAAAACAACACAATTCTGTAAAGCAATTATCCTTCAATAAAAAAATAAAAAGAAAAAATTTTAAATTACTTCATAACAAGAATAGGGGTAGATAATCAATGATTTTCAAGAAAAACTGAGAGGTGAAAATAATTCTTTAAGATCACATAGATGATATAGCAATAGTTTATTTCAGGTTTCTAATTTTTTAATAAGATCTTCTTATGAGGTAATCTGGGAAGACGCTTACTATAGTTAACTGAGTTATGCTTGCTGAACTGATAGGAGGTTAATTCTTTTTCTTTTGTTTTTGGAATTATTGGTATCGTTCAGTTTTATTGTTTTGTTTTAATTAATTAATTAATTTTACTTTACAATATCGTATTGGTTTTGCCATACATTGACAAGAATCCACCATGGGTGTACAAGTGTTCCCCATCCTGAATCCCCCTCCCACTTCCCTCCCCATCCCATCCCTCTGGGTCATCCCAGTGCACCAGCCCTGAGCACCCTGTCTCATGCATCAAAACTGAACTGGCAATTCGTTTCACATGTGATAATTTACATGTTTCAATGCCATTCTCCCGAATCATCCCACCCTCACCCTCTCCCACAGAGTCCGGAGGTTAATTCTATTAATAATTTCTTATTGCCGTAGAGCTATAGAGTTGTACTTAATATCTGCATTTAGAGTTGTAGAGCTTTATCAAACCAGTGCCTTCCTAAGTAAGTTCTTTGAAGGACCTCACATTTATATTCTGCACCCATTGTAATCCTTGGCACATAGCAACAACTCAATAAATGCTTAGAGGCAGTGATCTCATTTGGCTTCCAAACAACCCAGTGAGAAAATCAAAGATGATAAGGATAAAAATAAAATTTAAAAAGTGCTAATGTTCATTATTAGGCCTTCCCTGGTGGCTCAGTGCTAAAGAAACTGACTGCCAATACAAGAGAGGCAGGTTGGATCCCTGGGTCAGGAATATCCCCTGGAGAAAGAAGTGGCAACCCACTCCAGTATTCTTGCCTGGAAAATCCCATGGACAGAGGAGCTTGGTGGGCTGCAGTCCATGGGGTTGCAAAAGAGTCAGATACAACTTAGTGAATAAGCAACAACAGTGTTTAATGAGTATATCCTGTGCTTAAGGCATTATGTTAAGCATTTCACATAGAGTACCTCATTTACTCCTTAGAATAATTCCAGGAGACTGGTATTATAAATATTTCAGTTTATGGATGGGGATGGAACCTGAGAAAGGTTAAATGGTTTGGCCAGTGTCTAAGAAGTTGCCAAACTCAGAGAATTGAAGTTGTCTGATGATAAAATCAGGGCTCTTTCCATTTTCTTCTTCCATCTTTCATTAAAACCAAATTTTGTCTCAATATGTGGAATCTTCCCTTTGCCCAATTGGGAAAAAAAAATAACTGAGTTTCTGAAAATAAAATTTAAGGAATCCTGAGCCCCCTTGTTGCAACTACTGACGCCTGTGAGCTCTGGAGCCTGTGCACCACAACTAAAGAGTCCGGCACCACAATGAAAGAGCCGGCACGCATGAAGATCCCAAGGGCTGCAACGAAGACCTGACGCAGACAAATAAGTAAGTGAAAACTGCAAAAAAAAACCTAGAGTCCTAAAGTATAGAATAATGCCACTCTGCATAGTACAAAAGGATGAAAGATTTAGTGCCAAGGTCAGCAACCCAACAACACCGAGAGTAAAAGTTTTAGGCCAATAGGAGACTGATATTTTAGATCATTAAATTCAAGGGGGAAAGGGTTTGATATCAGTATGAACTGGTTCACAGGAGAAAGCATTTGGCCTATCCACCCTAACACCTCGTCTTTATAAAATGTTATCAAATTCATCTCTATATTTAAAGTGATGAAGGCTGTATTAGTTATTATGTTTGTCTCATTTGAAACAGATTGGGGCAACTCCAAACCACAAGTGAATTATGCCCTTTTTCCCTAGACTTTCTAAACTGGGTTCTTTAGATCACTTCTTATTACTCTTTGAGCAGAAATTCAGGGTGAGAGTGAAAACAAGGATGTGTCTTTGTTTAAAAACCCTAAATGGGCAGGGCTCTGGTCTTACATGGGCACCTCCCCCACTGATGCCACCATTTTGCCGGCCACCCTCATCTCCAGCTTGTTGGCCCAGTGAAGGAAAACACCCAGGGCAGGTTTCAATTCTTTATCCTGCCTCACTCTCCCTCTCAAAGGTGAGCATGGAGCAAGGGCAGATGGCTGGACCGTTAGCTGAGTATTGCTTGGCAGGAAGCTGTGTGCAGTTGGGGGACAGTGGATCAGAGCACTGCTTGGCTAGGGTAGGAGAGGGGGGCAGTCTCCTGTTATTACACCCACCCCCTGGCATCTGTATGAGGCAGGTTAACGATCAGAATTGCCTGTGGCCTGGGATTTCCCTGGTGCTCCAGTGGCCAGGACTGTGCTCCCAATGCAGGGGGCCTGGGTTCCATCCCTGAAAGTGGAACTAGATCTCTTATGCCATGACTGAAGATCCTACACACTGCAAGGAAGATTAAAGATCCGGTGTGCCACAGCTAAGACCTGGCACAGCCAAATAAACAAACAAGATAAAAAAAAAAAGAATTGCCTGTGGTCTGAAGATGGCCAGATTGGGTGGCAGTGGGCACGAAAGGGCAGGGAGCACTGGGGGTGGATTCAGCAACACGTGTCTTAACTTCTTGAAGACCTAGAGTGAAGGGGGAACAGCTGACTGGGTCCCATCCAGTACATGCATCCTACCACCTCCCATCATGGGACCTGAGAACCTGGGGAGAGTCTTACCAGGTCAGAACTGTTTAGCTCTTGACAGTGGCAGCAAAAGTGGGAACCATAATTAAGGAACTTTATAATATATTTTATTCCTTTGGGATCCACATTCACCCATATAACACGTGTTAATTTGCTACAGCTCCTATAACAAATTCCAGGTAACAGGTAGCAGCTTCAACGCGACAAGTATATTAGAGTATGGTTTGGCAGGTCAGAAGTCTAACAGGGTCTGCTGGACTACGCTCATTCTGGAGGTACCAGGGCAGGATTAGTCTACTATTCCAGCGTCTAGAAGCCCTTTCCTTCGTCTTCAAAGCTAGAATGTGGTGTTGCCTGTCTTTTCGGTTTTTTCTTTTTTTTATAATAATTTTATTTATTTATTTTTGGCTGTGCTTCCTGGCAGTACACAGGCTTCTCACTTAGGTGATTTCTCTTGTTGCAGAGCACAGGGCTCCACAGCGCAGGCTCAGTAGTTGTGGTGCCAGGCTTTGTTGCTCTGAGGCATGTGGGATCTTCCCAAACCAGTGATCAAACCTGTGACTCCTGCGTTGGCAGGCAGTCTTTACCACTGAGCCCCCAGGGAAGCCCCTCCTCTCCTTTCTGATATCCTGTCTTCTCCTCAGGCCCTTGTGGTTACAGTGGGTCCATCTGGATCATTCGGATAATTGATCCGTCTCAAAACCCTCAACTTGATCATAGCTGCAGAATTCCTTAAACCAGGTAAGGAAATATATTTGCAGGTTCTGGGGATTAGGATTAGCGGACATTCGTGGGCGCCATTGTTCACCTTTACAAAGCAGTGAATCTGATTTTCCATCTTCACAATCTGATCTTCAAACCCATTTACAGAAATGCACAGACATATGTTATATTAAAGTTGAGAGCTACCTGCAGTGAGGTAGAAAAATATTTCATTAGAAAATAAAATATGCTCTCTGCTCCCAAGAGGTACTACTTGGTTTTGGTTTGTTTTAAAACCTCTCCTGCTCTTTTAAAATAGAATGGGGAATCAGAAAATTGGGAAAGCAGAGGAGATACTGAGAAAGACAAAGCTACTAACGGGTATTTTAAGATCAAAGAGAGCACTAGTAAAGCTACTTTTCTTGTTTTTTAAGTGTGAACAGGTGGCAAATTATCTTATAAGAACTGTAAGTAAAGGCAAGGGATTTTTAACTAAGTTGCCTCTGAAGTTTATGTGTTTTTTCTTTCTTTTTTTCTGCTGAAGTCTTCTTATTTGTTTCTGAAATTGCAAAGGTTTGAATCCAGGATAAAATTTGAATCTTTGATCCAAAAATGAAACATTATATATGATTATCAAATACTTCCTTGTCCTCACCTAAGGAAGCTGTTGTAGGACAATTGTCTGTGCTACTTAGTATTACTGGATATTTATCAGAATAAATTTGCTGACCCTTTTTAATCTAAAGGTAAGTCTTTCTGGTGAGCAGACAAATATTCTCCTTATGCCAGAGATGAAACTAAGGTCAAATCAAATTGGAGTTTATTACATTTAAGAAATTGAGAATGGGGTTTTTCTATATTTACTTGAACATGTGGCTTTACCAATGTTACTTAATATTTGTATGTGGCTGCTTTCCTAGGGAGTTATACCATTTGTTGAAGGAAAAAATGATTAGTAAGTGAGAAAGACAACTAACTTCTCTGTCAGTAATCCCTGTGATGGTATTTCTTCTTCCAGGAGGCCATCCTAAAGCATTATCTGGGGACAATGTGGCCTGCTTCTGGGTAAAATTCACAGGAATTTTAGATAAAAGTCCCTGCAAATTTAAATTGATAAAGTAAATGTAAATGTCAGATTTCATACTGTAGATAGGAATGCAAAGGAATTCTAAATGCCCTTTTGGGACAGGTTGAATTTACTGACCCCTCAAGATAATATATCTAGGGGAAAATCTTTAAAGGGAACCACAGTCATATACAAATCTTCTCCTTTCTTCCTTCACGGTCTCTTCCCCATACTCGGATCTATTGATCTAAATGATAACAATATTTATATTTGTGCAGCATGTATTCTGTGTCAGACACCGCTCTGAGCATTTTACATACAATATTTTATTTGATCCTCAATAACGCTGTATAATTGGAGAAAGGCATGGCAACCCACTCAAGTATTCTTGCCTGGTAAGTTCCATGGACAGAGGAGCCTGGTGGTCACAAAGAGTTGGACATGACTGAGAAACTAACAAAAAGTTGGCTTAAAGCTCAACATCCAGAAAACAAAGATCATGGCATCTGGTCCCATCACTTCATGGGAAACAGATGGGGAAACAGTGGAAACAGTGTCAGACTTTATTTTTTGGGGCTCCAAAATCACTGCAGATGGTGACTGCAGCCATGAAATTAAAAGACGCTTACTCCTTGGAAGAAAAGTTATGACCAACCTAGATAGCAGATTGAAAAGCAGAGACATTACTTTGCCAACAAAGGTCCGTCTAGTCAAGGCTATGGTTTTTCCAGTTGTCATGTATGGATGTGAGAGTTGGACTGTGAAGAAGGCTGAGCGCCAAAGAATTGATGCTTTTGAACTGTGGTGTTGGAGAAGACTCTTGAGAGTCCCTTGGACTGCAAGGAGATCCAACCAGTCCATTCTGAAGGAGATCAGCCCTGGGATTTCTTTGGAAGGAATGATGCTAAAGCTGAAACTCCAGTACTTTGGCCACCTCCTGCGAAGAGTTGACTCATTGGAAAAGACTCTGATGCTGGGAGGGATTGGGGGCAGGAGGAGAAGGGGACGACAGAGGATGAGATGGCTGGATGGCCTCACTGACTCGATGGACGTGAGTCTGGGTGAACTCTGGGAGTTGGTGAGGGACAGGGAGGCCTGGCGTGCTGAGATTAATGGGGTCGCAAAGAGTCGGACACGACTGAGCGACTGATCTGATCTGACCCTCCTTTTATAGATGAGGAAACTAAATTTAAGTAATTTTCCCAAGGTCATACAACAAAGTGACAGAGGCAGCTGGAGTATGAATATTTGACTGTAAATTCCACACCCTGAACCAATACACTGAAATTTTGCATCTTTGCCAGGACACAGCTTCTAAATTCCAGGTGGAATTTTTGCACCATAGATATTAGTAAGGAGTATAAATGTCACGGAATTCCCAGTTTAGCTGTTTTTGTTTCCCTCTGCCTGGTCATGGGACAAGAGGCGGCCCCTCCTGGATTTGCAGCAGGCTGCTTTCTCTCCCCCAGCTGTGAATAGAGAGCCTTCAGGGTGCTGAATCACTCTGTGGTTTTCCTTCTCTGCTCTGGACTCACAGAGGCCCGTTTCACATTCAGTGAATTCTGTACCTATCAGCCAGCTTGTAAGCAGTGTGACTGTCACTAAAGAAATGAAGGAATTTTACACCCTCTTTCAAAAGCAAACAAACCTGGACATCCCCCTGAACTTTGCAGCGAGCCCAGGAGTGAAGGCGGCCCCCGCGCTATGAAAGTGGACGTTGTGTGGAGGAAAGGCAGTGTTGCTTTTGGAAGTTCACGGGGACTTGCTAAGCTAACTTTGATCCCTTTTTCTGGCGCCCTGGATCCTGAAATCACCCTCTGCTACCCAATCAGTTGATGAAACACTCTGATGATTTGATATGCTTGATTTGAGGTGCCAGGAATGCCTAGATGGTATGCATGACCCAGGACTGTCACATGGGGTGGGGCTGCTGGTTGATCCACCCAAGAGAGCTCAGTCTGCTTACCCCTTGATGTTCGTGTAAACACAAAATCAGGTTTAAGTGAATTTGTGGAGGGCAACATGTGAAGGCAAAAAAGGGACCAACCATAACTCCTGTGCTAAGAGTGAAGGATGTTAAAGGCGGATTGTGCTGATGGGGGCTTCAGGTCCTATTTGGCACTGGCTAGATCAGCTCTTCTCCCTCAGCCTGCCCCCTTAAGACACTACCCAGATACCTGGGCTCAAAGCTTGGAGCCTAGGAAAATTTCAGAATTTAGTACAGATGGCAGTGTGCAGACACAGATTTGGAAGCATGAGAAAAGGAGAGAAAAACTCTAGCTCCAAAGACCAAAGCCTCTCTCTTCTTCTCCCTAGTACCATCAGTTAACCTTCATTTGTTGTTATTCAGTTGCTAAGTCATGTCCAACTCTTTTGCAACCCCATGGACTGTAGTCTACCAGGCTCCTCTGTCCATGGGATTTCCCAAGCAAGAATAATGGGATGGGTTGCCATTTCCTTCTCCAGGGGATCTTCCTGGACCAGGGATCGAACCCACATCTACTGCATTGGTAGGCGGATTCTTTACCCTTACACCACCAGGGAAGTCCAATTTCTTCCTTTACTTCTTCTTTTTCTTTTTTCAAAACTCTGTTCAAGAGCAGAACAGTGACTTAATGGGTGACACAGAAAAAGAACAGCATTAGACACCAACAGTTCTCAGTGCTATGATTAGTAGTTGCTGCTGCTTGTCATAATACATCAGAAAAACAGCAACCCATCTGTTCCAAATTGATATAGCAAAGGCTCTGAGAGAAGTGTTTATCCAGCTTCTATGGGAAAGTGTCTGCATTTTATGGCATATTGACATGTGTGCCCGTGTAGCTAAAAGATGTTAGATGCCAGCTTACTACCTAGCTGTGCATCATGTAACATCTGTCACCACAATAGAAGGGTTTGACAAGTGGGCTGTTTTAGATGAAAATGTCCAAGTGGGAGGAAGACTCTGCTTTGCTGAAAGTGAAATGCCACTTCAAATCTCCAACGCCACTTGGACTAGTCTGTACTGAGGATATAATGGGAAATGGAATCAAACCACCTCTCCAACCCACAAAACAAATTGCTCTAACACTGTGTGTTGGCGTCTCCCAGGCACTTCTCACTGGTGGTAATTAGCAGCACATAAATGCTAATGACTAATTAGCTTGGCCTATTTGATTCAGAAGAATCAAAGTGAACTATTGTCCAAAAGCCTGACTTAACAGGTAAATATAGACAGTAAAAGTGCAAATTTTAATAACTTTCAATAACTCCTGGGTTTGGGGAGCAGTAGGTGAAGGGAGAGCTGGGGTGGGGATGAGGGGGATCAGGCGGGAGGGAGGGTATGTGAATAAATTAATGTTATTTACATGTTAGGAGGAAGAACTGGGTAATTCTCAGCCTTTGATTGCCAAGGTCTCAGAAAAGAAATTTAATTCACAGAGACATATGAATTTTCTCTGTATACATTGATGTGAAGTTCTGTTTTTCCTCTGTTGTCAGAGGCTGTAATACCTAAAACTTACTGCAGGAACATCTGGTATCCTTAATAAAACATGTCAGATAAATGGGTGGCTTCTGCACAGCATATGTGCATACAGGGGGAAATAAATAATTCACTTTTCTGGAAAAATATCAAGGTCAAAGAGATGCCTCTTTACAACAAGTTGTTAATGAGGTGTCACAGGGCTGCCTGCTAAAGGCCCCCTTACTGTGTCCTTCAGTGAGCAAAGATTCCAGAATTTCTGTAAAGGATGGTTCAGGGACAGCAGTGAGTTACCACAATGGACTGGAGGGCTTGTCTTAAAGCTGCATTGGCCAAACAAGCATAGCTTTGACTTGTTGATTTGTTGGATTGGACACATGTCTTTAGAGAAGGGAAGGTTATAGGAAATGAAAAGTCCCCCCTTCCCTGTCCCCAGGGGACCTTCTGGAATGGCACTAGGGGGTGGGGGTGGGGGTGTGGGAACTGCTTTTTGGAATATTTTTATTCCTTCCTGGATTTCTTCATGTACCTGATGTAATCAATTTTTCTTAGAGAAACCAGGAGGAGGGCTTGGATTTTTGTTAGTTTATCTTACATTTAAGTGCCTGTATTCAAATCTTGTTGATTCATTTTATGTAACTGAAATGCTTTTTTTCCATTGGGAAATTGGAGTAAAGTTTAGCTTCACTTTTATATTATTTTCAGTCCTTTAAAGTGGTTAAAATGGTTCTTCAGGGATGAAATCGCATACATGTGACCTTTCTCAACTTCACACAGCACCTAAAAACTGAACGGCACACATCTTACTCACTCAGAGTCTTCTATTTTATTTTCACGGCATTGTAAGTGGGGACCTAAGATACTCAAATATATATTCTAATTTCAACTTCTCAACATCAGACTCATCCTAAGATACATATTATAATAAAGCCCCACCAAAAGTAGTGTGAGCTTTGGTTTTTCTTTGAAGCTGGTATATTTGTATACCCCATATTGGCTCAGACAGTAAAGCGTCTGTCTACAATGCGGGAAACCTGGGTTCGATCCCTGGGTTGGGAAGATCCCCGGGAGAAGGGGACCCATTCCAGGACTGCTGCTGCTGCTGCTGCTAAGTCGCTTCAGTCGTGTCCGACTCTGTGCGACCCCAGAGACGGCAGCCCACCAGGCTCCCCGTCCCTGGGATTCTCCAGGCAAGAACACTGGAGTGGGTTGCCATTGCCTTCTCCAATGCATGAAAGTGAAAAGTGAAAGGGAAGTCGCTCAGTCGTGTCCGACTCCTAGCAACCCATGGACTTCAGCCTACCAGGCTCCTTCATCCATGGGATTTTCCAGGCAAGAGTACTGGAGTGGGGTGCCATTGCCTTCTCCGATTCCAGGACTATTGCCTGGAAAGTCCCATGGACAGAGGAGCCTGGTAGGCTACGTCCAGGGGGTTGCAAAGAATCAGACACAACTGAGCGACTTCACTTCACTTATATTGCCGTTGAACTGTAATATGTAAACACAACAGTACTATGAGATCCAGAATCATTTAAGAGTTCTGGTTATTGAAAATGTGACTTGGGCACTCCCTGGCAGTTCAGTGGTTAGGACACTGTTCTTCCGCTGCAGGGGGCCCGGGTTCAATCCCTCACTGGGGACCTGAGATTCCACAAGATGCTCAGCATAGCCAAAAAAGAAAGAAAGAAAATGCAACTCTATTCTGACCATGTCAGTCAAGCATCTTGTCACTTCTGAAATCCTGGTTACAATAAAACTAAGGAGATAAGTTAATATTCTTAGGCCCCTGGAAGTCAGATTACTTCAAAACCCTAACATAGTTTAGAAAAACAACCTTCAACGTCACTGCATAATCTCATCACACACATATCACAAACACCAGGGCCAAACAGACAGGATAACAGCCTAGCACCCCTTCAAAAGAAACTGTAAGCATCTACCCCAAAAGGGCTGATTTACTCTACAGAGGGCTAGCTGAGTAGTTTACAGCTCACATAATGCTATTTGGAACTTCATTTTCATGGGCAAGAGTTTTTCTTGGAATAGTCATGTTCTACTAATGCAGGCAGTGAATAGTAATGTCACATTAATAAAGACAGCAGACTATGTGAGTACAGATGGTTGGGTCTCATTATGAAAATAGCAAAATGTACAAGAATAAGATGCTGTGAGATCATCATGCTTTCCTCACCCCATACTCATCCTTTTTCTTGTATTTTTCTGTTTCATTGCATCTCTTTTTCAGATGAAATATATTTCATCCATTTCATAATGTTTCTACCCATCCTGACAGCCAGGCTGAACACCAGAGGACCTGCCTTGACTCTTGGCTAATGTTTAAACTCTTCTGCCTCTTTAAGGTGCTATATGTTTCCTGAATCCTTTGGCTCCTTTTCAGTCTTGGTGCAAACTCTCCTCCTTCCTCACCCAGCTATAGCAATACCCTCCTAACTTCCTATCTCAAGTCAGGTAAGTACCCCCTGCATTAGCAGGTAGATTCTTTATCACTGAGCCACCTGGCTTCCCTTATGTGTGTGTGTGTGTGTGTGTGTGTGTGTGTGTGTGTTAATCGCTCAGTTGAGTCCAACTCTTGTGACCCCATGGATTGCAGCTTGCCAGGTTCCTCTGTCCATAGGGATTCTCCAGGCAAGATTACTGGAGTGGGTTGCCATTCCCTACTCCACCCCTTATGTATAGTAGTCTGTATATACTAATCCCAGACACCTACTTTATCTTTCCCCCCTCCACCTTTCCCCTTTGGTAACTATAAGTTTGATTTCTAAGTCTGTGAATTTGTTTCTGTTTTGTAAATATGTATCTTTTCTTTTTATATTTCACATATAATTGCTGAACATGTATTTGTCTTTCTCTGTCTGACTTCACTTAGTATGATAGTCTCTAGGTTCATCCATGTTGCTCCAAATGGCATTATTACATTTTTTAATGGTTGACTAATATTCCATTGTATTTATGTACCACATCTTCTTTTTATTCATCTGTTGATGAACATTTAGGCTGCTTCCATGTCTTGGCTATTGTAAATGATGCTGCAATGAACACTGGGGTACATGTGTATTTTTGAAATATGGGTTTTTCCAAATATATGCCCAGGAGTAGGATTGCTAGATCGAATGGTAGCTCAAATTTTAGTTCCTTAAGGAACTTCCATACTATTCTCCGTAGTGACTGTACCAATTTACAATCAGGAATACATTCAATAGACAGCTCTAACCCCTACCCCACTGCTAAATCACTGCCATTTTACTTCTGAGTGAGTGGTGACATCATTTCTGTCCTTGGACTAACTAAAGGGATAAAAGACAAGGTGATAATCAGCGATGAGGGGAGGATAACTAGAGCACATATTAACTGGAGATCAAGAAGGCTGATTCTTTTAAAATGGAGTCAAACTTTTCTGACAAGCAATGTTTCCAAGTAAAAGAGTACCTACAAAAGTGGGAGTCGCAGAGAGTCGGGCACAATTGAGCGACTGAGCACGCACCCACAGATGTACGCATTACCATAGATAAAATAGGTAATTGACAAAGACATAGTATAGCACAGAGGACTGTATTCAATATACACTAATATCCTGTAGTAATCTAAATGGGAAAATAATCTGAAAAAGAAGAGATAAATGTATACGTGAATCACCTTGCTGTACCCTTGAGATGAACACAACATTGTCAGTACATGTCAATATGTATTGGCAACTATATGCCAATATAAAATAAAAATGACTTATGAAAAAAAGAGTAAAAAGAAACAAGAAGTCCCACTTTACTCCAGTTTTATCACCTGTGGATACTGTTGGTGTCCTGCTCTAATTGCTTTCATCCTTCACCCCCTCTGTTAGTCCGCCCCTGAATTGTGCATGCTTTTCTGGGACTGTAATGGAAAGAGGACTGTCCTTTGGCAATGCAGCTGCCTAGCCCACAGGAAAAACAGGAACTGCCCAAGAGTCTTTATTTCCCCCAGAGTGGCCAGAAGAGGACAACTAACCGGAGTGGGAGTACAAGACACCAGCTACTTTCCTAAAGGTGGGGCAAATTCTGAGGTGCAATCGTTCTTTTTTGCTGAGTTGATTTATACTCTTGTATTAGTTTCAGGTATACAGCACAGTGACTCAGGTATTGCTGTTGTTTAGTTGATAAGCCATGTATGACCCTTTTGCCACCCTGTGGACAGTAGCCCACCAGGCTCCTCTGTCCGTGGGATTCTCTGATAACTCAGTGGGTAAAGAATCCAATGCAGGAGACTTGGGATCGATCCCTGGGTTGGGAAGATCCCTTGGAGGAGGAAATGGTAACCCTTTCCGGTATTCTTGCTTGGAGAATCCCATGGACAGAGCTGCCTGGCAGGTTACAGTCCACAGCATCACAGAGTCAGACACGACTCCATCAATCAAGCACACACACACATGCTTTTCCAAATTCTTTTCCCTTTTATAAGTTATTACAAAATATTGAGTAGAGTTCCCTGTGCTACACAGTAGGTCCTTGTTCATTCTCTATTTACATTCAGTAGTGTGCATATGTTATTCCCAAACTCCTATTTTATCCTTCCCATCAAGCCCCATTCCCCTTTGATAACCGTAAGTTTGCTTACTATGTCTGAGAATCTACTTCTGTCTTTGTATGGCTTACTTTACTTAATATGATAATCTCTAGGTCCATCCATGCAAATGGCATTATTTCATTCTTTGTGTGTGTGTGCGGCTGAGTAATATTTTGTAGTATATATGTATCATACCTCATCTTCTTTGCCCAAACGTCTGTTGATGGATATTTAGGTTGCTTCCATGTCTCAGCTATTGTAAATAGGGCTGCTATGAACTAAGGTGTACTTTTCAGGCCGAATGTAGGACTTAACTTGAAACTACTCCTGTGTTTGACTTCTTAGCTTCCCCTATCCTGTTTCTCCTACTTCCTTTTTGGCTTCTTCTGGAATCATTTCCTTAAAAAAAAAAATTACTTGAACATAAACCCTTGGTTCAGGGTCTGCTTCTGGGAGAACCCCTGAAAAATCCGTTCATCAGAAATCCATCGAAAATAAAGATTGGACCATGTCACTCTCCTGCTGAAGCCTTCATAAGTGCTTGTTGCCTAGGTGACATCTTTATGCGACACTCAAGGTTGGCAGCTATCAGCATTACCTACCAAGTCTCTCCTAGCCCAGGATCTTAACCTAGGGAGCAGTGGGGTTGAACAGCTCCCTTGTCTCCTGCTTGGTTTCTGACGTTCCCATTATCTAAGAAATTTCTAGAAGCCCCTCAGCTTCCACAGCTCCCCGGATGGGTTGAGGCTCCCCTTTTGTACTCTTGTAATAACCTATCAATCACTTTCAAATGTGTTCCATTTACTACATTGTATTATGATTCTCTTGTTTGTCTCCCCAGCTAGAGAGAGGCACCCTCCAAATCAGGGAGCATGCCTTCACCATTTTAAAATCCCCACTGGCTAGCACAGTGCCTAACACATAGAAGGCCATCATTAAAAAGTTTTTGAATGAATTCACATAACAGCTTTCTCATGCGGAGTAACCAGAGATAGGAAAGTAATTATAGCAGTATGTGCTCCAATTCTGTCACGTGGAAACTAGAAACACACTCTTAGAATAATAAAAATGGCAAAGACTTTCAAAATATTTATGCTTCTGGCAGTCAGGGTGTCACTACAGTGGTTAAACTGATTAGACATAGGTGTTAGGACTTTATCCTGTAATAATATATACCTTGGACTTTTTTGGCTCAAAATTCTTTTACTCCATCTTAGATTATATAACTGGCTGGTTAGAGCCTTTATGTAACCATTGTTGTTTTTTTTTTAGTGGCTTTGTTTACAAAATATTTTTTTTAACTTAGTGGTTTTTGTGGACTACACAGGACTGCTCCCTGACCTACCTCCTGCATCAGGAACACAGCCGACTAGTTCCACAGCAACCACTCAGCACCATGCCTCATTCCTTGGCTGGGTTGGCATAAGTGAAAATGCCACAGGAAAAACAAGAGAGAGCGCTAAAATAAGCTCCCTTGGTTTCATCCTGCCAAAAACTATTTGGGAGAGTAATTCAACATCCATCAAATGTGCAAATGTCAAAATTAGGCAGAAAAGAAATGTATCTGCTATTTTTAAGGAGAAGTCACATCCCATTAATTGGAGAAGAGTGTTTGCAACATTCAGAAACTTGACAATAGGGTTTATGGCATGGAGAGCCAGGATCCCAGTGAGGAGACAGGCCAGAGCAAACGTGGTCCACAGACATTCAGCTGGGCGAGGGGAGGTTTTCCTTTATCTACAAGCAGTCCACATCTGGAAGACAGAGAGTGCTGGGAGCACCAAGAGACTAACAACACAATCAAGGGTCCTTTCCTGTCTTCATGTTGCTCACATTACGGGCTACATGTCATCTACTCCCATCCCCTCTCGCCTACTTAAGGACATCGTTATCTTTTCTCTTCCCCACATCATCACTTTTTCCTTTCTACTGGACCATACCCATCAGTATCAATGCAGCTATTTCTTCCATGTGTCTCCAATCCTTTCTTTATCTTCCCTTTCCCCCAGCGGCTCCTGTGCCATTTCACTTCTCCGTCTCACAAAAGTCCTTTTAAAAGTTTTCTCTATTGCTGTCTCTAATTTCTTTCCTCATGTTCTCAGTTTATCCCTCTCCAGTGAGGTTATTGCTCTTTCTCCATCAAAACCTGCCATTATCAAGGTACCATGGACCATCACATTGCTAAAACCAATGGTCAGTTCTCCGTCCTCAACTTACTTGATCCATCAGCAGCATTTAGCACAGCTGCTCATGCCCTCTTTAAAAACACTTCCTTCCCCTTCAGGACTTCTGGGAAAATGCACCTCCTGGATTTCCTCCTAGCTCACTGGTCCCTCTTTCTCTGTCTCTATGCTGATTCCTCTTCATCTGTTTGGCTTCTTGACATTGAAGTGATGTATACTCAGTCCTTTAAACTCTTTTCTCTCTACTTTCTTAATGAGTTCATCCAGTTTTGTGCTTTAAACACTCTTTCCATGCTAATGACTTCCAAAGCTACATTTTCAGTCTAGAATTCTCCCTGACCTCTAGATTCCTCTCCACTTGGGTGTCTCAGATGCATCTCAAACTTAGCATGAATTCCAAATGAATTCCTGGTCTTTCCCTGAAAACCTCTCTCTGAAGTTTTCCCCCATTTCAGTGCTGAGAGTTGCATAGGCTTAAGGTTTAGGACTCATCCTCAGTGTCCTCTTTTACTCACACTTCAACCCCAAGTCATGAGTGAATCCTCTTGGCTTTACCTTCAAGATCAACCAAATCTGACCACGTCTCACCATCTTCATTGTTGCCATCATGGTCTAACTTGCACCATCATCTCTCTGCTAGATTTTTGCAATAACCTCCTAATTGGTATCCCTGCTTCTCCCTACTCAAAAACTACCCTGACACCACATTCCCAGGCATTCCCTATCCTTCCTCGGTTATTTTTCCCCTGACCACTTACATCATATGTATATGATACAGTTCAAAGCACTTCTTATTTGAAGTGTACATTTTGATGAGTCTGACAGATTTATACACCTGTAACTACTACCACAATCAAGATATAGAGCATTTCCATCATGTTAAAAGATTTCCTTTTGCCCCCGCTTTTTTTTTTTTTTTTTTTGCAGTAAATTTATCTCTTCAATCCTGGCTCCAGGCAACCGCTGATGTGCTTTTTAATGACAGGGATGGAAGTGAGAGAAAGAACATGTTTTATCCTAATAGAAAAGATCCAGTAGAGAAGAAAAATAGATCATGCAGATCACTATAGATTGTATTTGCTTTTTCTAGAATTTTACATAAGTGGAATTGTTACCGTATGTACTCTCTTGAGTCTGGTGTCTTTTATTTAAATTAATTTTTATTGGAGTACAGTTGCTTTAGTCCCTGATGCTGGGAAAGATTGAGGACCGAAGGAGAGGAGGGCATCAGAGGACGAGATGGCTGGATGACATCATTGATGCAATGAACTTGGGCAAACTTTGGGAGATCGTGAGGGACAGAGAGGCCTGGCATGCTGCAGTCCATGGGGTTGCAAGGAGTTGGACACGACTGGGCAACTAAACAACAACTGTTGCTTTATAATGTTGTATTAGTTTCTACTGTACAGCAAAGCGAATCAGCTATGCATATACATATATCCTTGTTTTTGGATTTTCCTTCCCATTTAGGTCACCCTGAGCACTGAGTAGAGCTCCCTGTGATATACAGTAAATTCTCATTAGTTACCTATTTTATACATGTAGTGTATATATGTCAATCCCAATCTCACAATTCATCCTACTCCCCACTTTCCCCCTGAATGTCCATACATTTGTTCTACATCTGTGTCTCTATTTCTGCTTTACAAATAAGTTCATCTGTACCATTCTTCTAGATTTCACATATAAGCGGTTTTATATTAATACAATATTTGTTTTTCCCTTTGACTTACTTCACTCTGTATGACAGTCTCTAGCTCCATCCACATCTCTGCAAATGGCACAATTTTGTTCCTTTTTGTGGCTGAGTAATATTCTATTGTTGCTATGTACCACGTTGACTTTATCCATTCCTCTGTTGATGGAGATTGCTTTCATGTCCCGGCTATTGTAAATAGTGCTGCAGTGAACATTGGGGTGCATGTGTCTTTCTGAATTATGATTTTCTCTGGGTATATGCCCAGGAATGAGATGGCTGGGTCATATGGTAATTCTATTTTTAGCTTTTCAAGGAACATCCATGCTGTTCTTCATAGCGGCTGTATCAATTTACATTTCCACCAACTGTGTAAGAGGGTTCCCTTTTCTCCACACTCTCCCCAGCGTTTATTGTTCATAGATTTTCTGATGATGACCATTCTGACTGGTGTGAGGCGATACCTCATTGTAGTTTTGATTTGCATTTCTCTAATAATTAGGTATGTTGAGCATCTTTTCATGTGTTTGTTGGCCATCTGTATGTCTGCTTTGGAGAAGTGTCTATTTAGGTCTTCTGCCCATTTTTTGATTGGGTTGTTTGTTTTTGATCTTAAGCTGCATAAGCTGTCTGCATATTTTGGAGATTAATTCCTTGTCAGTTGCTTCATTTGCACGTATTTTCTCCCTTTCTGAGGGTTTTATTTTCCTCCTGTTTATGGTTTCCTTTGCTGTGCAAAAGCTTTTTAGGTTTAATTGGGTCCCAGTGTCTGTTGTGTTTTATACAGATTTTTTTTTTTTTTTGAACTTCATTCATGTTGTTGGATGTATCAGTGGTTCATTCCCTTTTATTTGGGGGTAGTATTTGATTTTAGGGAATATACCACAACTTGTTTCTTGAACTGCTAGTTGATGACCATTTGGATCATTTTCAAGTTGAAACTCTTATGAGTAAAGTTGAATGAATGCTAATAAAACATTTGTGTGCAAAACTTCACATGGATATGTTTTCAGTTTGGGTAAATACTTAGAATTTCTAGGTCCTATCATAAGTATATACTTAACTTTATAAGAAACTGTCAAATTGTTTTCCAGAGTTATTGTACCATTTTACCTTCCCACCAGCAGTGTGTGCTTCTTGTTGCTCTACATTCTTGGTGACACTTGATATTTTCAGTCTTTTTACACTCAGCTATTCTGGTGGGTGTGTACTGGTATCTCCTTGTGGTTTTAATTTGCATTTCTCTCTGACTGATAATATTAAGTGTCTTTTCATTTGCTGACCAGCCATCCAAACATCTTCTGGTAAAGAAAGTATCAGTTCAAATCACTTGCTGATGTTTTTCACTGAGTTACTGTTTCTTGATTGAGTTGTAAGCTGTTCTCTATAGACTCTGGACCCAAGTCCTTTGTCAACTATTTGCACTACATTTATTTCCTCCTAGGACATAGAGTGCTTTTCTTTTTCTTAATGGTATCTTTTGAAAAGAAGATACAATATTTTTAAATCTTTGATGAAGTCCAACTTATGTTTTTTCTTTTATTATTTGAGTTGTTTGTGTCCTAAGAAATCCTTGCTTTCATCAAAGTTATGGAGAATTTCTCTTATAAAGTATGTTTTGCTTATTTTATCTCCCACAAGATAAAAAATGCTACCAAACGGTCCAAAGTGATAGAGAATAATTTGAATATTTGACATAACTGTGCATGTCTATATTTTCCAATTTTTAGCATACCAGACTTTGTTATTTTACTTTGCTGATGAATTTCTATAGGCAGGCACTACATTATGGTGGTTAAGAGTAAAGACATGCAAATTAGACAGACCTGAAACTGAAATCTGCTGCCCATGCATAGAGGCCTTGACTGGGTAAGTCACTTAACTTCTCAGAGCCTCTTTCATCATAGGCAAAATGGAAAGAATGATGATTCAATGATGTAATACACATAATCCTGGGCACATAGATAGGGTTGCATGAATTTTAGATGCCATCATCATCATCATTATTATTATTGAAGTAAATTTGAGCCTCCAGGGTGAACTTAGCCATCAGGCTACAGTAAGTAGTATTTATAAAATAGAAGTTTAAAGTATTACTATGATTATTATTAAATTATTATCCAAGCATTTCCCAAATAGTAATAAGCCACACATTTCACAGTAGGCAGTATGTTTTCCTAACAAAAATTTGGGGGTGTTTGTAATCTGTTGGAGCCATATGTCAACAGATTCCTCCCAAACTAAGAATAGAATAACCTCAAATTATTTTTTACCACAAAAGGACCATCTAAAAATGTCTTGGCTGGTACTGCTTCTATTTCATAAAGTCAGGTTTGGAAAAGTTCTTGCAAATTTAATGTATTTGTAGCAATTGCTTTTTTGTTTTCTTTTCATCCTTGACCATTGCAACCATTCATCAGTCACACGCTAGATCTTAGGACAGAATAGTACTTACTTGCTATATTTCTTTCTCATTCACCTTCTCTGATAACACATTAACAGAAATGATTCGGAGAGCTTGTGGGCAAGTTAGCAACATAGTTAGGTCCTCCTCATTATTTGTACATCATTTATAATTAAATTGACTTGTCACATTTAGAATCTAGAACTGAATATTTAATAAGCAATCTGTGCTCAAACATTGGTTGCATTTAATAAGCAAATATTTTAAACCAGCCATTCAAGAAGGATAAATTTTGGGTTTCTTCTGATAACTGCTAAACCATATGCACAGAAGTCTCCTATTTGTTCTACTGTGACTTTCCCAGAGGACATAAACACAGTAAGAACTGATTTTGATGTAAATAGGCTGTGATGACCCAGGGGCTTTTGCTGTTCGGATTGCTTTAAACCTGCATTGCTTGGGCAGCAGTGCTTACTCTCCAGTGAAACATCCTGAAAGTACAAAATGACTCACACTCTCACTGATCCATCCGCTTCAATTCAAAGCACACGAGCTACACACAGCTTGCTTTTGACTGTTGTAGTATAGTGAAGTAGGATTTAGCTACATGTTTGTTTGCTTCCTTCAGTTCAGTCCAGTTCAATTGCTCGGTCGTGTCCGACTCTCTGGGACCCCATGGGCTGCAGCATGCCAGGTTTCCTGTTTGTCACCAACTCCCGAAGCTTGCTCAAACTCAAGTCCATTGAGTCGGTGACCCCATCCAACCATCTCATCCTCCATCATCCCCTTCTCCTGCCCTCTTGCTTCCTTATTCTTGAATTATATTCTATTTCCCCCATGTTTGCTCAGGGCATAATATTCATTTTGGGGGGTTAGGAAAGTTGGTTCTTGTCAGAACAGATTTATTCTGCTTTCTGATCCACTTTCACATCACACAGAAGTCTCTGGGTGTCAATGTGTGCTTTTTTCTATTTCTCCACTTCTTTTGGGTGTTGCAGGAGGCTGCCCCTGTGGGGGACCAACCAAGACACAGCTGTGTCAAGTGAAGCCCAGGGAATTATGACCAGAAGGACAAAAGGAGCAGGTTTCTTCTGGCCAAACAGATACTACATTTCTTAAGCACGAGAGGAACGACATTGGGACCCCACCAAATCCTGTCGCCTTTGGTGAATTACATCTTGATTCCCTGGGCTTTATTCTACATAAACAAGTCTCATTACTTGTTCTGTCAGTGCCGCTTAGAGAGCAATCATTTTAGATGATCCACTTTCTATGTCTTTCTAATGTGAATGGGTTCCTGATCATTTTTTGTGAACTGATGTGATGCAGAGGTGATATAGGAGGGAGGCAAAACCAAACAGAACACAAGATCACTGGTTGCGTGAGGAGGGATGTAGGGCCACTGAAGGATACGGAAAAAAAAAAGAATGCCAAATTGTAAATCTTCATACTTTGCAATTGGTCTGAATAATGGAAGAGGCCTTTGCAATGACCAGGCAGACAGCCTAAAGCAGTGGTTCTCCACTGTTCTCGACATTAACATCACCCAGAAGGCTCTAACACTACCTACATCTGGGCTCCACCCCTCACCCTTCAGCGAGGCTGATTTGATTGGCCTGGGATGGGGCCAGAGCTCAGTGTATCATTCCCTCTCCCAGTGCCTTCCAAATGCAGCCGGGGTCAATAACCTCAGTGTAAAGGAAGCTTCAGGAGTCCCCAAGAGTGGGGATCCCCACTTTGGTATCTTCTCTTAAGGAGCCTGGGGAAGTCCTAAGGACTGTTCAGCAATGGAAGAAATCCCCACTTCTATTTTGTGGGAAGAGGAGGAGGAGATGGCCTGTCATCACCCCTGGAAACTCCCTGGGGCCTTATGACTCTTCCTGATCTCTCCATACAGATAGTCAAGTCACCACAGATTGCCTTCCCAGCGAAGCATGGCCTGCTGCTCTTGTCCATTTTTTCACATTCTTCCGGAACCAAATTCCTTTGGAGGGATTTACAATTAATCTTTTCTCAAGTTAGATTTCAGGCAAGTTGGTATTGGTTGTAACCAGTTCGGCTTGGTGTAGATGGAGACCTATTTCTCCAGCAGTAGGAAAGCCTGTGGGGTTTTATGGCCTGTTTCTTGAACACAAGCACAATGCAGTTTACAACCACAACAGGTGTGGAGGAAATGGGTCATGATCGAATCCAGCTTAAAATCAGGTGACTGATTCTGTGCTTCTAGATTAGAACAAATAACAACAAAAAGCTGCATCAATTTTCTCATCTGAAAGATGGGATCCCAAAGACCTCCCTTTCCTGTCAAAGATCTGTTTAGGAAGATTAAATTAGAAAATGTAGGTGAGTTTAGTTAAAAACTCTATGTTACTCTTCAGAGGTGAAATACTGCGTAGTCCAGTTGCAGTCTGGTTTTCAATTTAGAATTCATTGCATTGAAAGAAATCTACCTTCTTTAGCCAATTTCCAAATTTCAGGAGGGCATGGAAGATGAAAATGCCTATATTAGCTCATGCATGTGAATCAAGATTTGTTAAAAATACCTTGCATTGGTAAAGGTTTTCAGTTTGTTTTTTTTTAATTTTTCAGAGATTTGAGCCATTTTATCTTTTAATCACTTGGTAGAAAATAAACTCCAAACCTAAGAAATTTTCAGCATGTAGACTGTCTCAATTTTTTCTAGGCTCAAATTATTCACATCTTCTTTAGTGAATCCCAGACTTTATAAAAAAAAAATCATTTCATTCTTAAGTACTTCAATATTAAAACACTTTTGGGATAAATGGTAGTGGTTTTAATGGTGATAAATGTGGAAATAGTCACCCTGGTATCTAGCTGAAAGTCACATGACTTATTTTTAGCACTAGGACTTGAAACTTTTGAGCTCTTCAATTTTATTAGAAAGAATTAATTCCCCCACCCTTTTTTAAAGTTCATTAAAAAAAAATGTATCACGTCTCATAAGTAAATGTGTTTTGTTAAAAACAATACCAAATAGGTGGTATTTGGGATTGGTTCTCATCAGTCAGGGGATAAATAAGTTGTAGAAAAGAGTCATAAAGTCAGAGAACTAGATGGAACTTGATTATCTTGTCCAGCTCCCTCATTTAATAATATTTATTTATTTATTTGGCTGCCTGGAGTCTTAGTTTCGACATGCAGATTTTCTGCTGTGGTTCATGGACTCTCTAGTTGTGGCTTGTGTTGTGGTTTGGGAGGACTTTGGAGCAGGTGGGCTTCAGTAATTGTGGCATGTGGGCTTAGTTGCTCTGTGGGATGTGGGGTCTTAGTTCCCCAATCAGGGGTTGATTGAACCTGGGTCCTCTGCATTGCAAGGCTGATTTTTAACCACTGGACCACCAGGGAAGTCCCCTCCCTCATTTTAAAGATGAAGAAAATAAGGTCTAGAGATAAATATATATTTGTAATATATATATTTATATAACACATTTATATACAGTTATAGTATATATACTTATATTGTATATATTTATAATATACTTCTATATATAAATATGTATGATTGCTGCTGCTAAGTCGCTTCAGTCGTGTCCGACTCTGTGCAACCCCATAGATGGCAGCCCACCAGGCTCCTCCGTTCATGGGATTTTTCAGGCAAGAACACTGGAGTGGTGTGCCATCACCTTCTCCGATGTTTGACCCTACTCACACATTAATTCAACTGTTCATTGTTGTATTTATTCAGGGATGGAATTATTCATGGAATATGTGATCATATGTTCAAATATACAAACACACAAAGAAAATGACAGAAATGCAGAATAGAAACAACCCCAAATAGAAATGATTTTCATGTACCTGTCTACATGTTCATATCTAAACTAGGAAGAGAGAATTAGTGGTATATGTAAAGATGAGTCATTATTCTTCTTTCTTACTGAGCCACATTTGCCTCCTTTTAAACTATTGCCTGTGATTAGAACTTCATCTATCTATATGTAAGAACACATCAATACCTAGGAACTAACTAACATTAGATAAGAAAATTGAATAATATTTATTATCTCCATATGTCTATTTCAATACCCACGGAGATTTAAAAACTACGTGGTTTTGTTGTTTTTAATAAAACTCAGTGAAAAGACTTGGATTAACAATAACCATTTTCATAAGGCACATTCTGAAGATGAGCTATGTTCATCCTTTTCTCAATAAATAATTAATTAATCAGCATTTATTTATGTAATTTTTACCTTCTCTAAACAAAAACAACCAATTAGGAAACCACCTACATCAAGGAATACTACTGAATCTTATATACATCTACATACATACTCCTTTGAAAAAAGAGTCATATTTTATGAACATATTTCACTAAAATTCAGTGCTGTGTGCTTAGTCACTCAGTCGTATCTGACTCTCTGTGACCCCATGGACGGCAGCCCACCAGGCTCCTCTGTCTCTGGGATTCTCTAGGCAAGAATACTGGAATGGGGTGCCATGTCCTCCATTCAGTGCTATAGTAATGTATAATAATAATCCATGTTTGTTACATACTCACATAACTGGTCCATGCCCAGCTTTCTTTATATCTACCCATCTTTACATTTCTTCATTTACTCATACATTGATTTACTTGTAAAAATCAATCTATCTCCGGAAGACGTCTGTGATCCATATATCTGAATATTCTGAACTTCTGCTGTATACTCATTTCCATAAAGAAAAAAAAAGAAGGCCACTGGTAAATGATAAATGTGTAATTATATATACAATTGTTAAAGCTTGTTTTCACTGTCTGGAACTTTATAAAGAGAATTAGTTGACATTTTACCAAGATGAGGCAAAAGATTTCAATGGGTGAAATAATTAAGAATTTCCTTGAAAACAGATGAGAATTTAAATGAGTTCTACACAGATTTTAGTTTATATTTTCTCAGCATTGTGTCTCAGCAACACTAATATTGGTGATTTTAAAGGTAAGATAGTGACGACAATGGCTGAGTGTCCAAACAGGTTAGATTCATGGTGGAGTCAGTAAAGCAGAACAAAGATCTTCATGGAGCAATGACCCCGGACTGAACAAACATGACAAAATATGATTATATACAGAGCACATCAGAGCTAAAACACTGTAGAAAGGAAAAGTTCATATTTGGGGAAAAAACAAAGCCAACAGCATTTAATTCAATAGTTTCCTCTGGAACCCCGGTGAAAGGATGTACGTGTGCATTTGTATCCAGCCACAGACAGTGGCAAGCAGATTAGCTTAAGTTATAGCGGAGAAGGTAATGGCACCCCACTCCAGTACTCTTCCCTGGGAAATCCCATGGATGAAGGAGCCTGGTAGGCTCCAGTCCATGGGGTCGCTAAGAGTCGGACACGACTGAGCGACTTCACTTTCACTTTTCATTTTCATGCATTGGAGAAGGAAATGGCAACCCACTCCAGTGTTCTTGCCTGGAGAATCCCAGGGATGGGGAAGCCTGGTGGGCTGCCGTCTATGGGGTTGCACAGGGTGGACACGACTGAAGCGACTTAGCAGCAGCAGCAGCAGCATAGCTGTAGAATTATTGTCTCGGGTCACATAGGCTAGTGTCATTCATGGATGTAATATTCAGCAAGAGTTATGGTACCAGAGCAAGCAGATGGGACAGGGTTCCAAGAAGAACCTCCTGTGAGTTGGCACTCTGCCAGCATCTTTCTGCACACTGGATTTTTCAGATGCACTATCAGTGCAGTTACCATGTTGGTTCTACCTGTTCCTTGAAAGATTTTGACTGCTTACATTGATGACTCTTGACCATGGGGTGTTAAAAACAAAAAACAAAAACACTGATGCTTGGGCCAAACTCCCAGAGATTCTTGATTGAATAGAAATGATTGAAGTCTGGGCACAAGTATATTTTTATATGCTCCTCAAGGGGCTTCGCTGGTGGCTCAGAGAGTAAAGAATCTGCCTGCAAATTGGGAGACCTGGGTTCTGTTGGGAAGATCCCCTGGAGGAGGGCATGGCAACCCACTCCAGTATTCTTGCCTGGAGAATCCCCATAGACAGAGGAGCCTGGCGGGCTACAATCCATGGAGTCACAAAGAACAGGACACGACTGAGCAACTAAGCACCGCACAGCACGGGGGATTTTGAGCTGTGCCTGGATTGAGAACTACTGACTTAGGTAATGAGGAGCCCTTACTGACTGGAGCTCTTCTGGGGAATGAGGGGTTGCCTTCTTATACCCAGAAGTCCTCCACATCACTGCCTAATGGGGTGTCACATTCTTGGGAGGATGTAGGACCAATTAGGATGGGGGCTGATAACGTGCTATCCATGTTCTCTCGTTCAATTTATTTTTTCAGTTGTGTGCGACTCTTTTTGACCCTATGGACTTTAGCTCGCCCAGCTTTTCTGTCTATGGAATTCTCCAGGCAAGAATACTGAAGTGGGTCACCCGTCCCTTTTCCCTTTTCCAGGGGATCTCTCTGATTCAGGGATTGAACCCAGGTCTGTCTATGGAATTCTCCAGGCAAGAATACTGGAGTGGGTCGCCAGTCCCTTTTCCCCTTTTCCAGGGGATCTCTCTGATTCAGGGATTGAACCCAGGTCTCCTGCATTGCAGGCAGATAGATTCTTTACCGCTGACCCACCAAGGAAGCCCAACTGGGTGGCAAAGCTCAACTGTGAAGATCCTCAACTGTGAAGATCCATCAGAGTTTTCATCATTAGAGACCAGGACATCCTCTGAAATCAGACGAGATGAATATTTTTAGGTCTGATCTGAACAGAAGACTTCGCAGGACAAATTTCTATTCTGTGTCTGGGCTGGATGTAGCCATCAGGAATTGGTTGTCAAATCAGGTCAGAGTGTCTGTGCTGGTTGTGAAGAAATGAGTATTATTTGCCAGCAAGGCACTGACCTGTCTCCTCAGGACACCCAGCCTTATTCTTTGGCTCTTTGTGGCTAAACTTACATAGAAAACACTATTTCCACTTTAAAATGAGAACTGAGAATGCAGATGGATTCTCTGAATTTGAATGAATGAAGCAATGTCCACACCCTTTTCAGCCTTGAGCAGGAAATGACTTTCTTTTTTATTTCCTATGCTGGAGGTGTGTTTCTTATCCGGACAACAACATCGACTTTGGTACTGTAGGCAACTCATTTTAGCCAATAATGTTTCCCTTTAATACATGTGTTTGAAATTTTTTTCTATCATTTAGTTTTGCATTTAAAAAGTACTACATGGTTCATCAAGAAAGCTTAATATTTGGAAAAGGAAAATGAGAAAGAAAAAGAGAGGGGTAATATTACTATTTAGAAAATCACATTTACGATTTTGGCTTATATCTTTTCAGATTTTGGTTTTGTTTTTTAATTTCAGGAAAACACAACTGAGTAGTTAAAAGAGTCTGAAGAAGAGATCAAGTCAAAAGCTCAGTTATAAGAAGTAAGAAGCCCAGTAATCAAACTTGAGTGTTGGTCTGGAGACTAAGAAGGGTTTGATTTCCCAGTATAGGGTAGGTTCTGGAAACTATGGTCAGGTGGGATTTAAATGGCCACATCTTTGGGGAAGTAGAGGGCTACAGAGGTCAGGAAATAAGCTGAGTCAAGCAAATATCTTTTTTTAATTACATCATGGGCATTTTTTCCTTTGAAATATCCTTTAAAACCATTCCTCCTGTCTACACACCTAAAGCAAACGCAGCCTGGTCTCCTCTGACTGAGAATCTTCCTTCCCCCAGATGACATTACATACTGCTGCCAGATGCATCTCCTTAAACTGCTATTTTAACATTATCTTTTTTCTCCTTGGAGATAAAAAAAATGTCTCCGATTGTCAAATTGGGTCAGTTCCAGACTTCTCCTCCTGGCTTTCATAGTTCTCTGTAACTTAGCACTAATCCATTTATTCAGCTCTGTTTTTCTTGTCATTCTCTCACTCCAATCAGGTAGATGGATTAATTGCTCTAAAAGGGCATCATAGTCCTTACCTTTATCCTTACTCTCATCCCCATTTGAGCATCCCACGTAGCTCAGCTGGTAAAGAAACTGCCTGCAATGAGGAAACTCCGGTTCACTTTCTGGATCGGGAAGTTCCCCTGGAGAAGGTATAGGCTCAGTTCAGTTCAGTTCACTCACTCAGTCATGTCTGACTCTTTGCGATCCCATGGACTGCAGTACACCAGGCCTCCCTGCCCATCACCAACTCCTGGGGTTTACCAAACTCATATTCATTAAGTCAGTGATGCTATGCAACCATCTCATCCTCTGTCGTCCCCTTCTCCTCCTGCCCTCAATCTTTGCCAGCATCAGGGTCTTTTCAAATGAGTCAGTTCTTCACATCAGGTGGCCAAAGTTTTGGAGTTTCAGCTTTAGCATCAGTCCTTCCAATGAATATTTAGGACTGATTTCCTTTAGGATGGACTGGTTGGATCTCCTTGCAGTCCAAGGGACTCTCAAGAGTATTCTCCAACACCACAGTTCAAAAGCATTAATTCTTCCACTCTCAGCCTTCTTTAGAGTCCAACTCTCACATCCATACATGACTACTGGAAAAACCATAGCCTTGACTACACAGATCTTTGTTGGCAAAGTAATGTCTCTGCTTTCTAATATGCTCTCTAGGTTGGTCATAACTTTTCTTCCAAGGAGCAAGCGTCTTTTAATTTCATGGCTGCAGTCACCATCTGCAGTGATTTTGGAGCCCCCCAAAATAAAGTCTGTCACTATTTCCACTGTTTCCCCATCTATTTGCCATGAAGTAATGGACCAGATGCCATGATCTTAGTTTTCTGAATATTGAAGGGATAGGCTACCCACGCCAATATTCTTGGGCTTCTCTGGTAGTTCAGTAGGTAAAGAATCCTCCTGCAATGTGGGAGACCTGGGTTCAATTGCTGGGTCACGAAGATCCCCCTGGAGGAGAACATGGCAACCCACTTTGTTATTTTTGCCTGGAGAATCCCATGGACAGAGGAGCCTGGTGGGCTACAGTCCATGGGGTCACAAAGAGTCAGACATAACTGAGCAAGTAAGCACACACACACACACACACACCCCCATATTATGGTCTGGTTTGGCATGTCCTACCTTCTTCCATCTGCCTATTTTTAGTCAAAGCTTAAATCTAGTAGCAGCTCCTTCACAATATGTCCCTTGATAAATACACATTGATTTATTATACACGTTGATTATGTCTTAGACCTATCACACCAGTCATAATTTACCACTGCTGCTGCTGCTGCTAAGTCACTTCAGTTGTGTCCGACTCTGTGCAAGCCCATAAACGGCAGCCCACCAGGCTCCACTGTCCCTGGAATTCTCCAGGCAAGAACACTGGAGTGGGTCGCCATTTCCTTCTCCAATGCATGAAAGTGAAAAGGGAAAGTGAAGTCGTTCAGTCGTGTCCGACTCTTTGCGACCCCACGGACTGCAGCTTACTAGGCTCCTCCATCCATGGGATTTTCCAGGCAAGAGTACTGGAGTGGGTTGCCATTGCCTTCTCCTACTTACCTACTAACTTGTATTAGTCATCGTTTTATTTTTGTTATATATTTCTCTTAAATTTAATCACAAGCTCACTGAAAATAATATGTATAGCTGGGTCATTTCTCATCTAGTATATAGGGTCAAATTTGTGTACATAAGTGTGTGTGTGCTCAGTCATGTCCAACTTTTTACCACCCTATGGACTATAGCCCACCAGGTTCCTCTGTCCATGCAATTCTCCAGTCAATACTGGAGTCGGTTGCCATGCCCTCCTCCAGGGGATCTTCCCAAGCCAGGGATCAAACTCGCATGTCCTACATCTCCTGTATTAGCAGGTGGATTCTTTACCACTCAGCCACTCTGTAAATAAATACTAAGTTCATTAGATAAAATAGAGATTGTACATGATTTAATATTCAAATTCTACTATAGAATCTAATAATAGAATTCAATTCTATTATAAATTCTATTTTCTTAGGATTTTAAATGAAATTATCATTTATTTTCTCCACTCACTGAAATAGTTTTTTCTGTTTATGCAACATAATTCATCATATGTAACATAATACATAAATATTATACAACAAAATTCATCAATAATAAAACTTAGAAAAGACTGTAACTTGCAGATATAACAATCAAACTCAAATATTTTTACCTCTCTTTTTCATATTCACCAGTGGCATTAAAACAGATTCACTCAAAGTAATCTAGGATAAATATGAATTTATCATCCTCATGATAAGGAAGATAGTGCTCAAGGATAGATAAGAAGTTATATTCTCTAAGTTCATTTAGCTACCATTTTATCTATGTTCGCCTTCTACAGTTATACCAGAAATTTATGTTTAGAAAAAATAGAATCTTGGAGGACTCATATTTAAAGAACATGTAAAATGGTAATGATTGTAAAATCAAATAAAAAATAAAATCACAAGCCCAGCCATAAGAAAGTACCAGCACAGATAAGAACTCTCGTCTGGGTACCATTTCCTCTTAGAAGACAGAACCATGAATACAGAGGGCTGACTGTAAGTTATACTTGGATTTTTTACAGTGTGTGTGTGTGTTGGGGGGCTTGGCACCCTGAAATCCAGCTTGTTCAAAGTTCAGCTGTATATCCTTTCAGTGATTTCTAATATAGATGGGCTCAAAGTATATATTAAGTTATATAACATTTATTGTGGATGATTTCCCATGAAATATATACAAATATACAACATCCTTTTCTATAGGCTCCTGATTTTCCATTGGATTTAACCAATCTCTATCGGTAGACATTAGTTTGATTCACAATATTCCATTGTCTTTAACCTTTTCAACCATTTAGTTCGCTTGCTTCCTTTGTGCTGGTATAAACTCTGCACAAAGAAACATGTATGTTCTTGTACCTACATCTGCTTGTCCTTTACAGATTAGGAAACATGATTTAAAATTTTTTCTTCTGCTTCTGTATTCATGGAAAACAGTCACAGAAATAAGCAAAATCTCAAAGCGAAACCACCCATAAGCTCAACATTTAGAGAAAACCACTTCTAAGGATCTCTGTCCTTCCAAATTCTCTGTTTATCTATATGGTTTATTTCTTTTTAATTTGTTATTGAAATCTAGTTGATTTACAATATTATATGAGTTTCAGATTACAATATAGTGATTCAATATTTTTAAGGATTATACCCTTAAGTTATTATAAAATAATTATCTCTATGGTTTAAAAGAATAACTATATTCATATGTTTCTCAATAAAATCACCATTCAAAAATTTCTTTGTCCCCATTGCATCTAATGATGTGATTATGAGCACTCATGAAAAAAAAAAAGTTTGCTTTGGAATATATATCTGGAACAAAAGGTCTTAAAAGATGTATCTGCAATAGTGAATCTTACCTTGTCTCTTCCTTTAAAACCCTTGAAGACCAGCTATTTTTCTGTAATGAAAACATCTACAGTTCTGGAGACTGAGCCATGCCAGGTACTGGGGAAGATAAGGTTGGGTAGAAGAGCAGGGACAGTTGAAAGGTGTCTGAGCAGCCAAACGGTGCATTTTTTAAAACATCTTCTATTTTTTGAAATTTATTTATTATTTAGTTTTTGGCTGCACTGGATCTTCATTTCTGTTCTTGGTCTTTCTCTGGTTGTGGCAAGCATGGGCTACTCTTCATTACGGTGTGAAGGCTTCTCATTGTGGTGGCTTCTCTTTGTTGAGGAGCACGGGGTGTAGGCTCATGGGCTTCAGTAGTTGTGGCTCGTGGGCCTGAGAGCACAGGCTCAGCAGTTGTGGCCCAAGGGCTTAGTTGCTCAGGGGCATGTGGAATCTTTGCAAAGCAGGGATTGAACCTGTGTCCCCTGCATTTGCAGGCAAACTCTTATCCACTGAACCACCAGGGAAGTCCAACATTGTGATTTCTAATCCTAAATTTCAGCTTTCTCCTTCCCTTGGAAAGATGGTATGGGGTGAACTCAAACTTCCATTTAAAGTATACATAGCAACTTGAAATAATAAGTTGTAATTTGGGATAGGTTACTTGATCTTATATTCTGTGTATGAACTTTCTAGTTTATCAACAAGTTTCATGCTCTGTAAAGTGAGGAACATGGACCAGGTGATTTATAGAGTTCTTCCTAGCCTAGCGGCAAGCTTCTGAATTCCAGGATTCTAGGTCTATTCCTCTCCTATTTGAAGGATACCATCACACATTGCCTGGCACCAAAAAGGCTCTTGATAAATGTCTGTTGACATCAATTAAACAAGGACAGAAAAGATCAAATCTAACTAGATTAATTACTCTATAAAAAATAAATTGAGACTCTATAAATGACTGAAAAAAGCAAATTCCACTGTGGCAGGATGTCTGGTAATTATTTTGCTCTTAATTAGTCTTAAGTTGATAATGGCCAAAACGTTGACTGGTAATAGAATTAGAGCTTCACATATAACGTAACCAGATTGAGGAAATAAATACCAAAGTTTGAATTCATTCTGACTGCACACTAACTTAAAGTATGGCAACTCAGAGAAGAATCCATTACAGATATTCAAGATACATGGAAGCCACTATTGGATAAAAAAAAGAATGAACCCTCTGTTTATACTTCGTTTTGCCTCCTTTATCTTGGAATCCTCCTCCATCTCATGTACTCACTTCTTGTTCTGCATGCTGCCCTTTGATGACTTCTTGTCTTCAAGATTGTTCACTTAACCAAGTTTCCCCTCTCTAAATACACTGGAGGTGGATCTGGGGTAACCCAGACACACTGGGGAACTTGTCCCAGATCACCCCCTCTTTAAGCAAAGTGGAAGAGACCTGAAGGCACTGGTGCTGAAATCGAGGGTGAACTCACGGGGGCTGAGCCACATGGACACCTAGGTTGATTAAAATGTGAATACCCTTAAAGATACTGGCTCAGCTGTAAAGAAACTGCCTGCTAAGCAGGAGACATGGGTTTGACACCTGGGCCAAGAAGACCCCCTGGAGGAGGAAATGGCAATTTACCCACTCCAGGATTCTTTCCTGGAGACTCCTATGGACAGAGGAGCTTGGCAGGCTGCAGTCCATGGCATCGCAAAGAGTTGGGCATGACTTGGCAACTGAAAACAACAACAACAACAATAACCCTTAATGATACTCTTAATGATATCATACTTAATGATATCATAATTGTGTCTTTAAAGGGGAAAAATTAGGTAGTTAGGGGATCTGAAAAACTGAAGTTTCCAGTTTAACTCAAAGTCAAGTTTTTTTTAAAAAATTGAAATGAAATTGAAGGATTGACTCAATGCTTCACTTTCCACCACATATCTGGTTTCAGCCAACCTAACTCAGTATCTCAAACACCCATGAAACATACATGACTTTAAGAACATCAATGCCAATGACTGTTATCAAGTTAACACTGAGTTTAAGAAACATTCAAAAAAAGAAACATTCAATTTACCAAGAACTTTATCAGGTGTGAGGTAGCCTCTGCTGCTGCTAAGTTGCTTCAGTCGTGTCCGACTCTGTGCAACCTCATGGACTGCAGCCTACCAGGCTTCTCCGTCCATGGGATTCTCCAGGCAAGAACACTGGAGTGGGTTGCCATTTCCTTCTCCAATGCATGAAAGTGGAAAGTGAAAGTGAAATCACTTAGTCGTGTCTGACTCTTAGCGACCCCATGGACTGCAGCCTACTAGGCTCCTCCATCCATGGGATTTTCCAGGCAACAGTACTGGAGTGGGGTGCCATTGCCTTCTCCCGAGGTAGCCTCTAGGTGCATTTAATCTTTGAAAAAGATTTATGGTTATCTGCAGGTGGTATTCTCACACATGAATATATAAGATTTGCCTCTTTAGAACATGCATGTCTTGTCCATGTTGTCTTGCCATAGCAAACTAGTACAGTTATCACAACAATGCCCAGGAAATTTCCTCATGACAAAAAATCAACTACATTCTACTTGTCCCCATATTCTGTCTGCCTATGCTGCTGCTGCTAAGTCACTTCAGTCGTGTCCGACTCTGTGCTACCCCATGGATGGCAGCCCACCAGGCTCCCCGACCCTTGGATTCTCCAGGCAAGAACACTGGAGTGAGTTGCCATTTCCGCCAATGCATGAAAGTGAAAAGTGAAAGTGAAGTTGCTCAGTCGTGTCTGACTCTTAGCGACCCCATGGATTGCAGCACACCAGGCTCCTCCGTCCATGGGATTCTCCAGGCAAGAGTACTGGAGTGGGGTGCCATTGCCTTCTCCGTCTGCCTACGCTAGACCACTTGAAAAACAGAATTGCAATGATACTCAAGTAGACCTCATTGACCAATGTGACGATGTCAGTCCAGTTAGTAAAATATGCACCCGCATTATGTAGTGTGATGTTGGTCACTAAGGAAATTCTGTAAGTCACATTTACTCCAATTCATGGAGCATTCCATTTATTTGCTTCCCTTTATAATCTTTTACTATTTCTATAGTGTGCCAAATGCACATCTGAACGTGAATCCATGTGCTGAGTGTACAGAGAATTTGAGGTACCTTCACATTGTTGACTGTCTGCCTGTGGGGAGATTTTGGAATGCAAAATTGTGTTCACACCCTAAGAGGTCCTTTGCAGCCAAGGTCACACTGGTCTGTCCCCTACCAGATCATTAGCAATAAGAGTTCAAGGACTATAGTCTCAGCCTCTTTTCCCGGTACTTAGATCCTCTCAATGGATGTTAGTTGCAAGAACAATTGTATCCACAAACAGGAGTAATTAGCAAAATTGTTAAAGTTCATTGATTCTTTTCCCTTCATGTTTGAATTACTATGTTCTGCTGCTAATAAGGGTGTTTGTGCTTGAAATGAAGGCTATTTTTGCCTAAAGATAAGTGAATAAAAGTTATCATTCCTTAGGGCAACTGCTTAGAACAGTCTTCTTGGGTTCAGTAAATTATTATTGACTTAAATGGTCTTAGCCACCCCATATATTACAAAGATCCATTCAGATGATAATATTTTTACCCTGCTGAGTACTTTCAAATTGAAATTATATAGCAAAATAATTTTTTTAGTAATATAAATGATATCTAAAGTGCCTAGAAAAATGCTTGGCATCTTGTAAATACTCAATACATATTAATTCTTTCCCTCACACATATTAAAAAAACAATAAAAATTCTAACTTTAAAGCTTGGTGGAAATACATAAGATTAACTTAATTAGAGGGCAAATGACAAAAAGAATTATGTCAGAATTATCTTTTGACCTAGCAAAGAGGTTTAACTATCTCATCAGAATTTTTATGTGTTACTCTGCCCTTCTCATATCTCTTGACATCATAGTGGAAATGCATCTAAATTAAGGTTGTCAGATAAAATAGACAACATCTAGTTAAATTTGAATCAGATAAACAATAAGTACTTTTTTAGCATAAATATGCCCTATGTAATATTTGGGACATCCTTATGCTAGAAAATTATTAGTTGTTTATTTGATATTCCAGTTTAACTGAGCACCTTGTTAAATTTTTAAAATTTTTATTTTTAGCTTATAAACAGTATAAATTTATTTCTCATAGTTATGGAGGCTGGGAAGTCTAAGACCAAGGCACTGACAGATTTGAGGTCTATTGAAGACCCACTTCCTAGTTCATAGGTATCTTTCTTCTTGGCACAACCTCATATGGCAAGAGAAGTGGCACTGAATTTTTATTTGCTAAATCTGGCAACCCAAATCTAACAGCAATGAGCACCAGCAATTTAAAAAACAGTAATACTTTGTTGAGCTCTTTTTTTTTTTTTCTTACAGAATGTTTGACTGGCAGTTGACCAGTTTCTTTAAAGGTTTTAAGCTAATTTTGTCCTCATCCTAAACCTATGGTTAGTTTGCATAAAGGCACTGTGATTTCACCTTTTTTTTTAATTGCTCTAGAATCAAAATGTCTATTTTGACTCTCCATGGTCACCAGAATGTGGCTTACAAAAAGGGAACAGTTGTTAGTCCTGGCTAAAAGCCAGACATTTGGTGTAGAATTATCAGTTGCTTATTCTACTAGAAGTTTCAGTGGAAGCTTGTAAAGCAGGTTTTCCTTATTGGTTTGGATTGAGTAGCCAGGAGACCATTTACACTGCTGTTTATTTTCACTGCATAGTGAAGAGCCCTGAGCATTCGCACTGGAGAAGACTGGGCAAAGCTCGATAAGCAGTGTGGCCACGGGCTAATCACCTAGACAGAGAGCTCGCCAGTGAGCTGCTGGGCACAGAGCAGGGAAGCCCAGAGCCAAGTTTGATTGGAGGTCTTGGCAGTGCACCACTAGCAAAGAAAGGAAAACCAGAAGTTTTACTAAATTGGTCATTTTATGAACCCTTAGTTTCTTCATTACTTACCACTCTCGAGCAACCATATAAATCATCTCGTGCCTGAAATCTAAAATTCCAAAGAGTTGGTAGGTGAGCAGCTGTGGGCAGCTGAGGCTTCTTGCCAACATAAAACCCGAAGGACATTCCGGGTCTTTCGCCAGCTCCCCAAAGCCCTCTTTCCTTTCTTCTCTGAGCCCTGGGGATTGGCAGCCTGTTTCCTTTCCACTGTTACCACCTGTTCTTTCCAACTGCGTTTATCTGCTCCCTTGGTACAGAAGACAGCCCTGCAGCTTCTGCTTACCTTGTTCATAGCGACGGCCTACCATGCTTCAGGCACTCTCCTGTGTGCTTTACACCATAATATTGTTTAATCTTTATTATAGTCTTGAGATAGAGATTTCTGCCTCCCATCTTACAGAGGAGGAACTGAAATTCTGAAAGGTCAAAGAAAATACCGAGGCCTTAAGTAACGAAGATGCAATTCAAAAACAGTGCTATTATCTCCGTGTGGTTCCTGAGGCAGACAACATCCCTTGGCTGACACTGCCAGTAAAACCCTAAGAAATGGGCTTTCCCTCATTCAGCCCCAGATCCTCTCACAGGAAAATACAGAGACCACAGTCATAATAGTGGGTCTCTGAGGCTTAATGAGACTTTCTTAGGTGAGATGAGATAGATAAGAGATCTTGTAAAGAAGTGGTTTTCAAACTTTGATGTATATGACAGGGCTCCAGTTATTTAAGAGTTAAGTGGTAGAGTGTGTGGCTTCCTTCAGTACTGCAAAGCAGAGTGGGCAGAAGATCTAAATAGACATTTCTCCAAAGAAGACAGACGGATGGCTAATGAAAAGCTGCTCAATGTCACTCGTTATCAGAGAGATGCAAATCAAAACTACACGGAGGTATCACCTCACACCATCATCCAAAAAATCTACAAACAATAAATGCTGGAGAGGGTGTGGGGAAGAGACCCCCCTTGCATTGCATTGTTGGCGGAAATGTAAAAAAGGAAATGCAAAAGCAGGTAGTCAGACTTTTGAATGTGGTTGCTCAGAGCAGTTATATGATAATGGTGGAAGCACAGAGGCCAGTGAGGTGAGGGCAGAGGTTTTAGTAGGGAAGGACCACTTGATCTAATTTCACCTATTACTTTAGCTAGAACTCAATCCAGTCCCCTTTCTTGAAGATGTGAGGTTTGGAGGGCTGGGGATTGGGTGTTTTTTTTTTTTTAACTTTTTTTCATTTAATTTTTGGCCAAAGGAATCTTGCTTACCCTTATAGAGTCTATGAGATCCTTTCTGCTCTCTCTGGCATAACAATAATCTCAGCACCCTTTATTTCCTGGTTTTTCACTCTATAGCATGAGAAACACAGGATCCATTGACAGTCCAAGAACTAACTTCTTTCAATACAGTAAGTCCCCTACATATGAATCTTTAAGTTGCAAACTTTCAAAGATGCTAACATGCATGCCAGCCCCAGTATGCCAGCTGTTGTTCTGTACTATAGTACTTTTCAAGGTACTGTACTGTAAGGTTTAAAATGTTTTCTTTATTTTTTTGTATTTGTTTTCTTATGTACATATTATTTGTGTGAAAAGTATTATACACCTATTACTGTACAGTACTATGTAGCCAATTTTGTTAGCTGGATACCTAGGCTAACTTTGTTGGACTTATGAATGCTCTCTTACAATGGAACTCATTCATATGTAGGGCACTTACTGTACAACAAAAGCTTTAACAATGGTTCCCGGCAAATGTTTACAGGTACTTATATTTTACAGTCTTGGAGAAGGAAATGGCAACTCACTCCAGTATTCTTGCCTGGGAAATCCCATGGACAGAGGAGCCTGGCAGGCTACAGTCCATGGGGTGACAAGAGTCGGAAACGACTTAGCAACTAAACAACAATAACATATTTTACAATCTGCCACAAGCCTGTGACAAATGTGAATTATAATCTAAAGAAGTTCTTATGGGAAATGCTCCTTTCTTCTTCCTAAATATTTTGAAGGCCTTCCATTAAAGCAAAATAATTTTGAAAAATAGGTATTAATCACAGAAATAGAAATGGGATCACAGGGAAATCTAACTAGTAGGTAATAAAGATGATACCAGCATAAGAAAATCTATGCACATTTACTGCACAGCAACTGAATTTTGTTTGTGGTCATTTACCAGTTTGCTCTTAAAATCGAACATCTTCAGAGGAGGAAATAGAGAAGAAACTGAGTTTTATTACCAGCCTACTCTATGCTTAGAATGTTCATTTTAGATGCTGTTTATTTCTCATAACAATCTTTAGGTATAAATGATATTCTTCTGTACTTTCTCACTGATGCCAGAAACCTCATATGTCCTCTCAGGGAAACTTCTAGTTAATTATTTAAAACAAAACAAAACACTTGAATACTATAGCAAATATAATCACATGTCAAAAACCAATCTTCAAACATCATAGCCAAAGATGCCATGCTTGCCTAAAATATATGATCTTGCCAATGTAAATAAATAACAGATTCACTTTAATGTGACTTACGGAAGAGTGAAGTAACAGATTCTTGATCTTTGATATGTACTTCTGGACTTAGTAATGTAACCACAGAATTACATGGAAACTACAGTTGTTAAATCACATAAAAAATACAATAGGTGATGATTTATCAGTGTCTTGGAAAATGACATCAGGAAAAGGTAGAGAGGAGGAAGATTCAAGTGAGAGGGATTCAGAATGTACAAAGGCAGAGAGGTCTGAAATAACAGAGAAAGAAGACTGTAAATGATTCAGGATTACTTAGAACAGGGGTTGACAAACTGACCCATAGGCCAAATATGGCCAGTCATCTAGTGTTTATGGCCTGTGAGCTAAAAATGGGTTTTACAACACTTTAAAATGTTTGGAAAACAACCACAAGAAGAATATTTTATGAGGCATGAAAATTATATGAAATTCAAATTTTAGTGTCCATAAATATAGTCATATTGGAAGGCAGACATACTCACTTGTTTATATATTATATATAGTTGCTTTCACGTGATGACTGCAGAGTTGAGTAATTGAAACAGAGGGTGCATGAAATGCTCTCATTGCTGCCCAATGCATGATAATTCACAGCGATGCACTTATAACTCTACAGCATTTAAGTGTAGCACATATTACTATTGTTGTTGCTCGTTGTTCAGTGGCTCAGTCATGTCCAACTCAAACTCATGTCCATTGAGTTGGTGATGCCATCCAACGGTTTCATCTTCTGTTGTCCCCTTCTCCTCCTGCCTTCAATCTTTCCCAGGGTCAGGGTCTTTTCCAATGAGTTGGCTCTTCGCATCAGGTAGCCAAAGGATTGGAGCTTCAGCCTCAGCATCAGTCCTTCCAGTGAATATTCAGGATTGATTTCCTTTAGGATTTACCAAGACATTTATATTTATTACCAGAGCATACCTATCATGTCAAAACAAGAAGAGTAGGTTGTTGGGGGTTTTTTTTGACATACTGTCTTGAAAGTGAAAGTGTTAGTCGCTCAGTCATGCCCTACTCTTTGCAACCCATAGACTATAACCCACCAGGCTCCACTGTCCATGGAATTCTTCAGGCAAGAATATGGGAGTGGGTAGCCATTCTCTTCTCCAGGGGATCTTCCCCACCCAGGGATTATACCCAGGTCTCCCTCATTGCTGGCAGATTCTTTACTGTCTGGGCCACCAGGGAAGCCCATCTTATTTTATTCAAATAGCAGTACGCTCGTACATGGTCCAAGAACACTTGAATACTATAGCAAATATAATCACATGTCAAAAACCAATCTTCAAACATCATAGCCAAAGATGCCATGCTTGCCTAAAATATACTGTCTTGCCAATGTAAAACCACATCCACACCTCAGTCACCACCAAACCATTCAGTAGAGCTTCCTTAATGGTGAGCTGTTGGAAGCTACCAGTTTGAGCACTGTTGATTATTTTTTTCAAGCCTGAATAGCTGTAGGGATCTCAGCAGGGGTTGGAGGAACCAGGTCAATCTTGGCATAGTACCAAAATGTGGTCAGCTGAAGCTTGGAAGTAAGTCACAGGAGCGTTGACCAGTGCTGGGACCTTCTCTGAAACGTTACAGACAAACAGCGTCATGGTTCTAGGACAGAAAGTCTGCCACCCCAACTGGCTGCTTGAGTGTCACCCATCTGGAAGTGAAAAGGAGGTTTTGAATGTCACATTTTAAGGGAAAGTGGAATATGGATGATTTTGTTATTATATGGCAAAAAATTTTGTATATTATACAAGGACTTGATAGCTGTGCTACAAGAATACAATATATAGGCATTAGTAGGCCCAGCCTTCGTAACAATATTTTAATTCACAGGAAAGCCACAGTCAGAAAAATAGATAATTTTAATTTTAACACAGAATATCTCATCACGCAAAATTTCTGTACAAAAATAAAAAAATGAAAATGGGGCTGCAATCAAAGTAAGTTTCAGAGTGATTTGTTATTCAAGCAGAAAGCCATTTACCAATACAAGTTAATTAAATTGTGCTTGATTTCAACAGCTGAAGAAATCTGTACATAAAAATAAACATGTTTAAGACTATTAGCTGCTTAGTGAGAACAGTTGCTTGAGGGCCTGGGGAATAGCATCAATAGTCAATTTAAAAACAAGACAAAAGATTTTTGCATTGTTTTCCTTGGCTCTTGATGAGCTGACAGATGCTGTCAATCCTCCTCAATGATTGGTTATTTGAGGAGTCCAGACAGAGTTTGAGGTGACCAAAGTATTAACCTCTGTGAAAAGTATGTGTGGAAAAGAGCAGAGGTGAGAGAGAAGTTAAGAAATACAAATTCAGCACAACCTGAAGTTGAATCTGCCATGATGTGTGACAACTGATGATGGTAAAAAAAGTATATGCTTTTTTACAGGAAATGGCTCAGTTGGACAAATTCACAAGGCTTGTGGAAAGGGAAGGTTGTACATTGTTCATCAGAAGCTAGTTTGCAGAAAATATGTGAATCTATTTTGTTCTTGAAATCTACTGTGTGTGTTATTGCAGCGTCAGTGGTGAATTTCATTGCTGTTGGGGATTTAACAATTGTTAGTTCCAAGAATTCTTGCCAGAAACAGAAGCTAAATATCTTGACCTATCACACAGTAGTTCAATGGCTTAGTGGTGAAGTCTTACTGTAATTTTTTAAACTTTTAGGCCTGAGGGACTTCCCTGGTGGCGCAGTGGATAAGAATCTGCCTACCCATGCAGGGGACATGTGTTCAGTCCCTGGTCAGGGAAGATCCCACATGCCATGCAGCAACTAAGCCCGTGCACCGCAACTACCGAGCCTGTGCTCTAGAGCTCTCGAGCTGCAACGACTGAAGCCCGTACCCTAGAGCCTGTGCTCCGCAGTGAGAGAAGCCGCCACAGTAAGTCCTTGCCCTGTAAGCAAGAGTAGACCCCAACTGCCAAAACTAGAGAAAGTCTGTGGCAGCAATGAAGATCCAGCACAGCAAAAAGTTCATTAATTAATTAAAAATTATGGAACTGTGCTTATTTTTTTTTTAAGTTTAAGGCTGAGCCATGAAACAAATTTCAATTAATTTCAAAAGACTGAAATCTTACACAGTGTTTTTCTGACGGCTAAAATAGTTAGAAATAAATAATAAGAAATCCTAAAGAGTTTCAAATATTGGAAATTAAACAGCACACTTCTAAATAACAAACACCTGCATCAAAAAATTATTCCCGAAGAATATTAAAAACTATTCTGAACTGAATAAGAAAAACACAAACGAAGTCTGTGTTATATATTAAAGCAGTGTTTGGAACAAAATCTGTAGCTTGAAATCCTTATAAGACAAAGATGTTTTAAGTCTAAGTTTCCACATTAAGAAACAAGGAAAATGAAAAGAAAATTAAAATTAAGATAGGGGAAAGAGGACATAAATATAAAAGCAAAAATCAAGGAAATAAAAACACAAATATAGAGAAACTTACAAAGCCAAAATTTGATTCTTTGAAAAAAATTAATAACATTGACAAATAACTAGATTGATCAAGAGAAAAGAAAACACAAATTGCCAATATAGACATAGAAGAGGGAATACCAGGGACTTCCCTTGTGGTCCAGTGGGTAAGAATCTTCCTTGCAATGCAGCGGACATGGGTTTGATCCCTGCTCCAGGAAGATCCCACATACCATGGAGCTACAAAGCCAGTGTGTCACAACTACTGATCCCGAGCTCTGGAGCCTGGGAGCCGCAACTACTGATACCATATGCTGTAACTACTGAAGCCCACTTGTCCTAGAACCTGTGCTCAACAAGAGAAGCCACCACAATGAAAAGCCGTCCACCACAACTAGAGAGTACCCCACCAGCTGCAACTGGAGAAAGCCCAAGTGCAGCAACGAAGACCCAGTGAAGAAAAAATAAAATAAATCTTAACAAAGAGAGAGAGAGAGAAAGATGAGACAGAATGATCAAGTTGGTTTTACCTCAAGGGTTTACATTTGAAGGATCAATGTTATCTACTGTATACACATCTCAAAAAATGCATAACACACATCTCAAAAGATGCATTAAAAGAGTTTTACAAAATTCAACATTTATTCTCGATAAAAATTTATGAGAAACAGAGGGGGGTTTCCTGATTCTGATAAAGGGCATTCTTCAGTTCAGTTCAGTTCAATCACTCAGTCGTGTCCGACTCTTTGCAACCCCATTAATCTCAGCACGCCAGGCCTCCCTGTCCATCACCAACTCCCGGAGTTCACCCAGACTCATGTCCATCGAGTCAGTGATGCCATCCAGCCATCTCATCCTCTGTCGTCCCCTTCTCCTCTTGCCCCCAATCCCTCCCAGCATCAGAATCTTTTCCAATGAGTCAACTCTTCGCATGAGGTGGCCAAAGTACTGGAGTTTCAGCTTTAGCATCATTCCTTCCAAAGAAATCCCAGGGCTGATCTCCTTCAGAATGGACTGGTTGGATCTCCTTGCAGTCCAAGGGACTCTCAAGAGTCTTCTCCAACACCACAGTTCAAAAGCATCAATTCTTTGGCGCTCAGCTTTCTTCACAGTCCAACTCTCACATCCATACATGACAACTGGAAAAACCATAGCCTTGACTAGACGGACCTTTGTTGGCAAAGTAATGTCTCTGCTTTTCAAATGTTATCTAGGTTGGTCATAACTTTCCTTCCAAGGAGTAAGCGCCTTTTAATTTCCTGGCTGCAGTCACCATCTGCAGTGATTTTGGAGCCCAGAAAAATAAAGTCTGACACTGTTTCCCCATCTATTTCCCATGAAGTGATGGGACCAGATGCCATGATCTTCGTTTTCTGAATGTTGAGTTTTAAGCCAACTTTTTCACTCTCCACTTTTACTTTCATCAAGAGGCTCTTCACTTTCTGCCATAAGGGTGGTGTCATCTGCATATCTGAGGTTATTGATATTTCTCCCCGAAATCTTGATTCCAGCTTGTGCTTCTTCCAGCCCAGCGTTTCTCATGATGTACTCTGCAAAGAAGTTAAATAAGCATGGTGACAATGTACAGCCTTGACATGGAACTCTGTTGTTCCATGTCCAGTTCTAACTGTTGCTTCCTGAACTGCATACAAATTTCTCAAGGGAATTCTTAGCTACACCATATTTAACTCTGAAAAACTGAATTGTCTCCCTCTAAGATCAAGACCAGGCAAGGAAGGATGTTCAGTCTCACCACTTCTATTTAACATTATACAAGATGCAATAATACAACAAAAAGAAGTAAAATACATGTAGACTGGAAAGAAAGAAAACTATCTTCATTCACAAATAACATGGTCATGCACACAGAAAATCCTACAGGGGTTGCCAAAAGCTTTTAAAACTAATAAATAAATTTAGCAAGGTTGTAGGATACATGGTCAATATACAAAAGTCAAATGTGTTTCTAGGCACTAACTTGGACAATTGGAATCTGAAAATATTTACAATTATATTTTATTGTTGTTTAGTTGCTAAGTTGTGTCCAACTCTTTGCAACCCCAGGGACTGTAGCCTGCCATGCTCCTCTGTGCCTGGGATTTCCCAGCAAGAATACTGGAGTGGGTTGCCATTTCCTTCTCCAGGGGATCTTCCCAACCCAGGGATCAAATCCTGCTTGGCAGGTGGATTCTTTACCACTGAGGCACCAGAGAAGTCCCAAATTTTATAAAATATATTAAGTGCTTAGCATTTAATATACTTAACCAACTATGGGGAAGACTTGTATATTGAAAACATTGCAAAGAGAAATTAAAGATCTAAATAAATGAGAAGATAAACTCTATTGTTAAATAGAATGACTCAATATGGCTAAAAATGTCAATTCCCCAAACTCATTTCTAGAACCTGTGCATTCTCAGACACAGTCCCAACAGGCTGTATTGTAACACTGACAGATATGTTCTAAGTTTAAATGGAAATACAAAAGATCTAAAATAGCCAAAGTAATTCTGAAAATAAAGTCCAATGTTGGAATAGTCACACAGTTGTATTTCAAGACTTAATTTAAGGCTACAGTAATCAAGACAGTGTGGCATTGGCATAGACAAGTATACTTATACAGCTCAATGAAGCAGAATAGCATCCAGAAAAGACCCATGCTTATATGGTCAATTGATTTTTATAAATGTACTATTTCAATGGGAAAAGAAAATATTTTCAACAAATTGGGCTGGAATAACTGAATAAACATATGAAAAAATTGGACTATGGTCCCTACATCACACTACATACTGAAATTAATTCAAGATAAATTCTAGACCTGAATATAAAAGCTAAAACCAAAGAAATTAATATAGGAAGATATTTTTCAAATGTGAATAAGCAGATTTCTTAGGAAAAGTACAAAAAAACCCTCTCAGTTCAGTTCAGTCGTTCAGTCGTGTCCGACTCCTTGTGACCCCATGAATCGCAGCACGCCAGGCCTCCCTGTCCATCACCAACTCCCGGAGTTCACTCAGACTCACGTCCATCGAGTCAGTGATGCCATCCAGCCATCTCATCCTCTGTCGTCCCCTTCTCCTCCTGCCCCCAATCCCTCCCAGCATCAGAGTCTTTTCCAATGAGTCAACTCTTCACATGAGGTGGCCAAAGTACTGGAGTTTCAGCTTTAGCATCATTCCTTCCAAAGAAATCCCAGTGCTGATCTCCTTCAGAATGGACTGGTTGGATCTCCTTGTAGTCCAAGGGACTCTCAAGAGTCTTCTCCAACACCACGTTTCAAAAGCATCAATTCTTTGGCGCTCAGCTTTCTTCACAGTCCAACTCTGGACGGACCTTTGTTGGCAAAGTGATGTCTCTGCTTTTGAATATGCTATCTAGGTTGGTCATAACTTTCCTTCCAAGGAGTAAGTGTCTTTTAATTTCATGGCTGCAATCACCATCTGCAGTGCTTTTGGAGCCCCCCAAAATAAAGTCTGACGCTGTTTCCACTGTTTCCCCATCTATTTCCCATGAACTGATGGGCCCAGATGCCATGATCTTCATTTTCTGAATGTTGAGCTTTAGGCCAACTTTTTCACTCTCCTCTTTCACTTTCATCAAGAGGCTTTTGAGTTCCTCTTCACTTTCTGCCATAAGGGTGGTGTCATCTGCATATCTGAGGTTATTGATATTTCTCCCGGAAATCTTGATTCCAGCTTGTGTTTCTTCCAGTCCAGCATTTAAATAATAATTAAATGTATCAAAAATTTAAACTGATATTTTGCCCCTCAAGAAATGACTTAAGAAAATGAAAAGGCAACCAACTAAAGATTAACAAAAATCTTGTATCCAGAACACGTAAGGAACTATAAACCTATAATAAAAAGACAACTCAATGAGTAAATAGGCAAGAGTTAAACAGGCGCTTCACAAAAGATTACAAATGGTCAGTAAGCACATGAAAAAATGTTGAATGGTAGTAGTCATCAGAGAAACACAACATAAAGCCACAGTGGATTTATTTCTGGATTCCATTTCACACCCATAAAGTAACTAAAAATTTAAACACTGACAACACCAAATGCTGCTGCGTGTGGAATAACCGGAACTCTTCCACGTTGCTGATGGACACATGAACTGTTTCAAACACTTTGAAAAACCATTTCAAAATCGTTACAAAAGAAGCCCCAAAGTTCTACCCCTAGGTGTTTGTTTATTCAAGGAAAATATGAGCAAATGACCAATGAAATACTTGCCTAAGAATGTTCCCAGTAGCTTTATTCATAATAGCCAAATATGGAAACAACTCAAATGTCCATCAGAAGAAAAATGGATTGAAAAATTGTGGTATATTTATACAATATGATAGTCCTTAGTGATTAAAAAAAAAGAATCATGGATACATAGGAGAATATGGAAGTCAGGGGCAAAAGAGTACACAGTATTGATTCTTCTTATATGAAGTTCAAGAACAGGCCTAACTAATCTTTAGAGATGGAAATTAGAGCGTGTAGGATATTGTCAGTTACTCAGTCGTGTCCAGCTCTTTGTGACACCATGGACTGTCACCCACCAGGCTCCTCTATCCATGGAATTTTCCAGGTAAGAATACTCCAGGGGATCTTCCCAACCCAGGGATCGAACCCAGGTCTCCTGCATTTCTGAGTTTCTTTTGTAATGATTTTGAAAGTTTTTCAAAGCGTTTGCAGCCTTTTATGTGCCCACCAGCAAAGTAGAAGAGTTCCAGTTATTCCACATGCAGCAGCACTGGTATTGTCAGTGTTTAAAATTTTACCAGTGGGGTGATGGAATGTTCTATATCATCACAGGAAGTTGGTTACATAGGTTGGTTACATTTTTCAAAACTCTTGAATTGTACACGTAAGATTTTTCCATTTCATTATATGTAAGGATTAGCTCAACTAAATACGAAGTACAATTAACTGAGAGAGCCTGGGAAGATGGGGCAGGGCCCACATGCTCATAGAGGAAGGGCCCTGTACACCATGCTAGGGAGGTCGGCTTGGGCTCTGTAAGAAATGAGGAGCTATTGATGGGTAACATGTAGGATAGTGCCATAAGGTGTGCATTTGAGAAAGGTTACTGAGATGCTTCATATGAAGAAAGAATAAACTTTCCTGATATTCATTTTTTATATCAGTTATGTAGATGGAAATGTTATAGTCCGTTTGCTGTTAAGCTTAGCATGGCACAACAATGAGGGCTTGTGCTTTTCCTCTCTCCATCACTCTTTCCCAAGAGAGCCCTTCTAGTTCTTGCAATTTTGTTTTATAGAAAAGTATATCTCTAGATTGGAATTATTTTCCTAAGTGTATTCCATAGGCTGATATGGAACTCTTGCAAGAGATCCAGAATTTCATTGATTTACAGAATGGAGGAGACTCTAGACTTCAGAATGCAAAGGCTTCAGAGGTGCAATTCTAGTTACAATTCAGGAGCTTTAGAGGAAAAAAATGAATCAACATAAAAAATGTGAGGATTTTACATAAACACAGAGAAGTGCTAAATTCTGGCTTATGCTTTCCGTTTCGGGGTGGCTCCCTCTACCCTGCTCCACCCTGTCATTGTCCCCCTCTTGGCTCATTGGCATTGTGTTTGTGGCCTCGAGGGGACATGATGTTGCCTGTAGCAGTCTTCAGAAAGTCTCTGAGAGGGTATTTTAACTTTGTTAGTGTTGGCTCTTTCACTGATAGTTGTAGAGAATCTAAATTAGGATTAAAGTTATGAGAAAGGCCATTGGCTTCACAGAGCTTCCAAGGCACGTTTTGGTTAGGTTTGCATTGTTTTATAAATATAGAATCATCTTTTCATGTGCCTGTTGGCTACCTGTGTGTATACTTTGGGAAAAATGTCTTTTTAGATCCTCTATCTATTGTTCCTTTTTTGATTAGGCTGTTTATTTTATTAATATTGGATTGTAGGAGTTGTTTATCTACTTTGGATATTAACCTCTTGTCAGTAGCATCATTGGCAAATATTTTCTTCCAGTCTGTAGGTTGTCTTTTAGTTTTGTTCATGGTTTCCTTTGCTGTGTAAACATTTTTAAGTTTGATTAGGTCATATTTGGTTTTTTGCAGGGTTTTTTTTTGCCACACCAGGCAGCATACTGGATCTTATTTCCCCGACCAGGCATTGAACCTGTGCCCCTGGGGAAGTCCCACATTTATTTATTTTTGCTTTTATTTCTTTTGCCTTAGGAAATTGATCTATAAAAATATTACTATAATTTATGTCAGAGGATGGTTTGTTTTGCCTATGATCTCTTCTAGGAGTTTTATGGTGTCCTGTCTTATCTTTAGTTCTTTAAAACCATTTTGAGCTTATTTTTGTATATGGGGTGAAAGAGTGTTCTAATTTTATTGATTTAAATGTAGCTTATTAGAGAAATGCAAATCAAAACCACAATGAGGTATCACTTCACACTGATTAGAATGGTGATCATCAAAAAGTACAAATAATAAATGCTTGAGAGAGTGTGGAGAAAAGGAACTTCTACACTGTTGGTGGGAATGTAAATTGGTACAGCCACTATAGAGAACAGTATGATTGTTCCCTAAAAAATTGAGAATAGAGTTACCATATGACTAAGCAATCCCACTTCCAGGTAAATATCCAGAAAAAAATGAAAACTCTAATTCGAAAAGATACATACACCCCAATTTCATACCAGCATTGTTTACAGTAGCCAAGATATAACAACCCAAATGCCCATCAACAGAAGATGACTTAAGAAGATGTGGTATATATGTGTGTGTGTGTGTGCTCAGTCATGTCTAACTCTTTGCAACCCCATGCATGGGCTGTAGTCCACCAGGCTCCTCTGTCCATGGAATTTTCAAGGCAAGAATGCTGGATTGGGTGGCCATTCCCTTCTCCAGGGATCTTCTTGACTCAGGGATTGAACTCATGTCTCTTGCATTGCAGGCAGATTCTTTACGATCAGAGCCTTATAGTATGAGGGAAGCCCCATACTATATACACATAGTGGAATATTACTCAACTATAAAAAATATGGAATATTGCCATTTGCAGCAACATGGATACACCTAGAAAATATTATACTTAGTGAAATAAGTCAGACAGGGAAAAACAAATACTTTATGATATCACTCAAATGTGGAATCTAAAAAATAATGCAAATGAATCTATATACAAAACAAAAACAGACTCAAAAAATAATAAAAACAACAGAACCAGAATCACAGACATTGAAAACAAATTTATGGTTACCAAAGGAAAGAAGGAGGACAGGAAGGAGAAATTAAGAGTATGGGGTTAACAGATACAGACGCAGAAAAGAGACAAACAACAAGGATTTACTGTACAGCCAGGGATCTATGTTCAGTATCTTGTAATATACAGTTTAATCTGAAAAAATAACTGAGTCACATTGCTATACATCTGAAACTAACACAATACTGTAAATCAACTAGACTTCAATTAAAAAAATATGGAATCAAATTGAATTTCTGTAATCAGTGGTGTTCTTTCACAATTTTCTGGAATCACCCATCCATCTTCTCTGATAATTTTGCTGAAGCCAAGCCCAACAGGCCACCAGTCCCCCAAGAAGTGCCTGTTTCCATGAAATTAAGCAAAAATTCTGCTTAAAATATGATACTTACGTCTGCTCATTCAGTTGTAATACTTCAAAGAGAAGAACAAATAAAACCCAACTTCCTGTCATCTCCTAGCATTAAAGAATGACAAACTACAGTTGTTTTCCCTTTTGTCTAGAAGCAAAACTGCAGATAAATAACATGACAGATAAAGAAGCCAAACAAACCGAAGTAAAACTTCATCAGCAAAAGCCAGCCAGTTAAAAAACACGGTGAGAATCTCCCACACTGACACCCTCTCCACCTCTGGTAGAGGTAGGGGAAAAAAAGAAAGAAAGGAAAGAGAAATTCTTTTCTGAAAAAGACAATTATCACCTCATACTGTACCTAAACCACTGAAATCTATATGTTCTTTTCAACTTGGAACTGCTTGTTGTTGCTTGGAACTGCTGTACTCACCATGGAAGCATTTCCTTTTCTAGAGATGAATCTCAACACAACATTTAAATTAAGTATACTTCAATTTCAAAAAGTTATTTTAAAAGTATGTAAAGATGGATCCCTCTTCCTGCTACCTGACCGAAAACCTTGACTATCAGAGACCAGGATGGGGGCTTTTGGGGCACCCTGACACAGGCTTCACACTGTCTGAACCTTTTCTCTCCTATCTTTATGCAGGAGTCATTGTTTCAATCATTCATTTATTCACCATGTATTCATTCATTCGTTCATTTATTTATTTAATGAATGTCAATACCCTGTCCACAAATATTGTTAGAGGACCACATGAAAACAGTATATATACTTTTATGGTGGTTGTTTTTTGATGACGCCAACGTTTGATTAGTTTCCTTGGCAAGGCAATGGCATGTACCTTCTTTCGCAAATGTCCAATCCCACCTCCACCCCCTCCTCCCCATTAGGGTAAAGAGAAGCTTTTCATAAGAAGGCAACCACTTTCTGATCCCTGTTGTTTAGAATGTAAGCAGAGGGATGTCGAGAACAGCTCTGGAAACACTTTGAGGACAATTACATCAATCAGATCACCAAGATGATGAGCAGGTTACATCTTCTACCCTCAGCATCCTTACTATAGAAAAAAAAAGTTTAGAGAAAGATTCCTCAGTGTGTTTTCTGTACACTCAGAATTCCATGGGGTATTTTTAAAAAATGTACATAACTGGGCTTTTCTCCAGTTTTACTGAATCAGAATCTCTGGGACTGAAGTCCCTAAATCTTCTTTTAGAACAGACGCCCTAGGAGAGTTGTTTTTTTTTTTTTAATGTAAAGGAAATGATTTATTTATACAACTCAAAGTAACATTTAGTGGTAGAAATCTACATAGACCCTTTTACTTCAATAGCGTTAGTAGACAGGAGCCTGACTCAATTCTCTAAGAACAATCAGCATTTTAAACTAATGGGAGTAAGCCACTCTGAGAACTAAAACTATTCTTTAAGCCAAAATATTCAGACAAGGACTAACCAAAGGCATTACCATATCCACAGAGCACTAGGTTTGGCTTGTGGATTAAATCCATAGCAGTTTGTACTTTGCATGCGTGTGTGTGTGTGCTTAGTCACCTCAGTTGTGTCCAACTCTTGCGACCCCATGGACTGGAGCCCGCCAGGCTCCTCTGTCCACAGCTCCAGGCAAGAATACTGGAGTGGGTTGCCATTCCCTTCTGCAGGGGACCTTTCCAACCCAGGGATTGAACCTGCATCACACCTCCTGCATTGGCAGGTGAGTTCTTTTTTTTTTTTTTTTCCTGATTATGCCGAAAACATCTTAAAAAAACTTTTTTTAATTAATTAATTAATTTTAACTGGAGGCTAATTACTTTACAATATTGTGTTGGTTTTTGCCATAAATTGACATAAATCAGCCATGGGTGCACTTGTGTCCTACCATTCTGAGCCCTCTCCCATATCCCTCCCCACCCCATCCCTCTGGTTGTCCCAGAGCACCAGCGTTGAGTGCCCTGCTCCAAGGAGAGTTTTATATTCTGTCAGGTTGACAACCACTGACTAATAATCTCCAGGGTGTCTTCCATTTCCAAAGGTCATGACCAGTGTCCACTGTGTGGCAGAGAGTGTCATTGAGAAGATAAGATTTATTTGTTTTCTTTTGGCCATGCCACGAGACTTGCAGAGATTTTAGTTCCCTGACCAGAGACTGAGCCCATGCCCTAAGCAGTGAAAGCATGGAGTGCTAACCACTGGACTGCCAGGGAATTCCCCAGGACGATGAGACTTTTTTGATCGAGGTTGGGGAAATATTGTGGTAGGGAGATAATTTTGGATAACTTTAGTAATTATACAATTGAGTATACATAAAAAATTATATGGAAACAAGTATGATATTTGCCCCCCAAAAGAGGAAAATCAACGTTATTTTGAAAAGAATACTTCTAGCATGGTTTTCTAGTGGGCAAGCCTACTAGGAATAACCATCTTAAAAATGTGCAGTTGATAAATTAAGCTATAATTAGAAAGAGAATAAGAGAATAAATTCCAGATGCCTCTATTTCATGTAGCAGCATGGTGACACTTAAGCATGGGCTGTTCAACTTAAGTTAGAGATGACAAGTGTTTGCCACAGAATGGAGTAAATATTTTTGGTAGAATGCCTTTAATCAACATTCTCGTGGTGGGTTATTCTTTATTGATGATAGAAGAAAAATAAACTGAAGAATCTTAGCATAACTGAGGAAACATAACATTTTGATTTACAGTTAAGGGTGATTGTTTAAAATCTGTCATTTATTCAGCTGTTTTGAGAGAGTCACTGAAATAAAAAGCATATTTCTGGGTCAGAAAAATCACAAAAGGAAAACATTTTAAAATCCGATAAATCCTCTCACTAAGTAAACAAAATTCTCTAGGCTAGAAGGAGCCATTCATACTGGGATATTCAATATCTTCCAGGAATAGAGGTAATTACTGAAGGAGGGACTTTCTTGGTGGTCCAGTGGTTAAGAATCTGCTTTGCAGTGCAGGGAACACGGGTTCAAACCCTGGCCAGGAAAGGAAGATCCCACCTGCTGTGGAGCAACTGAGCCTGCGTGCCACAATTAGAGAGAAGCCTGAGTGCCACAACAAAAGATCCCCTATGATACAACAAGGGTCCCATGGGCTGCAACTAAGACCCATCACAGCCAAATAAATAAATTTTTTTTTAAAGTATTGAAGGAGCCACAAAATGGGTAAGATGATGTCCTCAAAACAGAAACAGTGAATTCTTGCCCCATCAACACATTGGGCCACACCTATTATCTTTCCCTCTGGCATCAAAATTAATTTGAAAATACATGTTGTCCTTATAAGTTTCTGCGTGATGATTCTCTGGAGGGGTCTAACGTTATTAAATTTGCAAACTCATGAGTCTTCTAGAGAACAAGTGCATCTCGGCAAATGTAGAGTTTATGTAATTATTGTCTGTTCATGGCTCCACAAACACTGCATCCTCCCTGGCAGTATAACCCAACTATTAATTCGTGGAATGTGTTGCATGGTACTTTTGTAAATAATACTGCACATCCCAATTCATGTCCAATTATGTTGTCCAGAAAAATCACACAAAGCCCAGACTTCAATTACTTTGTCTCACTGTCTGTTTAAGAGCATTGTCTGCTTGTTTAGCACCATTAAAAAAAATATATATATATATATATATATATAAATAAGTAAATAAATAAATATATATATATATATATATTTCAGTCCTGTTAAACTTACCTTTAGACAACTCCCTCTTCTGCTTCCCTTTGTATGGGCTGTTCCACATTTTTGCCACTTCCTTCATCTGCCCTCTCCTTGGACCAGTATGATGAAGAAAAACAAATGTATGAACATTAAAAAAGTAACTTTTTGTCTACATTTCCTCTTCTTGACTACAAACACATATGCAGATGCAGTATTTGATCCCTTGTTCTCAGAACAAGAGGTTTTCCTCCTAGTATGTAAAAACTCTGTAAATAACACTTAAATTTAAAAATTCTTTAAATTTTTACCTAGTAGTATTACACACTCAGGGCTTCCCTGGTGGCTCAGATAGTAAAGAATCTGCCAGCAATGCAGGAGAACTGGGTTTGATCCCTGGGTTGGGAAGATCCCCTGGAGGAGGGCATGGCAACCCACTCCAGTATTCTTGCCTGGACAAGAATTCAGTATTCTTGTCCCATGGACAGAGGAGCCTGGAGGGCTAAAGTCTACGGGGTTGCAAAGAGTCAGACACCACTGAGTGACTAAGCACAGCCCATTACATACTCTTTATAGAAAAAATTTAAAAATCAGAGGGTATAAGTACTCAAAAATGACTTTCATCTTCTCCCTACCCTAACTTTAATTGACCCTTCTTTTTCACTTCTGGAAGTCAACAACAGTAAGTAATTATGAGCTCACTAATTAATCATCACCTACTGTTGTTGACTTCCAGATCTTCATCTTTAGCCCAGACTTCTCTTCTGAGTCCATCCTAGCATACCTCTTGACTACAGACTGTTCACATTTGGATGTCCACAGACACCTTAGTTGAATTTCTTTAACTGTCGTCTTTATCTTTTCTCCAATATCTATTCCTTCCTCCATAGTTATCTCTCCAGTGGGGTCATGATCAGAGTGGTTCTGATCCCTTCTGCTCCTCATCTCTTCACCTAATCAGTTCTCAAAACCTGCCAATTTTACATCAGTGTTCTTGAAGATGTCCCCCAGGCTCCCATTTCCTCATCTCCTGACACCATCATCATATCCTACCTGGATGATGGCACTCATCTCCCAACTGGTCTTCTTGCATCCAGTCTGGTCCGTCCTGCACTCCATCCTCATTACATTGCCAGATACACAATTATGTTCACATCCATCACCGTAAATGTGATCCACAGTTAGAATGTGTTGGCCTCCTTGTCATCTTTGAGCAGTTACACATGCCTTCCCTTGGTGGAAATGCTCTCCGCTCCCTTTGTTCTGCTGGTGAACACATGCTCATCCTTCAGTTCTAGTTTTCTCCCTTCTGGGCATCCTTCTCTGACATGGACGCTGTTAAGCGCATCTTCCTCTGTGCTCCCTAACACCTCTGTCTAATCCCCTTTTCATATTCTCTGTCCAGTGATGTCAGACTTTTGTCATTTCCTCATATGTGCCAAACTCTGTATTACTCCTAGGCCCTCCAACATGCTTTTACCTCTACCAGAACTTTCTCTCCCACATGTCTCTTTATCTGTCTTTCAGTTTTCAGCCTAAACATCCTTTCCTTTAGGAGGTCTTCTTGATCATACACTGATTGTTGCTATTGTTTAGTTGCTAAATTGTGTCTGACCCTTTGCAACCCCATGGTCTGCAGCATGCCAGGCTTCCCTGTCCTTTATTATCTCCTGGAGTTTGCTCAAATTCATGTCCATTGAGTCAGTGATGCCATCCAACCATCTCATCTTCTGTTGTCCCCTTCTCCTCCTGCCTTCAATCTTTCCCAGCATCAGGATCTTTTCCAATGAGTCAGCTCTTTGCATCAGGTGGCCAAAGTATTGGGGCTTCAGCTTCCATGCTTCCAATGAATATTCAGGGTTGATTTCCTTTAGGATTGACTGGGTTGATCTTCTTGCTGTCCAAGGGACTCTCAAGAGTTTTCTCCAGCACGACAGTTCGAAAGCATCAATTCTTAGGCACTCAGTCTTTTTTATGACTACTGGAAACACCGTAACTTTGACTATATGGACCTTTGTTGGCAAAGTGATGTCTTTGCTTTTTAATACACTATCTAGGTTTGTCATAGGTTTTCTTCCAAGGAGCAAGTATCTTTTAATTTCATGGCTGCAGTCACCATCTGCAGTGATTTTAGAGCCCAAGGGGAAAAAAAATCTGTCACTGTTTCCACTTTTTCCCCATCTATTTGCCATATACTTGATTAAGTCCATTTTCTTTTTAAAGATCACTCATAGAGCTTCCATGGTGGCTCTGATGCCTGCAATGTGGGAGACCCAGGTTCAATCCCTCGATTGGGAGGATCCTCTGGAGAAGGAAATGGCTAGTCACTTCTATATTCTTGCTTGGAGAATTCCATGAACAGTGGAGCCTGGCAGGCAACAGTTCATGGGGTTGCAAAGAGTTGGACATGCCTAAGTACTAACACTTTCATAGTTCTCCGTACTTCCCTTGTCACAACTGTTTATTGTTAAAAAAAACTTCTGCCTTCTCCACTATACTATATATATGATGGGATCATGGGACGAGTCTTTCTCCTTTCCTGTTGTACCCAAGACATTAGCACCAGGCCTAGCACCCAATAGGCACTCTATAAATACTTCTTAAATAAATAAATGAATTAAACTTCTTATCACATTGTAGTAATAATCTGTTTAAGGTGTCTCTCTTGGCAAGGACTGTTCTATTTGTAGTTGCATGATTAGCACCTAGTACAATGCCTGTACTTGGCAAGCAGTTAATAAATCTATGTTAAATGAATGATCTGCAATCAGCAACTCAGAATGGCTCAATTTTTTACTGAGCTGGTGTGGGTGTCTTTAACTCATTCACTTTAAAGCCCTTAGTTTATCTGCTTAAGAACTTAGACCCACAGGTTATAATCAACATATTTATCCCATCGGAAAAATAAGCTAGAACCTAGATCATTTCAAATTTGGTTTCTTCTCTCTTATGTTTCAAGTATTATGATATTAAATTATAAGTCAGTTTCTGCCCAGAAAGGGATGGGCAGAGAATGTTTCACTGTATAAGCCTAACTCTACTGTAACAGTTCTGGGAGGCAATACAGTGTTCAATTAATTGAGAAGCATAATGAAGATAGACAGGTTACTCAATCCTACACTTTTCCCATTCTATCATACCACCTAGGCACAAAAGATGTCTTGTTTATTTACCTCTAATGTCTCTATTGTGTTGTATTTTTTTATACTAAAAAGTATTCATTGTTTGAACAAATTAGCTAAGATTTATTTGAATCCTACTATAATCCAGGGTCTAAAGTTAAGTATTCTAGGTATCTTAAACTTCAAAAAGTTGTCAGACCTTCTTATATCATGGGTGTCAAACTGAGAGAATGACTTGGAATATAGTTTGTAAGCAATAAGCAACAGAATAGGAATTCAAACTCTGATTTGTGTGACTATAAAAACACTGATTTTGAGCTTCCCTTAGGCTCCCTAGTAAAGAATCCATCTGCCAATGCAGGAGACACAGATTCGATCCGTGGTCTGGAAAGATCCCTCAGGTTGCTGAGCAACTAAGCCTTCAAGCCACATCTATTGAGCCTGTGCTCTAGATCCCCGAACCTCAACTACTGAGCCCTCAAGCCACAGCTCCTGAAGTGCATGTGCCCCAGAGCCCATGCTCCACAAGAGAAGCCACAGCCATGAGGAACCCGTGCAACACAACCAGCGCACACCCTCACCTGCCACAAGAAGAGAAAAGCCGGTGCAGCAACCAAGACCTACTGCGGCCAACAGAACAAAATGAAACAAAAGCACAAGTCTTTTATTTTCCTGTGGTCAACACTGTGTTTCTGTTGGGCTGAATAAGGATGACACTTCGGATAATCCAACCAAATATCTCTGGATCTTGCCCCTACCTTGGAGGAAAGGAAAGGTTCTTGTAGGGGGAAAACATTCCAGTCCTTCAGCTGACACCTTTGACCTCTTCAATGTACAAACCAAGTCAGAATAATAAGCCTCAGCCCTTCAGGGAATTAAAAGGATAAAGAGAATGGAGAAATTTTGTGCAAGTCAGTTTACAGAAAATAAATAAGAAAGTGAGTTAAGTTGCCAGGTGCTAGACAAATGATGATGTAAATTACTTAATGACAAGCAAATATTAGTGTTGGACAGTAATTGAAAAGCACCATGGATATCCTCAAAATGATGTCAACAAACAACTTTATTTGCAAAACATACAGTAAAATATTGACTGTAGGCAGAATGTGCCTCTAATAAGCTCTTAGTTCTTTAGCAAGTTCCATATAAATAAGGAAGGAGCATTTCCGTATGCTGAACTGCTTCTTTTCAAAATTAGTATAAAAATTTTTTTGGAATTTTTCAAGTTTTCTATGGCTTCTACCCCCAGAAAGGTGATCTGCAGTTTCACTTTTAATCCAAATCAATTTTCAGCAATATAAGAATTTCAATAGAAGAATCTTTTTTTTTTTTAAAGAATTTGTCATAAAAAAGTTGACTGTCCTTTAAAGGTAATTTTTTCCAGGTCATTTGTTGGCCATTAGTATCAAGTGTAGTCTAAATATCATGTTTTTCCTGATTAGCAACTTTGTTTCAGGCACATTCTTTTAACAGTTTCTTTCAGACTCTAGGAAATAGCCACAGAAACGGAATTAAACTAAAATGCTACTTCTTAGTTGTCCTTCAGAAATACTTCAGTGTGTCTGTATGTTGTGCTCATGAAACTGGCAATGGTAAAATCCCCTCGTATTTATAGCATTGCAATACTATGAAAACTGATCAGTCTATGCCAAGGCTGTTCAGGTGGCTCTCCCATAATTTGTAAGAAAGGAAGTCACTTTTCCTAAGATAATTTTTAAAAACTCAAAAATTATTTTTAAAGATAGTTTCTTTGATTCTGGAAAATATTACTTAACATATATCTAAGAACAACTGTGGATCTTTAAGAACATATTTTTCAAACCTAAATGCATGGTCTGTTAAGGAGTATAATGAAAGGAATAACAACATAGAATCTTTGAAATTGGGACTGTCCCAGGAAATTTTAGATATATGGTGACCATGACAATCCTATACAATTTTCTCACTTTTCATTATCCTTTAAGCAAGTAGTCTGCAATCCCTAGCTGGCAGTGCAGAGTTATGAGTTTACACTGATGATTGTAAATCATCAGAATCTGTTCTTTGTGTCTGAAAAAGAATTAAGTCATGCAGAAAATGCCTATGGTATCTTCTGAATGCTCACACACCAGTACACCCTATTGCCCTTAAAAACTTCTCAGGGAAAAGGAAGTGACAGATTCATATTTGCTTCTTCGGAGAGTCATAATGTGCATGGTCTACTTTCAAGTTCATTTCCATTTGCTCAATCAATGATTCTGCTTCATTCATAAGAATCTGAGAGTTAGGAAATCAGAAAAGATGAATCTATAAGCTGTTTGCTGCCACTTACTGGATAACCAATCTGCTTGCCTAAACAAACAGAGAAGAATTTTTAACTACTTCCTGGCAGTCATATACGTGAACCTTCAAATGTCTCTAAAGGTCAGAAACATTTTAGGGACAAATTGATAAAAAAAGAAATTACTTCCCTAATCTGTAATATATTTCCTCATAAAACATATACTCCTTCCTGCTATTTATGGTATTTTTATTTCCTGCCCAGGAAAAGGAAAGTATAGTTTGTATCTAAAACAGAATTTCTTGGGAATTCCTTGGCAGTAGAGCAGTTAGGATTTGGTACTTTCAATGCTGAGGACTCAGGTTCAACCCCTGCTCTGGGAACTAAGATCCTGTAAGCCGTGCTGCATGGGCAAAAAACAACAAGAAAACAAACAAACAAACAAAAAAACAGAACTTCTGGGGATAAAAAAAAGGGGAAGGGTTAGAATATCACACACAGAATGAAGAGAGTAAGAAGAACATTAGTAGTTAATTATAACTCAGAATGTTCCAAAGCGTAAAGCTACAAAACGAAACACTTTTCTCAGAATAAGTGGCATCTGTTGCCTCCACAAATGTCTGTACGGTTTATGTGCTTTGTGTACAATATTCCAGTTGGGTAGGCTCTAGGAATCACTACTCCATGTCATCATCCCCGTTCCTGTATACCGTATATCCATTAGAAACAAGCCTTTGAACACTGTCGCAGTCAACAGGTGTCTAATCTTTCTAACACTACATTTTTTGCTCTTGATTGTGCCTCAGCTGTTACTGAAGTTTGCCTACTTAAAGCTGGGGTCATCAGCTCCTCCAAATAGCCCCTTTACTTGGGGAATGATTTTGGCTTGTGAAATTATTTTTGTGGCTTTTTGGCTTGTGTATTAGCCTTTTGTGGCCATCTGTGTAAATGTAGTCAGAATGCCAATAGATCTAATCTCAAAGTTTTATCAAAAAATACTATCAGAGGACTTTCTTGATGGTCCAGTGGTTAAGAATTCACTTGCCAACGCAGGGAACATGGATTCAATCCCTAGCCTGGGAAGATTCCACATGCCGCAGGGCAACTAAGCCCAACTACCGAGCCCATGTGCCTAGAGCCTGTGCTCTGCAACAAGAGAAGCCACTGCAATGAAAAGCCCATGCATTGCAACTAGAGAGTAGCCCTTGCTCACCGCAACAAGGGAAAGCTCAAGCGCAGAAAGGCCCAGGGCAGCCAAAAAGAAATAAATTAATTAATAATATTTATTATTGGAAAAACATGTAATTGAATTATACTAGTCCTATCTGACATAATCTTATATCTCTGAGCTGGAATCAGCTTTAAAGGCAATGAAAGTTAAAGTCAGTTGTGTCCAACTCTTTGCAACCCTGTGGACTGTAGCCTGCCAGGCCCCTCTGTCCCTTCTCCAGGGGATCTTCCCAATCCAGGGATCAAACCCAGGTCTCCTGCACTGCAGGTGAATTCTTTACCATCTGAGCCACCAAGGAAGCCCTTAAAGGCCATGAATAATCCCTTAAATAAGGGGTGGACTAGCAGTTTCTTTCTCCTACACTTTGCAGATGCTAAGCACCTTGCACTAAGTATTGCATTAACTCTGCACAACACTACAAGTAGGGGGAAATGTCTCCTTTTACAGATAAGGAAATTGATACTCCAAGAAAGCCAAGCAGCTTGTCACAGGGTGTACAGTTGAGCAGTACAGAGCTGGGACTCTCAGTGATTTTGACAACAGACACCTCTCTTAGTCACTGGCCCTTCAGCATCCCTAATTAACCTAGATAATCGAAGTAGTCATATCCTTGGCACATGTGATGCCACTCTTGTCTACCATTTGCTGGTACTACAATCAATAAAAATATTATTAGTTTATATTCTTTTAAAGATATGTATGGAGTAAGCATCTGCCTCTCTAAGCCAATGCATTTTGGGGGATTCTGACTCTCAACAGGTCATCTCCACTCCCACAATCCTCAAACTCAACAGATTCCAAAGAGACTTTGTACTGACCCTCAAGGATGGTCTTCATCCCATCTGGCCATGGCAGCAAAGGCAACATCATCCACCCAGAAGCCTTGTATCATCTAGATCTCTTTTCCTCTCTCTCCCCACATAAAATCACTAGGTCTGTTGGTGCAATTTCCTAAATGTCTCCTAAATCCATTTACCTCTTTCTACCCCTCAGTGCTTCAATTCAATGCCTTGTTCACCCCATCATCACTCTTAGCTTGCTGCTGCTGCTGCTAAGTTGCTTCAGTCGTGCCTGACTCTGTGCGACCCCACAGATGGCAGCCCACCAGGCTCCCCCGTCCCTGGGATTCTCCAGACAAGAACACTGGAGTGGGTTGCCATTTCCTTCTCCAATGCATGAAAGTGAAAAGTGAAAGTGAAGTCGCTCAGTCGTGTCTGACTCTTCACAACCCCATGGACTGCAGCCTACCAGGCTCCTCCGTCTATGAGATTTTCTAGGCAAGAGTACCGGAGTGGGGTGTCATCGCCTTCTCCAGCACTCTTAGCTTAGGCCGCCCCAAAAGTCTCCTGATGGGGCTCCCCCTCTTGCCACTTTCCAGACTGTTCTTCACTCTTCATTTGTTCTGCCACAGAGTTATTGCAAGTATAATTCCAGTCTTTCTCTCCCTTTCTTAAAACTTTTCACTGGTTCTGCATTTCTCTTGGGGTCAAGTCCCTTCTCATCATGATCTTCATGTGGTTGGGGTCCTGCTTGCCTCTCTAGTAGGAGAAACATGAAGATGAGCAACAAGCCAAGAAACAAATACAGCGGTTTATAAGGAGCCCTAAGCGGTGTGAAGGACATAAACAAGGAACTGATGGAAACAGTAGTTGTGGGCTGTGGCCTTAAGGGTTCCTTTAAATAAAGGTAAACTGTTGTTGTTGTTCAGTTGCTCAGTCATGTCTGACTGTTTGCAACCCCATGGACCGCAGCATGCCAGGCTTCTCAGTCTCCCAGAGCTTGTTCAAACTCATGTCCCCAAAAAAAAAAACAAAACTGAAAACAAAACAAAACAAAACAAAACAAAACTCATGTCCATTGAGTCGGTGATGCCATCCAACCATCTCATCCTCTGTCATTCCCTTTTCCTGCCTTCAATCTTTCCCAGCATCAGGGTCTTTTCCAACGAGTCAGTTCTTCACAACAGGTGGCCAAAGTATTGGAGTTTCAGCTTTAGCATCAGTCCTTCCAATGAAAATTCAGGGTTGATTTCCTTTAGGATTGACTGGTTTTATCTCCTTGCAGTCCAGTGGACTTTCAAGAATCTTCTCCAATACCACAGTTCAAAAACATCAATTCTTGGGCACTCAGCCTTGTTTAAGGTCCAACTCTCACATCCATACATGACTACTGGAAAAATCATAGCTTTGGCTGTACAGATAAAGGTAAACTGAGTAAAGAACAATTTAAAGGCCCTCACTTGGGGGAAAGAAAGGCGTGACTAAGGATATGAAAAAGGTCCATGTGGCTGGGACAAGATGAACAGAGGAAAAGTAATGAGATTCACAACCCTGCTTTCTGGGATAGAGGTTGGATTTTATCCTAAGAGAAATGAAAATCTTCTGTCATTTAAACAAATATCTCTGGCTGCTTCCTGGAGGGTGAGGCATTGAGAACAGAAAAGAGTTCTCAAGACTGATTGATTTTATTATCACTTTACATTGATAGTCAGAATACATCAGACTTCTAGAATAAGAAAAAAATACTACCAAAAAGAGAATGCTTGCCAACCTAACAATGAATAATTCTGGCTTTTAATCATTAATTTACAATGGGCAATAAAATGGTTAATTACCACTCTTATCAATATCTGTTCTTTCAAGAAGGTTTACTGAGAAGTGGAAATATTACTGCTGGTGGTGAGGTTTCTGTTTGTTCTGAGATTAGTAAGGTAAAGAGAATCAAAGGCCAGTTGTAGAAACTGTGTGATATTGTATATTATCCTAATATGTTATTAGATGAAACTTTGCTAAATCTTTTTAAAAGAAGCTGGTGGAAGTTGCTTGTTTAGCTTTCCTTTTAAGAAACTATTTTCCAGTGTCATAAAACTATTATATTTTTTATCAAAGCAACAATGGATATACAGGGTCTTCGTTTAGATGTTATAAACCTAAGATGCTTTTAACTTCCTGCTTTTTTCTGAAGCTATTGTTTTTGTTGTTGTTGTTTTGCATTTTCTTTGCCATCACTACAGTTTCTTATTTAAAAAAGTGAAAGTGTTAGTCGCTCAGTCGTGTCCAACTCTTTGCAACCCCATGGACTATGTAGCCCACCAGGCTCCTCTGTCCGTGGAATTCTCCAGGCAAGAATACTGGAGTGGTTGCCATGCCCTCCTCCAGGGGATCTTCCCGACCCAGGGATTGAATCCTGCATTGAAGGATGATTCTTTACTCTCTGATCCACCAAGGAAGCCTATATATATATGTCTCCACTCTTTCAGGTTCTTTTCCCATATAGGTCATGGCAGAGCATTGAGTAGAGTTTTCTGTGCTATACAGTTGGTTCTTAATAGCTATTTAATTTATATATAGTTATGTGTATATGTCATTCCAGCCTCCCAGTTTATCCTCCCCCCCATTTGTCCCTTGGTAACCATAAGTTTGTTTTCTACACCTGTGACTCTTTCTGTTTTGTAATTAAGTTCATTTGTACCATTTTTTTAGTTTCCACATGTAAGTGATATCACATATCTGTCTTTCTCTGTCTGCCTTACTTCACTCAGTATGACAATCTCTAGGTCTATCCATCTTGCTGCAAATGGGATTATTTTTTTTTATGGCTGAGTAATATTCCATTATATATACATACCACATCTGTTTTATCCATTTATCTGTTGATGGACATTTAGGTTGCTTCCATATTACATATCCTGGCTATTTAAATTGTGCTGCAATGAACATTAGAGTAAATGTATCTTCTCAAATTATGGTTTTCTCCAGATATATGCCCAGGAGTAGGATTGCTGGATCGTATGGTAATTCTATCTTTAGTTTTTTGAGGACCCTCCATACCGGTATCCATAGCAACTGTATGAATTTATGTTCCCCCCAGCAGTGTAGGAGGGCTCCCCTTTCTCCACACCCTCTCTAGCACTTACTGTTTGAGCTTCCCTGCTCTTTTAACTGGCTGGTTCTATACTGGCCTCCTGGCTAATTTGTATGACCTCATTCCTCTTCTCTGTGACTTCAATTACTTCAAATATTCTTTTCTTTCCTTGTTGAACAGTGTTTGTCACCTCCCTAAGCTTGAATACCAGAATGCTATCAAGGTGGTTTAAATTCATATTAACTTCCTCAGCAGCCTCATCATACATGGCTGACTACACTGACTCACTCAAAACTCCCAAATCTTTTCTACATATGCTTCTAGTCGACCACAGGGTTCTCATCTGTACTTGTGGAGTTTCTGTTTGTTTTACTATTGTTATTCTTAATGTGCCCTTTATTATTTATCCTTATTCAATTCTAACCTTTTAAGCACTGCTGATCATCCAGCCTACAGAGATTGTTTCAGATTCCTTGTTCACTGGACTTCCCAGTTGCATGGAACTGTTGGAAAGCCCAGTTGCTGCTTACATCCTGGCTTCAGGGACATTGCAAGATACAGTGTATTCTTTGCCAAAAAGAACAGTCTCATTCCTCACACCTCCATGCCCGGAGCAGCTGCAAGTTCCTAGTGAGCTGCAGGCTTGCCATGGTGCTTGAAGCTTCCGGGAATCCTCGGTCAGTCCACTTTCTTCTGAATGCCAAAGGCAGCTGTTCTGTGGTGGCCACTTTTCACATGGAATCTGCCCAGTGAAACTATGGCTTAAGTCGCTTATTCCAGGTTCATAGTTCTCCTCAATCAAAAATATAAATCTGGGGATCTCATTGGCAGTTCAGTGATTGAGACTCTGTGTTTCCAATGCAGGGGGCACGGGTTCAGCCCCTAGCTGGGGAACTAAGATCTCCTATGTTGCATAGCGGGGCCAAATCTATCCATCTATTTATCTATATATAGAGACAGAGAGGGAGATCTGGTCATGTGGCTCTCCGACCTTTCAAAGCTCCCTCTGAGACTTGGTACCCCAGTACCACACAGTCTAGAGTCTGCCAACCTGCTGCCCACTGCTCCCCTCCCCCTCTCCTTCTTGTCTCCTCCTGGTCAATGTCACTGTATCTTTCAAGGCTTGGCCCAAGTGTTGCCTCATTTAAAGAATCTTCTGCATGGCCACATCTCCTCCCTTCTACCCTCACTCTGTGAGGTGCACCAAAAGTATCTCGGGTCCTTATCATAGAGTTTTACGGTTGTGCATTAGTCATTTTTCCACACGCATCTGCCCTCACTGGGCTGGAATGTTCTCGAGTGCAGGAATGATAACTTTGATGGCAATGCTGTAGGAATTCTTAAGAGCAAGATACATAAACTCAATGCTGCTGCCTAGATTTTTTTTTATGGCACAACATTTTATTGAAATCTCTTTTCCTCTTTAAATTCATGAGACAAAATATATAAACCAAAGATAGTCTGGACAGTAAGACTTCCTCTAAAACGAATTCTGCCCAAAGCAGTTATAATCCCCAATAAAACTTTAATCTTCTTGAAATTCCTCAGAAAATACTGCACACTGAGGGAAAGTTTTCTTAAAATGCCCTCATTAATTTCGTTTCCTTTGCAAATATTTACTGAGAGCACACTGTTCGCTGAGCCCTGAAATAAGCTCTGGGTGCCAGGGTGAGAGGTGAAACCAAGTCTTTGTCCTCATGCCATTCAGAGTCTCATGAGAGACCAGACACTAAACAAGCAAAAACAATGACAAATGCTAAAATATGAAGTGCCAGATAATTGACAAAGGGTGGGCATTGCTATAGAAGCTATCTGTGTAGGTGATAAGGCCTGAGTTGGCCTCACAGACATAGTGACATGTAAACTGAGTCCTGACGTGTTAGAAGAACTCAGCCACACGAAGAGTATTCCTGGTAGAGCAAAGGGCATGCATGTGGTCAGAGGCAGAGGAAACTTGCAGAAATAGAAAGCTGGTTGTCACCTAGAAAGTGTGGGTAGAGCTATGGGGGTTGGGGGGCTGGGGTCAGGACAGTGCACAGAGGCTGACCACCTTGTATGAGATGTTAGGATTCAATTCAAAATGAAATGAGAAGCGAGCTAAAAGTTTTCTTCAGTAACCAACATGGTCAAATTTGTATTTTTAAAGATGTGTGAAGAATAGGAGAAAATCTTCGGGATCTAGGGCTAGGTGAAGAGTTCTTAAATGTGACACCAAAAGCATAATCCATAGAAGGAAAAATTGGTAAGTTGGACTTTATCAAAATTAAAAACTTTCATTCTGAAAAATCCCTGTGGAGAAAATGCAAAGACAAGCAGCAGGCAGCGAGAAAATATTTGCAAATCACATATCAAAGGATTGGTATCCAGAATATATAAAGAATTCTCAAAATTCAACAGTAAAAAACCCAAACAAGCCAATTAGAAAATAAGCAAAAGACACAAACAGACACTTTGTTGAAGAACATATACAGATGGCAGATAAGCACATTTTGGAAAGATGTTGCAAATCATTAACCATCAGGGAAACACAGATTAAAACCACAATGAAGTATTGCTACAAATCTATCAGAATGGCTAAGATGAAACATAGTGACAACACCAAATGCTGACAAGAATGTGGCGTAACTGGATCTCGTACATTGCTGATGGGTCTGTAAAATGGTGCAGCCCAAGCTGGAAAACAGTTTCACAGTTTCTTAAAAACCTAAACCCACAGCGAGCATATGACAACAATTTTACCCTTGGTCATTTATCCAGAAAAGTGAAAACTTATACTCACACAACAATCTATAAACGAATAGAAGCTTTATCTAATCGCCGCAAACTAGAAACAGTCCAGATGTCTTTCAATGGGTGAATGGTTAAACAAACCAGAGGACATACATACCATGGCTACTACTCAACAGTGAGGCGGAATAAACTTCACACAAAGACTTCAATGAATCTCTAAGGAATTATGCTGAGTAAAAGAAAAAAGCTAAAAGTTTACATACTATATGATTCTGTTTATCATATCTGTTTAGCATTCTTGAAATGAAAAAAAAACATTAAGAATAAAGAGTAGATGACTGACTGCCCAAAGTTAAGGAAGGAGATTAGAAGGAGGGATAGAGGTGGGTGACGTTATGAAAAAGCAACCAGAGAGATCCCTGTGATGGACTCTGGTGGTAGATACACATAACATGAAATCGTATAGAATGAAATACACACAGGGACTTCCCTGGAGGTCCATCGGCTAAGACTCCACACTTCCAATGCAGAGGATGTGGGTTGCATCTCTGGTCAGGGAATTAAGATATCACATGTGCCTCAGTGATGTGCCCCAAAAAATAAATTTTAAAAGTTAAAAAAAAAAGAAACACACAGAGACACATACACACAAATGAGTACAAGTTAAACCAAGGAAATCTGAATAAAGTTGGTAGAACATATCAATGTCAATATCCTGGTTGTGTATACTATATACTATAGAGTACTATAATTTTGAGTATACTATAATTTTGTAAGATGTTATCATTGGGTAAAGCAGAGTAAAGGGTACACAGCATCTCTCTGTTTTATTTCTTACAAACTACATGTTAACATACAATTAATTATCTCAGTAAAAATGTCAGTGAAAAAAAGCCTCAGAGTTACTATATAGCGTAGGTAACTCTGCTTAATGTTACGTGGCAGCCTGGATGGGAGGAGAGTTTGGGGAAGAATGGATACACATATATATATGGCTGAGTTCCTTTGCTATCCATCTGAAACTACCACAACACTGCTAATCAGCTATGAAGTGAAGTGAAGTGAAGTGAAGTCACTCTGTCATGTCCAGCTCTTTCTGACCCCATGGGCTGTAGCCTACCAGGCTCCTCTGTCCATGGGATTTTCCAGGCAAGAATACTGGAGTACGTTGCCATTTCCTTCTCCAGGAGATCTTCCTGACCTAGGGACTGAACCCGGGTCTCCCGCATTATGGGCAGACACTTTACTGTCTGAGCCACTAGGGAAGTCCTAATCAGCTATACTCCAACAAAAAAACTTTAAAAAGAAAAAATCTCGGGAATTCCCTAGTAGTCCAGTGGTTAGGACTCAGGTGCTTTCACTGCCACAAGCCATGTGGGGGCAGCGAGGAAATCTCTGAAGAGAATGGATTGGAACCAGAGTTGAGGGCAGGGGCAGTTACAGGGCAGCCAAGAGACGGGTTAGGAGGCAGTAGAGGTGATGACTTAGAGCTTGTGGGCTGGTGGGGAAGTGGTGGTGGAGAGGAAGAGAACTGGATTTGCGGTGGACTCTAGAATCTATCACGTTCAAATGTAATTTTCCTTCTCAAATGCCAAATTTTCAAGAACCATAACCTAATAATGAAGTGAAAGTCACTCAGTCATGTCTGATTCTTTGAGACCCCATGGACTCATCCATGGAATTCTCCAGGCCAGAATACTGGAGTGGATAGCCTTTTCCTTCTCCAGGGGATCTTCCCAACCCAGGGATCGAACACAGGTCTCCCGCATTGCAGGCAGATTCTTTACCAACTGAGCTGTCAAGGAAGACAATGTCAGTATCAATTATGTATCAGGAAATAACAATGTCATTATCAATTATGTATTCTTAAAAATTCATTGATATCACTTACTCTTGGGTCAGAATGACACAAAAACAAGAACAAAGCCAAATGATGAGCAGAGACTGGGCTGTGGGTACCCTTGTGGAATCTCACCTTCCTACACCCCCATCTCCTTGTAAATGGCTCTGATGCCATCCCTGCTGAGCCCACCCTCACCAACGCAATCAGCTCCAAACCCAGTCACTGCTGCTCAAGACCCCGCCCCTCTCCATCTTCACTGTAGATGACAAGGGGATAAGGAATACAGCAGGGTGGGGCTTGCTTTCCATTTCCCAGATCCCCCAGAATCACATCACCACATGCACACTGAACACCCTCTTCTCATTCCTTGTGTCTTCTTCCCACCCAGTCCTGGTACCTGAGATTAAATACCATACTTTCAAAATGATGCAATTTCTACCCGAGATTTCTGAGGCACTTTCACAAGAAACAGTATATTTCTGGATACCAAAGGCCTATTCATCTACTGTTTTCCCATGATGAGATAAAATATCTTTTCTACAGAAAGGCGTTCAGAGCCATGCAGAATAATTTAAGATTTAAGCAAGGTTCTAGTTGGAGATAATTTAAAGGAAGTGAAATACAATTCTAAAGCACATGTTTAAAAAAAACAAAAGATAAATGATGAATAAGGAAGATATGGTATTTATCTACATTTATGATATCAAAAACACTAAAAATGAGGGGTACCAAGAGACGTAGTTGTGAAATATTACAGATTATGACTGTTCTCTCATTATTAGCTCACAGTGACTTGAATTTTTAGGGTTGCTCTAGACATCTGGCCCTTGGTAGCTTCCACTGTGGCTTTCAACTCAGACCAGAAGAAAGGACAGAGGAGATGAGGTCCAGAAAGTTCCTGGTGAGACTGAAACAGACAGTTCAACTCCTGGGGGTCGAAATGCCCCCTCCTCCACTGCATCCCAAAGTCAGGCCCAGAGGACATCAGCTTGAGGGGAGCTAAGGCCTTAGGACTCACTGGCAAAGTTTTGACAGGAGCCAAAAGTTCAATATATGTAGACTGACAGCTGACTTACAATTCTGGGAGATTTGAAGCTGAAAAGAAGGTTTAGAAGTGAGTCAAGTATCCAGAGTGGGAAGAAATGTATCACATTTGAGATGGAGTGGGATGTGATGGAACCGCTAAGAATAAGAATCCTGAGGGAAAATGATTTGAGCTTAAAAAAAAAAGAAAAAAAGCACAAAATCGTATTAGGTATTGAAAACACACGTAAAGCTAAAAACATGTACATCTATTTGTTTCATAGTAATTCACTATTCATCTACTTCTCTGGGCTTCCCAGGTGGCTCAGTGGTAAAGAATCTGCCTATCAATGCAGGAGACACATGTGACGTGGGTTCGATCCCTGGGTCAGGAAGATTCCCTGGAAGAGGAAATGGCAGCCCACTCCAGTATTCTTGGCTGGAGAATCCAATGGACAGAAGAACCTGTCGGGCTAGAGTCCATGAGGTCGCAAAAAGTTGGACAGGACTGAGCATGTGTGAATGCCTACTTTATTCTTGAAAAATGTACTTTGAAAAAGATTGGCTTTGGAGCATAATGTAGATGAAAATACGGACACAGTTTTTTCACTGCTTAGATATTTTACTTAAAGCTACTTTCCAGTGTTCCCTGTGGCCTAATGGTAAGAATTCAGTGCTATCCCTGCTGTGGCCTGGGTTTGAGCCCTGGTCTGGGGACTGAGGTCCTACAGGCTGTGTGGCTTGGCCAGAGTATATTAAAAGAAAAAAAAAAAAAAAAAAAGCAGCTGTTTATTGCCCTTCCTCTTCTGTCTTTTTGTCCATATTAAAAAAAAAAAAAAAAAAGGCTTTTCTATATCACTTAAATTTTTGAACATTTGGTAAAAATTTAAGTAGCCTTATCCTTTAGCTCCAAAAGGACACTCCCTTTCTTTGTGAACTCTTCCTGAGAGACGGGGTCTTCCCCTCAGTACCCCACTTCATAAGACAGTAAATATTAGCTTCCTCACCTGATCCTTTCTTTTGTTCATAGTGGGAACTGTGAGGGCCTTTTCTACCTCCCACTATTTCTAAGGTTAAATCCAGGACCTGTAACATAGTAGGGCTCAATAAAAGTCTGTTGGATAAAAGAGAAGCTAGAAAAGTACCCAGTAGGATGGATGTGTTTGAGTCATTCAGTTGTGTCCAACTCTTTGAGACCCCATGGACTGTAGCCATGCCAGGCTCCTCTGCCCAACCCAAGGATCAAATCCAGGTTTCCTGAATTGAAGGCAGATTCTTTACAGCCTGAGACACCAGGGAAACCCCAGTAGGATGGATATGAAATGGTTAAAATCACTAGCTCTCTGGTCACATGGTTTGCAAAGCCTGTAATAAAGCTCTAGAAGAAGAAGGCATTATTGTTCTCATTTATCATTTTATCATTTGCATGCCAGCTTCTAGAAAATACTGAAGAATGACTTTCCAGTGATGAGCCTCTGTGTGACTGGGGGATAAAGACCTAACAACCATATCCACCCCATCAAATTTCCTAAGCAGTTTGTACATTGTCATTAGGAAGAAAAACAGGGCTTTCCTGTTGGCTCAGTGTTAAAGAATCCACCTGCCAAAACAGGAGACACGGGTTCGATCCCTGGTTCGGCAAGATACTACACGCCACAGAGCAACTGAGCACACTACTGAGCCTTGCTTTAGGGCCCAGGAGCCATAGCTATCTGCATGGCAGGAGATTCTTTACCATCTGAGCCACTAGGGAAGCACCGTAAGCTGTTGCTGCTGCTGCTGCTGCTGCTGCTGCTGCTAAGTCACTTCAGTCGTGTCCGATTCTGCTCAACCCCATAGACGGCAGCCCATCAGGCTTCCCCATCCCTGGGATTCTCCAGGCAAGAACACTGGAGTGGGTTGCCATTTCCTTCTCCCATGCATGAAAGTGAAAAGTGAAAGTGAAGTCGCTCAGTCTTGTCCGACTTTTAGTGACCCCATGGACTGCAGCCTACCAGGCTCCTGCATCCATGGGATTTTCCAGGCAAGAGTACTGGAGTGGGTTGCCAGTGCCTTCTCCTCTGTAAGCTCTTAGGTCCCACCAAAATCTGCTTTGGGGAACTTGACTAGACGTGAATATTCAAAACATGAAACACACAAAAGCTATAAAATAAATAAATATATATATATACCTATGTGTGTGTATGTTAGTTGCTTGGTCATGTCCAACTGTTTGGGATCTCATGGACTGTAGCCCTTCAGGCTCCTCTGTCCACGGAATTCTCCAGGCAAGGATATTGGAGTGGGAAGCCATTCCTTTCTACAGGGGATCTTTCAGACCCAGGAATTGAACCAGGGTCTCCTGCATTGCAGGCAGATTCTTTACTGTCTGAGCCACCAAGGAAGCCCTAAATATATATATGAAAAGTGAAAGTGAAAATCGCTCAGTGGTGTCTGACTCTTCGCTACCCCATGGACTATACAGTGGGGTATAGTATACGGACTATACAGTCCATGGAATTCTCCAGGTCAAAATACTGGAATGAGTAGCCATTCCCTTCTCCAGGGGATCTTCTCAACCCAGGGATCGAACCCAAGTCTTCCTCATTGCAGGCACATTCTTTACCAGTTTAGCTACCAAGGAAGCCCAAATATACATGTAAGCAATCTCAAACTTAGGAAAATTTGCAAGTACAGCTTAATAAACGTTCTTTCCTTATCCATTTGAGAGTAAATGGCTGATATTATGTCCCATTACTCTCCTATACTTTACTGTGTTTTTCCCACAAATGAAAACATTTCTCCTACATAACAACAATATAACAGTAAAATCAGAAAATTAATACTGGTACTTTAATAAAATTCTCAGGCTTCATTCAAGTTCCTCCAATGGTTCCAGTCATGTTCAGTTCAGTTCAGTTCAGTCGCTCAGTCATGTCCGACTCTTTGCGACCCCATGAATTGCAGCACACCAGGCCTCCCTGTCCATCACCAACTCCTGGAGTTCACTCAGACTCATGTCCATAGAGTCAGTGATGCCATCCAGCCATCTAATCCTCTGTCGTCCCTTTCTCCTCCTGCCCCCAATCCCTCCCAGCATCAGAGTCTTTTCCAATGAGTCAACTCTTCGCATGAGGTGGCCAAAGTACTGGAGTTTCAGCTTTAGCATCATTCCTTCCAAAGAAATCCCAGGGCTGATCTCCTTCAGAATGGACTGGGTGGATCTCCTTGCAGTCCAAGGGACTCTCAAGAGTCTTCTCCAACACCACAGTTCAAAATAGTTGGTAATAAAAAGGTACAGTCCTAAACCCAGATCTTGCAAAGCAGACACCAAATCTAGTTATCATGTCTCCTCAATTTCCTCCCATATGGAGCAGTTCTCAACCTTTCTTTGACTGTCACAACCTTTTGATGTTTCCAGGCCATTTATTTGGTAGAACGTTCTTCAGTTTGGGTTTCTCTGATGCTTCTTTATGGTTAAGTGCCTGTTGTACATCATGGGTGGGAATATCACAGAACTGACCATGTGTTCTCACTTTATCCTATTTAAGTGACACATGACTTATGTTGTACCATTACTGGTAATGTTAACTTTGATTGCATAAGTTCCTATCTGCTTGGCTTCTAAACTGGGAAATTATTTTTTCCCCATTGTAATTAATAAATATTTTGTAAGAGTTTTTGAGATTATTTAAATATCATTCTCATCAAACAATTTATTCACTAATTTTGGAATCTGTGTGAATTCACAGCTTCTTCTGTTACTCAGTGCATTACATTCTGCCACCATCATTATTTATTTCGCTGTTTGAATTGCCCAAGACTTCTCCAGTGGGAGCCCCTGTAAGATAACCTCTGTGTCTCCATCATTCTTTGAGTGCTTCTTTATTTCAGCCTCAGCAGTAGCTTCCAGGCTCATCTTGCACTCTCTCTAACCCAATAGCATAGTTAACCACATCTCCAAGGACCTCTGAAGAGTGGTACTTGGAAAGCAAGGTCAGAATGCTACATGTACCCAATGCTTTGGGGATATCACTGCTTCCAGATGCTTTCAGTGGACAAAACTAGGAATATATGTATTCAAGTCTCTCTCTCTTTCATGTGTCTCTCTGTGTCTCACACACACACACACACATGCACACCTGTCTACTGAAAACTGTGAGTTCACAACCATATCTCCAATTCTAGCTTAATACCATTATTCTTAATATTTTCTCACTTGATCAATCCTTCTGCAGGTAAGAATTCTCCTACAGCTGACACAACCACTTTCATCCAGTGTGGTCACCCTCTTTGACACCCCCATGCTAGGCAGCCCCTTCAGAATAATACCCTTCTCACTTTGCTTATGCTTTGACACCCCACCCACATAAGTGAGATTCTAATATTGTACCCACATTATGTAGAGTCTTGCTCAATCCCACCCACTAACTCTTGAACTAAGCTGAGCATAACTTGATGCCTCAATCTCTGCATTGTGTCCATGACCTCCTGCTTTGTAGGTATGCATCTTAATATAAACTATGGCTCCTGGCTACCACTTTTTAAAAGTTTTATTTATTTTAAATTGGAAGATAATTACTTTACAATATTGTGATGGTTTCTGCCATACATCAGCATGAATCAGCCATAGGTATACATATGTCCCCTCCCTCTTGAACCTCCTTCTCGGCTCCCACCCCATCCCACCCCTCTAGGTTGTTACAGAGCCCTGGTTTGAGTTTCCTGAGTCATACAGCAAATTCCCATTGGCTATTTTACATACATTAGTGTATATGCTTCCGTGCTGCTCTCTCTGTTCATCCCACACTCTCCTTTCCTCTCCCCTACTGCCCCACATCCACAAAGGCTGCAGCTTTCGTCAGCCTCTTCTCAGGAGCAATGGAGCCCCATTCCAGCCCAGGACTTTAGGCTGTGGATCTCACGCTCTTCTGCTGCCTCAAATGAGGCATCTTTATCTTTATCTTTTAAGAGGGGACTCTTACCCCATAAGAATCACATTGCTGGACTGACTGCTTCATTGCAGACCCAGAGCATGTCAGGCCACAGCTCCATCATGCCCACTGCTCTCAGTTTTCTCTTCTTTCTGGCCCATAGACACTGAACTCTTATTGCGGTACAATCATATCTTTATAGTTTTCTCTTTTTCTGTTTTACCTAACATTGCTATATGTAAATAGAATACAGAAAACTAGACAGAATATGGGAAGAGTTAATAAATGGGAAAGAGTTTTTGGATCTTTGGACAGAATAATAATATAGAAAGGATCATAAAGTTAATTCCTCAGCAACCAATGCAAAGAAATAGAGGAAAACAACAGAATGGGAAAGACTGGAGATCTCTTCAAGAAAATTAGAGATACCAAGGGAACATTTCATGCAAAGATGGGCTCGATAAAGGACAGAAATGGTATGGACCTAACAGAAGCAGTAGATATTAAGAAGAGGTGGCAGGAATACACAGAACTGTACAAAAAAGATCTTCACTACCAAGATAATCACGATGGTGTGATCACTGACCTAGAGCCAGACATCCTGGAATGTGAAGTCAAGTGGGCCTTAGAAAGCATCACTATGAACAAAGCTAGTAGAGGTGTTGGAATTCCAGTTGAGCTATTCCAAATCCTGGAAGATGATGCTGTGAAAGTGCTGCACTCAATATGCCAGCAAATTTGGAAAACTCAGCAGTGGCCACAGGACTGGAAAAGGTCAGTTTTCATTCCAATCCCAAAAAAAGGCAATGCCAAAGAATGCTCAAACTACCGCACAATTGCACTCATCTCACATGCTAGTAAAGTAATGCTCAAAATTCTCCAAGCCAGGCTTCAGCACTATGTGAACTTCCAGATGTTCAAGCTGGATTCAGAAAAGGCAGAGGAACCAGAGATCAAATTGCCAACATCCGCTGGATCATGGAAAAAGCAAGAGAGTTCCAGAAAAGCATCTATTTCTGCTTTATTGACTATGCCAAAGCCTTTGACTGTGTGGATCACAACAAACTGGAAAATTCTGAAAGAGATGGGAATACCAGACCACCTGACCTGCCTCTTGAGAAACCTGTATGCAGGTCAGGAAGCAACAGTTAGAACTGGACATGGAACAACAGACTGGTTCCAAATAGGAAAAGGAGTACATCAAGGCTGTATACTGTCACCCTGCTTATTTAACTTACATGCACAGTACATCATGAGAAATGCTGGGCTGGAAGAAGCACAAGCTGGAATCAAGATTGCCAGGAGAAATATCAATAACCTCAGATATGCATATGACACCACCCTTATGGTAGAAAGTGAAGAACTAAAAAGCCTCTTGATGAAAGTGAAAGTGGAGAGTGAAAAAGTTGGCTTAAAGCTCAACATTCAGAAAACAAAGATCATGGCATCCGGTCCCATCACTTCATGGGAAATAAATGGAGAAACAGTGGAAACAGTGTCAGACTTTATTTTTTTGGGACTCCAAAATCACTGCGGATGGTGACTGCAGCCATGAAATTAAAAGACGCTTACTCCTTGGAAGGAAAGTTATGACCAACCTAGATAGCATATTCAAAAGCAGAGACATTACTTTGCCAACAAAGGTCCATCTAGTCAAGGCTATGGTTTTTCCTGTGGTCATGTATGGATGTGAGAGTTGGACTATGAAGAAAGCTGAGCACCAAAGAATTGATGCTTTTGAATTGTGGTGTTGGAGAAGACTCTTGAGAGTCCCTTGGACTGCAAGGAGATCCAGCCAGTCCATTCTGAAGGAAATCAGCCCTGGGATTTCTTTGGAAGGAATGATGCTAAAGCTGAAACTCCAGTACTTTGGTCACCTCATGCAAAGAGTTGACTCATTGGAAAAGACTCTGATGCTGGGAGGGATTGGGGGTCTGAGTGAACTCCAGAAGTTGGTGATGGACAGGGAGGCCTGGTGTTCTGTGATTCATGGGGTTGCAAAGAGTCGGACATGACTGAACAACTGAACTGACTGACTGGCTGATAAAGTGCCCAAATCCTTTTAAGAAACAGTATGGAATTTGACTGCTTTGTTGCATTTGCCTTGTTAAGATTACAGTGCCCTGTGAGAAAGTGAGAAGGTCACTGGTAAGGCGGAGTCTGCCCCTCAGCCTTTCAAGACAGGACTGTGCGCCCCTAGATGATGAACTCTCAGAACCTGCACCATATGCGACTTCGATGACTTTGTCATGATGCTGACAAAGGTAAAGCTTTAGGCTTATTCACTTGCACTTATCCCTTCCAATGTCCTGGAAGTAATTTCATATTTTCCATTTTGTATCCTTTTTTGTCAAAGAGAGCCTTCACTAATGAAAAAAAATATTCAGGTCTCATAAATTCTGGATCTGTTCCTGCAAGAGACTAATGGCTAAATCAGAATGCTAATTTCCAATGAAGGGAGGTCATATTCTAGAGCACTCAGTTCACCAGTAGATAGAGTTGTTTGGTCCATACAGTCAAAACTTTAGCTTTTCCAGTAGCTATGTATGGATGTGAGAGTTGGACCATAAAGAAGTCTGAGCACCAAAGAATTGATGCTTTCGAACCATGGAGCTGGAGACTCTTGGAAGTCTCTTGGCCAGCAAGGAGATAAAACCAGTCAATCCTAAGGGAAATCAACCTTGAATATTCATTGGCAGGACTGATCAGTTCAGTTCAGTTCAGTCACTCAGTCGTGTCCGACTCTTTGTGACCCCATGGACTGCAGCACACCAGGCCTCCCTGTCCATCACCAACTCCCAGAGTTTACTCAAATTCATGTCCACTGAGTTGGTGATGCCATCTCAACCTCTGTTGTCCCCTTCTCCTCCTGCCTTCAATCTTTCCCAGCAAGGGTCTTTTCAAATGAGTCAGCTCTTCGAATCAGGTGGCCAAAGTATTGGAGTGTCAGCTTCAACATCAGTCCTTCCGATGAACATTCAGGACTGATTTCCTTTAGTATGGACTGGTTGGATCTCCTTGCAGTCCAAGGGACTCTCAAGAGTCTTCTCCAAGACCACAGTTCAAAAGCATCAATTCTTCTGTGCTCAGATTTCTTCATAGTCCAACTCTCACATCCATACATGACTACTAGAAAAACCAAGGACTGATGCTGAAGTTAAAACTCCAATACTTTGGCCACCTGGTTCAAAGAGAAGATGCATTGAAAAAGATACTGATGCTGGGAAAGATTCAGGACAGGAGGAGAAGGGGGCAACAGAAGATGAGATGGTTGGATGGCATCACTGACTCAGTGGACATGAGTTTGAGCAAACTCTGGGAGAGAGTGAAGGACAGGGAACCCTGGCATGCTGCAGTCCATGGGGTCACAAAGAGTTGGACACGACTTAGCCACTGAACAACAAGAGACTGAATTTGTCTTCAGAAAATAGATTAGGTTGCTTAGAGTGTGAAGAGTGATGGGTGATCTTGGGTTTTAGCTTGTGCACATCATGTAAATTTCAAAGCTATTCTCACCCACCTACAGAGTGTGTCTATAATTCCTTTGTAGCCAGTTCAGTGCATATGATCATTTCTTTCCAAGATAATAACTGGTTAATTTTGCCCCAGATCTTATTTACTGGCTTTTTAAAAATGGGATTCCATATATATCACCTTCTACAAGTTTTAACATATTCTTTCTTTCTTAGGGTGTAATATGGTTGATTAGGTAACAGCTTTCAAGACTCCTCCACCCTGGTTGCCACTTGATAAAATCCGATTGTTCCTTAATCCCCTCAACTGTAAATGCAGAGGGTTAATTCTATCCCCCACTCTACAGATTTCCTGTTCCCAGGTTGGTTTTCTGAAGGTCATCTTGTTTCCAGATGAGGGGATCACTTCTCTATTGTCCCCACCCATTGACTTGTATAGTCAGAGGCAGCATGACATTAAGTCTTGCAACTTTAGTTTAAGAATTAAAACAAATCTTATAGAATGTAGACACATAAAAAGCTCCTCCATTTATTACTTTTACTGGGACAGTTTCTAGAAAGTCTTAAGGGAGTTCAGTTATATTCTACAGGCACAAGCAGAAGGAATAATTTGCATTTCATTTAAGCACAACTTCAAACAATAAGGATTAATGTTATTGCAGACAACCACTGCTTCAGATAACAAGGCACAGAGAGAAGCATACATAAAGCAGTAACAGTAGAAGTAACTTGCCTTCCAGAGCTCAGATCTAACTCAAGAAGAAAAATTCACAAATGAAACATGACTTTGAAGTTGTTTTAAAACAACAAATAATTATAGATGATTATTGGAGAGAAACCAAAGAGGTGAAGCCTGAAATAAAATAATGAAAAACAACAATGACAGTGCTTGTGCTTAGTCATTCAGTCGTGTCTGACTCTTTGTAACCCTATGAACTATATAGCCCGCCAGACTCCTCTGCCCGTGGAATTTTCCAGGCAAGCATACTGGAGTGGGTTGCTATTTCCTCCTGCAGGGGATCTTCCTCACCCAGGGATTGAACCCACATCTCTTGAATCTCCTGCATTGCAAGTGGATGCTTTACCTGCTGAGCTATCAGGGAAGCCCATATGATAACAGTGGCTGCCATTTATTGAAAGCTGGCTGAGAGATACCCCCCAGGGTGGTGCTCACAGTATCTAGAAATTGAGTCTCTAACAGATCTAGCCAAGATCACACCGCTAGTAAGAAGAAGAGTTATGGTTCAAATCATCGCTCCACAGGTGTTGGCAAGGGTTTGGAGAAAAGCATCTAGAGGGAATGAAGTGAAAAAAGACACCCAAGGATGATCAGGGTGATTTAGCCAGAGGGAAGACGTCAAGTGGAAACAAGGAGGCAGAGGAAAGAAAAGGAATGGGGTGGACTATCAGCAGAGAGTAGGAGGGGCCGAGGGATTCCTGTAAATACTGTAGTCTGTTGGAGCTGAGCTGATTAAGCATGCAAGCATCAACCTGGGAGTGGTCCTCTTCTCTTATAGGGTTTGGCAGGCCTGGAATCTTAAAGACCTGTTGATAAACAGTCTTAGCAACCACTAGTGTCATTAAAGAGTCTACATCAATGACTCTTTACCCATCATCTGGGAGGTACCTAGAGAAACAGTAAACAAAGATAGTAATGCAAGGTATAGTAGTAACAGTATGGGATAAGTGCTATGAATGCAATAAACAGGGTGGTAATAGAAAAACTGCTCAGGGAATCAACTTTAGATGGGGAGATGCTGGTCACACATGCACTTTTTAGCCACACCTATTCACTCACATTGGAGAAGGAAATGGCAACCCACTCCAGTATTCTTGCTGGGATAATCCCATGGCCAGAGGACCCTGGTGGGCTACAATCCACAGGGTCATAAAAAGTCAGACAAAACTGAGTGACTGGACATATTCACTCACATAAATAGCAAACACTAATGAGTTTCAGTAACTTTTTCTATATACATATGTATATATACACACACATATGTACTTCTAAATATACTTCAAACTACATGAAACAACAAAAATGTCTCATACTTTTACAAAGGGTGTTTCCTCTTATAAAACTAGTTATAAGAAATATGCCCTGAAAAGTATCAAAAAGAATATAAACTGAATTCAAAGTCTATGATTTCATAGGGAAGTTTTCAATTAGAAAGGAACTATTTGAAACACATTTTGAAAGGCTTAGAGGATGGTGATGTTATATGCAATGCTTTCATTTAAAAATACAAACACGGAGTTTGGAAACTGCTGTCTTCACTAGATTTTTAGTTATGGTTGTGCAGTCTGAGAAACATCCCAGGGGTATCTGAAATTCCTACAAACTCCAGGAAACTCCTGTGCCTCTACAGCATGTATCCTGATGGGAGATGACTTCCTGAAAGAACTCCTTCAGGTGTACAACGCTGGGAGCCCATGCTCAGAGAGTACAGCATGGAAGGTCACAGTTACGAAAAAGGTCACATTCTTTTTTCATTAAAATAATACAGACCATAACAACAAAAACAGAAAAAAAAAAAACAAAGATTGACAGTAGAGATGGTTATGGGGCTTCCCTGGTGGCTCAGATGGTAAAAAATCCACCTGCAATGTGGGAGACCAAGGTTCAATCCCTGGGTCAGGAAGATCCCCTGGAAAAGGGCATGGCTACCCCCCTGAGTATTCTCGCCTAAAGAATCCCCATAGCTAGAGGAGCCTGGTGGGTTGCAATTCACGGGAGCAGAGTTGGCCACGACTGAGTGACTACCACTCTCACTTTGTTTCAGAGGTGGTTAGACCATGTGGCTAAAGTTTCCAGATCAACCCCCCAAACCCCTATATTCACACGGCCCCCTTCCAAGATCCTATGAGGGCCCCTAGCAATGTATCCTCAAGGTCATATACTTTTGAAAACTTAGAGGAAGAGAGAAATTCTATTTCTTAAAAGGGGACCATATATGGTATAAAGTTCAGGCTCCAAACCCTGGATCCTCCTGGATCCTCCAAGGAACATCCACCTTGTATCACACACTACACTCATTGTTGGAGATACAAAGACAAACGAGACAGTGTTTCCTGAGAAGCAGCTTGGTATAAATGTGAGACAAGAAAACCAATTACCACGGGACACGTGTCTGGTTGTAGATTGTGCAATAAGAACAGAGGCCCAAGGGTTGCTCTCTATTGTCATTATTAGTCTATTCACTAAAAATTTTTACCTGACTGGCTTTCTTTTACTAAATGATGAGTGCCCATGAAATAAATCTGACGATAGAGAAATGTAGAAACAGTTAATAACCTCTACGGAAATCTTTATTATGCTCCAGGGTTAATGAAATGCCACTTTATGTCATGAAGGAATTCACTCCAGGCTCTTTTGGATGCTTATGACATTTGGTAGCACTCACATGACACTTAAAGTAACATAGGAACATGGGACTGGCCAGGAGAACTGAAAACATCAAAGGTATTCGGGTCATGGCAAGTAATCCCCAACATTCACATATGAGAACATTAGGAGGTAACAAAGGACAAGAGGCAGGAACGTGAGCCTGGAGCTCCAGATTGGGAACTCTAGACTCTACTCCAGATGGTTTCTCTGCAGAGCATCAGTGTAAATAAGCACTGCTTTAGCATGACGGTTGTGCCTGGCATTGGGTTTGGTGGTGTGGACATGTGCAGAACTGGAAGGGTAGTGAGGAATGGGAGTCCCAGGGGCCTGTGAGCTCTAGAGCCCTAGAACCCAGGTGCCACAACAAAGACCCACCACAGCCAAAGATATAAATAAACAAAATAAGCCCTTGTGAGGCAGATAACATATATATCAGTGTGGTATTTAAATTGTTAAAGTGAAGTGAAAGTCACCCAGTCCAACTATTTGTGACCCCATGGACTGAATTTTCCAGGCCAGAATACTGGAGTGGGTAGCCTTTCCCTTCTCCAGGGGATTTTCCCAACCTAGGGATCGAACCCAGGTCTCTTGCATTGCAGGCAGATTCTTTACCAGCTGAGCCACAAGGGAAGCCCAAGAATACTGGAGTGGGTAGCCTATCCCTTCTCCAGCGGATCTTCCGGACCCAGGAATCGAACTGGGGTCTCTTGCATTGCAGGTGGATTCTTTACCAACCGAGTTATCAGGGTTAAAGCAAAGTGACAATTATTAAAAGAGAGAGACAAGACTTCCCTGGTGGCTCAGTGACTAGGAATCCTCCTGTCAATGCAGGGGACATGGATTTGACCCCTGGTCCAGGGAGATTACATATGCTGCAGAGCAGCTAAAACCACGTGTCACAACTACCCAGCTTCCTGCTGCAACTACTGATCTGTGCTCTGCAACAAGAGGACTGTGGCTTCCCCACCACTGCATTGAGAAGCCCACACATGACTAGGGAGTAGTCCCTGCTCTCAGCAAAAAGAGAAAAGCACTCGTGCAGCAACAAAGATCCAGTGCAACCCCAAAAATTAATTAATTAAAAAGAGAGATAAATGGTATGAGCGACAAAGAAGACATCCACAAATGATGTGGTACTCTGAAGGTTAAGAAGGAAACTCATATCACTCTGCGGTTGGGTGGTGAATTCACAGTGGCAAAAATCATTAAGAATTCAAGGGGAAGACTGTCTGGTTTGGGGAGAAAGATGGTTAACTCTGAGCCTGATTTCACCACTGCTGATGTACCAGTAGGTCAACAAAAATGAAGCTGCCTAATCCTTTGCTACCCAGAGTCAAGTGCGGTCTACGGAGCAACAGCATTGGGATCACCTAGGAAATACTTTAAAATGCAGCACTTCGAGCTGCAGACCTGCTGAATCCAAGCTGCATCATAAACCTTCACCTGGACTCTGACTTGGCTCCAAACTGCTGTGGAATTCACCAGATTTCCTCTACTCTGGAGGTTAAAACTTCTGGGATTTAGTGCCTGTTCTGTGACTATTGCAAAGGAGCTGCAGAAAAGATAGATGCGTAAAGTTGCGTGGGACCCTTTTAAAACTTCTGCCTCTAAAGTACACCAAAGCCAAACGAACACCTGTGGACCACGTGCACAGCTGTCAGGGCGGCTGACTCATATGCGCTTCCATCAGCCGCATCACATATTTTTCTCTGTGAGTAAGAGCGGTGATTGTAACATCAGAGAGAAGACGATTTACACGGGTTTTTAATGAACTTATCAAATTGTAAGAGTTTAGGCAGAGACAATAGGTGAGAATTTGAGTACAACACCACTATTATAAAATTAGGATCTCATTCTTCAAAACTCCCCATGTTTATATAAACTAATGTTTCCTTGTCAGTTACATAAATCAGTTCCTCCAGTTCACTACAAGATAGACATCTGTGTGTAAGAAACCATCTTCTAATTTTACTGTAAAAAATAATCACAACTGTGACATTTTCTAATTTCCAGTTTATACGAATGTATGGAAAGTCCTTTCCTTTTCTTCGTTTTCAACTTTTCTGTTAACTGTTAAGAGAGTGTTTATATAATAATGCAATGATACCCTTTAAGTTGATGAAGTCACTCAGTCGTGTCCGACCCTTTGCGACCCCGTGGACTGTAGTCCACCAGGCTCCTCCATCTATGGGGTTTCCCAGCCAAGAGTACTGGAGTAGGTTGCCATTTCCTTTTCTCCAGGGGATCTTCCTGACCCAGGGATTGAACCCAGGTCTCCCGCATTGCAGGTAGATACTTAACCATCTGAGCCACCAGGGAAGTTCCCACCCTTTAAGTACTTGCTATTAATATATTTCTTGACATATCAGTTGAATGTGTTGGAAATGGATTTTTAGGTAGTTTGACTCTAAACAAATTGAAATAATGTGTAAACATATTAAAGCCATTGAATTTTATTTTAGATGAATGAAATGCATGGTATGTGAATTACTTCAATAAACCATTAACAAAGAAAAAAGGCATAATGACAATAAAAAATTTTAAAAGCACACACACACACAAAAGAATATGTAACCAGTAGAAACCATATGACAATATGCTACTGTAATAAGATACACCCAAGTGACTTTTGTGCTGAGACCTGATTACTAAATTCTGGTCACCTACTATGTACCCAGAATTTGGTTAGGATCTTTACACATACACATCCTTTATAAACACTTTAGAATCTCAATTTCACAGATTTCTTGGATGTTCATATTTACCTGAAAACCTCAACAAGAGAGGAAAAGAAAAATCAGAAGTGACATGAAGATGTGCAGAATGTGCAAAAGTAATATGTTTACCAATGGAGTGAATTTTAAAAGAAGCTGAAAATGAAATACTGCAGGCCCGTGAGCTGCTTCAATCAGTATCAGAATTGGTAGGATGAAACAGAAGAAATTGCTGTCTCATGTCAAACTGGTATCTGACCATCAATTATTGGCCACATACTGGCAATTTCACTTAGTTCAGCTTGTACTGTAATTAGGCGGTTTCTTATGGACCAATCTATGCTTTCTCTAGACAACAAAGTTGACAGCAAAACAAAGGGTGTATGTATAAGACTTTTTTCTTTCATTTGGTTAGTTTTCAGAGTAGACTCATCTCTCTAATACTGTTGTACACAGACTCTTAATGACAGCTCTGAAACTTGGCTGCTAAGAGCCTAAATTTCTGGATGAGCCTTTGGTTAGAGGGCCCTGGTCTGATCATCTCTCCCATCACCAGAGAGGAGCAGACAGTGTGACAGCATGGAAATCAGCCCCACAGGAAAAACATTTCTTCTTTCTTTAGCTGACTAGAAATGTGTGTGTGATATTTCAGCTTACTGATTGTACCCTCTTGGAAATGAAACTACAACCCTAAAATGCAAAGACCTAAGGGTAAATGGCTATCTCATTGTTTAAAATCTGTTGCCAAAAAAGCTGACATGACACAAATAAGAAGCTAACTCTGTTTATTTTCACGATGTCTTATTTCATGTAATCAAATTTTGAATGCATGGCCAATTCATGCCTCTGACCTCAGGGCTAATTTTGTATCACAGCAGGATAATGAGATGATTAAGTTCTCCAACAGTTATAGTGGGGGGAATATTGTTATATGGGAGTTTTTAAAGAGAAACATACATCATATTTTAAATGATTTTATAAAAATCTTAAGTGGTCAGACAAGAGCCAGCAGAGTCAGGGAAATTCTATTTAACTCACTAATTACAAAATCCTTCAGGTAGATAATTTCCAAGTTAAAAACAAAGCAAAATAATCTCCCTCCTCAAACCTGAAAGAATGAACAGGAAATTTAAAATGGGTGACATGAATTAATGGCTATATTAGTACAATAGTATAAAAATAACTCAATGCTGAACATATAATAAACATTCAAAAAATTTTCACAATTACGACCATCACCCTTACTGTTACCGTTATTATTGAATACGTAGAATTGCCTTTGAAATAAGCTTTTTATTTTATTTTATATATGCTTGTAAGGTGTTGATTTGGTTACGGATTTCCTAGTTAGGTCTAGAAAATAAAGATGCTTTTTTTCCCCTGCAATAAATTATAAAATTAATTATGCATGCAACACATTACCTTACACTTATAATGGTGCTATAGACAACTCTCAAAGCAGAAAGTGTACAAAATTGGAATAAAAAACCTGGATCTGAGTGTGGGCTCTGTTACTAATGTTAACCAAGGAGGAGCTGCATAAAGTCCAGGAGCTTTAGCTTCCTGGTCTTGTAAAACAGGGTTAAGCCTGTGTCAATAATAATAGCTTAGGTTTAGAGTGTAATGCCTCCAATACGCCAGAGAATTTTCTAAGATTTTTGTACACATGAACTCAGTTATCAATATGTCTAATGTCTAGCATTAATTTAGTAAAAGGGGGACCTGCTGATCAGTTTCCATTTGCCCTGTTCTGCTAGAGCGCTGACCCCAGCAGATGAATCCCTGGGGCCCCTGACACCTGACTTTCGGTTAGGTTCAGACAAGGGGAAGCAGCAGCCAAAGATGAGAGGGTAGCAGGAGAGAGAGACTGGGGTATTTCCTCCCCACTTCCTCCTTGGTTTAGCAACCCTATTCTCATTTGTATATTTGGGGGGAGGGTGTTCCCCAAGACTGAATCACCTGCCTGACAGCCTGACAGCCTCGTTTCCATCTTTCTCTTCTCCTTGGGCTCACTGACTATTCTCTCCTTCTTTAACCTCTTCAGATCCTGGGTGGTACTGACCTCCTGCTGTGTGGAATCTTCTGTACCCCAACATCCCTCTCTTATCTCCTTACCTCCCTTCCCACAGCTCTGTGGGAAGTTGCATCATTACAATGCCTTGACTCAAACCCTATGAGTAGAATGCTCTTTCTTGCTGGGACCCAGACTCTTAAAAGGATTTACTATTAAGCCAACTATTTGTTACTTAGTGGAAGGATATCTGAAACAGAGTTTTGTCTTGTTTTGAAAGAATTGGTATGTGAGGAAATAGGATCTTGCCTTTCAGCCATTAAAAAAATAAAAAAAACCCAAAGGGTTTGTTTCTAATTTGAACTAGTTCACTATTTTTTTTTTTTAAACAAAGGAAACAAACAAAAAACCCTCATTCATTTGGTTCACACTTCAGGGAAAGGATATTTGGGATTTGACTTGGTTTAGGAGTTCAACAAATTCACTTGGTATATCCCAGTTAAATGGTTCATGTTTGGTTTGGTTCAGGTTCAAGCATAAAACCCTAAAATACTGGAAAAGGTGAGTTGGCATAAACTGGTTTTTCTGAGTGGGACTAATGCACACTCTAATTATGGGGATACGTTCCTAGAATGGTAGAAACCATTAGGTCATCTTAGTAATAAAACAAAGTGAGTGATTCTCACTGAAACAAATGGCTCATCAGCCACTGATTTCCCAGTGTATATAGTTTAGCTTTCTAAACTATATATATCATGACAAACTGTGTCTGTGTGTTTTCTAAGTACTGTTCGATCTCTCTTCTCTTTTTTCTAAACAAATTCCCTTTCCATTGAGATCAGCATTTCTCAAAGTATGAGCACTGGACCATCTCCTGAAATTTGTCAGAAATGCAAATCTTTGATCCCCACCCCAGATTTCTATGGGTGGACCCAGCAGTCTGTGTCTTAACAAGCCCTCCAGGTGATTCCAACACACAATAAAGTTTGATAAAGAAAAAACTGAGTGAGATTTTACATTTCTTGAAGCCAAGTTCTAGCTAGTATTTCTGCATTGGGATTGGGATCTACTCAAAGATCATGCTGATATAATTACTTTCATGTGTAGATCAGTGACAAGATAACAGGGGCCACTGATGGAGTGACCAAAGACATCAGTGACAGAGATAGTGTTTGAAACTTGGCTAATCTAACTCCAGCGCATAGATCCCTAACCAGGATGTTAGAATTTCTCCCTAATGGCCAGACGGTACGTTCATGCATGCTCATCACTGCAGTTGAGTCTGACTCTTTGTGACCCCATGGACTGTAACCCCCAGACTCCTCTGTCCATAGGATTCTCCAGGCAAGAATACTGAGATGGATTGCCATGTTGTCATCCAAAGGATCTTCCTGACCCGGGGATCGAACCCAAGTCTCTTGTGTCTCCTGCATTGTAGTTGGATTCTTTATCCACTGAGCCACCTGCAAAGCCCAATGGGCACACAGAGAGGAGACACAAGCAATGAAACCCTGAGAAAAACTTGAGGAATAATATTCACAGAAACTTTTTAACCTTCACACATGTTTAATATGAGAAATTTAATATTTATTTGGAATAATATGGATTTGTTTCATTATTTTACCCAGTAGAAAAACTCAAGACATCATTTTGCTAATGCATATCTAAATGTTCAAGCACGAGTTTCTGATTATCCTGTAACTAAGTAAGTTTTGATGTTTTTGTTCTTAAAGCCAGTTCTTTGCTTAATGAGAAGCAGGCAGAGCTGCACACACAGAGTACAGCTACAGTTTGTGATAAAGCCACGGACACCTAGTTCTAAGCATTCCAAATGTTTAATTGTATATTCTGGCTTTCATAGTTCTTTCTCTAGGACAATAGATCTGTTTTATCGCATATATGTATTTTTGCCTGGAGCCACAGCTTTCCAGAGAAAAGCACCAAATGGACAGGAAAAGCAGGCATGGGGGTGGCAGGGGCTTTCTAAACTAGGGATTCCCTTAGTCGGAAACTAATGATGTTTCACAATGCAGGCACATCTTTTCATCTCACAATGAATAATGTATAATGGTTTAGAGAAAGATATAATAAAAGATCCCTATGTTCCAAAGCCAGTAATTTGGGAGTTATGCTAGTTCCTCCTTCTCTCGCCCCCAAAGACAATCTGTCACCAAGCCCTACTGATTCTAGATGCCAAACTATTCTCTTTCCTTACCAGTCTCATTACAACTGCTTTAATTTAGGACCTTGACTCAGTTGGTCTTCCTTTCCCCTGCTCACTTTTGCCTCATTGTCATGACAACTCTACCTTTCTTTTTTCCCCTTTTTTCCTTTTAATTGGCTGGGTCATGTGTCTGTAGATCTTAGTTCTCTGACCAGGCATCGAACCCACCTCCTGCTCCGCAGTGGAAGCTCGGAGTTCTAACCACTGGACAGCCAGTTGTTATGAAAATTTCATACTGCTTGTCTTTTTTTTTTTATGTTTATTTATTTTTGTTGCTGCATGTGGGCTTTTCTCTAGTTGCAGCAAGTAGGGGCTATTCTTCATTGCCATGCGGGCTCTAGGAGCACGGGCTCAGCAGTTGCGACCCCGCAGGCTGAGTTGCCCGGAGTCATGTGGAATCATACCAAACCAAAGGTCGAGCCCAGGTCCACTGTATCGGCGGAGGGATTCTTAACCACTGGACAAACAGGGAAGTCCAGACTACACTTTTCTTAATATAGTGTTTCTCTATTTTAATTACCACCACCAGCCTCCCCCGTCCCCCCACACCTGATTAAGTCCTCAGCAGGCTTACCTCTTATCTCTTCCCACTGTTCGGACAATATTCCAGCAGTTTGCTGTACAAGCCGATTTGCTTCATACTTTCTAGGTTTTACTTCCCAGCCATTTCCTCTGCCTGGAATTCCCTTTTTCCTCCTAGACCAGGAGGGCAGTCTGTTGTATTAATATTTCTCTCAAAAGAGAATTTTTGAATTCAAAGAGAATTTTGGTTCAAAGAGAATTTTTCTAGTCCCACACTCAAGGATTTCTCTGTTACCATTACAGCCTTATATGTGACCTCACAATTCATCTCTGATTACTTTAGCTATTTGTATGCCTTGTTCAGTTTGGATTTCTAGACATTGCAAACAATGCCTGATATAAAATAGGCACACTTAAGGAATGATTGCATTCACCAGCATGATAAGATAGTCTGTAGCTATGATAAATGGTATTAGGCATGGATAAAACTTGAAAATTCTCTTTCTCATAAAATCTTTTTCAAATGCCAGGTGCTTGGGGTTGAAATATTTGATCATTTCTGTCTCCTATAGGATTCACTTACTTTTTGTCTTGATTCATGGAGTAAGTAGGTAAATTGTTTCATCTACCACAAAAATCTTCTTATTGTTGAAGTTATGTCAATAGGGTGTAAAGGAATCAGAGAAAAGCTAGCTAACCAACTTATTGCCTTATTCTACTCTCATTCCATGCTGTAGTTGTCCAGTTCAGCTAAGTATAGGTGTGTCCAAGAAATTTGATTTTCAAAATGAGCTTGAACTGCTTAGATTATCAGGCAGACATATTAACCTCAACAGACATATTATGAACATTTGACATATAAGACAAAATGCAAATGTATTAATTAACAATACAAGACACAGACATGTTCAAAGACCTCTCTATTTCTATCTACTCCTGCCTTAAACAGGAGGTAAAATTAGAAATCACAGGGTTATTTTTCAAGTGTGAACTTGGAACAAGAGGAAACTGCCAGTCTCATGAGATACTTCTTGCAGACCAGAAAAAAAGCCAGATGAACTATCTCTGCCTTCACTGTAACAAAATACACTTATCCTCCAGGACTGGACATACTGTGTCTGGCAGAGTAAATGATTTTCTCCTGGACAATGTAGGAGAAACGCGACCAATTTTCTGTTTGGGGAATGGATTTGGTCAATTTCATTGCGTAAATTCTTGCCTTCTGCTAACAATTTTGTTTTGTTTACATAAGACGTAGTAAACAGGGACCTCAGAACTCACCCCTTCTCCATCTTGGCTTTCTCAACCACTCTTCCTACTTGGCCCTTAGTCCTGATCTGTCCTTGTTATTCTAGTTATGATTTTTACTTTCTTTTGATCACCTTACAGGTAGGCCAGGGAATAAGAATAAGGAGTCACCTTGATAAGATTTCAACGGGCACAGTTTTCTCAGACATCCAATTATGATCTGTCTTCTCTATAGAAGACAGGGCTCATCCTCCGTATTTTATCCTTAAAGAATAACATTCTGGAAGTACCTAACAGTAATTCCCTAGATACTGACTATACTTGACACATGATGGTCTTGACACCTACTGCCCCAAGATGTTTTTTTAAAAGAAAGAGGTAAAATTAAACATGAAGAACTGAATCTTTTTTCATAATGACCCTTCAAAACATTTTTCTTTCTGCCCCCACTTAAAAACAGAAGATGGGAGGTGACCTTCATAAAGTTATATTGGGTAGAAGAATTACTCACTGCCAGAGGCTGAAAAGAGAGGCTCTCTGTTCACCTTGCCTCCCCCAGTGTTTTTCTGTGGTTGCAAAGGCTCGGAAAAGAGAGTGTGTGTAGGTATTCTCGTGTGGCTTGGGAGCTGACTTCATTTTCTCTTTTTTTAAAAATTTCACTCTTGTGATGCCTGACTCCTTGCCCAAAGTTGGCCACAATTATTCATGGCCTTGAAGGACATAACTTGAACATTATCTTTCACATCTGTACAATAGGAATCAAAATACTTGGTCTTGATCTACTATACAGGTATAAACCAAGATCAGCTCCCAAGAAGAAATAAATTATTCACTGTATTCTTTTTTTTTTTTCTTAAGATTTTTCTTCTGGTTGCTGAATTTGGGGCAAATTTCTGAAATGTGATTCTACTTTTTCATATAATACACATACACAAGAAATTTTAAGCCTCTTCCAGTACATGACTCACAACTTCTTTTAGTCCACACGCAGCTTTTGAAATTACCTTTACACAGCATGAGCATATTTTGATGTTTACCTGTAGACACCAAACTGACCATCTAGAAATATTAAATAAAACTCTCAGTTGTTCCTGTGAGGATCATTTGTTTCATGAGCCCTTTTCAATAGATTTACTACCCCTCTACCCAACCTAGATTTCTGATTTTTCCTCTTCCTCGTCATAAAATACTTACACATCTCTGCTAGGACTCATACAGAGAATGCTAAAGGAAATGGGCTTTTCCTTTTAGAAGTTTACAGTTTTACAGACTACACTAATATGTAACATATGAAGAGCAAACTAAGTAAAGTAAGTCATTATAAATTGGGAAAGGAGTACGTCAAGACTGTATATTGTCACCCTGCTTATTTAACTTATATGCAGAGTACATCATGAAAAATGCCAGGCTGGATGAAGCACAGCCGGAATCAAGATTGCTGGAGAAATATCAATAACCTCAGATATGCAGATGACACCACCCTTATGGCAGAAAGCCAAGAGGAACTAAAGAGCCTCTTGATGAAAGTGAAAGAGAAGAGTAAAAAACCTGGCTTTAAACTCAATATTCAAAAAACGAAGATTGTGGCATCTGGTCCCATCACTTCATGGCAAATAGATGGGGAAACAATGGAAACAGTGAGAGACTTTATTTTCTTGGGCTCCAAAATCACTGCAGATGATGGCTGCAGCCATGAAATTAAAAGATGCTTACTCCTTGGAAGAAAAGTTATGACCAACCTAGACAGCATATTAAAAAGCAGAGACATTACTTTACCAACAAAGGTCCATCTAGTCAAAGCTATGGTTTTTCCAGTAGTCATGTATGGATGTGAGAGTCAGACCATAAAGAAAGCTGAGTGCTGAAGAATTGATGTTTTCAAATTGTGGTGTTGGAGAAGACTCTTGAGAGTCCCTTGGACTGCAAGGAGACCAAACCAGTCAATTCTAAAGGAAATCAGTCCTGAATATTCATTGGAAGGACTGATGCTGAAGCTCCAATACTTTGGCCACCTGATAAGAAGAACTGACTAATTGGAAAAGACCCTGATGCTGGGAAAGTTTGAAGGTGGGAGGAGAAGGGGACTATAGAGGATGAGGTGGTTGGATGGTATCACCAACTCGATGGACATGAGTTTCAGTAAACTCCGGGAGTTGGTGATGGATGGGGAAGTCTGACGTGCTGCAGTCCATGGGGTCGCAAAGAGTCAGACAGGACTGAGCGACTGAACTGAACTGGGCACTTTAAACAGATAAGCCTGAGCTCAGAATCCAGCTCCACCACCTACTGGCATTGGGACTAGTTCTAGGACAGCATCCTGTGAACCTTTGGCCTTTAGCTAATCATAAACCTTCATTTCCTCTTCTGTAAAATGGGGTTAATGTCATTAACAAACCTTCTTGTTTGTTTCTTAAATAGTATAAACCATAAAAGCACTTAGCACAGTGTCTGAACATAGTGAAAGCTCAATAAACAGTTGTGTTTTAGAACCACAATAGCTTGCATTTATTCAAAGAGTTTTTAGTTACATCATCTCATTTGATCAGTTCAGTTCAGTCACTCAGTCCTGTCTGACTGTTTGCAACCCCATAGACTGCAGCACGACAGGCTTCCCTGTTTGTCACCGACTCCTGGAGTTTGCTCAAACTCATGTCCATCGAGTCAACGATCTCATTTGATCTGGACTCCAATTTGGTAAAGAAAATGAGATATACTCCCTCACAACCTGCTGCTCCGGAGAAGGCAATGGCACCCCACTCCAGTACTCTTGCCTGGAGAATCCCATGGACGGAGGAGCCTGGTAGGCTGCAGTCCATGGGGTCGCGAAGAGTCAGACACGACTGAGCGACTTCACTTTCACTTTTCCCTTTCATGCATTGGAGAAGGAAATGGCCACCCACTCCAGTGTTCTTGCCTGGAGAATCCCAGGGACGGGAGAGCCTGGTGGGCTGCCTTCTATGGGGTCGCACAGAGTCGGACACGACTGAAGCGACTTAGCAGCAGTAGCAGCAACCCGATACACACCTTCCAACTAGATGAGAAAACAGGGACACAGAAAATGGAAATGATCTGCTCAAGTTGGTGGCAGAATCATTGCAGACACTGATTTCGAGCTCTTTTCACTCCATCTCACCAAACAGAAGGCCCAGCCATAAGGCGTTCTCAGGTGTAGACAGAGTGATATCATGTGCTAAACAACTACTGTTCTCTGACCAGACTTAAAAAGTGTTATAGAAAACATGAAAAATTTCAAGGACTCTCTGAATGGTGAGAAAAACATAACTTTTAGATGAGGTGAGGAATCGGTTCTTAGGGAGAAATTGACCAGAGGTGTATTCTAAGGGGCTGAATCTTAATCCTAAAGTAATTTAAATTTTAAAAAATTTATATGTATATATATATATGTGTGTATGTGTTCTTTTTCATATTCTTTTCTGTATGGTTTATTACAGGTTATTGAATATAGTTCCTTGTGCTATACAGTAGGTCTTTGTTGTTTATCTATTTTATACATAGTAGTTTGTTTCTCTTTGGAGAAGGCAATGGCACCCCACTCCAGTACTCTTGCCTGGAAAATCCCACGGACGGAGGAGCCTGGTAGCCTGCAGTCCACGGGGTCGCAAAGAGTCGGACACGACTGAGCAACTTCACTTTCAGTTTTCACTTTCATGCATTGGAGAAGGAAATGGCAACCCACTGCAGTGTTCTTGCCTGGAGAATCCCAGGGACGGGGGAGCCTGGTGGGCTGCGTTCTATGGGGTCGCACAGTTGGACACGACTGAAGCGACTTAGCAGCAGCAGCAGCAGTTTGTTTCTGTTAATCCCAAACTCCTAATTTATCCCTCCCCAACTCCCTTTCCCCTTTGGTTAGTTTGTTTTCTAGTCTATGAGTCTGTTTCTGTTTTGTAAAGAAGTTAATTTGAATCATATTTTAGATTTCACCTATAAATGGTATCATGTGTTTGTCTTTCTCTTTCTGACTTAGTTCACTTAGTATGATAATCTCTAGTTCCATCCATGTTGCTGCATATAGCATTATTTCATTCTTTTTATGGCTGAGTAGTATTCTATTGTGCATGCCTGTGTGTATGTATATCACATCTTCTTTATCCATTTATCTGTCAATGGACAATCAGTTTACTTCCATGTTTTGTCTATTGTATTAAATAATGCTGCGATGAACACTGTACTGCCTTTATCTTTTCAAATTAGAGTTTTCTCCAGATATATGCCCAGAAGTGGGATTGCTGGATCATATAGCAACTCTATTCTTAGTTTTTTAAGGAAACTCCATAGTGTTTTCCTAAGAAATTTTAATCAAACGTGCCTTAGAATAGCAGCAATATAGCAATTTCTTGTAAACTGAGGATATTACCCCCTCAGAATAAAGATTAACTTGGGGAATTTGTATATGGAGCTTGTTACAGAAGCTGAGGCTGTGGAAATAAACAAAATAGGGGGACTTCCCTGGTGGTACAATGTATAGGCATGTGAGTGCCAGTGCAGGGGGGATCCAGGAAGATTCCACATGTCTCGGAGCAACTAAGCCCATGAGCCACAATTATTGAGCTCACTTGCTGCAACTACTCTGGAACCTAAAGGCTTAGAGCCCATGGTCTGCAACAAGAGAAGCCACTACGATGAGAAGCCCCTGCTCACCAGAACTAGAGAAAGCCTGCATGAAGCAACAAAGTCCCGGCCCAACCAAAAATAAAAATAAATAAATAAATAATTTTTAAAAATACAGGAAAACTTTTGTCCCTCCATTCTTTTTCCCTTCAATATATCCTAGCCCACATCATGGAAAATTGATTTTACTTTGTTATAATGGACTGGCTGAATTTACGTTAACTAGGGATTCACTTTGGTTAATGCTGTCATAGGGAATCATTTCTAAGGTACACAGGGTTCTGAAGTCTACTTGTTTACCAGTCATTCATAGATTAGCATGTTGTTTAATTGACTTGTTTTCCTAACTTTCATGTTTATTTACTTGCCGCTGTGCTGCTTCTTTGTAGCTTCGCCTGGGCTTCCTTTAGTTGCAGTGAGCAGGGCTACTTTGTAACTGCAGTATGCTGGCTTCTTACTGTTGCAGAGCACGGGCTCTGAGGTTCATGGGCTTCAGGAGTTGTGGTGCACAGGCTTAGCTGCCTCTTGGCATGTGGAATCCTCCCAGACTGGGGATCAAACCTGCATCCCCTGCATTGGCAAGTGGATTCTTCACCACCAGACCACCAGGGAAGTCCTTCCGATCTTTTAAATGACACTGAAGAAAACAGAAGAATTTTAGCAAGGAGGGGAGGCAGGCAATTTGAGGACAGAGAGTAATTTGAAGAATATGTAATATTGGGATCAATCAACAAGTGGGTGCCCAAGTTATCTGAGAACAGAGGACTCTCAGGGCAGAGAGTTGCAGAGAAGGAAATGATATAGTCCCAAACTTATTGTATGGCAAAATAATTCTCCAGAGTTATGCTTATATCCAGGGAAAGTATAAAAGTATTTTTCTTCCTCACATTCCTCTTGCATAAGTGGGCCCTGATGCATCTTGTAATTTTAACTTAAGATACCACTCACTGTTACTTGACTTGTTCTTCAGTCCCTAAATCGTGTCTGACTCTCCCACGATCCCATGGACTGTATAGCATGCCAGTCTCCTCTGTCCTCCACTGTCTCCTCTGTCCTCCACAGAGTTTGTTCAAATTAGTGTCTGTTGAGTTGGTAACGCTATCTAATTTTCTCATCATCTGCCACCCTCTTCTCCTTTTGCCTTCAATCTTTCCCAGCATCAGGGTCTTTTCCAGTGACTCAGTTGTTCATATCAGGTGGCCAAAGTATTGGAGGTTCAGCTTCAGCATCAGTCCTTCCAGTGAATATTCAGGATTGATTTCCTCTAGGATTGACTAGTTTGATCTCCTTGCAGTCCAGGGGAGTCTCAAGAGTCTTCACCAGCACCTCAATTCTAAAGCATCAGTTCTTGCGTGCTCAACCTTCTTTATGGTCCAACTCTCACATCCATATAGGACTACTGGAAAAGCCAAAGGTTTGACTATATGGACGTTTATCAGCAAAGTGATGTCACTGCTTTTTAATAGGCTGTCTAGTTTTATTTGGGAGAAGGCAATGGCAACCCACTCCAGTACTCTTACCTGGAGAATCCCATGGACGGAGGAGCCTGGTAGGCTATAGTCCATGGGGTCACTAAAAGTTGGACACGACTGAGTGACTTCACTTTCACTTTTCACTTTTATGCATTGGAGAAGGAAATGGCAACCTTCTCCAGTGTTCTTGCCTGGAGAATCCCAGGGACAGAGGAGCCTGTTGGGTTGCCGTCTATGGGGTTGCACAGAGTCGGACACGACTGACGCAACTTAGTAGCAGCAGCAGCAGTTTTATTTGACAGCATAATGGCTAAACAGATATTTGAGGGCTGGCCTGGGAGGTTATAGTGTTTCTATAGGAAAATGATCCCTTAGTTTTAACCAAGCAGACTAAAAAATGACATTTTAACTTAGGAAATGCCCATGTTTATATTATACATATAGATAATAGCATGTTGATGACTTTAAACAAGAAACAGGCAGCTATAACAGCCTTTATTCCTTAGCTGTCTCAAAATATACTACATAACTTCTACCATTATAGGCCAGTATATTTTTCTATATTACTTTTTTAAGATGTAATGAAAAAGCAGTGGAAACTGATACATTTTGAGTTTTTCAAGGATAGTTTTGGTTGTTTAATTGCAGCAAATTGGTTTAGAGGAATTGTTCAAAATAAGGAGACTGCCCTCTGAAAATATCTAATGCTTCACAAAACAGAATGCTGAATAAATTTATGTATTTTTTAAAAGAATTGGACAGCAATATCTACTGGAACTCTTTGCTAGTCATCAAGCTGCCCTAAAGATACTTGATTTCTTTTCCTAAATAAACCATTTCTCCCTAACTTCTTTGTAACCCTAACTGCAAATTCCCAAATATGCATGGCACCATATTCAGTACAAAACATTTCAAAGCAAATGACATTTATTTGGCATTACCCTTATCCTCGTTGATCTCCTTCATTTTTCATTGAATTGAAAACAACTTTACCAAACTGTGAGTTAATCTGAGTCAAATTCTAAAGTATCACATTAACATTGAAGACATTTGAATGCAAAGATTTAGGCCAGTGCATCACCAATCACCTGGTTCAGACCTCTTCCTCTGCATCTTAGTCCAAGTTACCATTATCCCTTAACTGGTATTTTACAACAATCTGTGAAACTGGTTTCTTTGCCTTTACTCCGCCATCTGCAATCAAGTCTCAATACAGTGGCCAATGATACTTTTTAAAAATTAGATCACATCACTTTTCAGCTTGAATCCTTTCAAGTGCTGTCTATTGCACTTCAAATAAGATCCAAGTTTCTTACCATGACCTGTGAGGGTCCACATGCCCCAGTTTTCCCCTTTCCTTGTCCTTCTTCCATTCATTTATAAACTCTGACCCCACTGCTTTCTCCATGTTTTCCAAAGGTTTAGCCTGCGCTTACCCAGGGCTTTGCATTATAACTTCCATCAGATGCCTGACTTCCTGGATTTCACAAAAATGGATTCCTCTGTTTCTTCCGATCTCATTTATTCCCTGCTCACCTCTGTAATATGGCCCTCAGACCACCTAATTCCCTTTAAAATATGATGCTGTTTTATTTCCTTCATAGGCCTTGCTGCTCAGTACAATTATTTTATTTATGAGTATCTCTCTGTCTTTCCTTCCCACTAGAATTTATCTCTATGGGAGCAGGGATCTTGCCTTGTTCTTAAACATTGTCTCTGAGAAGTCTTCTGGTGCATATGGCGGGTAAACTGATGATATTTTGAACTCTTATCACCTATATTTCAGAAGAGAAGGAGACTTTAAAGTGTAACCTTTTCATGGTAATATAATAAAAATTAAAGCATAGAGAGATTAAAAAGCATATTTGGTAAGTTATGAAACCAGTACTAGAATCCAGTTTTCCCAGCTCCACAGCTTCATGCGGCTTCTCCATTCTAGTTAGTTGCCCTGAATTCTCCTTAATTCTTGAGCTAGCTTGATCACATTTCTCCTCTTCCTTCTTTGTACACTTTTTTCTAAGCTATTGTTTTCTCCATTAGTCGCTGCTAACACAATTCATTTATTTCTGAGGTTTGCTAGCTTTAGTATTAAGTCTATGAAGTACTTTGTGATGCTAGTTATGAAGAATATCTTATGAAAATAAACCATAACATGTGAAAAAAGCCACAGTCTACAGCAGTACCGCACACAGTGCGTATAACAAAGGCTCAGTTGTGCTGTTGCAGGGAAGAGTCAATAATTAGTAACACATTTCTAAAGGTCTCTCTTGCATAATTTTTGTGTCCAGATGTCTATGACATTTGGGTTCTAAAATAGAGTTCCAAATACCACACATTCATGCACATTTTCCAAGAATAATTGGATGATTTTTGAATCTTTCTATTTAATAAACATCAGGACTAAAGATGGACTACTTCACAATATCAAATTTATTCATTTTAAACATCCATTTCGATGTGGAAAGTGTTTGGAATAAACACAATTAAAAGAGTGCCAGATTGTAAATCCTTTGAAGTTTTTGTTTATTATATGTCTCATCCAACTGCTAGTAGTGTAAAAATGGAAAGTAATTTACATAAAATTTTTCAATTCACATTTTCTTGGAGATGAACATTTTCTTTTTCTTTCTTTCTTTCTTTTTTTTTTTTTTTTTGAGTTTAACTATTAACAGTTCCCTCAGAACTCTTTAGTGGATCCCCACAACCTGGTATATAAAGTCCAAGAGCCTAATAAGGTATAAATTCCTTTTCCTGCATCTGGCCCTAACTCCCTCTCCAGCTTCAATAATCTCCCCCACCAAACACACCCACACACTCCTCAAAGTTTATGCTCCAGGGACACTGAACAGCTTGTAATTCCTGGAACACAGCGGGAACCTACTCATTTCAATGTCTTTGTCCATCCTGTGCCCTTTCTCTCCACGTCTCCCAGCTCAGTTCTATGTATCTTTAAGTTCTGGTTCATGTGCCACTTCCTGTAGGAAACCATCTCTGATGCCTTCAGTTTGGGTGAGGGAGTTCTTGGGAGCACAATTCCCCCATTGGATGACACTGAATTGTAACTAACTTTATGAACGTTTCCCGTTGGGCCTTGGGCTACTAAAGGGGGCTCATCTTTGTCTCCACGCCATCTAGTAGGAGTTAAATAAAAGATAAATGAATAAATAAGGCATTTGTATAGAAAAATTAAATTACAGAAAAGCAAAGATTAGAAGTCAGTGATTGCTGCTGCTAAGTCATTTCAGTTGTGCCCGACTCTGTGCGACCCCATAGACGGCAGCCCACCAGGCTCCCCCGTCCCTGGGATTCTCCAGGCAAGAACACTGCAGTGGGTTGCCATTTCCTTCTCCAATGCATGAAAGTGAAAAGTGAAAGCAGCCTACCAGGCTCCTCTGCCCATGGGATTTTCCAGGCAAGAGTATTAGAGTGGGGTGCCATTGCCTTCTTCATCAGTGATTGCTAGGTGCCAGCAAACCTCAGTTAATTAGAACCAACTAACTGCCTGGATTTCCTGGCATTTTTAAAGAGAGAAGATTTACACTACTGATGCTTAAAAGAATCTTAGGAAAAAAGTGTTGTTTTACAAAGTATCTCTTAAAAATGAACGAAAGATTATGCTGTAAAGCAACTGTACTCCAATAAAAATTAATTTAAAAATGAATAAGAAAATGAAAAGACAATTTATAGGGTACTCATAGCATAAACAAGATTTAGCACAAACTTCTCAACCTTCTATGTCTATTTCAGCGGCCACAAATCCTTGGAGAACTGGGGTTCCTCAAAATAATTTAAAATGATCTTTAATCTACTACTATAGTCTGAGTGAAAGTGAAAGTGAAAGTGAAGTCATGTCCGACTCTTTGCGACCCCATGGACTGTATCCTACCAGGCTCCTCCGTCCATTGAATTTTCCAGGCAAGAGTACTGGAGTGGGTTGCCAGTTCCTTCTCCAGGGGATCTTCCCGACCCAGGGATTGAACCCAGGTCTCCTGCACTGCAGGCAGATGCTTTACCCTCTGAGCCACCTATAATAATGATGCTAAGCTGTTGTTTGTTGTTTAGTTGCTAAGTTGTGTCCACCTCTTTGCGACCCCATGGACTGTAACCTGCAAGGCTCCTCTGTCCATGGGATTTCCCAGGCAAGAATATTAGAGTGGGTTGCATTTCCTTCTCTAGGGAATGACGCTATATGAATATTTTAAATGTATATTGATATTTGAGATTAATAAGATATAAATCATTTAAAGCAATACTTAATTCACAAAACCAATGTCATTATATATTTTCTCAATCCTTGTATTCAGACATTCATTTCATAGATATATACTGAGAGCCTTGTGTGTGCCAGGCTCCATACAGGTCCTGGGAATTCAACAGGGAACAAGTCAGAAGTGGCTCTTGCCCTCAGGTGTTTACAGTCTAATCAGAAAGAAACAATAAATAAACAAGTGATAACACATTGAATGAACCCTATGAGAGGAAACACTGGCAGCTATGTTAGAAAATTAGAGAAGAAAACAGATATTCAAAGAAGGCTTTTCTAGAAAAGTGGCTTTTATTTTTTTATTAAAAAAAAGTATTTATTTCTGTTTGCACTGGGTGTTCATTGCTGTGCTAGGACTTCTCATCTTGGTGGCTTCTCCTGTGGCAGAACACGGGTTCTAGGGTGCAGGCTTCAGGAGTTGTGGGCCTGCGCTTCGTTGCCTCTTGGCATGTGGGAATCTTCCCAGACCAGGGATTACAACTTTGTCGCCTGCATTGATAGGTGGATTCTTAACCACAAGGAAAATCTAGGAAAGTGACTTTTAGATTGAAATCTAAAGACTAAGAAGCAGCCAGCAAGGAAAGAAGTGAGGGAACAGCATTTTGGGTGGAGGGATCAGCATGTGCAAAGGCCCAGTCAAGAAAGAACTTCAGAGGTTTTGAGGAACTGAAATCAGGCCAATGTATATAGCATAGTGGGCAAAGAGCAAGGTGGAGTTGGAGAAGTAAGTAGGCGAGACCAGCTCGTTTGGTATAGGGCATCATAAGTTTTGGATATCCTTCTAAATCACAGTAGGAAAAAAGCAAAGTCATAGGCGACCCACTGTCTATCTAAATTCCTTGTGTATGTGTGTATGTGGTCAGTAGCTGTCGTGTCTGACTCTTTGTGACCCCATGGACTGTAACCTTCTAGGTTCCTCTGTCCATAGTATTCTCCAGGAAAGGATACTGGAGTGGATAGCCATTCCCTTCTCCAGGGGATCTTCCCAACCCAGGGATCAAACCAAGGTCTCCTACACTGCAGGCAGATTCTTTACCATTAGAGCCACCAGGGAAGGGTTAACTTGTGCTGAGTATAAATAAGCACTTAATTGTGTTTCCCAGATATCCAAGTATTATTTGTGAAAATATTTATCTTTCAGAATACAGAAAGAACACTGGAATGTCAAACATTTTCCCAAAATGTGAATAATTTATTCTAACAGATCTAATCAAGTGTGCATTGATGGAAGCTTGGACTGGCACAATACCCTTCTCAAACAACCTTAAACAGATATCCACAGAGAAAAAAAGAGCTATTGAGCTTAGAATCCAAAGGACAATTTTTTTTTTCTTCTTCAACTCTGGGCACACTGATTCCAAAAGGCAACATTTTGTCCAATTGCTTCTTGTCTTGGCCATGAAATTTCTAAAGGAGTGTGACTTGAGATAGAGCTCACGGCGGAAGCGGATGTGTTTAGCCAGGATGGATACTGTCTTTATACTTGAATTTCAGAGGCTTACTATACCGCTTGTTCTAAATTCATTCTCATGTTTATTCTCACATAAGCTGAATTTTTGTGCCCCTAAATTATTTTTCCAAATGAGGAGGAGGATATGTTTCTACATCCTTTTGTGCTTGAAGCACAGTCTCAAAATAAGTATATCATAAACATACCTTAATGGACACCTACATATTATTTTATGATTTTTAAACAGTTGCACCCATTTGTGACTGCCTGGATTCCATAACTGGAGGTGTTTGCTCTCTGTAGTACTCTTAGGAGATTGAGAAATCAGCTGTCAGTGACTTCCCTGGGGTCTCTGGAGCTTTGGTGATGTAAGCACTTTTCTCCATCGTGTTAAATTTAGGAGGAAAGAAAAATCTGCTGAGTCTGGTTTTTTATGGCAATAAGCCAATTTTCCTTTCCATATGTTGCTTGCCCTCGGGCACTCAGAAGTTACATGGGATTCATTTCCACTGAAGGAGAAGACTTAGAGCATGGGGGTGGGGGCAGTGAATGAGACAGGACGGTATGATTAGCTACTTGCTATGATCTGCAAAAAGATATAAAAATTAGGACAAAAGGCTGGGGATTAGGAAAGGGCACAGTCAGGCTGGCATTCATGAGAGCATGTAGATTTTCTTGATTTGTTGTGCAAAACAGGAAAGTTTGAAGTGCAGGTCCTTTCTGAGATCATACTCCAGTAGATTTCAAAGAAGTGACCCATAGTTGGGTTAAGTACTCCAATGAGGGAAGAAGAGATTACTGGGAACATGTAAAAGATGTTTGCCTGATGGGAGGTAGACTTCCTGGAGGAAGTCCTTTCTAAACTGAGATCTAAATAATAAGAAGGGAATTTCAGGCCCAGAAATGGGATGGGGTAGACTAGAATATGGAGCACAGAGGAGAAAGCCCTTTTTTCCCGCCCCCCCCAAAATATAGTTAAATGGGAGGTGCATTCCAAGAACTGAACTTAATTCAATGTGCTGAAGCATAGTGTGCAAAGAAGGAGGGGGCAGGGGGTAATTAAAGAGAGGCTGGAGCTATGTATACAATTATGAAGCACGTTACAGGACAAGCTAAGGACTGATCTGAGGACAACAGGGACTCAATACAGATTTTAAGGAGGAGAATGAGTAATTGAGAAAGAGCAGTTGGGCACCCTTGTGCATTGGAGGGGTCAGAAGGTAAATCTGGAAACCAATAGAAAGCTGTTGCTATGATGCAGATGATGATGGTGACCTGAACTAAAGTAGTGATAGTGAACTGGGTAGACATGGATGGATTAGGAAGCGAAAACCATGAGACTTGATAATTGGTTGGAAGAAAGAGATAGAGGGGGAGAAAAGGAAGCCTTTGTTTCCCTAGTTTTATGGTTTAAAGAGCTAGTGGATGATGTGTCTTTTCTATAGGAGGAAACCCAAGTCATTCAGGTCAGTGTTGTTTGAAGGAAGCCATACTATCTGTCAAAGATCACACTGAGTTGGGAGAGAAATTTGGGCAACCAAAATGCAGCTATGGATTAGGTACTATAGTTTTGATTCCCAAGATAGTCCTGTTTTATACCTATTTTCCTGATGTCTCATTTGATTCAGCATTTTATTTTTTCTAAAGAAGAGAATCCTGGTTTGGACCATAAATTACAGTCACCCTACTTATGGGTGACTTCCTTCCTTAGAAGGAAAAATAAGTGAGTTCTTTCCTTGAACACACATTTTACTGGGGTTGCAGTCATAAACTAAGTGGGCACAAGGGATGAGTTGACTGGAATAACTTCATAAAGAATCATTTTCATTGTTCATATCATTTATCTGAATAAAATTACTGTAGGAGAAATTCTAAGTTGTATCTATCCTGATTGAAAAATTTCAAGCACTTGATGAACTTGGTCATTTCACCTCAACTTGCCATTTTATTTTAAAAATTGTGAGTATAAAGGAATTCCCTGGTGGTCCAGTGGTTAGGACTGCACGCTTCCACTGCAGGGAGTGAGGGTTCCATCAGTAGTCCAGGAACTGAGATCCCATATGCCACACAGCCAAAATCAATCAATAAATAGTGTGAATACAAGTGAGTCTAAATTTTCCAAAGGGCTTTAATAAACCAGGGATATGGCTACTGCGTTATAAATGTTTTGCACAGTCTTTTGTTCACATAGATGTGATTTATGGTAGATGAAATTATTTTTAGGCTAGGATGCCCCATTATAGCCCAAGTGAACAGTTGATTTCAGGGCTATGATAAAAGAAGATATTTGGGATGCCTGAATATGGTGAAACTATTCTAGAGCTCTGACTTTAAAAATTTCAATATCTACCTAAATATTTTAATATATATATCTCACTTATATTTATAGCCCATCTCCTTCCAAAAAGTATGTAAGATAGCTCCAAAAGATTCAGCCCCCATCAAAAACCAGTTTTTCAAGGAAGTTGATATGTTTCTAACTGCAACTGTTTTTTGAACGATAACTTTATACAGGCCACCCGGCTATTTCACTTTCAAACAGATTGCATTCCAAAAATGCGTTTGAGGGTTGGCTCTTTGAGAGTTGGAATACATTTTTCTTTCAGAAACACTGTGATGGTTGAGTTCCCAGGCAAGTGCACAAAAACCTGGTCAACCTTGGCTGTATATCCCTTGCTTGAATTCTGGGTCCCAGAAGTATTACTGAGGAGACTGGAATGAAGAGAGCTTCCTCCCCCTCCACCTCCATTTTCTCCATAAAGAAGAAAATTCTAGAAAATGTGAAGTCTGTCTTGTTATCTCCGTTTTTCTTCTCTCTGCTCTCTCCTTCTGGTGTTCCTCCAGTTCCCAAACTTCCCAGTATGTCCACGCCTGTCCCAGTCTTCACTGCTTCTCTCTATTTGGGCCTGTTTCAACTCTTAAAAATGCCTTTTTTCCTAATGACTGCTTCTTTTTTTCCCAAATCAAACTCGCAGGCCCTCAGTGGAGTTATCTTAACTTTCTATTAAAACATTCTAATGGAACACCATATGTGAATGACTAATGGATTCTGAATATTTGCGGAGCTCTTTTTTAAAAAGAGACATGGAATACATATTACTTCAAATATGTATATTTTGGAGAGGAAGAATGTAATGCAGTTTAATAGGGAAAATTCGTGTTAATACAAGGTTTATTTTTAATGCACGAAGATTTTATTTATGTAGATGTGCTTAGCGGAAGCAAAACTCCACAGTGAAATCAAAATAACATACGTATTCATTCCTAGTAGAGTGATGGTCTTCCTTGGTGGCTCAGCTGGTAAAGAATCTACCTGCAATGCAGGAGACCCGGATTTGATCCCTGGGTCAGGAAGATCCCTTGGAGAAGGAATTGGCAACCCACTCCAGTATATTATTGCCTGGGAAATTCCATGGACAGAGGAGCCTGGTAGGCTACAGTCCTTGAGGTCGCGGAGTCAGACGCTACTGAGCAACTAACACGCACAGTATGGTGATAGAGATGTGGAGCGGGGGGATCTTCTCCGGCTTTTGTCCCTTAGAATCACTTGATTGCTGAAAATTAAAAGTGCCTCTCTCTATTTATAGGCTGTCCAAAACCAATCAGCTGAGGTCAATTTTCCATATACATTCTCTATGCATTACCATAGTAATAGATATCTTTTAGGTATTAACATGTGCTCACTGATTTTCCAAACACAACAAATCAGTGTCTAAGAGAACCTGGCTGTAAATGTAAAGACTACAATAAACTCAGAAACCAAGAAGGTCATTACCGAGTATTAAATGCTTAAAATTAAGACAAGGTATTTTTGGACCAAGTTTTCCAAAATTTGATGCTTTAAGTTCTCACTTTTCTTTATTTACCTTGTTCTTATATATATATATTTGGCTATACCATGCAGCTTACCATATCTTAATTGGCCTGACCAGGGATTGAACTGGGCCCTCAGCAGTGAAAGTGTAGAGTCCTACCCACTGGACCGCCAAAGAATTCCCATCAATTCCTACTTTTATTTATTTACAAGTTTCTGCCTTTACTTTTAAATGTAGCAACAATTAGCACTTATATATCACCTTATCATAAACTTTGACATACACTTGAACTTGTAAGGTATTATTCCTATTTAACAGAAAGAGAAGCTGAGGCTCAGAAAAGCTAAATCTTGCTCAGGATTTCCAGCTCGGATTGGAAAGAATCCAGCTCCTGAGATTCAGCTTCCAGGTGAGTTCTGCTATATTTGGCTGCCTGTCTAGTTCCCAAACTGCCCAATATCTCCACACTGACAGTGAAGACCCTGGCACCATGGGAGAGGAGAAGGGCATGGAAAAGCAGGAATTTAGTTCAGGACTGCCATTTCTAGAAACCCATTTAGATGTGTATTCTCTTATAAGGAATGGTTACATTTACATCTGCCAATAGCTAATGTAAACTTGAGATCTGGTAAGAAGAGATGGAGGAAGGGAGTCAGGAATAAATGGAAACTTTGCATACTCGGGGGACATATTTATACACTATATAGATATATGTATGTATATATGTGTATGTATAATAATGACTTTACATGCGTATCAGAGGACACAGATCAATATCCACCATTATTCAGTTGTGAAGTTGCTTCCAACTCTTTGCAACCCCATGAATTGCAGCATGCCAGGCTTCCCTGTCCTTCACCTAAGTTGTCTTTCCCTGTCCATCTCCCTGAGTTTGCTCAAACTCATGTCCATTGGTTGGTTGGTGTGAGTTGGTGTGAAACCATTTACCACAGATTGGGACTTGAACCCATGTGCTGGGACTTGAACCAAGCCAAAACCCAGTTTGGGACTCTAACCCACATGGCTGGGACTCAAACCCACATAGCTGGGACTCAAACTCAGCCAAAACCCTGTTTGGGATTTAAACCCACGTGGCTGGGACTCGAACCCAGCCAAAACCTGCAGTACCTGGTTTCAGGACCAAAAGAAACTCAGGTTATTGATGCCTCATCGCAAAAAGAATTCAGTGAGAGACAAAGTGATAGGTAAGAAGTGGATTTATTCAGATTCAGAGAGAAGCAGCCTCCATAGAGTGGGCCATCGCACAGCGTGAGTGCATCTATGAAATGCGGTGTGGTTAGTTTTTATAGGCTGGGTAATTTCATACGGTAATGAGTGGGAGGATTATTCCAACTATTTTTTTGAAAAAGAAAAGAAAGTTAGTCATGTCTGATTCTTTGTGACCCCATGGACTGTTGCCCACCAGGCTTGTCCATGGGATTCTTCAGGCAATACTGGAGAGGGTTGCCATTCCTTCTCCAGGGAATCTTCCCAACCCAGGGATCAAACCCAGGTCTCCCGCGTTGCAGGCAGATTCTTTACTGACTGAGCCACCAGGGAAGTCATTTTTCAGAAGGGGCGGAGATTTCCAGGATTGGGCCACCACCCACTCCTCCATCTTTTGACAGCACCTCAGAAGTGTCATGGCCCCTCTGGGTATGTCATTTCACTTGCTGATTGAGGATCAAGGTCTAGTCTTGTCTACCATCTTGGTCCCATTTGATTCTAATTGGTTTATGTTGTGTCCTTCAGTTCATTTCAGTTCAGTCCCTCAGTTGTGTCCGACTCTTTGCAACCTCATGGACTGCAGCACGCCAGGCCTCCCTGTCCATCACCAACTCCCGGACTTTACTCAAACTCATAGCCACTGAGTCAGTGATGCCATCCAACTATCTCATCCTCTGTCGTCCCCTTCTCCTCCCACCTTCAATCTTTCCCAGCATCAGGTCTTTTCAAATGAGTCAGTTCTTCATTTGAACTTCATTTGGCCAAAGCATTGGACTTTCAGCTTCAGCATCAGTCCTTCCAATGAATATTCAGGACTGATTTCATTTAGGATGGACTGGTTGGATCTCTTTGCTATCCAAGGGACTCTCAAGAGTCTTCTCCAACACCACAGTTCAAAAGCACCAATTCTTCAGCACTCAGCTTTCTTTATAGTCCAACTCTCAGATCCATACATGACTACTGGAAAAACCATAGCTGTGACTACATGGGCCTGTGTCAGCAAAGTAACATCTCTGCTTTTTAATATGTTGTCTAGGTTGGTCTAGGTTTTCTGAATGTTGTGTTTAAGTCAGCTTTTTCACTCTCCTCTTTCACTTTCATCAAGAGGCTCTTGAGTTCTTCTTCACTTTCTGCCACAAGGGTGGTGTCATCTGCATATCTGAGGTTATTGATATTTCTCCCGGAAATCTTGATTCCAGCTTGTGCTTGATCCAGCCCAGCGTTTCTTGTGATGTATTCTGCATATAAGCTAAATAAGCAGGGTGACAATATACAGCCTTGATGTACTCCTTTCCCTATTTGGAACCAGTCTGTTGTTCCATGTCCAGTTCTAACTGTTGCTTCCTGACCTGCATACAGATTTCTCAAGAGGCAGGTAAGGTATTCTGGTATTCCCATCTCTTTCAGAATTTTCCACAGTTTATTGTGATCCACACAGTCAAAGGATTTTGCATAGTTAATAAAGCAGAAGTAGATGTTTTTCTGGAACTCTCTCACTTTTTTGGTGATTCAACGAATGTTGGCAATTTGATCTCTGGTTCCACTGCCTTTTCTAAAACCAGCTTGAACATCTGGGTATTCTCAGTTCACATACTATTGAAGCCTCGCTTGGAGAATTTTGAGCATTACTTTACTAGTGTGTGAGATGAGTGCAATTGTGTGGTAGTTTGAGCATTCTTTGGCATTGCCTTTCTTTGGGATTGGAATGAAAACTGACCTTTTCCAGTCCTGTGGCCACTGCTGAGTTTTCCAAATTTACTGACATGTTGAGTGCAGCACTTTCACAGCATCATCGTTTAGGATTTGAAATAACTCAACTATAACTCCATCACCTTCACTAGCTTTGTTCATAGTGATGCTTCCTAAGGCCCACTTGACTTCACATTCCAGGATGTCTGGCTCTAGGTGAGTGATCACACCATCATGATTATCTGGGTCATGAAGATCTTTTTTGTACAGTTCTTCTGTATATTCTTGCCATCTTTTCTTAATATCTTCTGCTTCTGTTAGGTCCATACCATTTGTGTCCTTTATTGTGCCCATTTTTGCATGAAATGTTCCCTTGGTATCTTGAATTTTCTTGAAGAGATCTCTAGTCTTTCCCATTCTATTGTTTTCCTCTATTTCTTTGCACTGATTACTGAGGAAGGCTTTCTTATCTCTCCTTGGCTATTCTTTGGAACTCTGTATTCAAAGCGGTATCTCTTTCCTTTCCTCCTTTGCCTTTAGCTTCTCTTCTTTTCACAACTATTTGTAAGGCCTCCTCAGATAACCATTTTTCTTTTTTGCATTTCTTTTTCTTGGGGATGATCTTGATCTCTGTCTCCTGTACAATGTCATGAACCTCTGTCCATAGTTCTTCAGGCACTCTATCAGTTCTAATCCCTTGAATCTATTTCTCACTTCCATTGTATAATCGCAAGGGATTTGATTTAGGTCATACCTGAATGGTTTAGTGGTTTTCCCTACTTTCTTCAATTTAAGTCTGAATTTTGCAATAGGGAGTTCATGGTCTGAGCCACAGTCGGCTTCCAGTCTTGTTTTGGCTGACTGTATAGAGCTTCTCCATCTTTGGTTGTGTCCTTGGGCTATGCCATTCTTTCAAAAGTTGTGCCCTGCCCCTTTCCCTCCTGTTACAAGTGATGGCATCCTACCATCTCATCCTCTGTTGCCCCCTTCTCCTCCTGCTCTTTATCTTTCCCAGAATCAGGTACTTTTCTAATGAGTTGGCTCTTCACATCAGGTGTTCAAAATATGGGAGCCTAAGCTTCAGCACCAGTCCTTCCAATGAATGTGCTTAGTCCCTCAGTTGTGCCTGACTCTTTTTGACTCCGTGGACTATAGGCTGCCAGGCTCCTCTGTCTATGGGGTTTCTCTAGGCAAGAATACTGGAATAGGTTGCCATGACCTCCTCCAGGGGATCTTCCCAACCCAGGGATCGAACCTAGGTCTCCCACATTGCAGGCAGATTCTTTACCATCTGAGCCACCAGGGAAGCCCTGCTAAGCCCGGGGTTTATTTTCTTAAGGATTGACTGGTTTGATCTCCTTGCAGTCCAAGGGACTCTCAAGACTCTTCTCCAGCACCACAGTTTGAAAGCAATTATCTACCATATTGTTTTTCAATTTTCCATTATCAATGAGACAAATTATGTAGCCTATAAATGTCACTGTTTAGGAAACATTCAGAGATAGAGTACATATAGTTGACCAAACAGTAAAAGAAATAAAAAGGAAAAAGGAGGTACAACTCAAGAGGTCATAATATTTATAATTATAATCAGAATTAAAATGACACCTGTTCAAATAAAAAAAAGAAGAGTCTGCATATTTGGAAGAAGCAAAGTGCCTTGATGGCAAGCTCTGATCCTGACAGAGAAGCTCTCTTCTTGTTCCTAAATGTCATGCATGCATCTGTTAAGAACTTTCTCTTTTGGGGCCAATCCACCTAACCAGCAGTGACAAAGATTACACAGGAAAACAGATACTCAGAACTCTTGGTAGGAGCTTTGGGAATAAAGCACCAAGGGGACCAATGAGGCATTTATCCCTTGGGGTGCTTAGTACTGCCGATACTTGAAAATCTTGCTTGGTCTGCCTAGTACTAGGAGTGCCCTGAAAATGCAATAGGGAAAGAGAAGAATCAAATAATTTATTCTTTTCATATGAAAACATTTAAAGAGATCCCTGTACTTAAAAATAATATTAAACAAACATTAATCAAAAGTTACTCAAGGAAGTACACATTGCTATATTTAAAATGCATAACCAGCAGGCTCCTACTGTATAGCACAGGGAACTCTTCTCAATGTTATGTGGCAGCCTGGATGGGAGGGGAGTTTGAGGGAGAATGGATACATGTATGTGTATGGCTGAGTCCCTTTGCTGTCCGCCTGAAACTATCAAAACATTATTAATTGTCTGTACTCCAGTATAAAATAAAAAATTTAAAAAAGCAAGTTTCTCAAGGAAAACCTTTGCAACTGTGTGATAAAAAGAATGTACTATCTATTTAAAAAAATAATAAAGTACTATATTATTGCCTGCATTTGAAGAAAAATGAGTGATATGAATTTTTGTAGGAAAGGGATTTTTGGCGTATGGGGAGGAGTGAGAACAAAATACCGAAGAGGGCTGGTTTGGTGTGTGTGTGTGTGTGTGTGTTTAATTGCTGATAACCTATCAAACCTAGATGGGAGAAAATCCCAACAATGAAAATGTTAATCCATTTACTTTAAACAAAGGCCAGGACTTGAAGTAGACAGATAGGCTAGAGTTTGTCATTATTCGGGAGTGATTGGATTTGTTTGAAATTCAGAAACTCCTCAAAGAATGTTAAGGTTAAATTGAAGCAAAAGAAGCATTTTTTCATTTTGTTTTGGCTGATGTGGGGACTTCCTGTTTGTGTTTATTAAAGTATAGGAAAATTCACTAAGATTAATTTACTGTACTATATTTTCCTAATAAAAGACAAATTCTAAAATCAAAGACATTTCTATGCAATGGTTATTCTTAATATTCTTAACTCAGCTAATTTGTCATTATTTATTGGCAGAAGGAGAAGAGGGCAACAGAGGATGAGATGGTTGGATGGCGTCACTGTCAGTGGACATGAACTTGGGCAAACTCCAGGAGGTGGTGAGAGACAGGGAGGCCTGGTGCACTGCAGTCCATGGGGTTGCAAAGAGTCGGTCAGACACAACCTTAGTGACTGAACAACAACATTTAGACATAATCTTAAATTGGGCTTCCCTGGTGGCTCAATGGTAAAGAATCTGCCTGCCAATATAGGAGACTCAGATTGGATCCCTTGGTTGGGAAGATGCCCTGGAGAAGGAAATGACAACCCACTCCAGTCTTCTTGCTTGGGAAATCCTATGGACAAAGGAGCCTTGTGGGCTACAGTCCATGGGGTCACAAAACAATCAGACAGAACTCAGCAACTAAACAAGAAACTTAAACTCCAGTGTAAATTATAATTCAGTTCTGTTATTTTCCATCAACATGCTTTGCTTATGCTAGCACATAATTCTCATGGTTTCATAAAGGAGCTTCTACTGTATTTAAAGAGTCATTTACAGAGCAAGTATATGGTCATCCTTCCATATTCTCGGGTTCTGCAGGGGTTGAAAGTATGCAGGAGAAAAATAATTCCAGAAAATTCCAAAAAGCAAAACTTGAATTTGGTCATGCACCAGCAACTTCTACTTAGCATCAATGTTGTATTAGGTATCATAGCAATCTAGAGATGATTTAAAGTATTTAGGAGGATGTAAGTGGGGTATATGATGCAAATACTATGCATTTTATGAGACTTGGATTTTGGTATAGGTGGTGGTGGAAACTGTCCTAAAGCCAATCCCGTAGATCCTGAGGAATGACTGGATCTTTGAATGAAAAGAATGTATAAACTATGCTTTGAATCAATTTATATTCAACTCAGCCACCTATATAGATTTATTTATTGAATAAATGAATTTTATTTAAGAACAGGGTAAGGGCAAGGAGATCCAACCAGTCCATTCTGAAGGAGATCAGCCCTGGGATTTCTTTGGAAGGAATGATGCTAAAGCTGAAACTCCAGTACTTTGGCCACCTCATGCGAAGAGTTGACACATTGGAAAAGACTTTGATGCTGGGAGGGTTTGGGGGCAGGAGGAGAAGGGGACAGAGGATGAGATGGCTGGATGGCATCACTGACTCGATGGACGTGAGTTTGAGTGAGCTCTGGGAGTTGGTGATGGACAGGGAGGCCTGGCGTGCTGTGATTCATGGGGTCGAAAAGAGTCGAACACAACTGAGCGACTGAACTGAACTGAAACTTTATTTAAAATTATTTATTATTTTTATTTATGGCTGCATTGGGTCTTCATTGTTGTGCTTGGGCTTTCTCTGGTTTCAGTGAGGGGGCTACTCTTCTTCGCAGTTCACAGGCTTCTCATTGTGGTGGCTTCTCTTGTTGCAGAGCACAGACTCTAGGGAGCGTGGGCTTCAGTAGTTGTGGTACACAGGCTGAGTAGTTGCAGCTCATGGGCTCTAGAGTTTGGGCTCAGAATTGTGGTGCCTGGGCTTAGCTGCTCCATGGCAGGTGGAATCTTCCCTGACCAGGGACTGAACCTGTGTTCCCTCCGTTGGCAGACAGATCCTCATCCACTGTACCACCAGGGAAGTCTGAAAGGGGTAAACTATTTAAAGGAGTAGATTTAGTTGGCCCTGATACTAGGAAATATTGAGGGCAGGAGAAGGGGGTGACAGAGGATGAGATGTTTGAATGGCATCACCGACTCAGTGGACATGAGCTTGACCAATCTTTGGGAGATAGTGAAGGACAGGGAAGCCTGGCGTGCTGCAGTCCATGAGGTTGCAAAGAGTCAGACATAACTTAGTGACTAACAACAACAACAAAGACTGGTGATGCACGTACAGATATAAAGAGCACATACGATGAAGCCCCACTGGTAGCAGAGTAATTAAACGCTACCCTTTCAACAAGGCTCAGAGGGATGATAGTAAAACTCAAAGCATACCCAATATTTTGTACTTGACTAAGTTTGTTCAATTTATTATTTTATAAGGTCTTTATAATCTCTACCTCCAAGATATGTCTTAAGTGAGAATACCCCTAACCATCTAATAGAACTCCATGCTTCCATTGCAGGGGGCATGGGTTAGACTCCTGGTCAGTGAACTAAGATTCCTGAAAGCCATACAAACAAACAAAAAAACAAAATATGTCTTAAGTATGTTTATTTCTTTCTCTGCCTACACTGCCATTCCTTAGTCCAGACCTTCACCATTGCTGTCTTGGGTTACAATTGATGACTTTTACTTTCCATTCTCCAAGCAACTGATAGAACAATAAATCAGATTATGCCACTCCCTAGTTTAAAACCTTCCTTGTTTAAAACCCTTAATCCTTAGAATAATATTATGGCCTTTAAGGTCCTCAGAGCCAGTGCTTGCCTATCTCCAACATTCTTCCCTAGTGGCTGAGATGGTAAAGAATCTGCCTGCAATACAGGAGACCAGGGTTTGATCCCTGGGTTGGGAAGATCCCCTGGAGAAGGGCATGGCAACCCACTTCAGTATTCTTGCCTGGAGAATCCCATGGACAGAGTTGCCTGGTGGGTTATAGTCCACGGGGTCACAAAGAGTTGGACAGGACTGAGCAACTTTCACTGCTACTACTACCTCCAACATAATCTCATGCCATTGTCCTCTCTCATTCACTTCACTCCTGGCAAGTCTTCTTTCAGTTCCTCCATCATGAGAAAGCCTTTCATGTCTTAAGGTCTCTGAACCTGCTGTTCTACTTTAAAAATGCTCACTCTCTACCCTTAGCTATGTTAGTTCCTTCTCATTTTTTGGCTAAACTAGACATGACTGAGCGACTTCACTTTCACTTTTCACTTTCATGCACTGGAGAAGGAAATGGCAACCCACTCCAGTGTTCTTGCCTGGAGAATCCCAGGGACGGGGGAGCCTGGTGGGCTGCCAGATGTCTATGGGGTCGCACAGAGTCGGACACGACTGAAGCGACTTAGCAGCAGCAGCAGCAGCAGTATCATACTCAACCTTCTTGAAAGTTTTTCTTTATTGTTCTTTTGTTTTCTTCATAGTTTGTTGCAATTTGTAACTGCTTTGTTCCAGTTTTACTTGATCTTTTCCCTCTTGAATCCATGAGTACAGAGACTGTGGTCATCTTGTTCTGGTGAATGCCTGGTACCTAAGCCAGAGCTTAGTGAGTGAAGTCGCTTAGTCGTGTCTGACCCTTTGTGATCCCATGGACTATAGCTTACCAGGCTCCTCCGTCCACGGGATTTTCCAGGCAAGAGTACTGGAGTGGGTGGCCATTTCCTTCTCCAGAGGATCTTCCTGACCCAGGGATCAAACCCGGGTCTCCCGCACTGTAGGTACACGCTTTACCGTCTGAGCTGCTAGGGAAGTCCCAAGGCAGAGCTTGGTGGGTAGTAAATGTGCAGTAGAAACTCTTTGAAACCAAGCTTTAAAGTTTGAAATTATTTTGATTCTCTCTGGTTGGTTCTCATTTACAATAACAATTTATACATTCCACAAGTAAATATCAAGTGTTACTTTTTACCAGGTACTGTTCGGGTGCTAGCTATATAGTAATAGTAAATACGACAGACAAGCGTCCTTATCCTTTTTGAGCTTACATTCTAGTGGAGGGAGACAATCAATAAGCAAAGAAGAAAAATGTCAGATAATAGTTAGTGCTTCATGGAGAATGAGAATAAAATGATAGGTAGAGAGTAGCTACTTCAGGTTGATTATCAGGAAAGGCCTCCCTTTAGGACCTACTGTATAGCGCATGGAAATCTGCTCAGTGTTATGTGCAGCCTGTATGGGAGGGGAGTTTGAGAAAGAAGAGATACATGTATATGTATGGTTGAGTCCCTTTGCTGTCACTGAATCTATCACAATATTGTTAACCAGCTATACTCCAATACAAAATAAAAAGCTTAGAAAAAAAAGAAAAGGCTTCCCTTTGGGATGTCTCTTTTCTGTCTCCCCTCATCTTTAGTCTTGTCTTTAGCCCTTGTGCCTGTCTTGGTCTAACAGCTTAATGGATGGGCTTCCTGACTCTAGAATCAACTGCATATCCTGCTGCTAAACTGATCTCCTATTTGATGGTTGTGGGAAAGAGAGGAGAAAACCCATGGAAAATTGTAATTTTCTCCTTTGTTAAGCACACACATTTATAGTAGCTTAAATTAACAGAACCCAGATCCAATTTTTTACTCACCAAACAGAAAACTTAGTTACTCATTAAGTGAATAAAGAATTAAAATTCGAGAGATCTCTTTGAATTTCAGCTCAGAGACCTTTCTGATTAGTGCTGAGGGAGAAGATATAATTTAGAATCACACCCTGGAGTGAGGACGGAGTCCTTTTCTTTAACCACTGAGGCCAGACAGAAAAGGACATTCATGAAGCTCCACCTAGGTGGTATGAACTATACTGAGGGCTTATTCACCTTCTTTCACTGAAACCTCATAATAGCCCTCTACAATAGAGATAATTAATTACCTTGCCTCAAATTTGCACAATTAGTAAGTGGTAGTGTAGTGACTGGCCTTCCCTGGTAGCTCAGTGGTAAAGAAGCCGCTTGCAATGCAGGAGATGCAGGAGACGTGGGTTCAATCCCTGGGTCAGAAAGTTTCCTTGAAGGAGGAAATAGAACCCATTCCAGTATTCTAGCTTGGAGAATCCTGTGGACAGAGAAGTCTGGAAGTCTACAGTCCATAGGGTCGCAAAGAGTTGGACACGACTGAAGTAACTGAACACACACAAACGGTGTAGTGACTAGAACTCACATTCAGGGAGAAACCTTAAATTTTATAAATTGTTTTGTTATAAATGATATTCTGAGAAACAAACAGGAACTATAAATCATTTGACGGAGACTGGTACCTAGAACAATTATTTGTAGAATAAATGAATAAACAAATGAGAGCAATTAGGAATATTTATACCTAAAGTATCCTTGAGTCAGGAAGATCCCCCTGAGGAGGGCATGGCTACCCACTTCAGTATTATTGCCTAGAGAATTCCATGGATACAGGAGCCTGGTGGGCTATAGTCCATGGAATCAGACACAACTGAAGCGACTTAGCATGCACACATACATACCTAAAATAGTCATTTAGGAAAATGAGCAGAGGAAGGAATTAATCACAAAGATAACTGTCCATTCATGAATGCAACAAATAGACATTCGTACTTGATGGTAGATGTTATGCCATATTGAGGATATTGTTCCTGCTCTCAAGGACTTTATAGGGTAGCGGGGCAGGAAGATATTAATGCATATGTACTTTGAAAGAAAAACATAGGCTACTTTGACAGTTGGAGACCCTGAGCTACTCTAGAGGGTCCTTAGCAGCTGAGTCTTGGGTTGGAACCTAAAAGGTAGAGAGGAGTTTGTCAGGCAAGTAAGTAGGTATGAGCATTCAAGTCAGAGCGAGCATTTCATGCAACATCACACCATTTCATCTCAAGGAAGAAAGCAGTATGGTATTTGAAAATTGGAAAGGAACCACTTTGGGTGGAGCATGGTAAATAGAGTGGGGGCGGGGAAGGTGGAATGAAAGGGATCATGTATGGATTTAAAGATTTGGGGCTTTATTTTAAGATAGTAAAGGATTTTAAACCAGAGAGAGACAAGACCAGATTTGTGTTTTTAAAAGATAACTATGTATGCTTGATAGAAAAATTAGGGGGAAATCAACTTGAATGCAGAAAACCTGCTTAGGAAGAGTTATCATAAGAATATAAGTGAGACTTGACAATACTCTCATTGGGTGGAGAGAACTAGATGGATTCAAGAGGTAGAATAGATAAGATTTGGTGATTGATTACATTAGAGTATGAGGCATGGTCTTCTCTGGTGGTTCAACAGTAAAGAATCCACCTGCAAAGCAAATTTGATCCCTGGGTCAGGAAGATCCTCTGGAGGAGGGCATGGCAACCCATTCCAGTATTCTTGTCTGGAGAATCTCTTGAATAGAGAAGCCTACGGGGCTACAGTCCATGGAGTTGCAAATAGTCAGACACAACTGAATCTACTAAGCACGCACATGAGGCATGGGAATGTTTCTGGAATGACTGGCCATATATTTACGTAAGAAGGTGGTGTTAATTAATGACACTGGGACCCCAAGTGAAATGGGAAGAGAATGCAGAGTGAATATCATCAAGTTCAATCTGAAGAGGTAAGCAGTTAGAAAAATGGGGTTGGGCTGGGCTGTAACAGGCAGTTGTGAGAAAGCAAGGTTTGAAGCTCATTGGCTTAGACTAATGATCCCTAAACTTTTTTTTTTTGTCTTTTTTAGGAGAAGGGACCCTGGAACTATGGCAGAGTTCCTTCCCCTCCTGTGGAGAGTAGGGTGGGGGCTAGATTGCTCCTTTATGGGTAAAAAAAATTGTTTTTGGCAAACACCATAAATTGTATTTGTTTATAAATCATAAAATATTGTCAATATCTACATTAAGTATTAGTAATTATTTTACTGTAAAAGGAAAGTTATGACCAACCTAGATAGCATATTCAAAAGCAGAGACATTACTTTGCCAACAAAGGTTCGTCTAGTCAAGGCTATGGTTTTTCCTGTGGTCATGTATGGATGTGAGAGTTGGACTGTGAAGAAGGCTGAGCACCGAAGAATTGATGCTTGTGAACTGTGGTGTTGGAGAAGACTCTTGAGAGTCCCTTGGACTGCAAGGAGATCCAACCAGTCCATTCTGAAGGAGATCAGCCCTGGGATTTCTTTGGAAGGAATGATGCTAAAGCTGAAACCAGTACTTTGGCCACCTCATGCGAAGAGTTGACTCATTGGAAAAGACTCTGATGCTGGGAGGGATTGGGGGCAGGAGGAGAAGGGGACAACAGAGGATTAGATGGCTGGATGGCATCGCTGACTCGATGGACGTGAGTCTAAGTGAACTCCGGGAGTTGGTGATGGACAGGGAGGCCTGGCGTGCTGCGATTCATGGGGTCGCAAAGAGTCGGACACGACTGAGCGACTGATCTGATCTGATCTAAAAGCTTTCCTTTACAGTAAAGGAAGGCTCAGACAGTAAAGAATCTGCCTGCAATGCGGGAGACCCGGGGTTCGAGCCCTAGGTCAGGAAGAACCTCTGGAGAAGGGAATGGCTACTCACTCCAGTATCCTTGCCTGGAGAATTCCATGGACAGAGGAGCCTGGCAGGCAACAGTTCATAGGATCGCAAAGAGTCAGATATGACTGAGTGACTTTCACTTTCTTTTTTCACATAAATAAATAGAAATAAAAATTATATCAATATCTTCTTGTAACCCAATAGATCATGAAACTTCAGAGGTAATGGGTCTAGAGACTTTTGAAAAACAAAATACCTTTATTTCAGACAGACACGTCCTAAAAGTACCAAAGCCACCTTTGAATCTTTAATTTAGATGAACTCGTAAAGCAGTCAAGTTAAAGTTTTTAAAGTTAACAATCAATCAATCATTGAACGAACAATAATACAAAGGAAGGTTCCTCAATTCTAAGCTAAACATCAAATTCCTTACCTAAACTGAGAGGCAGGCCATCTGGGAGCCAAGTGGCAATTTCAGAAAAAGACCTAAAGCCTGGCTGCTCCTAGTATACATAACAAAACTGCAGATCTCATAGGATGTTAGATTAAAAGCATGTTTATCTATTAGTTGGAGCTGTTTTAGTTTTGAATCGGGTCCTTCACTAGTGGCTCAGATGGTAAAGCGTCTGCCTGCAATGCGGGAGACCTGGGTTTGATCCCTGGCTTGGGAAGATCCTCTGGAGAAGGAAATGGCAACCCACTCCAGTACTCTTGCTTGGAAAATCCCATGGACAGAGAAGCTTGGAAGGCTACAGTCCATGGGGTCACAAAGAGCCGGACACAACTGAGTGATTTTCACTCTCGAACTCAACAATTAACAGCGTCTTAATATCATCTAATACCCAGTCGATGTTAAAATTTCTTGTTTCATAACTTTTTTTCCCTTCAGTTCAGTCACTCAGACATGTCCTACTCTTTGCGACCCCATGGAGTGCAGCACGCCAGGCCTCCCTGTCCATCACCAACTCCCGGAGTTTACTCAAACTCATGTCCATTGCGTCGGTGATGCCATCCAACCATCTCATCCTCTGTCGTCCCCTTTCCTCCCACCTTCAATCTTTCCCAGCATCAGGGTCTTTTCAAATGAGTCAGTTCTTCGAATCAGGTGGCCAAAGTATTGGAGTTTCAGCTTCAGCATCATTCCTTCCAAAGAAATCCCAGGGCTGATCTCCTTCAGAATGGACTGGTTGGATCTCCTTGCAGTCCAAGGGACTCTCAAGAGTCTTCTCCAACACCACAGTTCAAAAGCATCAATTCTTCAGCACTCAGTTTTCTTTGCAGTCCAACTCTCAAATCTGTATGTACATACTGGAAAAACCATAGCTTTGACTAGACAAATCTAGTCTTACAGGCGATTATTTACATCAGAATACAAATGGTATTCAAATATTACATTTCATTGCCATAACTGTTGCCCTTCTCTTTTCTTAAGAGCTCATACTTTATGAGGATAGATAAGAGCAGAACAGTTAAATTTGAAGTAGAAACTGATAGGTAGCAAAGACATAGTAAACTAGAATAAAATGGGAATTCAAATATAACTTTTGGTGACAATCTCTAAAAATAACATTATTGTTCTGAAACAAAACAGAACACTGGAGAAGTTGATATATATATTACATGATATATGTAATGAACATGATATATATTACACTCCTTGTAAGAGGATAGATTTCTTCTACTTCTAAGCGCTCAAATATTTTCCTGTATCTATGAAATCCAGTGCACAAATAGACACAACAGATAAAGATACATTAATTCCTAACTAGTTTACAGATTCCTAAAGACTTTATTATGGTAATTTTAAATACAAAAGTAGACATAATACCCTGGATAAGCTTCAACAATAATCATGACTAATCTTATTTCATATATAACCCCACTCTGTTATTCTCTCCTGTATTATTTTGAAGCAAATCCCAGACATCATATCATCGTATCTATAAACATTTTGGCTTATATCTTTAAAACACAAGGATTAAAAAAATAACAAAAATGCCATTATCACATCTAAACTATTAGCAATGATCCCTTAGTATCATCAAATACCCGGTTAGTATTCAAATTTCTAGTTGTACCATAAGTTTCATAAAGGAGCTTCTTTCATATGTTTGTTTGAATGAAGATCTTAGTAAGATCTACAAATTATACTTGGTTGATAGTTTCTTAAGCCTCTTTTACTGTATAGGTTCTCCCTCCATTTCTCTCCTCTTTGTTTTTAAACTGAAGTGTACTTGATTAAATACTTGATTTACAATGTTAATTTCTTCTGTATTGCAAAGCGATTCAGCTACACACACACACACACACACACACACATACATATGTATATATATGTTCTTTTCCATTACGGTTTAAGTTATCCTGGGACAGTGAATATAATTCCTTGTGCTATACAGTAGGACCTTGTCCATATATTCTATGTGTGATAATTTGCATTTACTAACCCCAAACTCCCGTTCCATCCCTCCCCCTCTCCCTGCCCCATTGGCAACCCCAGTTCTGTTTTCTGTGTCTGTGAGTCTGTTTCTGCTTTGTAGATAAGTTCATTTGTGTCATATTTTAGATTCCACATATAAGTGATATCACATGGTGTCTGTCCTCCCTCCATTTCTCTTCTTCCCTCTCTGCAATGTATTTGTTGAAGAAACTGGGTCCCATAATATATTCCACATCCTAGATTTTGCTGGCTGCAGCCCCATAATGTCATTTAACATGTTTCTCTGTCGTCATTGTTTCCTGTTAACCTAGTAATTTATCCTAAGGGATTGACCTTGTACAGGTTTGGGTCTTTAAAAGACCACCCCTGGAATTCTTCTGGTGGTCCAGTCATTAGGACTTGGCGGTTTGACTGCCAAACCTGCATTCAGTCCCTGGTCAGGGAACTAAGATCCCACAAACTGCATGGTGTGGCCAATGAAGAGAAGGTTGCTTCATAGACGGTGACATGTTCTTCCATCAGAAGTCGCATATCTGGTTGTCTAGCTACCTGATATGTTGACAGTTAGTGAGGATCACTGTCTACATCAGCACTGCCCAAGAGAAATATAATATGAACCATACGCGTAATTTTAAGTGCTCTAGTGCCCCTACTTTAAAAAAAGAATTTTTTTTTTTGACACTCCACTCGACTTGTGGGTTCTTTGTTCCCCAACTGGGAACTGAACCCAGGCCTAGCAGTGAAAACACTGAGTCCTAACCATTGGACAACCAGGGAATTTCTGAAATACAAATAATTTTTAAAACAATTTAATTCAATATATCAAAAATACTACCATTTCAACATTTAAGTGTGTAGTGAAATCTTCTATATTTTTATTTTCACACTAAGTCTTCAAAGTCCTGTGTATTTTTTCCACTCACAGCCAGTGGGTGCTAGAGCTTGCTCACACAAGCCTGTGAGAGCCAACTGTAGGCATCTCCTCCCAACTCCATTCATGACATCCCTTTGGTGGCTTGAAACTAGCTATTGTGGTAGTGCAGAGTTTCAAAGAATAGCAAGAAGAGATAAGAGAGCCTTCTTCAGCGATCAATGCAAAGAAATAGAGGAAAACAACAGAATGGGAAAGACTAGGGATCTCTTCAAGAAAATCAGAGATACCAAAGGAACATTTCATGCAAAGATGGGCTCGATAAAGGACAGAAATGGTATGGACCTAACAGAAGCAGAAGATATTAAGAAGAGATGGCAAGAATACACAGAAGAACTGTACAAAAAAGATCTTCACGACCCAGATAATCACGATGGTGTGATCACTGACCTAGAGCCAGACATCCTGGAGTGTGAAGTCAAGTGGGCCTTAGAAAGTATCACTACGAACAAAGCTAGTGGAGGTGATGGAATTCCAGTTGAGCTATTCCAAATCCTGGAAGATGATGCTGTGAAAGTGCTGCACTCAATATGCCAGCAAATTTGGAAAACTCAGCAGTGGCCACAGGACTGGAAAAGGTCAGTTTTCATTCCAATCCCAAAGAAAGGCAATGCCAAAGAATGCTCAAACTACCACACAATTGCACTCATCTCACACACTAGTAAAGTAATGCTCAAAATTCTCCAAGCCAGGCTTCAGCAATATGTGAACTGTGAACTTCCTGATGTTCAAGCTGGATTTAGAAAAGGCAGAGGAACCAGATATCAAATTGCTAACATCCGCTGGATCATGGAAAAAGCAAGAGAGTTCCAGAAAAACATCTATTTCTGCTTTATTGACTATGCCAAAGCCTTTGACTGTGTGGATCACAACAAACTGGAAAATTCTGAAAGAGATGGGAATACCAGACCACCTGATCTGCCTCTTGAGAAATTTGTAGGCAGGTCAGGAAGCAACAGTTAGAACTGGACGTGGAACAACAGACTGGTTCCAAATAGGAAAAGGAGTACATCAAGGCTGTATATTGTCACCCTGTTTATTTAACTTATATGCAGAGTACATCATGAGAAACGCTGGACTGGAAGAAACACAAGCTGGAATCAGGATTGCTGGGAGAAATATCAATAACCTCAGATATGCAGATGACACCACCCTTATGGCAGAAAGTGAAGAGGAACTAAAAAGCCTCTTGATGAAAGTGAAAGGAGAGTGAAAAAGTTGGCTTAAAGCTCAACATTCAGAAAACAAAGATCATGGCATCTGGTCCCATCACTTCATGGGAAATAGATGGGGAAACAGTGGAAACAGTGTCAGACTTTATTTTTCTGGGCTCCAAAATCACTGCAGATGGTGACTACAGCCATGAAATTAAAAGACGCTTACTCCTTGGAAGGAAAGTTATGACCAACCTAGATAGCATATTCAAAAGCAGAGACATTACTTTGCCAACAAAGGTTCGTCTAGTCAAGGCTATGGTTTTTCCTGTGGTCATGTATGGATGTGAGAGTTGGACTGTGAAGAAGGCTGAGTGCCGAAGAATTGATGCTTTTGAACTGTGGTGTTGGAGAAGACTCTTGAGAGTCCCTTGGACTGCAAGGAGATCCAACCAGTCCATTCTGAAGGAGATCAGCCCTGGGATTTCTTTGGAAGGAATGATGCTAAAGCTGAAACTCCAGTACTTTGGCCACCTCCTGCGAAGAGTTGACTCATTGGAAAAGACTGTGATGCTGGGAGGGATTGGGGGCAGGAGGAGAAGGGGACGACAGAGGATTAGATGGCTGGATGGCATCACTGACTCAATGGATATGAGTCTGAGTGAACTCTGGGAGTTGGTGATGGACAGGGAGGCCTGGCGTGCTGTGATTCATGGGGTCGCAAAGAGTCGGACACGACTGAGCGACTGATCTGATCTGATCTGATCTGATGGTGGTAGTATTCACCCTACAACAAACACCAAAAGTGGGATTTTTTTTTCCACCTCAGAGAGCTAGTTATTAAACATTTACCAGCACACCATGGCTTACATCACATCTCATTTTAGACCAGACACATTTCAAGTGCTCAGTAACCATGTATGGCTAGTAGATATGGTATTGCATAACCCAGTAAGGGTTTGCAAGTGAGTGCAACTTAGTCTGCCATTCCTTCTTTTTATCAGCTGGAACAGCTCTACAAATTTTTCTTCACTGAATTTAGCTGCCCTGCGTGTGTACCTAGTCTCTTGTCATGTCCGACTCTTTGCGACCCCATGGACTGTAGCCTGCCAGGCTCGTCTGTCCGTGGGTTTCCCCAGGACAAGAATACTGGAGTTGGTTGCTGTGCCCTCTTCCAGGGGATCTTCCCAACCTACGGATAGAACCCAAGTCTCTTAAGTTTCCTGCATTGGCAGGCACCACCAGGGAAGACATAGCTATCCTAATGTACAGTAAATTTAAGGAAGGCGAGATAAATCTTTGACTCTTTTTATTAGCTAGTGTTCAAGCGAAGAGGAACTAAAGAGCCTCTTGAAGAGAGTGAAAGAGGAAGAATGAAAAAGTCGGTTTAAAAGTCAACATTCAAAAAAAAAAAAAAAAAAGATTATCATGGCATTCAGTCCCATCACTTCATGGGAAATAGATGGGGAAAAAGTGGAAACAGTGTTAGACTTTATTTTCTTGGGCTCCAAAATCACTGCAGATGGTGACTGCAGCCACAAAATTAAAAGACGCTTGCTCCTTTAAGAAAAGCTATAACAAACCTAGATAGCATATTCAAAAGCAGAGACATCACGTCACTGACAAAGGTCTGTGTAGTCAAAACTATGGTTTTTCCAGTAGTCATGTATGGATGTGAGAGTTAGACCATAAAGAAGGCTGAGCACTGAAGAATTGATGTTCTCAAATTGTGGTGCTGGAGAACTCTTGAGAGTCCCTTGGGCTGCAAGAATATTAAACAAGTCAATCCTAAAGGAAATCAACCCTGAATATTTATTGGAAAGACTGATGTTGAAACTGAAGCTCCAATACTTCAGCCACCTGATGCAAAGAGTCGACTCATTGGAAAAGACCCTGAGGCTGGGAAAGGCTGAGAAAGAAAGGGTAAGAGGAAAAGGGGATAACAGAGGATGAGATGGTTGGACGGCATCACTGACTCAATGAACATGAGTTCGAGCAAGCTCTGGGAGATGGTAAAGGACAGGGGAGCCTGGCGTGCTACAGTCCATGGGGTCGCAAAGAGTCAGACATGACTTAGCAACTGAACAACAATAAGTTAGTATTCAAAACAATGTCAGTTCTCCAGCAAAAGTAACCAATTAATATTTTTTGGTGTCATTATGAACTCATGGATTCTAACACTGAACTGCTTCAATCCATCACATTTATTGTTTTCATTGATTTTAAATTGTCCATCGTTGGACAGTAGAAGCCTCTTCAAGCTGAGAGACCACATTTAGACCATTGTGCTACCACTGGCATGATCCAAATTTTACAGTTTACAACCACAATGATTAGGAAGTGTTTGACCTTATTTTCTAGATCAGAGGTTCCAAAAATCTGGGATTCACTGGCCCAGATTCTTTCAAGTGTTCACCTCTGTGACTAGCAGCTATATGTGGGAACTTGGAGGCTCTGTTAGAAATTGAGGAAGGGCCTGAACCAGAAGAATGAGCACTTGGTAGACAAAACAATAGATATCCAAAGATAATATAAACTATTACAAAGAAAACTTTAAAGCACATGTTCCTTCTCATGTCATTGATTGGTTATTTTGTTTACATACCTCTTAAGGAGGTATGATACTCATAGAACTGTTGTTCTGACTATAAAAGTTAGTTCAAAGAAACATGAAACTGTGTGAAATTCTTGAATCCCTGAAGATTTTTGACTTTATCAAACTGAAAGAGAGTGAGTGCTAAAAAAAATTTACATCCTTTAGAAAATAGAGCAGAAGGCACAGTTGCACATATTTAAGAAGACAGAGCCTCTTTTTGCTTCATGTGAGTTCAAGGAAGACGTACCTTTTAATCAGACTATACTTTAGCTATGAAAAGTAAGTTTCACCTTAAACAATCTCATCTTAAATTCATCTGTGATAAAATTAAATGGAAAAAGAAAGAGTTCTAACCAAGCAACTATGGTCTCTCTGACTTAGTGTCTTCTCACTGAAGTCTCAAGGGCACTAACAATGATCCAGCAATCCCACTGCTGGGCATACACACTGAGGAAACCAGAAGGGAAAGAGACACGTGTACCCCAATGTTCATCGCAGCACTGTTTATAATAGCCAGGACATGGAAGCAACCTAGATGTCCATCAGCAGATGAATGGATAAGAAAGCTATGGAACATATACACAATGGAGTATTACTCAGCCATTAAAAAGAATACATTTGAATCAGTTCTAATGAGGTGGATGAAACTGGAGCCTATTATACAGAGTGAAGTAAGCCAGAAGGAAAAACATAAATACAGTATACTAACGCATATATATAGAATTTAGAAAGATGGTAACAATAACCCAGTGTATGAGACAGCAAAAGAGACACTGATGTATAGAACAGTCTTATGGACTCTGTGGGAGAGGGAGAGGGTGGGAAGATTTGGGAGAATGACATTGAAACATGTAAAATATCATGTAAGAAACGAGTTGCCAGTCCAGGTTCGATACATGATACTGGATGCTTGGGGCTAGTGCACTGGGACGACCCAGAGGGATGGTATGGGGAGGGAGGAGGGAGGAGGGTTCAGGATGGGGAAAACATGTATACCTGTGGTGGATTCATTTTGATATTTGGCAAAACTAATACAATTATGTAAAGTTTAAAAATAAAATAAAATTAGAAAAAAAAATAAAAATAAAATAAAATTAAATTAAATTAAAAAAAAACTAGTTTAGAGTGATGAGAAATAAAGAAAATATAATGGGAATTTAAAAAAAAAAAAAAGAAAGCTATGGTACATATACACAATGGAGTATTACTCAGCCATTAAAAAGAAAACATTTGAATCAGTTCTAATGAGGTGGATGAAACTGGAGCCTATTATACAGAGTGAAGTAAGCAAGAAGGAAAAACACCAATACAGTATACTAATGCATATATATGGAATTTAGAAAGATGGTAACAATAACCCTGTGTACGAGACAGTAAAAGAGACACTGATGTATAGAACAGTCTTATGGACTCTATGGGAGAGGGAGAGGGTGGGAAGATTTGGGAGAATGGCATTGAAACATGTAAAATATCATGTAAGAAACGAGATGCCAGTCCAGGTTCGATGCACGATACTGGATGCTTGGGGCTAGTGCACTGGGATGACCCAGAGGGATGGTATGGGGAGGGAGGAGGGAGGAGGGTTCAGGATGGGGAACACATGTATACCTGTGGTGGATTCATTTTGATATTTGGCAAAACTAATACAATTATGTAAAGTTTAAAAATAAAATAAAATTAAAAAAAAAAAAAGAAAAATCCTACTAATCAACCAGACTGGCAGATAGGTATGTAAGTCATGTTCATATGTTTGCATAATTTTCCGGGAGAAAAAATATGAAGAACTTGTTTTCTAGTAAAAAGAGAATGCACAACAACCGAAATATTCAAAGAATGTGTTGTTAAAATTCATCAGGTATTCCACAACAAGCAAAGAAGTATTTCCATGATTTTCTTTTTAAAGACAAAAATATCAAGAAAGGTATCAAACCTGATGTTTAGTGTTGTAGTTGTCTTGTCGTATTTAAGGTTTTTCAGTATAATCCTTGCACAAGTACATATGTAGATAATTGAATACACAAAAACAACTATAAAACATGTTAGTGGGGGAAAAAAGTGATGGACATGAGAGAATAAACAAGGAAAGTTACTAGGCAAAGAAAGGCAGAGATTCCGAGACCCACAAATGAGAAATTGTTATCCTGTGCATTTTATATTAGAATCTTGGTTATCAATTTTTTGAGTACGGGGGTAAGAGGAGGCTTAAGAGATAATTTAGAAAAATGAAAATGTTATGGACTATATTTGAATTTTTTTCATACAAAATGGAAATAGTATACTATGGGAAGAAAAAAATGTATGGTTTTAGCACTTAAGTGATCTATATTATTGAAGGAAAGAATGGAGCATAACTAGTCATTCTTTCTATTCTTATAACACTGATGATTCTAGTAGTCCTGTGCTTTCAATAACAGTGGGAAAAAAAAGTAATTTTTGTGGATTTTCCTTCTAAGAGGGGCTTGCATTTCTTATATATATATATATATATATATATATATACACACACACATATACATATATTCTTCATATATATATATTCTTCAAATATATATATATTCTTTTAGTCTAAATACTTTCATTTAGAAGTGTGTTACTTAACAATCCTGATTTGGCTAGCAATGTTTAAATACACTACTTAGTCATTTATGAGAGTTTGGCACTAAAGTTAAGCAATTATATGTATTCATGTTTTCTATATTCATTTCAGCATTATAGGCTTCAGTGATTTCTAGGGAATTTGAAAGTACATCGAGAGTTATTGTCCTTGCTTAGTCACTGTATTCTGTATTATCCATTTCAGTTAATCTGTTGCAAATTCAAGGTGATGATATCATTGCCTCTACTTGTGTTCTGTTGCATGCACTCATAATGATACTGTCATTTTTTTAGTCAACATCTATGGAAAGATTACCAGCGAGAAGCACTATGCTAGTGTGCTACGGATCAATCAAAGGAAAATGTGACATGATGTCTTTTTAGAGAGTTCATAGCACAGTGGTACAGACAAATCCATACACAGGCATGTTAATAAAATGTGCTAAGGGCAATGGTAGACATTAATTCTAGGTATTATAAAGGCACAAAAAATAGGAGTGTATGTGTGTGTGTGTGTGTGTGTGTGTGTGTGTGTAGGAAGGTAGGTAGGTAGTAGAAAAGGACTTTCTAGCAAGAGGTGATAACTGAGGTTGGTTTTATTAAAGAACAATTAGGAATTAAGCAAATGATGAGGAAGAAGGTTGAAATGGGGAAGGTGTTCTACAAAGAGAAAGAGAAGAAACAGCACAATTACTAGAGAGGAAAAAGAAAGACAAGACACATAAAGAGATGATGAGGGATAAAGTAGAAGGTTAGATGGGGGCCAGGTCACAAAATTCAAAATGATAAGATATGGACAGAGCTGGAACTGAGACTAGAAGATTATTTACGAGGCTGTTGCACTGTTCAGGATGAGAGAGAACTAGGCCAGTGATAGCAGAGGTGGAGAACAGGAAAAGCATTCAAGAACTAAGTAGGAAGGTAATTAGAAAGACTGGTGAGTTGAATGTGGGAAATACAGAAAATAGAAGAGTTAGAGACAATTGTGGAGCGTAGCCTCAATACCAAACACAATAGTGATTACAGGAGAAGAAGGGGGTTTGACGGGAAGTGATGACTTCAATAATTTGAGACTTGTTGAATCTGAGGTGTACCAGGAGTGTTCTTGTAGCAAACAGTCAGTAGCTCTGGAGAAAGTCCTGGGGTGTAGCTGCAGACCTGGTGTCATTACCAAGTGATACTCAGAATCATGTCAACGGTTCAAGTAACTCAGAAAGAACGTAGAGTTGGTGGAATGTTTCTCAACTCACTGTGCAGTTGCACTTTTATTTATTTATTTTTTAATAAAGGTTGATGTGGGCCATTTTTAAAGTCTTTATTAAATTTCTTACAATATTTCTTCTTCTTTTTTTTAATTGTTTTGGCTTTTTGGCCGCAAGGCGTGTGGATCTTAGCTCCACAAGCAGGGATCAAACCTCCACCATCTGCATTGGAAAGAGAAGTCTTAACCACTGGATCACCAGGGAAGTCCCTGAAGTTACACTTTTAGAGCATTTATCTCACTATTAACTGTAGACTTTAGATGCAGTACCTATCACGAGTGGATCAACCAACTTGACTTATCATTGCTTTAACTATCTTTGGGGTTATTTTCCAAAGCCTAGACATTGAGGCTCATGTTAAGTGAAGAAGCGCAAAACAACAGCAACAAAGCAGAGAAGCAGATGAACAGAAGCATCTAACATGGAATGTACTGACAGTTCTCCAGGGCCATTTCTTACATTCCAGGGACTGGACAATACCCGCAACATACTAATTCTTCAGTTTGCTCCACCTCTTAGGTCAGCTTTTTTACCAAACTTTATCCATTTGACAAAGATGTCACTAAAGTTCCAGTGATTGAGTTCGTTGTCTAGTACGACATCTTTTGACAATATCTCAGGGTAATAATTAGCAATAACACCATAAGATTATTTGTGGAAAGGTTTAAGTGGCAGCTGAATTCTTTGATTAACTTAACAAAAAACTCACTCAATCTCTATTATTTTCATTGACTTTTAAGTTAAATCAAAACTATTTTCTGAGCAACTTCCAGGAAAGAATCATGAACAAAACTCTTGTAATGACATTTCAGAGCCATGTGTGGCAACCATGCAGATTAGCACTGACACAATTTCCAAGAGTTACTAAAAAGAGGTCTTGTGCAATTGGACAAAATGAGTGGGCGAAAAGTTTTTTTTAAAAGTAGGACCATGACCTCCAAGACTTTCTGTTGTTTTTGCCATGATCCATTAAATGGAAGAAAGTGCTGTTTTCTTTCTTATAGCAAAAGTCTATGAGTAGTGTGGGACCAAGGCATTGTCTAGGAAGGAAGGCATAGTCTTGTCATTGCTTTTAGTGGCAAATATGGGCCACCCTCACCTCTTCTCCTATGCCCTATGTCCATGGTAAACAGTTTGCTAGAGCAATTCACAATTCTAAGTCCCAACAGTTCCAGTTGGCCACAGCAGTTTTTGATGGTCCATGACACTGCTTCAGGGTCCTTCTAATCACACGGCTCAGGAATAAGTAAATTACTTATCAATTTGAGATGACAAGCAAGATGGAAGTCAAGATCCATTGCTGGTCAAGACCTTCCTTTTCTTTTTTAAAAAGTTAATTAATTAATCGCTGTACTGGGTCTTCTTTGCTGCGTGCAATCTTTCTCTAGTTGCGGCGAATGTGGGCCACTCTCTAGCTGTGGTTCTTGGGCTTCTCTTTGCAGTGCCTTCTGTTGTCATAGAGCATGGGTTCTACAGCATGTGGGCTTCACTAGTTATGGAGCATGGGTTTAGTTGCCTTGCGGCATGTGACATCTTCCCAGACCAGGGATCGAACCCATGTCCCCTACACTCACAGGCAGATTCGTTAAGCACTGGACCACTAGGGAAGTCTAAGCTTCCTTTCTACACTGGATTTAAGGTAGGCACCAAATGTGATTTTCCTTGACATTTAAAAGTGGGCTGAGAATATGAAGACAACCAGAATTGGGCTCCTCCTTCAAGGAGCTCACAGTGGAGAGAGGGAGACACACATGGGATAAGAGAAGTAAGCGAGGCTCCTTCACATTAGAGTTTAATCTGATTTCATCATTTAAACAAGAAAGGGGATATGAAAAAGAACATGCTCTTAATCTATGTCATCCTATGCAAGTGCATGGCATACAAAGCTTTTACTTCCTGCCTAAACTGATGTCCTTGAGACCAAGGACAGATAAGCTATATCATTTGGTCATAGAACGGTATTGAGGATTATCTCTTTGAAACAATACAGTCAAAATGGACTGAGCATTAATAATACAAAAACTTAGCTAGATAGACATAAATAGCCAAAATAAGATGGTTTACTAGAAATCCTGTATTTAACATGGAGTAGATCCAAGCATAACATTGGGATATATAAAGCTACCATATAAGAAATTTAAGAAGGTTCTTCCATAATTGTCAAAGTGAGTCTTGAAAGTACAAGGTCCAGCCAAGGACTCCAAAGTTAAAGAGGTTTGTGGAAAAAGTGGAAGAGATTCAACAGAGAGTCACAGAGATGATTAAAGGGTTGGAAAAATAGGAGCTAGAAATTATTTAGCCTAAGTTAGAGAAGACTACCAGGTTTCTTAATAACAGTATTCAAGCAAAGGAAAGGTTGTTATATACAAGATGATGAACAGCTGCTTTCTATCTCAACTGGAGAGTGGACAGAAGAAACAGACTTTGATTACAGCATGACAGATCTAAGTTAGATATAAAGAAGAACTTTTTGAGAATGATGATTACTGGATGAGAGACATTCTCGAGATCTTGCACTTTTCCCTTAAATGATGTGTTTCCCTGGGTTCTTTTTTAATTTTCTATCTCTTCTCACTTTACATGTTCTCCTCAGTTTATTTCATTTATTCTGGCTTTAATTGCCCATGCATTATAAGCTGATAATTATTCATCTCTAAATATTTCCAATCTAGACTACTTTCTAAACGTCTCCTGAATATCAGACTTCTTTTACTTGTTCATAACTGATAACCTCTATATCTCCAGCTTCATTCTCTGGTCTATATGATGGTCAACCATTTCTATCTAAAAGCAAGCCTACTGTGTCATTTCTTTGTCTACAGGCTTCTAACGGGTTCCATTACTCACTTGCTTTCCATTATTTGGTCCCTTTACCTTGCTCGTATCATCTCCTGTCCCAAATGTTATTAACCTCAAGATAATTTCACTTCCTTCATCCCACTGTGCTTTTATGTACTTGTGCTTTTTAAAGTTCCTGTACTCTTCACTCCTTCTAGAACACATCTTCCCACTTCTTTTTGTGGTCAACTTCTACACTTCAGTTCCAGGAATTTTTCTCTGACCTTACCATGTTGGACTTGCGACCCTCAATAAATGTTCATGAAGTTCCATGAAACTTTCTTTGAATACTTAAATGCTGAAGTTATTATGAATAAGAGGCTTCCAGGGACTTCCCTGGGCTTCCCAGGTGGCGTAAGTGGTAAAGTACCCGCCTGCCAACACAGGAGACATAGGAGACATGGGTTTGATCCCTGGGTCGGGAAGATCCCCTGGAAGAGGGCATGGTGATCCACTCCAATATTCTTGCCTGGAGAATCCCCAATGGACAGAGGAGCCTGGTGTGCTACAGTCCATGGGGTCACAAAGAGTCAGACAAGACTGAAGCAACTTAGTATAGCACAACAGAGGGAACTAGATCCCACATGCTGCAACTAAAAATTCCACATGCCGAAACCAAGTTTGAAGATCAGAGTGCTGCAACTAAAAACTGGTGAAACCAAATAAGTAAAATTAAAAAAAAAAAAAAGCCTTCCAGGCTTCAGATTCAATAACTGATTATTTAGAAAACATCTCAGTTAAGCAGCTCACTAACAGATCTTGTGACCTTCAGATGTGGTGTATACACCAGACTATTCACATCACACGGGATACAGGATGCTGCTCCTCTGCTACTGCTTGTAGGATCCTCTCAGGCATTTCCCTATTACTCTTCTGGTACTGAACCCAAGACCATTTCTTTACTCTCTTGTAGCTTAGCACAGTCATTCACATATACTTAGGTATGTTATGTTCATCATACAAGATTCCTCTGAAGCAGGTTTAGTACGCCCATTTCACAAGTGAAAAAGTCACCACCTATATGATGCAGATGACGTGTAATGCAAGTGTGTGTGCGTTTACATGTACACTTGTTTATGATACATATATATCCCATATGCTCTAGCCATGAACATCTAAAAAAAAAAAAAAAACCCTCTAAATCAAATATCCAAAAAGATGAATTCATAATTTTACCCCTAAACTTTGTTTTTCTGACTAACCATCTTGGGGAATGGTGTCAGAAGCCTACAAGTGATCCTCAAAAAAATTTTTTTTTAATTTATTTGGCTGCAGCTTTGGATCTTAGTTGTGGCACACAGGATTTTCGATCTTTGTTGCAGCACATGGGATCTTTAATTGTGGCATTTGAACTCTTAGTTGAGGCATGTGAGATCTAGTTCCCTGACCAGGGATCCAATTTGGACCCCCTGCATTGGAGAGCATGAAGTCTTAGCCACTGGATCACCAGGGATACCATACTTTGTTCTTTTTTAATCCTTATATTCAATCCATCACCAACTCCCATGAATTATTCCTCCTAAATCTCTCTCAAATATGTCCGGTTTTCTCCACCTTTACCATGGTCAACATAGCCCAAACTTTCATCATCTTTTTTTTTTTGCCATGTCTCATGGCTTGCAGGATCTTAGTTCCTCAACCAGGGATTGAACCCACACCAGTGGAAGCGAGGAGTCCTAACCAATGGAACACCAGAAAATTCCCTCATCATCTCTTCTAATAGCTTCTATTTCCTCTAGCCCTACTCCCATACGGCCAAGATGATCTCAACATCCAAATCTGCTCCTGGTACTTTCATGCTACCCTTCCCTCCCATCTCATTCAAAAGCCCGTCAGCAGCTTCTCATTGTTCTTATCAAAAAGACAAACTGACAACTGCTACACAATGGAGCCCACCCACTTCACCTCCAGCCCACCTTATCTCCCATCCTGCTCCCCCCTCAGCTGCTCCAGCCACTCTGGCTTGCTTTCCAACCTTCAAATCTGTGATGGCCCACCCCTCTGCAAACCTCCATGCAGGCTGGAAAGCCATCTTTTCCATCTCACTGAGTTAACTCTTCACTGTCCTGCTGTTGGCCACTCAAGAGACACCTTCCCAGAGAAATTTGCTCAATTACCCTTGGGAGTCAAGTCAAATTGTTCTATTATAAGTTCCAAAAGCGTCATGTTGTCCACCTTCTTGTCTCCACTCTTCTCTTTCCTTTTGTTTTTTGGGGTTAATTAATTGCCAACCTTCTGCCTTAGATTGTAAGCTTCATGAAAGCAAGAAATGGGTCTGCCTTTGCTTGTTATTTTATCTCCAGTACTGAGTGCAGCACCTGGCATGCAGTAAGAATTTGAACAGTTGAGTAAATTAATTTGTTGGTTGATATTTGCCCCACATTGAGTTAAGTGCTTTACATATATCATCTTATTACATTTTTGAAGCAGATTTATGAGGTTACTACCATTGTATGATTAGCTCCATTTTACAAATGAGTAAATAACAGGATCGGGAGATAATTGGTGATTTTCCCAAATTTCACAGTATGAACACTGAAGTCCTCTGCAGTAAAACTACATGTGCGACTGCTGCCCATCATTGGTAGATGTCTTTGTAGATGTAAACATATTAACTAAAGTGCCGTTACTGAGCAGCAGGTGAGAAGAAAGAAATCTCTGAATCACGAATAGATCATTTATGTGTCTCTTGAGCAAACCTGAAAATCCTGAAACATTTAAGCGTCATCAACAGAATCCCACAGCTGTTAGATCAGGGTACTTAAAAAACAGGAGAAAAAAGTGGGCGGTACCTGAATTGTACTTGTTCAGTGAGCCTGATTGTTTCACTAACCAGTGAGGCATAATAACTTAGCAGAGCACAACACCAACTATGACTGGCCTGGGGGAACACAACTCAAAGGGCGAAAAAAATATTATTAAGCCACAATTTTAATAACTTGATTGTCATTGAACCAACAGGAAAAAAACTTAACTCATTTACGCTGTCTTTGTACATGCCCAGAACACTACTGAGCCCCTACAGTGTGACTGCTTTGAGCAGTCTATCCAAAGGTACTTAGGAATTTTTACTTCCCCACCCACACTGTCTAGTCCAAACCTTCTGAGAACACAGATACAACAGCACAGTTATTCTTAATGGTTCTTGTTTCAAGAGTTATAACTCAAACTTCAAGGCAAATTTTGTTAGTTGATCACAAATGTTTAGAAGAGTTTCCTCTTCATTTCCGGAAGTTGCGTTAAGGATTTTTAAAGTATGACATCATCTTTTATGAAATTATTGCCATTGTGATTGTGGAATTCTCAGTATACCCGAGAGGTAGGAGGCTGATGGGTGTGTAGTCTTCAGGGTACTATACAGAGGGTTGTTGGAAGACTTATTAGGCAGGACTTCAAGAGGGAGCAATAACTAGATCTCAACAATACCACTTCAGATCTCCAACTCCAGTATGGGGATCCCTAAACTGGACTTGACTGCTATATTTAAAATCTATTAGGGGGATTTCAATGATGGTCCAGTGGTTAAGACTCCATACTCCCAATGCAAGGGGAGTGAGCTCGATTCCTGGTTGAGGAGCTAAGATCCCACAGGCTGCAACTAAGAGTTGCCATGCCACAACTGAGAAAGAGCCCACATGCTGCAACTAAGACTTGGCACGGCCAAATAAATAAACAGAAATATCTTTTAAAAATCTATTAGACTTTGGACACTACCTCAAACCAATCAAATTTAGAAGAGACTGACAATTCATCATTTTCAACAGAACATTTATCTGGCAGGATAACCTACCTCTTTAATAAGGAAATATCTTCCTACTGGGTGACTACATAGGAGACCCAGTAAAAAATCAGATTGTTGGATGAGTCAACATTAGGAATTAGATTAAAAGACGCTTACTCCTTGGAAGGAAAGTTACGATCAACCTAGACAGCATATTCAAAAGCAGAGACATTACTTTGCCAACAAAGGTTCATCTAGTCAAGGCTATGGTTTTTCCTGTGGTCATGTATGGATGTGAGAGTTGGACTGTGAAGAAGGCTGAGCGCCGAAGAATTGATGCTTTTGAACTGTGGTGTTGGAGAAGACTCTTGAGAGTCCCTTGGACTGCAAGGAGATCCAGCCAGTCCATTCTGAAGGAGATCAGCACTGGGATTTCTTTGGAAGGAATGATGTTAAAGCTGAAATTCCAGTACTTTGGCCACCTCATGCGAAGAGTTGACTCATTGGAAAAGACTGTGATGCTGGGAGGGATTGGGGGCAGGAGGAGAAGGGGACGACAGAGGATGAGATGGCTGGATGGCATCACTGACTCGATGGATGTGAGTCTGGGTGAACTCCGGGAGTTGGTGATGGACAGGAAGGCCTGGTGTGCTGCGATTCATGGGGTCGCAAAGAGTCGGACACGACTGAGCGACTGAACTGAACTGAAGAAATATCTGATTCAGTCATTCCTTTGCTGAAAAATCTTTCATTTCCCCCATTGCTTTCAGGATAAAGTACAAACTCTTTTTCAATTTTTCCTACTCCTTTCTTTTCAAATCTCAATTCAGGCATTTTTGTAGTATACATACACATTGAGCTACTTAAAATTTCCTTACTAGTAAGATATATTTTCTTTTATTTTGACTACATTCATATCTATATCTCAAAACCCTGCTCAAGGATCTATATTCCCTCAGTTCAGTTCAGTTCAGTCCCTCAGTCATGTCTGATTCTTTGCAACCCCGTGGACTGAGCACGCTAGGATTTCCTGTCCATCACCCAACTCCAGGAGCTTGCTCAAACTCATGCCCATCGAGTCAGTGATGCCATCCAACCATCTCATCCTCTGTCATCCCCTTCTCCTCCCACCTTCAATCTTTCCCAGCATCAGGGTCTTTTCAAATGAGTCAGTTCTTCCCATCAGGTGGCCAAAGTATTGGAGCTTCAGTTTCAGCATCAGTCTTTTCATTGAATATTGAGGACTGATTTCCTTTAGGACTGACTGGTTTGATCTTCTTGCTGTCAAAGGGACTCTCAAGAGTCTTCTCCAACACCATAGTTTGAAAGCATCAATTCTTTGGCGCTCAGCTTTCTTCACAGTCCAACGCTCACATCCATACATGACTACTGGAAAAACCATAGCTTTGACTAGACGGACCTTTGTCAGCAAAGTAACATCTTGCTTTTTAATATGTTGTCTAGATTGGTTAAATCTTTTCTTCCAAGGAGCAAGCGTCTTTTAATTTCATGGCTGCAGTCACGATCTGCAATGATTCTGGAGACCAAGAAAATAAAGTCTTCACTGCTTCCATTGTTTCCCCATCTATTTGCCATGAAGTGATGGGACCAGATGCCATTATCTTAAGTTTTCTGAATGTTGAGTTTTAAGCCAGCTTTTCCACTCTCCTCTTTCAATTTCATCAAGAGGCTCTTTAGTTCTTCACTTTCTGCCATAAAGGTGGTACATCTGCATATCTGAGGTTATTGATATTTCTCCCGGCAATCTTGATTCTGGCTTGTGCTTCATCCAGCTTGGCATTTCGCATGATGTACTCTGCATATAAGTTAAGTAATCAGGGTGATAACATACAGCCTTGATGTATTCCTTTACCAATTTGGAACCAGTCTGTTGTTCCATGTCCAGTTCTAACTGTTGCTTCCTGACCTGCATACAGGTTTCACAAGAGGCAGGTAAGGTGGTCTGGTATTCCCATCTCTTTAAGAGTTCTCCAGTTTGTTGTGATCCACACAGTCAAAGGCTTTAACATAGTCAATGAAGCAGATGTGTTTCTGGAATTCTCTTGCTCTATGATCCAATGCATGTTGACAATTTGATCTCTGCTTCCTCTGCCTTTTCTAAATCCAGCTTGAATACCTGGAAGGTCTCTGTTAGAGCCTTACTTAGAGGTACTGTTAGGTAGGTACTGTTAGGAAGGTGCTGTTAGAGCCTTACTTAGAGAATTTTGAGCATTACTTTGCTAGCGCGTGAGATGAGTGCAATTGTGAGGCAGTTTGAACTCTCTTTGGCATTGCCTTTCTTTGGGAATGGAATGAAAACTGAACTTTTCCAGTCCTGTGGCCACTGCTGAGTTTTCCAAATTTACTGGCATGTTGAGCACAGCATTTTCACAGCATCATCGTTTAGGATTTGAAATAGTTCAACTGGAATTTCATCACCTCCACTAGCTTTGTTTGTAGTGATGCTTCCTAAGGTCCACTTGACTTTGCACTCCAGGATGTCTGGCTTTAAGTGAGTGATCACACCATCATGGTTATCTGGTTCATTAATATCTTTTTTGCATAGTTCTGTGTATTCTTGCCATCTCTTCTTAGCATCTTCTGCTTCTGTTAGGTCTATACCATTTCTGTCCTTTATTGTGCCCATCTTTGCTTGAAATGTTCCCTTGGTATCTTGAATTTTCTTGAAGAGATCTCTAGTCTTTCCCCTTCTATTGTTTTCCTCCATTTCTTTGCACTGATCACTTATGTTCCCTTGTGGCTCAACTGGTAAAAATCTGCCTGCAATGTGGGAGACCTGGGTTCACTCCCTGGGTTGGGAAGATCCCCTGGAGAAGGGAAAGGCTACCCACTCAGGTATTCTGGCCTGGAGAATTCCATGGACTGTATAGTCCATGGGGTTGCAAAGAGTAGGACACAACAGAGTGACTTTCATTTTCATATCTCTCCTTGCTATTCTTTGGAACTCTGCATTCAAATGGGTATATCTTTCCTTTTCCCCTTTGCCTTTAGCTTCTCTTCTTTCCTCAGCTATTTGTAAGCCCTCCTCAGACAACCATTTTTCCTTTTTGCATGTCTTCTTCTTGGTGATGGTTTTGATCTTTTTCTCCTGTATAATGTTATAAACCTCCATTCATAGTTCTTCAAGCACTTTATCTATCAGATCTAATCCCATGAACCTATTTGTCACTTCCACTGTATAATTGTAAGGGTTTTGATTTAGGCCATACCTGAGTGATCTAACGGTTTTCCCTACTTTCTTCTATTTAAGTCTGAATTTTGCAATAAGGAGTTCATGATCTGAATCCCAGTCAGCTCCCGGTCTTGTTTTTGCTGACTGTATACAGCTTTTCCATCTTGGGCTGCAAAGAATGTAATCAATCAGATTTTGGTACTGACCATCTGGTGATGTCCACGTACAGAGTCATATAGCCAATTATTTTATAATAACTATAAGTAGAGTATAATATTTAAAAACTGTGAATCACTATGTTGTACACTTGAAACATACAGTACTGTAAATCAACTACACTTCTATTTAAAAAAGAAACTAGTGAAGTGAAAAAAGAAAGGTAATTTAAAAGTATGTGTACAAACAGCTGGAAAATCTACATTAGTCCTTTATTTCCATTCTACTTCCCTACAGTTTTATAATATAATATTTACACTTAGAAGCCTATTCGTGCTAATTTGCTTCCGTCATGTTTGACTCTTTGTGACCCTATGGACTGTAGTCAGTTGGGCTCCTCTGTCCATGGGATTCTCCAGGCAAGAATACTGGAGTGGGTTGCCATTCCGTTCTCCAGGGGATCTTCCTGACCCAGAGTTAGAACCCATGTCTCTTACGTGTCCTGCACTGGGAGGCAGGTTCTTTTAAATATAACTTTAAAAAATATATATGATCCTTAAATGTTATAAAATATCCTGAAATGAGGTACCATTATTAGTGTGTACATTTGGTCAAAGGAACATAAACATATTGATATTAAATATAATATAAACATTATTGGGAGTGCATTTCTTTTTTTTTTTTTACTTTTGGAAATACATTTCTTAATTAACCAAATTTTTTCAATTAATTAATGTACCAATAATTTGTTTCCTAGCTTCCCAGGTAGTAAAGTGGTAAAGAAACTGCCTGCCAATGCAAGAGACATACGTTCGATCCCTGGGTTGGGAAGATCCCCTGGAAGAGGAAATGGCAACCTACTCCAATATTCTTGTCTGGAAAATTCCATGGACAGAGGAGCCTGGTGGGCTACAGTCCATGAGGTTGCAAAGAGTCAGGCACAACTGAGTGGCTAAACATGGAGTGAAAAAGGGTTTGTCATAAATTTTATTCCTTTTTTCCTTCTTTTGAATATGTGCTGAGAACATTTATTCACAAAAAAAATTTTGGATGATGGGAATAGAAAGAGTTTTAACTACATCACAGCGTTCTTTAAACTCTTGAACTGTGATGCTGGAGAAGTCTCTTGAGAGTCCTGCAAGGAGACCAAGCCAGTTGTGGTCCAGTGGCTAAGATTCCATGCTCCCAATGCAGGGGCCCCACATTCAATCTCTGGTCAAGGAACTAGAGCCCACATGCCACACTAAGAGTTCACATGCAGCAACCAAAGAGCCCACATGCGGCAACTAAAAAAAGTCTCGCATACCACAGCTAAGATCAGGCACAACCAAATAAATAAAAATTAAAAAGAAAAAAAAATCCTAAAGGAAATCAATCCTGAATATTCATTGGAAGGACTGATGCTGAAGCTGAAGCTCCAATACTTTGGCCATGTGATTCAAAGATCTGACTCACTGGAAAAGACCCTCATGCTGGGAAAGACTGAGGGCAGGAGGAGAAGGGGATGACCGAGGATGAGATGGTTGGATGGTGTCACCAGTTCAATGAATATGAACTTGGGCAAACTCCAGAAGATAGTGAGGGACAGGGAGGCCTGGAGTGCTGCAGTCCATGCAGTCACAAAGAGCAGACACGACTGAGCAAGTGAATGACAAGATACATGCAAAAAAAAAATCCTTGTGATCGATCGTAGGAAATTATTTTTAATGATCAACTGACACTTCAATTAGGGCCTTCTTCAGTTCTGTTGAAAGCAAAAGCTGGAAACTATTAGTGCTACAAAAGCATGGCTACCAAATAATTAGGGATATTCCCTTTTTCAGCTTGTCTCTGGTGCTCCTCTTCCATCATAAGCAAGGTAAAATAATACAGGAAGATCAGGTATGAGTGGGCAATTTGCCTCTTTCGGTGAAGTGAAAGAAGGGTGACTGGGCAAAGGGAGGTGGCAAAGGAAAACCAGCTTGAGAGGAAAGATCTCCAGCAGCTCAGTTTTGGAAAACGAATGTGTGTGGAAGTTGAAAGCCTGCCTTAGGTGCTTACATGTGCTGAGCTTAGTAGCTCAGTTGAGTCCAGCTCTTTTCGACCCCATGGACTGCAGCCCACCAGGCTCCTCTGTCCATGGGGATTCTCCACGCAAGAATACTGGAGTGGGTTGCCATGCCCTCCTCCAGGGGATCTTCCCAACCCAGAGATCGAGCTCAGGTATCCCGCATTGGAGGTGGGTTCTTTACCGACTGAGCAACCAGGGAAGCCCTATGTGCTTACATATCCCTTGGAAATTCAGTGTATACCTCTAGGGCTAAGCACACCCCAGTTTGAAGGTCACTGGGCTAGACCTGAAAGCATTAGTGTTTTCTTTGAAGTAGTTACATTCCAATCCTGGGATGTACCCTCAATCTTGAAGATACCCTAATCACAGCTTTGGGATGGTATGTTTCTTTTGTAAAAACAGATCTCATGATTGATATTGATTCTCTCTGCTGTAGTTTCAAAGTGTGGTATTTTCTGACCTTGACATTACCTCCAGATTCTGGGAGAAGGGAGTTACCTTATTTGGAATGTAAGACTCCTAAGAGTTGCTGCCTGCAGTGGTGTAGAAAGTCCCGCTTTAGGGTATTTGTTTATGGCATTGTATTTTATGGCCTTGGCATCTTTCTGCCTTCCGTATTTCCTCACCTGACCCTTCTGAAGGTAACTGGTTTGCATTTATAAATTTATGAAAGAGGTGGATTAGTGTGGAATGTATGGCTACCGAACAGAGCCTAGTTATTTAATCAGCCTTGAAGGTCTGTGAACCAAACAGTATCTGTAAACTAAATATTTGGGATGGATCTTCTACAAAATCAGTAATCCATATGTGGTTTTATAATTCAGTTTTCAATAAAAATAAATGTCAACCTCCCACCCCATTGTTCTCATCCTTTGCAGCCTAAAAATTCATATTGTAAAAACAACCTATTTTTTTTATAACTCACATACACAAAAGAGGCATTTTACTTTTTACTTCATCTCTCTGAGATTAGAGTGAACTAACTCCTATCTGTGATTAACTAGAATAAAGACACTGCAACCACAAAAGGGTTAGCTACCATTAAATCTGGGCTTCCCAGTTGGCACAGTGATATAGAATCTACAAGCCAATGCAGGAGACTCAAGAGACTTGAGTTCCATTCCTGGGTCTGGAGGATCCTCTGGAGAAGAAAATAGCAACCCACGCCAGTATTCTTGTCTGGAAAATTCCATTGAGAGAGGAGCTTAGTAGCTACAGTCCATGGGGTCACAAAGGGTCAGACACAACTGAGCACCACCAACCACCATCATTAAATTTAGAATTTAAATTAAAAGCATAACTTCACAGATAAAGTAGTTTTGCATATGTTTTAATGATCTTGTAGCTTAAATTGAAATTATTACTCACTAGTTTTCATTTTTTTAAATTTCCAAACAACCTTTCTACAACTGCATATTTTATGGAAATGCCTTACATTGTGTAACATACAAATATTACCAACACTTAAAACCTACCATATTTCTGTTCTACCAGCTTATTCAATAAAAAATGTTTTAGTCTTTTGTTGAAAATTCAAGGTTGTAAGTACCTAGTGCCTGCAAATTTGCACATTGATATATTGTTGATTCATTTGACAAATCCTTCCTGATTGTCTGCTATGTTAGAGTCACTGCTTTTTGATGCTGAACACACAATATTGAGCAAACCCAGAAATGGTCCTTGCTCACATGGAGCTATCGGTTTACTGGAGGAGTATGTGATAATCAAATAATTATACACATCTAAAGGCTGTGATTTTGACAACACAGTGCTTCCCAGGTGACTCAGACAGTAAAGAATCTGCTTGCAATGCAGGAGACCCAGGTTCGATCCCTGGGTTGGGAAGATCCCCTGCAGAAGGAAATGGCAACCCACTCCAGTATTTTTGCCTGGAAAATTCCATGGACAGAGGAAAGAGCCTGGTGGGCTACAGTCCATGGGGTCACAAAGAGTCAGACACAACTGAGCGACTAACACTTTAAAAACTGCAGTTGTGACAAATGCTGTGAAAGAGATGAAAAAGTGCTGGGAGAACCTGTAACGGGATATCTGAATGTTGGGAAGTGTGGGTGGTCAGGGAAAGCTGCCCTGAGGAAGTGATGTAAGAATGAATGTGGGTTGATGAGAAGAAGGGAAGGAAGAGTGTTTATAGACAGGGAACAGTGCAAAGGCCAGACGGGGATCAAAGCGAACCTGAAGGACAGGAGGAGTCCAGCTTTTGGAAGAGAGAGTTAGAGGAAGAAGGTGAGGCTGGAGAGGTGGAAGGCAGCCAGATCTTGCTGGGCTCTGCAGGCCTCTCACGTGTTTTGATATGTAGACCAACAGAAAATAATTAAAGCCTTTGTAGGGTTTTAATGTTGGTGGAGTGATAAAATTAGATTGGCATTTTAAAAAGATTACTGACTTCACATTAAGAAGGGATTAGAGGGCAGGGCTAGAAAGTTTGGTGAGATAGAAGCTTCACTGAATGTATATGCATGTAAACACAAGCTTTTCAAAAATAAATCATGTTCTAAAGGGATTTGGAATTTTTGAAGGAAAGAATCACTGGTTTTTTTATCTTTTAACTCTTTGTGTTTATTTTTTGGAGGCAGGGTAAAATTGGTTCACAGATAAATGAAGAGAAAGAAGAAAGAACAATATTTTCCAGAAGTCCTGGGGGGAAACATATCATCAGAGGTAACTGTGTTAGCTTTATTTTTCTGATTATATACTCAATATAAATTATAACTTCAGTATATAAGACCATATGGAGAGTTCATCCTCTTAATCACTTTTCATACTTATAGTCACATACAAACTTACATGTACTCAGGAGCATGGCTTAATAAAGACTAGGTAGGTGTTCAGTAGCTATTAATTGTACTAATTAATCACTCCTATTATATTTGTTAATATACTTATTGCTTTTTCACTCAGTAAGACAACTTGGGTTATATAATACCACATCAACTTTTAATGGCTGGTCAATAATTCATTATAGGCATGTGTAATAATATATGTAAATAACCCCACACTGATGGAAGCTCAAGTTTTTTAGGTTTATAATCCTTGTGATTCAATGAACATCCTTGCACAGACATTCTAATATTTGCCAAGGATAAGTCCCTAGAACTGAAGTTTCTGGGTAAAAAGATATATACACATTTTACGTTTTGATATATACAGCCAAAGAGCCTCAGTTCAGTTCAGTTCAGTCGCTCAGTAGTGTCCGACTCTTTGTGACCCCATGAATCGCAGCACGCCAGGCCTCCCTGTCCATCACCAACTCCCAGAGTTCACCCAGACTCACATCCATCGAGTCAGTGATGCCATCCAGCCATCTCATCCTCTGTCGTCCCCTTCTCCTCCTGCCCCCAATCCCTCCCAGCATCACAGTCTTATCCAATGAGTCAACTCTTCACAGGAGGTGGCCAAAGTACTGGAGTTTCAGCTTTAGCATCATTCCTTCCAAAGAAATCCCAGGGCTGATCTCCTTCAGAATGGACTGGTTGGATCTCCTTGCAGTCCAAGGGACTCTCAAGAGTCTTCTCTAACACCACAGTTCAAAAGCATCAATTCTTTGGCGCTCAGCCACAGTCCAACTCTCACATCCATACATGACCACAGGAAAAACCATAGCCTTGACGAGATGGACCTTTGTTGGCAAAGTAATGTCTCTGCTTTTCAATATGCCATCTAGGTTGGCCATAACTTTCCTTCCAAGGAGTAAGCGTCTTTTAATTTCATGGCTGTAGTCACCATCTGCAGTTATTTTGGAGCCCAAAAAAATAAAGTCTGACACTGTTTCCACTGTTTCCCCATCTATTTCCCATGAAGTGATGGGACCAGATGCCATGATCTTCGTTTTCTGAATGTTGAGCTTTAAGCCAACTTTTTCACTCTCCTCTTTCACTTTCATCAAGAGGCTTTTTAGTTCCTCTTCACTTTCTGCCGTAGGAGTGGTGTCATCTGCATATCTGAGGTTATTGATATTTCTCCTGGCAATCTTGATTCCAGCTTGTGCTTCTTCCAGTCCAGCGTTTCTCATGATGTACTCTGCATAGAAGTTAAATAAGCAGGGTGACAATATACAGCCTTGATGTACTCCTTTTCCTATTTGGAACCAGTCTGTTGTTCCATGTCTAGTTCTAACTGTTGCTTCCTGACCTGCATACAGATCCCTACCAGAAAGTTATTCCTACCTCCATTCCCAATTATACTCATTTTCTTATACCTCTGGTGGGTTGAAAAAAATCACACCTCCTGGAGTTTTTTATGCACTTTTCTCTAATACCTGGCCAACTCTGCACATCTTCTCATAAGTTTACTAGTCACTTGTATTTCTTCTTACATGATTTTCAAGTAAATGTCCTTGTACATTCTTTTAATCTTCTACTAGGTATGTTTATCTTGTGACTTATGACAGTCCTTTGGAGACAGTGATATTAAGCCTTTGTCTGTCATATATAGCCTGATCTCTTTTTCCTAGTTTGCTTTTAAAAAAAATCTTTATTGTTTTTGGAAAACAAAGGTTTTTACAATTTATATAGTCAGTTCTGACAATCTTTTCCTTTAAGGTTTCTGGCCTTTGTATTCTGCTTAGAATTAAGTCTTTCACTCCCCAATATTACAGAAATACCTCCCTAATAACATTTTCTTTTGGAACTTTATTTTGTAGTTTTGAGAGCATTTCTGGAGGGCAATCAGGTAGCTAGTAGAGGACTTTATAAAATGTTGGTTCCCTTTGCCAGAAATTCTTTTAGAATTTATCCTAGAGAAATAAGATGCAAAGCTTTAGTTTCAAGGATATTCACTAAAGAGTTGTTTATAATTCCAAAAAACCTGAAAACTGTAAACAATGAAATGTTCAACAATGGAAGACTGGTTATATCAATTATGGTATAGCTATCCCATTAAAATACAAAAAAAATTAATCATATTAAAACATATTAAAAACTAAAAGCAAGAAAAGAGGTTAACTCATAAACACCAAAATTTTCTTTTGGCTATGTACAAAAAAAGGAAGACTGTGTTTACACAATAACCTTTTTCTTTTCTTCTATGACACTATTTAACAATAAACATTTAAATTCTAGTACAGCTTCCAATTATGCAGATACATTGTTAAGTGTACCGTTTGTATTTTAGTAGCTGAAGGTGCTTTAGACTAGAGGGTATTACCCTTATATTCAACTTAGGTATGCCTCAGCCAACAACTTTAAGCAAGTCAATTAAGCTTTTTGTTTCCTTATCTGTTGAATAATAATACCTACCCTGATTTAACTCATAGGGAAGTTGTGTAAATTGTAATTCACTGTAAGCAACATAGAAAATAGTGCTAATGTTGTTTATATTGAACTATTATTATTATTGCTTTTGCTCAAGTTTATTAAGGTATGATTGATACGTGAAAAGCAGTACATATTTAATGTATACACTTCATGAGCCTGGAGATAAGCATATACTTGTGAAACCATTACCACTATCTGTGCCATAAACATTTTCATCATCTCCCAAAGTTTCCTACTGCCCATTCTATTTATTGTTTTTGTTGTGATTTGTTTGTTCAGTTGCCCAGTTGTGTCCGACTCTTTGTGACCCCATGGACTGCAGCACGCCAGACCCTCTTGTCCCTCACCATCTCCCAGAGCTTGCCCAAGTTCATTTTTGTGATAAGGACACTTAAAATCTATCCTCTTTTGAGTGTACAATACAGTTAACTATAGCCACTATGGTAACTATTCATCTTGTATAACTGAAATTGTAACCTTTGACTAATGTCTCTCATTTCCCTCTCCTTCTGGCCTGTGGCACCATTCCACCTTCTGCTTCTGTGAGTTTCACTAGATTCCTCATTCTGGATTTCATTGTATTTTTCCCTTTGTGTCTGGCTTATTTCACTTAACATAATGTCCTCAAGGTCCAACTATGTTGTTGCAAACGGCAGGACTTCCTTCTTTTTAAGGGCTGAATAATATTCCATTGTGTTTCATATGATTGTTGCTTTTAATGTAAATGCAATGGAAACAGTAGGTCAATATCTTCAAAAAGAATATTTTTTAGTTATCTAAGGGAAAGAAGAATAAACAAAAGGAAAAATGGCCTACTAAAACAGATTGTGGGGGAAGATAATCATCCAATAAATATTTACTAATTGCCTACTTCGAGCTGGGTTGGGGTTGGGGTAGAAGAGAGTAAGAGTGAATAATACATAATCTCTATTCTCAAGGACTTTATTCTGGTGGATGATACATGTCAGTGCCACATACAGAATCAGCATATTGTCCCTAGAACCTAAAGAGGCAAAGGGCTGTGGAGGCAAAAATGCCTCTCGAAGGCAATAAACAATACTCAAGTTTGGTCATCAGAGATCAGCTGAACCAGGTAGAGGAGTTTAGCCTCATCAAGGAGTTACAGGGGAAGAGTTATCAAGGTAACCTGCAGCAGTTCTACACAGCCTAAAGTGAAATTAGGGGACAAACTGGCTGGGGATGCCCCATTCTGGAGGGGTTCCCCTGGTAAGCATAAGGGGGAATCCCCTTAAATATGGTAGAACCCCAACAGCAAATATAGGGGCTAGAGGAGAGAACAGATCCCTGCCTGCTAGGAGGAGACTGGAAGGGGTGGGGGAATTCTTAAAAACTCCATTTACAGAACAGGAGATCCCCTTCTGTTACTTAAAGTTCCCTTGTTCAGGGTATTCTGAGACATTTGTGGATTACTATCCTCTTGAACTTTGTTTCTGATTCGATCTTCCTTCAGGGTTAAGAAAAAGACAACTGAAAATATATTTATACATATATAACGATAAAAATATACACACACTCATACATCATACACTCCCACTGTTTGGCTATGAGAAGGTCAGTGGCCCTAGCATTTAAGTCATTTATTTGAATCAAGTGTTGTTCAGCCCTAATCAGTGCACGTTTAACCAAATCTCCAGACAGAAGATGATGTGAATTTTCCAAAACAGAAGGTAAGCTACATGTCAGAAAAATACAGTTTGGACACAACTAAAAACTTAATGGAGTAAAGCATTTTTGGCAATTCTGATGCTACCAGAATCAGCCAAAAAAAAACAAAACAAAACTAGCATACTAGCACAAATATATATTGCCTGTTATGTACTAGGCAAATAAGATGAAAAAAAAAAAACAACAAAGATATGAGTTTAACAGTTTGGGCATGGAAAAAATCTTTAAAGCCAAAATAAAAAATTCTTAAGAACATTTACTTCCCGTCACCTTAACCCTGGATAAGCAATTAACTTCAGTAATTCTTCCCTCTTTTTCTGGAGAAGGGAGTGACAGTTAAAACTGAATAAATACTGTATTTATTTGCAAAGTGCCTGGAATTTTTAAAAAATGCATTAAGGACAAAGCACAGCATTATTATAACATTCTTCCATATAGTACATAATACATACAGCCAACTGGGCAGAATCCTTTCATTTCTCCAACATACAAATTAGGTCATCAGAGATTCCACTGTCCTAAGTTTTCCAACAACTAAAACAAAGCAGGACAAATTCTTTTTTAAATCCACAAACTGTACCAATCTAAGGACTTACATTGCAGTTTCAGGCTGTTTATCATTGGTGGCCAGGTGACAACATGGATATGTAGCAATCTGATCATTACTAACAAAATAACTAAAAGCCAAAATCTCTTTGTGGCAGGTTAGTACTATCATTCTTTACATTAAAATTACATTTCATCTATAAGGTAGAACTAACAATTTTTGTTTGACATACAACACTGTTCATTTATTACAGATACTAAAATTACAGTGAATTAAGTAAAAGTTGATATGAATAAATCTATACAATATACAATCTACACAATATATGGGTATGGCTGTGCATGGGTTTAGTCCATTCAAAAATCTTAAGGCAAATTGTGTTTTATAATATGCCTGGGATAATGTTTCTTTAAGGTTAATCTCGAAAAAATACCATAATCCATATTCCACATGATATATTCAAAGTTTTAAATACTGTTTATTTTAAAAATAGAAATTACTGAAGAGAACAGAATCATAAAACTAGAGAGCCTAAATATTGTAACACATGTTGTAACACATACTCTTTATTAAATACATATAACGTTCCATTAATATATAAGGTAAAAGATTAAAGCCTCTAACACATGATAATCTACAACTGTAGAGTTGTGTGTTTTTCTCATTTTTCCCCATGCACATCCTGACATACATTAATGTAAAAAGTAACATGTCCTTTTTTTCCTTACTCAATAATTATCTTGAACGTATTTTGAATGTTTGTGATTAACCTTTTAATATACAGTTTTAATTTCTGTAATTTACTGAGTTATTTATTTTTACGGTACATATGTTTCATTTAGTCCTCTTAACATATTTATTAAAAGAGTAAAAAGCTCCTCCATAGTTTGAGAATATTTTTTCAATCTGAAATAAGTTTGAATAAAAATGACTTAAGATTTGTTTCACATTACTTTTAACTTTTTTGTTTTTAAAAGTTTATTTCACGTTTCAAAGAGTAAAATGAATCACAACACTTTAGAATTTGCTAAATTTAGCACATTAAAAAATATTTTAAAATACGAGTATAAGGGCTCCAAATTGGAAAATCTTTTTCTGAACAAGTTGACTACGATTATTATTGTAAGAGTTTCATTTCCAGCTCCATCTGTTCTTCTAATCACTCTAAATTCCATGTGCAGGGTAAACAGTTAAAAAAAAAAAACAAAAAACCCAAAGTCTTAAAAATCAATTCTTGTCTTAGCACACACGCTCTTCGGAGTCGCACGCAGCGTCTGTGTGAGCCGACTCCTCCCCACTCTTGGGGAAAACCCTGCCTAATATTTATAACGTTATGACATACTGTAATACTCACAAGGTGGTTGTAGAAGTATAAACACGACTGGAGCTATCTGATTGGCTGCTGGTGATGTAACACCCATGTCAATACTTCCCACTGAACGCACGTGTTCGACCTTTTATTTAAATTTCCATTTCATCACAGCAATAAGACACTCGGGGCGGTGCATTTTCTGTGAAATGATTATCGCCCAGAGGTGCTGCATCGAATACACAATGTAGCAGACGAGGAGGTGCCCGCGGTTGTAACCTCCTCGCGCGAAAGGTACAGCCTGGTCCAGTCTTTGTGAAGGAACAAAAATAAGTTCACTTCCTCGGGCACCGTTACCCCCCACCCCCCACCCACCCCACCTCAGCAAATGACAAGGCTGGAGAGCAGCTCCCACCGTACAGTTATTTCTCAAAGTCCCAGGTGAACTCGTGGCGAAGGAAGGAAAATGTGCGTCCCGGGCGCGGGTAGGTGCGTGCGGGCAGCGGGGAGGCGGCCAGACCTGACACTCGCCAGCTGTTTGTCCTCCGCGGAGCCCGGCCCCGGCCGCACACGCCCGCCCCTTCCCCGAGACCCCCCAGCCCGCCGCCCGGCCTTTTGTCCCCCGCCCCTCGGCCGACTTCCTTCCCCCGCGGCCGCACCCCCGCCCCCAGGCCGGAGGCGCGGCCCGGCCCCTTTCCCGGTCCCCAGGCGCCCCCACCCCACCCCAGCCCAGCCCCAAGCCCAGCCCCCTCCCCCCGCCCGGCCCCCACCCTTTCCCCCTCCAGCGGTTACTGCTACCCCGGTGCATTGTGGGCGCACGGTCCGTTGTTCATTTGCCATTCGACCTCCGCCAGGGCCTGGTCGGACGGAAACGCTCCGCCGGCTTTATTGTCGGTTCGTTATGTGGCGGAGCCCGGCAGTTTAACGTGCCTCCCACCCTCAGCGCTTCGGAAGCCGGCAGCCGCGTCGGGACTCCTCGGCGCGCCGGAGGAAGGATATCTTGTTTGGAGGGTCGGTGTGTGCGCGCGGCTTTAAAGAGGGGGCAGCGGAGGGTCTCCCCGCACTCCGCCTCTCAACTTCGAAGGCCCCACGCGCGCCGGCTCGCTGCTCACCTCTCCGCCGCCCGCCCCCCCCTTCTCCGCGCGGGACGCTGCCCGGAGCGCCGCGGGGCGGGGGTGGAGGACGAGGAGGCGGCCGGAGGCGGCGGCCCGGCGGGCGGCGGCGGCGGCAGCGGCGGACGCGTGAGGCAGCCCCGGGGAGCGAGCGCGACCGGGCGGCCGGGCGGGAGGGCGAGGCCGAGCCCCGCGAGACCGGAACGCCCGCGGTGGGGGCGGGAGCGAAGCGGAGGGGGAGCGGCGGGGAGCGCGCGGGACGCGGCCCGAGGCCGGGCGCGAGCCGGGGCACCGGGCGGCGGCGGCGGCGCGCGCCATGTCGTTCAGTGAAATGAACCGCAGGACGCTGGCGTTCCGAGGAGGCGGGTTGGTCACCGCCAGCGGCGGCGGCGGCTCCGCGAACAATAACGTTGGCGGGGAGGCCTCGGCTTGGCCCCAGCAGCCCCAGCCAAGACAGCCCCCGCCGCCAGCGCCGCAGCCGCTCAATGGGCGGGGGGCCGACGAGGAAGTGGAATTGGAGGGCCTGGAGCCCCAAGACCTGGAGGCCTCCGCCGGGGCTGCCGCCGCCGCCGAGGAAACCAAGGAGTTGCTGCTCCCCCAAGACGCGGGCGGCCCCACCTCGCTGGGCGGCGGTGGCGCCGGGGGCCCCCTGCTAGCGGAAAGGAACCGTCGGACTCTGGCCTTTCGAGGCGGCGGCGGCGGCGGGGGGCTCGGCAACAATGGCAGTAGCCGCGGCCGCCCCGAGACCTCGGCGTGGCCCCTGAGGCATTTCAATGGGCGAGGGCCGGCGGCCGTGGAGCTGGAGCTGGACGCGCTGGAGGGGAAGGAGTTGATGCCGGACGGCGCGTCCCTGAGCGACAGCACCGAGGACGAAGAGGAGGGGGCGAGCCTGGGCGACGGCAGCGGGGCGGAAGGAGGCAGCTGCAGCAGCAGCAGGCGGTCGGGCGGCGATGGCGGGGACGAAGCGGAGGGCAGCGGTGTGGGAGCTGGAGAAGGAGAGACTGTCCAGCACTTCCCGCTCGCGCGGCCCAAGTCCCTAATGCAGAAGCTCCACTGCTCCTTCCAGACCTCCTGGCTCAAAGATTTTCCCTGGCTGCGCTATTCCAAGGATACTGGCCTTATGTCTTGCGGCTGGTGCCAAAAGCCCCCCGAGGACGGAGGAAGCGGGGATCTGCCCCCAGTGGGGCACGACGAGCTTTCGCGAGGGACCCGCAACTACAAGAAAACCCTCCTTTTGAGGCACCACGTCTCTACCGAGCACAAACTCCACGAAGCCAACGCCCAGGTACGATATATGTTGCTCCTGCTTTTTCAGATCTTTGGGGGAAAGGCTTATCAGCTAAAACTCACTCTCCTGGGTGAAGAGATCTTTCCTGTTGAGAGAGAGGTGCAGGGAACTTAGGCGTGGGGGATTCGAAAGCCTGGGAATAAGTTTTCAAAAGTTAACCGGGGGAGTTGGGGGGAGGGGGAGGAATGACAATTTTCTAATCGTAGCGCTGAATTTGATTTAATTTTTTTCATGACTCAGATTTCTTTGCCCGTCAGATTGAATCAGAAGGAAAGTTTAATAAGCGAGGTTGACGGTTTTAACCCTGTAAGGTTGGCTTTGTGGTTACAATGTTATTAGCTGTGATTTTAGAAAAGCTGCTTTAATGTTGGTAGTCTTTTAGCGTGCTGTTGGAAGTCAAATCTGGTAACTCTTTGAAGAATGAATTAAACTCTTTCCTTAACTTTTGATGCTACCCCTTTTAGGAGAACATCCAACCGAGAAAATTCTTTTTATCATGTCAGGATAATGTGAAATATGAGAGTAGTATGTAAATGTAGAGGAAGCTATTTGGATAAAACTTCGTGAATGATTATACTAAATTCATCTTCTTAAAGTTTTTGTTGAACTTCTCTTTCCAAAGGTATGCTTTTGGTAAATTGTGGTAGTTTTTACTTGCTTCCATCTCTCCAGATTTCTGTGCCAAGATTTTCTGTAATCCCCTTTTTCAAAAAGTTTTCATATAAATGTAGTTTACTTTAAACTTAGGATATTTGAAATGTTGACTGTAAAGTTACTTCTACCAACTACTTGATTCGAACTGGTAGAGAATGTATTTACCAAAATCATAAGTTCTTAGTTATAAAACAGGTAAATGGTACTTCTTAAATCTTGTCTTAGTATTTCTGGACTAAAGATAATATTCTTATCATTTTGATAATCTCTTTCCAAGCCAAGCAGATGTTAATCAGTCCTCCTAAGACAACCTGTGGTTGTGGATGGAATTCATTCTTTTGTATCGGTAGCCAGGCATTGATTTCAGAAAGTCACCTTTCAGATACTAGTCCCTTTGTGTGTTGGAGTGATCTTGCTGTTTAGAACACTTTTAGTGGAGTTAATTAGGCACTGTCTAATAACCCCGTAGCCCAGAAATTTCTCAGAAGTTTAGACTTTAACGTTAAGGCATAGGGTTGTTTTTCTCAGGGGGGCAATGGCAACAGTTTTTTCACAACTTTTAGTTGCCTAAGCCCTACAAGGAAGGTCATTTAAAGATGTAAGGCCGGGAAAAGTTAAGTAAATTGTCCCAAGTCTTACAGTTCTTGGTTAAAAATGAGACTAGCCTTTATAAGGAATGTTGCAATGGAGGAAGGAAAAAAAGGTTTTGGAGTAAATCTAGGTTCACATCTCAGCTTTCTGCAGTTACTAGCTTTGTGAGCTTGGGCATTGGAGTGCCAGACTTGTCTTCTGTATGCCAAACACAGATGTCCCTTATTTTGGCAAGTATTTTTGGCAAGAATTATTCTGTTCCCATTTTACAGAAGAGGAGTCTAGAGGCTTCAACGCGTTATATATTCCTGAAGTTAAGTAGTATGATGAAGTGGAGGGCTTGTGAAAATGAAAGTATGCTTTTCTAAGTGATGAGTTGGTTATTTAGAAAAATCTAAAAGGACAATCAAACTGAATTTTTTTAATTCAGTGGATCAGTTACTCTTCTTCAGTGTAGTCTGTGTAGGCAGATCTGAATGGGAGTGCAAATTATTACAATTAGCTGCTTAGTGAACCTGAAATCAGAGGAACAGGGAATTAGTTGGATAACCTTATGATAGACTTAGCATGGTGTATTCCTCTCCCCTAGGCATATATCTGGATTAGGGAATTCATCCCTAGGTAAAACCTTTTCTAAACTTAATCCCCTGAATTATCTCTCCCTTACCCTTTGCCCCCTTGAAACTCCCTTTTTACAATATAATCTGCAGACCAACTTCTTTCTCTTAGGACATTGTATCATTAGACTGAGAATAATACAATTTAGTAAGTCATTTCTGTTTGTCTAAGGCTATTTATTGGTTCCCTTTGATTGGATTTTGGATGTTTCCACTCTGAACTGATCCTAATCATTTCTATTTTCATTCTAAGCTTAGTTTGGGGGTATTACCTTGTAATTGACCCCAGGTACCACCTATAGGATCTTTTTGTCTTGTTAATACATGAGTGACAGGTTCAAGAACTGACTTATTTCTTCTTATGCACAAAGTTAACTTTTTTTTTTTTCCATTGCCCTGCAGCTTTTGATTACCTGCAGGAGGCAGTATAACACAGTCTGTAAGAGCATTCTTGAGCTTAAAAGTAGGGGGACCTGAGTCCTAATCCTCTTTCTTGACAGGCAAATGAGTTAACTTCCAGTTTCTTCATGTTTGCAAAGTGTATATGCCAGCACCTAGTCACTTAGTAAATGATAACCATTATTTATTATCACCATTACTTATTTTCTTTGGAAATAACTATAATTCTGTGGGGTAGGGGGAACTGGTACTTCATGTCTCAATGTTACCAGTTTTCTCAGTTTGCAAGCCACTTAATCTCATGGAATCACTCTTGATTCTAGAGAACAAACCAGTTTTTTTTTCATGCTTTTAGAGACTTTGGCCATTCAGGTTCTTTGAACATTCTCATCGCACATGCAGTTTTTCTCATCTTCATGAAGAATATCTTGCATGAGCTTTCTCCTGTCTTAAAATTACTGAAATAGTTTTGTAGTTCCTCAGACAAGAATTAAGTTTGAAATTGGGACACAGTTCACTCCCTTTATCCCCCCTCCCCACTTTTTTTCTTTAATTTTAAGGAGTCTGTTTTTTGTGAGGAGTTTAGCCAAATCTTAGTATGTGAATAAGGGTGACTTTACTTTTTCTTATGATTTCTGTAAGGGGAAAAATCATGGTGGTGGCCAAGAGACTGTGGCATATTCTTTTTTTTTGGCGGAGGGAGCCCTGCCTTGCTACTTGTGGGCGGGATCCCTGACTAGGAATGGAACCTGTGTCTCCTGCAGTGGAAGTAACCACTGGACTGCCAGGGAATTCCCAGTGGCCCATTCTTAAAACCTTTGATTGTTATTTTGATGTTGATTGTAAAGGATTGCTCATGCAAGAAGTCTGCAGATGCTCTCAGAATCTGTTCTGCAGCGTTCTATTTCTGAAAAATCCTTGTATTTTATAAGGATTTAAGGGACAACATATAATTTCTATTTTGAGTAACAACTGACTATATATATCTTGAGGGTCTGGTTCGGTGATTAGCTTATATAAGGTTTGACCATTTGGCCCAGAGGACTTTAAAATTGCTTTAATAACACTGATTACCACTGTATCTTGGTTCAGATCACTTTCTACCCAGTTGGGAAATTTTCATCGCCTAAATCACACATTCTGTCAACTCTTTCCAGTTAAGTAAGCCTAAAACATGTGTTCAAGTGTGTTATTGTTATAAACCTAGTTAACCTTTCCAGAAAGTACTTAATTTAGATCAGTGATCTTCTAATTGGAATATGTTGGTGAGCAGCAAAAGCAGAGGTGAGACAGAGCTACCAGCCTTCTTTGCATTTGGCAAAAATTAATTGTTTTTTTGAGGATTTTGGAAGAAAGACTGAAAGCCTTTCACTGGGAAGGAGAAATAGATATTACAAACAACCACAGAGCCTACAATCCATTAAATAACCAATTTGTATAATATTTATATAGGTTCTAGCAGTCATTTATTGTGTTTCTAAAAGCGGATTCCTTTTCCCTGGTGTTTTTGATTATGTGTCTAGGGACTTCTTTCTCCCTCTTAAAATATACCTATTAGGTAGATTGCAAGGCACTGAAGATAAACCTATGTAAATAAGACATTTTTCTGACCTCTAGAAACTTGTACTCTAGTAAGGAGAGAGACATTGCAGTAAAATGATAGCTACCATGTTAGAAATATATTCAAGTTACAGTTAAGATAACTAAAGGAAGTCGTCATCCTATTTGTGAAGGTTGGGAGAAGCTTGTAGAATTGGATCCTAACTTGTGTTAAATGAGTAAGTATTGAAGAGGGGAGGGCATTCTAGGCATTGCAGTTGGTAACAGCTTAAGCATAATGGAAATTGATGCCTTGATGTGTCTGAAAAGTAGATGATTTAATTCAGCAGGATGAAAAATCAAGTTTGAGTGGGTAGACTGCAGGTTATGGATGGTCCTTTCATGTTGAAATGATTGTATTTTTTCCTGTTGGGCAAACCATTTAGCAGTTTTAAGCAGAGGAGAACCACGATGAAATATGTGTAAGTTGATGTGTTAGAAGCACCTGTTGGTATGTATGTGGTTTTTGAGGAGAGCTGGTAATAAAGCATATTTTTGGCACATAAAATTGGCTGGAAGTTGTAATCACCTGAAGACATCTACCCCAGACCTACAGATTTACAATTTCTGTGGATAGTATTAATATTTAAATTGCAAGAGAAAATGTCATCACTCAAGGAGATCAGAGAAGAGATACTGATTTCAAAGGAGATATTCCTTTCTTTATCTACTGACTTAGATAATTTGTCAGTACTACTAGCATACATTTATTTGGCATGCTCACTGTGGCCTTGTGTGTCCTCATACTAGAAATGGAGTTTGAGTTTTAGAATTTGGGTTTGTAAATGGACATTGATCTTTTTATTCTTTCAGTATACCGTTCCAATGGGTTGCTGCAACAAAAGATTTTTATGTTTTTAATGCTTTCATTTTGCACTTTGTGTTTGAAATATCTTTTTTTCCTACTAAACCATTTATCAGTTCTGGGTAGGGACTTAAATACTTTTAAGTACTTGTTTTTTTTTTAAAACCAGTAACAGTTTCTAATCATTTGTGGATTGACTACAGATAGCTAACTGCAGCTGAATTTTTCTCAGAAGAGTGGGGAGACTGGGTAGTGTGATCTTGGGTTTTCTACAGTAGCTGGTGTTATCCAGTTCTCCCAGCTGGAATGCTGTGAACACCCTATGATCTCCCTCCACACCTCTGCCTTGAAATCTAATTAATCACTCAAGTTTGGATTTTACTTTAGAAATTTTCCAGGCTCTGCCCCCATCACTGTTACCTGTCTTAACTAGTGAACGTCCTTGTTTGTTGCAGGTGTGCTGCACACCTACCAGTGGCTTGCCCTGGTCACACATTTCCAGTGTCATCCCCTGGTAATTACCCTCCACTTTGCTACCACAGTCATCTCTTTATCAGTTAATTCAGTCAGATGATTCTAAAGCTCTGTAGGTACCTATACCAGTGGTCCTTAATCTTGTGTAGGATTCAGGTCTCTAGATAATCTGGTGCAAGTTACAGACACTTAGCTCCAAAAACATGAAGAGCATATTTGCATTTCTTGGGCTTTCTTGGATCACCCTGAAGTTCTTCATAAATCTCGAATGGTGAGGCTGTGTACATCCTTGGTTCTCTTTCTCATACTGTCTCATCTGCTTAGACTCTCAGCCTCTCCTTCCACTCTTGCGTCCTTCAAGGCTCTGCTCAGATATTTGTTTCAAAAAAAGATCTCACCCAACCCCTCAAAAAACTGGATTAGGTGCACCACCTCTCTGCTTTCTTAAAGCTCTTCAGTATCTTAAGAATCTTGCTCAGTATTAAACTTCAGGCAGGGAACTAAATCATTTTGGGTTCCCAGTGTAGAACCTGTCTGATACAGTCATTCACTTAATGCTTATTAAATAAGTGAGTAAAGTCAAGATTTTTCAAGCTTTTAGCAGCTTTTTCTCTGATTAAAATATTTACTTTTGGCCTCTCTGGAAATAAATTTGAAGATAATAAACTTGAGGATTTTAACCAAATGTATGCTTCTATATTTTCTTTATCAGTGGTATCTCATGTTTATCAATATACTAAGAATGGACATAGAATGTTAAAGAGGGAACCGGAGAGACAGAGATGACTTGAGTTCTTAGGGACCAACTGTTATTTTTGTCTTTAGTAACTAGGAATTTATTTGGTTTAGCAAGTAATATTGGCAGTTTAATTTAGTGCTTATCTTGCTTTATTTTACCCATATCCTCAAATAATACTCCCTTTGTAGAGTACATGTACTCTTGACTGGTAAACTCTTCATTGTGAAGAGTATATATAATATGTGCTACAGAAACATGGCATAGTGCTCTGATCAGTACTGAAGGAGAAATTGCTAGGGCTGTTTGTAGCATGTAACATTACTATTCTATTCTGTTATTCAGTAGTAATGAAGAAAAATAGTTGTTGAAGAGTGTGTTTGGCTTGTATAGCTTGTGTCCAAGTGGAATGGACAAATATTTTGGTGGATAGGCTTTTGTCTTTAAGTTATTTTTAAAAATTAGGACATTTGGTATGATAATGGCAGAGAATGACAGAAATTGGGACTGGCCCAGAAATTTCAGAACACAGTGACCATGGCCTAAAATGACTGCTATGACATAGCCACCTCCTTCTTAAAGGGTTTTGAACTGCTTAATGCGTAAACTTTAGCACTTCTTGACTTGTAAAGGCTCATTCACTGCTTCCACAGACACTTTACCATGTACTGCCAAATTTTTTCTCTTACTGTTAACTACAGTATCTGTTAGAACTTTGAACCAAATGAGCTTTGCTGGGTAGATATGGCATGCACAGCAAAGCTTACTTTTAAGCCTGCATCATAGAGCAATGTAGTTTGGAAATTTTCTGTAGTGAGTAGAGAGCATAAGCAAATTAATAAAGCGTCTTATTTAGATAGCCTCATAAACAGTATGATGGGTCTATAGAAAATTATAGCAGTAACAACTTTAGACATTTTTAGTATTCATTTAGTTCTCTACATAGAGTCCTAAACATTTCCCATCCCTTTGCTAAGTAGTTGGAAACATCCCAGCATACTGGTTTTAATATACAAGATAAAATATCTTTTTGCCTCACTTCCTTTCTTCCAGCCCCCAGAAGCAAAAATTTGGGACTTAATCGTGAATTACTTGATTACTTTACTCCATCTGTAGCTGTTAGCAGTTTTTGCTTACAATTGGGTGGTCTTAATAGAAGGAGAAAATAACTGATTTCGAATATGGGACATTTTGGTATGATAGAGCAAGAATGTGGGGGTGGGGTTAGAGTATAAGTGTAATTAATGATGCACTCGAGGCCCTGGGAAGTGATGGGATGCTGCCAAGGGTCAGTTGGAAGTGCAAAGGGAATTCTCTGCTTCCTGTGCTTCATTCTGTAGTAATCGTATACTCCAGATTTGCAGGATTATCTGTAGTGTTTCATTATTGCTGTGAAATACTGATGTGTCCTGGAATTCTGGCATTTTTATTCTGTTTCAGTTGACTTCTCATACCTGGAAACAACACGAAAATTCTTAGATGGATCATGTGATCTGGTTTAGTTTCAGGATTATTATGTGTGTGACCTGCTGTATTCAGAATTCAGAATGGAACCTAATGTTTGTGTGATTAAACTATACCCATGATGAGGTTGCTTCCCAGGTGATGCTAGTGGTAAAGAATCTGCCTGCAGTGCAGGAGATCCAGGTTCAATCCGTGGGTCAGGAAGATCTCCTGGAGGAGGGCATGGCAACCCACTCCAGTAATCTTGCCTGGAGAATCCCATAGACAAGGGAGCCAGGTGGGCTACACAGTCCATAAGGTAGAAGAGAGTCGGATGTGAAAAGAAACTGAGCACAGAACAGCACACATGATGGGGTTAAATGGAGATGTGGGATTGCTTGGAATCTCACCACCATTTACAGTGCTGCTGCTGCTGCTAAGTCGCTTCAGTCGTGTCCGACTCTGTGTGACCGGCAGCCCACCAGGCTCCCCTGTCCCTGGGATTCTCCAGGCAAGAACACTGGAGTGTGTTGCCGTTTCCTTCTCCAATGCAGAAAAGTGAAAGTGAAGTCGCTCAGTCGTGTCCGACTCTTAGCGACCCCATGGACTGCAGCCTACCAGGCTCCTCCGTCCATGGGATTTTCCAGGCAAGAGTACTGGAGTGGGGTCCATTTAGAATATTCTATGAGAATTTCTTTGCAGTTCTAACAACTTTGTTCCCTACACCCTTCCCTCTGCCCCCCATTCTCTATTCCTCTCCAAGCATATCAGTCCTCCCAGCATCCAACAATCCAATATGTATCTTTTCTGGGTTTTCCCCCAGATTCTGTCTACTCATAGACCTGTATATATGTGTTTTATTTTATAATTAATAAAATAATAAGTATTTAATAATAAGTATTTACTATTTTGTGCCAAAGAAAATAATCTTTAACACTTAAGAATAGATACCTGCCTAATTTAGGGAGCTTACCCACCTAATGCCTGGAGAAGGAAATGGCAACCCACTCCAGTATCCTTGCCTGGAGAATCCCATGGACAGAGGAGCTTGGCGGCCTACAGCCAGTGGGGTTACAAGAGTCAGACACAACTTAGCGACACCACCACCCACCTAGTGACTCTGTGAGTAGGGCCTGAAGTTCTTATTTAGAAACACTCCTGGTACTTACTGCTTTATTAGTTTAAGAAAGGACACACAGTTAATAACTAGTATAGGCAGCATTCCAAAATCTAGATCACATTCCTTTATTCTTGCTGTCAATATCATGTTATTTTATAGGAAACTACAGTAACTTAATAGTGATGCTAAACTGAACTGTAATGAATAATTAAAAGATTGATCACAGGGAAGATTATAAACATTAAGTATTTGGAGTTAAGGAATTTTAACTGATGGGTAGTGTTTATGATCCTAAAGAGAGAAGTCATTTTGAAAATTGATTTGGGATTTATATAATTGGGTATTCCTGTAGTTTGAAGCACATTTTTTTAAATTAGGGTCTTCTGTTACTTTCTCTTTCAGTTCAGTCACTCAGTCATGTCTGACTCTTTGCGACCCCATGGACTGCATAGTTAGATATGATTAACTTTGTTGACCTAAATTGTCTGACTCAGTATTTGCCAAGACTTTTAAAATTCCCTTTTTTAATAATGTTAACTAGAATGAGATGCTGAGCATATTTTAATCTGATTATTTTAAGTTCAACCAGAAAAACTGTGTTCTTAGCAGTTACAGAGATAAGGCAGATTAATTTGATTCTTATGAATGTTTCTTTACATGAGAAAACAACCACTTTTTATTTTCATTTCATTTCTTTTCTTTTTTTTTGGCCATATCACTTGACTTGTTGGATCTCAGTTCCCCGACCAGGGATTGAACTCAGGCAATGGCGGTGGAGTCCTAGCCACTGGACCACCAGGGAATTCCCTGTTTTAATTTTAAATAATTCTCAATCCATGTCTTCAGCTATATTTGGAAAGATAGCATGATATGTGATACACGGTATTCTTCAAATGAAATTCTGATCCTCAGGATGTTTCTTTCTTTCTTTTTTTTTTTGTACCAATAGCAGTGGATTGCAGCAAAGCTGTTTACACCCTTTCTCTTAATATTTAGATTGTGAACACCTCAGTCTCAAAATATGTAATGATTACTGACAGATTAGTGTATTTGATAGTGGTTTTAAAAAGTTACATTGACAATGATTTGTTGTCTTTGGTATGGAGGCTTTAAAAAGTAAATAAAATTTAATGGTAATATTTTCCATCTATTGCAGGAGTCAGAAATACCATCAGAGGAGGGGTACTGTGACTTTAATAGTAGGCCAAATGAGAACTCTTATTGCTATCAACTTCTTCGACAACTAAATGAACAGAGGAAGAAAGGTATTCTTTGTGATGTCAGCATTGTGGTGAGCGGAAAAATCTTTAAAGCTCATAAGAACATCCTGGTTGCAGGCAGCCGTTTCTTTAAGACTTTATATTGCTTTTCAAACAAAGAAAGCCCTAACCAAAACAATACTACCCATTTAGATATTGCTGCAGTTCAAGGTTTTTCAGTCATCTTGGACTTCTTGTATTCTGGTAACCTGGTGCTCACAAGCCAAAATGCCATTGAAGTAATGACAGTGGCCAGCTATCTTCAAATGAGTGAAGTTGTTCAAACTTGCCGAAATTTCATTAAAGATGCCTTAAATATAAGCATTAAATCAGAAGCTCCAGAGTCTGTAGTTGTGGACTATAATAATAGAAAACCAGTTAACAGAGATGGCCTGTCTTCATCACGGGATCAAAAAATTGCCAGTTTTTGGGCAACACGAAATCTTACCAATTTGGCAAGTAACGTAAAAATTGAAAATGATGGTTGTAATGTCGACGAGGGCCAAATAGAAAACTACCAAATGAATGACAGTAGTTGGGTCCAGGATGGTTCACCTGAATTGACAGAAAATGAGTCTCAAGGTCAAACAAAAGTGTTTATTTGGAATAATATGGGCTCCCAAGGGATTCAAGAGACTAGCAAAACAAGGAGAAAAACCCAAGCTACAAAGAGATTTGTTTATAATATACCACCTAATAATGAAACAAATCTAGAAGATTGCTCGGTGATGCAGCCACCTGTTGCCTATCCAGAGGAAGATTTGTCATTCATCAAGGAAGAACCAGGTAAATACTGTATTGAATATATACAGAGGTGTCTCAGTTTTTATTCTCATTCTGCTTGGATATAATCTTGTGTGTATGATTAAAGTAATATACATAAGAAATAGTAAATTTGAGTCTTTGTAATAGAAGGGAAAAAATGACTTGAACAGTCACATATCTTATATAATCTTGTATCAAATGTAAGATTTGGTATATCTTAGTTTTTTCTCCACACATGTATATGTGGGTTTCTCAAAGGTTGTGTTAAATAATCAGGAATTTGCCCACATTTTATGGCATGTGGACTCTATGTATAGTTCTTTGATTTTCCTGGTCTGTAGCCTCTGCTCACTTTTTGTACTCAGTGCTGGCAAAGATAAAATCTTTGGTTGTAATATGTGATTTGTTTGTCATTTCAGAACGTTTTTGAGATTTAGTTAGCATTCTTTACTCTCAATTTTTTGTAGTTGAATATTTGTTTTATAGAATTTTGCAAAAGTTAATGGGATTCTACTTTGTTTAGAAGCACTTACTGTTCTGTTCTCCCCATAAATCTTACAGAAACTGGAATATTTTAAGTTTGTCCCACTGTTTCCTCATTTTCATTCTCATTTGCATTAGTTAAGAGAGGCCTCTGAGACCTTTCTCTTGACTATAAGAATCTTTGCATATCACATCTTGTAGTGTGGGGTGTTTGTTTGTTTTTTTTTTTTTTTTTTGAGAAATGAAGTGAGGGGACCATTGTTGAAGAGTGAAATAGATTTGAAACTTTAACTTAATTGTGTGTGTGTAACTTACTTTTATTTGAAGTAGCCCAGTGGGTTTGAGGTTTTCCTTAGTGGATCCCAGACTTGACCATGCCCACCACTGTCATACATCATTTAGTGCTTGTGTTGCCTCAGAGATCTGTAACTGTTCGGTGTCTGATTTATGTGATGGTGATCACCTGGGGATGGAGTGCTTTCCGTTTAAAAGAATCATTGTTTTTAGTTCCCAAAGGGCAAAATGCCATAATCCTGTGAAATGGTTTCCCTGGCTGTTTAGGTTTGGGTTTAGTTTTCATTGGTAGAAATCATGTGGAAATCAGTATACATGTATAATGAATACTGTTTGCTGAGCTTTCCCCTCCAACTTGTCAAGTCTTTAGCAATAAAATCCCAGAGGTTGTTTCTTAAAAGTACTAATGATAGACTTAGCAGCACTTTGTTTTGGCTTAATTTTTAATGTAAAAAATCTTGAATCAGTTCTCAGAGTTAGAACTGCATTTTTTTTCCCTACTGCATGAATTACTCAGTTAACAGTATGATGGGAGGCCTATAGTGTATTTTTTTAAAATATATATAGGTACCCAGAATATAAGGAGTAAGATTTTTTGGCATGGTAGTTGACTGACAACTAACAAAGCTAACCTCATTCTTAAAACTAATGCCACACATAATTGGAGTGACTCAAAGAGAAGAAAAGCAGTATTAATTAGAACCACAGTGCATACTTTGAAAAATAACATTACTAGTGATTATCATCTTAGCAAGCAACTCCTAGCTGAGGTTGTATCAGTGTACTAGGTCTATCATAATTTTTGATAGTCTGATATGCTTTTATCTTTGATAGCTTATAAAAGATAATTCTATTGTCATTGATGCCACCTTAATATCTGATGAACCTTGCTTAACTGAAATTTGATTATATCAGTGACATGCTACATTCCCACTGTTAAAACTTTTAACAACTTTTTGGTGCCTCTGAATCCACCTTCATTCAGTGGCAGAAAATCCCATAAGAGCTAGAACATGATATGATAGAGAGCTAGAAAATTTTTACTGTAAAGGGCCAAGCAGTAAATATTTTGGGGTTTGCTGGTCGTGAAGTCAGTTACTTAACTGTCAGTGTAGCGTGAAAGCAGTCATAGAAAGTGTGTAAACAAATGAACAGAAGTGTGTTCAGGTAAAGCTTTATTGCCAACCCTTGGGGTAGAGCAGTGGGTCTTAATCATGCCTGCATGTTGGCATTGCTTGGGAACTTCAGCCATCATGATGCCTGACTGTCCCTGCCAGGGATTTTGGTTTATTGGTCTGGGATGTGGCCTGGTAGTTGAAATTTTTGTCAGTTCTACAGGTGATGGTGCTATGAGTCACTGATAGAGGAAAGAGCCCAAATTGAATCAGGTTTTGTAAATGAGTTCTGTTACTTACTATGTTACCATAACCAAATTAAGTTAAACACTTGCCCTCAGTTTCCTCCTTCTTAGACTATGCTACTTTTATAGGGTTATTCTGAAAAATGACAAAACATAAAAATACAGCTGTCGCAGTCATCTTAGTCCCCCTTAAAGATTAAGATTTTTTTAAAATCAGTTTTCCAGTGCAGTGTACTTTGTACCAGATTCTTGATAGGTGGTCTATAGCCTCAGCTTGACCTTTTGTTTCAATGTAGGATGAGTATGATTATAAGGAAGTTACTTTATATTGAGCTAGAATTTGTTTCTCTTTAACTTCCTAATTCTGTCATTTTTAGTAGTATAATCTAAGCCTAACCTCTAATCTCTTAAATCAACCTGATAACCCTTCAGGTATTAACATTAAAAAATTTCCCCTGAAGTCCCCTTCTTTTAGGCTAAGTGCTGTATCTCCCGCCTTGTGAATTCCAACCCCTTTTTACATCTTTCTTAACAGTCATAGGCAGTTTGTTTCACCCTGATGAAATGTTGGTGCACAGAATTTTAGACTAGAACTCTCCAGGCAAATTCTGAGCAATAAAGAAAGGACATAGTGGGTCTGTATTTACCAAGGTCTTTCAGTTACTAAAAGTAGAGGCAGGTTCCATCTTTAGGACTGCCCAACATTAAAACCTTGGCAATTTATAAACTAGTGACCCAGTCTTCTAAAAAATTGAGGCTCATTTAAAACTTCTAGAGGTCAACATTACTGGTTATACTTTCATTTTTATTTATTGAAAAAATAGTGAAAACTTTCAGTGAAATAATGCTTTTAAATGTATTTAAAATTCTTTACCTAATCATCGGAAAAGTCATGGTGAATTATGCATTTAGTCTACAAGCAGTGCTTGACATGTTTGGGTTTGTGGGTCTCTTGTAGGAACAGTGATTTCCCAGATTCTTAAGCCTACTGTCTGTAGGCTATAAATAATGTTGTCTTATTGCCATATACTGTGGAAAGTGGTATTTGGGTGCTTCATAAAGAAATGTAAGATACTGAGATTTTATCAGAGGTTATATTCATAATGGTATTTCTTTAAAAATCTTAGGCTAGTATACCTGTTATCTGACTCTGCCTCAATTCCCTTCAAATCATTTTTGATTTGTACATGTAAATGTAAGAAATTAAATAGTATAGGGGCAAAAGTAACCAGTGCCTTAATTGTCTTACACAGTGTTTTCATTTATACTGTTAAAACAAGTCAGGTGTTAATCCCATTTTTTATCTACTCTGGACTCATGGAACATGGGCTTTCTGAATCCGTATTTTTGTATTGTTTGTGCCAGTCACACTAGAATGTTGTAGCCATTATAAATAACTGTATTCTTCATGTAATACATTTGTATGTATATGCATTCAGTAAGATTTTGGAATTTCTGACAAACAAAAATTAAATTTTTAGCAATAAAACAGTGTGCTAGTCAAGAGTATTAATATGGTTAGCCTAATTAAGCTTTTTATTGGCTCTAAGATAATAAGCAGCCCTTCAGAATGAGGAAACAGAAGTTCTACAGATGACAAACTTTCTGGTACTGAATTCTGAAACGAATTTCTCCAGTGGGGTTTTATATAATTGACATCAAGACAGTTTTCTGAAAAGCATTTTCTAGTAAATACAGCAGTAGGTTATATAATTGTCTTTAATAAAAGCTGGTAAAATTTCATATAGATGATTGAATTTTTCATAATGATGTACAAATACTCAGATGCACGGTGGTTTTATTTGATCAAAGGATATAATTTAGAGTTTGTAAACTCTAAAAGCTCCTTTCTCTCATCTGTACTTTTTTTTGTTTTGTTTTGTGGCATTTGTGAATTTTTATTGATCCTTACAAGCAGAGTTTAAGCTGTAACATCTTCAATTTGTGTAGTTGTTTTTTGGTTGAAAAGCATATAATTCAAGTGTATAGAAAACAATTTTGAGAGAAGAATGCTCAAACTATATGTCTTTAAGATACCTAATGAGTCATATTTGAAGTAGTGAATTATTACTTCTACTGAAGTTGTCTACCAACCAATACTTAGGCCCCTACATATTTTGGGTGACAGTTGATACAGGGGATCACTTCAGAGGTTCCAGAATCTTGAAATGCTTTCTTTCTTTATTTTACTTAATTTAGCTGAGTCGGATCTTGGTTGCGTGGCATCTGACTAGGCATGAGGGCTCCAGAACAGGGTTAGTAGCCCTGTAGCATTGGGGTCTTAGTTCCCCAACCAGGGATCAACCTGGTGTCCCCTGGATTGCAAGACAGACACTTCACTGGAACACCAGGGAAGTTCCTTGAAATGCTTTCTTAAATAATCGGGCGGGCGGGGTTGTTTGTTTTAATTTAAAATATTTTTATAGCTTTGAACGTTGGCCATCTCATTTGAGACTTTTCCATATTTTGGCCATGTCATATAAAGTTACTGTATGAGCTACTTAAAATGTTTAAAAACCATGGAACCTAGACTTAGTAAAGAAGATTTGGACTTTGGACTTGGTTCCACCACTTAACTTGCCTTAAGTTTATCATACAGAATGTCTTATAATTAGAAGGAAAGAAAAATTTATAATTATGAAATCTTGAAGGCTATAAAAATTAACCAAAGCTTTTAAAAAATATCATTTTGGCAACAAAACCTGATATTCAGTTGGCAGCAAAACCAATTTGTATTTTTTACTTCTTTCCTTAAATGTGAACATCTATATGTTTTGTTGCAGAAATACATTTTGATTACAGGGTGCCACCCTGGGCCCCTCTGGGGGTATCACAGTTATTTCTTGCCTAAAATCTAAAAATGTATGTATCCTACATCTTAACCCAAACGTTCCACATAGCAGGTTTACGGGCCTGGGTTAGTTCTTTCTTAAGGGATTCTAGATGTACTGCCCTACCTTTCAGGCATCCTTTTGAGTATATTATGAAGAATGAGCTACCAGTGATTTAAAGTTTCTTCTTTAGAAACTGTTACAGTTGCGTAGTCAGTGGTAGTTTGAAGGGCTGATGCTCATTTTAAAAAATAAATGTCCACCATTAGCTAATGGACTGTAAGTTATACTAAAATGTAACACTTCAATATTTAATCTTAAAAGGATGATAATGAGTAACTGTATGATAGTAGGAATATTCTGCCATCTTTTTTTCCTTCTCCTTTATTTTCCTCTGCCTAGTTAGTGTTCCTTTCCATCCTCCTCTGCCATACTTGATCCAAGGGGTGGCTACATTAAGGATTATTCTTTTCAAGTTATAAGCGTTAAGGAAACAGAATTTGTTTGGTCAGACTGAAACTGCATGTTGAAGAAGCCTTTTGTGGATGTTTTAATGCTTTCTACCTGCTGAGGGTATTAAGTTTTCTAAACCCTGTTAATGTCAGCCCCTGAGAATTTTTTAAGACTGAATTTTTTATTTCTGATATAGCCTTAATATTCTGGGGTGACCAGAAGTGTCATATTTAACCAAATACTTCTTGTCTGGGACCCCAAAATGACTTTCCACTTCATAAGAGGAAATTTGGTAGTAAAATTTTGAAGTCCACATGAAACTGAGCGAACAGGTTAGATGATATTGCTGTCATAAGATTGAGAACTTGTTCACAATAGGATGGCTGTGAGGTAGAAACGTATCAGTGCAATGTGATAAATGTTAAGATCAGAAGTATGGCAGAGTGCAGTGGGGGAGGTTCCTGATTTCTCATTAAGAGTTGAAGAAAGCTTCACAGAGTTGGATCTTCTTTTGTGTAGGAGTTTGCCAGGAGAGGGTGCAAAGTGGCAAGAATTGAAGGGAGTAAGTGAATAGAAAGGGGAGTGTAGTAGGGATAGTGAGGTGGGGTCAATAGGTTGGGGCCAGGTTGTAATTCTCTGACATGGTAATAAATTGTGAATTCTATTTCACAGACTGTGAGCAGTGAGAGGTTCTCAATTAGAGATGCAATCTTGTTTATTTATTTGCCTTTAACATAAAAGCATTTGGAAGGTATTATTCATGGATTGGAGTGGAGAAAGTCCTGAAGAGACCTGTAAAGGCCCGGTCATGAAAGAAATAACAACCTTGTTTGAATAGAAGCAAAGAAGAAACAGTGGAGCCTAGTCTAGTCTGTCACTTGAATCATCACTGAGTTTGGGGGTAAAGGGAAACTACAATTTGTTGAGTCTCTCGGCTGCCATAGAACTGTCAAGGGTGCTTTATATAATACATTTGCAACTGAATTTTCTCATCACTGAAAAAGGAAAAAACCTTGACTGCAATGAACAAAGGAAAAAAAAAGTCTATAACAGTTTATGAAAAAAATTAGCCTTAGTCCTCAGAAACTGTCTTCAGAGAAAATTGTTTGCCAGTATATATTTACATGAAAACAAAAATTGAATAGATATTACTGAGTTTTTGTAGGACGGAGCTGTCATTGTTCCTATAATCTCGATTTCTGATATGCTCTCATATGTCATTCTTTTCAAGAATATTTGTGTTTTAAGAAATTCTGGATTAGTCTGTGCTTGCCTCGTGTGTGGAATTTTGAGAACCAAAAACAAATGGTCAGGAAGACCTCCTTCCCAACATAGTTTTGTTGAGCACTTATAGGCAGGTGCTGTACAAAGCACTAGATGCTTTGCAAGTGACGCTCGTGCCCTCTGTGGTCCACGAGAAACCTATAACCACATGCCCCAAGATTAACCTCATTTAATGACGTCATGATTTATGTTCCACTTTATAATTTGTACATTATTTTTATTTACTGAAGTTACTTTTCATAGCACCTTTGTGAAGTAGGTAAATATTGCTATTCATTTCCTCGTGGAGAAAATAAAGTTACGACTGTTAAAATTTTAAGAGAAGGTAAAGGCCAAGATTTTTACCATGTCATCCTTTCCGTTGGTTGGTAATCAGATTTTTAAAAACCCATGAATGAGATGTCAGAGAAGAATAAAAAATTAATTCAGAGGTGGAAGTTGCTTCAAAGATAGACAAAAATGTATGTAAAGGACAATGACAGCTTATAACTAGGTACACTCAAAAATTTTGGAGTTGGGTTTTTTGTTGTTGTTGTTTCATTGGATCTTAGTTGGCGTGTGTGATTGTGAGCAGGGATTGAACCCAGGCCCCCTGCACTGGGAGTGTGGAGTCTTAGCTTTTGGACCAGCAGGGAAATACCCAGAGATGTTTTTACTAAATAAAGAGATTAATAAAGTGAAGGCTGATTTGCCACAGAACGCTGATAGATTTTTATTTTTTAAATTACAAAAATTTCTTTGGACGTGCTACATGGCATATGGGATCTTTGTTCCCTGACCAGAATGGAACCTGTTTCCCTTCTTCTCTTGCATTGGAAACACAGTCTTAACCACTGAACCACTGAGGAAGTCTAGTCCTTATAGATAGGTTTATTTTTTTGGATTTAGCAGTATCACTGAATGGTATCAAGTATCACGAGGAAAGTGAGTGAGTATAAACGATGGGTATACTTCTGCACTCTCATTTCCAGCGTTGCAGTTGTACCTTTTTTAATTACCTGCTTTAGTGCCAGGTTTAGTGCTCATGTTGTCAGGAAGCAGTGTAATACTGTTAAAGAGCAGTGCAGCACTCTGCGGTAGCTTTAGTTTCTTCTTAAGGTTGAGAATAAGAATATTCTTACTGCATAAATGTGTAGTGAAATTTAATGTGTTGTGTATATGTCGATTGCATATACAAAAGGACTTTATGCGTAAAATCAGGGGTGTATTTTTTGTTTCATTTAGTGGGAGGATCACCTATTCACTGGCAAATGCATTTGAGAAGGATTTCCATAGGAAGGTCATGAATTTCGTTTATCAGGGTTTATTTTTTTTTAATGTACTTATTTATTTATTTGTGGCTGTGCTGGGTCTTTGTTGCATTGCAGGGAGCAGGGGCTACTCCTCATTGCAGTGTGAGGGCTTCTTGTTGCAGAGCCCTGGCTTTAGAGCACAGGCTCAGTAGTTACGGTGCACAGGCTTAGTTGCTCGGTGACATGTGGGATCAGACTCATGTCTCCTGCATTGGCAGGTGGATTCTTTACCACTGAGCCACCAGGAAGTCCTAGAGTTTATTTTTTAATCCTATGCTTTTTCGAGAAAATGAATACAGAGTTCCTGGTGAAGCAGAATATGATTCTTACATCAAATGAATGGTTGGTTGCCTGGTTTCTATCTTATTCACATCAACTCAGCTGATTATGGAGAAAGCAATGGCACCCCACTCCAGTACTCTTGCCTGGAAAGTCCCATGGACGAAGGATCCTGGTAGGCTGCAGTCCATGAGGTCGCTAAGAATCGGACATGACTGAGCGACTTCACCTTCACTTTTCACTTTCAAGCGTTGGACACAGAAATGGCAACCCACTCCAGTGTTCTTGCCTGGAGAACCCCAGGGATGGGGGAGCCTGGTGGGCTGCCGTCTATGGGGTCGCACAGTCGGACACGACTGAAGCGACTTAGCAGCAGCAGCAGCTGATTACAAATAAGTTTCCAGATGGTTTGAAATAAGATACAGCAGTGATAGCATGTACTGATTACTAAGTTAGGTGTGCTTTTATGAAAGCTATTGTCAACCTGGAGGAGCTCACTTGTTTTGAGATTTATTTTTTATATCAAGAACCAAGTAGTTTATGCCTTTCAAAAGGTTTTTAATATCTGTAGTATGGATATGACTTGTTCTTGTACACAGAAACAGTTGGTTGTTCAGTCGCTAAGTTGTGCCTAACTCTTTGTGACCCCTTGGACTGCAGCACGCCAGGCCTTCCTGTCCCTCACCATCTCCTGGAGTTTGCTCAAACTTAAGTCCATTTGAGTCAGTGATGCTATCTAACCATCTCACCCTCTGCTGCCCACTTCTCCTCTTGTCCTCAATCTTTCGCAGTCAGGATCTTTTCCAGTGAGTTGGCTCTTCACATCAGGTGGCCAGAGGACTGGAGCTTCAACTTCAGCATCAGTCCTTCCAATGAATATTCAGGGTTGATTTCCTTTAGGATTAACTGGTTTGATCTCCTTGCTGTTCAAGGGACCCCCAGGAGTCTTGATATTATGGCAGAAAGTGAAGAGGAACTCAAAAGCCTCTTGATGAAAGTGAAAGTGGAGAGTGAAAAAGTTGGCTTAAAGCTCAACATTCAGAAAACAAAGATCATGGCATCTGGTCCCACCACTTCATGGGAAATAGATGGGGAAACAGTGGAAACAGTGTCAGACTTTATTTTTCTGGGCTCCAAAATCACTACAGATGCTGACTGCAGCCATGAAATTAAAAGACGCTTACTCCTTGGAAGGAAGGTTATGACCAACCTAGATAGCATATTCAAAAGCAGAGACATTCCTTTGCCAACAAAGGTTCGTCTAGTCAAGGCTATGGTTTTTCCTGTGGTCAAGTATGGATGTGAGAGTTGGACTGTGAAGAAGGCTGAGTGCCAAAGAATTGATGCTTTTGAACTGTGGTGTTGGAGAAGACTCTTGAGAGTCCCTTGGACTGCAAGGAGATCCAACCAGTCCATTCTGAAGGAGATCAGCCCTGGGATTTCTTTGGAAGGAATGATGCTAAAGCTGAAACTCCAGTACTTTGGCCACCTCCTGCGAAGAGTTGACTCATTGGAAAAGACTGTGATGCTGGGAGGGACTGGGGGCAGGAGGAGAAGGGGACGACAGAGGATAAGATGGCTGGATGGTATCACTGACTCGATGGACGTGAGTCTGAGTGAACTCTGGGAGTTGGTGATGGACAGGGAGGCCTGGCGTGCTGCGATTCATGGGGTCGCAAAGAGTCGGACATGACTGAGCGACTGATCTGATCTGATCTGAAGAGTCTTGAAAGTACCATAATTCGAAAGCATCAGTTCTTCAGTGTTCAGCCTTCTTTATGTTCCAACTCTCACATTCATCCATAGCTATTGAAAAGACCTCAGAAAGAATTTACTTGCCGTCTATTAATGTTTTAGATTGAGGTGAACATTCTGTACTAGTGTCCATGTAGGATTAAAGATCACAAACTAAATCCTAATACTTCACAGATGGATAGGAGACAGGAAGTGTCCATTAAGACCTAGCTGAGGAAAGCCTTCAACAAATAACTATAGAATGTTATATAAATAGAAACACCCTGTATTTACAAACCTACTTGGCAGAATTTTAAGAAATGCCCTGTACACACTTTAGAGTGACTTTTTTCGAAAGATATTGGGAAGAGTAACATTGTTTGAATGATTTTAATTTTTTTTTGAAGTTTTTTTAATATTTATTTTTGGCTATGCTGGGTCTTCCTTGCTGCATGCAGGCTTTGTCTAGTTACAGTGAGCTGGGGCTGTTCTTTCATGTGGTTGTGTGGATTTCTCATTGATGGTTGAAATACATTTAACTTATCAAAGGAAAGCAGAGTCATTAGATTTCCATTAATTTATGGTTTATGGATGTTTATATACCAGAAAATTGACAAAATTATTCTTTACTTCCCCTTATATTTTTGCTGTACCAGGCACCTTGCAGAATATTAGTTCTGTGACCAGGGATTGAACCCAGGCCATGGCAGTGAAAGGGCTGAGTTCTATCCACTGGTCTGCCAGGGAATTCCTGAGATATGTTAAGTTAAAACTTAATAACAGGTTGCAAAGGGCAGACTATTCAAGCCAACAATTAACAGCACCTGTTGAAAAAGCCTTTTAAAGTCATGCATTACTATAAATACTGGGAAAATAAAATCTAGATAGTATCCCTGCTATCAAGGAACAGGAAAGGATCAGTGTCTGTTTACTCTTCCTTCTTTACATGTGAACTACTTGCTTATTCTCCTGACTTCCAACCCTTTTACTCTAGGGAGTAACTTCACATTCTACATTTAATGTTACAGAGGAAATAAAAGCCAATAGAGATGTAGTCTCTAAGTGCCTGTCTTCAAACCTGTCTCTGTATGTATACTGATTGCTAATGCTTCTGGATCCCAGACTTGTTAAGAATCTTACAAATTTGATAATTCCTTCTCTTTGCAGTATTTCTCTTTGCAGTGTCCTCTCTTTTTCTTAATGACTTCTTCCTTTCAGCATTTAAACATGTTTTAATTTTTGCCTTAAAAAACCCAAACACTTAACCTCTATCTCACTCTATCCCTTTACAGCCAGATTTTTCATTGTCTGTCTTGTGTGTCTAATTCATCTTCTATTCATAACACAAGAGTAGACCGTAGCAGTGGGAAGATGCTAAGTGAAGTGAAATCGCTGTTGTTTCCGACTCTTTGCCACCTCGTGGACTGTAGCCTACCAGGCTCTTCCGTCTATGGGATTTTCCAGGCAAGAATATCGGAGTGGGTTGCCATTTCCTTCTCCAGGAGATCTTCCCAACCCAGGGATTGAACCCGGGTCTCCCGCATTGTAGGCAGATACTTTACCGTCTGAGCCACCAGGAAAGTCCCTGATGCTAGATTCTTAAATTGTTTAGTCGCTAAGTTGTGAGTGACTGACTCTTTTGCTGTCCCATAAACTGTAGCCTGCCAGACTTCTCTGTCTATGGGATTTTCCAGGCAAGAAGGAGTGGGTTGCCATTTCCTTCTCCAGGGAATCTTTCCAACCCAGGGATCAAATCTGAATCTCCTACACTGGCAAAATAGGAACCTGAATATTAGGAAACTTGTATTGTAAATTAAAGAATTTTGAAGATTATACTAAAAACTGGTGAAACATTGAAGATTTTTAAGTAAAGGAGCAACATAAAGCTTAGTGTTTTAGGAAGATCTTTTTGGCAATGTTGTGGGAAATGAAGAATGTATTGTATTTTGGAGCAAGGAGACCAAGAAACTGTTTGAGTAATCCAGGAGAGTAATGATGAGTTCTGAATTAAGGCAGTGGTAGAAAAAAGAAGCAATGCAACAGATTCAAGGGAAATAGTTACACCTTCCTTTTACAAATGTAGGAATTACATCTTCCTTTACAAATCTAGTATTGATTGATCTTTCCAATTCTGAACCAGGACAGAAACACTAATATTTTATACATCTAGCACTTAGTACTAGCAGCTGCAGCTATCTTTTGGATGTCAGACACCATACTTGGCTTGCGTTAACTGATTAAATTTCTGTATCAGATCTATGATACAGGTGGATGCATATGAGGATATCGAGGCATGTGGTCATACAGATGGAGCTAGGTACCTAATTCACCTTGGCTCTAAGGCTCATTCTAATCCAGTGTGCTGTTATTCCTGTGGCTGAAAAACATGTCTTATATATGCTTTTATTCCTTGTAGTGTTAAGCACATAGTAGTTACTCAGTACTTGCAAATATCCTCTATTTAGTCTGCATAAGAAACATTTCCAAGAAGAGAGTGGTGTTTTGGGTGATGGCTATGGTGTGGTTGTAAATAACATACTTTTGTATCTCCTTTTCAGATCTGGATGGTGCTCTACTCTCAGGGCCAGATTGTGATAGGAATGTCAGTGCAAATTTATTGACTGAAGCCAGCTCTGGTCAAGAAGGAGGTGATGCTGGTAGGTATAGTAGAATTTTAGCAGGAGTACCTTTAAGAGGATTTGAAGTTTTGGAATGTGTATGTGTTTATCAAGGAGCTACAGCAGTTTCTTTTCATTAAAGGAAAGTGTTAGGTATTAATATAAGCACTTTCAATCTGGCAGCTAATGTTGATTACAGAATTTAGAACACTGGTAAATATATGAATAGGTGTTTCTTTTTCTTTGAAGGAGACATGTTAAAGCTCTTAACTATCAAAAGCAAATAATAGATTGTGGCTTCTAGCTAGTGTATAGATGGGATGAAAATGGTAATTATCAGAATGGTTGACTAGTGTATTTTAACTAACTTTGATGTAAATTAATAATTTGGTTGTTGATGACTATAGAAAATACTAATTCTAAAAAAAAAAAAAGAAAATACTAATTCTAAATAGTGATATTTATAACTGCTTTGTGGGAAGTGTCCTGCACAAGAAGACAAAGAATCCATGAGTATTCCAAAGAATAATATAGGTAAATTAAGAAGGGAGAAAGCTTTCTTTATAGAATGTCAGGCTAATAAGTGTAGAAGAATGATAAAATACATATTTTTGCAACCTCCAGGGGAAGTAGTTCAAAATCATCGTTAGATAGTAAGCCACTATTGATAGGTTCATCCCATGATGCCTGGGTGAAAGTTTGTTGTAATCATCAGTCTTGATTATATCATTGATCCAAATAAAAAAGAGACATTTGCTTGGGGATAGTTGGAAAAGTGAATATGTAGTATGGTTTAAATGATATTCCTAACAATATAGTAGTACATAAAAGGGTACATGTGCATCCATAGAGAGAAAGCACGTGGCAAAACTAACATTTGTTGAAGAAAGTGATACAATTTCTATAGCTTTAGAAATCTTTTAAGCAATTGGGATAACAGTAGTACTCCTCACAGAAAGCTCTTGGGCTTTTGAATATACGGTGTGCACAGACCAAAATTAAGCTATAATTCTGAAGAAATTGTGTTAAGGTGGTTTCTCCTAACTGTTGGGGGAAAAAAAGTTTTGTTTTTGTTTTTTTTTAATTGGCTGCTTTGGGCCTTCTTTCCTGTGCACGGGCTTCCTGTAGCTGCTGAGATTGGGGGCTTCTCATTTTCGTGGCTTCTCTCGTTACAGAGCAGAGGTTCTGCATGCATGCTGTGGTGCAGGGGCTTAGCTGCCCCAAGGCATGTGGGGTCTTCTCGAATGAGGGATCAAACCTGTGTCCCCTGCATTGGCAGGCAGATTCTTAACCAGTGAACCACCAGGGCAGTCACTGGATGATGTATGTTTTGGACATTAAGAAATATGGAGATGAACAAACAAGCACAGTCCTTGCTGTTAGAGTTTACTTTGTTTTGCTCTGATTTGGACAAGAGCTATGAGTCATAAAACTCAAAACTTTATTTAGAAGTGTGAAACTGAAAATTGATTAACCTTCACAGGCTACTACTCCCAACCTTCCTCCTTCTCACACATACAAATGTGGTGTCTCACTTTACCACAAAGCGGTATTGCATTACAATTAAAATATGTAATTATGGATCCAGAGGACTTTCCTAACATTAAAAAACAGTAAGTGAAAGTATTCCCAGTACAAAACAATTTACAGTAGTAGTAATGAATCACAATTTTTAAATACCTTAGAGATTTTTTTGTATTGTGGATATTAGTAGTTTCACTTTCTCCTTAAGAGGGAAATCTTAAGTTCTTTTTATTTTTCTAAGAGGCAATGTATTTGGCAAATAGATATAGAAAATTGAATTCTTAAAAAACCCATTTGGCAGGCATTCATTTATAAAATTGTGTGTATGGGAGAAAAATTGCTAAGTTCCTGCACAAGTGTGCTCTATGTATATATCCTAGAAAGGAGTGTTCAGGCAGAGGACAGCGTAAGTGCAAAGTGCAAAGGCTTTGAAGTAGTAGCCGTTTTACCAACATGGAATAGCACAGAGGCCAGTGTGGTTGGAATAGAATAACCAAGAGAGTGGTTTGGAAGCAAGGGCTAGATCAGTTAAGGCTTTGTAGTGTATTGGTAGTCTTTGGCTTGCACTGTAAGATCGTTAGTCCAAGCAGACTTTTTAGTGGAGTAGTATCTGGTTCTGATTTAAAGTTTTTTAAAAATCTGATTGCTGTGTTGAGAATGAGCTCTAGGAAGGCACCACGGTGTGAGCTTGGAGACAAACTGATGGCTATTGAAAATAATCCAGAGGCAACAGTTGCTGATTAGTTTGGATAGGGTGGCAGTAGTTATGGGGGATTCTGGATATGTTTACTTTTATATTAGGCTGTTCTATCATGATGCTGATAAAATAGTTTTATATCCATCTTTTTAATTCCAGTAAGAGTCATCTTAATTACCATCATTATATCAAAATCACTTTTTAATTGTATTAGGTCCTTCACATGATTTCAAGTATGGCCTGATGCCTGGCCCTTCTAGCGATTTCAAGTATGGATTGATACCAGGTACTTCAAACGATTACAAGTATGGATTGATACCAGGTGCTTCTAACGATTTCAAGTATGGATTATTGCCTGAATCTTGGCCAAAACAAGAAACTTGGGAAAATGGCAAGTATTAGTCAAAACATCTACAGAGCTCTTAATACCATTTTTATCAATTAATTAAAAGCTTCCACATTCTGGGTTTTAAAAAACTCAGATGGTAGTAGCCATACAATAATCCCTATTCTCAGGAATAGGCAAGCTTTTGACAAGTTTTCTGTTTAATGTATAATAATAAGTGCTTTTTTGTTGTTTTTAATTCTCAAAAGGTGAATCATCTCTAATCATGAACAAGTTAAAATGCCCTCATTGTAGCTATGTAGCCAAATACAGACGAACACTAAAAAGGCATTTGCTCATTCATACGGGAGTCAGATCATTTAGCTGTGATATTTGTGGAAAACTGTTTACTCGAAGAGAACATGTAAAAAGACATTCCCTGGTAAGTAACTTTAACTGATCGTTGAGATAAACTGTGTTTGTTTAAGGTATTTTAACACTATTACCTGCAAATTTTTGCTTTAAACAATGAATGTTATTTGTAAAACCAGTACTGAACTTCATACAGAAAGATAATGGTATATTTACTCTTTGTTAAATGGGAGGTTTAATTTGAGTGGTTCAGATGTATTATATTGTCTGTACTGTCCTAACATTGGGTTTTTTTTTTACTTCTTCAATTAGGTGCATAAAAAGGATAAAAAGTACAAATGTATGGTGTGTAAGAAGATCTTCATGTTAGCGGCCAGTGTTGGAATAAGACATGGATCTCGGCGCTATGGTGTCTGTGTAGACTGTGCAGATAAATCACAACCAGGAGGACAAGAAGGTGTAGATCAGGGACAGGATACAGATTTTCCTCGGGATGAAGAATATGAGGGGAATGGTGGAGGAGAAGCTGATGAAGAGCTGGTTGATGATGGAGAAGATCAGAATGATGCATCTCGATGGGATGAATCAGGAGATGTTTGTATGTCTCTTGATGACTAACTGACCTTCTATACTCCTCAAGGATGCTGCATTTGGACATAATATGAATCAACAATTTGGATTGTTGAACTTGAAGGCTTGCAAAATATGGTACATGCTGGATGGTAGTTACATTGCTGTGAAAACTGTAGGGTCAAAGCCTTATAGCAAAAAAAAAATTTTTTTTATATTTGCACAGGACTGTACAGCAAACAACCTTGTGGTTGAATTACATGGAGTTCACACATCTTCAGTCAGTTATCAAAGTAAAAATATTTTTTATTTATAGGATATACAGTAAGTATTTGGATCCTCTGAAAATATAATACCTGTTCTTAAAAAGCTTACATTCATGTGCCACTTTAACATGAATGAAGAAAATTCGTTTATTAAGAGTACAGTGACAGCTGACCTAATTACTCTGTCCATCAAACCACTCAGGCTAGTTTGTACTAGTAGAGTTTTGTTTCTATTTTTATTTTTATTAATTTTATTTTTTTTAATACAGATTTTCAGTGAGGGGCCTTTTCAACCCCATTGGTTCTACTTTTCTGTATTTTTCACTTTATTTTGCTTCATAACTTAAACCAAGTCTCTTCTAGTCTTAGGTATTATTTCTCAATTTTGTGCTGATGGGCATGTTTATAAGAACTGGAGAGGTAATTTATTGGAATGAACTAACTGACTTCCTCCATTCCCCCTTTCCTTTCTGACATGAATTTTACTACTTTATAAATGAAGAATGATGTTGCAAAGTACCGTGGTGAGGTTGACAAATACCACTAAAATGATTATGATTTAAAAGTAACTTTCTCCTGCTGCTCTAATCTGATAAATGGTTACTATATGACGTTTTCTGACAAGGCATTTGGTTTTGGGTATCTGTTACTTTGGCACTACTCTTGTTTGCTTCTTTTTTATTTTTGCCAGTGTACTATACCTCAGTCCTATTTGAAAAGACAGAAGTCTAATTGAAAGAAAAGTCATAGAAATAATAAGTAAAATGATTTGCTTTATAATTTATCCTCCATGTCCAGTTTGGTTAGCTTGTTATGCAATATAAGTGAAATATCAGGTTTTTACTCCTGTGCCCTTTTATCATTAAAATTAACACAAAAAGCGCATTCTCTTTTGTTTCATACTTATGGGGTGTTCAGGGTTTGAAATTATGATAGATAATTAATTTATTTTTCAATTCCTTGAAATCACTACATCTTGATATATATATATAGTCTTTTTAGTAGTCACCATGATTCAACAATCTGCAAAAGTCTTACAAATAAAATATTGCGAGGCTTTACAATTTATTATTCTGTTCACTAAATTCTTCAGGATACAAGGGATGATGTATTAAGTTGAAATCGCCAGATTTATTTAGTCTGACAGATGAATTAACTGATTGACTCACAGCAGCATTTCACATAATTGATATTAATATGCACAATGTTTATCAGGAACATACTGTATATTATATAAGATTGAGGGATATCATATTTTCAGCTTTCTTTTAAATAGAAATTGAGTATATTTTCTTATTTTATATCAGGTAACTAAATTATGCTAGTCATGTGGAAAAAATTGCAAAGTACACTTTGACAGACATAATCCTTTTGGTGCTCCATCTGATCAAAGTTGAAAAGACTGGGTTTTTTAAGAGACAGGCTTTCTTACTGTCTCTGATTTCAGTAGAAAGATGGTTTAACATTAGACATTGATGCTTCTGCTTGGATAAATCAAAGAGTACAGTTACATGGTGAGATGCATCATTTGTCACCTAAACTTTATCATACTTTCTATAAAACTGAAAAACTGACATGAACAGTTTTGGTTTGGTTTTTGTTTAAGACTGAAGAGTACATCTTTTTCTCAGTGTTCTAGACAAATGAGTAAAATGTAATTCTGGTGGGGTCCAAAGTAGACGTTAGTTGGGCAAAGATACTATGAATGGAAAAGTATTTTAAACGTAAAATGTTCTGCTTTGTGAATATGTAAGTATAGTATAAAGATTTCTTTCATCCCATTTATCCCTCTCCTTTAAAATAAACCATAGTTTACAATTGGTAGATCTGTCTATATATAAATATATATTAAAGAGAAAAGATATATATCTGAAAATCACCTAAATCTGCTTTATTAGACTACAGTTCACTTATTGCATAGAAACTGGACTTGGCTTTACATTCTTAATGTACTTTTACTTTTCCTTAAGATATGAACTTACTCTCTTTAAACTGAATTTTCTTTACTACTTAAATTGTTTATGTATATCTGGTAAATTATGACCAAATTTTTGTTAGATTGCCTACAGTAAATTGAAAATACACACTTGGTACACTACGGATTGTTGTGCTTTTGTTTTGGTTTTAGTTGGAAACAAGGTTTGATGTAGATGGCTTGTTACTGTTAATTTAAAATATTCTATAATTATTGTCCATTACCTTCTGTGTTGTGTTGTGACAGATTTGGCTATATTTTTAGTCAACTGAAATAATGATACTTTAAGAATTTGTTTTTAGAAAGGTAATCCAAAGGAAAAATGTTTATACTCTTGAATATATTAGCCTCAGCCTATATAAAAATTTCTTCTTTTAAAGTAAACATTTTACCAGAAACAGAATTGACAGATTTTTCTACTTGCTGACTGCCTAACTTATTTTGTTTCGTGATCTTGAAGGGACTGCTTTTTCCCTTCTAGGTCTTTTTTAAAAAAATAGTTTAGTACTAAGGTATACTACTGGATGTTTCTATTTTTTTAAGTATATTCTTTTTCTGACTTACAGTACAGTTTCAGGAAGTTGATAGATACTAAGAACTCATGATTGGTCTCAGAGAGGTAACAGTGGAATACTCGTAATTTTGTCTGTGGCGCCCTGGCGGAATTATGTGTTACACATTTGCTGAATTTTTCTCTTGTAACTTATATTTTAAATGAAAAATATTTTAGATCTTTTATTTAATGAAGGGGGAGAGTATAAACTGTTTATTTCCTATTCATTTTGTAGTAACAGACCCTCTCATATAAATCAAGATATCATGTATTATTTCTTAGGAGTCTCAGAGGCAATTACTTCCATACAGCCCCTGCTTTTTCATTGTTATTGGCCCTTATTTTTCACATTCACTAGATACTTTGCTAAATTTCAGCATCCTAGCAATTAAGAGCTAAAAAAGAAACATTATAAGGGAAAATGGAACAATAATGAATAGCTTTGAAATCTGGGGGGAAAGCATGAGCTGGTTTTTTGGTAGAGCCATCCTGCTGAGGAAGAGTGAGATGAAGTTTATTCATGTATGTAAAGCACTTAGAACACTGCCTGGTGCATAATAGTGACATGACACATCTTAGTTGTTTAATAATATAGGAGAACCAAGGGGGAAAGGAGTGGAAGAATAGAGAACGGGGAATGAAAAAATTGGGACTTAGAAATTTGTATTAAAACATTGTGTTATAAAAGGCCTGATAATGACTAGTATAATATCGGGGATAGTGTGATGGAAGAAGGGTCTTAAAAACCATAAAATTTAAAACCAATAAGCTCTATTACATTTTTAGGATATTGTCAGCATAGGATGAAAAAGTTATTTTTCTGAATAATTCCAAAAGCTAGCTTGTTTTTAGTGCCTGCACATGCCATTGCGCTTTACCTTATCAAATCCCCTATAAGTAGGTGCTATTGTCTCCATTTTATAGACAAGGAAAGGCTCCATGAAATTGCCTAATGGACTAATGTAACAGTCACTACAAAGTAGAGCTGGGTTTTGACCAGGTCTGATTCTGAAGCCCATGCTCTGTTTAGGGGGCTCTGTTGCTCCAACTTTTGTAGGATTTTAGCTCTTTAAAGTGGTCTGTCTATGGAGACACATTTTCCATATAAAACAGCTATGTTAGGAATTTGAGTGTCTGTCTAATCCTTCCTCCCCCAAATGTCCTTAACTACTCTTGCCTCCTAATACAGCAATTGTTACACCACATGATTATAAACAAGATACCCTTCAGTGTAGCACATGCTATTAATTGGCTGTAGCATTTTCATTTTAAAAGGATGATTTTTAACTGAAGAATTAGATATGAACCCGTTTTTGTGCCGTTCAGTCACCCAGATCCTTAAACTTAACTATGGTACATAATATACATGCTTAGAACTAACATATTTTTTCTTAGTCACTTTAGGATTTTAAATGGAAAGGTTTTTTTTCCCTGCTGTATCCCTACTTTCAAGTGAAGTTGAGCCATTCAAGATATTTAGTTTAAAATGTTTTAGGGATAAGCACATTTTAAAAGATGTTTTGTAGCCCTGAATTTTATGACATTGGGTACTTAAAATTTAGAGTATGCTGCTTATTGAGAACAAAATTGGATTAAGGAGAGGGTTGGTTGAGGCCATTATGAGATGGGAGAATCAGCATTTTAAAAACACTGTAAACAAAAGAACACTTTCTGCCTGCTGTTTGTAAAAGCTCTTTGGGAAGATCTTTTACGAAGACCAATTTTTAATGTAATTTACCTACCTAGTATAAGTGTCCTAAGACATGTATGTAAACTTCCACAATGTTTTTTTTTTTTTTTTTTTTGGTCTGTGTATTTAGAAAATACACACGAATCTTTATCAAACCTAAAAATATAAACTTGTGAGCACTGAACTGCTTCTGGCTTTGTGAATTTTGTTGACTCTGATATTTAATGCAGATTGCTTTTAACAACAATAATTTAGACTAACTGGGTATGGGAACTCCTTTGTAAACTTTGACTTATGTATAATTCAGATACCTTTGTATTGTAGAATATTAAGGTTTATCTCTTTTTATGTGAAGTGCATAAAGGCTCAAACTACCTCCTAGTAGTAATTCTTGGAGAGCTGCTTTAATTAATAGAAAGCAGTCATTTATAATCAGCATATCTTTTGTCTTTCATCTGTATTACTTTTGGAATTCTCTACAGGTTGTAGATAACATTGAAATATTTTCCCTGAAAGTACATATTTCTGGAAATGGGTTGAAAAGCAGAGGTAAACTACTTCACCTATATTTATTGCATATATAGCAGATTAATGGGTTAACAACTTTCAAGTCTTTGAAACTTTAATAATACAGAAAAGAACATTTTTTTGTGGTGATGGTGTTAAAGTAATAGAACAAAGGACTGGATACCCAGACTTTTAGTTATTAAATGAGAGTTTTGATTTAGTTTGGAAAATGAAGAGGGGATGCCCATATTGCATACAATTCCTAGTGTCTTTAAAGTACTAAAAGAACTCTCATGTGGCAGTAGATATATTTTAATGGTTTGTGTAGATAATATTCTCTGTGGTTCCAAGGGGTTAAGATTGGACAAAAGATGAAGTAGGGATTATTTGAGGGGAAAAAACAACCCTTTCACCCAAAATTTCAATTTCAAAATGAATTTTTTTGGTTGTGATTTTTCTGAACCATTGTAATTATCAACTTTTTGTTTTGCTTAGAACATTGTTAAAAATCATGTATAAATATCTCATGAAGCACATTTTGACACCAAAATGGACACAGCTAAAACTTAGAAAATCATGTTTAGCTTTATGGAAAAAATTGTTACTTGAACTTTTTTCTTTTTCACGAAAAATCCAGACCAATGTTTGGAAGATGGTGTAGGAAATTCAATGATTGGATCTGTAATTAGATAAGAAAATTAAAGCTCTTTTGAATTTTAATAACTGAACTAAAGGAAATTTAAAAATGGAATACAGGAAAGTTAAAAAATAGGTTCTATAGTTGCATGGTGCCTTACATGCTATTAATACTACCTTTTGAATCCGTCGTCCGTCCCCCCCCCCCCCCCCGCACCAACAGTCCGTTTGGCAATAAAGTACTACTCTTCCAAGAATAATTAGGTATGTTTTAGTCTCTTAGTGAAAGATACCCAAAAGACAGTCCTCTTGAAACATATCCCCAACAGTTGTTGAGAGGACAGTATATAAAATGGTCTCATTAGTTATTAAAAAAATTCTTAGAAGACATTTTATAAAGATTTAAGAGTTAACCAATACAGAATCGATTGCCAGGGAGGTCACTACAATGACTTTATAGTCAGTTTTAGATCAGGGCTCTTCAACTTTCAGTGTCTTACCTGTAACAAATTCATTGAATAAATATTTAACATTTGGGAAAACTTTTGAAATTAAAGACTGCAAATTATATTCAAATAACAGTCCTGGCACATAGAGCTCAAAATTATTTCCTAAGTGAAAGATTAAAGACATAAACATTTTTAAGGCTTTTGCCTGCTAGTATCTCATGGCATACAGCTTTCAAGTCAGTTTTCTTTAGTTTGTGTTGTGCCATGCGTAGGATACATGAGGTCACACTGGGCCCTAGGGACCCTTCAGTACCACCATAGGTGTCTATACCCAAAGACATAATCAAACCCGACCTTTGGCAAATACTACCATAGAGATCTCGATACAAATAGTGATTTTTTTTTTTTTAAGCTACACCATCTCCATAACTTCAGCGACAAGATTAGACACTTGCTGCAAAATTTTAATAACTGGCATAGCTGCCGCTGAATATCTTAATAGTGTATATAAGGAAGATGTGAAGAAACTAGAAAGAAAACCCTATTGGAGTTTATTCCTTCATGTAGTGTAGGCTGCAACAGTGGTATAGATGAAGATGTGTGGACCTGATGTTTTACTTACTGATAGAATTTTTTGTATTTGTGAAGAGGCATGTTGGGTGTTAGCATTTGTATTTTATAGTGGGAAAGAAAAATGTGTTTATCTGTCCCTTGTTCTTAGTCATCTACTTGAATTTTGTTAGCTCCTGGATTCCTAAACAGAGATGGTAGTATTTACATAGAGACGTAAGTGATTCCCCAAAGCAGGTTTTACCATACTAAATTGTCAAGTAATTGCCACTTAAGTCATTAATTAGCTCATTCCAAAGAATGGCAATTATGGGAATTGGATCAGCCTCCAAGAGTTCTAACCCAAGGGCTTAGACGTCTATGGCAAAGAAAGTGTGAAGAACTTAAGAATTACTTTGTGTGTGTTAGTTGCTCAGTCATGTCTGACTGTGACCCTATGGACTGTAGCCTGCCATGCTCCTCCATCCTTGGGATTTTCCAGGCAAGAATACTGGAGTGGATTGCCATTTCCTTTTCCTGGGGATCTTCCCAACCCAGGGACTGAACCCAGGTCTCCTGCATTGCAGGCAGACTCTTTACTGTCTGAGCCATCAGGGAAGCCTAAGAATTACTTTAGCTCTAGGTAAACAACTAGAATTTTATATATGTAGGTATAATTTTTCTTCAGTTGATAGTCTTAAGTTTGCTTCCTTATAAGATTTTATTATTTCATAGGTTTTGGGGCATTTACCTTGGAGTCCTACCTTAGACTTAAGGCAGTTTTTTTGAGCCATTAATCATCCTAAACTTTTGCTGTGTTCCTGCCTTCTGAAGGTTGCTGACTTTGGGGCACCCTAGTCTGTTTGCTGGCCTTCTTTGTTACTACTAGTGACCTATACCACTCTCAAAATGTAAATTCCCATTTCAGCCAATGGACTCTATTCTTCTTTGGTTATACATGTGTTTAGCAGATATATTGAATACCAGTTTGTGAGAAAATGATTACCCATGATGGATAATGGGGTCACACTGCGTTCACTATTTTACTCTCAACTATTTGGGATGAGAAAAGATGCAAAGTTAGACAATCAGGGAACTTTATCAAAGAGGCCTTTAATTTCAGTGATTTTTAAAAGTGATTTAGTAGAAGGGTTGAATGGCTGAAAATATAAAATGGTGCAGATTGTTAGTAATGCATACACAACACTTTGCCTTCTTCCTCTTCAGTGTAATAAAAAGGAGATACTTTCACCTTGAAAATTTACTACTTTCTATATGCCTCCCAGTTCTCTGTAAGCTATACCGGACAAGTCTGTAGTATTAGACAGGCTCTTCTTTTTTTCAGAAGACCCGACTGTACTCAGGGAAACGGACACCTTAGTGTAGAGTCTCTGTACTGTTAGGGGGAACTAGATGATGAAATGACTCTACCTAGAGCTTTCTTATCCAATAAAAGTTGTTCACTCAATTGCAGGAACTTGGGGCTGATGTTCATTCCACATTTTTTGAATAGGGAAAGAATATCACCTTTGCTCAAAGGGTGAAATCACAAGCTTCTATATTCCTCCACGTCCCCATCCCAAGTTATTCTTAAATAGCTTAAGATTTCTACTTAATTTTGATGTACTTTTTTAAACAGGGCATATTTAAATGAAGTCGCTCAGTCGTGTCTGACTCTCTGCAACCCTGTGGACTGTAGCCTACCAGGCTCCTCCATCCATGGGATTTTCCAGGCAAGAGTACTGGAGTGGGTTGCCATTTCCTTCTCCAGTGGATCTTCCCAACCCAGGGATTGAATCTGGGTCTCCTGCATTGTAGGCAGATGCTTTACCGTCTGAGCCGCCAGGGAAGTCTGGCATTATTTATGCATCACTAAAATTAGTCTCACCTCATTCAAAATTCGAATCATCTAATATTCCATGTCTATATGTGTTGTATATTTTACAGTTTGCTTTTCAGTCAGGATTCTGATAATCTTTAATAGGAGTCAGCAAATCTTTTCTGTATAGGGCCAAACAGTAAATCCATCAGTATATATACTGAGGAAGGATGTGCCTTCTTAACATCAATGAATTTCCTTTCTAGGATTACAAACGGAGAAGGCAATGGCACCCTACTCCAGTACTCTTGCCTGGAAAATCCCATGGACGCAGGAGCCTGGTAGGCTGCAGTCCATGGGGTCGCTAAGAGTTGGACATGAGTGAGCGACTTCCCTTTCACTTTTCACTCTCATGCATTGGAGAAGGAAATGGCAACCCACTCCAGTGTTCTTGCCTGGAGAGTCCCAGGGATGGTGGAGCCTGGTGGGCTTCCGTCTATGGGGTCGCACAGAGTTGGACACGACTGAAGCAACTTAGCAGGATTACAAATCTGGGGTAACAGGATATAACACTTCGATGGCACCATTTTATTGTACAGGTTTTTTTGATGTAAACCTTTAAAAATTTTTTGTTTACTGTGTTTTATTTTCTATTCTTTTGTTTTTGGCTGTATTGGGTCTTTGTTGCTTTGCACAGGCTTTCTGTGGTTGCAGCAAGCAGGGGCTACTCTTCATTGCAGTGCATGGCTTCTTGTGGTGGCTTCTCGTTACAGAGCACAGAGTCTAGGCATGCTAGCTTCATTAGTTGGGCACACAGGCTCAGTAGTTGTGGCTCATGGCCCTAGAGAACAGAAATTTGGTAGTTGGAATCTTCCCAGACCCGGGATCTAATCTGCATTCCCTGCATTGGCAGATGATTCTTACCCACTAGGCCACCAGGGAAGTCACAATGTGGACCATTTTTAAAGTCTTAATTAAATGTGTTAAAATATTGCTTATGTTTTCACATTTTTGTTTTCTTTGGCCACTAGGCATGTGGGATCTCAACTCCTCAACTAAGCACTGAACCCACCCTCCTTACATTATAAGACTGAGTCTTAACCACTGGACTGCCAGTAAAGTCCTCCTATGGCACAGTTTTAGATACCACCTTGGCTGTGATGAAACAAAAAGATTTTAACAGGAAATCAGATAAATACATCCCAGTATACAGAGTGTCCCCTCCCATTCCCTAGTTGCTAAATGAGAAAAGTGAAAGTCACTCAGTTGTGTCCAACTATTTGCGACCCAATGGACAGTACAGTCAAGTCCATGGAATTCTCCAGGCCAGAATACTGGAGTAGGTAGCCATTCCCTTCGCCAGGGGATCTTCCCAACCCAGGGATTGAACCCCAGTCTCCCACATTGCAGGTGGATTCATTACCAGCTGAGCCACCAGGGAAGCCCAAATAAGAGAGAATATGTCAAATTCAGAAATATATTCAGAGCTTTAAGAAGAGATTTTAACTTGCTGATAAAAGTATGTATACTTCTAAATTAGACTTTTATTGCCACTTAATCCTATCTTTACCCTATGTTATAAGATTCTTTTATATATATATATATGGCACTGAGTGCAATGGCACCCCACTCCAGTACTCTTGCCTGGAAAATCCCATGGACGGAGGAGCCTGTTAGGCTACAATCCATGGAGTTGCTAAGAGTCGGACACGACTGAGCGACTTCACTTTCACTTTTCACTTTCATGCATTGGAGAAGGAAATGGCAACCCACTCCAGTGTTCTTGCCTGGAGAATCCCAGGGACGGGGGAGCCTGGTGGGCTGCCGTCTATGGGGTCGCACAGAGTCAGAAACGACTGAAGTGACTTAGCATAGCAGCATGGCATTGAGTTTCTATAGCCTTTAGAATGTAAGCTAGGAGTCTACACTTAAAAAAGGTGTACTTAAGTCAGTTAGACTTGTGAGTCATCCTGGACACAGTTTGAAAATACTAAGCTTGTGAGTAACTGAGCCAAGATATGTGACCTGAAAAACATTCTATCAAGCTAAAGAAAACTTCCCAAACTAAAGACTCATACTGAACCAGAAGCCTGTGTCATTGTTTCAGACACATGTAATTGCCCATTATGAGCCCCACTGAGGACACTTCTCTTTGTGTTGCTCGGCCTCTTGTAGTAGACTCAGGTACATGGCAAATGAACAAATAACAGCACAATTATTAGTCACAATGTCTCTTCACACACATTTTCAGCATTGGTCTAAAATAGTTCCAAGAATCTTTCCTCAAGGTTAAAATTAATCACAACAGATGGTCCGATTTTAAGAGATTTGGAAAAAGTTTTGTTGCTCTGTTAACGTGGTACTGTCCCATCAAGTGTGTCAGATATATCTAGAAAGGACACAGTGATGGAAGGAACTCTGAGAAGAACACTTGAGATAAGCAGGGGTTCTTATCTGGGCATCCCATTCACTCCTCAACCCACTGCACCTTAGAATGCTAATTCAGTATTTAAAACTACTTTCTTAAAAGGCCACTAATGAAGTTGCCAGAGCCCCACCTCTGCATCATTTCACACTGTTAGTGACTAATTTCCTTCACACACCTGTCCTCTTACTTGACCCTGTATGCATCAATATTCTTTTCTTTGCAGGGCACTCTATCAGTGTTCTTTCCCATGGAGGGTGGTGTGTGCGCTCAATTGCTCAAGCGTGTTCAACTCTGCAAAAGCCTCATGGAGTGGAGCTTGCCATGCTTCTCTGCCCATGGTGGTGTTAATTACAAATGATCACAGTGACCTAAATCTTGGTTGACCTCTGTCCAGAGTTTACAAGTATTTGTTGAAATGACACTGTGCATTGTTTGATCCACAAAAGATTTTCAATCACATTCTAATTTGGATCACTGTTCTTCAGTTTCTCGTGGATGACCGCAAGGGTCTTTAGATTTACATTTTGGTGTATGGAGTCTCATCATGATCATAGCAAAGTTACTTTTAGAAAAATTACAGCCTTGATTTTTTTGAAGCTATTCAATGTATGCTAGCCATGTAAACAAAATTTGATGTGATGTCTAGCTGACTTGATCATGTCATATCAATATGTATGTATCTCTGTTAACTATGCAGACTAATAAAACCTTCAAACTGAAGGGACCTGAGAAAAACATACACATTTGTTATTCAGTCTCTGCTTGAACTGATGCCATCAATGTTCATCTCCAGCTCATAGAACATCTGTGTTAGGTTGAGATCCTTCTGTTCTCTAAACTGAGTTGAGTTGAAATTTGCTTATTCCCTCTCCCAATGCCACATGAAATCCACATAATGCCTCATGTAACTGTGGAAACTGAAAAGTAAGGTACATTATATTTTAGGACTACTTAGGGCCTTAAATTTTTCCTCCTAGAAAACAGTATGTTTTCTGTAAGTATAAAGTCAAAAATCCATACTGTTCATTCTTTTCCAGTTTAATGTTTCATTCTTCATTTTTAGAGCTAAGAATCAAATATTTAGTATGAAAAACTGATGTCCAAAAAAAGACTTTAAAGTACCCAGAAATATTTCTTGTAAAGTAGAATATTAATTTGCTGGCACTGGTATATAACACTTAAGATTAAACTTGCTTCTCCAAGATAAGATTAAGTTTGCAGCTTGGTATAAAAATTTAAATGTTACTTAATCCTAGCTTTCAAGAATTCATAATTAATTGATTTCTTAATGCAGTACAATTTTATTGTATAAATTTAATGATTGAACTCCCTTTAGAAAATGTATTACAAGGGAGATAAGAGTTATTTTTTCCTTTAATTGCATTTCAGATCATATTCTAAAAGCAGTGAGAAATATTTTTATTAAATTCTTATAAAACTTCATGCCCAAGCCATCCGTCTCCCTAGCAGCAGGATAGATTTACAACTATGGCTAATTTGTCATTTTTATACTTAGTGTGAAAAAGATGACAAGTACAGTCCTGGTGCGCTTTTGTCACCAAGATGAAGACTGGGAATATTGTCTTTATCAGGGAGCCAGTTTAAGTCCCAAAATTATTGAATGCTCATTGGCATAATATTTCTTCTCAGTGTTTGAACTCTAAAAATACATGAGTGGGAATATCCATAAAAAGTTATCCAGAATGCATTTTGTAAAGTTTACTGCATGCTGTTTGAAAGTTAACCCTGTATCTTTGTTTCAGCACAAAATACAGGAATATGAGCTGAGGATCTGAGGATGTTTTGCCTGTGTAGGTGATGAATTTCATTGCAGTTTTTCATCATTTATGGATATGAGAAAGAAAAGGGCATGTTTTCACCTTTTAAGTATTTCTCACTGACATCGTGACAGTTTGTTATAAACTTATGTTTAATGTGAGCAGTTTCTTTATAGTATCATTGTAGACCTCAGAATGGCAGAGGTTTTTCAGTTTTTTTGGAAACTAAGCTTAAATGATGCAGATGTAATTTGCAGGCAAAAATGAATAAATTTGCATTGTATAGTTTGCCACTGTAAAAGTCCATTTTCTGCATATAATGAAAGTGAAGAGACTTGAAAAATCAGATTTGAGAAAGTTTCCAACATATATTGCCACTAATGTCCTGCTTTTTAAGTAGAATCTTTTTTAAATATTTTTATTCATTCATTCATTCATTCATTTTTGGCTGTGCTGGGTCTTCACTGCTGCACATGTGCTTTCTCTAGCTTTGGCAAAGAGGAGCTACTCTTGGTTGCACTGTGGTGGCTTCTCGTGGGAGCACAGATTCCGGGGAGTCAGGGCTTCAGTAGTTGTAGCTCCCAGGCTCTAGAGCCACAGGCTCAGTAGTTGTGGCACACTGGTTTAGTTGCACTGTGGCATGTGGTGTCTTCCTGGATCTGGGATTGAACCCATGTCTTCTGCATTGGCAGAAGATTCTTTACCACTGAGCCATCAGGATAAGTCATCAACCATCTTATATTTCCACCTTTATTAATATATTAGTATAATTAATTGTTGGAGATGAATAATGAGGCAACTGCAAAGGCAAAATCTGGTATTTTGTATTTTCTTAGAAGGACTGTCGGGCTTCCCTAGTGGCTCAGATGGTAAAGAATCTGCCTGCAATGGGGGAGACCTGGGTTTGATCCCTGGGCTGGGAAGATCGCCCTGGAGGAGGGCATGGCAACCCACTCCAGTATTCTTGCCTGGAGAATCCCCATGGACAGAGGAGCCTGACAGGGTATAGTCCGTGGGGGTCACAAAGAGTCGGACATGACTGAGCGACTTAACACACACCACGCAGAAAGCAAAATTTATGCTGTTAAAGAAAATTGTAAGCACTTGAAATTGTACTATGTAATTGAGTCCCGTCATAATTTAAGTACAAAGTATTTTCATTGTAGGATTAATAGTTAGAATATGGTATATATTTAAGACCTTTTATAGTTTAGTTTCAGAGTTGAAATCTTTCTAAAGCTTCTGAAAAGTAAAGGTATAACTCATTTATGTGGCTGTCTTATGGACATTATAGAAGGGACTTTTATATAAGTCATACGAAGCAAAATGTATTGAAAAGAGTATTCCTTAACAAAAGTTTTCATGATCTGTAGACATGATGTAAAAAGGTTTCAGAATAAACTATAGGATTTCATAGGAACTTTACTTGTTTGAGCAGGTAAATTTGGAAACTAGAGTGTTTTCCTTTAATGAATCCAGTCTACTTGGTATATTAGATAATTATTATCATTCAGTTCATGTCTGTTTCTTTAGTTCTATTAGAGACCCTTTGTTCTTTCTTTGGTAAACAGTGATCTAAATTATCATATATGCTGCTGTATTCTACAGTGATTAATTAGCATAAGCTATTCAAACACACCAAGGCATTTCTATTTTAAAATCCATCCTTGAAGAGAAAATAACACTATAAGATAATTGCTAGTAACAGTATTCATTTTCTATATATCTATTTAACTTATTTACAATGTGAATTTTAAAAGTGAGTATTTTGTTTGCACATTTCTTTTTCCTGTTTGCATTTTACTCTACAGTCTCCACTCACTTTTTCCAGTTCCTGCTTTAAGCCCTTGCTTACCTTCATGTGATCTTCGTCTGACTCTTAGGAGTTATTTTTCTCTAGCTAAATTCTTTTAAAATCTAGCCATGTTTTAGATATAAATACAAAACAAAGTGAATTTGAATCCTTTTTTTTTTTTGCCAAAATAATCCCAATTTTAAAAAATTTTTATTCTAATGGAAACCATGTAAATTTGCTGCTTGATTCTGAGTACTTCACCTCCAGGAACTGTTTCTTAGTGAATTTTTCTCTGCCTTAAATTTGGCTATTTTGCCCTGACTATGACCTTTCTTATTTCAGTCTAACTGGCTAACAAATGCAAAACAAATCTCAAAAGAGGACCATTGTTTTCACTTCTAAATAACCTTCTTCAGGGATTTTCAAGCTATGCTCTGGGATCCTAAGAGTCTTTGAAGATGCCTTCCTGGGAGTGGGGTTAGAGTAGGTGGGACGCTTGGGCCTTCTGCCAAACCTCAGCTTCACTTTATCCTGCTATGTTTTCAGGGCCCAGTAATTACAAAAAAAAAAAACTTTTTTAAACCAGCAACTTAATTTAAAGACATTCATGAATAATTCATACTATTAGTAATTAATGATAGTAACAGTAGCTTTTGTTTATAGAGGTTTGTCATGTGCCAGACTCTCCAAGTATTTTCTAACGTTAATCTATTAATCCTTAAAACAACCCTATAAGATTAAGCATTTTTGCTATTCTTATTTTACAAAAGAGGAAACTGAGATTTAAGGGTATCAAATAACTTTCCCAAGGAACCACAGCTGCTAAGTGACTCTGACTCAAATCTGGGTGTGCCAGTTAACATCTTTGTTTAAGTCAAGAGTGGCAAATACTAGGCAAGTGTGCTCCCACCCTGTGCTCCCACCCCTGAGGCAGACAGAGCTAATAGCAGAAAACAGTGTTTCTTACTGATCACCAACACAGCCTTAGAATCCTTCTCCACAAGGTACTATGGGCAGTCACTCCTAACCCATTGGTGTTGGCCATCTTCTTACCCTACGTTAAGGTACTGGTTATAGAAAAACACCAAATTACCTTTGATCCTAGATGAAACTATTTGATGAACAAAAATCTGTAATGGTACCATCCTCATTCTTGCTAACTTCTAATAGAGGCTGTTTGTATTTGTATCTTGTATAAATTCCTAAGTTAGTTATAAACACTATATAACCCTCAACATCAGGATAGTTAAGGTTTTTTAAGCTCCTCTTTGCCTGCCTGTGGGAACAAAGACCTAAAGCAATTTATATTCTTAACCTAATATTTTAGATGTGAGGTGGAGGTGGTGAGGGAGAGGGTGGAGAACTTACAATTGAGGTAAGTCTGCCAGTTTCCATATTGTAGAATGGAGAATTCAGTGGTTTGAATAACTTTCACTATTTCCACTACCAGCACGCCCTGCCCAGGAATGGCAGAGCCATAGGATTGGGTGAATGCCCAAACATTTATAAAAGGAACACCCACGCCCAACCCCCAGCTGATTTTTCAGTTGTTCTTGCCAGGAGGTAACCAGTAGTTCCTGTGCTGTGCCCATTCTTACCAGAGAAAGCTAGGTGCAATCTAACTTTTTCCTTTTAGGTCCAAGACTTTTAAAATGACTCATAGTAGTTTCTGCTCAAGACACATCAAAAGAGATCCAAGACTATATTTAGGAACTTGCTATGAAATTACCTGTCAGTTGCAACCAATTTTTCCAATACAGTATATATATATAGTCAGTAGCAAGTAATTTATAATTTTCAATACACAAAAATAACTTGTCATTTTTTGTTGTTAACTGGTATCAAAATCTAGATTTCCTTAAATGGATGGACATCCCTACAGTGAAATTATATAACATTTGTTTAGCATACACATTAGTGTACTGGAATGACCTTCATGTGACCCATTATCATGGAACCCATTAACTCCTTGTTCATAAGAATGTTTGAATATGTCTTAAAAATGTTCTCTATTTGAATAAAGTTTCTTCCTAAAAGCTATTTTTGATGCATCTCTATTTGTAAAATTATAAATTGCTAGGCAGTGATAAAGAGAGTAAATCACAGTGACCGGTTTTGATTTGACACTTGGATGAAGTGAAAGTTAGTCACTCAGTTGAGTCCAGCTCTTTGCTACCCCATGGACTGTAGCCCACCAGGTCCCCTGTCCATGGAACTTTCCAAGCAAGAATACTGGAGTGGATTGACATTTCCTCCTCCAGGGGATCTTTCCAACCCAGAAATCGAACCAGAGTCTGCTGCATTGCAAGCAGACTTATGTCTGAGTCACCAGGGAAGCCCTATGGCTACTAACTAGGACGTTATCTGGAGTTTAAAAAACCAACCTCCTGCTGATGAGGATGTTGGAAAATTCTATGCGTGTAGTGTATAGTGAGCTCCATGTACCTCTTTTCTCCTGGCTTTTACTTTTGTTAAATGAGAGAATAAAGCAGCCGATTGTAAATTGTTCTACTCCCTGGTGGCTCAGACAGTAAAGTGTCTGCCCACAATGCGGGAGACCCGAGTTCGATCTCTGGGTTGGGAAGATCCCCAACCCAGGAGAAGGAAAAGGGAAGATCCCCTTCTCAGGAGAAGGAAGTGACAACCCACTCCAGTACTCTTGCCTAGAAAATTCCATGGATGGAGGAGCCTGGTGGGCTACAGCCCATGGGGTCGCAAAGATTCGGACACAACTGAGCGAATTCACTTTATTCCTAGGTGACCAAGACTTGCTAAAAAAAAAAAAAAAAGACAACCAAAGCCATTGACTGAATTATGCGAAAGAGTTTTACTTAGGATTAGTAGCCCACATGAAGTGGAGACAGGAAACCTGAGCTAAGAATTGTGTGATGCTAAGATTAAGATTACCAGAAAGGAACATTATAATTAAGACTAGAGATGATACCAGGGTTATATTAAATGGTGATTAGAAGCAGTTAAGGTTTGGTGAGAAAGGTTTAGTTATGTGTATTTCTTTGAAAAACTTCTTCCCCTTCATATGTCTGTCACTGTGTATTAAAACATCTAAGCCTAAACATTAAAAGTAAATTTTTTTAAAGTGAACAAACATGCCACTGCAGTTACCTGATGCTATGACATACTAACTGCATGAAAAATAGTCTACAGAGATTAAAAATCCTTTTGAATGTTAATTTACAAACATGTATCAGTGGCAAGTACCATGAGCTATAAACTGACCAGGCAAGAACAATGGATTGGGTTGCCATTTCCTTCTCCAGGTTTTCAGTGATATATGCTGCTAGATAACCATATCAGTAATTTACAAATGGCGTTTTGGTGGTTCCGTGTTTACACCTACAGGTGGCAAAATATGTAGACTATCACCCTTTTCTAATCTTTATCAATCCATCAATCTATTGATCTATTTCTATATATTTAAACGTGTGGTCATATTATGTGTTCTGTTTTACAATCTGCCCTTTTTTTATTTAACAATATAGTGACTCAGTGCTAAAGAATCCACCTGCCAATCCAGGAGACAGACCCAGGTTTGAACCCTGGGTCGGGAAGATCTCCTAGAGAAGGAAATGGCAACCCACTCCAATATTCTTGCCTGGAGAATCCTATGGACAGAAAAGCCTTGTGAGCAACAGTCCATGGGGTTGCAAAAGAGTCAGACACAACTTTGTGACTAAACAACAATAAACATCTTCTTATGGTAATAAACATGTGGGTCTACATCATTTTAACAACCGAATTGTTTTTGATTGTGTGCTTAAAAAAATCTTCTCCACTTCAAAAATATTAAACTATCCATCTACATTGCTTTCTGGTTAAGCCTATCTCAAGCGTAGTAGTTGCAAACTTTTTCTATAAAGGGTCATGAATATTTTTGGTTTTGTGAGCCATACAGAAGGTCTCTACCACAACTACTCAACTCTGCCATAGTAGTGGGAAAGAAGACATTGACAATGCTTAAAACTAATGAGTATAGCTATGTTCCACTGAAATTTTATTTATGCACACTGCAATCTGACTTCACGTAACTCACATAATTTTTATATGTCCCCTCCCCCAAATAGTTTTCAACCATTTAGAAATGTAAAATCATTCTGCCTCTTGGTTTGCCAGTTATACAGAAACAGGCGGCACGCCAGCTTTGGGCTGCAGGTGCTTTCCTTCCCAGGTTTCGTCTCCTGCCATGAAGTGTATCAGTGTCACACCAAGATTTCTTTCAGTTAGATACTAGCCTTCTTTGAAAGTGTTCTCTTGATGGTACTGAGAATCCCTAAGGAATAAAACAAACCCACCATACCTCTGACTTAGCTTCCTGTTTCTGTCCAAAGGGCTTCCCTGGTGTCTCAGATGGTAAAGAATCCACCTGTAATGCAGGAGACCTGGGTTTGATCCCTGGGTAGGGAAGATCCCCTGGAGAAGGGAATGGCTATCCGCTTCAGTATTCTGGCCTGGAGAATTCCATGACTGTATAGTCCATGGGGTTGCAAAGAGTCGGATATGACTGAGTGACTTTCACTTCTGTCCAAAATCTAAAATTATAAAATTCTGAGCTAAAGATGAACACCTTTATTTCTATTTTAGAAAAACAACTATTTCACTTTCTCCAGAAACTGTTCACTGAATGTACTGATATATTTTATAAATTCTCTTTCCTTGTAAAAATTTCCCATTGCTTTATAGATTTGCTGAGACAAAATTGACTTGATAGTGAAGATCTTATGTGTGTGTTGTCCTGTGGAAACCGTACTCCATTATATACGCTTCTTTTTTATAATTTGTTTTTTAATTGACTGCCACAAAGAAATATTGCCTATTAGTAGTGACCACGTATTTAGAAATGTTTTGTTTGCCATGTACTCTCTCAAGGACCTAATACAAACATTATCTCATTTAATCACCATCAAAACCTTTGTGTAGTAGGTGTTTATGTCATTTCAGATTTAAAAAATATGGGTCACTCATTTCTCCAAAGAAGACACACAGATGGCTAAGAGACACATGAAAAGATACTCAACATTACTAATTATTAGAGAAATGCAAATCAAAACTATAATGAAAAAAACTATAATGAGATATCACCTCATACCAGTCAAAATGGCTATCATCAAAAAAATCCTCAATAAATGTTGGAGAGGTGTGGAGAGAAAGGAACCCTCCTACACTATTGGTGGGAATGTATTAATAAATTGGTACAGCTACTATACAGAATAGTATGGAGATTCCTTAAAAAACTAAAAATAGAAATACCATATGACCCTGCAATCCCACTCCTGGGCATATATCTGCAAAAAAAAAAAAAAAAAACACCCTTGTTTGAAAGGATACATGCACCCCAATGTTCATTGCAGCACTATTTAAAATAGCCAAAACATGGAAGCAACCTAAATGTCCATTGACAGAGGAAGGGATAAAGATGTGGTGCATATATACAATGGAATATTACTCAGCTATGAATGAAATAAAGCCATTTGCAGCAACATGGATGGACCCAGAAACTGTCAGCCTGAATGAAGGAGTCAGGGAAAGAGAAATATCCTATGACATGGCTTACATTCTGAAATCTAAAAAAAAATTGATACAAATGAACTTATTTGCAAAACAGAAGTTGACTGAAGACTCAAAGAAAGAACTCATGGTTACCATAGGGGAAGGAAGGGGAGGAGGGATAGTTAGGGTTTGGGATGAACATGTACACACTGCTATATTTAAAATGGGCAACCAGCAAGGGGAACTCTGCTCAATGTGATATGGCAGCTAGGATGGGAGGGGAGTTTAGGGGAGAATGGATACGTGTACATATATTTTTTATGGTTTCTACCTTCCTGAATTCAAATTTATTAAAATGGTCTCCTGAGACTTCCCTGGTGATCCAGTGGTTAAGACGCCACACTCCCAATGCCGGGTGCATAGGTTCGATCCCTGGTCAGGGAACTAGGATCCTGAATTGCCCTGAAGCATGGCTAAAAGAAAAAAAATATAAAAAAGAAAAAAATATATTAAAAAAAATGTCTCCTATTTTCAATACTTTTCATAAAGTACACCAATCTCCAAGCTGTTTATAAGACTGCTTAGAGACTTATTTAAAAGAAATCTATGTCAGAGGATCAAATTTAGTATGCTTTTGCCTCAGTCCCAATAATTTAGATAATTTTACAATGACAGTCTTTTCCCCATTACAAGTTGTGATACCTGAATTTATTGTGCTCAAATTTAACTTCACTTTTGATCAAATTCAGTTACCCTTGAAACTATGTTTCATGCTTATCAGTTGCAGAGAAACCCATGAATTGTGAAAGAGAGCTCCTTTTCCTAGAGATTAAGCTTAGATTACTGTCTAAATTCTTAGCTCATATCTTAAATAATTTCTTAAATATTCTTATTAATTCCCCATAAGAGACTAAACTTAATTCAGAAATTGTATCACTTCTCTGACAATGGATGATCCATATGTTGTGAAGGAACTGGCTAAAATTAGTTCTTTAGGTATTACTGTAATTGAAATTTATAATCACCAAGTGAGCTTTCTTGTTTTGCAGCTAGGAGCTGGCCATTAGGACTTCATAGTATCTTTTTTTTTCTTCTTTAAATGTTTCTTGATTGCAGAATTCCTCTGATTCCACAGCCTTCCTTGTCTCCTCAAGGTGGAATACTATTGAATAATGCATACATTTAATTTTACTTACATTTCTCATGTGTTTTTATGACTAGAAGTGTAAAACCGTAAGATTTTAAAGTGAGAAAACAGTATATATAACTGATAGAGTTTATGGATTTTGTGGAAAAAATATACATATATAATATATATATAGTTATGACAAACCTAGACAGTGTATTAAAAAGCAGAGACATCACTTTACCAACAAAGGTCTGTATAGTCAAAGCTATGGTTTTTCCAGTAGTCATGTACAGATGTGCGAGTTGGATCATAAAGAAAGCTGAGTACCAAAGACTTGGATGTTTTCTTTTTTTTTTTTAATTTTATTTAATTTTTAAACTTTACATAATTGTATTAGTTTTGCCAAATATCAAAATGAATCCACCACAGGTATACATGTGTTCCCCATCCTGAACCCTCCTCCCTCCTCCCTCCCCATACCATCCCTCTGGGTCATCCCAGTGCACTAGCCCCAAGCATCCAGTATCGTGCATCGAACCTGGACTGGCATCTCGTTTCATACATGATATTTTACATGTTTCAATGCCATTCTCTCAAATCTTCCCACCCTCTCCCTCTCCCACAGAGTCCATAAGACTGTTCTATACATCACTGTCTCTTTTGCTGTCTCGTACCCAGGGTTATTGTTACCATCTTTCTAAATTCCATATATATGCGTTAGTATACTGTATTGGTGTTTTTCCTTCTGGCTAACTTCACTCTGTATAATAGGCTCCAGTTTCATCCACCCCATTAGAACTGATTCAAATGTATTCTTTTTAATGGCTGAGTAATACTCCATTGTGTATATGTACCACAGCTTTCTTATCCATTCATGCTCAACTCCAGAAAAATAAATGATCCAATCAAAAAATGGGCCAAAGAGCTAAATAGACATTTCTCCGAAGAAGACATACAGATGGCTAACAAACACATGAAAAGATGCTCAACATCACTCATTATCAGAGAAATGCAAATCAAAACCACTATGAGGTACCATTTCACACCAGTCAGAATGGCTGCGATCCAAAAGTCTACAAATAATAAATGCTGGAGAGGGTGTGGAGTAAAGGGAACCCTCTTACACTGTTGGTGGGAATGCAAACTAGTACAGCCACTATGGAGAACAGTGTGGAGATTCCTTAAAAAACTGGAAATAGAACTGGCTTATGATCCAGCAATCCGACTGCTGGGCATACACATTGAGGAAACCAGAAGGGAAAGAGACACGTGTACCCCAATGTTCATCGCAGCACTGGATGTTTTCAAATCATGGTGCTGGAGAAGATTCTTGAGAGTTCCTTGGACTTCAAGGAGCTCAAACCAGTCAATCCTAAAGGAAATCAACCCAAAACATTCACTGGAAGGGCTGATGCTGAAGCTGACGCTCAGCTATTTCGGCCACTGATGTGAAGAGTCAACTCATTGGAAAAGACCCTGATTCTGGGCAAGACTGAAGGCAGGAGAGCAGGACGACAGAGGGTGAGATGGTTGGATGGCATCACCAACTCAATGGACATGGGTTTGGGCAAGCTCCGGGAGATGGTGAAGGACAGGGAAGCCTGGCATGCTGCAGTCCATGGAGCTGCAGAGTCAGACACAAGTTAGCGACTGGACTGAATTGAACTGATATATATAAATAGAAAAAAATACTGGAAAGATCATAAATTTGAAGTGAAGTTATTCCTATGTGGTGGGATTAATGTTTATCAATTTCTTTATACTTACCTTTGTGGTTTTCAAACTTTTAACATGAACATTTATTACATTAGAAAATAATTACAGGGTTACTGTCATCATTTTACTGCACTTCATAGATGCTGCATTTTTTACAAAGTGAAGGTTGGTAGCAACCCTGAGTCAAGAAAGTCTGTCAGCACCATTCTTCCAATGGCATTTGGTCACTTCGAGTCTCTGTGTCGAATTTGGGTAATTCTTGAAAGATTCAAACTTTTCCATTATTACTGTATTTCTTACAGTGATCTGGGGTGGTGGTCTTTGATGTTATTACTATACTTACGGAAAGTTTGGATGATGGTTAGCATTTTTTAGCAATAAAGTAGTTTGAAATTAAGATATGTAGTACCCTGCTTTCTGGACTTTCCAGGTAGGGCAGTGAAGAATCTGTCTGCCAATTCAGGAGACGCAGGAGACTGGGGTTTCATTCCTGGGTCGGGAAGATCTCATGGAGTAGGAAATGGAAAACCACTCCAGTATTCTTGCTTGGGAAATCCCATGTACAGAGGAGCCAGGTGGGCTACAGTCCACGAGGTCACAGAGTCGGACACAACTGAGCATACTTACATACCCAAACACACACTGTTTTTTAAGACATAATGCTATTACACACTTAATAGACTACAGAATAGTGTAAATATAAGTTATATATGAACTGGGAAATCACGAAATTTAAATGCCACCCACTTTGTTTTGATATTCATATTTGTTTATTGCATGGTCTGGAACTGAACTGGCAGTATTTCCAAGATATGCCTGTATTTGGGGGGGGAAAAAACCCAACATAGATCTATTACCTTTTACTTAAACACATTGGCATAGATATTTTGTGGTATAATTCTGAAAACTTTACTTCTGACTAAACACACAAATGTAAAAAAATACAGCAAAATATAAATAATTACTAAGCCACTGACCTTGTTCTATAGCACTGTAGAAAATAAGGACACAAAGAAAACTCCAAAACATGGGAACTGAAAGCAGGCAGCTGATGGACAAATGGTGGGAAGACATAAAGATTTTGAGGGTCACTTCATATCCTTTTTCTTTTTTTTTTTTAAAGGAATATTTCCTAGAATGAGAGAAAAAACATGAAAAGCAAAAGATTTCTGCATTTATTATTTAGAACATTAAATGAACTCTTTAATTACAAGCATTGATGATTATGATTTATCCATTTTGAGGAAACATTTATTGAGTAAGGATATGTAGAAATGGCTTCCCAGGTGGCACTAGTGGTAAAGAACGTGTCTGCCAGTGAAAGAGGCATCAGAGACATGGGGTCAGTCCCTGGGTTGGCAAGATACCCTGGAGAAGGGCATGGCAACCCTCTCCAGTATTCTTGCCTCGAGAATCCCATGGACAGCAACCTGGCAGCCTACAGTCCATGGGGTCGCACAGAGTCAGACACGACTGAAGTGACCTAGCATGCACGTATACATATATAGAAAGAGGCCCTAAAAGGCGCTCAACAAAGCCAATCAAGACCTAAGTGAACAAATACAAAATTCAAACCTTATGTTTCATTTCTTGACCTTGGTGATAGTTACATGGGTGTTTCCACTTGGTAAACATCCATCGAACTCTATATTGGTATTAAAATTTGTGTGCTTTCCTATATGTGTTACAATTCAATTAAAATTTTTCTACTTAAAAAAAAAAAAACAATTTGCCACAGCTCTGCTTCTCTCTTTCTGAGGTGCATTACAGTGACCCCTGCGCTCGGTTCCCCAGAACGTTTCCTCCATACCCCAGCTCTGGGGTCAGAACGTTATTCCTCACTTTCTCAATCCCTCCTTTTTCAGTCCTCTGTGGGATGGAAAGGAAAGCCTTTCATATCCTCACATTATCAGCGTTTTTTCTTGGTTAAAACGTTAGGTTATTTAACCTGAGAAAAAGGGAAAAGGTCCTCCACGATACCTTTTACTTTATGGGATCCATGTGACACAGGAATCTTGGACCTATACAATGCAAAAAAATGGCAAGACTAAAAAAAGAAAGAATTTTTTCTACTCCTCCAATATCAAGCACTCAAATAACAAACACTATTAGCTATATGTCATCTGTGTTTGTAGGATCATTTGCCTTAGGCAGAATGAAATTAAATAATAGGTCTGAGCCAATTCTGAAGCCTTAGTCCCTCCAACCCAGGCTTTAACCTTTTCTGAAGCTTTCATTTCTAACCTTTTAATCCTCTTCACAGTGTGTTGACGGTCATCCTGGGAATGATTTATGCAAGGAGCCCACTGGTCAGGACCATTCAGCTGTGGCACTACCTTCAGGACTGGAAATGAATTAATTCATCTATGTTGCTCTTTTGTGTTTTTCTGGATCCTCTTTATATGATCCATTTAACAATATATGTATCAACCAACACAAAACTGTAAAGCAATTATATTCCAATTAATTTTTTATATGTTTACTGATATATATATATATATATATCAAAACACATTATTTACTCATTTCTGATTGCTAGGAGCCAGAGGGCTTAAAGGAGAATAAGAAAAGAAAATAATAGACACAGTGCTACATGTATCTAATTTTAGTTTTCTCAATTGCATTTAATATTATTTCCTCTACACATAAGCACCCTATTTGATATTGGAAAAAATTTTTCATACATTTCTTAATCTTCATTCATATTTCCCTTGTTGTGGTACCTTGAATAAATCATGCAATATGTGTTGATATATTGTGTATTTGCTAGTTCCCAGGAAAAAACATTACATCATCTCTGTGAAGAAGAACTGGTTTATTTACATATTTAAACACCAGAATAGCTGACACATATATATAAAAGCATATTAATAATTTGAAATTACTTAAAAAACAAGAATTTGATTGATTTATATATCGGCCTCTACATTAAACACTGAATCCTATAACCAATTATATGAGTGACTTCCTTCATTTCTGGTTTTTCTATACACTATACTTTTATAATATCTGTACGTGAACCCTCCATGGATAAGGGTCCAAAGTGATTGTGTGTAATGTAAATGCCCCCCCCAATCATTAGGAATGCATGCTATAAGAAATTTCAAAGAGCATCAGAAATTATTCCATTCACATAAAACTTAAAACTTCTAAATATAAAAGGTCATCATAAAAATAAAAAGACAATGATTGCAAATTTATGACATAAAAATTTACTCTTGTTTGTGTGTAAAGAATTCCTTTAAAATCATGAGGAAAATACAAACAGAAAATAGGTATAGGCCATAAACTGGCAATTCACAACAAAAGACAAAAAATATAAATGACCGATAAATGTGTGGAAAATATTCAGCTTCACTAGTGGTTGCAGCATTGCCACATAACACAGCAGGATGCATTTTTCATGTAACATCAATGAAATCAAGATTTTTTTTTTTACTAACTAACTATCCATGATATGTAGGGGGCATCCCTCATGGCTGAGATGGTACAGAATTTGCCTGCAATGCAGGAGACCCAGATTTGATCCTTGGGTTGGAAAGATCTCCTGGAGAAGGAAATGGCAGCCCACTCCAGTATTCTTGCCTGGAGAATCCCATGGACAGAGGAGCCTGGCAGGCTACAGTCCATGGGGTCCAAAGAGTCAGACACAACTGAGCGACTAACATATTACGATATTTAGGATGCTGGGAAATGAGCACTCCTATATACTGTTAACATAAGTAAAATGCTGGAAACTGTCAGGAAAAAAATTTGACCACGTGCATTGAATTCATACCTTTGACCAAGTGATGCAGCTTCTAGGAATCTCTTCTAAATTATCGTAGATTAATTCAAGGATGTATGTACAGATAGAGATCACAGTAATGTACACAGTTGTGAAAAATAAAAACAACCTCAATATCCAACAATCACAAATAAAGAAAACTCAGGCTAAGAAAGTATTTAAATAACATTTCCAAACTCACAGGAAATAAAGTGCAGGGCTGAACTCAAACACAGGTCTGTCTGCCTCCAGCTCCCCACCCTTAAGTCCCTCAAGCTTGTGGTTTCCCTGAAACTTTCTTGAGGTGTCTCTCAGATTCTGGCATTTCTATTTTTTCTGAGCTCAGAATTAGATAGTGGTTTCCTGTCTCTCCTGTGGCCCAGCCTCAGTGCTCTGGGGTCCAAGTAAGATTTCTTGGGGTGGGTGTGGGAGGGATGCAGAGTGGAATAAAGCTGCTAAACAGCAAAACATGACCTTTGACCCCCTCTATCACAATGGGTTGAGTCCCATTCTGCACCGGTGTGAGATGCAGAGGGAACCTCTGTCTCCTCAGAACATGCAGTGGCTGAGTCCCAGTGCTGGCAGGCTGGCAGGAAGACACCCTAACCCAGCACTGTGTCATCAAGATGGCACACCTCAGAACATTTACTGCTTTTAGATTGTGATTATCACTCCCCTGCCCTAGGAACCAAGAGCCCCTGCCAGCCTGCCCTGTCCCTCTTTTCTGTATTTTCTCACTGCAGAAGCAGTACTTCTAAAAGCCTCTAGTTCCTCTGCCAAACACTCTGACAAGGAAAGACAATGGCTAAGGTGCTTCTCACAGTCAACAACACACAGGCAGAACTGTCATCTCTAAGTTGGATTTTTTGGGTTCCTCAATACCTGAATCAGCTGTTGTAACTGAAAATGCCAACTGTCTAATTTTCCCTGCCCTGATTTAAATGCCAACTAAATTTAATTACCCTAAGCCAGTGATTTTCGAAGCGGGCTAGATCACCTGAAACTTGTTAGATATGCAGATTCTTGGGCCCTACTCAGAACCCACTGGGGAGTGAGTACAGGAGGGTGGGGTGCCTAAATACAGGTGGTAACAGACCCTGCAGCGTATTCTGATTCCCTCAGGTCAGAACCATTGCTCTAAGCTTCTACCCCTTCCATTCCTTACACCGCCGGACAACTGTAATCACACCCTTCTATGTGGCTCCACTGTGTTGCTGTATTACGTTATGATATTTAGTTGTGAGTCTGCCCCCCGCCATTGTGAACTCCTTAAATAACAGAACCTAGGTTTTTAGGTGTTCATATTTCTAGGGCAAGCACAGAACCTGGCACTTATTAAATGTGTGTTAAATGAATATTGCATAAATTGAGGCATTAAGAAAAGGGCTCTCCTGGTGGCTCAGACAGTAAAGCATCTGCCTGCAATGTGGGAGACCTGGGTTCAATCCCTGGGTTGGGAAGATCCCCTGGAGAAGGGAATGGCTACCCACCCCAGGATTCTTGCCTGGGAAATTCCATGGATGCAGGAGCCTGGTGGGCTAGTCTGTGGGGTTGCATAGAGTCAGACATGACCAAGCAACTAACACTCCACTTATAATAGACAAGAGAAAGTCTGAAACCCGCAGGTGTTAGTGGGAGAAGACTATCCATCCACACAGTGCACGACTGCCTAGTCATGGTCCCAGGCTTCCAAAAGCTGCTTCTCCTACATCATCTTTCATAGATTTCACTATATTCTCACTGCATCTGAATTTTTAGCAACAGTTCCCTTATGCACACTATCTTGAGCTGCAATTAGTTCCAGTTTTGTCATCTTGATCACATCTTTCACAGAGAGCTATTTTTTTTTTTTTTCATGTTGGAAATCTAAGACATTGTTGAACATGAAAGTGAAGTGAAAGTGTTTAGTCTTTGTTCAATGTCTCCAACTCTTTGCAACCCCATGGACTGTAGCTCACCAGGCTCCTCTGTCCATGGAATTCTCAGCAAGAATACTAGAGTGGGTTGCCATTCCCTTCTTCAGGGTATCTTCCCCACTCAGGGATCAAACCTGGGTCTCCTGCATTGCAGGCAGATTCTTTACCGTCAGAGGTTAGCTAGCATTTATTAAGTTCATACTACTCATTTATTTAAGAAATATGTATTGAGTGTCTACTACATGCCAAGCACTGTTCAGGTACACTATGAAATAGAAGAGACAAAACCCTGTGCTCTGTGTCTGGCTCTGGGCTGGGTGTTCATGTTCAATCCTACGTTGTGAAAATTAACTTGTGAAGTGTCATGATGCACTTTAGCTTAATGGGGGAAAATGCCTAATTTACATTCATCTTTTAACTCTATTTTGAATGGCAAAAGGGGCCATCATATTATCACTAATTATGCCATATCCCTTTATAGATTATAAAATTTACCAAATTCCTTTTCTGGCTCTCAGTTCTTCATTATCTAGCATGGAGTAGGCACTCATGAAAACTGCACCCTAATGGATTTGACCCAACTCTCCCTGTTTATTGAGTGAGGTGACTAATAGTATTCTGCGCCCAGGCAGCAACTTGAATAAGACTGTTAAAGGTCCTGGGTGCCTGGGGTTATTGTTAAGATGACAACCACATGGCACAGGACTTCAAGACTTCCATTTGATTTCTAATCTAATCCCTGTTTAATCTGGGAACTACTGAAGAGTAATGATGAAATTTTAAATCTAAAAGTTTTCCTACTTAAATAGTATTTTTTTCCTTTCTCTTTTTTTAAATTTTATTTTATTTTTAAACTTTACAATATTGTATTTTTAAAAACACACAACAAGATATTGTTTTCCTGTGGTTTTAAAAAAAATCAGATAACATAAAATTTACCATCTAAACCATCTGAAAGTATTCAGTTCAGTAGGGTTGAGAAAAGGCTGTGAAATAGATCTCCTGGACTTTATCATCTTGCAAATCTGAAACTCTTGTACCCATTAAGCAACTCCCCTCAACCTCCCTCCCTGGAATATTTTTACAGGGCTTTCAGATACAAAGTTTATAGAGTTTGACCCTTTTTTCTTGTACAGGTCTCTAAAAGCCCAAGGAGAAAATAGAGAAGGCAAAACACTTCTATGTTTCTCTGTGAGTTATCTTACTCATCTGTAAAAATCAATGGCTGTCGGAGAGCCCCCTGAGTACCTTCAGATCTTTAACAGATAACTCTGCCTTTAGTCATGCCAGGAAGTTGAAAAGTGTTTTGCCTGTTTGTGAGTTTTGGAAGAACACCTAGAAACAGGTTCTAGGAGACAGAAGGGCCTTGCAGCTGTGGGCTCATCTGCCTCCCAGTGCTGGCCTTCTCGCCCTCACACTGCAAACAACAGCACGTGGCTTGCACTTAAATAGTTCCAATGGCAGAAGTCTCACACCTGAGGCCAGTGTTCCTTCCTTGCCTTTCCTTTACGGTTGCTATAGATTCTGAGAATATGTCACAAAACTGCTCTCCCACGTGCCTGAAAGTATTTGGAATTACCTGTCTGGTCTGATTCTGTGTCTTAACTGCTTCAGGCTTGCTTTCTTTTCTCCTAGATGCAATCAGGAAATACTGAATTTAAGAAATAGTAAAAGAAAATATTTCCAATGAGCAGAATATTAATATGTGACAACTGAGCTTTCCCTATCAGTAGGGTTTATTCATGCATTCGACTGACAGCAATACAAGTAACAGCTTTGATGTGGAATAGAACCTAAAAGCTGGGAGACCTACCAGTGGGATACCTTTCTTTGTTTGGCTTGGGTTTTTTTAATTTATTATCTATTTAATTTTTGGCTGCACTGGGTCTTCATTGCTGCATGCAGGCTTTCTCTAGTTGAGGCAAGAGGGGGCTTATTCTCCAGTTGCCGTGCTTGCTCGGGCTTCTCATTGCAGGGGCTTCTCTTGTTGCTGAGCACCGGCTCTAAGGCTCTTAGGCTTCAGCAGTTGCAGCTTGTGGGCTTTAGAGTGCGGGCTCAGTAAGTGTGGTACACTGGCTAGTTGCTCTGCAGCATGTGGAATCTTCCCAGACCAGGGATCGAACCTGTGTCCCCAGCACTGGCAGGTGAATTCTCAATCACTGAACCACCAGGGAAGTCCTGGTTTGGTTTCTTGTCTTCTCAAAATCTCCAATGTCATCTTTACTCCCATTCTTAGTCCATATGATTCAGGTCAAGTTGCCCCACAACTGCCTTTATAGGCAAGGATGTCATCCCCACCATGGTACTGATGGAAGCCACTGCATTACCCCTCATCCTTGGCTAACGCTTTGGGAATTGCCTCTTGCGAGACATGGGTGTCCAGAGCAAGACCCAATAATAGGTGCCAGAATGTAAATTTTAAATACAGGATTATGGTCAAAGAGAATCAAAGTGAACAGGCTGCAATGAAGGTCACTGGCTCAATCTGATTGGAAGGATAGCTGGGAAATTAGGTATACTAAATAGTATAAAAATAAAGTGAGATTTTACTAAGAAACTACTAATGGATAAAGAAAATATAAAGGTAGACCTAACCCAGAAAACATTTATAAAGAATTAAGAATCAAACAGATGTCATATATATCTGAAATGTATTGAAACTTTATTTTTTCACACAAGAATGTAACATGCTATTTCCATATTGAGCCCCATGTGTGTTTTGTCTTTTTTTTTTGCAACGTTGTTACAGTAATACCTTCTATACAGTCGATGTATCCATCGCCTATTTCAAAAAGCATTTGTGGACATTTCAAAGTGAACGGTGCCTCTGAGTTGAAGATTAACTTGTTTAGAAGACTTTGTGCTGCCAAAAATACCAAACGATAACCAAAAAAAAATAAAATAAAATAAATAAATAGCTCCAACTTTGCTGATCTTTACAATAACCTGATCTCTCTCATGGCTATCTACTTTTGAAGCTCCATTAACTCTATCCTGCACAGGCTACTAGGGAAGTAGCTTTCCAGTTTTTTGACCCTGACACATATACAAAATACTTTATATGGAAGTTTAGAATAGACGTTTGCATGTATACATACAACAGAGGAAACGTGTTACGAAATATTGCTTTCCTTTACTATTTGCAAGTCACTAATATTTTCTATTCCATTCCCTTCTACTTCATCCTATTCTATTCCCTCTACTTGTTTTGTTCTATCCTATTTCACTTTAAAATGTCATTTTGGGGGCTTCCTTGGTGGCTCAGTGAATAAGAATCTGCCTGGCAACGCAGGGAACACGGGTTCAATCCCTGATCCAGAAAGATCCCACATGTGCTGAAACTACTGAAGTCTGAGTGCCTGAAAGCCGGTGCTCCACCAGAGAAGCCACCACACCGAGAAGCCCAAGCATCACAACTAGAGAGCAGCCCCTGTTAACCACAACAGAGAAAGGCCCTGTGCAGCAAGGAACACCCAGCACAGCCAGAAATATAAATAAATAAAAATTACTTTTTAATGTCATTTTTGACTCACAAAGTTGATTTCACAACTTACTAGTTGATCTTAATGAATAGTTTGAAAAATACTGCCCTAGTCTGCTGCTGCTGCTGCTGCTAAGTCGCTTCAGTCGTGTCCGACTCTGTGCGACCCCATAGACGGCAGCCCACAAGGCTCCCCTGTCCCTGGGATTCTCCAGGCAAGAACACTGGAGTGGGGTGCCATTGCCTTCTCCAAGTCTATGGTGCAGCAAAGGATGAAAACCAGCAAGGTTCTCTCTCTGGACCCGGCTCAAGAACTTTGCCAGTCTATTTCAGATTATTTCTACACTTCTTTTTCATTCATTCACTTATTCCCTCATTTCACTTATTAGAGGAATAGCTATGAAGTCCCTAGCATGAGTTGGGCACTTGAGTCCATTATTAGGAAAACAGTGATGGGCAGGCTAGATTCCAGAGCTCACAGAACTAACCAATTCTAAGGAAACTCGAGTCAGAGGAGATCTAAACCCCAAGGGAGGTGCAGTGGTGGCGTGAGGAAGGAGGTCAAATGTGTCCTTCCATCACGGCACCGGGGGAATCACTTATGCAACAGTTTCTTGGTGGTAACAATGAGTGCAAGTTTCAGAAAGGAAGCCGCTGTATTTGGTTCTGCTGATAGATGAGGAATGAACAGTCTCTTCACTGCTGCTCACCTGAAAATGTCGGGTGGGGAACACAAATGATTACAATAGTGCAACAGACTCACATAACCATTTTGAGTCGTAGAGCGTTAAGGGATAGTTAAATACAGAAGCAATGAAGACTGTAAGGAGGAGGAAATGGCAGAAGACAAGGGCAAACACTGGGGAAGGAGCATGGCTGTGGGCAAATATTCTTCCAGAATAGGAAGAGATTTGAGTATTTTTATCAGGTTGAGGGAAAGGAACCAGTGGAGAGGTCAAGACAGGTTATGACTATTTGATATAGTAAGGTGTTGGTGGATTTGGGGATGGGGTGAAGAAGTGAAAGATTTCATCTGGGAAAGAGTAACTAGCCTGCTGACCATTTTATGGATAAAACAAAGCATAACAGTCAAAGTCTGCAATATTATTAAATTTATTACAAAGAGTAAAAAAATATTATATGATATGGTGGGCATTTTTTCATTAGCTACATTTTCTCTTTTTCTAGAATGACATAGAGATAGCAAGCTGTCCTGAACTTACTTCTTCAGTTATAAGTCCTCCTGCCTCATCTCTTTATTTCACTGATTTTTTTTCCTTTGGGCCTGCCAAAATGACATCATCTTTCACACGTGGCCCTTTATTTTTAAACTTGTACTTGAAGAATAATATATACATAGAAACGTACAGGAAACAAAAGTGTACAGCTTGATGAACTGTTCACAAAATGAGTACATCTGCGTGTAGCATATAGCCCTTTAAAAAACAGCATTACCAGCACTCCAGAAAATTGACATCTCCAGACCCCTACCAGTTATTCTCTCTCCATCCAAGGGTAACGACTACCCTGACTTCCAACAAGGGGTACACTTTTTGGAAAAGTCTTTACTGAATTTGTTACAATACTGCTTCTGTTGTTTATGTTTTGGTCTTTTTTAGCTCGCCGACCAGGGATCCAACCTGCAACCCCCTGCACTGGAAGACAGAATCTTAACCACTAGACTGCCGGTTAAGTCCCACGGGGTACACGTTTAGACAAGAAAATCATCTAAGCTCTCTAACAGATAAATAAATCCATGTGCACGAAGGTATTTCTTTAAAAGTTGTCCAAACAGGGACACTATTTCCAATCTGTTCTTAGTTGTTTATTCAAATGTTTCCCTCACTCCTATATTGTTTGCCTAGTTGGAGTAAAAGTGAAGAGTAGACCAATCAGAAGGCTTTTTCCTGGAAGACTCCCCTTAGAAACAAACATTTTGAAATGAAATGGGAGATAGAATGGAAACCAAATGTGAACCACCTTTTCTATAACAAGTAACCTGTCTCTGGCTATCGTATACATCTGCGCTTTGGCATCTTTTTCTAAAGCCCAGGATATATTTTCATATTACTTCCAAAATGAAATTCTAAAAACTACAGAAAAGTCAAAACAATCCACAGTTACTACCCAGAGAGACCACTGTTTATAACAGTGAAATACAGGAAACATCTTACTGTCCATAAGCAGTAACATTTCAATGTCCATCAATTTGTAAGTGAAAAAAGTCTCAGAACTATTTGCATAAAACTATTTCACTCATGCTAAAAATGCATAGATGAAAAAAAATTTGGACATTTATTTTTTAACCCAAAACAACCCTCTTTGATCTCACATAGACACGATTTAAATGTTTTTTTCAGAGTAATTAAGAACACTTTAATACTTTGAGAGACAATGCTATTTGAGAACAATGACAAAGGCTTATTTTTCATTTATTCAATGCATATTTATTGGTAAATAATGCTTTGGAAGCCAACACTCAAATGTCTTGTGGAAACATTAGGTATTTAGATATTACATATAAAATATATTAGGCACTAATTCATAATTTTCAGCGTGTCATTCTCTTTTGTCATTGAAGTGTCACTAAGCCAAGTATGATTTATTCAGATATATTATATGAGAAGTTAACCTGGTTACCAGTGACAAAAAGGGAGTGAAGAAGGGGGAGGAGACAAGGGGAAGGTCAAGAATGAGATGAAATTTTCTTTTCACATACGTATTACTATTTACCTGTATTATTGCATTTACACATATAATTGTAATTATTTACTTCAGGTCTCTTCCAACAGATTACACACTCTTTAAACGTAAAGATAATGCCATACTCCCTAGCTTCTAGGATACTGCTCAGCACTATACCTGAGCCAATATTTACATAATGGTACTTAGATACCAATAGTAGTACCTAAATATTTTCAAAAGCAGGTCCTTTTTTTAGGTGGATATTTCCATCTGAATGATTTACTTAGCAACTGTGGAAGATTTTCTTTTCCAAAGATGACCACCATGATATATTCCATCCCTTACACTCCTTGTTTGGTGAGAAGGTGACACTCCTCCCATCAAATAGTGTGGCCAGTGTCCCCACCTCTCAAACCTGGTCAACCTCTGTGATGGCCTCAATATAGTGGAAAGTGGTGCCATATGATTTCCAAAGGTAGGTCAGAAAATGCCTTGGACTTCTGCCTTGTCCTCTTGGGACACTTGCTCTTGGAAGCCGGCCATTGTGCAAGGAAGCCAAGCTGGCTCACGGAGAGGCCACATGCAGGTGTTCCAGCCAACAGCCCGAGCTGAAGTCCCAGTATCAGCCAGCATCAACTGCTAGATGTGGGAGTGAATCTCTGGATGATGCTCCTGGTCTTGAGCTGTTGTCATCAGCTGATGCTGCGAGGAGAAGGAAAAAGGTGTCTTCCCTGTGCCCTATCCAAATTGTAGATTCAGGAGCAAAATAATTGTTTTAAGCCTCCTTTACATACTTATGTGCTTCCCAGGTGGTGCAGTGGTAAAGAATTCACCTGCCAAAGCAGGAGACACAAGGGATGTGGGTTCAATCCTTGGGTCAGGAAGATGCCCTGGAGAAATAAATGACAACCCACTCCAGTATTCTTGCCTGGAGAATCCTATGAACAGAGGAGCCTGGCAGGCTACAGTCCATGGGGTCACAAAGAATTGGACACCACTGAATGTGCACCACATCCTGCACTTCCCTATACTAATAGGTAGCTTGCTGTGCAGCAATAAATAAGCAGAACAGATACCACTAGTTCACACACCAATGGAAATGGAGGGAAGGCTCAGGGCCTTCAGAACCCTCCCCCTCCTCTTCTATTTCCTGTTCTTAACCCAGGTGTACAGAGGCACATCATGGAAATGGAAGTAGGATTAGAAACAGCAGGATGAGCCCAAACTAGGACAAACAGTCCCTGAAAAATTAATTAGAGCCCATTAAATTTCAAACAAAAACACTCAAAATGCATTTGTGATGCCTGGATTTTTTTCTTTTTTTCCTAAGGGAGGAAGCAGAAAGCAATTTTCAGTGATTACCAAATGATTGTGACAACCTCTTCTAATGTCTTATTAATATATTAAGAAACATGTTCTAGGTATGGGAAGTTTAATTATCTGATGCTGGTATTTTGTGATCTTGTAATGAAGGACCTGTTAACTTGCTGCGGGACGATTTGCCTAAACTAACTGAATAATCAGTGTGGACAGAATATGGTTACTGACCTCATCAATGCCTTTGACACAGTAAATAATATTGTGCTGAAAAAATTACACAGGAGTGAAATGTGTGACACAAGCATGGATGAGTTAACTGGCTGGTTCACGGACATAGGCTGCTTTCTTTCCTGAGAAATTACGTGTGACAGTTAAATTAACCTTAAGGGACTTGGAGGCTGGCAGAGATTTGCATATTTTTTTTCTATTCTTTATTTATGAACTGCCAAGTTCTTTCGAGAGTACAACAGTGCACTTTTATATTAACAATGAAATACATTATTTGGGAGGAAGCACTGAAAAATGAGATTGAAGAAACCAACTTGGGTCTTATCAACCATTTCAATCTATGAAAATACCGCAGCATTTAACCTTGGGTAGAACTGCTTTGGCGTTTCAGTGAAGACAAAATGTAAGCTATTTTTTTTTATTAAGAACAAAAAAGGCCTAAATTAGATCCTAATTTTCCTTTTATTCCCATTTAAATCAAACTACCTATTTTTGACCTCGAAAATGGCAGCTGTCAAGCTCACAAGTAGTCTGACTTTGGCCAACAGGGGTGTACTTCTTTAGTTATCCAATTGAACAAACATGAGCCTTTCTACTTACTCTCTGGAAGTGGGCCACCCGCCCTGATAAAGTTGGAAGAATTGGACACTGAGACCCTCTGCTCCTCCCTCTAATGTTTCCTTCCTCTTTCGGGTCTTCAACTCTAAGTGCAAGCTAATTTAAACAAACTACAAATCTGAATCCTAATCACATTTTTTTAAAGGATGTCAAGAATATTGTATTATGCAGAGCTTGACCCTGGGTCGAGAAGATCTCCTGGAGAAGGAAATGGCAACCCACTCCAGTGTTTTTGCCTGGAAAAATCCCATGGATGGAGGAGCCTGGTAGGCTACAGTCCATGGGGTCGCAAAGAGTCGGACATGACTGAGCAACTTCACTTTCACTCCACTTACATATTATGATTATAAAGAACATTAACAACTAGGGAGATCTTATTATATAGAACAGTAATTGTGATTACAACTATGCAGAGAAGTTAATAAGAAAAAGAAGGAAACATTTAAAAATGCTAACAATGATTGCATTATGATAGTATAATAATTTTTTCTTATTTTTCTCTATATTCTGTAAAGGTGATTTTACATATATATATTATATATAATGTATAATAATTATAATTTATTTTAATTTTATTAATAAAATATTTAATAAACAATTGTATATAATTATATATTATATAATATATAACATTATTTTAAATATTACATATTATACATAATAATAAGTAATATTAATATTATAATATATTATGTTGTATTATATATTTATAATATATTATATATTATATTATATTGTATTATATTTATAATATATTATATTGTATTGTATTGTTTATAATATAATAATCAATAAATATAATATATAATAATACAATACACTAATTTATTATTTATTTTATTACTAAATATTATAATACATATAATAATTTTTTCTTATTTTTCTCTACATTCTGTAAAGGTGATTGATTTTATATATATTATATTTTATATTTTATATATATATATATATATATATATATATATATATATATATATAATGTAATTGCTAAGTTAACCATACCTGTTAATAAAATTGGAAGAAAAGGAAGGGGGGGAAAACCAATTGGTAAGTACTTAATGCTTAAATCCAGCAGGAGAGAATAGAGATTGTTTTGAGCTACACCTAAAATTAAGTGACACATAAGGATGGAGAAAGTCTTGACAGAGGTCCTTCTCATGTCGTATCACTCATATTCAACAGGCACACGCACACAGAGACGACTTCCATTGTTAAGAGTGGACACAGTCCCCTTACAGATAAACTACTCCCAATCCTAATTTTCCTCAAAAAGAGTCTTTGCCTGACTTCTCCAACTAATCCCTCCACATTTTCAACCCTTCACACAAAGTGGAGTTTTAAAAAGGCATTCTGTTTATAAGGAGGCATGAATGATATCTTACTTTTTCATTTAGAAAAGAGCAAATGCGGGAATTGCAAGGCTGTCTTTGAGGAAATGAGAATCAGTCTACATGAAGAGCAATGAAGAACAAATGCAGATGTGATACTGTCAGAGCTAAGCTTGGTTTTGAGAGGAAAAAAAAAAACTAAAACCAGCATAGGAAAGCCAATAAGTGGTAGAAGTGGAATTTGCAAAATAGATGTAATTGAACCACAAACTTTAGAGACAAATGTTGATACAAACAAAAGTTAGGCTTTGAACAAAAATCAAATTAACCTGAAGTGGTTGGGAGAAAGGGGGTATTCTAGGTTTCCCAAGTGGTCTGGGGCTAGGTATCTGCAGCCTTCTGGCCTGCTCTTCTCTCACAACAAACTGTGGAAAATTCTTAAAGAGATGGGAATACCAGACCACCTTACCTGACTCCTGAGAAATCTGTATGCAGGTCAAGAAGCAACAGTTAGAACTGGACATGGAAAAATGGACTGTGGAATACTTTCCCAAATTGGGAAAGGAGTATGTCAAGGCTGTATATTGTCACCCTGCTTATTCAACTTACATGCAGAATACATCATGCGAAATGCTGGGCTGGATGAAGCACAAGCTGGAATCAAGATTGCAGGGACTAGTATAGCCACTATGGAGAACAGTGTGGAGATTCCTTAAAAAACTGGAAACAGAACAGCCATATGACTCAGCAATCCCACTGCTGGGCATACACACAGAGGAAACCAGAATTGAAAGAGACACGTGTACCCCAATGTTCATCGCAGCACTGTTTACAATAGCTAGGGCATGGAAGCAACCTAGATGTCCATCAGCAGACAAATGGATAAGAAAGCTGTGGTACCTATACACAATGAAATATTACTCAGCTATTAAAAATAATGCATTTGAATCAGTTCTAATGAGGAGGATGAAACTGGAACCTATTATACAGAGTGAAGTAAGTTAGAAAGAAAAACACCAGTACAGTATATTAATGCATATATATGGAATTTAGACGGAGAAGGTGATGGCACCCCACTCCAGTACTCTTGCCTAGAAAATCCCATGGATGGAGGAGCCTGGTGGGCTGGCTCCTAAGGGTCGCTAAGAGTCAGACACGACTGAGTGACTTCACTTTGACTTTTCACATTCATGCATTGGAGAAGGAAATGGCAACCCACTCCAGTGTTCTTGCCTGGAGAATTCCAGGGACGGAGGAGCCTGGTGGGCTGCCGTCTATGGGGTCACACAGAGTCCGACATGACTGAAGTGACTTAGCAGCAACAGCAGCAGCAGCATGGAATTTAGAAAGATGTAATGATGACCCTGTATGCGAGACAGCAAAAGAGACACAGATGTAAAGAACAGACTTTTGGACTCTATGGGAGAAGGCGAGAGTGAGATGATTTGAGAGAATAGCATTGAAACATGTACATTACCATATGTGAAATAGATCACCAGTCCAAGTTTGATGCATGAGACAGGGTGCTCAGGGCTGGAGCACTGGGATGACCCTGAGGGATGGGATGGGGAGGGAGGTGGGAGGGGGGTTCAGGATGGGGAACACATGTACACCCATGGCTGATTCATGTCAATGTATGGCAAAAAACACTACAATACTGTAATTAGCCTCCAATTAAAATAAATTAATTAAGAAAAAAAAGATTGCAGGGAGAAATATCAAAAACCTCAGATATGCAGATGACACCACCCTTATGGCAGAAAGCAAAGAGGAACTAAAGAGTCTCTTAATGAAAGTGAAAGAGGAGAGAAGCTGGCTTAAAACTCAGCATTCAAAAAACAAAGACCATGGCATCTGGTCCCATCACTTCATGGCAAACAGATGGGAAAACAATGGAAACAGTGACAAACTTTATTTTCTTGAGCTCGAAAATCACCGCAGATGGTGACTACAGCTATAAAATTAAAAGATGTTTGCTCCTTGGAAGAAAAGCTATGACCAACCTAGGTAGTATATTAAAAAGCAGAGACATCACTTTGCTGACAAAGGTCCGTCTAGCCAAAGCTATGGTTTTTCCAGTAATCGTGTATGGATGTGAGAGTTAGACCATAAAGAAAGCTGAGCGCCGAAGAATTGATGCTTTTGAACTGTGGTGTTGGAGAAGACTCTTGAGAGTCTCTTGGACTGCAACTAGATCAAATCAGTCAATCCTAAAGGAAATCAGTCCTGAATATTCATTGGAATGACTGATGCTGAAGCCAAAGGTCCAATACTTTGGGCACCTGAAGCAAAGAACTGACTCACTGGAAAAGACCCTGATGCTGGGAAAGACTGAAGGCAGGAGGAGAAGATGACAGAGGATGAGATGGTTGGATGGCATCACCGACTCGATGGACATGAATTTGAGCAAGCTCCGGGAGTTGATGATGGATGGGGAAGTCTGGCATGCTGCAGTCCATGGGGTCGCAGAGTCAGACATGACTGAACGACTGAACTTCTCTCATAAGCATGTTATGAAACTATAATTTATACGTGTACTTGGAATACAAATTCAGATTTTAGAGATTATCAAAAAGAAGTTCTTTCTCTCCTTGCTTAAGTAAATTTAATCTTGGATGATTATGGTTTTCTGGTTCAGTATACACTTGTTGAAAAAGTTACAAGTAACTAATAATAGGTTAATGCAAAATTTATATACAGTGTTGTTTTAAAATGTTCATTTTGGCTCCTACCCTGCACTGAATTCAAAATAATTCCATCAAAATCATATTCATTTTCAAATATGAAAACCAGTATTCCTGAAATTCTGGCTGACATCATTTAAACTCATCAGTATCATTATTTTTGGCATATATTTACTATAAAAACAAAGGACAAATCATACTATCTGTGCCTTGCTTGAAGCCATTTTTTTCCTGAAAAGTATCATTAAAAAATATTTTGTTCTTAGCAAATCCATTTCATAGTCCTGATATGTGGCTGTACTAGTTCTTTGTTAATATCAACTGGGTATAACAAAGTGTTTATCCATTTCTCATCCCACAGTCATTTCTCTCTGACAAAAAAGGATGCAATAGTTGTTTGCAGAATACACCTTGCTAATGCTTTTTAATACAGAGTGAAGTAAGCCAGAAAGAAAAACACCAATATAGTATACTAACGCATATATATGGAATTTAGAAAGATGGTAACAATAACCCTGTGTACGAGACTTCAAAAGAGACACCGATGTATAGATCAGTCTTATGGACTCTGTGGGAGAGGGAGAGGGTGGGGAGATTTGGGAGAATAGCATTGAAACATGTATATTATCATGTATGAAACGAGTCGCCAGTCCAGGTTCGATACATGGTACTGGATGCTTGGGCCTGGTACACTGGGACGACCCAGAGGGAGGGTAGGGGAGGGAGGAGGGAGGAGGGTTCAGGATGGGGAACGCGGGTATACCTGTGGCGGATTCATTTCGATATTTGGCAAAACTAATACAATATTGTAAAGTTTAAAAATAAAATAAAATTTAAAAAAATTCCTCTTCTCCTTCCTTAAGTAAACAGTTCTTATCAAATTTTCCTCACCTTCTATGCAACAGTCATTCTTTCCCCTACATAAACAGCAGACATGTTCATCCAGAGCTTCCAGTTTTTCCCCAATGGTAGTTCCAGGCTCAGGACTCTATATATACATGTGTGCATGCTAAGTTGCTTCAGTTGTGTCTGACTCTGCTACCCCATGGACTGTAGCCCACCAGGCTCCTCTGTCCATGGGATTCTCCAGGCAAGAATACTGGAGTGGGTTGCCATGCTCTCCTCCGGAGGATCTTCCTGACCCAGGGATTGAACCTGCATCTCTTAAGTCTCTTGCATTGGCAGGAGGGTTCTTTACCACTAGCACCACCTGGGAAGCCCAGAGATGTACAATCTACACCAATTACTTAACTAAGGACTACAGCCAATCTATTGAGTGCATGTTTATCATTCAACTGTTACACACGTTTCAAATATGAGCCAAGTATTCTGGAGATAAATCACACATGAGTCAGGTACTTGACTCACACTTACTTTTGACAGTAATCCTTCTTAATGCTCTAATTTTATGATGTAATTTTAGTAGTGGAATTAACTTGGAACAACACAAAATTATGTAATTAATTGCATTAGCTTCAATTATAATTACTGTTTAATCTCAGCCTGACACCCCAGCTGAAAGCCAGTACACACAGAGGCAGTCACCGTGGAGGGGGGAGGCCTTCCCAGCTGCTGGTTTGTATGGACTAATTATATAAACGGTATTTATTTTTGCTAAAAAAAAAAAAATCTCAGGAACTAATCAAGCGTATGCCATTTATTTGGACATAAGGGCTTAGAGAAGTCAAGGGATAGAGAATAAAGGGAAATACTTTCAGCAATTCCTAATTATATTTCCCTCAACATTCATTTTGAAAGGGTTTAATTGATGTAATTTTAAAAAGTTTCTGTGGTCACATAAATTTGGTTTATGCTGGATTAAAAAATTAAATAAGTTTCTTTACTATATCGTTCCTTAGTCTTTAATATGTTAATATATGTTGTGAATCTCCAAGATGTGAGAAGTGTTTCTCAAACTGTTTTAAACAGAGAACACCCTCTCCTTTAAACAACTTCATTGAAGTATAATTTACATGCCATAAATTTCACTTCTTTCAGTGTACAACTAAATGATTTTTAGCAAATTTACAGAGTTGTACCACCATCACTAAAATCCAAGTTTCAAACATTTTCACCACCTCAAAAACATCCCTTCTTCCCACATTTGCCATTACTCTGAATTCCCACCTCCAGCTCTAGGCAGCCACTAATCTACCTTGTGTCTATAGATTTGCCTCTTCTGGAAGTTTTATATAAATGGAACGATACAATATTTGGTTTTTGTGTCTATCTTCTTTCACTAAGCATGGCTTTGAGGCTGATTTATTTTGTAGCATGTATCAGGACTTCATTTCTTTTTACTGACAAACAGTATTCCAAATAGATATACCATATTTTTTTAATCCATTCATGAGTGTATGGGAATTTGGATTGTTTCCAGTTTGGGGATATTGTGAATAATGCTATGGAACATTCATGTAGGAGTCTATGTTTGAACAACTGTTTGTATTTCTCTTGGGTATATATTTCAGATTGAAGTTGTAAATCATATGATGAATTTATATTTAACTTTTTAAGAAACTTCCAAACTGTTTTTCCAAAATGGCTGCACTATTTTGCATTTCCATCAGCAGTGTATGAGAGTTTTAATTTCTCTACACCCTCACCAGCTAGTCATCCTAATGGCTGTGTACTTTTATTTAACGGTGGTTTTGATTTGCATTCCCTGATGGCTAATTATGTTGAGCATCCTTTTATGTGTTTATTGATCATTCATATGTATCTTTGTTCCATTCAAATTTTTTGCCTATTTTAAAATTGGGTCGTTTTCTTGCACCGCAAGAGTTCCTTGGTATTCTATGATTTGCAAAATTTTTTCCCTCTTTTCATTTCCTTTTGGTGTCTTTTTAAGCACACATATTTTAAATTTTGCTGGAGTTCAGCTTATCAACTTTTTTCTTTTACTGCTTGTGATTTTTTTTTTTTATTTCCAAGAAAGTCATGAAGATATACTCCTATGTTTTCTTTTTAAAAAGTTTTGTTATTTAGCTCTAACATTTAGATGGAGTTTGAATAGGGTGGGATACTTCATTTGAATATATCTTTTTGCACATGGATATCCAATTGTCCCAGTACCATTTGTTGAAAAGACTACCCTTTTCCTATTGAATTTCCTTGACACCTTTGTTGAAAAGCAATTGAGCATAAATGTAAGAGTCTTTAATATGTTAATGTATGTTGTGAATCTCCAACAGGGAGGATACAGAATGTTTCCCAAAATGTTTTTAACAAGGAATTCTACCTCCTCCCCTCCCCCCCTTTTCAAACACAGGCTTTCACTTCAGTTCTCACTGCTGTCCACAGCACAGACTTTAGGGAATGCTTCTCTAAAGTGCTCAGGGCTCTAACTTTTACTTGCAACTAACCTTGTTTCTTGTTTTTAGAGGCTGGGAGCCCGAGGCTGCAAAACCAAAGACCTAATTTCTAGCAATATGCTAGAAATACATATTGTATTTCTACAGTAAATACTTAAGACAACTCACTATGCAGACATGTATGTAAAGGCTGTTGGAAATATTTGGTATTGAATTAGATTCATATTTTACACATAGAAACAAAATGAGTTTTCTCATAGGCATAATGGATGAAACTTTGGAAGTAGGGAGAATTTTGCAATTGTGTTTTACATATTTAGGGCAGTGCAGCTTACCTGATCATGACATCTGACAGGAGTAAACATCAGTAATAAGTTGTCATAGTAAAGAAGATCTATTTACACACACTTTATCATATATATACACACACACCTATAGACACATATCTGTTGGAAATGTACTTTTTTCTTTTTTAAAACTAGTAGATTTTGTCCTAACGCTTTTATTTAATCAACTATAAGGCACAATGTTGGATAACTGCTTAAATGACCTTGTTAGAATGACAATACCATCACTTTAGCATTGTATTTTTCAAACACACACACACAAGTACAAAAATTAAAAAGTGGAATTAAAATTAGTGTCTTTATCATCCTGTATTTATCTGCAGAACAAGAAAAATACACATAAAAGTCAACAATGAGGGGGAAAAAAATGAACAAAACACTGTCTTGGGGAGAATGTGTCATCATAAATGTAGAAAAGCAGACTCAAGGCGCTCTGTCAATGCTCTAACCACAAAACCTGGTGGATGTCACTGACGGACTGACAGGCAAACTCCTCCAGTGAATGCCGGAGGTTCTAGAAACCCACGTAAAACGACAGTATAAACCAAACGGGTAGGCGTTCTACCAACATAGGCTGAGGTGCATTCAGTACCCTAACCGATATGTTGATTTCTCTCACCAGGCCTCTTTCTGTTAGTGATTTACCTTTCTTTTTAAAAGCCTCATTTTGTTTTCTGTTTAAGATGGCATTATCTCGCCTTGTATAAAAGAAATCATTGCATACCTAAGTTTCCAAATACATAATAATATTTTTCTTTTGGATATTCTATTATGCCAAACAAATTTACAGCAGAAAAATACATTTTCTTGTAAAACTGTAGGCATATTTAGGTCAGGATTCAGAAATGTAAAGCCTTGCCTCCCTCTCTGTCAGGGTTTGTATTCTATCTAGTTTTGAGCCTTAACAGCCCTTATCCATTTCTAGTCTCCCTATACTTTTAAAGTAACTTAAAAGTTCATTTTAGTTTAAATCTCAAACCTTTTTCAGATTGGATTTTATACTTAGCTAATTTAGGACAATTTACTTGTATTTTATTTTTTTCATTTGTTACTGAAACCACGCCCGATGCTTGCTCCGCATTTTAGACTTTTTTCCCCCCAAGCATACTTGGAAATATCCAAGCTCCTTCCCTCTAAAGTGCCACTTACAGATTTTGTATTTATCTGTTTTTAGCCTGTGTGTGTTCTCGTTCTTTCTCCTCTTTTAGGTTATGTTAGGCTTACCTACAAGACCCTGCCGTCGAGGGAGAGGCGCTCAGCGTGGACGGCACCAAGTTGAACAGCTTTTACAAGTCTGCCCTCCGTGACCTTGTCAACCTCGGGCGCGCGGTGGGCGGGTGTTGATGACGTCACGGCCCAGATGCTCGGGCCGGCGAGATGGTTGAAAGTGACCTACGAGTCCCACGGGTGTGTGTGGGTGGAGCAGGGAGGGAGAGAGTTAGGATTTCACACCGTCGTGGGGCATCCGTGTTTCTGCCCACGGGGGAAATCTCGTTTTAGCCTGGCCCCCATTTCTGCTCCAGGAGGAAATAAAACTCCCTCCCATGTGTTCCCCTGGACACTTTCAGAATGAGAGGGGGTAGGAGCGAGATCAGAGCCTGGTGCGAGCAGGCAGTCATTCCCCAGGCGCTGGAAGTGAGGGGCAGGAATTCGCCAATTCCCAAGGCTATCAATGTATAGGAAATTTTCCTCCCCAAAGTAAGCTATCTTCAGTGGGACTAAAGAGATACCTCTCAAGGAGCACCCTGGAGCCGGCTCCCGTGTAGGGACCAGGAGAACTTGAATAATTTGGGAAGAATTCACTCAATTATGGGGATATTCTGTTGCACACCTGGCTAAGATTTTTACGAGAGTAAAGAGGGATTGGAAATGAATCTATTTGTAGTCATATATCAACCAGATAGTGTAAAATGTTGTAGTTCTTATTCTGCAGTGTCGGTTCAATCATTACCACCATCAGTTACTCCTTTTGTTGTCTTTATAAAGCTCTGGTGTAAAGAGCTACCATGTTGTTACGGATACATGTTTGGGCTGGCAAAACTCCCACATCACTGTAAGTGACTAGTAGGCTGTTTTTCTGTCTGTTTACTTCAGTGCTGCACCTAACACCTGCAATAACAAATACAATGAATGATGACATGAGTAAAAAGTGACCAGCAAATGGGTAAAGTAAATTACAGTAAGCTGACAATATATTCCCATTTAGTGACTTGTACTCTTCACATCTCCATTCCTTCTATTTACTTTGGGAAGAGAAAAGCCCTTTGAACCCAAACATTTATTGACCCCAGAGCCAGATAAGTCACAGAAGAGGCCAGAGGGAAGGCCACTCTCTCCAGCATCTACTTCTACCCTGAGTAGAATTGCAGGGAGTGACCGCTCAGGAGAATTTAAGCAAAGTTGGCAGTTTTCTGCCACACAGCTAAAAGAATGGACTTGGAAACCACCCTCATACAGCCAGCTATTGAAAACATAAGTACAATATATTTACCAAATTGCATATGAGTGATGTTTGAATTGTTCTCACTGCTGTTCTTTCTCATAGATTCTCTTTCATTACCTTAAATAAGTGTATGCATTTTGGTTAAATAAAAAGAAGAAAGGAGGACTTTCCTGGTGATCCAGTGGTTAAGAATCCACCTGCCAATGCAGGGGACGTGGGTTTGATCCCTAGTCTGGGAAGATTCCACATGCCCTGGGACAACTAAACCCATGTACCACCACTACTGAGCTCAGGAGATGCAATTACTGAAGCCTCAGTCCCTCGAGCCTTGAAAAGAGGGCATCATAATGAGAAGCCTGAGCACCGCAACTAGCGAGTAGCTCCTGCTAATCACTAGAGAAAGCCTATGTGCAGCAATGAAGACCAAAAATTAATTATTTTTTTAAAAGGATGGAAGAGGTAGGTTGTGAAATGAACAGAAATAGAGGTACCTATCTTGAAAGTATCCTGATACTCTGAGGTGGAAAAAAGAATTCCCCTATTTATATATAACCAGTCTATTAATACTTCTTTTATTATCTGTTTTCTAACTTTTAGAAGTGTGGACAGCAACATGTTTTCATGGATTAGAAAATTTTACACTTGATCTTAGCCAAAAGGCTGAGAAGCGGTTGATCAGAAAATTTTAAATTAATTTGAATTTCTAGGAAGTTGGAGAATTTGAGAGTATCTACAAAGTGAGGTTCGTGGTGGTAAACTTGGATTTCAGTGTTGTTTGAAAGGCAAGTAGTATTTCCATGTACTCATGTGTACATTACTCTATAATCACTTACCATCTGTCTGAACAAGCTCTTAACCTCAGTTTTACACTGCTTTGGGGAAACATCGTGGTTTTGATACCCAAGAAACTAAAGTTTGTTCCAAAAAATAGTAAATAGGTTTTGAAACTCTCAAAGTATTTGTTCTGCATAAAAACTGAAAGGAGCTCTTTTGTTTGAGAAATTGTGGTAGATTAAAGATGACCGTAAATTCTGTCATCACCTCCCTTCCCCCAAAGGTGGAATTTATTTCCCCTAACTTTGGCTACGGATGGACTGTGCACATGTGTGTGAGCTCGGTCTCTTCAGTCATGTCTGACTCTTTGTGACCCTATGGACTGTAGCCCACCAGGCTCCTCTGTCCATGGGATTGTCCAGGCAAGAATACTGGAGTGAGTTGCCATTGCCCTCTTTCAGGGGACCTTCCTGACCCAGCTGCTGAACCCAAGTCTCCTTCATCTCCTGCATTGCAGGTGGATTCTTTACTGTTGAGTCTCTGGGAAAGCCCATAGGCTAATTCTGGGACTACTTAATTGATACAAGATGCACAGAGAGGATGTGCCTGGTCTAGGCCTAGGCCTTAGGAAGGCCTGGTGATTTCCATTTTGTATTTCCTTTGGGGAGCCCCAACTACCACACAGAGAGACCATATCCCCTGCATGGGTAGAAGAGCCTCAGCCTGCCTGCCTGCCTCCTGGGGTGAGGGGGGTGTCTCCCCATGCCTCCAGTTCCAGCCATCCTTTGGATGACTCCAAAAGAGACCAGCAGAACTGCCAGTTGAACTGTCAACCCACAATATCTAGAAAGCAAACAAAGTGGTTGCCATTTTAAGTCACTAAGTTTGGGGTAATTTGTTTTGTAGCATGAAGTAACCAAAATAGGGAGCAAGCAATTCACGGTCACCTGTAACTCTTGGTTCATAGGGAGTGGCTTTCCTTATAGAAAAGACAGCTAGATGGATTTCTGGCTGATACATTATTGTGAGTTGCAAAGGACTTGGGCAAGAGTTCCCTTAGTTAGGGAGGGTATGGAGATGGGCTCAGAAAAGATGGTGCAGAGATTTCAGTAGGGAGTAGGGGGCAAGAAGTGACCTTCTGAGCTTGGGATTCTGGTGGTAGACATGAGGAACCAAATAAATGCTGTAAAATAAAACCAATGACCAAAGAAGAGTATAAGAGGTGGGTGGGTGGAGGGATGAATGATAAAAATATATGCATGATTATTCACATAAAAAGTTTATTCAGGGGCAGTGGAGAGATAAATTAGGTGTTTGAAATTAATATATACACACTACTATATATAAACTAGGTATACATCAAGGACCTACTGTATAGCACAAGGAACTATATTCAATACCTTGTGAAAAAAATCTGAATTAGAATATATATATAATAAGAATATATATATATATATCTGAATCACTTTGATGTACAGTTGAAAATAATATAACATTGAAAATTAATGATGCACCTCAGTAAAAACTTTATTTATATGCTATCTTAAATTATCTACCTCACTACACTTTTGGAAATGCTGTCTAGAAATAACACCCTTTTATACCTCATGACTCCTTCTGAAGAATTTCTTCATGAGAAAGTAAATACATTGGGATTTTCTCATTTTTTAAAAGACTGAGATATGTTTTCTTACATAATGAAACCCAGATCTTTCTTCACTGCTCCATGTAGCAGTCACACTTAGCCCCATCAACATGGTTACCCAGACACATTCACATACTGAGAAACAACACACACACACACACAGGCACACATGTTCCCAAACATGTATTCTGAAAATGGATGTTTTTCAAATTGGCAAACAGGAAGAAAATTTATCAATTTTTATACTTACAAAATTTCCTAATATTAGTCAATGTAATAGTAATTTTGAGGGAAATAAGTTTATCCACGTTTTTCACATATGTCAGCATAAAACTATATAATTTTAAAAATCATATATATCCTTGATTTGCATAACGACCTTAACATTTAACTATAAAGTTGAGATTTCATGGCTAGCCTTTTTTGAAGAATCAAAATGAAAGTAGGCTCATTGGAGAAAACAGTTTTTTTTGTTTTAATAAAATTTCAATTTTGCCCATCTCTTGAAACCTTGGGTTATGGACACATCAGCATGTAATTTTGCCTGAGACATATTAAATAATTCTTTGACTCACACTGTCTTTACTTGTAATAAGGGTATTTATCTGTTTATCTGCTTCAGAACAGGATCACTGCCATAGGATAATCCATGTTTAAAGAGCTCTGTAAACTATAGAAGAGTATAACTTGGTTATGTCTTAAAGATTTAACATAGAGTGTTTCATTTCATAATTTAAAAATTATTTACTGTTAAGTTATTGTTAAATTATTTATTGTTAATAATTATTTATTGTTAAGACTGTTTTTTCCTTTACACAGTGGTTATAAGAGCATTTTCTTACAATTCTTAAGCAGTTCATTATTTAGGCTTTGGTTTTAAAATATCCTGGATTTTTAAAAATTGCATTTAGTCTGAGTACTATCTACCCCTTTTGGATTTTATTATATGATGAATTTCTCCTATTCTTTTAATATGTGTATCATGGAACGGTGGGATTTTAGAACTGTGAGGGGTCATGGCAGTCCCTTAGTTCTTATCCAACCATTTCATTTGGTAATGGTGACCCAGAGAGAGTCATTTTTGCATGTGATTTCTCCAAGATATCTCATTTCTATGATGCAGCAGCTCTTTTAGCAGAGGAAACATTGTGCCCTAGAAGTGAACCACAGCCCAGACACCATCACTGACCTTTCCTGGAGCAAACCTTCTCCAGAATGCAGAAGATTTAGAAGAACACCACATGCTGAGACCTGATCATCCCAAGTCCTGCCCTTGGAAACATCTGTACGATTGCATGGCACCGTGGCGCCATGGCATGATCACTGTGGCAGAGTGAGCCCATCATTAAAGGTTGCCCACCCTGAGCTGAGACATACACTGATGGTGAGGTTCCTGCTCTTCCTTTTTTTGCCCTGTTTTGGTCCCTGATACACTTGGGTAAAAAGCAGCATGTTACAACTAAAAAATCTCTGTACAGGAAGTTCTGCCACATATGAGATGTGTGACCCCAGGCAAGGCACTGAACACCTTTAGTTCTTAATAGACTGGATTAGATGATCTCTAAAATAAATGAGAAAAAACAACAGAAGCTTGTGTGTGTGTGCTTAGTTGTGTCTGACCCTTTGTGACATTGGACTGTAGCCTGCCAGGCTCCTCTGTTCATGGGATTTTCCAGGCAGGAATATCAGAGTGGGTTGCCATTTCCTTCTCCAGGAGATCTTCCTGACCCAGGGATCATCTGTCACTGTTTCCATTGTTTCCCCATTTATTTGCCATGAAGTGATGGGACCGGATGCCATGATCTTAGCTTTTTGAATGTTGAGTTTTAAGCCAGCTTTTTCACTCTCCTCTTTCACTTTCATCAAGAGGCTCTTTAGTTCCTCTTCGCTTTCTGCCATAACGGTGGTGTCATCTGCATACCTGAAAGTGAAAAGTGAAGTCGCTCAGTCGTGTCTGACTCTTTGCGACCCCATGGACTGTAGCCCACCAGGCTCCTCCCTCTATGGGATTCTCCAGGCAAGAGTACTGGAGTGGGTTGCCATTTCCTTCTCCAAGGGATCTTCCCGACCCAGGGATCAAACCCGGGTCTCCTGAATTCCAGGCAGATGCTTTAACCTCTGAGCCACCAGGGAAGCCCTGCATACCTGAGGTTATTGATATTTCTCCCTGAAATCTTGATTCCAGCTTATGCTTCATTGAGCCCACCATTTTGCGTGATGTACCCTGTATATAAGTTAAATAGACAGGTGACAACATACAGCCTTGACATACTCCTTTCCTGATTTGGAACCAGTCCATTTTTCTATATCTGGTTCTAAATGTTGCTTCTTGACCTGCATACAGATTTCTCAGGAGGCAGGTCAGGTGGTCTGGTATTCCCATCTCTTGAAGAATTTTCCACAGTTTATTGTGATCCACACAGATAAAGGCTTAGGCATAGTCAATAAAGCAAAAGTAGATGTTTTTCTGGAACTCTCTTGCTTTTTCTATGAGCCAGTGGATGTTGGCAATTTGACCTCTGATTCCTCTGCCTTTTCTAAAACCAGCTTGAACAGCTGGAAGTTCTCGGTTCATGTACTGTTGGAGCTTCCCTTGGAGAATTTTGAACATTACTTTGCTAGCTTATGAGATGAGTGCAATTGTGTGGTACTTTGAAGATTCTTTGGCACTACCTTTCTTTGGGATTGGAATGAAAACTGACCTTTTCCAGTCCTGTGGCCACTGCTGAATTTTCCAAATTTGCTGGCATATTGAGTGCAGCCCTTTCACAGCATCATCGTTTAGGATTTGAAATAGCTCAACCGGAATTCCATCACCTCCACTAGCTTTGTTCGTAGTGATGCTTTCTAAGGCCCACTTGACCTCACGTTACAGGATGTCTGGCTCTAGGTGAGTGATCACATCATTGTGGTTATCGGGGTCATTAAGATCCTTTTTGTGTAGTTCTTCTTTGTATTCTTGCCACCTCTTCTTAATATCTTCTGTTTCTGTTAGGTCCATACTATTTATGTCCTTTATTGTTCCCATCTTTGCATGAAATGTTCCCTTGGTATCTCTAATTTTCTTGAAGAGATCTCTAGTCTCTCCCCTTCTATTGTTTCCCTCTATTTCTTTGCATTGATCACTGAGGAAGGCTTTTCTTGGGCTCCAAAATCATTGCAGTTGGTGACTGCAGGCATGAAATTACAAGACACTCGCTCCTTGGAAGAAAAGCTATGACAAACCTGGACAGCATTTTAAAAAGCAGAGACATTACTTTGCCCACAAAAGTCTGTCTAGTCAAAGCTATGGTTTTTCCAGTAGTCATGTATGGATGTGAGAGTTGGACCATAAAGAAAGCTGAGCACCAAAGAATTGATGCTTTTGAGCTGTGGTGTTTGGAGAAGACTCTTGAGAGTCCCTTGGACTGCAAGGAGATCAAACCAGTCAATCCTAAAGGAAATTAACCCTAAATATTCATTGGAAGGACTGATGCTGAAGCTGAAGCTCTAATATTTTGGCCACATGATGAGAACTGACTTATTAGAAAACACCCCAATGTTTGGAAAGACTGAAGGCAGGAGGAGAAGGGGACGACAGAGGATGAGATGGTTGGATGGCGTCATTGACTCGAGGGACATGAGTTTGAGCAAGCTCTGGCAGTTGGTGATGGACAGGGAAGCCTGGCATGCTGTGGTCCATGGGGTTGCAAAGAGTCAGACACAACTGAGTGGCTGAATTGAGCTGTACTTGGTTGCCGTGCCATAATTCAGTCTTCCTTGCTGCCCCTTATGTTGTTCGGTCCCCCGGCCGTGTCCGACTCTTTGCGGCCCCATGGACTACAGTACACCAGGCCTCTCTGTCCCTCACCAGCTCTCAAAGCTTACCCAAGTTCATGTCCATTGCATTAGTGATGCCATCCAGCCATCTCATCCTCTGACGCCCTCTTATCCTTCTGCCCCTTAAGCCAGAAACAGAATGGAGGGGGTATTCATGGGAGATTGTGGTCTATCTCGTGGAAAGATGAAAGTGTTGTGAATTTGGGGCTATGGAAAGTAGAGAACACATTTATTATTATTTTTAAAATAATGAGAATGAATAGCAATAAACATGGAAAAAGGGGGAAAAAGCATACTTTTGAGAAGATGAAAGTCAAGATATGAGGATTTAAAACATGATGTGGGGATTGTGTAGGAGACTGCTTTTCTAGCTCATCTCAAAGCCCTTTCTCAGAGAGGGACCTTCCTCCCTATATGAAATCATCATTCTCAACTCTGGGTGACTGGCTCAGGGGTGGACATGTGACTGTGTTGATGAGTCTCATATTTGCCCTCACATTTGGCTATGAGATTCACTGTGTAGTGTTCCTGGAACTAAGGTGATGTAAATTAAACTCTTCTCTGAGTTCACTGATCACATGTTCAGAGGAGCAGCAGAACAGGTCTTCAGAGGTGAAAAGGTAAGGGCTCCTGATGAAAAATAGAAACAAAAGGCAGAAATGGGGAAGGTGTTCTGTCTCACTCCTGATGAACTTTGAGTTTGGAACCAAGTCCTTTCTGGGCCAGGGTGCACCTGTCCTTGGGTGCCATGAAATATGCTTATGGCCCTGAATCCCGATAGTAAACTCCCTGGGTAAATATTGTTAAGGCATCATATAAAAGGGGGTGGGAACATTCTTGTCTAGCTTAGGCTAATGGGGAAGATCAGTAAAGATAAAACATGTACTTGGTCTGGAAGTTTGATTGTTAGACAGCAGAGGAAAGGGTGGAATCCCAGAAAAATTGAAGCTGTCAGTTTCACAAGGTCTTTGTACAAGCTGCCTCAAACCAGCCCCACCCCTCATATCCCCATCTCTCTTCCTTCCCAGCTGTCCTTAAGGTTGGCGCCTTCTTAACCAGTGAAAATGTTAGTCCCTCAGTTCTATCCAACTCTGTGCGGCCCTATGGACTGTAACCCGCCGGGCTCCTCTGTTCATAGGATTCTCCAGGCAAGAATACTGGAGTGGGTTGCCATTTCCTTCTCCAGGGGATTTTCCCGACCCAGGGATCAAACCTAGGTCTCCTGCATTGCAGGTGGATTCTTTACCATCTGAGCCACAGGGGAAGCTCATTAAAGACAGGTGGAGGTGCTGCTAAATAAAGTCAGCACCTCAGGGAGACATTTCCTCCTCCGTCCCAGTGCTTCTATCCCTGATTTTCCCTCAGACCATAAGGAAATACACTAATGATTTCCAAATAAGCACATTCCACAAAATGAGGATCGTTTAATTAGATTTAATAATAAACTTATTAACATTATCCTCCATCCTTATTTCAAGTTTCAGCTAGTAGATTAGCTAAGAATGTTTCTCTCCCATTCTTCTTCAACTCACTCCTAAGCAGTCATCACCTCTCAGTTCTATTAGGTCAAAACTTTTGGTTCAATACTGAAAACTAGTCAGTCTTCTGGATTTTTCTAAGCATCTCTTGGATGCTCAAGAGATAACCTCTGCTTTCCATCCAGTTCTAGGTAAAACAGATGATATTATCTAAAAACTTCTCTCCATAAGGAAAGCTAGCAATACCCCCAGCTCTGATGCCTCCCCGTGATACGAGTAACACAAAGTACAAGACTAAGAGCTCTCAATAGCTGAAAAGTGCTTGTCCATGTGTTCTTTTCCATGGGGGTCTCCATCCACCTCCCCACCCCACCCCCCACACAAACACACTAATCACTGGGATGGAAGGATGAAGAGGGAAAAAGGAGAGGGAATTCCACCTTTGCCACCTGTGTCCTGGGTGTGCTGGGGTCAGTGATTCAGCCTATGCCATCCTCAGACTCCTCACCTGTACAACGGGTCAGTGTTAGTCCTTCAGTCATGTCCAACTCTTTGGGACCCCATGGACTGTAGCCTGCCAAGCTCCTCTGTCCATGGGATTTTCCAGGCAAGAATACTGGAGTGGGTAGCCATTCCCTTCTCCAGGGGATCTTCCCAACTCAGGGTTTGAACCGTGATCTCCCCATTGTGGGCAGATTCTTTACTGTCTGAGTCACCAGGGAAGCCTATACAATTGTGTAGTAGTAATAATACAGTGGGTAAGAGAGTCTTATAGGTCAATATAAGGATGGCAGATAATATATGTAACTTTATTGCCCAGCATCTTGCACACACACAAAAAATGCCAGCTATTCTTCTTTTTATCCAAGCAGAGAAGCCCATCTGGGCACCAGTCTACCACTCTTGTCCATTTAGACTTCTCTGCTAGCGTAGCCCTCATCCTGAATCTTATCTTCTGTCTCTGGACATTATTACAGCTTCCGCTAAATAATGTGTTTTGCCCAATAAAGTTGTTTTCTAGTGTGACAGTGTCCCAAGTCCCATTTTATAAGTTTTTCCTCTCTTCCTCATGGTAATGAGGTCCAGATATAGTGTTGTTGCTTTTATTTTTCTAAGAAAATATATTGCTTCCTTTCTATGTAAATAGCACATGTGCTTAGAATTATTTGGTGATCAATACTAATTAGGTATTCTGTTCAGTGGATGTTTAATGCTTTAATTCTAGACTTTCATCTAGTTAATTTGAATTGGTTAACCCAAACTCTATATTGATTAAATAGTCTTCTTTTTGTTTGACCTCAGCTGTGAGTATAAAACAAAAAGCAAGGCATGCAATAACATTATGGCGAAATGTTGTTTATAAATTCAATGAAAATGAATTTTGTTGAGACAAAAACTAGAATCCTGTGAAAAATTCTTAGCATGTTTCTCTCCTCCCCCATCCCTTCAATCTTATTTTCTAATAAATGTTATTCAGACTTGAAACTCTATTGGGAAATTTCACTTTTGGTTTTGAGAAATGTCACCTGCCAGTGGTGGGAATATCAGAATTTTTAAGCAAAGAGATAATAACCTCTCTCACACATGTTAGAAAGAGTCACAGGGCATTCTCCCTCACTGCTAAATTCTGTAAAAGAAAAAAAAAAAGACTACCCTCTGGACTAAAGTTAATGAAAAAGTATTTTCCTAAGAGGAAAATCTTTTTAGAAAATTAAAAGAAGCACAAAGATTCGAAATTGCAGTCACTCAGCAGAAGGACAGAACTGGCCCATAGCATCTGCTTGGATAGAGCTCATCGGCCCCTTCTTTCCTTCCTCCCTTCCCTCTTTCTTGGGACAGGTCATCAGGGAAAATGGCTCTGGCCACGACCAAACATCCTTTTTTCCCCTTCAGTTTCTCAATTCAGTTCAGTTCAGTTCAGTTGCTCATTCGTGTCTGACCCTTTGCAACCCCATGAACTGCAGCACACTAGGCCTCCTGGTCCATCACCAACTCCCGGAGTCCACCCAAACTCATGTCTATACAGTCCATGATGCCATGCAACCATCTCATTCTCTGTCGTCCCCTTCTCCTCTTGGCCTCAATCTTTCCCAGCATCAGGGTCTTTTCAAACGGGTCAGCTCTTCGCATCAGGTGACCAAAGTATTGGAGTTTCAGCTTCAACATCAATCCTTCCAATGAACATCCAAGACTGATCTCCTTTAGGATGGACTGGTTGGATCTTCTTGCAGTCCAAGGGACTCTCAAGAGTCTTCTCCAACACCACAGTTCAAAAGCATCAATTCTTCAGCGCTCAGCTTTCTTCACAGTCCAACTCTCACATCCATACATGACTACTGGAAAAACCATAGCCTTGACTAGACAGACCTTTTTTGACAAAGTAATGTCTCTGCTTTTTAATATGCTGTCTAGGTTGGTCATAACTTTCCTTCCAAGGAGTAAGCGTCTTTTAATTTCATGGCTGCAGTCACCATCTGCAGTGATTTTGGAGCCCAAAAAAATAAAGTCTGACACTGTTTCCATGGTTTCCCCATCTATCTGCCATGAAGTAATGGGACCGGATGCCATGTTCTTAGTTTTCTGAATGTTGAGCTTTAAGCCAACTTTTTCACTCTCCACTTTCACTTTCATCAAGAGGCTCTTTAGTTCCTCTTCACTTTCTGCCATAAGGGTGGTGTCATCTGCGTATCTGAGGTTATTGATATTTCTCCCAGCAATCTTGATTCCAGCTTGTGCTTCCTCCAGCCCAGCGTTTCTCATGATGGACTCTGCATAGAAGTTAAATAAGCAGGGTGACAATATACAGCCTTGATGTACTCCTTTTCCTATTTGCAACCAGTCTGTTGTTCCATGTCCAGTTCTAACTGTTGCTTCCTGACCTGCATACAGATTTCTCAAGAGGCAGGTCAATTGGTCTGGTATTCCCATCTCTTTCAGAATTTTCCACAGTTTATTGTGTCTAGCAGGAGAAATAAGGAAGAGTAAATCCTAGGACTTCCTTGATGGTCCAGAGGGCTAAGATTTTGCGTTCCCAGTGCAGGGAGCCTGGATTTGATCACTGGTCAAGAAATTCGATCCCATAAGTTGGAACTCAAGTTCCCACATGCTGCAATCACAGATCCTCCATACAACTAAGACCCAGTGCAGCCAAAGAAATAAAAATAAATAAATCTTAAAGAAAAAGAGAGTAAGCCCCACCCTCTGAACTTCCTGGGGGCCTGGCCTTTTGGGCAGACATCTTATCTCACCTCTGGTGAGTCAACTGAAATTCAAGCTTGACTTCTAAGCCAAGCCCAAAAAGAAGCTCTTGCTTCTAGTTAGCCTAAACATTGGACCTTAGCCTTCTTACTAGTTCTCACCTCATTCCCCATCCCTCCTCCATCCTGAGTCTTGCCAACTTTTAGAGTCCTGCATTGCTGAACCAGCAAATGAAAAAGTCAGGTCTTTGCTTCTGTGGCAAATGTTCCACTTTTGTTTCTTCTGTATTCCTTTCCTTTTCTTTTCTTCCTTTGTTTCCCTAGATGGGTCAAGTGAAGACTGGAGGACTGATTCAGACAGAAGAAGAGAAAAGATTTCAGAGGCAAAACATTTTAAGGGTGGGTATAGTCTCATTACGGAGAAGGCAATGGCACCCCACTTCAGTACTCTTGCCTGGAAAATCCCATGGATGGAGGAGCCTGGTAGGCTGAAGTCCATGGGGTTGCTAGGAGTCGGACACAACTGAGCGACTTCACTTTCACTTTTCACTTTCATGCATTGGAGAAGGAAATGGCAACCCACTCCAGTGTTCTTGCCTGGAGAATCCCAGGGACGGGGGAGCCTGGTGGGCTTCCATCTATGGGGTCGCACAGAGTCTGACATGACTGAAGCGACTTAGCAGCAGCAGCATAGTCTCATTATCTACTTACAGAGGCTAAATTCAGCAGAAGACTCTGAATGTCTTGGAGTGTGCAGGTGATGCTTATCCATTTCTCCTAATTTGCAGATGACTAAGAATTTACAGTTGTTGTCAAACCTTAGATAAAAAAATAAACAAGTCAGTATAAGTAATAGGACAACCCGAAATGTGGGGAAACTTGCATCCATCCAGATTCTGGATAAAGAAAGAAACTTAAGGCTGCTGCTGCTGCTGCTGCTAAGTTGCTTCAGTCATGTCCAACTCTGTGAGACCCCATAGACGGCAGCCCACAAGGCTCCCCCGTCCCTGGGATTCTCCAGGCAAGAACAGTGGAGTGGGTTGCCATTTCCTTCTCCAAATGCATGAAAGTGAATAGTGAAAGTGAAGTCGCTCAGTCGTGTCCGACTCTTAGCGACCCCATGGACTTCAGCCTACCAGGCTCCTCCATCCATGGGATTTTCCAGGCAAGAGTACTGGAATGGGGTGCCATTGCCTTCTCCGAAACTTAAGGCAAGGGTAATCAAAAGAAAACCACCTGTGTGGTCTGTAGTCCCTTAAGTTTTACTGGCTTCTATGGCTGTCCCTGCAGTAGGAAATGGCAACCCACTCTAGTATTCTTGCCTGGAGAAAATTCCATGAGGAGCTTGGCGGGCTTCAGTCCATAGGGTCGCCAAGAGTCAGACATAACTGAGCATGATAAAACAACAAGAATGGCTGTCATCTTTCCAGCCCCCAGCCACAGGCTCAAAGTGGAAATACCAGGGGCATTCATGATTCAAAATTCACTTCCTCTGTCAGATGCCTACACCCGTGAATAGAAAATTAAGTGAAATGAGGCTATAATCAGCAATCTTTCCTTAACTCTCGAAGATATTGAAGAATTTGCTGCTAAAGCAAATAAAAATCCCTAGACTGTCTGGCTAAAGTTGTTCTTGATGATAGGATAGCCCTTGATTATCTGTTAGCTGAGCACAGAGGTAACCATCTGTGCTGTGATCAACAGCTAGTACGTTTCTGCAGAAGTTGAGACCAAGCTACATAAAGTCACTAAGCAAGCCACTTGGTTTAAAAAAGTGACTCCTTCAGCAGACTTTTTCTCTGATCTGCTTGATTTAAGTTGTTTTGGGTCATAGGGACCGTGCCTTGAGAGTGCCCTCCAATCATTGGGTATTATTCTGCATATAGTTTTTCTAATCATCTTTCTGGTTTGCTGTATTCTCTCAAAAGCTCTACATGCATGCATGCAGTTGCTGATGACCAAATGATCTCCCTTTGCCTAGAATGCCAAAAATGGAATGAAGAAAGTCAACTAAGAGAACAAGACTTTGATATTCCAACCTTTTTTTTTTTTCCAGTTGGAGATTCGACCTGACTCCAACATCAACAAGTGGTAGCTCAGAGTGGCACTAATACCTTAAACTTTGACTATAACTGAGAAAGTTGATCAAAAGGGGGAAATGATAAAGTTAATTTGAATATTGGCACCCATAAAATGGAGGCTAACTCAGTGGCCCAGCCCATGTCACAAATCTAAACTTAAGTCAGCCTGCACTTACAGGAATCCCCTGTCAATGAAACCTAACATCTATCTATCATAATCCTCCAACCCAGATTTAGCTAGCTTAACTTACCCTAGAAAACAGGACTTTCAGGCTTTCTAAGGAAATCCCTGATCTCCTAGTTAATCATGCTGTGTTTCTATATCACCTCTTTCTAACTCTCTATAAAACTCCCTCTTGTCTCAAATCTCTAGAGAGCAGTACTCCTCTGCTTATGAGGCATAGTACTCCCTGATTCATGGATTGTTTTCTCTTGAATAAAGGACATCAAACTCTTTACTGAAAAAAAAAGTATAAGCAACAGGGTATAAACAACTAGAAATGTTTGGTTTATCATTGAACTCAGAACATATGCTTTCACATATTGCCACAATTTTAAGTGCTCATGTGAAACTACATTAACAATTTGTACTTAGTAAATTTGGGCCTGGTAGGTTGCTGCTTTTTATATTTCTGAAGTTTACAATATAGTACCAAGATTTTTTAGAGGAACACATAAGAAATAAAGAAAATAATAACTTGTGAATTTACCTATCTAATGCCAGAAAAACTAGATGAAATTGAGAAATTCAGTTAACCCATACGCATATTAATCCATAGTTATATTCAGTATTATTCTAGATGAATAAGAAATCCAACCTGTGAGGAATGTGTGGTCAGGGAACAAACTGCTCAGTGACAGCTGGCTTGGTGGGTCTTCATCCCAACCTTTCTGACTACAGTTGTCAGGATCTGCACATGTTTTATGCCCTAAGCCTCAGTTTCTTCATCCATAAAATGGGATAATATTAATATTTACTTTCTATGTTTAAGAAGATTATATAAAATGCTGTCTATAAGTTGCTGAGAATAATGTCTGGAATGCAGTGAACTCTTAAAAACTATTACATACCAACTAGTTGGGAAGTAAAGACTAGAAATCATTCGTTTTATGTCAAAATAAGTTAGCATTTAGAATAGACATACTTGGAAGTTTGCCTGCGTTTTCATCTTTTCTTTTTGGTCAAGGAGTTGAAACCAGATGGGATATTGTACAATTACAAACCTACAAGTTTTCCTGTTTCTTTTAATTTGATACCTAATTTGGGAATATGTGGGTAAAAGAAACCAAAGAATATTCCTCTGAGTAATACCTGAAAACAAGAGTTACAGATTAGGGTTTTCAGAACAAACAACAAAACCAAAACCTTGGCTATCTACATAGAAAGTGTTCTTTAAGGCTTGACAGGATTCTTTGACCTTTGTTTTATGAAACATGGACAATCTTACATTTGATTGGTGAATTTTCTGCTGGCTTTTTTTTTTTTTCCTTCTTAAACCATGTTCCCTGCCTACAAAGCTAAACCTATTTATGGTGAGCACTGTTTTTTCAATTAGGTTTATTTTCATTTTCCCATACGCCAAGTTAGCTGAGAATGTCCCAAAGTTTATTTTCCTTTCCTTTACTTTGTATAATGGTTTTTAAAATTAAAATATACAGCACTTTTATCTATTGATTTTTTTGAAATACTGTCTAAATTTTTTTTCTTTTTTGCACATTTAATGCTCCATCATGAGACATATTATTCAAAATGCTTATCACTATTCAAAAATGCTTCTCAGAGTGTAATGGTAGTCCATTTTTGTGGTCAGCTCTTCGAGAGCAAGGATCAAGTCTACTCTGCCAACTTTGTGAAATGTCTCGTACAAGCTGGTGCTCAGCAGAGTACTTAAGAAAGCTGATGTGTTTGTGACTTGGCTTTTCCCCAAACTTTTCAGCTGGATGTCAGCATTCCATCCAGATTGTCAATTTCTCAAGCTTAATATTGGCAAGACATCCTTTCCAAGAGGCCCCTCCTTCTGGGGGTGTGGGTGGGGGTGGGGCAGGGAGAAAAGGACTCTAAGCTCCGCATCAACTTTCTAATAGTTTTGTAACACACTATTCTCTGGTGAGAACCCTGGGTGAGAGCGAGTCTTAGCTAAGAACTTTGCTTTCGGGAGAGCGCTTCAGGTTTACAGCCCTTGGGGAAGAGGGTTTGCTCATCCCTGGAAAACTGCGGGCGGCTCTGGGGCCGGGGAGCTGCGGGCGGCTCCCGGGGACTGGGAAGGTCAGCGCAGCTGGAGAGGGGCCAGCTAGCCTCAGGGGAAGGGGAGAGTCCTCGTTCGCTCCCGGGGCGCTCACCGCGGGCTGGAGTGGGCGGACCCCCGGCCCCCGGAGCTCCTCCCCGCGCGGCCTCCCGCCCGCCGGCCGCCGTCCCCGCCCGCGCCAGCGCTCGGCCCCTGGCTCCCGCCCCTCCTCCCGCACAGAGGCGCGGGGGCAGGAATTCGGCCGCCGAGCTCCCCGGGGCACCGTGCCCCGGAGGGCTGGGCCGCGCCCTCCTCCCGGGCTCCTTTCCCCCACAAGCTCCCCTCCTCCCGGCCTCCCCCTCCCAGCGCTCTCCCCTCCCCATCCCAGCAGCTCCGGGCTCCTCCCGTTCCCCTCCTCCCCTGCACTCCTCCCTGCACCCCACCCACGCTCCCTCTCCCTTCCTTCTTTTCTCGCCTGGGCCCTTCTTCCTGCTCCCCTCTCCTCCCCGCTCCCCTCCTCTCTTCCTCCAGATCCCTATCCTCGCCCATTCCCCATCCCTCCCTCTTCCTCCTCTGCTCCCCCCGCGCTCGCCTTCTTCGGGCTCCCCCCTACTCTTTCCTCCTCGGTTCCTCCCTGGAACCCCTCCCCTCTCCGCTCCTCCCCCCCCCTTATCCCTCTCCTCTGCTCCTGGCCTTCCTCCCCGGCTCCTCGTTTGCGCAGCTCCCACGCGGTTGCTATGGAGGCGCCCGCGGCTGCTAGCCGCCCGCCGAGAGCTGCCCTGGGGCCCGGGGACGGAGCGGTGACTCTGCCCGAGGCCGTGGCGCCTCGCGCCCTTGGGGCCCGGGAACAAAGCGCGACCTCCCCCATCTCGGAAGTGCGCTGCGAGACCTTCAGGCGCCCCGGACCCGGAGGGCGAATCTGCTGGTCCCCCAGAGGTTGGGGACCCCAGAGGTTGGGGTGACAGCTGCGTGCTACCGAGCTACCTTGTGGCCCCCCGAAGATCACTCCCGCTCCCCCCACCCCTATCCCCCATCCCGGAGGTGTCTCTGAGGCCGGGGGACGGCCAGATGGCCCCATTTAAAAGGATCGTTCCCTTTTGTTGGGGGGCCGAAGCAGCGCCCAGGCCAATTTACATAGGAAAATGGGGTTTGTGTCCCCAATTCAGGGCGGTGCCCCGACAGCTGGTGGTTGTGTCATCGTGTCAGGACCCCACAGCGTGATGTTTAAGTTGACTTGATGTGTGCAGATGTTTGCGTGTGAATAGCAATTGATTGAGAACCGGTAGCTATTAGGTCAGGCTTGGAGAAACTCAGTTCACAGAGGAAATTTTTATCAGCCTGGGCACAACAGTAAGATGGTAGAACGGAAGTGTCCTGCTGAAGACTTAGGATGCTTTCTTAGAGAACTCATAGTTTATCACTTTGTTGGGAAATCTAAAAAGCCCCAATAGTTGGACCTGAAGAGAATTTTGAAATCCTTACTGTTCATTTTGGTTGTTCCTTATCAAAGTTGTAAAGTTGAACATAAAAAAAGAGGTGAGGAGGACTGCTAGGACTTCAAAATGATCCATGAAAGATTTATTAAAACAACTCAGCCAGCTGCTAGCAGACTGAAAGTTGTCACTAGTTTGAAATCAGTAGTTTGAACATGTATACGTAAATGATAGACTGTTAAGAACAGAGAGGACCTTCAATTCTTATTTTACCAGTAAGGAATTTGAATCTCAGAGAGGTTAAGTGGTTTTCCCAAGATCATAGCAACTCTTGAAATATGATCTCAACGAAGGAAAAGGAAACTTTAAGACAGTAGATTTAGGAGCCCTTGAAAATACCTTAATCAAGACGCTCTCAAACCTTTCCACCAGTCCGCTGGAGCCACCAACAGGTAACTCCCTAGAAGACAAGGAATGGAGAGGAATTTTTTTTCCCCTCTGCCTGCATTCATCAACTTCAGCTCAAGTCTGTTGTTCTTGTTGTTTAGTTGCTAAGTCGTGTGCAACTCTTTTTCGACCCCATAGACTAGCCTGTCTGTCCATGGGATTTCCCAGGCAAGAATACTGAGTGAGTTGCCATTTCCTTCTCCAGGGTACCTTCCTGACCCAGGAATCAGACCAGTCTCCTGCACTGGCATGCAGATTCTTTACCACTGAGCCACCAGGAAAGTCACAGGGCTTTGGAGCCAGTTTTAGCCACTAGAGTCTTCCTGAACCCTGAACTGAAACTTGTGACTTCATTTCCATCAGAGTGTTCATTTTGTGATGAAATGGAAAGGGACTGGTTAGAATTTGTATGAAATGGGAAATCAAAGCTGGGCAGGAACCCTCTGGTCTTCTTTTTAGGATGAAGGCCAAAGTGATCAGTGGAACCAGTGTTCACCTTGCTAGAAGGTAGGATAGCTAATTTGGAAAGGCTTTGCGGTTAAGACTTTATACTCCCAGTGCAAGGGGTGTGGATTTGATCCCTGGTTGGGAAACTAAGACCCTACATGCTCCAAAAAAACGTTGAAAAGAACCTTTGAAACGTGGTCTCCTTACTTCAAGGATTGTGTTGGAAGAGTTTTATCTGCTAAACTTGCTGGTAGACTTATGTTGGAAAGAACTTCTGCCTTTAAACCTGAAGTGACTGGGAAAAATTAGGAAAGAGTGTTTCTGGGTAAGATTTTAGAAGAGTTGTAGAATGCCGCATAAAAGAAGAACGTGAGTTCACACACTGTACTTCAAACGAGAAATACCAAGAACGTGCAGCTGGGTTGGAACTGGAAATGGGTGTTAATTTCTGCTCTGCTTCTCCTACCAAACAAAGCAGCAATGTTTTTTTTCTGCCTCCTATTTGCTTGGACCCAAGTGGTACTAAGATGAGAGTGCCAAATATGTGATGAGGATATTAGGTAATGAATATAAGAACCTCTCGATTCTTAGAAAGGGAGTGTTTTTAGAATAATGTGTTATATTTTAAAAATAACTATATTCAAGAAAATTATTTGAGATGGACTCCCCCATTAGTACCACATACGTACTCTCTTTTCTGTCTTTACTGTTTTGACTACCCTTTAGTACTTGTATTGATTAGTTATTGAGGTGTAACAAACAACACCTCAAAACACCAAAAAACAGCTGTTTATTAGTATAGCTCATGCACCCGTGGGTCATAGAAGGTCAGCTCCTCTAGGTTGGGGATGTTGGTGGCCCTGCTAATGCTGGCTCAGCTTAAGCATGCATCTCAGGGTCTCCTGGAGCTCTGCTTTAGACTAAGTTTGGCTGAGGAAGTTCAGCTGAAACAGCTTTGCTCCATGTCTTTTATCCTTCTGAGACTGGTGGACCGTCTCAGGCACCTTCTTTCCATGGCGATGACAGAGGACCAAGAAGGGCGTGGGAATCATGAGCTCTGGTGGTCTATGTTTTACTAGAGTCAGGAGCTGGCACCCTGTTACTTCTACCTTATTCTACTGGCCATATCAGGTCACATGGCCAGACTTGACCAAATCAAGTCACAATGAAAGAAGGAAGCCTAGCTCACTGCAGAAAACAGGACAGAGGCAATGGATAGAGGTAGGGTAAAGAATTAGGGCCATGAATGCAGTCAAACACAGCTCTTGTTAACATCTGCTATAGTATCCATTTTACTTATAAGTTTACTTAGAAGTTTGTTTCTGTTCTGCTAGAATGTGAGCTCCATGAGGGCAGGAATTGTTGTCTGCATTGTTTGTTGCTAATCCTCAATATCCAAAACAGTGGCACATTGTAGATGCTTAATAAGCCTTGGATGAATCTTTAAGGACGTTTATATTAATTATTTGGCTTATATATGAAGCCCAAATTCCCTGGGACAGAATGTGATTTTATTAGTTTTTCCTTCATCTTCTGATTTAAAGATCATGGTTTGCATTTGCTCACAGTGGAAACTGCTGTCTGTTTGGAATAAACATTATTTAAGTTTTTTAAAAATTTCCAGATTTCAAAGTAGTTTAACATTTGTCTAGAACATATAAATAGGTACTATGTAAAAGTTGATTATTAGATGGGCAGAAAATTGCAGGAGAGGGAGGATTTTACATATGTTTTGGCAAAGAAAACATCGCTTCTTCCGATGTGAGAATACTACTAATAAAAATTTCAAACTTTCAGAATTTGAATCTGAAAAATTACCAAGATCTTTGAATTCAAAGTGCTCCAAAATGTGTAGGGTACAGGATAGCTGTTGTCATTGTTCAGTCACCAAGTCGTGTCCGATTCTTTGTGACCCCATGGACTGCAGCACGCCAGTGCTGTCCCTCACCATCTCCTGGAGTCTGCCCAAGTTCATGTCTGTTGAATCGGTCATGCCATCCAACCATCTCACCCTCTGTTGCCCTCTTCTCCTTCTGCCTTCAATCTTACCCAACATCAGGGGCTTTTCCAATGAGTCAGCTGTTCGCATCAGGTGGCCAAAGTAGGTACAGGATAGTACTTACCCAGATTATCTTTGTTGGCCTTTTGGGGCCATAGAAATTCAATCATTTCTTTCTCCTCTCTACCCCTGTTTACCCTGTCCAGAAGACATAGGGCAAAGGAATTTTCTTAAGGTCATGCATTAAAGGGGAATTCCTGTGCAATATATTTTTTAATTTCCTTGAAATTTGAATTTATGCTGCCACTTTTTGACTGTGGCAGATGATGTGGTAGAAGATAAAGTAGGTGTTAATGCTTAGTTATATAAAAGGGAGCTTTGCAAATGTCCATACTTAGCAGCAGGTTAATTTGGGACTCCCATCAGAAACTCAGGTCTTGGACACTGGAGTGAGTGTCTGAATTGTCATCATGTCAGGTGACTAACTCCACAGACATACAGGTGTTAGTTAGACCTGAAAGCTCGATACTAGGTGGATCTATAATTTTCGAAAAGACAGGAACCTGGAAAGTTAGGGGCTTTGAGACATCCTGAATTATAGTCATTTCTTTCTCTGTCTCCCTCCCAACCCCCTCTTGTCTCTACCCCTTATCCCCTCCACATTACTCAATAGAGTCCCCACAAAATGACTATTGTGTTATAGATCTATAAGTTGTGAATATTTCTCAGAAAGGTTTTACTTACAAATTTATGGTTAGGGGCTTCCCAGGGGGTGCTAATAGTGATAAAGAATCCTCCTGCCAAAACAGGAGATTCAGGAGATGCAGGTTCAATCCCTGGGTCAGGAAGATCCCCTAGAGAAGGAAATGGCCACCCACTCCAGTATTCTTGCCTGGGAAATCCCACGGACAGTGGAATCTGAAGGGGTACAGCCCATGGGAACGCAAAGAATCACCTTATTAATAGTGAGACTGTAAAAACGCACACTTTTTTAGTTTAACTTTGGTCTTTTGGGTTGCAAATTTGGAGATTTAGAAGTTTCTACATTCAGCAAACAGGAACCTGGTGAGCTACAGTCCATAGGGTCGCAGAGTCAGACATAGCTGAAGCGACTTAGCACAGCACAGCACGTTCAGCAAACATTCATCAAAGGACTCCTGGCTGCACTAAACACAAGTAGATGAAGCCCTTGGCCCTGAGAGAGCTCAGAAACTTGGGGAAGATGTGCAGGTTGATGGGCATTTTCAGCACAGGGGGATAAAGGCTGTGGTTGAGCAAGACTTGGGGTGGGAGCTCAATGGAGACAAAGGAAGCAAGCTAACATTGGTAACTGAACAATGTCTTCCGATTTGCGGAAGTTCTCTTGCAGTCATTTCCTCTCAACCTGGCAGTTTTCCTACCTGCAGGCTGGGACAGGGTATTATCCCCATGATGTTCAGAGGCGGAGACAGCGAGAGCTATACTCTTTGTCAGGGGTGAACCAGCTTTCACACTTGCATCCCCCGAGGCTCTTTTTCCAGTCTCTTTCCATCTTGGTTCTATTCCTGCCCCCTCTCTCTGCCAGGCTTGCATGGTTTCCAGAAGTGTGGTCTGGTCCAGACCTTGCATCCCTCAGGTGTAAAATGAGTACATGGTTCAGGATGATTCCTGAGACCTTGCGTCCCTTTGTGGTTACTTTTCAGTTGCAGCGTCCTATCCGCCTCTTTGAGGCCCTGTGGACTGCAGCACGCCAGGCTTCCTTGTCCTTCGCCATCTCATGGAGCTTGCTCAAACTCAAGTCCATTGAGTCGATGATGCCATCCAATCATTTCATCCTCTATTGCCCCCTTGTCCTCCTGCCCTCAATCTTTCCTAGCATCAGGGTCTTTTCCAATGAGGGTCTTTTGCATCCCTAACTGTCTAAAATTCCAAGAATTGTTGGTTTTGTAGTCAATCTGAGGGAGTTTGATGTGAAAGTCCTGTTAAGTTTTTATTCGTGTTTTGCAAAACCCTTTGTGGCAAGTTGGTCTTAATTTAAAAAAAAAATACCTGTTTCAAGATGAAGACATTGAGGAAGTAGCACCCTGCCACTTCTCTGTGGCCCCATAGTGTCCTGGCAGGGTCAGCATTCACGCTTCTGGCTCCTGAGTTTCTGATCTCCTATGCCTCTCTGTGAAATGGCTTTCCTCATACCTCTTAACTTTTATTTTACTTCCTTTTCTAATGGGTAATGTTTAAAACTCTGTTCTGTTATTAAATGTCCTAAGTGACTTGTTGCTCTGAATGTTTTCAAGTATGTGTGTGTGTGTGCCTGCGTGTGTGTACTCCATAATTTGTTCATTGCTCAAAAGAGAAGCTGCACCCTGAAAGTTGGAGAGTCAAACATTTACTTGCAGACATATTTTTAAAAACTTTTTTATTTTATATTGGAGTATAGCCTATCAACAATGTTGTGATGGTTTCAGATGGACAGTAAGGGAATTCAGTCATACATATACGCATATCCATTGTCCCTCAAACTTCCCTCCCATCCAGGTTGTCACATAACACTGAGCAGAGTTCCATATGCTATACAGTAGGTCCCTGTTGGCTCTCCATTTTAAATATAGTAGTGTATACGTGTCCATCCTCAACTATCTCCTCAACAAATTCCTCAATTATCTCCTCCCCCCATTCTTCCCCTTGGCAACTGTAAGTTCATTCTCTAACAGATATATTTTAAAATATTATTTTATTTTGAATAAATTACCCAGAACAATAGTATACATTCCAAAATGACATGTGTAAATATTTTTAAGTTTAAGCTGATATTTAGTGATTGAGGAATTTCATATATAAAAGTCTGGGTGTATGACTTTTCATGAAAGTCAGATCTGGCAACTTAGCCCAGATTTCCTATTATGTCACCATCAGTCTTGCCTTCTCTGAGTTCACTGTGGACTCACCAGACCTCCTCCCCTCCCCCCTACTGCCAAGCCCTCACCACTGACAGCTCGGTGAGCCATTTCAATCCCTGGCTGGCCTGCTCACCTCAAGTGTTTGTATCTTAGATAGCCCACCGACACACAAGGGAGCCTGGTGGACCTGGGGCGGACCTGCTCTGTGGCAGCTGATGGCGAGAAGGCGTCTTTCACCTGCACTATCAGGATGAAGTGGGTGGAGTCAAACAGGAGGCCCAAGAGGAAAATGCCAATCAGTCAGGAGGAAAGCTTGGGATTGGCGGGGTTATTTGTCCTTTGGACAACAAGCAAGCAAACAGCAGTAACAAATAAAATGGGGAGACCAAGGGAGAAGGAAAAGAAGAACAAAATAAGGCTTGTTGAAGGACAAAATGTACCAATGAGAGCAAACTGAAGCAAGACACGAGATGATGAACATGAACAAATGTATTATTGTTATTATTAGGCTTGCAGGATCTCAGTTTCCTGAGCAGTGATTGAACCCCAAGCTGTGGCAGTGAAAGTGTGGAATCCTAACCACCAGGCCACCAGGGAATTCTCCATGAACAAATTATTAATTTCCTTAATTCTCAACCACAAAATGGGGTATCTTCCTTAAAGGGTAGTCGAGAAGATAAGAGGCAGTATAATTAAAGACTTGACCACAGTGCCTGGACTTTGATAGATGCTAGACGACAGAGTGATAACTCACGAGTGTCAGTGTGATGGCTTCACCATATGCTCTAGGAAGTAAAAAAATACATCACTTTTTCTGGATAAAATTCTATTTTTAAATAAAACATCTGTACTTTGGGGAGGCTTTGACAATAAGCTTTTGAATATGGCAGCGTTTCTCTTCCCAGTTTCATGGGGGCCTCCTGGTCCCACAGGTTACACAAGGCCTACAAAAAGGCCCCTACACAGTCAGGGTGACATCTGGAATTCCCAAAGTAAGTGACTTCCCCATTCTCCTCACTATGGCAAGGGCTCTGGCTGAGCCCCAACCTGGGTTCAGAGTTTGGCTGTGTGTGCCCCCGACAGGGAGTCAACAGCTATTTGAATGGCTTTATTTGATGGCATCAGGCTGTTCACAGCTATTCTGCTTCTCTTCCTTCCAAGCAGATGGTAAGATTGTACTTTCCTGTTGCCTTGAGTTTGGGCACACCCGTGACACTTTGGCTGATGAAATGCATTTAGAGGTGGTTTGTGTCACATGGAGCAGCTGCTGGGCCGCAAAAGCCAGGGGAGCATGTTAAGATGATACCTCCAGCAGCTTGGTTTCCTAGGCAGCCCAGTTGAGCAGAGGCACCCCCTGACTGCCTGCACTGAACACACAGGAGGCTCAAGGAATGCAATACCTTCTCTGCTACTCCACTGTTGATTTTGGTTTGTTACTGCTGCATAACATGGCCTATCCTTACTGATAGAGTTGATATTCTAGAGCCTTTTTTTTTTTTTTAGGAAAGAGTTTTTGTTTGTTTCTCTTTCTTCTTTTACAGAGAGAAAAGGAGTGATGAAAACAAGGATGATGGAAAGAGATAGCCTTGATGTGTATCTATTCTCCATCTAGGCCCTTGACCTAGTTGGAAGGCCCCACTGGAGAAAGAAGTTGAGCTGGAAGCTGAAAGAACCCTTCTTTAGGTGATTTTCAGAGAATCTTGCCATAAGTTTTCAGGCCTGAGTGACAGAGAGGTGCCCTGAAATCAGCAAGAGGCCATGCTTGCCCTTCCCCCGCCCCTCCCCAACCCAGGACCCAGCAGCGACATGACATCTCATGCACTGTGGTTCTGGGAAGGTCTTGACATGGCCTTTCTTTGTCCCACACTGGGGAGCAGCAAAGGCAGGTATGACATCCTGAAGCAACAGCAGGAGCAGGGAAATGTGGGTAGATTTGAATGGACGTGCCTGAGGCATCACTCTGAAGGCTCCCAGAAATAACCGGGGGAGATTTGGGAGGAGCGGTAGCATCCTAGCATCACACCAGGGATGCCAAGAGCCACAGTCATTTGAAGTTAATATTAGTAGGACCTCAAATGGATATTCAGGCTTGGGAGGTGTGTGGACAGTGAGTCGGCTGCTTTGGTTCAGCTGGCCCTGAGGTCTGGCTACCCGCTGGTTACAATACACACCCACTGACCTTTCTGACCACTCACCAGCTTTTCAGTCTGTCATTTTCCCATGTAAGCTACTTTGTAAAAATCCACTAAAAACTGAAGTATAGTTGATGTATAATATTATATAAGTTAAGGTACACATAGACTACTTTGATCTGGCCTTATGGATCCGTGTGTATTTTCTTCAGAGTCAAACTGATGCATGAGATATTCATTCCTTGATGAAGAAAACCAAACTGTCTGATATTATTTTAAATACCACTGTAATTTCTAGACTTTGTTACAGGACTAATTTTCCTTTAATTTTCTTTTTTATAAAAAAAAAAAAGAATTTCTTTTTAGGCGAGAGTTTGGGAAGCAGTTTGCTAAACTAAACTGAAATTTCCTTATCAAAGAAATACCTTTAGGAAGCCAACATATGTTCCTAAGGGAGATTTGATAATGAGTGAAGAGTATTTTAAAGGAAGAAATAGAGAAACTGCTATAGAAACACAGATATCTGTGTGAGTCTGATGCAAAAAATTAGAGATTATTTTATTATAATTAAACTTAAACTGGGTTGGGGGAAGTTCCATTTTAACACTCTTTACAAATCCACAATTTCAGTCCTACCACCTAGGGAATGTTATTAACAGATTGCTCATACCCAGATAACACAGGGGGTTATCTGCCCCCAGGAGGTGACCTAAGAGGATTGACTGTTTCTCTCTCTCTCTATCTCTCTCTCTCTCTCAGTTTTATTATCTTTGTCCCTGTCTTTAGGCAGCAGCAAATTTCCTGATGACACCTGCAGTGGTGAAGCCGGCTTTGAGAAACCGTTAATTCTTCTCCATCTGCTTAGATCGATGGCTCAGGCAACCCTGGGCATCACGATCTTGTGCACAGCAAAGCCATCTTCCTCTTGAAATATAGTGCAAAAATCTGGGACAACATCAACATGGAAAATACTTTTATTCTGTGTGTGTGTGTGTGTGTGCGTGTGCGCACTCTGTTGTGTCCAACTCTTTACAACTGCGTGGACTGTAGCCTGCCAGTCTATATGCGGAATTCTCCAAGCAAGGATACTGGGTTGCCATTTCCTACTCTAGGGGTCTTCCTGACCCAGGGATTGAACCAGTGTCTCTTGTGTCTTCTGCATTGGTAGGCGGATTCTTTTACCACTGAACTACCTGGGAAGCCCTATTCTCTTTATAAGCAGTGGCACATTATCATACTTGTTAATAAAGTCACATTTCTTTCAGATATTATAACTTAAAATTTATAGCCTTCTTTCAAATATATTAATACAATTTCTCACCCCTAAATGGTGAAGTCCTAAGTCTTTCTCAAGGTCACCAATTAGAAGCAGAAATGGAATTCAGACTCAGGATTTTGTGCTCCTTGATTGTCCCCCTCCTCCCTTAGTTTGGGGACATTGGTAAATGATTAAAGGGGTGATGTTTTCTATAATACTTTTAATGCTTCAACACTGTTATTTTGCTTTTATAGAAAGGATTACAGAGAAAAATATTTCTCTTTTGATGTACAGTACAATGGTATGCTACCAGTGCGTGAATTGCTCTATTTCCCTGAATAATAGCTCTCTTTCTTAAACTGGCAAAGCAAGTCTGTGTCTCTATAAACCACCCTACAAATTCATCCAAAAATCTAGTTGCTGAAGAGCCTGTATAAAGCAGAAAGCTAGGCTCTGACAATTTAGGATAAAGAATATTGAGAGAAAAGTAAATAGTTGCCTTTAATTAATCCAAACCCTCCCTTATTAGTTTTAAAGAGAATGGTAATAATAGGCTATCAGCAGTAACCTTACTGAATGACTATTCTGAGGTTGTGTGTGGCACTCAGCCTGACACTGATCTGCTGTCATTTAATGCTCACAATAACCCCATGACGTCAGTACTATTTTAGCCCCATTTTACTAGTGAGGAACTGAGGTTTATAGAGCTTGTGCAACTTGTCCAGGTTTTACAGCAAGCAAGAAAGCAGCTGAGTGGTATTTAAAACATACCATTGCTTTTTACTCTTCTAACTTGAGGAAACCTCATTTCTGGAAAAAGAAATTTTTTCCACACACACATAAACAAATTTAGCCAACACAGAAATGAGTTGAAGAAACCAAGAGACCTATGTAACCGATTTCAGCTTCACTTATTGGAACCTGGCTTCAATGGAGACTTATTAATCTTGTCAATTTCCTTGGAAAATTAATTTGCTTTGCAGCAAAGCCTTAGGACTATGTATATTAAATATTGCAATTAAGCTAGACCTAGTCTACATTTAGCCGGGCACAAATTGTATAATTTAGAGGGAAAAAACAGTAAATTAAGATGAAGCAACATGAAACATTTTTCATTTAAAGAAAAGCTAACAGCTCAATATATTATTTTTTTCTAGCTATGGGGGCTTGACCCTTTGGGGATGTTGAAAGGAAAGGAATAATGGAATTGACTGAAGAAAGGGAAAAACAGCAACGTGAAAATGGTTGTGGCAGATTAGATGGCATTATAATGCCTGTCATGACTTCCTCCTGCCAAAATGAGATTCATTAAAGAAAACTCTTAACTAAATTAAAACTCTTCTCACCAATATCCTCCCCTCCAGATGTGAACAGCAGACTGTGGCCTGGTTAACAGGACTGTGGGTAATTCGTGAAAATATTTCATAACATTTTAATAAGAGGAAGACAAGAAACACTGAGAAACATTTTATTTACTTTTAACCCCAAATGAGGAAGACAGCTGACTGACTGATGACTTCTTACATCAGGAATCCATAAGGAGACAGGGAGATGTTGTCTTCATGAGAGGCGATTGCTCAGCTGCAGTCATTCGGTTCCAGTGCCATGCTGTGGTTGTTGCCTGACTTACACACGGGATGAAAAGATGGTTTTGAGAGTGGCAGTGAGGAGGAGCAGTTGGCTCAGGGAGCATCAGTTCTTTGGGTGAATTGTGTTCTTTTCTGGACTTCACCGGGATCATCTATACTCTGGGAAACAGCAACAACTCCTCCTGTGGGCATTTCAGTTTATGGAACATGGTAGAAAACAGAACTGTCCATGTCAAACAAAATATACTTCCAGTTCTCTTTTATTATTATTTTAAATATTTGTTTATTTAGCTGTGCTGGGTCTTACCTGTGGCATTTAGTATCTAGTTCTCCGCTCAGGGATCGAATCTGAGCTTTCTGCATGGGGACCACGGAGTCTTAGCTACTGGACCACCAGGGAAGTCCCTGTTTTCCTGTTTTTTTGAGAGAGCTCTCAAAAACTTCCTGGGTGGCTCAGATGGTAAAGAATCTACCTGCAATGTGGGATACCCAGGTTCAATCTTTGAGTCGGGAAGATCCTCTGGAGAAAGGAAATGGCAACCCACTCCAGTATTCTTGCCTGGAGAATCCCATGGACAGAGGAGCCTGGCGGACTACGGTCCATGGGGCTGCAAAGATTGGACATGACCGAGAGACTAACACCTTCACTCAAAGGGCACGTTGGATTATTGGAGCTGCTAAATGATGCAGCTCCCACCCAGGGTGGCAGGTGCAGTTCTGCTCCTGGAAGAAGATGGTGTAGGTCACTCATCTTGTGTTTCATTTAACTCTGAGAGGGTAGTTTAGAGTTCCTCCCTCTGTCACCTAAATCCCAGGGAATCAGAGTGTCGAAGTGAATCAAGGTACCATTTATTTCTTTGAATCTTGAAGAATTTTAAAAAATTAATTAATTGAATTTTCCTTCTACTTTTACTGAGTTGACATTCAGCACTGTATATGTTTAAGGTGTACAGCATAGCGAATTGACTTACGAGTCTGTGAGTGTGTATGTGCACATGTTAAGTCTCTTCAGTCATGTCTGACTCTTTGCGACCTTATGGACTCTAGCCCACCAGACTCCTCTGTCCATGGGATTCTCCAGGCTTGGATACTGGAGTGGATTACTATGCCCTCCTCCAGAGGATCTTCCCAACCCAGGGATCAAACCTGCATCTTTTATGTCTCCTGTGTTGGCAGGCAGGTTCTTTACCACTAGCGCCACCTGGGAAGCTTGATCTGACTTACAGACATCATGAAATGATTATCACAGTAAGTTTAGTGAACATCTACCATCTCATCTCATCTCATGGCTGTGAAATTAAGGAAGAAAAAAATATTTTCCTTCTATTGGGAACACTCAGGATCTACTCTCTTAACAATCTTCATGTATAACATACAGCAGTGTTAATTATATTTATCCTGTTGTACATTACATCCTAGAACTTATTTATAACTGGGAGTTTGCACCTTTTGACTGCCTTCACCCAGCCCTCTCCTTTCACCAGGTCTCTGGCCTCTGGTAACCAAAAATCTGATCTCTTTTCTTATGAGTTTGTTTGTTTGTTTTTGAAGCGTAATTGACCTACAATATCATGTTAGTTGTTGTTGACCATCTTTTCATGTGCCTGTTGGCCATATTTGCTTGAATCTGTTACTAGATCATGAGCTCCTTAAAAGCAGGGACACAACTTGTTTAATTATATTCTCAACTTCCAGTTTAGTGCTGGCTCATAACAGGAACATAATAAATATTTTGAATGAATGAATGAGTTTAGATCTGACTGTAAAATGGAGTTCAGTTCAGTTCAGTCGCTCGGTTGTATCTGACTCTTTGCGACCCCATGGACTGCAGCACGCCAGGCTTCCCTGTCCATCACCAACTCCCGGAGTTTACTCAAACTCATGTCCATCAGGTTGGTGATGCCATCCCACCATCTGATCCTCTGTCATCCCCTTCTCCTCCTGGCCTCAATCTTTCCCAGCATCAGGGTCTTTTCCAATGAGTCAGCTCTTCACATCAGGTGGCCAAAGTATTGGAGATTGTTTCAGCATTAGTCCTTCCAATGAATATTCAGGACTGATTTCTTTTAGGATTGACTAGTTTGATCTCCTTGCAGTCCAAGGGATTCTCAAGAGTCTTCTCCAACGTTCAAAAGCTCAAAAGTAAAGCGGAGGAGGCCACTTTTTTCACTATCTTGGAGGATGCTGCACTCAGGCAGGAGGAAGGGGTGTGCCTCTTGCAAGGATAGAGTCTTACCCTTAGGAGACAAGTGTGTCCCACATGTGTAGGAGGGGGAACGGAGGTGTGGAAAGGGCTGCTTTGCTCACCCTGTTCAAGAGCTTAGAAAAGGAGATACTTGTGGTTTTAAGTTTATCCTAAAGCCAACCTGGGGCTGAAACTCCCATTTGGAATTAACTATTTTTACTGAACTTCAGAAGCTACTAGGAATATTTTTCTTAAAATACAGATTTCTACTCAAGACTAATTAAGTCAGAAGCTGGGATGGTGATACCAAAGGGAATGAAAACTTCAGAAAGTCTCTAATGTGTAGCCAGAGTTGGGCCATAGTTCCAGTCCAGTGGTTTTGAGCTCTGTGGGTGTTAGAATCACTGGTGAATGTTCAAAATGTGTAGCTGCTTGGCCCCACTTCCAGATGTGGGATTCAGGAGGTCTACTGGGCTCACACTTCTATATTGACACAGGGTTTGGAAAAACATCAAGGGCTGAGAGAACTCCTTGGCTGATGGTTTCACTGTTCTAAGAACAGTCTGAGGTGCTTGTTGGGAACACAGATTCTGGGTCCTCCAGCACCTACTGTCTTGACTCTAACAGAGGGGCATGGGTCTTGCTATCTTTAAAGGTGCTCCAGGTGATTCCCAGAATTAGGGAAACATCACTCATTCTGTGTTTCTCAAAGTGTGGCTCCCAGACCAGCAGCATCAGTACCACGTGGGAATTTGTTAGAAATACAGGTTCTGGGGCTCCACTTTACATCCCCCAAATCAGAAACCCTGGGAGGAGAGGCTTCCCCGGTGGTTCAGTCATTGAGAATTAGCCTTGCAATGTAACAGTTTCAATCCCTGACTTTGGAAGATCACATATGCCTTGGGGCAACTAAGCGTGAGCTCCACAGCTGCTGAGCCCTGGAGCTGCAAGTTCTGAAACCTTCGAACCCCAGAGCCTGTGCTCCGCTACAAGAGAAGCCACTGTAAGGAGGAAGCCCTGGACAGTAACTAGAGTAGCCCCTTCACTCACTGCAACTAGAGAAAACCCACTCATAGCCAAAAATAAACAAATATTTTAAAAATATTTGTATGGGGAGGGAGGAGGGTTCAGGATGGGGAACACATGTATACCTGGGGCAGATTCATTTTGATATTTGGCAAAACTAATACAATTATGTAAAGTTTAAAAATAAAATAAAATTAAAAAAAGAAAGAAAGAAAGAAAGAAACCCTGTGGGTGGGACCCACCTCTCTGTTATCTCACAAGCCCTGCAGGGGATTCCAGCACTTCTAAAACTTGAGAACTGCTGCTCTAGTTCCTGTTTCTCAAAGTGTGGGACCCAGACAAAGGCGTTAGTATTGCCTGGGAACTTGTTAAAAAATGAAGTATCTCAGTGTCCCCGCCCCAGACCAAATGAGTCATAATCTACATTTTAAAAAGATCCCCGGTGACTCCTATGCACATTAAAGTTTGAGAGAGTGAAGTCGCTCAGTCGTGTCCGACTCTTTGTAACCCCAGCGACTGTAACCCACCAGGGTCCTTCGTCCATGGGATTTTCCAGGCAAGAATACTGGAGTGGGTTGCCATTTCCTTCTCCAGGAAGTCTTCCCGACCCAGGGATTGAACCCAGGTCTCCCGCATTGTAGGCAGACGCTTTACCATCTGAGCCAGATAAATATCATTTTGCTGTGGAAATAGAAAAATGTAAGCTCCTTTAATGAGAAGCAGAACCAAAATTAGTAATATGTCTCCCTTTAAGAACAGAAGTGACTTTAAAGAGAAATTAGGAGGCAGATCATTTAGAGCTGTATTAATAATAATAAATAAATCCCAGTTTTGTATTATTAATTGGGTTAAAGAATTCAAGTAAGATTAAATGTAAAGATATTCTAACTCCATCCTGTATTATTCCTTTCCGTAGTGTTTCCTAATTCAATATAGGGGCTATCAAGTTGTTTTACTCCACAGTTTGACTCTATTCCTTTGGAATATAAATTTGTGCTGTGTGTGTTTGTATACATACACTCATACACATGTATTAATGTATTAGTCAGGGTTCTTCTACAGTTCAAAATCTGTAGGGAAGACTGGCAGCCTAGAAATTTCAGCAAGAATTGACACTGAAGTCTCGTCTCCAGTCTGGAGACAGAATTTCTTCCTTTTTGGAGGATGTTATTCTTTTTCCCTTAAGGCCTTAAACTGATTGGATGAGAGAGTAATATAGAGAGAATAATCTATATTAATTAATTAGTCTTCACATTGTAGAGACTAATCTATTTTACTCAAAGTTTACTCATGGAAATGTTAATAACATAAAAAATATCTGCATAGAAGCATCCAGATTGGTGTCTGACCAAACTACTGGGTACCGCAGTTGAAGCTGTAGACACATAAAATTAACCATTTATATTCATAAAACCTATCTTTGAAACTTCTAGAAAGTCATAAAATATGGCTAGAATTACAGCTAGTGATAATTCACTAGCTTTTGTCACTCATTTTAATTGCAATTGAGCTCTGAGTTTTTCTTCTGCCCCCCTCACCCCAACTTTGCATTAAACTTCTGTTCAGACAATATAAACTCTTAGTGCAACCTCTTTGCTGTTACAATGGCTCATACTTTGTTAATAACAAATTTGATTTAAATAAATAATTTATGACAGTTGTAAATTTTTTAAAAATGAAGTCTAGTTGATTTACAAAGTTGTGTTAGTTTCAAGTGTATAGCACAGTGATTAGTCATATATATGTGTGTGTGTGTGTGTGTGTATATATATTCTTTTTCAGAGACAGTTGTAACTGAAAACAGCCTGTGGATAGTCATTTATTGTCCACATTGTTCTCTTTAGGGGTTTAAGTCAACTTAGCCTGAACCCACTTTTCAAGTAAAAAATCCTTCTTACTCTTATTTTAAATTGCCAGTCTAATTGCCTCACTTCTCCATTTGCCTCCACTTTTGTGTCCAGGTGTTTAGTTATGGCCCCAGCTGTGCAGAAAGATAAATTTGGACTAGACAAAGGCAATGAGATAGCCCTCTTGGTGATTGTCATCTATTAATTTTGAGATCTTTTCCCTTAGCATGTTATTTCTTTAATGAGATAAGTGATTTCTATATGAACGCATGGAGGTGATTTTGTATAACAAAGACTCTGAAGATACTGTGGTTCTGCATTGCCCAAAGAAAGAGAGAAGAGAATGTCTGTGTGTAGTCGCGGGCAGCTCCCTGGGTTTGGACTTTGGCTTGTCTGAACTGCTATGCAGGAGAGTCAATCTAGAGGACAATGGAGGTAGGGATGACTGGTACCAAAATCTTGCAAAACTGTTCAAATGACAGCGAGTCCACAGGTGCCTTTGGCCACCGTTTAAGGTGAATGACTTCCCTGGTGGCTCAGAGGTTAAAGTGTCTGCCTGCAATGCTGGAGACCCGGGTTTGATCCCTGGGTCAGAAAGATCCCCTGGAAAAGGCAATGGCACCCCACCCCAGTATTCTTGCCTGGAGAATCCCATGGATGGAGGAGCCTGGTATGCTACAGTCCACAGGGTTGCAAAGAGTCGGACACGACTGAGAGATTTCACTTTAAGGTGAATGATGGTTCTAGGTGGGATGCTATGGCAGAAACTCATCTGATAAAGGAACAAGGAGGCTTTGTTGGAAGGTAGCACAGAATTGAAAACCGTCTATGAGGCTGAGGGGGCTTCCCAGGTGGCACTAGTGGTAAAGAATTCACCTGCCAGTGCAGGAGACTGAAGAGACACTGGGTTAGAAAGATGCCCTGGAGGGGGGCATAGCAACCCACTCCAGTATTCTTACCTGGAGAATCCCATGGACAGAGAAGCCCGGCAGGCTACGGTCCATGGAGTCACAAAGAGTCGGACACGACTAAAGCAGCTTGGCACACAACATGTATGAGGCTGAGAGCAGCTTCAGGCACTCGGGGCTGGGTTATCCCTTGTTATCTTCTCAGGCTTTGCTGTAAGGTAAGTGGGGCCTGATGCTGACTGAGCTGAGATCAGGTGAGTGTCACTCATAATCAAAGAGGGAGCAGGCTTTCTCACCTGCCTCAGCAGAAAAATCTCTGTCGAGGACTTCACTTGGCCCCGGGACTTCACTTGGCCCCGGTTGTGTTCCACGCCCATCCCTGGACCAGTCACTAAGACAGGAAGAGGGTCCTGTGACACTCAAGCTGGGGTCACGTGTGTACATTCTTGAGGAAGGGGGTTCGGGTTTGTTTCTAGGGAAAGTGGAGACAAAGTGGGCTGGGCAGATAGAAACAAAAGCTATTGGGGTTAACCAAGAATTAATTTACTTATTCATGGATTTTAATAGCTCTGTTGGAAGCCCCTTCTGTGAGAAAGATCTCCTGCTCGTCTGTAAAGGGGTTTTCAGCGTTTTGTTGTGTGCTTCCCAAGGTAGCCATTTTCTTCCATGGAGGGTTTTCATGTTCCATCTCATATTTATTTATTTTCTTTGGGGAACTCTTGCTATGATAACAAGATGTTTTATTTTGTATACACTGAAGTTCTATTTGGTGATGGTATTGCATTTATCTTATATGTGATATAATAGTTATTTTAACAGTTTTGTAAGTAGATACTCTTGTACTTTACTTAACCAACCCTGTTGGACACCTATATTATTTTTACTTTTTCCTCTTATAAATGTGGCAGGATGGAGTTATCTTTCACCTTCAAACCCATCTTTCCTTTCTCTCATCATCTTTTGTGAGAGAAGATATTTTGCAGACAGAGTAGAGAGAGATTCTGTTGAATAATACTTCAGAATTTTGCTAGGGGAGGTGGTCAATGTGAGGAAGAAAAAGATTTGTTTTTCCAGTAGATGTTCTACTCTAAAGAATATTAAAGTCCATAACTTCTCCCAAGAAGCATGATGAGAACCTCCTGCAACCCCTCAGGTTGGAGAAACTAAGGACTTTGTGGAAAATGCAAGAAGGAGCAAGTATGATGAGGGGAAAAAAAGGAAATTAAAAAAAAATTTTTTAGCTTTTTATTTTATATTGGAGTACAGCTGATTAACAGTGTTGTGATAGTTTCAGGTGGACAGCAAATGGACTCAGCCACATATATGCACATATCCATTCTTCCGCAAACTCCCTTCTCATCCAGGTTGCCACATAACATTGAGCAGAGTTCTCTGTGCTATAAAGTAGGTACTTGATGGCTATCCATTTTAAGTATAGCAAAGGTGTAAATGTTGATCCCAAACTCCCTAACATCCCTTTACCCCTTCCTTCCTAAAAAGGGGGAAATGTCTAAAAAGATAAAGAAGTGGGGAGAACATAAAAAAAAGAGGGTCCTGAAAACTTATCCATGGAAAAATCTGGAGGGATAGTAAGGGTTATATAAGTTATAAACAATAGAAATCAACTATGGATAACTTGAGCATTGGAGAGGTATGGATGTCACGGGATTTAAAAATAAATTCATGAACTAGACTCAGAGAGGGCACTTATGAGAGCAGCTCTACCCTGGGCTATACAGTAGGTTCTCGTTGGTTACCAAGTTTGTATACAGTAATGTGCAAAGTAGTGTCATTTCCCCTGGAGAAGGAAATGACAACCCACTTCAGTATTCTTGCCTGGGAAATCCTATGGACCAAGGAGCCTGGTGGACTACAGTCCATGGGGTTGCAAAGAGTCGGACACGACTGAACGACTGAGCACATACACATATGTGAAAAAACTGTACATTTAAAGAGAAAAAGCATGGAACCAAGGAGAAATGTACAATAACTTAGTTTATGTCTTAAAACTGTGAATGCAATCAAATACTTTTATACAAGAGTGATAATGTATTTGATAGCTATAGGTGGAAAGATTCTACCTTTTCAAGATAGTGAAGATAGTACAAGATATTATAAATATGACAGTTTTAAAAAGAAAAATAACCTTACTATATGTAAGAAAAAGAATACATGATCTCTTTGAAATAAAAATATGTATTCAGTGGTTTTACTCTATAATTGAAGCTGTTTAAAACAATAACCATTAAATTGAAGAAGAAGAAAAAAAAAAAGAGCAGCTCCAGAGACCTAGGGAGCAGGAACCCACGAACAGTCTTCTGGGATAGACTCAAGGATAAATTAACTTCAGTTACTGGCTTACCTGGGTTTGGTCCAAGGATTCTTGGAAAGTCACACCGAGTCTCGGCACAGTGGTGGGAGGGTATTTCTCAAAGCAAACTCAAAGTGTTGGTACCAGAAGGAAGGGGCATGGATGTTGTCCAGGCAAAAACAACAGTCGAGGAAAAACAAACCCTGAGCAGGGTGCTCGTGCCTCACTTCTCCTTTGATTTTGCCTATAAAAGCACAGATCACTCTCCCAGAAAGACATTCCTTTACTTCCTACTTCTATGCCTAAAATTGTTTCAATTGGCAATTTGGGCCTTTCTTGCCCTTGAGCCCTAATGGAAAATTGCTGATGGGACCCCGTCTGTCAATGCCCACATGCCTTGGGGAGACAGATTCAGAGATGGTTATATATATATATTTTTAGTGAAGTATAGTTGATTTACAATATTGTGTTAATTTATGCTGTATAGCAAAGTGATTCAGTTATACATACATATATATATATATGTTCTTTTTAAAAAAATATTCTTTTCCATTATGGTTTATCATAGGATATTGAGTATAGTTCTCTGTGCTATACAGTAGGAAACTTGTTTATGGGATGGTTCTGTAGCTGAGCATGAGAAGGCATTGAGGAAGCCCTGGACAAGTCTCCCCATGGCAGATCCCAGATGGCCTCAGACTTTCCAAGCTCGTAGAGGTGGGAGGAGGTGCAGGTAGGCCTAACAGCCTGGTTTCTGATCTCCAAGGCCAGCATTTTTACTTTGATGTGCCTGGTTGTGATGGGTAATTTTATGTGTCAATTTGACTTGGCCTTGGGATATCCAGATAACTGATTAAATATTACTCTTGGTGCCTATGAGAATGTTTAGGCTCCCCAGGTGGTGGTAGGGGTAAAGAACCGGCCTGCTAATGCAGGAGACAAAAGAGACATGGGATCCGTCTCTGGGTTGGGAAGATCCCCTGGGAGAGGACATGGAAACCCACACCAGTATGTTTGCTTGGAGAATCCCATGGACAGGAGCCTAGTGAGCTACAGTCCATAGGGTTACAAAGAGTCGGACATAACTGAAGCGACCTAGCATGCATGCACGTGAGGGTATTTCCAAGAGAAATACATGAGTTGGTGGACTAAGTAAAGCAGATGGCTCTCCCCAGTGTGTGGGGGCATCATCTAATCTCCTGGGGGCCTGAAGAGAATGAAAAGGCAGGGGAAGTTTGAATTTGTCTCTCTGCTTGACTGCTGAGCTGGAACATTGATCTGGGACCTCCTGGTTCTCAGGCCTTCAGACCTGGACTGGAATCTACACCACTGGTTCTGGCTGTAAGGCTTTCCAACCACACCGTCAGCTTTCTTGGGTCTCCAGGAAGACGGTGTGGGACTTCTTAGCCTCTGTAATATTATGAGCCAATATCTCATAATAAATAAAAAATATAATCTCCCACTGATTCTATTTCTCTTGAATACTCTGATAAGTACACTAGTCGTTACAACTTCAGACAGAAGGTTGTGCTCCATGGATGTGTTTTTGCAGAATTTGAGAATCTCTGTGATAAGTAAAAGAATAATTAAATCAAATAGTTGGAAGGAAAAATATTATTGATGGTAAGGGGGAAAGAATGGGACAGAAACATTTCAAGGGAAATCTTAGATTTAGAATGTGGCTATTGATGGGACATAGGAGTTGGTGATGGACAGGGAGGCCTGGCGTGCTGCAGTTCATGGGGTCGCAAAGAGTCGGACATGACTGAGTGACTGATCTGATCCTATCTGATCTGAAGGCAAGATGCTGCAGGCAAAAAAATGAAGCTCTTTATAACTTAAAAAAATGTTTATTTATTTTAAAAAATTATTTATTTCTTTATAATTTTAGCTGTGCTGTGTCTTCATTGCTACATGTAAGCAGGGGCCACTCCCTGGTTGTGGTGCGTGGGTTTCTCATTGCGGTGGCTTCTCTTGTTGCAGAGTACAGGCTCTAGACATTCGGGTTTCAGTAGTTGCAGCACGCAGGCACTAGAGCAAGGGCTGTTGCCCCTTGGCATGTGGGATATTCTTGGATCAGGGATGGAACCGGTGTCCCTTGCATTGCAAGGCAGATTCTTAACCACTGGACTACCAGGGAAGCCCGATGGACCTCTTTAATCCAGAGGCAGATTGATATAAGCACAAGATAGAAATGAGTGTCCACAAATCTAAAAATAAATGATACAAATGAACTTATAAAGCAGTAAGAAACTCACAGACTTAGAGAAAGAATTTATGGCTGCCAGGGGGATGAGATAGTTAGGGAGCTTGGGAAGGTCATATACACACTGCTATATTCAAAATGGATAAACAGGACCTGTTGTATAACATGAGGAACTCTGCTCAATGTTATATGCCAGCTTGGATGGGAGGCAGGTTTGGGGGAGAGTGGATACCTGTATATGTATGGCTGAGTCTTTTTGCTGTTCATCTGCAACTACCACAACATTGTTAATCAGCTATACCCCAATACAAAATAAAAAGTTTAAAGTTTGAAAAAAAAAATCAGTGTTCACAGAGAAAGTTCACTTTTTGATACATATTTTGTCCCCCCAAAATCCATAAAACACTCTATTGTAGTTCAGAAACAAAGAGTAGGGGGTAACTATAAACACAGATCCTAATAGAAGTGAGGACCAAGAATCAGGCAAAGGCAGGCTCAGGCTAAGTGTCTGCATACTCCAGACTCAGGTCATTTCAGGGTGAAACAGCGGGGAAAGACAGATGAATGGGATGTTGTCTAGAAAACAAAGGGGAGAGATTTAAAGGACTATAGCCTGTTGGTTTAGAATCTACATAAAAGACAATTAGATGATGTGGCTATCAGACACAGCCAGAAACTACAGTTGCACCTGTTCTTTAGTTTTACAAACTTGTTTAAAAATGGTATACTGAAAGAGTACAATAATAAAAAAAATTAGCGCTCTCTGTTACAATTCCTTAAATTAAATTTAAACTCTGAAGTTCTCAAGTTCTGAAAACTAAGGTTAAAATTTTGTTTTCAGTTTTCATAGAAAGAGAAAAGCACACAGGTGATTTGGAACAGCTGAAGGGGTGTACTAGCCTAACCGTGCAGCCACAGAGACCACATAAGAGCCAGGACTACAAAGGATTAGAAAACTTTAGATGTGGATGGTATGTAAAAATCACAGAATCTACTCTGAACTGACCTAAAGTTTTGGTTTTTTTTTTAAACTTTACTTATTATCCATTTGGCTGTGCTGGGTCTTAGCTGCAGCATGTGGGATCTATCTAGTTCCCTGACCAGGGATTGAACCTGAGCCCCCTGCACTGGGAGTGCAGAGTCTTAGCCACAGAACTACCAGGGAAGTCCTATTTTTAAAAATTTTTTTCCCATTTAGTATGGTAATTTTTTCTGCTGCAGAATTAAAAAAATTTTTTTATTGCAGCATACTTGATTTATAATTTGTGTTAGTTTCAGGTGGATAGCAAAGTCATTCAGTTATACATCTATATATTGTTTTTCAGATTCTTTGATAGGTCATTACAAAATATTGAGTATAGCTCTCTGTCCTTTTTGGTTGCCTATTCTATACAGTGCTGTGTACATGTTAATCCCAAACTCCTAAGTTATCCCTTCCCTGTCTTTCCCTTTCGGTAGCCATAAGCTTTTCTGTGTCTGCTGATTACAGGCAGCTTTTTGGTTCTCCTTTCACATACACTCTAGTGCCCAGGACTTAGGAAATAGTCATTCTGGATACTTCTTAATGTTTTCTCTTCCTGATCCTTAATTTTGGCATACAGCAGATGTTTCCATTATCCCAGAGTAGTGTCCTATGATAGGATGGGAATGGAACAAGTGCCTAATAGGATGAGCAAAAAAGAGTGAGGGTAACTTGCTTGCCACGTCTTGATCTTTCTCCACTTGCCTTCTTTTATGATTCTACTTCTTGAGTCTTCGTTTAGAGTTCAGTGGAAAACTCCCAAGTGAGAAGAAGAATTCTTTCCCATCCAGAATTTTTCCCATCCAGAAATAGTAAACCACTTTCTATCTGTGTTATTAATACAACTTCGGCATCCCCCATCACACAAGCTCCCTACCCATGCCTCCAAGGATTCTTCTTTGCACCTGGAAATTGTTACTTGCCTGAGCCTTGAAGTGTTCTTCTCCCTAACATGACCTTGTTTGTGAGTACTCTAGTATAAGATATGTCCATATATTAAAATATATAAAGTATATGAAAGTGAAGTCGCTCAGTCGTGTCCGACTCTTTGTGACCCCATGGACTGTAGCCTAACAGGCTCCTCCTTTCTTGGGATTTTCCAGGCAAGAATACTGGAGTGGGTTGCCATTTCCGTCTCCAGCAGATCTTCCCAACCCAGGGACTGAACCCGGGTCTCCTGCATTGTAGGCAGATGCTTTACGATATGAGCCACCAGAGAAGTCCATAAGGTATATAACGCAAGTATAATTAATTTGCGCACAATATATTGAGTGAGATCATGAAAATAACACATTTCCTGGCATTCTACTAAGATTCCATACTTGCATCATCAGGATGACCATGTTGTTGATGATGACAGTAGTTATGATCTAAAAGCCAGAATCTCCAGTCAGCCTTGTCATTGTCCCAATTTCATTTCCCTTACTGGTGACCCTGACCTCATCTTGTACTTCTGATGCTTGTTGTTTGGGTGAAAGCAAATGAGGTTTTCCCATTTTCTTGGAACCTCAGGGATCCGGCTGAGTTCCAGCCTTTCTAGGTCTTCCTCTGGATTGTATCCTCATTCAGGGAAATGGCTTGGACAAAATCATCCCAGGATTGATGATTTGGAGCAGCACAAATTGAGAGGTAGAAAAGCCTCTCTGATTTATCCCAGAAGAGTGGTTATATTCTCTCTTCATACATCGTAACACTACTTACCTCTTTTTTACTGATGGTTCATTAGCATCCACATGGAACCCCAAAATACACAAACATCACTATAGCCAAGGCCACCACATATCTTGCCTTGTTGTGCTTAAGAGCTCTTATCTCTGCTTATTTTTTACTATGTGTCATTTATGGGTTGTCTGTCCTCCCAGAATAATATAAGCTTTGTTTTATTTATCATCATATTGCTGGCACTAAAACTATATCTGGTACAAAATCTACTACTCAACCCAAATTTGTTGAATAAATTAGTGAAGAAACCCCACATTAGTTCATTAATTAATTAATGAGATTCATGCCACAGTCTGTGATTACCTCCTTGCTTATTTATCTGGTATCTTGTTTATTGCCTAATAAGTGAGAAATAAAGCTTTGTGGCGAGGGGGTGGGGGGGGTTGTTAAGCCACTGATTTTTAGAGTTTTTCTTTTTAGGACTTACTGTAACTTTAACCAAGATTATCCCGACTAACACATATATAAAGCCAGAGCTTGAAATTTGTTCTTTGGCCATGGAATTGAACAAATTTAATTGATATAAACTAGGATTTAGGCCTATGGTTTTTACCTAATGGTTTTATTTTCTTTTTTGTTATTAGAATACTCATCCTGCACTCCTGGCCTAAAAGCAAAAGATATAAACCCTGAAAATGTTCTGAATATAAATTAGATTTCTTCAGATATTTGCTGAGCTTGAAATGAAATATTTCAGTTTAGTATGCTATCTAGATTGTTTCTATTGTAAATTTGAATTTCACCTAACCCATAGTTGTTTATAATTTCTAAATGGGAACAATTAATTCCCTTAGAGCTGGAGTAAGAAACAAATATTTGTGCTCTTGATGGGGGGGATCTTATTTTTAGGCTGACAGATGCAGTGATGGTAAATTTGAGGAAGAGAGAGTGCTGGAGTGAAGTATGTGTTTCAGATTTTCCCAAGCTTTCTAGGCTCATGGTTATAGTCAGCTCAGTTATTTATTCTTAGGCCAAAAATGTATAAGGTTTTAGATTACTAAGTAGTTAGATCCAAAGTAATTTACTGACTGTAATTTGTATGTGTTAGTCGCTCAGTCGTGTCCAACTCTTTGTGACCCCACAGACTGTAGCTCGATGGGCTCCTCTGTCCATGGGATTCTCCAGGCAAGAGTACTGGAGTGGGTTGCCGTCTCCTTCTCCAGGGGATCTTCCCGACTCAGGGATCGAATCCGGGTCTCCTGCCTTGCAGGCAGATTCTTTACCTTGTATGGCACCCTACAAGTGTTCTTGTGTTTTCCTCAAAAGTTTAAAATGTCCTGCAGGATTCATCTGATTCACTGTGGTGACCCTGGGTTCCTCAGCACAAACAGTTTGGGAATTCTAGATCTCTGACTTGAGATCTAGAATTTGATCTAGATCTCAAACTTGAGATCAAATTCTACATCTCTGAACTTGAGATCTAGGTGGAAGGATTTGAGGAGCACTATATTTGGAGAAGGAAATGGCAACCCACTCTAGTATTTTTGCCTGGAGAATCCCAGGGACAGAGGAGCCTAGTGGGCTGCTGTCTATGGGGTCGCACAGAGTCGGACATGACTGAAGTGACTTAGCAGTAGCATATTTGGAGAAGATCTTTTGGGAAGTTCCTAGCTCTGCGTGAGCTTCTGTTTTGTTTTGAGAAGTCTATATTTTATTTATTTAAGTAATTTTTTTAAAGCTTTAATTCACTCAAAATTCTTCAGTTTGTGGTGGCTCAGATGGTAAAGAATCTGCCTGCAATGAAGGAGACCCCAGTTCGATCCCTGAGTTGGGAAGATCCCCTGAGAAGGGAACGGCTACCCACTCTATAATCTTGCTTGGAGAATTCCATGGACAAAGGAGCCTGGTGAGCTACAGTTCATGGGGTTGAAACCAGTCAGACACAACTGAGAGACTAACACACACACACGCACACACACACACACACATACACACACACACCAGGGTGGAGTAGGGTGGGGGCTGGGAGTCTGGGGGACAGGCAGTCGTGGGGACAGGGTTGGGGCGAGGCTGAGGTTGCCCCATTCCCAACCCTCACCGCCCCCCGTCATTCTTCTGCTCTCTCATCTGCACGTCAGCCGGCTATTTTCCTGCAACCACTGCGGCCTGGGCCTTTTGCTCTCCTCCTCGGCCAGCCTCTCAGACACGCTGGCATAGAGCTTCGTCTCCCCTCCAGCTGCCTGTGGATCTGCTGCAGACACATGGCCAGCTGAACCTTGGCTGACTTGTTGCTGGGTAGAGCTGCAGGCCCTTCTGCAAGTCAGCCCGTGTGTTCGCCGCCAGGTGGGCCTCTCCCTGGTGGACAAGGCCCTTCTCATTGTTGCTGTCCACTTCCTGGGCCTTGTTACTGTTTTCAGTGGCAGCTGAGAAGACTTGCAGCTTCAGATGACACACAGCCAAGCTGAGGTGGGAGGCCGGATGAAGGGCCTGCACCTTCCTGTGCGTCCTCATCAGAGAAGCTCCACTTTTATTCCAGCCAGGACACAATCTTCTTTTTTTTAAAAAAAAAATTTAGTTATTTATTATGGCTGTGCTGCGTCTTCCCTGCTGTGTGCAGGCTTCCTCTAGTTGCAGGGAATGGGGGCCACTCTCTAGTTGCGGGGCACAGGCTTCTCACTGCAGTGGCCTCTCCTTGTGGCAGAGCACAGGCTCTGGGGTGCTCGGGCTTTGGCAGTTGGGGTGCACGGGCTAAGCTGCCCCATGGTATATGGGATCTTCCGGGACCGGGGATTAAACCAGTGCCTGCGTTGCAAGGCAGGTTCTCAACCACAACCACCAGAGAAGCCCCAGGACACAGTCTTCTTGCACTGCAGCGCAGCTTGCTTGTACTTGCCTTCCTTGAAGAGCACAGTGCCTCGCTCCTTCACTACGGTCCTCTGCTCCAGGGTCTCAGAACTCATCGCCCCGGACTTGTTGGCCCTCTCAAAAATTCTTGTGCTATATTTCGTACATCAGCTCAGCATTTGGTGGGATCTGGAACTTCTCCTTCCCAGCATTGCTGAAAGCATACAGGTGTTAAGATACACAATGGAATGTTCTCTTTTATCCACACACTGAATGGCTTTCTCCAGCCCACAGTGCAAGATGCATGCTTTCTCCCTCACCAGCTTCAAAGCTGAGCTCTCGTGGGTCAAAGATCTGGTCCTCGAAGTATCCTTCCAGTGCAACTTCCAGGGTGGCGCTGTCGCTGGCTTGGCATAGCCCTCCCCATCACCTCCGTATTCTCCTGATGATCCCCTGTCTTCTTCGTCTGTCAGGTCCTCCTCCTTGAACTCCAACAACTCCACCTCAAACACAAGTGTGGCTCTGGGAGGGACCCTGGGAGGGCTGCCCGCTGAGCCCTAGGCATGCTCTGGCTTGCAGGTGATGTGGCACACTTCGCCTGCCTTCATGGTTGCTACAGCAACATCCCAAGCCTTGATGACCTTCCCTCTCCCCAGGTCAAAGGAGACCCTGTCCTTGCGGTCCAGGCTGGAGTGGAACTTGGTGCCATCAAGCAGCCAGCCCCTGTAGTGGACAGAGACTCAGTCCCCGATCATTGGCATCTCCATGCCAGGGCCTTCTTGCTTGATGAACTCAAGCATACCCTCATCCTGCTTAGGGCTGAGGTCCACTCCCTCAAGGGGCTGCAGTGCCAATTGCTCCCTGCTCTTGGCCGCCTTCATCTCCTTGGTGGCCATCACACTGTTTCTCAGGCAGCGGTCACCAGTGGCTGGCCGGGGCTTGTGCCTTATTTATTTATTTTTAAAAATATTTATTTATTTTTTTGGCTGCTCCAGGTTTTAGTTGCAGATGTGCAATCTTCCACTGCAGCATGCAGGATCTTTAGTTGGTCATGTGAACTGAAAGAGTTTGAAACCAAGGATCAAACCAGGGTCCTCTGCTTTGGGAGTACAGCATCTTAAGCACTGGATCACCAGGTAAGTCCTTACATTTCATCTTATTTATTTTAAAAAGTTTTCATTTTACATTGGAGGATGGTTGATTAACAATGAAAAAGTGTTATTTTTAGGTGTACAGCAAAGTGATTCAGTTACACAGATACATGTATTTATTCTTTTTCAAGTTCTCTTCCCTTTCAGTTTATTACAAAATATTGAGCAGAGTTCCCTGTACTATATGAGCTTATTATTATTATTATTTTTTTTTTTGTAGAGAAATCTGAGTATCTATGGACAACGTATCCAAGGGGAGTAACTTGAGCTTCCAGTGAAATTTGGAGCATTGTTGCCATCGCTCTGAATATTCACATTTCACTGAAAGAAGTCACCAGCATAGATTACACCAGGTGAGGTCAGCAGACAAAAGACTAAAGTGGGTGAGCTCGTTGCTGGTGCTTTCAGCCTTTGTTCTCTTGGCTTCCAGAGTCCATGCTCTTGTGGATTTCCTGTGACCTGCTCTGGATAATCCTTCCCACCTTCTTTGATCAACTAATCCTTGCTATGGAGCTTTTAATTGTTGACATTCTTCGCGTCTTGGTCTTAGATTTCAATTATAGTCTATGAGCAGATGGCTCTCGAAACCTTTAATTTTTTTTTCCTTCCTGTTGGTGTTTTCCTTTTAAAATCACCCCAGTCCTTTAGTAAAAGAAAATCAACCTTGACAGGCATATGCAGAGACCTTGGGGAGATAGAAAGGCAGGGAAGTCTAGGGATCCCTCCATCTAGCCCCACAGAGAGACATGGAATCCTATGAAGGGAACTCAGATGTGGAGGTTCAGGGGTCCCCAGCTGTTCAGTAAGGACCCGATGGAGGAGACATATGACACCCACACACAGAGTCTGGGGACCTGAGTCCAGAGACATTCAAGAGGCAAAGCTTCCACTTTTCCATGGTATGCTAGATCAAGGGTTCTTCACTCTGGATAAACAACAGAATCACCTGGGAGAATTGCTAAAATGCCAGAGTCCCACCCTGACCAATAAAGTCAGATTTAGGAAGATAGGCCTGGGTATCAGGGATTTTAAAAAGCTCCTGAAGGGATTTCAATGAGTTGTCAGGGTTGAGAACCACTTTGCTAAAGGAGGCTGACTTGAGAAACAGGTGGAGATGTGATGGAGGAGAGTGAATGAACACTTCTCCTGGCCCACCAGCAGGTTCAGAGGAGAGGGGCCTGGGTCTGTGGGCAAACATCTTGCCACCATGTGAAGCATAGCAATTAATCTACCATGAAGGACTATACAGCCAAAATATGGAGAAGGGCCACATCTTGATGACATCCCTGAAGTTAACACTGCGTTTGAGAATTTCAGTTTTATTTCTCATGCTTCCCTGGTGACTCAGTTGGTAAAGAACCTGCCTGCCAATGAAGGAGATGCAGGTTATATCCCTGGGTCGGGAAGATCCCCTGGAGAAGGAAATGGTCACCCATTCAGTACTCTTGTCTGGGGAATCCCATGGACAGGGGAGCCTGATGTATTTCAGTCCATAGGGTGGCAAGTGTTGGACGTAACTTAGCGACAAAACCACCACCACCACCACTTTCTCTGTTTACTTAAGCCCAAATCCCCACGGACAGAGGAGCCTGACGGGTTACAGTCCATGGGGTTGGACATGACCGAACAACTACGCACAGCACATAAAGAGACTGTTACTCTCTACCTCCCCCTCCTCTGCCAACAATCTTCAAGGTACAGTCACACTTTATTTTTCGGCTGTGATGGGTCTTTGTTGCTGTGCTTGCAGGCTTTCTCTACTTGTGGTGAGAGAGGGCTATTCTTGACTTTTGGTGCTTGGGCTTCTCATTGTGGTGACTTCTCCTGTTGTAGAACTCTGGGCTCTAGGTGCTTGGGCTTCAGTAGTTGAAGCTCCTAGGCTTAGTTGCTCTGTGGAATGTGAGATCTTTCCGGACCAGGGATCAAACCCATGTTTCCTGCATTGACAGGTGGCTTCTTAACCACTGGACTACCAGGGAAGTCCCACATTTGCATTTAGACCTTCCGTAAAGGTCTTTGCTTTTGCTTTGGTCAGTAGAGACTACTCATTGTGTCCTAATATTTGTTCTCCCTTTCTTCCAGCGCATAGCTTTCCAGCTGAACTTCCCAGAGAAATAAAGACTACAATTCTTAGCCTCCATTGTAGCTATGGCCATACTAAGTTTTGGCCAGTAGGATGCAGCAGGATAACGTGATTTTATCCAGAATCCTTAAAAGATAACAAGAACGACCGTTTTCTCCATCCTTTCTCCATTTTGCTATCTGAAACATAAATGTTTCCATCTTTGACTTGACCATGAGGCTGTATCTTACGAATGGGACAGATGGGGAATTCCAGGGAGTGGAGCTACCCCATTGACTCTGGCCTGACACTTCCAGAGTTCATTTGTGTGAATGAGAAATATCAAATTTCTCTCTTATTAAGCCAATGCTATTTTGGGTTTTCTGTCACTCAAAGCTGAATCTAATCCTAACTAATATACCCTATTAAGTTTCACCTTGAGATATTTGGACCATCACTTTGTGTCTTTGGGTACTAATGTCATCATTCAACATCTCTATGCCATCCAGCTCTCTATCATCAGTTAATGAGATGGGTGTGCTTTCTGCGCTTCCACGATCATTAATAAAAATAGGATCAGGAGAGGGTCAAGGACAGCAGTCTCCAGGCTACTCTGGAGAGCTCTCTCTGTCCTGGTGATCTAGCCACCTTCTCTTTGGACACAGATGTGAGGTGGTTCGAGGGGAAGCTGAGGGGTGTCATCCACAGATCAGTGGGTCTCAAGATTTAGTGTGTAGCAGGACCACCTTGTTAAAGCACAGATTACCGGGCTTCAGCCCCAGAGTTTCTGATTCAGGATGTCTGGAATATGACCCAAGTATTATTTTTTAAATCTATTTTGTTGAAGTATAGCTGATTTACAATGTTGTATTAATTTCTGCTGTACAGCAAAGTGAGTCATATATATATGTATAATACACACACATATTCTTTTTCATATTCTTTTCCACTATGATTTATTACAGGATATTGAAGAGCTGATTCATTGGGAAAGACCCTGATGCTGGGAAGATTGAGGGCAGGAGGAGAAGGGGGTGACAGAGGATGAGATGATTGGATGGCATCACTGACTCAATGGACGTGAGTTTGAGCAAACTCCAGGAGACAGTGAAGGACAGGGAACCTTGGTGTGCTGCAGTCCATGGGGTCACAAAGAGCTGGAGATGACTTAGCGACTGAACAACAACAATTGAAAATAGTTCCCTGTGCTATACTGTAGGACCTTGTTGTTTACCCACTTTATATGTAATAGTTTGCATCTGTTAATCCCAGACTACCAGTCCAGCTCTCTCACCATCACCCCCCCCAAATATTTGTGTTTCTAACAAATCCCAGGTGATGCTGATACTGATGTTCCATACTTTGAGAACCATCATCCTAACGTATCATCTTTCAGTTGGAAGGTGATTTATGAAAGAGAAAGAATATTTAAAAGTTGTCTGGGGATGGGAAGCAAGTCTTTGAGGGGACAAAAGGGGTGGGCTGCAGAATATCATGGAAGGTTGGACTCTGATAGGACCAGAGCACTATCTTGTGGCTTCCAAGAAGACCAGCAAGACAGGGAGCAGGTGAAGGCAGACTGGTCCATTTGCTTTGAGGAGGCTGTAGGAGCTTCTGTCTACTGTCTTTTAATTTCTCAGTGAAGAATATACAAGGGCATTAACTGAGGTGAGGGACATGAGCTGAGTAAGAAATTTTGAAATACTTTTGGCATATCCAATATCCCAGGGGAGTGTAATATGTACCAGGAAATGATAGGAAGACAGAAGCAGGGTTGATATCTGTTTACCGAGCTCATTAACTAGTGTTTTGTCTTAGCATATTACTGAGAACATCTAAATGTTAAACCTTAAGCAGTTCCATGGAAGATATGGTACTTAATTCACCAAGATATCTCCAGACCCAGAAAAGTGCTTAGTGAACGTTCAGTTCAGGTTTAACAGTAAACAAACAGGTGAAATTCAATTTGTAGTTAAGATCATACCCTTGGGAAAAAATGACACAAATGACAGTTCAGTAGTTTTTCAATTAATTATTTAGGCTGCACTGACGTTGCTTTCTCTAGTTGTGGTGAGCAAGGGTTACTCCTTGCTGAGGTACATGGGCTTCTCACTGCAGTGGCTACTCTTGTTGAGGAGCACAGGCTCTGGGCATGCGGGCTTGAGTAGTCGCAGCCGTGGGCTCTACAGCATGGGTTCAGTGGTTTTGGCCCAGAGGCTTCATTGCTACGTGGTATATGGGATCTCCCTGGACCAGGGATTAAACCTGGTCCCCTGCATTTGGCAAATTCTTACCCACTGCACCACCAAGGAGGTCCTCATTAGTTTTTACATGGATATATTTTTTGTTACTTTTAATGAATATTCTGTTTCATGGCCAGGCATTATATAATGTGTGATTGTCTTGATAGAAATAATACTTTGCACATTGTTGGAGTCTCACACCTTTAAAAAAAAAAAAGAAAGAAAGACTACAAGTGTACAACTGCCAAATCCTGAAATGCAGTTTTCTTTCTAGAGTTACAAGAAATTCCAACAGGTTCTGCCACATAGAAGCACATTCTAGCTTACTTCTGACATGCATGAGCAGTTAGAATCATAATTCGCTAGGCTTCTCTCTGGGGACATGAGAAGTCAGGCAATAAATCTAGGGACATTTGGAATAGCTTCACACACCTCCACAGAGATGGAGACTGGCTTCAGATTGCCACTCGTTCTGAGAGCAAGAAATTAAGACCAGTAGAAATCCAGAGGACAGCTCTGTCACTAGACTGGGTCCTCAGAGAAGAGGGTGGTGACCCACTGTCCTAATTTGCCTGGGTCTCGGGAAATGCCTGGGATGTGGAGTTTTCAGTGCTAAACCTCTGATAGTCTAGGACAAACCAGGCCAAATTGATCACCCTAGCAGGGGCTGACCATTTTGGGGAAAATTTCCCAATATAGCTAGTACTCCAGACTGGTGTTTTGATGTATGGTAGCTTATTTAGCTTCAGGAGTGTGTGACTGGCGTAGTGTAGTCACACAGAGCCCCACTCTCAGAAGGGCCCATGCTTGGTACACTAAGTCCCCTACGTACCAACCTTCAAGTTGCTTACTTTCAAAGACGGGAATGTGCGTTCCATTGAAGTCAGGTGTGAGTGAAATTGCAGCTTGCCCTCCATCTCATTTTGCTGACGACCCTGCAGTCCTACCATCTCTCACCTCCACTCTCTCCTCCAGCCAGTAACTCGTCTTGCCTGTTCACTCAATGGCAGCCCTGTATGCCAGCTGCGGTACTGAACTACTGAACTTTTAAGGTACTGTGATGCAAGATTTAAAATGCTATCTTTATTTTTTGTGTGTGTTTTATGTTTGTTTTTATGCATAATTTGTGTGAAAAGAATTATAAACCATACTATAAACAGAATTATAAGAAGAATTGTAAACTGTACTATAAATTATAAACAGTACTAGATAGCTGATGGTGTGAGCTGGATATCCAGGTTAACTTTGTCGGACATACGAACAAATTGGACCCATGAACACACTCTCAGAACTGAACTTGTTGGTATATAGGGGACTCACTGTTGAACACTTTGGTATTGTCACTTGAAAGTCTTAATAACATTTGAAGGAAGTGTTCCTCATTTTTATTTTGTACTAGGTCCTGAAAATTGTGTAGCCATTCTGCAAATTATGTAGGAAGGGAGCTGGGCCTTCTATTTTTATTTCTTTGTGTCTTTCCTGATGAGAGATGAAGATGGTTTTCTCTCCCTGCTCGGCCTCTTTCCCACTCTGCTTTTTCTCCTTTTGGTTAAGCCAAACCTATACAAGGTATTTCTTTATCCATTAATCTTTTTAAAAGGCCGTGCTGTCTTATCACAAATGTTGGTGTCTAAAAAGTTAAACTTGGTTCAAATGCAGCCTTTCCACCCTGGATGTGTTTCTGCCAGTAAGAAAAAGAGAGCCGGGGAAGGAAGAAGGAAAGTGTTTAGAAAAACTGAAGAAAGTGTGGCAGAAATACTAGCTGGGAGTCTCCACAGCGGGAGAAGCCACACACAACTCTGGATCAAAGGAAGAAACCTCAGGGAAGATGAAAGGGGGTGATAATTGTAAGTGGAGACAGAGTTTCATAATAGAGGTGATAATAACAGGCATTTATCTGTGAACCTGAGGGAGAGTTAAAATTGAGAAGGGGGGGTGGTGGCCCGAGGATGGTCCCTGGACTTACCTCTTCTGTGGAAATTTTCGTTCTTTCCAAGTTATGTCTATTTCTCCTCTTGGGTGTTAAAATCAAGCTTTTTCCAACAAAAAGATATTTCACTGAGGTATGGACTTATGTTTTTAAACATGGACCGTAATGAGGACAGGAGATGGTTAGCTGAGAGAAAGGAAGGCTGAATTTGGTGTGTGAAGCCGGTGGCTGAGCTGGGTGTCAGGCTGTAAAGGTGACCTTCAGGAACTGGCTGAGCTCCACTGTGTTCTAACCCTGACCACGTCTCGGAACGGGACCCGGAGGGCGGGCTCACCGTCCTTGTCCCATGGGATGGGGTGTGAGGGGACCTCATTCTCCCCTGGCCAGGCCGCTGAGTGACAGTCACGTTGGCCGTCATTGCTCGGAGCTGTTCTGGGCAGCAGGGAACCAGGCACCGCAGCTTAGAAAGGTAGGTGGAGTAGGGCCTGCTGTGAAAAACACAGGCTCTTGGAGATTTAAAATATATTTTTCTTCCTATCTTTGGATGGATAGATGTAAAAGCCGTGTGATAGATGAGGCCCAGGAAAGGGAGCTGTCATCAGATGCAGAGATTCTGCCCCCAGGCGCTGAAAGGATGCTCTGGTTCCTGTTGTTTCTCTACCCCCCGACCTTTGCTTGGACATAATTGGATTAAGAATCACTCTGTGGAGATCTGGACAAACCATTCTGGGCTTCTTAGGGAGGGAAAAGTATTCTGTAAATACAAAGTCTGACCTGGCTGGAAAAGAATAATTTTTAAAGCTTAGAAAACTTGGCAGCATGTGTGTGTTTGGGTCCTGAGTTTTATTAAACTAAGTGATGAATGACTTCCAGGCAATGAGGCAGAGAGGCTAGAGAGAAGTTTCCAAGTGGTTGCCAATATGTCTAGAACAAGGACACCAGATCCAGGTTCCCCAGCTGCTTTTTTGCTAAAATGCCCTTACATTGTAAAAGTTGCTCTTTTTTTCTGTTTTAACAATTTTCAGACTCAGAACAGGGTTGCTGATATGTGATTTTAAAAATATTGTGCATACACATGCCATCATTGATTCAGTGGACATAGGTCTGAGCAAACTCCAGGAGACAGTGAAGGACAGGGAAGCCTGGCAAGCTGCAGTCCGTGGGGTCGCAATGTTGGACATGACTGAGCGACTGAACAGCAGCAACACAGTTCTGAAAGTACCTTGTTATGAAACAGTATGCATTTAAACTTTTTTCGAGTGTTTGTGAAGTCAACTCAGGTCTGCTTTAGAAAGTAAAACTATATTTGTGTGTTAAGGTAAAAAATTCTCAGCAAGTCAAATACTTAAAATATCTAAGGAAATGATGACAATAGCGGATAGAGGTCATTGTTGGATGGCAAATGTTTAAATTCAAAAGACATACATCAACTCTGTTCTCTCCTTTAAAACATATCTGAGCCTTAATTAAACACCTATTTTTAGCAGAAGCTTTTACTAATGTTCCACTAGAGGGCAGCATTTGATAAGGGTTTGATATATGGATTCACGGTGTATAGCTATCATAGAAGTTTAATTTGTTTTTTAAACAATGATAGTAGTAGAAAATACGTATCCTGCTTTCAGTAAAGAAGCTGTGCTGTGCTTGGTTTCAACGTGGGGTAAATAGTCCTTAAAGCAGCGTATCCTGAGTTGAAGAGGGTGTGTTTGTTTTGTAGTTTTCAAGATGAAAAAGCAATCAAAGGAACTAAAAACAATTTAGGTGGTACTTTACAAGGGCTGGATTGATCCCATTGGCTTGCTAAAAAGGAGATTGGTTGTTTTAACTCAATCTCCAACACACTATTTACCCTCCCTGGGAAACCATCCAAATTTGGCTGCATTCCATATGCTAGAAAAAGCTCGGAGCTGGAGCCAACTGTGGGTTTGACTGAGGTGGCAGAATAGCCCAAGGAGAGGTTGCAGGCTGCTTCCCAGGGGCCAGAAATGTCCTAGCTGCACCCGTGGGGCGGTAGTGATTGGGAAAGTGGCAGATAGGTGTGCCTGGCTCATAGATGTTAGTCAATAAAGATTGGTTTTTCTTTTACACACTTGCTGTGCAATTGTATCCTGTCTTGTGGTGCTGCTTACCTTATTACAATTTTAAAAATTAAAGAAACTCATGCACACGATAAACAAACAATGTAGGATGGAACATGATTGAAACTGCCTTTCTGACCTCCCAAACCAGGCCCACTGTCCAGAGGTAACCACCAGCAATGATTTTTTGGCATATCACGCAGAAAATGTTCTTGCAGAAAGATGCTTATATCATTATATGTATATGTGATACAAATAGGTGCAAATTATATAGACATTAGTCTGTACTTTGTTTTTTTCTGTTCCACGATGCATCTTGGACAGCTTCCATATCTTATGGCTTAGCTTTTCATTTCCCTAGTGAGACATACTTCTCAATGGCAGAAACTTCATTTTTTACCCTTTTCCTTTTTTGCCTCAGAATGTCAGGGGGACTACTGTCATCATTCTAGGTGTTTAACAACCATTTTGAGGATAAAGAAGATGTCATGTATACATATATGTGTGTGTGTGTGCACGCGCGTGTGTGTGTGTGCACGTGCATGCATGCTAAGTTGCTTTAGTTTTGTCTGACTTTTTGCGACCCTATGGACTGTAGCCTGCCAGGTTCCTCTCTCCATAGGATTCTCCAGGTAAGAATACTGGAGTGGGTGGCCATGCTTCCTCCAAGGGATCTTACCCACCCAGGAATCGAACCCGTATCTCTTACATCTCCTGTATTGGCAGGCAGGTTCTTTACCACTAGATCACCTGGGAAGCCTATATATGTGTGTGTGTGTGTGTGTGTGTGTGTGCATACAATGGAATATTATTACTCAGCCATAAAAGAGTGAAATAATGACATTCGTTGCAACATGAAGGGAGCTGCTACTGCTGCTGCTAAGTCGCTTCAGTCGTGTCCGACTCTGTGCGACCCCATAGATGGAAGCCCACCAGGCTCCCCCGTCCCTGGGATTCTCCAGGCAAGAACATTGGAGTGGGCCACCATTTCCTTCTCCAATGCGTGAAAGGGAAAAGGGAAAGTGAAGTCACTCAGTCGTGTCCGACTCTTAGCGACCCCATGGACTGCAGCCTACCAGGCTCCGCCATCCATGGGATTTTCCAGGCAAGAGTACTGGAGTGGGGTGCCATTGCCTTCTCCAATGAATGGAGCTAGAGATGATCATATTAGGTGAAGTAAGTCAGAGAAAGACAAATATCATGTGATACCACTTTTATGTGGAATCTCAAAAAATGATGCAAATGAACTTATTTACAAGACAGAAATAGACTCACAAACATAGAAAACAAACTTAGGATTACCAAAGGGAGAAGGGGAAGAGGAGGGACAAATTAAGAGAATGGGATCAAAAGATAGAGACTACAATATATAAAATAGACAAACAACAAAAACCTACTGTATAGCACACAGAACTCTATTCAATATCCCATAATAACCTGTAGTAGAAAAGAATCTGAAAAGCAATGTTTATATATTTTCTCTTTCTTAAAAAAGTATTTATTTATTTATTTTACTTTACAATATTGTATTGGTTTTGCCATACATTGACATGACTCTGCCAATGGTGTACATGTGTTCCCCATCCTGAACCCCCCCTCCCACCTCCATCCCCATCCCATCCCTCTGGGTCATCCCAGTGCACCAGCCCTGAGCACCCTGTATCATGCATCAAACCTGGATTGGCGATTCGTTTCTTATATGATAATATACATGTTTCAATGCCATTCTCCCAAACCATCCCACCCTTGCCCTCTCCCACAGAGTCCAAAAGACTGTTCTATACATCTGTGTCTCTTTTGCTGTCTCACATACAGGGTAATCGTTACCATCTTTCTAAATTCCATATATATGTGTCAGTATACTGTATTGGTGTTTTAATTTCTAGTTTACTTCACTCTGTATAGTAGGCTCCAGTTTCATTCATCTCATTAGAACTGATTCGAATGTATTCTTTTTAATGGCTGAGTAATATTCCATTGTGTATATGTGCCACAGCTTTCTTCTCCATTCGTCTGCTGATGGACATCTGGGTTGCTTCCATGTCCTGGCTATTATAAACAGTGCTGCAATGAACATTGGGGCACACATGTCTCTTTCAATTCTGGTTTCCTCGGTGTGTATGCCCAGCAGTGGGGTTGCTGAATCATATGGCAGTTCTATTTCCAGTTTTTTTGAACTGTGGTGTTGGAGAAGACTCTTGAGAGTCCTTTGGACTGCAAGGAGATCCAACCAGTCCATTCTGAAGGAGATCAGCCCTGGGATTTCTTTGGAAGGAATGATGCTAAAGCTGAAACTCCAGTACTTTGGCCACCTCATGCAAAGAGTTGACTCATTGGACAAGACTCTGATGCTGGGAGGGATTAGGGGCAGGAGGAGAAGGGGACGACAGAGGATGAGATGGCTGGATGGCATCACTGACTCGATGGACGTGAGTCTGAGTGAACTCCGGGAGTTGGTGGTGGACAGGGAGGCCTGGTGTGCTGCGATTCATGGGGTTGCAAAGAGTCGGACATGACTGAGTGACTGAACTGAACTGAAGGAATTTCCACACTGTTCTCCATAGTGGCTGTACTAGTTTGTATTCCCACCAACAGTGTAAGAGGGTTCCCTTTTCTCCACACCCTCTCCAGCATTTATTGCTTGTAGACTTTTGGATAGCAGCCATTCTGACTGGCGTGAGATGGTACTTCATTATGGTTTTGATTTGCATTTCTCTAATAATGAGTGATGTTGAGCATCTTTTCATGTGTTTGTTAGCCATCTGTATGTCTTTTTTGGAGAAATGTCTGTTTAGTTCTTTGGCCCATTTTTTGATTGCGTCGTTTATTTTTCTGGAATTGAGCTGCAGAAGTTGCTTGTATATTTTTGAGATTAATTCTTTGTCAGTTGCTTCGTTTGCTATTATTTTCTCCCATTCTGAAGGCTGTCTTTTCACCTTGCTTATAGTTTCCTTTGTTGTGCAAAAGCTATAAACTCAAAATGGATTAAAGATCTAAACGTAAGACCAGTAACTACAAAACTCCTAGAGGAAAACATAGGCAAAACACTCTCCAACATAAATCACAGCAGGATCCTCTATGACCCACCTCCCAGAATATTGGAAATAAAAGCAAAAACAAACAAACAAATGGGACCTATTTTCTCTTATTAATATATATTTTCTGAATCACTTTGCTGCATACCTGAAACATTGTAAATCAACTATATTTCAATAAAAAATTAAAAAAAAACAAAACCAAAAATAACTATTCTGAGATTGTTTGGCTGGAGTGTTAGTCTGCTCCTGGTGAGAAAGAAGGAGGAAGGTTTATAATCATATTAAGGAATTTGTTTTGTTCATTTCCAAAAAACAAGAACTGCAAAGGGTACATTGGGTCGTCTTGTCTAGTACTTTTCTCAGCTTCTTACACTTGAAATTGACTGCAAAAGCCTTGCATTATTTTGGTCTGCGGGTTGCCCCAGCTCTTTTCATTTGCCACTCAAGAGTGAGCTGTGCCTTTGAATTGGCAGGTGTTCATAATCTCATTATTACGACTGGATGCCCTGTGCTAACAGGGTATAAAGGGATCCTCAGATGCCAAAGATGGCGTTCATGTGGGTCTAATATTCATGCTATAGACCACTGGCAGTGGTCCTTCATCTTAAAGAGTGTGTGTTAGGAGAGCTGAAATCGCATGCCAAAATCTTAGCACTTTTTACATTTTATCCTTTGTTTAGCTTTTATAGCCTTGATTTGAGGAAACTTTTCACTCCTAAAAGATCTGTGAATTTCTTCATTCAGAAATAATCATATCTAGAGACTTGATTGTTGTGTAACCTCTCAATTTTTTTCCAAGTCCTTGCACAAGGAACTAGAGGGTGTTATGCTAACTGACATGTCAGAGAAAGAGACTATATGATTTCACTTGTAGGTGGAATCTGCAATACAAAACAGAGGAACAAGTGTAACAAAACAGAAGTGGTGTTATAGACACAGAGAACAAACAGGTGGTTGCCAAAGGGGAGATGAGTGAGGGAGGAAAGACACAGGTGAGGGAGATTTAGAGGTACCGGATTCCAGTTGTAAAATGAATGAGCCATGGGTATGAAATGTACAGGATGGGGAAGACAGTCAAAAACTGTGTAGTATCTCTGTAGGGTGACAGATTGTAATTAGACTTGTGGTGATCATTTTGAAATGTACAGAAATGTTAAATCACTATATTGACTAATAGGAACTAATATAGTGTTTTGGGTCAATCATACTTGATAAACAAACTCCTAGAAAAAGAGATTGAATTTGTGGTTACCAGAGGTGGGGATGGGGAGAAAGGGAATTGGATGGATGAAGGCAGTCAAAAGGTACAAATTTCCAGTGTTAGATAAGTAAATACTAGGGATGTAATGTACAACATGATAAATACAATTAACACTGCTGTATTATAAGTGGAAGCTGTCCAGAGAGAAAATCCTAAGAGCTGTCATAACAAGGAAAAATATTTTTTCTATTTCTTTAATTTTTTATCTCTATGGGTTGATGGCACAACTTTGGTTCTATAATTTGCATTCAAGCCAGCAGACATTGAGGGACCTCTGTGTGCAGAGATGCGTCATGGTTGCCTGGCTCTGGGAAAGACAATATAGATAAAGCTCAGTTTCTTTCCTGAGCAGATCTGAGGGTGATGGGGACCACAGCTGTATGGACAGTACTTCAAGGGAGGGTGCAAATGTGCTCCAGGAAGAGACAAAAAGAAGTGATGAGTTCACACGGGGGATGACATTGTGCTTTCGAAGAGGTGTGTTTGAGTTGGTTTTTCAAGGGTTTGAAGATCTTGGTTGACCAATCACAGTTAGTGGAAAGATCTTCTAGATTTATAGACACTTTCTAATGATGACACAGTCGAAAATGACAAACAGTCTGTGTCTAGAGGATCAGGTGAGTGGAAGAGGCTGGAGGCAGATCGTGTCTACATTCAGAAGAGCTTTAATTGTCATGTTCCAGAATTTGGGATGGAAACCCTGGAAAAATGCCATGCAGTGGATGATTGGATGGATGATGACAGGTAACATAGGGAATTCCCTAGTAGTTAGGACCTGGCACTTTCACTGCCATGGATCTGGGTTCGATCCCTGGTCAGGGAACTAATATCCTGCATGCAAGCCACTAGATACCACCGAAGCAAACAAACAAACAAACACAAACCCCAAAACCCAAACAAACCAGGGAACATAGGTGTCCAGGGAGGGAGACAGGATAGAATTATGTGGGCAGGGCCTTATACATACTGAGTTTAGGGCACATCAGAGACTTTTCATTGATGGTTTCTGAAAAGATTTGGGGGAGTTCAAGCGGGCCAGGGATGGCAATGAGTGAGTAAAAGATTAACAAAGTATGTTCTTCTTTATGAGAAAAAAAAATGGCCTTAGGTTACCTTTATTGCTCTGCTTCCCTGGCAATCTGACAGAAATGGATGCTAGCTGTGTTACCAGGCAACACTGCTTCTGGTAAGAATGACCCATGGTTGGTAAGCTGCATGTGGACTAAGATGTCCGTAAATGAATATAACTGCCTGGTGAGAAGGCACAGTTTTGGGCTTCTCCTCATCAGGACCAGGAGGCTGTGGCTCAAGGACTGACGTATGGGGCTTCTCCCCCACCTGCATGTTCCCAGGCTCTCATCTCTGACCTATGACATACACCTTTACAATTAGCCCCTGGTCAACTGGGAGCATTTCTACTGGTGTACTGCTTCCTGCCCAGGACCCCTAGTACAGCCAGCACCAGGTGAGGCTCCTTGGGTCCTGTAAGTTCCCTTAGCTGAGCCAAAACTACAAAGAATGGACATTGCAGGAGTAAATATTGGATGTATTTATATGTGACTGGCAAAAAACCTTAATTTCTTCTTTCTGCCCCTGCAAGAATATTCTGGCTTTGTGTGAGCAACATTTTCCTCCACTGAATCCCAACAATGATTGAGGTATATGTCCTTAGCATCTAGTACAGTCAGGGGTAGTCTCATGGCAGACACTTGGTCAATAATTGTTGTATAACTAGTATCAATAAGTAAATATTACCTTCCATATTTCAAGTACTCTGTTAGTTGCTGGGACACAAATACATGTCAATATAGCCCGTCTCTCAAGAACTTCACATTCTACTAGATGGAAGGTTATATTTAAACTCTCACATTTTTCTATCTTTCTCCCTACCAGTTACTCGCTAATTATCCTCCCCCTCATCATCATAGTTTGCACTTACTGAGCACATCTCTGCCAGAAACTATGCTTGGGGCTTTATACAGATTATCTAGCTAAATCCTCATAACAGCCCTATGAGGTAATTTCTATGTTTCCCCATTTTACAGATGAGAAACTAAGTTTGTGGAAGCAGGATTCAAACCCCAAATCTAGAGTCCACTTTGTTTTTTATTTTTCCATTTTTAAAAAAATTGAAGTCTACTTGATTTACAGTGTTGTGTTACTCTCTGGCATACAGTAAGGTAATTCAGATACATATATATATATATTCTTTTTCAGATTCTTTTCCACTATAGATTGTTACAAGATATTGAGTATAGTTCCCTGTGCTATGCAGTAAGTCCTTGTTGGTTATCTATTTTACATATACTAGTATGTAACTGGCGGAGAAGGCAATGGCACCCCACTCCAGTACTCTTGCCTGGAACAACCCATGGATGGCGGAGTCTGGTGGGCTGCCGTCTATGGGGTCTCATAGAGTTGGACACGACTGAAGTGACTTAGCAGCAGCAGCAGTAGCAGCAGTATGTAACTGGAGAAGGAAATGGCAACCCACTCCAGTGTTCTTGCCTGGAGAATCCCAAGGACGGGAGCCTGGTGGGCTGCCATCTATGGGGTCGCATAGAGTCGGACACAACTGAAATGACTTAGCAGCAGCAGTATGTAACTGGTAATCCCATCCTCCTAATTCATATTTCCCCTCCCCTCTTTGGTAACCAGAAGTTTGTTTTCTGTGCCTCTCAGTCTGTTTCTGCTTTGTAAATAAATTCATTTGTATCATTTTTTATATTTCACATAAAGTGATATATATCTATCTTTCTCTAATTTATTTCACTTAGCATGATAATCTCTAGGTCCATCCATGTTTCTGCAAATGGCATTATTTCATTCTTTTTATGGTAGATCCCACCTTCTTAATTACTCCACCATTCTGCTTCTTGCTGCCATCACTTCAGTAATACTTAGGTGACATATTTTAGGCATTTATCTGCTTGGGTCATAAGAAGAACAAAACTACATCTTGTGTATGTCTAGAAGGAAAGCAAAGCCAATTATTCTTTGACTGTTTCATATGTACAGTGGATTTAGGACTGATGTCATAAAAAGTCTAATTCTCATATACAAAATTGCTAAGTGGGAAATCATTTAAAATTGTGTGTAAGGCTTTAAAAATACACATGAGGCCAAAAACCAAACAATCCAATTTTAAAATGGGCAAAGGACCTAAGAAACATTTTTCAAATGAAGATAGACAAATGGCTAACAGGTATATGAAAAGGTGTAAATACCACTAATCATCAGGGAAATGTAAGTCAAAACCATAATGAGATAGTACCTCACATCTCAAAAAATGAAAACTAGAACTACCATATGATTCAGCAGTCCCACATCTGAAAATGTATATGAAGTAAATAAAATCAGTATTCTGGAGAGACATCTGCAATACCAAGTTAATCGCAGCTTTCTTTACTACAGCCAAGACACAGAAACAGCCTAAGGCCCCATGGATGGACGAATGGATAAAGGCGTGGCAGGTATATGCAGGGGGATATTATTGCCCCATGGATGGATGAATGGATAAAGGGATGGCAGGTATATGCAGGGGGATATTATTACCCCATGGATGGATGAATGGATAAAGGCGTGGTAGGTATATACAGGGGGACATTATTTAGCCACAGGAAAGAAGGAAATTCTGCCATTTGTGACAACATGGATGAAGCTGGTGGGCATTACACTAACGTGAGATAAGCCAGACAAAGATAAATACTATGTGATTTCACTTATGTGTGGAATCTAAAAAAGGAGAAGAAAGAGAAATTTTCTAGAAGAGCAGATCTTGTCTTCTCACCACACATACACACACACACCACACACATAAGGCAAAAACACACACGAACAAAGGAAATGTTGAATTCAAAGTTAGAAATTTATGCCTAATATATTTTAGATAGGGCTTCCCAGGTGGCGCAGGTGGTAAAGAACCCTCCTGCCAATGCAGGGGATGTAAGAGACGCGGGTTTGATCCCTGGGTCAGGAAGATCCCCTAGAGGAGGGCTTGGCAACCTCCCCCAGTATTCTTGCCTGGAGAATCCCATGGACAGAGGAGCCCGGCAGGCTATAGTCCATGGGGTCACAAAGAGTCAGACACGACTGAAGCGACTGAGCACACATGCACGCATATTCTTTAGATAAGGCTCATGGAATAGGACTTTTTGGTTTTACCTTACCTTCCACATGCTGACTTATTTTATTTTATACTGATGGAAACCTCAGATAATTTTATTTTAAACTTTAATTATGCCTTGAAGAATTTTTCGAGTGTTGTTATGGGGCTCAAGTGCTGTAGAGTGTTCTACATACTAATACTGAATTTTTTCAAGCACAGGGAACTGGAAAGACTTTAATCTAATTTTTATTGGTAGTGCTTGAAAATGCTGGAGAGACCCTATTTCTCTTTCCTTGTTTCCCTGACAGGCTCTCCTTGCTCTCTTCTGTCTCCCCTCTTCCGTCCTCCTCTAGTTTACTTGGGAAAGACAGACTCCTGGCCCAGCCAGGCCCATGTGAAGGCCCCACCGTATTGTTTGGCTCCTCAGCTCCTGGGTCTGCCTTTCCCTCCCCCAGCTCTTGTAGAGACTTCTGGGGGAGAGGTGACAGAAAGTTCAAATACATTCCTGTCCCCAGATCACTATGACACTGTGAATACAAGGCTGTGTGCTTAGGTAAGGAGTCAGTTCAGTTCAGTTCAGTTCAGTCTCTCAGTCGTGTCTGACTCTTTGCGACCCCATGAATTGCAGCACGCCAGGCCTCCCTGTCCATCACCAACTCCCGGAGTTCACCCAAACTCATGTCCATCTAGTCGGTGATGCCATCCAGCCATCTCATCCTCTCTCGTCCCCTTCTCCTCCTGCCCCCAATCCCTCCAAGCATCAGAGTCTTTTCCAGTGAGTCAACACTTCACATGAGGTGGCCAAAGTATTGGAGTTTCAGCTTCAGCATCAGTCCTCCCAATGAACACCCAGGACTGATCTCTTTTAGGGTGGACTGGTTGGATTGCCTTTCAGTCCAAGGGACTCTCAAGAGTCTTCTCCAACACCACAGTTCAAAAGCATCAATTATTCGGTGTTCAGCTTTCTTCACAGTCCAACTCTCACATCCATACATTACCACTGGAAAAACCATAGCCTTGACTAGATGGACCTTTGTTGGCAAAGTAATGTCTCTGCTTTTGAATATGCTATCTAGGTTGGTCATGACTTTCCTTCCAAGGAGTAAGCGTCTTTTAATTTCATGGCTGCAGTCACCATCTGCAGTGGTTTTGGAACCCCAAAAAATAAAGTCTGACACTGTTTCCACTGTTTCCCCATCTATTTGCCATGAAGTGATGGGACCAGATGCCATGATCTTCGTTTTCTGAATGTTGAGCTTTAAGCCAACTTTTTCACTCTCCTCTTTCACTTTCATCAAGAGGCTTTTTAGTTCCTTTTCACTTTCTGCCATTAGAGTAGTGTCATCTGCATATCTGAAGTTATTGATATTTCTCCCAGCAATCTTGATTCCAGCTTGTGCTTCTTCCAGACCAGTGTTTCTAATGATGTACTCTGCATATAAGTTAAATAAGCAGGGTGACAATATACAGCCTTGACGAACTCCTTTTCCTATTTGGAACCAGTCTGTTGTTCCATGTCCAGTTCTAACTGTTGCTTCCTGACCTGCATATAGGTTTCTCAAGAGGCAGGTCAGGTGGTCTGGTATTCCCATCCCTTTTAGGATTTTCCACAGTTTATTGTGATCCACACAGTCAAAGGCTTTGGCATAGTCAATAAAGCAAAAATAGATGTTTTTCTGGAACTCTCTTTCTTTTTCAATGATCCAGTGGATGTTGGCAATTTGATCTCTGGTTCCTCTGCCTTTTGCCTTCCAGCTTGAACATCTGGAAGTTCATGGTACACGTACTGCTGAAGCCTGGCTTGGAGAATTTTTGAGCATTATTTTGCTAGCGTGTGAGATGAGTGCAATTTTGCAGTAGTCTGAACATTCTTTGGCATTGCCTTTCTTTGGGGTTGGAATGAAAACTGACCTTTTCCAGTCCTGTGGCTACTGCTGAGTTTTCCAAATTTGCTGGCATATTGAGTGCAGCACTTTCACAACATCATCTATCAGGATTTGAAATAGCTCAACTGGAATTCCATCACCTCCACTAGCTTTGTTTGTAGTGATGCTTTCTAAGGCCCACTTGACTTCACATTCCAGGATGTCTGGCTGTAGGTCAGTGATCACACCATCATGATTATCTGGGTCATGAAGCTCTTTTTTTGTACAGTTCTTCTGTATATTCTTTCCACCTCTTCTTAATATCTTCTGCTTCTGTTAGGTCCATACCATTTCTGTCCTTTATTTAGCCCATCTTTGCATGAAATGTTCCCTTGGGATCTCTAATTTTCTTGAAAAGATCTTTAGTCTTTCCCATTCTGACATTTTCCTCTATTTTTTGCATTGATCACTGAGGAAGGCTTTCTTTCTCTCCTTGCTATTCTTTGGAACTCTGCATTCAGATGCTTATATCTTTCCTTTTCTCCTTTGCTTTTCGCTTCTCTTCTTTTCACAGCTATTTGTAAGGCCTCCTCAGACAGCCATTTTGTGTTTTTTTGCATTTTTTTTCCATGGGGGTGGTCTTGATCCCTGTCTCCTGTACAATGTCACGAACCTCATTCCATAGTTCATCAGGCACTCTGTCTATCAGATCTAGTCCCTTAAATCTATTTCCCACTTTCACTGTATAATCATAAGGGATTTGATTTAGGTCATACCTGAATGGTCTAGTGGTTTTCCCCACTTTCTTCAATTTAAATCTGAATCTGGCTATAAGGAGTTCATGATCTGAGCCACAGTCAGCTCCTAGTCTTGTTTTTGCTGACTGTATAGAGTTTCTCCATCTTTGGCTGCAAAGAATATAATCAATCTGATTTCGGTATTGACCATCTGGTGATGTCCATGTCTAGAGTCTTCTCTTGTGTTTTTGGAAGAGAGTGTTTGCTATGACCAGTGCGTTCTCTTGGCAAAACTATATTAGCCTTTGCCCTGCTTCATTCCGTACTCCAAGGCCAAATTTGCCTGTTACTCCAGGTGTTTATTGACTTCCTACTTTTGCATTCCAGTCCCCTATAACCCAAGTAAGATGGTAGGTGTTGCAAGAGGGCATCAGAGGGCAGACACACTGAAACCATAATCACAGAAAACTAGCCAATCTGATCATACGGGCCACAGCCATGTCTAACTCAATGAAACTAAGCCATGCCATGTGGGGCCACCCCAGACAGGAGGGTCATGGTGGAGAGGTCTGACAGAATGTGGTCTGCTGGAAAAGGGAATGGGGTTTTTGAGAACCCCATGAACAGTGTGAAAAGGCAAAATGATAGGATACTGAAAGATGAACTCCCAAGGTCGGTAGTGCCCAATATGCTACTGGAGATCAGTGGAGAAATAACTCCAGAAAGAATGAAGAGATGAGCCAAAGCAAAAATAATACTCAGTTGTGGATGTGACTGGTGATAGAAGCAAGGTCTGATGCTGTAAAGAGCAATATTGCATAGGAACCTGGAATGTTAGGTCCATGAATCAAGGCAAATTGGAAGTGGTCAAACAAGAGATGGCAAGAGTGAACGTCGACATTCTAGGAATCAGCAAACTAAAATGGACTGGAATGGGTGAATTTAACTCAGATGACCATTATATCTACTACTGCGGGCAGGGATCCCTTAGAAGAAATGGAGTAGCCATCATGGTCAACAATAGAGTCCGAAATGCAGTACTTAGACGCAATCTCAAAAACAACAGAATGATCTCTGTTCGTTTCCAAGGCAAATCATTCAATATCACAGTAATCCAAGCCTATGCCCCAACCAATAACGCTGAAGAAGCTGAAGTTGAATGGTTCTATGAAGACCTACAAGACCTTTTAGAACTAACACCCAAAAGGAGTCCAAGTGGGCACTTTGGAGAGTGAAGCAGACGCTGTTAGCAGTTATACCAGGACGTCATACAGACACAAAGTGGCAGTTCCAGGCAAGCTGAGATGAGCGGTCACCTTAGTACTGGAGGCATTTCCTGAAGGTTTGTGGACAACAGGAGGGAAAAACAGGGCAAGTGACAGCTTGAACTCGACTATCACTCACTTATGGTCTTCTGGAAAGCTCCTCAGTGTCCCTACTCTAGGAGCTTCCTGGTTTCCTCAGACTGCACCCTGTTGTTCATGGCTCAGGTTTGGGTAGGAGGAGGGATAGATGTGAAGGGTCCTGTTTCCTGCAATGTCCATTAGGGTAACCATTGGTCACATTTGGAAATTTAAATTTAAACTAACTAAATAAAAAGATTCAGTTCCCTGGTAATGTCACCACCTTTCAAGAATTCACAGGCTAACATGGCTAATGGCTATCATGTTGGCTGGCATAGATGTAGAGCATTTTCATTATCTCAGAAAGTCCTGTTGGACAGCATTATTTTTTCCTCTAATCTCCCCACTTCCATTTCTAGTCCCGGGTCCTTTATTATTTCCTCCTTCCATACACACACACACACACACACACAAGTTCAACTGTGCAGATAACATCTGTTTATTATGTGGCCTTCCCAGATGGTGCTAGTGGTAAAGAACCTGTCTGCCAATGCAGGATAGGTGCCTGCATAAGAGACTCGGGTTTGATCCCTAGGTCGGGGAGATTCCCTGGAGAGGAGGGCAGAGCAACCCACTCCAGTGTTCTTGTCTGGGAAATTCCATGGACAGAAAAGCCTGGTGGGCTACACTCCATAAGGTCACAAAGAGTCAGACACAATCAAAACAACTTAGCATGCACATTATGTAGACAAATTGGCTACTCAGTCTTGCCCAAAGGGTCTCTTCTTTCTACTAAAAAGAACTATCAATGTTCCCCAAGGTGTTTTCCTCAAAACTAAAGATCCCTCTAGCTAGAGATGAATGATCCCTCTCTGCCAGAAGGCAGAAATATCTACAGTTGGTTCTGGTTTCTTTAAAGTTATGACACTGATTTTCGAACGTGACATTTGGAAGCATTTTTATTACTTTATCATTGTATGGTGAAGAAAGAAGTAGAAGAAGTTCTAAATCAAATACTTTGTTTATTTGGCTATAAAAAGTAAAGAGAAGAAAATGCAAAAGAATTACAGCTCAGCCTTCGGCACAACGTCAACTTTTAAATAGAAGACATTTGACTTGTACTGGAGAAAAGTCTGTACTATGTTAAATAATCTTGCCAGATGGCCGTCCAAACAAATAAAGTGAAGCCAAACAGGCCAGATTTACAGTTTCAGTGCAGTCAAAAATAACTTTTCTATTATTGCTGTTCAGTCACTAAGTCACGTCCAAGTCTTTGCGACCCCATGGACCGCAACACTCCAGGCCTCCCTGTCCTTCAACATCTCCTGGAGCTTGCTTAAACTCATGTCCATTGTGTTGGTGATGCCATCCAACCGTCTCATCCTTTGTCATTCCCTTCTCCTCCTGCCCTCAATTTTTCCCAGCCTTCGGGTCTTTCCAGTGAGTCAGCTCTTTGCATCAGGTGGCCAAAGTATTGGAGCTTCAGCTTCAGCATCAGTTCTTCCGATGAATATTCTGGATTGATTTTCTTTAGGATTGACTGGTTGGATCTCCTTGCTGTCCAAGGGACTCTCAAAAGTTTTCTATTATTAAAAGTAAATAATTTCATGTTAAGGTGTTGCGGTTTACATAACAATTTGGGGTTGTGAGACATGCTAGAAAATAGCTATATTGCACAAAATGGCAAACATATGCCCAAGAAAGAGGCTATTCCCTTTGTCTAGGCAATTCCAAGGGTGCAAGCTTATAATCCAGTTTTTCCAAATGATTATCAGATTGTTAAACTTTTAGGGTTTAAGCTTCTGTTCAGAAACATTTGTTGCTTGTATCTTCTCAGAAAACCACCTTCCTTTCATTGCTATCCCCTCAAAAAACTTAAAATAGAACAGTCTTTTGGACTCTCTGGGAGAGGGCGAGGGTGGGATGATTTGGGAGAATGGCAATGAAACATGTATATCATATATGAAACGAATCGCCAGTCCAGGTTCGATGCCGGATACAGGATGCTTGGGGCTGGTGCACTGGGATGACCCAGAGGGATGGTATGGGGGTTCAGGATGGGAAACATGTGTATACCCGTGGCGGATTCATGTTGATGTATGGCAAAACCAATACAATATTGTAAAGTAATTAACCTCCAGTTAAAATAAAAAAATTTATTAAAAAAATTAAAATAAACAAATTTATTTAAAAAAAAAACGGAGATGCTGCTCTTCATTTTTTTTTTTTTGTAACTCATTGTTTTGAGAGAAGATCTGACTCCATGTGACTGAAGTAGCCTTGCAGTTTTATTCTGTTTATTCATTTAATAAACTTTCAAGTGCATTTTGATGGCTCTTCCTCCCAAGTTTGTTTGGAATTTAGGCTTCCATTTCTGCCTTTGGTAGGCTAGATAGACAGAGGCTATGACATTATGTACAAGGAAAGGGATGTGCCCAAGTCACTACTGGAAATTTGGATCAACCACCAGCTGAATGTGATAAACTAAGGTGCATGAGTTTGGAAAATAATACATAAGAAAAGATGATCAATATTGAGTACAATAAATCTACATACAAACCTTGAAGTTGCAAAGATGTGAACTTTCAAAGATGTGAACGTGTGTTCTCATGTCCAATCACATGGGTAAATTCACTGTTCTGGCACACATTGTCACACCCATGCATCCTCTACAAGTGGTTGTGCTTTTGTGCACTTTATGATACAGTACTGTATAGAGTACAGTAGTCCAGGGTCTTTATTTCAAGCCCAGGATGTCCAGTGAAAGTGAAGTGAAAGTGAAGTTGTTCAGTTGTGTCTGACCCTTAGCGACCCCATGGACTACAGCCCACCAGGCTCCTCCATCCGTGGGATTTTCCAGGCAAGAGTACTGGGGTGGGGTGCCATCACCTTCTCCCAGGAAGTCCAGAAGCAAGTGCAAAAACAGTGGTGATTTAGCCAGTAGTGCTAAGAAGGGCCAGCTGTTGTTCTGGACTACTGTCCATTTCAAGGTACTGTTCTGTAAGATTATAAATCTTTTCTTTATATCTTGTGCTTGTTTTTATGCATTATTTGTGTGAAAAGTATTATATGGTACTATATAACTGATTTGGCTTCTCTGGTGGCTCAGCAGTTAAGAATCCACCTGCAATGCAGGAGCCACAGGAGACCTGGGTTCAATCCCTAGGTTGGGAAGATCCCCTGGAGGAGGCCATGACAACCCACTCCAATATTCTTGCCTGGAGAATCCCATGGACAGAGGAGCCTGGCAGGTTACAGTCCATGAGGTCTCAAAGAGTTGAACACAACTGAAACGACTTAGCATCCACATATAACTGATTGTGTTAGTTGGGTACCTAGACTAACTTTGTTGGATTTGAAAAATTGGGCTTATGAACGCTCGGTTGGAAGAGATCATGTTTGTATGTAGGCGTTTTACTGTACAAACACTCTGGGTACCTAAGATTTAGTTCCTGTTTCCTACTTGGATCTCCTTCCTTTGTATTCATTCATTCATGACCCATTCTATGCTATGTACTAGAGAAGCAGCAAGTAAGATCAGCATACTCCCTGCCTTTACAGAGCTCTCGGGCTGTGACTGAGAGAAACCTCACCTCTGGCAGGGGCAGAAGGCTTCTCTGAGGAGGAGGTGAGGAATTAGCCAGATGAGGGGGTGGGGGTGGACGTGAGGGCAGGGAAAAGGACAGTAAAATGCAGAGAGAGCTCTCTAGGCAGAAGGAAAAACAAGGACTAACGCCGGAAGGGAGACAGGATGTGTGTGTAAGGGGCTGGAGGGTCAGCAGGTGTCATGGGGCGGGTGCCTTTGAACATAGCTGAAGTGGGCAGGGACTCATATATGCCAGCCTGGGCCGGATCCAGGTGGAACTAGTGGTAAAGAACCCATCTGCCAATGCAGAAGATATAAGAGACTAAGGATCGATCCCTGGGTTGGGAAGATCCCCTGCAGGAGACCATGGCAACCCACTCCAGTATTCTTGCCTGGAGAATCCCAGGGACAGAGGGGCCTGGAAGGCTATAGTCCATAGGGTTGCAAAGAGTCAGTCACAACTGAAGGGACTTAGCATACACGCACAGGTAGGATCTGGAGTTGTATCCTGAGAGCAAAGGAAATTTGCCAAAGTACACAAAATAGGAGTTACACATCAGATTTCTGTTTTTAAGATCTCAGTGGCTTCTGTGAGGAGAGTGCTTTGAAAGGATGCAAAAGTGGCCGAGGGAGATCTGAGGAAGTACAGGTCATAGATGATGAGGGCTTCCACCTCGGTAAGCAGAGGAAACAAAATTGAGTACATTTAAGAGATATTTGAGGAGGGCATGGCTACCCACCCCAATATTCTTGCCTGGAGAATCCCATGGACAGAGGAGCCTGGCAGGCTACAGCTGATGGAGTCACAAAGAGTTGAACACGACTGAAGCAACTTAGCATGCACGCATGAGATATATAGGAGGTAAAATCCAATGGACTTGGTAAAATCTGATAGATTTGTGATGAGAAGAAAAGGAGAAGGTGGGGTCAAAGATGACACTGGGCTGGGAGAAGTATAGGATGCTATAAGGTAAAAATTAACTGGGGAAGGGAAGGAGGAATTCCAAAGAGGCAGAAAGGACAGTGAGGAGCAAAGCTTGGGCCTGGTCTCACCAGAGGTCCTGCAGGAGCAGGAGGTGTGAGCAGTGCCAGTACATTTAGGGTGGGCCTGAATACAGTCAAGTGGGCCTGTGCACTGATCTCCAGTGGATGCTGCAGACAGTGGCCATCTTGGCACCAGAGAGTCCATGCAAGCAAGATGGTATGGCAAAGCCCTCCAGGAGGCAGGGCGAAGCGTTGAGACAGACCAGGAGGCTGAAAGAGTCCTAGAGGGAGTAACATGGGACATTATCAGAAGTTAACCATGGACTGTGCCAGCTAGAGACCATAGCAGAGTCATGATGGATGATGAGTCAAGAGCGGATGATGGTCAAAAAGAATGAAATAATGCCATTTGGAAGCTACATGGATGGAGCTAGAGATGATCATACTCAGCAAAGTAAGTCAGAAAGAGAAAGACAAATATCATATGATATCACTTATACATGGAGTCTAAAATACAACACAAATCAACATATCTATAAAACAAAAATAGACTCACGGACATAGAACATAGAACAGACTTGTGGTTGCCGAGGGCTGGTGGGATGGGGTGGGAAGGACTGGGAGTTTGGGATTAGCAGAGGCAAACTGTTAAATATAGGGTGGATAAACAACAAGGTCTTACTGTATAGCACAGGAAACTATATTCAATATCTTATAACTAAATGAAAAAGAATATCTGTATTAAAAAAAGAATGGATGATGGGATGGTAGAGAGAGGAATCCAAAGACCAGGTGGAATTAAGTTCACCTTAGATGGAAACACATGACTTTCTGGGACCAAAGACTGTTCCATGTTACTATCTCCATGCCCACTTGCATGCTCAGTCGCTCTGTCCTGTCTTATTCTTTTGAGACCCCATGGCCTGTAGCCCTCCAGGCTTTGCTATCCTTGGGATTATCCCAGCAAGAAGACTGCAGTGGATTGCCATTTTCTCCTCCCGGGGATCTTCCTGACCCAGGGATAGAACCTGCGCCCCCTGCATTGGCAGGTGGATTCTTTACCACTGAGCCACATGGGAAGCCCTAGTTCTATGCTTGATCAGGTGCAAATGCCCAGAGAAAAAGGAGGCAGGGATAACTTGGGTTAACTGAGTTTAATCAGGAAAAAAAGAGCCTTGAGACGATCCATAATTTTATAACAATTCAGTAACTAATGGTAATCAATTCTGGAAAATGGCTGAGTTAATTGTAAATGAGATTGAGACAATTAGCTAGCTATTTGGGAAGAAAAAATACATTTTAAACTTTACCTATATCAAAATACTCTAGATAGAAAAAAAAAAAAACGCCATAAGTAAAACCTGAAAGAAAATATAAGGGAGTATTTCCTGATACTTAAATGTTAGGGGCTCATCTAAGCTATAAGTAAGATGTGAAATTAAAAAAAAATTGGCAGACAATGATAAAAAGATTTTAAAATTTGCATGCAAAAATGTCTGATGACTGCATTTAAAATGTACATAAATTGGGTACTACTTAGCCATAAAAAATGAAATATTGCCATTTTTAGCAATGTGGATGGGCCTAGAGAACATTATGCTTAGTGAAATAAGTCAGACAGAGAAAGACATACTATAATTACTTATATGTGGAATTTAAAAAATAATACAAATGAATGCATATGCAAAAGAGAAACATATATGCAAAATCAGAAAATAAATTTGTGGTTATCAAAGGGAAGAAGGAAGTAGGGAGGGACAAAATTAGGTGTATGGGATTAACTTTGCTGGAGAGCTCTTTACCATCTGAGCCACCAGGGAAGCCCATATAGAAAACAGATGAGATTAATTCTTTGTCAGTTGCTTCATTTGCTATTATTTTCTCCCATTCTGAAGGCTGTCTTTTCACCTTGCTTATAGTTTCCTTTGTTGTGCAGAAGATTTTAATTTTAATTAGGTCCCATTTGTTTATTTTTGCTTTTATTTCCAATATTCTGGGAGGTGGGTCATAGAGGATCCTGCTGTGATTTATGTCGGAGAGTGTTTTGCCTATGTTTTCCTCTAGGAGTTTTATAGTTTCTGGTCTTACGTTTAGATCTTTAATCCATTTTGAGTTTATTTTTGTGTATGGTGTTAGAAAGTGTTCTAGTTTCATTCTTTTACAAGTGGTTGACTTCAGTTCAGTTCAGTCGCTCAGTTGTGTCCGACTCTTTGCGACCCCATGAATCACAGCAAGCCAGGCCTCCCTGTCCATCACAAACTCCTGGAGTTCACTCAGACTCATGTCCATCGAGTCAGTGATGCCATCCAGCCATCTCATCCTCTGTCGTCCCCTTCTCCTCCTGCCCCCGATCCCTCCCAGCATCAGAGTCTTTTCCAATGAGTCAACTCTTCGCATGAGGTGGCCAAAGTACTGGAGTTTCAGCTTTAGCATCATTCCTTCCAAAGAAATCCCAGGGCTGATCTCCTTCAGAATGGACTGGTTGGATCTCCTTGCAGTCCAAGGGACTCTCAAGAGTCTTCTCCAACATCACAGTTCAAAAGCATCAGTTCTTTGGCACTCAGCCTTCTTCACAGTCCAACTCTCACATCCATACATGACCACAGGAAAAACCATAGCCTTGACTAGACGGACCTTTGTTGGTGAAGTGATGTCTCTGCTTTTGAATATGCTATCTAGGTTGGACATAACTTTCCTTCCAAGGAGTAATAGTTTTCCCAAAAATATACAAGCAACTCCTGCAGCTCAATTCCAGAAAAATAAACGACCCAATCAAAAAACGGGCCAAAGAACTAAACAGTCATTTCTCCAAAGAAGACATACAGATGGCTAACAAACACATGAAAAGGTGCTCAACATCACTCATTATCAGAGAAATGCAAATCAAAACCACAATGAGGTACCATTTCATGCCAGTCAGAATGGCTGCTATCCAAAAGTCTACAAGCAATAAATGCTGGAGAGGGTGTGGAGAAAAGGGAACCCCCTTACACTGTTGGTGGGAATGCAAACTAGTACAGCCACTATGGAGAACAGTGTGGAGATTCCTTAAAAAATTGGAAATAGAACTGCCTTATGACCCAGCAATCCCACTGCTGGGCATACACACTGAAGAAACCAGAATTGAAAGAGACATGTGTGCCCTGATGCTCATCGCAGCACTGTTTATAATAGCCAGGACATGGAAGCAACCTAGATGTCCATCAGCAGATGAATGGATAAGAAAGCTGTGGTACATATACAAAATGGAATATTACTCAGCCATTAAAAAGAATATATTTGAATCAGTTCTAATGAGGTGGATGAAACTGGAGCCTATTATACAGAGTGAAGTAAGCCAGAAAGAAAAGCACTAATACAGTATACTAACGCATATATATGGAATTTAGAAAGATGGTAACGATAACCCTGTATGCGAGACAGCAAAAGAGACACTGATGTATAGAACAGTCTTTTGGACTCTGTGGGAGAGGGAGAGGGTGGGATGATTTGGGGGAATGGCATTGAAACATGTAAAATATCATATAAGAAACGAATCGCCAGTCCAGATTTGATACACGATGCTTGGGGCTGGTGCAGTGGGATGATCCGGAGGGATGGTACGGGGAGGGAGGTGGGAGGGGGGATCAGGATAGGGAACATGTGTACACCTGTGGCAGATTCATGCTGATGTGTGGCAGAACCAATACAGTATTGTAAAGTAATTAGCCTCCAGTTAAAATGATTAAATTTAAATTAAAAAAAAAAAGAAAACAGATGAGCAAAAGGATGTACTCTATATCACAGGGAATTGTATCCATTATCTTATAACAACCTATAACGGAATACAATCTGCAAAACTACTGAATCTCTATGCTGTACGTTTGAAATTAACACAATATTGTAAATCAACTATAGCTCAATCAAAAAATGCACATAAATTGAGATAATTATTATAGCAAATAAGGCAGAAATTTAAAGCCTAACAATCTACAGAATACCTACTAATACATAAGGGTAAGGTTTCAAATGGTAAATAGGCAAAGGACGTGAATTGACATGTTGTCAATAGAAATTATACATGGTTGACCTAGAAAAATGTTTAATACCATCAGTTAATATTCAAGAAATATAATTTATTTATTTAAATTTTATTTTTTCAATTAAAAAAATTTTCTTTTGGCCATCCTGTGTGGCATGCGGAATCTTAGTTCCCCAACCTGGGATGGAACCTCTTCTCCTGTAGTGGAATCATGGAGTCTTAACAACTGGATCATCAGGGAAGTCCAAGAAATATAATTTAAAAGAAGAATGATGTGCCTTTTAATATATATCAACTTAGGAATGATTTTAAAAATGATAACACTCATCTCAGTTGAGCATACAGGAAAACATCCATTTTGCTGATGGGAGAGAAAATTGAGCCAGATCATTTGGAGAGTAATTTGGCAATCTGGATTAAGGGTTTTAAAGAGTTTAAAATTGGAAATAACCTATGTTTTCCAAATAGGGGACTATTTTAAGAAATCAGTATATATCTGCATACTGTACTATTACCCAGCCATTAAGATAGCTACAGGCATTTGAAAATATTTAATGACATGAGAAAAATGCATATGCTATAACATTAAGTGGTTAAGAGCAATGTACTGAATTATATAAACAGTGTGATCACAACTATGCAAATAAAAATGCACAGAAATAGTTTGAAAAAAAAAAGGCAGCAATGTACCCATGCTTATTTTTGAGTGTTGTAGTTATCAGTGATTTTATTTTCTTTCTACTTTTCTGCACTTGTATTGTGTGGAAGAATTCTAAATTGGAAAAAATTAGAAAATAATCTTTGTTAGAAGTAAATATATACTCCTAGCTTTTACGTAACTTAACTAATGGCTCCTTGTTCTAATAGTTTCCAGATGATTTTGCTGACTAATGCATTTGTCTCAGGGTATTTAAGTGATGACACTATTGATGACTCATAAACTTTTATGGCCCTCAATCTATGTCAGGCAAAATTTAAAATAATTTTCACTTATTAACTCATTTAGAACTCACATTACTCATATGAGGTAGGTCATATTAATACCACATTTTATGGTGCAGGAAATTGAAGCACAGAGAGGTTAACTAATCTTCCGAAGGTCACATTGCTAGTAAATGGTGGAGCTGAAGTTTGAACTCAGGTAGTGTCACTTCAGTGGTCCTACCCTCTGAACTCCTCCCAGAGAATAAATAACCTTGTCTTTCAGAAAGCTAGCCAACAATAAAGGCTTATGAAAACAAGTTAGCATCAGATAACATTGTTGCTGCTGTTCAGTCACTTAACCGTTGGGTCTGACTCTTTGTGACCCCATGGACTGCAGCACGCCAGACTTCCCTGTCCTTCACTATATCCCAGAGTTTGCTCAGACTCATGTCCGTTGAGTTGATGATGCCCTCCAACCATCTCATCCTCTGCCGCCCCCTTCTCCTCCTGCCCTCAGTCTTTCCCAGCATCAGGTCGGCTCTTCTCATCAGGTGGCCAGAGGATTGGAGCTTCAGCTTCAGGATCAGTCTTTCCAATGAATATTCAGAGTTGATTTCTTTTAGGATTGACTGGTTGGATCTCCTTGCAGTCCAAGGGACTCTCAAGAATCTCCTCCAGTACCACATTTCAAAAGCATCAATTCTTTGGCGCTCAGCGTTCTTTAAGGTCCAACTCTCACATCCAAACAACATTAATAAATATAAAAGGACATTCTTGGGTCATGAATCTTATCCATGAAATAAGAGAGTTAAACTAGATGATCTTTAATATCCCTCAGATGTAAATTCTGTAATTATATTTACTAGCAATAAAAACAGACTTTCATTTACTATACTAGGCATGACAGCTATTTTCTCCCTCCCCATCACAGTCTTGCCAACCACACACTTTTTAAGTAGAGAGCCTCCCATGTGAACCCTGATGCCACTGAGCCCAGCTGATTGGAGCAAGGAAAGATATTTCGCCCAAGCCTGGCCAATGATTTCTGAGTTTAGGATTGGTGATACAAAATTCTAGCACACTTTTGACCACATGTGCAGTGAATTCAACGTTGGTCTCTTGTGGCCATTTTTCATCTTCTGCCCATTTTTCATCTTGTGCTAGAGAAGCAAAGATGGCAGCTATGTAGAGAGAGAAGAAAAGAAAACTACAGAGATGAGTCCTGATTCTGCCACCTCATGGAGGTGAGGGGACAGGACTGGGAAGGTGGGGAGTGTGGCTTTCTTGCTTCCTAATGGCTTTCTCAATCTTGGTTCTAGGACTCCATGATGTCTGGCAACTCTGTGTGACCTTGGATCCTTGAGAGACCCTGTGTCCTCTCAATAACCCCCCACTTGTGTTTGCTTGATCTACTTGAGTGGTTTATTACTCACTTTCAGCCATGTGAGAGACATGGGTGCAGCTGGCCCCCAGCATGTCTGGTGTGGGTAGCCAAACTGAATAGTGACCAAATTTTACACTGAGCCTTTTTGCAAAATCTGACTTGGGATGTTTTTCTGCAACAATCTGGGCTTTATCATGAAATCAGTTAAGGGACACACTAAGAACCGGAGTGACAGTGAAGATGGTGTGGGGTACTTCCACAGTGGCACAGTGGATAGGAATCCACCTGCCAGTGCAGGGGACATGGATTTGATCCCTGGTCCTGGGAGATCCCACATGCCACGGAGCAACCAAGCCTGTGGGCCACAACTACTGAGCCTGGGTACTATAACTACTGAAGCCTAGAGCCTGTGCTCTGCAAGAAGAGAAGCAAGTGAGAGGTCTGAGTACTGCAACAAAGAGTAACCCCCGTTCACTGCTGCTGCTAAGTCGCTTCAGTCGTGTCCGACTCTGTGCGACCCCATAGACAGCAGCCCACCAGGCTCCCCCATCCCTGGGATTCTCCAGGCAAGAACACTGCAGTGGGTTGCCATTTCCTTCTCCAATGCATGAAAGTGAAAAGTGAAAGTGAAGTCAATCAGTCGTGTCTGAATCTTCGCGACCCCATGGACTGCAGCCTACCAGGCTCCTCCGTCCATGGGATTTTCCAGGCAAGAGTACTGGAGTGGGGTGCCATCGCCTTCTCCGCCCCCACTCACTACAAGAGTTCTTTGGCACTCAGCCTTCTTTATAATTCTCACATCCGTACATGACTACTGGAAAAACCATAGCTTTGACTATATGGACCTTTGTTGGTAAAGGAATGCCTGCTTTTTAATATGCTCTCTAGGTTTGTCATTGCTTTTCTTCCAAAGAACAAGCGTCTTTTAATTTCATGTCTGCAGCCACCATCTGCAGTGATTTTGGAGCCCAAGAAAAGAAAATATTCTACTTTTTCCCCACCTATTTGGCATGAAATGATGGATCTGGATGCCATGATCTTACTTTTTTCAATGTAAAGTTTTAAGCCAGTTGTTTTACTCTCCTCTTTAACTCTTATCAAGAGATTCTTTAGTCTCTCTTCACTTTCTGCCGTTAGAGTGGTATCATCTGCATATCTGAGGTTGCTGATATTTCTCCCGGCAATCTTGATTCCAGCTTGTGAGTCTTCCAGTTTGGCTTTTCACATGCTGTATTCTGCATATAAGTTAAATAAGCAGGGTGACAAATCAGCCTTGGCGTACTCCTTTCCCAACTGTGAACCTGTTGTTCCATGTCTGGTTCTAACTGTTGCTTCTTGACCTGCATACAGGTTTCTCAGGAGACTGGTAAGGTGGTCTGGTATTCCCATCTCTTTAAGAATTTTCCACTGCAGCGGAACTTAGCTTGTGCTCCACAACCACTGAGCCTGTGCTCTAAACCGGAACTACTGAAGCCTGTGTGCCTGAAGCCGTGCTCCACAACAGGAGTCAGCACAATGAGAAGCCCTCGCACTGCAACTAGCGGGTAGCCCCCACTCGCTGCAACTGGAGAAAGCATGTGCAAAGCGGCGAAGACCTAGCACAGTAAAAAAAAAAAAAAACCAGAAAAACCACCAAAGTTGGTGTTACTGCCCAGAGTGAAATCTGTACTTATGGAGGGTTGATATAGAGCCATACCTGGTTGCTTTATCACATACAGTCTCAATGGCTGAGTGTATGGTACAAATGCAGTTGCTACTAAAACATTTACATTGAAAAAAAAAAAAGAATTTTCCTCAGTTTGTCATTATCCACACAGTCAAGGGCTATAGCATAGTAAATGAAGTAAAATTTTTTGGAATTCTTTTGCTTTTTCTGTGATCCAGCACATGTTGGCAATTTGATCTCTGGTTCTTCTGCCTTTTCTAAACCCAGATTGTACATCTGGAAGTTCTTGGTTCACATACTGTTGAAACCTAGCTTGAAGGAATTTGACCATAATCTTGCTAGCATGTGAAATGAGTGCAATTGTACAGTAATTTGAACATTCTTTGGCATTGCCCTTCTTTGGGATTGAAATGAAAACTGACCTTTTCCAGTCCTGTGGCCACTGCTGAGTTTTCCAAATTTGCTGGTATATTGAGTAAATCGCTTTAACAGCATCATCTTTTAGGATTTTAAATAGCTCAGCTGGAATTCCAACAATTGCATATAATTTAGAAAAAATGTAATCAAGTTAAACAGAACTGGCTGCTTCTCAAATTGTGATGAAGGGCGGAAAGGGGATGAGCAGCAGGGCTTCCTATCATCATAAGCATTTTACTGCCCTGATTTTTTTTTTTTTTACTGTGTACATATATTACCTGGATGTGAGCAATTACTATCATATCCAGATCCTCATCGTAAAATACTGTTTATTTTTTAGTGCCAACCTAGGTTCTCTCTCCTCTGTTATTGACTCAAATCCTATTGACCTTCTTCCATTTACTCTGCATGCTTTTAATAGTACAGACCTATGCTGCAATGGATTTCATTTCGAAGCATTCATTTTTTTCACTTTTTTTTCACACCTTTACTGAATTCTTGCTATGTGCAAGGAATTGCTACATAAAACCAGTGGGTGTTACCGTATACTTTGTTCTATATTAAATAATTATTAGGTAATCAACAGTCATTTGGAGTTGGTGATTTTGAGAAACTTTAAAGAAACTTTAAAAATGCTACTTAGACCAAATAAATGTCTATGTGTGTGTGGGCTAAGTTGCTTCAGTCGTGTCAGACTCTGCACATCCCTATGGACTGCAGCCTGCCAGGCTCCTCTGCCCATGGGATTCTCCAGGCAAGAACACGGAAGTGGGTTTCTGTGTCCTCCTCCAGGGGATCTTCCCGACCCAGGGATCCAGGTGGGTTTTTTACCACTAGCACCACCTGGGAAGCCAATAAATGGCTATGCTAGGCTGCAAAATGTTCCCTTCCTTCTTCCCTCTTTGCTTTGTTTGGGCAACAGTAGATGGAAACAGAGAGCGTATCTACAGCCTGAAGAAATGCTCCATCCGAACAGTTTTTCATTCATTCACTTAAACATTTATTGAGCACCTAGTACATGCCAGAGTATTAAGTGTAAGGTCTTGGAGGGTATTTTTTTCAGGGAAGGTTGCTTTCTTTTTTTTTTTTTTAATACTAAAATAATTCATCACTGGGACTTCCATGGTGGTCCAACGGTTAAGACCCCAAGCTTCCACTGCAGGGGGCAAAGGTTCAGTCTCTGGTTGGGGAACTATGATCCTGCATGCTACGTGGAATGGCCAAAAAAAGAATCCATTACCTTGTTAGATGTTTGCTGCAGCCTCCCTTTAGGATAGTAGGCATTTGGTCAAAACTTGTTTTGCAAATATATGACTGACACATAACTTTGTAGGACAACATCTCCAGTCCAGTTTCTCAATATTTTCTCCTGTCCCCACCTGAGGGCCATGCAGCTTCCTGGAAACTCCCGAGGGAGCAGAGTTTCCTGAGACCTTGGCCAGAGGGCCTGGAAGAAGCAAGAATGTGCGGTTCGAACACCATTCATAGAGGTTGTTGCATCTATCCTTCTTCTTGGCAAGAATGTGGGCATTAAAAGGGAACTGTTTAGCTATCATCTTCGAGAGCCTTGAGGACTGAGGATGACAATGCTTTGTGGGGAAGTATGTGACATCTGATGTGGCTGCAGGCTTGGCAGACATGCTGTGGGAAGCATGGGGAGAAAGAACTCTAACTGATGGATGTGAATACAGGATCAAGCTTTCCCTGCAGTGTTGTTGTTGTTATTGTTGTTGTTGTTTTTATGAAATATAGTTAATTTGCTATGTTGTATTAGTTTCAAGTTCTTGGTGATGCCACAGACGTAGCTCACCAGTCTCCTCTGCCTATGAGGATTCTCCAGGCAAGAATACTGAAGTGGGCTGCCGTGCCCTCCTCCAGGGATCTTTCCAACCCAGGGATCAAACCCAGGTCTTCTGCATTGCAGGCAGATTCTTTACCATCTGAGCCACCAGGGAAGCTCAAGAATACCAGAGTGGGTAGCCTATCCCTTCTCCAGGGGATCTTCTGGACCCAGGAATTGAAATGGGGTCTCCTGCATTGCAGGTAGATTCTTTTTTTTTTTTTTGCAGGCAGATTCTTTACCAGCTGAGTTACCAGGGAAGCCCAGTCTCAAGTGCACAGCAAAGTGATTCATTTGTGTGTGTGTGTGAATTTTCTTTCTCAGATTCTTTTCCATTATAGGTCATTACAAGATACTGAATATAGTTCCCTGTGCTATACAGTAGCTCCTTATTTTTCTATTTTATTTATTTATTTTAAAAAGATTTACCTATTTTTGGCTGTGTCAGGTCTTCATTGTGGCATGCAGGGTCTTTGCTCATATGGGATCCTTGCAGATAAGACTCTAGTTGTGGCTCTCGGGCTTAATTGCCCACGTCATGTAGGATCTTTGTTCCCCAGGCAGGGATCAAAGCCAAGTCTCCTGCATCACTAGGCGGATTCTTAACCACTGGACCATCAGGGAAGTCCCCTGTTTTTCTATTTTATGTATCGTAGTGTATATCTGTTTCCCTGCTGTAATATTAGATTATGGGGAGAAACTGGCAAAAGAAGTGATGGGAATGGGCAGTGTAAAGAGGAGGACAGAGTGGGGAGAGAAGGCAGCATAAGGTGAAGAGCAGCCCATACCTGGTTCAAAGGAGGAGGAAACCACGAAGCAGAGAGAAAGGAGCACTATCTTTGATTGCTCACAGCAGATCTGTAGACTGAAAGCCCCTAAAACTGCAGAACAGCCACTGGGTAGTGTCAGAGGTAGGGGACATCCACATCTATGTAAGCTCTGTGACCTCAGGACAGTTAGGTAACCTTTATGAAGGTCTTTCATTCTGGATAAAATGGGGTGGTGGTTCCCACACACAGCTGTTGTGACAGTCAGTCCACCTGGAAGCCTCCAGTGCTTGCTTGGCACAGAGTAGGAGCAAACTGAGTCTGGTCTCCCATCCTCCTGCTTCACAGGAAAGGTCAAAGGGCTCAGGGTCCCTGTGCCAAACACAAGGGAATCATATAGTTTCAATGACAAGGAGCTGGGCTGCGGGTAGGGCTGGTGGAAGAAAGCAATGGGTGTCCAACTGCACAAGCTTCTAGTTATCAAATAGGCTGAGCTTTAAAACTGTCTCTACTGCTCAGGCTATTAATGGATGAAATAATGATGGCCAGGAGTAACCAAGAAAACATTCAGATGTGGCACATAAGCTATTTACTAAGGCTGGACATTTTTATTTTAGAAAGAAACTTCTTAAATCGAAAAGAAGAAATTCTGCAGGCACTCACGAATTTCAAGGCACTTAATCCAGATATCTGAGGGTTCCAGTATTAGAGTATTGCGGCCTCCATTTGGGAAACAGTTCTCTGTGTGTGATGACCTGTTATTCCAGGTAATTCTGACAACAGCTCCGTGAGGTAGGAGCTTCTGGGAAGCAGGCAGCAGACCATGAGTCATAGCCCTCCCCACCCCATCTATGGAGGCCTGGTCTAGGAGGAGATCAAGATATTGCCTAAGCCAGGCTAAGTGGTTTTCTCTCTTCTATTATCATTCCTAATGTAAGAACAAGACTTACAAAGGTTAAATCTCATGTCCAGTTATCTATCTCACAAGAGGCAAAACTCGGATTTCTGTCCTAATCTGTTGAACTCCAAAGCCTGCTGCCTTGCTGCACAAATACATATGCTTGGTCTTTGGAGGTGAATGTCAAGTTCCAGTGGACCTGGCCTTGGCTTCAAGGAGGGTCTCCAGAGTGGCTTGGCACTAGACTGGACATTGACTTTCCCCTGTCTGTCAGCTTGTGTTCACATGACCTGGGCAACAGGATCAGCAGCACTGTATGAGAAGTTGAGGTCTCTGGGCAGTCATTGCCAAGGGAATGGGTTTGAGTTGAAATTATCCGGGCTGAACTCTAGACATGAGATGTACCTACAACATGTTTCTAAAAATAGTCTCGATGGCGAGCGGTTTGCTATGGGAAAGAGATCCCTTTGTTTTTTAAAAAAAGTGTTTTTTTTTTTTTAAAACAACTGTAGATAAAACCTCAAATCCTCTAACCCTCAACAGCCTTTGGGTACCAGTTAGTTATCCTTTACTCAAATCAACAGCTCTCAAATAGAAGCAGATACACAAAAACTTTTATTAAGTGGAAGTTAGACTTCATGGTAGTTAACCAGTTACAAGTGCATTTAAATGCATGTGTGTGGACACCGTAGAAGTCAGAATGGTCTTCCTGAAAGTCCAGTGTTCTGGCTCGGCACGTGCCAGTGCAACCCAAGGTAGAACCATACACACAGGAAATACAGGGCGACGATGACGTCAGACTAGATTGGCAACACCATATTCATTGTTACAGCTAAGCATTACAGACGTGAAAGTCCAAAGACCAGCAGACTATTACTAAAATGATTCTTCCTATAGACCCTTACTTCTACTTAAATGCTTCCATAGGACCCATGTAGCAAATTCTCAGCTCTGGGGGGACAGGACCATTTCTCTATTTTAAAATGGGCCACAGAAACTGTAAACAATCAGGGGTCCTTCTGATGCCCATGGCAGGTAGATGCCAGCTGTCCCCTTTGGAAAGTGCAGTTCCATTTAACTGGTGTCAACATTTGATACTGGAAATCTTGCATCTGAAAATCTGCCTTCTATTTCGATTAGCACCAGTTTATTTGAAATAGTTTTCCTGGTGTTAAATATTTAGGAAACATTTTTTTTTTAAATCAACACACAAAGTCCCAAACAATGGAAAGCGAAAAACATTCAAAAAGTTGTTTTAGAGAACAGCATTTAGAAAAACAACATCATTTAAACATTCAACAAATCTATGTACAAGGTGCCCAAAGCTGGCAAGGAGCATGGCTGAGGAACAGTCATGTAAAAGGTTTATTAACCTGAACCTCCTCAGGCTGTATTTACAGTCAGATAGGTATTCAGAAATGTAGTATCAGAACATCTGGATTTGGCTAAAAATCATATAAAAAGACACATCCCGGCCCCCAATAACTTCTAAATAGGTAGCAAACATATCCAGTATAACCACAAGTACCAGGTTTAGAAGTATATTTTTCCATATTTTACATACAAACAGCTGAGAAACTTTCTCAATGGACACAGAAGAGATCCTAAGTGGCAGAGAAATGGAGTTCTTTATGTCAACATTGTCAGATGAAGGAAAGAATTTTATTTTTCATGCCGAGTAACATAGGAAAGTACTGATTAAGGAGCAAGAATAAATTATTAGGGGAAAAGGTTTCATGGGAATACAAAATCCCCAAGAGTGCTGAAGACATGTGTGTTTATTTCATATGGACTTTCCAAAAAAATATAGGTGATGATCTCTGTTTAATTTTGAAAAAAAAAAAAAGCCAATGATTTTTTCTTTGCAGGACAATATTTTTATATTATTTTCTATATTCTGTTTTTATATTCTTTAAAACTATATAATCCAAACCCTTTGGAGAAGAGTTTTTTCCCCCTTAGATTGCGAATTAAACACAATAGACACAACCTATGCTATATTTATCCAAGGCAATATTCATTAACTTCATGCAGTTTTGTTTGCTTGCTAATCCAGTGTTACTAGAACATTTACCTCTAAAAAAACTGGGCCCATTTTGTAACGCCCACATTTCCCATTTCTGCTGAAGAAGTAAAATATAAACCATTTCTCCTTTAATCACCTTTGGGGCTGAAATTTGTTTAGAGCCTGAAGTTTCAATGCACTGTCTTTAAAAGTATCAGCCAGAAGTGTATAGTTGGAAGTCCTATATCCCCTTAATGATATGCATTCAAGTCTGTTTTGAATAATTTGCAGTTGTGGTAAGTCTCTATGAAAAAAAAAAATTGGATTGGATACAAAATAACACTACCCTTTGAAAATGCATAGCTTGTCACTTTTACATTCATTCACTAATATTAAAGACTTTTATACACAAGTACTTACCTCTAAGTAGTGGTAAGATTATATTTTGAAAGATTTCTAAAAATTGGAGAGCACTGCCTCAGTGTTTTTGAACTAGTGCCTGATTCCAAGTTAACACTGTCATGTTAACACTTGCATCTCACAGGAAGGACTGAGTCTTCTTCTTCTTCTTTTTTTTTTTTTTGTTAGCAGGCACTAAAAAGCAATGCTTTCTACTGACAGCATTTCCCCCAAATACCCCATTTTTAGCTATTTTATCATTTTATTTGAATAGGTTAGATTTGGTGTAGAAAACAACTTGAAAGATGGCTTAATTCTTAAAAGTAGAATGCTTTAAATCTTATCATGGATGAAGGGCAACAGAGGTTTTGTTATGACTGTGGTTCTCTCACTCCCCGGCTCCCTCATTTGAAAAAGATGACCACAGGCCACTCGGCAGTTGTATTTGATGATAGTCACGAACCCTTTGGGACCTAGCGATTTTTTCTTATCCTGAGTTCTTCCTCTAAGTATATAGATTTTGATACATGAAACACTTTGGAAACTACACTAATGTCTGGTTATTCCAGAGAGCTTATGTTTCAATGGCTGACTATCATCCAACCATTAATTATAAAAATAGGAATTTAAGGTCATGTTGTAGGAAAATATTGATTAATGGCATTTTTTTAAAAACATATATGATCTGCCTGCCTGGGTTATTTTACACCCAGGATATTTTCAGTTATTGAAGTCATGGAACAAGTATATTTGGGGGGTATTGAGTTCTTCCCTAAAAATCTAAATCTATTCTAAAGCTTTCTACCAGTGATCACAGAGGTTCCCCGAACAGCTGGGACACTTTGGAAGAAGAAGCTTTGCTATCATCACAGGGCTTGGTCAAATCACAGTCATTGCTTTCCAATTAGCAGAGTGTAAGGGAAAAGGCGTAAAAAGCAAAGCGAGGGTTTACAGTCTGCAGTGATGCATCTTTCTCTCCCCGTCTCTTTTTGGCTGCACTGCACAGCATGTGGGATCTGTTCCCCAGCTAAGGGATGGTACCCGTGTCCCCTGCATTGGAAGCACGGAGTCTTAACCGCTGGACCACCAGGGAGGTCCCCACCGTGCCTCATCTTTTTTAAATTTCCCTTGGGTGGGGTAGTTTGTGATTGCTACACCGTAGATCCCTGAGGGGTAATTCCACTGGCCCCCGAGCTCTGCCTCTTTCCTGTCTTGATCATCTGTGCCCAAAACATGGGAAGGAAGCTCCACTGGGGTGAGAGACACGTGCTTCACAACATGAGCAGACTGGAAGAGCTTACTCTTTGCATAAATAAAAACTTAAAACAAGTATACCCCGCAGGAGCCACTTGCTTTTCACATAATAAAGGTCGGTTCCATTTTCATGCTCTGTAACCCTAGGCAGAGGTCAGGGCTCAGACCAATGAGCCAAAGTGAAGCTCTCTTCCTCTGCTCTGATCACTCCATTGGCTTTGCTCCGGAGGGGGACTCGTGGGGGTAGAGGACTTGTGAGAGAGGCTTTGAGTAAAAGTGGAAGGACTAGGTATCTGCCTTGTTATTCTTTGTCAGTGAGTCTGACTGGATCTTTTGTGATGAATATGGCAGGCTGTCTGCTGATCAACCTGCTCTCTGAATGGTCATCCCAAACTGTTGAGACAAATGGAAACATTTCGCTGAAGGAAGAGAGGAGCCTCATCAACTCAGCCTAACATGCAAGTCCTGGTAATATTTATCCCCATGGACCTTAATTGAAGAGTGAGAAAGCAAGAGCACAGAAGCGAAAATGTTTAATCCAGGGCTTTGGGAGGCAAACATACATTAAAAACAGCATGGCCGCTGGCTCAGGCAGATTAAGGCAGAGGGGAGAGTAACATTTTGCTAGTGAATTCAAGATGGTTGCCAAAAGGGAAAAAGAGACTCCTGACTAGAATGCGGACTGTTCTTTCTCTCCCTTAAAATTCAGCTTCTTCTCCAGCTGCTGGTTTTTCCTCTTCAGTCAGAGATGTAAAGAGCATTCAGAAGGAAATAGATGAGAAACTTTTTTTTTTGTTTTTTTTAAGAAAATTTTGTTCTTTAATGACAGTGCTCTTGCCTTTTTCAGGAGTTGCTGCTCGCTCCCCGACCAATTTTCTGAATTAAAAATTTAGAGAACTGCCCCTAGTAACTATGTAAATATAACGGTTAATCAGACTTGAGAATTAATTTTTAACACTTTCATAATATAAATAGTGGGGAGCTTTCCTTTGAAAGCTGGCAGTTAATAGTTATGTGGATGGTGCTCAATAGGAAAAGAATATTTTGAAGAAAAAAGGTTTATGGCTTAAGTGTTGAAGTCATAATCTCCACCTTCTTTCAAAATCTACAGTTGTTTATCTTTTGAATGGTAGCTTTTCTCTTGTTCCCTAGAACTTGGGTCCTTTTAAGACCTGCCACTGTTTGGGCATTGGGGTTAACCATTGCAAAATGGGCTTCTTTTCCACCAGAATAGGAAAGCTCACAATTTACTCCTCCAGTACTATATTGCTTGAGAAACATAATAAAAGTATAATTTATCAAAAAGCAGGTTATGGGCCAAAATGGTTTAGGCCCATCTAGCTCCGTGACTAAACTTGTGAGTGGCTTTACTGAAAACCTGTGAAACCTGTGAGCTGATGAGAGAAGAGGACAATCCATTCATGGACTGGTCAACCTGTCAATCATACGATGACAGAAATATCAGGCATTGTCAATGTTATTTAAGTTGCATTCATATTTACCATGTGACATAACCATATTACCAGCTATTTCCGACTTTGAGATGACAGTATTTTTCAATTTGATCCTTACAAACTGAATTTGAGCTTATTTTCAAATTTGGGGGCATCAATACAAGTTTACATGGATAACAAACGCTGAATGTTAGCAGCAAAATAACTTTTTTCAAAGGAGTCAAAAGTTTAACTCGGAACATTGCACTAGCTAGTCATCTCCTATAATTAACCACTTAAATGGCTGGAATTTAGGGGATGGGGGCCTGGGAGGTAGGCTAAAGGGATAAATTTCAGAGTGAGTCTGTATTTGATACTGTGATGAGGGTTCTTTACTTTTATGCTGAAATACTTGGATTGTAAGTATGGGTAAAGAACATGGGTCCCTGGGGTCTTCTCAGGTCTAGAGTCATTCTGGAAGATTGAGGTCTAAGCCAGCTCTTTCACTTGCTCTTTCCCTCCTCCCTGGACATAGTAATGAGGCTGACTCAGGTTCAAGACCACTTGCACCAGGTTTGGCTTTGGAGGTGGTGGTAGTAATTTGAAATATTCTCATTTTATGCTAAGTACTAGGGAGGGTCAAAGGAAGTCATGTATCTGAAAGAGACACACTTTCTTATATATCTGAAAGGGTTAGTGATTATCCTAATACCATCAGGACTCTGGGGTAAGACACACTCTAAAATTACCTAGTTTATCCAAATGAAGGAAGCAACTTCTAATTTTTTCCATGACACATTTATTCCTATTTTGTCTTTGCCCTCAGGGAAAGATGTTAAGGTTTTCTACATGGAAAAACTCCATTTTGAGGTTAGTGGACACTCTAAAATACCTAAGTACCTACCAGTTATGAAGCAAGGATTTTGCCGTGTCAGAGGTGGAACAACAGAGCTTTTATCCTGGGATGAAAACTCACAAGGCAGGATGGAGTGGGAAGGGATGTGGAGGGGTTGGCAAAGGGCTTTGGCACGAGGAGGCAACGTGTGCTATCTGAAACTGCAGGGGCTCCTGGCTGCCTTCGCTGAAGGCACAAGGCTGCTCTTTGCCCCCCCCTCATCACAGTGGTCACGGCAGTGAAAACAGTAAGGAAGTGAGGATTACAGTCATTCAATGCTTTGGGGCCCGGCCTGGGCATGCCACGAGGCAGAGTGAGAGCTGAATAATACTTCGGTATATTTTGATCAGAGGCAAGGCTAGTTTAAGGATGTTGTATTTTTATACTCAAATCTTCCACGAGAGTGATTTTTGGGGAGAACTGACTTCTCTCCCTTTAATTTTAGTTGCCCAGATAGTGCCAATTTGTGAGTTGGGGGCGCTGCTTGAAGAACTTGACTTGATGGCTATGGAAGGTGAAATCTGCTTTTTCCCAACAGTTGAAACCAGTGCCCAAAGGCTGCGTCTGTCCATATACAGGTTCTCTTTGGTCTGCACACTGCTGGCCAAGAATTTGAGTTTTGATTAAGTGTCAGGTAACATCATATTTCCAAGTCAGAAGGTCTAGCGCCCCAGGCCTGATTTCTGCATGGTTCTGATTGTCTACAGCTGGGGTCCCCCTTCAATGGGGACGCATGTCCTCTGGTTCACTGTGATCTCTGTCATTCTCTAGTGTCCTTCCTTTGCCTGATTTGAATCATTCGTTTACACAATTTGCCTGTTCTTTCTAAGCATCTGCTATGTACCATTAGGAGGTTTCTATTTAAATACGAAGCAAGACTCATTTGATCAAAAACCATGCAGCAATGAACACTTCTTGGGAAACTGTAATGCCAACATTAGAGATTTTCCAAGAGAATGAAGAGAGGCATTGGACTGCCTCATCTCAGAGATGAAGCTGTACATGTCTTCCCCTAAGCCCGTGCATTTCTAGTCCTCATGTGTGCAGATTCTGAAGCCTGTTTGAAAGCAGAGTCTGAGTGACCCTTTGACCACCTCACAGGGGTTGCCTAATGGGTAAGACTGCTCTGTCCTAGCTTTTCTTTTGATGTTATCTGCATACTTGACTAATTAGTCTAGCTTTTGAATTACTAAAATCTTAGAAAGAAAAGATGTTTTCTTGCTTAACAGTGAGTGGGCTAGAAAAAACTAATGCATTATGAAATGGTATTGGCAAAGCTCAGAATTATTTGTGTGGTTAATCAACTCTCCATGGTAGCCTTCCTTGTTCCCTGACTCTTGGGAATATAGTGACTTTCTGATCTCAAACTTGCCTGTCTGTGAACTTCTCATGTGAAAAATCAAGCACTTGTTCTGATAAGGAAATGAAAGTTGTTTAGTTAGTGGAGAGCACAAAATTATTTTAAACAACACCAATCAGCTAAGAATTGTATCTTTGGGCTTATACACTATGATTTTAGAAATTACCATCAAATGACACTTGCTAGTAAAATGCAGCTTTGTGGTTCTGGTAGGCTGAGCACTAAGCTTGTCCTTGTGACAGAAATCTATCACAGTACATGACAGAATTTACAAGTTTATTTCTCTCATTGCCTATAAGCATATCTATTAATATTTTAAAGATTTCAGATATACGATTCTTAAAATGTTTTCTTTTCCCCAAATACTTTGAAAAAACACTGGTAAAGATAATAGGAGTAGCTGTTGTAATAATCTTTCCATCTGATCTGCATTTCTACTCTTGCTGCAGAGGGTTGATTGAAAAGATATGCATCAAAATGCTTGCTTAAAAGAGGCATAGCCCTTTGTTTGGAGAGCAGGAATTGCTTATAATATTAACACTTTCTGTTTGGTAAAATATTGTATTTTAAAAAATAAGCTACAATGTATAAAACGAAGGTCATTTCCCACAAAATGTTCATGTTCTTTATGATTACAAAACGCTGCATCTTGTAAAATATTTCCAGTTCTGTTAACTTGAGAAGTTAAGTACTAATGCTTATTATAAAAATGTCACATCTTTCAGAAATTGTAGAAGCCTACGCAGTGTTTTTCTTGCCTTATTTGGAAAATTAAGTTATAATTATTATTGTATTTAAGATCACATTTTGACACAACACATTACCATTGTGATTCTCAGACTCACAAGAAAAGTTATAAAACATGAGATTGTCTTCAATTAAAAAAAAAGGAACTATTTACAAAACAGGACCAGAAGTAAAATTCCCCTTTTGATTTCTAGTCCTATGATAGATACACCTTTTAAAGCACATATGTCATTGGATCTGGGCTTTTACAGTTAGTCATGGTAAGCAAACCAGTCGGTCTTAAATACATTTTATACTTTCTTGCTCTACTGGTATGCATTACTTAGTGATACAATTGGTACCTAAAAGTGCTTATAAGCTCATTTCATTTACCGATTTCCGGTTTGACTAGTTACGATGTGAAAGAAGCAAACAGTTCCGCTCTGGAGGAAGCCCCACAGGTATGGGGAACAGGGAGAGCAGTGTGTGCTGCTGGCTGGGTTATTTTCTAAGAGAAACGAAAATTCCAGTTGACCCGTGTGCCCAGCACTTTCTCCAAAATGATCCGCATCCTCATCCATATTCATGAATCCTGCTCTTGTTTCCACTCATTTGTATGCACAAATTCTCCCCTGCGTTCATATAGATCAGAGCTACAGTTGATGTGGTCAATAGAAATTCTACAGGGTCATGAGAAAAAGCAGCACCTTGTCCACAAAAGTCCATGGAAGTTTGCTCCTTAACCTGTCATTAAAGCAAAATGCACAACTTTCACCTCCCTCCCCTACAGAATTCTTGCGTACAGCTAATAATCAGTTCTCCAACCAGCTGATTATAAAAAGGAACACCAAGGCGTCATATTCATAATTACATTCAGAAACAGCCTTATATGAGTCTGTGAAAACCCACCAGGGACTGCGCTGTGGTTCAGACATCAGCCTTAGAATGCAGGTCTAAGAAACAAAGAAACTGCTCTGTTTCATAGAGCGTTCCTCCACACCTCAAAAAGTTAGTACTGTCTAGCTCATGGAAATTGGTCATGAAATGGTATGTTCATTAAAAAACAAACAAATTATTCTGACCAGAAAAGATGCTGGAGATAATAGAAAACCTTTCTAGTCTTAAAATTCTCCAGATCTACATTTCACATACCCTTTAGTTTTCCCTGAGGAAATGAAATTTTTTTTTTTTTTTACAGTATTTTGCTACTATTCTCAAGGTATTCTCTCCCATATGTACAGTGTGTGCCAGTTTCCCCTCAATTTTCCCACATGAGTGCTGCGTTTTCCTTTTCCAATGAAGTCAGATGGAGGTGGACATGGGTTGAGCAGTCCTGGCTAATTCAGAACTGCTTTTGAGTGTGGCTTAGTGTGACGCCAGCAACACTGGACTTCCAGTGATCTTGAAATTTGACAGAGGGCATGTTAATTTCAGACACTTTTTACAACACACATGTAACTTTGTAAAAAAAAACTTTGTTGGAAAGTCCAAAACCTGTAACGTGCCTCTTTCTCTATTGAAAAGTTTTCATCTGCAACAAGGTTATGACTGGACAAAGACTCCTCTCACCAAGGGCACCCACCCTATTGGGGCACGGAGTTGCTGACAGGCACGCACATTCCTGCTCAGAAACCCACTGCCCTCTTCCTGACACTGGCTTTCGCCAAACAACGGAGGGGACTTTTTAGCAAGTGAGGAGGAGAGTAGTATGTGCCCACTGGGGATGCGCACGGGGCATGCTGCATCCCTGCCCTGCGTGCTTCCCATGAAGGAGCTGTCTCTCGGCGTTAAGCAGCGGCTCCTCGAATGGGAACACGGCAGCTCCCTCGGAGATGCCCAGGGACAGTCACCACCAGCTGATCATCGCTAGGATGGTGAACCCCAGTCAGGTGTCCACAGCCCCCCTGTATCCTCTCTCTGGCTTCCCACCCACTTGCTCCCGGATGTTTCCTCCAGGCGGTCACACTGCCTTCCACTCATTGGTTGCACATCCTCTGAGAAGAACTGAGACTTAAAATGACTGCTCTCTGTTGTGCAGCTATCTGGAGAAGCCTGTCCATCACCAGGAAGTGCCTTCTTTGGAGAGAGATGAGAAATCTGTTCTGCAGGAAGGGGCACTGGGGAGAGAAAAGTCAAAGGCTACCACATGCCTTCTTTAGAAAGACTTTGGGACCAGAACGCATTGCCTTTGCTGTTCCTGTTGCACGTTCTCAGAGTTGCCCGTGGTGGAGGGCACTCCCATTAAGCAGCCAAGTGCCCTGGGACTTCCTTCTCACCTGTCTCCCTCCTCCCCCTGACAAATGAAGACAGAAAAGAACATGGTACCAGAGAAGCCATAAAATAAATCCTGGGCTTAATTTGGCACATCATTTAGTTCCATAATACAACAAAATAGCTCTACATTTTTTTTTAAGTTTTAGCATTTACAATCAGTGCTGTATATATTACAATTTGTAGCTTTCTGGGTGGCTTGAAAGAAATCTTATCCCTTTTCTTCAAGGCCAGCCAGGTGAAGCTTGGTAGTTCCCCACTCATTACATGCCTTAGTGCAGAGAATAGGTGTCTGTGTGCAGGAAGTACTGAGGGTCTGTGCCCACCTTGGCGTTGGAGCAGCGCCCCGGGCTGGCCTGAAGAAAGGAGCCCCGCATGGGAGAGTGTGTGTGAAGAAGGTTTCAGAAAGGAGAAGAAATCCTAGGGAAGCTGCGTTCAGGTCTATGCTTTTGCTTACACCCGTGCATCAGCTAATATTCAGGTAAGGACTGAGCTTGCCTCAGCCAGGCCAGAGCCCAGAACTAGTCATGGGCTGTCCTTCTGGGGCAGAATCACAGAGCCTCACTCCAGGACTGTCCATAGACATCATCTCTCCCAAAGTTCTGGGAGTCGGGGGATGGATTTAACCCCTTGCCTTTTTAATCTCTTTTGATTAGTGATTTAATCCAAGGATCAAGGGCCATGGAATCTTGCTGAAGAGAAAATCCTGTCCTCCAGGGTTACACCCAACAGCACTGAAGTTCACAGTGAGCCTGCTCAAATGGCTGACCAATCTGGGACTCACCAGTGGGCACTGTGGCCGCTGGGCAGTCCAGTCACAGTGCAGGGCTTCCTGGTTCAGGCCAGAGCATCACCTTCTAGCCAAGATGCCAGTGGGTGAAGCAGCAGGATACCAGGGAGAAGAAAAGACAGGCTGGGATAGAGGGTGCAAATACGTTTCCTGGCTGACCTCGTCAGTGCTAAAACATACATTATAGCTGGTTCTGTACTGATTGGTAATCACAATGTGATATTAAACGAAGCTCTTTCTCTGATCTCTTAAGCATTTTTAAAGATAAATGAAGGAGGAAAACAGGATCTCTTTTAAGGAATAATGTTTCAAATGTCATATGAGAGTTTAAAAAATAAAATTGCCAAAATATATGAACGCACAGATTGTTACACTGTAGAATCTCCTTTTTCCCCTTGCGTATTAAAAAAACAAGGATATCTGTTATGACTAGATGATTTCTTTCTACTCTTTAAAAAAAAGTGTATGTACAACCTCTAAATATATTAAACTTTGCTCTGTGCAATTTCATTCAACATTCCTATGGCTGATCCTAGGCCCCCGTTCCAACACAGTGCATCCTATAAGGTGCTCTTGCGTCTTTGCATAGGTACAGGACGAGTAACTCGAGCAGGGCGATCAAGAGGAGGGTAGACAGAGAATGAGCTTATTTATAGGGCTTGACAACTACCCCTGTCCTGGCACCACCACTAGCAAGACGGACGGACAAACACACACCGGGCTAGAAAGTCTAATAAATGGAACACAGTGCAAGCCCTGGTCCTATTGAATTGAGAGATTCCTATACCAACACGCAATTTCCTTTTGGTGTTTCGTACATTCCCTTCTGAGCGAGTTCTTAATGAATAGCTCCAATATTCTGATAAGAAAAATAAAGGTTTGGACCTTCCCTTTCCCCATATAATCTTTATAGTGTTCATGAACCCATCTCCCAGACGCGCTAAAGCCTAAAACCTATAAAAGTGCACTCAGAATGGATTTGACCTCACATGACTTTCTGAACACACGGAAGCTGTGCTCTGTGTGGTCTGAAGCAACCTGCTGGGATGGTCTGAGTTCTCTACCTTTTCTGAAACCAGTCTGCTGTGGCGTCTTGAGGGAAGGAAGGCCTGATATGCCACTGACCCGGCAACAACCGTCAGATGAGCAGTGATGAACAGATCTGAGCTGGGGTTGGCATCGCATCACTGAAGGAAGCTTCGAGGCTTACCTAGATGGCGACACATCAGGTCTTGAGTGCACTGTAGCCAGGAGAGAGTGGGTGGGGCCAACTCTCAGGGTGGGGCTTCTGAGGAAGACTCCCAGATGTTTTCCAACAGTGATGCGGGATGTCCTGAACTCAGCTGGGGCTGAAATCTGCTGGTGATGTCCACTATCAATCTCTTTTCGGGCTTATGCCCTCCAGGGCCCTTCAAGCTAACAGCTCTACCGTGGTTCAGTTTGGGGCCATTCTTCAAAACAAAACAAAACAAACAAAAAAGACATAGAAAAGATACCCAGAGTGCTGCCACTTCCTGGCAACACATCATGATGTGAACTGCTCCCAGAAGTCCGATGGAGAACAGGGAAAAGACTTCACAATGAAAACAGGTATTGTTCTTTATACAAATGCTACGGAATAACTTGTAGCTTCTTAAGTGTCAAAAAAAAAAAAATCTCAGAAATGGTATTATCGAGAAAGTTTATCAAAATAGGCCTCCTTTCTAGGAAAAATGGGCTTGGTTGGTTTGATTGCTACAGAAGTCCACAGTTTTCAGACCTAGACCTACAGCAAAAAAAAAAAAAAAAAGTTGACTTTTCTTTTTAAGGAAAAGAATAGTTACAGCTGCTCTCAGCTGGGTTCTCAGCAAGAACAGGGAAGGTTGTGACCTTTTTTGTTTTTTTGCTGTGATTTCACCAAGGTTCCTAGAAGTGCTTTCCCTGGGCTTCAAGTGGGTTTGGTACGGAAGGAAAAGCACTTTCCAACACCCTCGGAGGAAAAGGAGGGCAGGAGTGTCTGGGGCGAGTTAGGGGCCCGCACATCAGTCAGTGAAGCGCTGGCAGGCCTTCTTCCAGCGGCAGGCTGTGCACCACATGTCCCGATTCTCCATGCCGTACACCTTCCGGCACTTCTTGCCCTCTCCCCGGGGCTTCCTGTAAGACAGGCCAGGAAACAGCAGTCAGTGCGAATGATTCTATGGGCATTCTTTGCAGACCTCAAAGTCCCTGGAAAGCTCTAGAAAAAGTTAGGACACACAGCAGGGGGTCTCTCTAGGTACAGAGGTTAACCTGTGTGGGATGTTTTCACCACACTTCATCACTCACCTGCGCTCAGTCTTGTCCAACTCTTTTCGACCCCTTGGGCTATAGCCGGTCAGGCTGTCCATGGAATTCTCCAGCAAGAATACTGGAGGGGGTTGCCATTTTCTACTCCAGGGAATCTTCCTGACCCAGGGATGGAACCTGCATTGGCAGGCCTATTCTTTACCACTGAGCCAGGTGGGAAGTCCTTCACTGAATTGTTAAAATTCGCTACTTTTAAGAGTACTTATAGCCTTCTTAGCTTCTACATGTCCATTTAGAGACATGTCCATTGGGACATCTTCATTACACTGAATTACATGAGCAAATACAAGAAATAACAGCAGTGAGCACTACTCTTTCAAGCTGTTTTTTTTTTTTTTTTAATATTCAGGTTGATTTACTTTATTATTTTTTTATTTTTTAACCATTTATTATTTATTATTATTTTAAATATGTACTTTCAAGTGGTCTCTTGCTTCTCAAATGTCTAGCGTTCTGGTCAAGGGAATCCTGGGGAGGTCCTCCTTGATCTGGGTTAAAAACTAAAATTCATATCATACCGAGGTTAATGCAACATGCATTTAAAGAGACCCAATAATCAGCATTACCTATTCTGCAAGAGAACTAACCATGAACTGTTACCCTGGAAAAATGAAAAATGTTTATTAATAGTTAATGGATGGGGGGAACCATGGGAACAAAAGAATGGGCGTTTCGTCCATCTCAGGGGAATTTTATGGAAGACTGTATCTCTGGTTTCTCTCTTCCTCGTGGTTCTGTTTTTTGGCTAATTCTGTAGAGAGGAGGCATGTGGGGTTTCAAGCACTCATACCTTAGGCTGACCGTCCCTCTTGGGGGGGAGGACAGGACGGTGTGAGTGTGCGGTCTCTGCTCTCCTGTGCCCACTGGGTGGCTGTGGGTTGGTGACACCTGTAAACACATGGTAAACAAAGTTGACGGGGCAGGGTCTCCTCACCATGCATTTCCTGAGCCTCTGCCACGTGGGCAGTGGTATCTGACCATTAGACACAGAGAGGCAGTGCTTCGTTCACAGAGACCACAGGTTAAAATGGATGGGGTGATGCTCCTGGTGGAATTTAAATGCATCCGCCAACAGAAAAGACCCGGCAACAATGAATACTTCAGAAATCTTCATGACTTCACATCTCTGCATTCCAAATTGCTCATTTTCACTTGAATAATATTTTAAACCTTAAAGGATATTCTTCTTCCAAGCCTCAATCATCTCTCTTTTAAAGAAGAAAAGAGGTTAAGAAAGTTTTCTATAATTATACAGCTACTCAGTGGCAACACACAGTGCAGACCTTGACCTTCTGTTTATTCAATTAGGTTATTCACAGTCAATAAATACATGGCTTCTTGCATTAGACGGCCACATGGCAGATGCTGGGTCCGAACAGGAACAGAGGCAAGCAGCAAAGAGCCTGAGCAAAGCAAGAACGAATGTCAACCTTGTAGAACTTCTGAGCACCCACTTTGTGCCAGGGTCCCTGCAACAGCTCTACTTTCACAACTACCCCATGTGATAAGTATTCATCGTTCCCATTTGACAGATGAGGAAACCAAGCACAGGGGGGTTAAATAACTTGCCCAGGGTTGCGGAACCTGTAATGGCCAGAGTCGAGCTCTCCCTGATGCCAGACCATGTGTTTAACCTCCTCATGCTCTTGTCTCTCAGCTGCGATGATGGGAGAGTTCCCTTTGCTCTCCATTCCTCTTGCATTTCTCACTTATTCTCTTTGCATCACCTGCTCACGTAACATTAAATATCTCCCAGCAAATGGGATTCTCAGAAGCTCCAAAAAAACTAACAAAACATAAATGATGTGTCATGTAAATATACAAGATTGTCATACACAAAAGAGCAAACATTTAATAAACTTAAAAACATAATCACTGAGAAGCCAGCATGACCACAAGAATACCAGTACTGACCAACAGTCATGGGAACATCCCTAAGCACACTTAGAGAACTGACTTTCTCTAGTATAGGGATCTGGACTTTTTTTTTTTTTCATTTAAAAAATGAATGTAAAAGAATGGACATATAAGTGCTATTTTCCCAGTTATAAATTAAAAAAAATTAAACACGTAAGAAAAAAAACTAATATTTTAAACCATTGTTGCTATAAGTCTGATTTATTCTGTACCATTGGTCTTCACTTTTCTTTTTAAAAAAACTTTATTTTATTGTAGTAAGAATACCTAACATGAGGTCTACACTCTTAACAATTTTTTATGTGCACAATACAACACTGTTGACTCTAGATATAATGTACAGCGGATCTCTAAAGCTTATTCATCTTGCTTAATGGAAACTTCACGTCCATTGATTAGTAACTCTCGTTTATCCCCTCCCCCTACCCCTGTGGGCTTCCCTGGTGGCTCAAACCATAAAGTATCTGCCGGCAATGCTGGAGATGCAGTTTTGATCCCTGGAGAAGGGAATGGTAACCCACCCAGTGTTCTTCCCTGAAAGTGAAAGTTGCTCAGTCGTGTCTGACTCTTTGCGACCCCATGAACTATACAATCCATGCAATTCTCTAGGCCAGAATACCTACTCCAGTGGGTAGCCTATCCCTTCTCCAGGGGATCTTCCTGACCCTGAAATCAAACCAGGGTCTCCTGCACTGCAGGCAGATTCTTTACCAACTGAGCTATCAGGGAGGCCCCATTCTTCTTGCCCGGAGAATCCCATGGACGAAGGAGTCTGGTAGGCTATAGTCCATGGGGTGACAAAGAGTTGGACACAACTGAGCAACTAATGCTTTTTCACTTTCCTAATCCCTAGCAACTACCATTCTACTTTTTGATTTTATGAATCTGACTATTTTAGATATACTGTAAATGAAATCACACAATATCATACAGTATTTGCCTTTTGGTGACTGATTCATTTCACTTAGCATAATGTCCCTGGGGTTTATCCACATCAGCATGTGTTTTAGAATTTTCTTCTCTCTCAAGTCTTGAATATTATTTTACTGTATGGAATACACTAGGTTGCTTTTTAAGCATTCAGATTCCTAAGTACCAGTCCAGATGTACTGAGAAAATGTCTTGGGATGGGTTTCAGGAATTTACATTTAAAGTCTTTCCCCAAATTCTCATGAAAGTGAAAGTCACTCAGTCGTGTCTGACTCTTTGCAACCCCATGGACCTGTAGCCTGCCAGATTCCTCTGTCCATGGGATTTTCCAGGCAAGAATACTGGAGTGCATTGCCATGCCCTCCTCCAGGGGATCTTCCTGTCCCAGGGATCGAACCCTGGTCTCCTGCATTGCAGGCAAATTTTTACCATTGGAGCCACCATGGAAGCCAAATTCTCATGCTTATTTACTTTTGAGAACTACTAATTAACACCATGAGAAATACTCTGCTTGTTGAGATCATTAAAAACTCCAAATTTATCTGATACGGTGCAAATAATTACTGGAGGAATACATGAATATGTTAAATAGGGAAGAGCAAAGATGAAAGGGCATTTCAGAGTTCAAAGTCTACAGCAATGGTGTCTTCAGGGAATGACTAGTGGCCAGTATATCTGGTTCTGTCTTGTCCTTGAAATACCAGAATATCATTTTCCTTTTCTTTTTCGTATCAGAATGAGAATTAATTTTCCATTAAAGAATTAATTAACTGACTCTTTACTTTTTGCTAAAGCTGAGGGGATTGAGGGCCAACAGAGGTGAGTAACATACATACTTTTTTTCATAAAATGAAAGCTTTGGAGTTCAGTGTATGCATTTGATGTGGATGGGCATGTTTTTCCAGAAGCAGAATCCCCACACATCCCCCAACCCGTTGGGATCAGGATGCATGCCTGTGTGCTCAGTCGCTTCAGTTGTGTCAGGCTCTTAGCGACCCTATGGACTGTAGCCTCTAGGCTCCTCTGTCCATGGGATTCTCCAGGCAAGAATCGAACTCCAGGTGGGATCGAACTCCCACCTGTTATGTCTCCTGCATTGAAGGTGGGTTCTTTACCACTAGCGGATCAGGATGCATATTAGCAAACCAGAGGGAGTGAAGGCTTCAGAGTTTATCCCCACTGTAGATAATCTTACTCCACTCCACTGCAGTCCACGGGGTTGCTAAGAGTCAGACACGACTGACCGATTTCTTTCACTTTTCACTTTCATGCATTGGAGAAGGAAATGGCAACCCACTCCAGTGTTCTTGCCTGGAGAATCCCAGGGATCGGGGAGCCTGGTGGGCTGCCATCTATGGGGTTGCACAGAGTCGGACACGACTGAAGCGACTTAGCAGCAGCAGTACAGCAGTAGATAATCTAGAATGTGCTGATATGAATTAAGTGCTCAGGACAATGAAACAAAATTTTTTTTTAAATTATTGTAGAACTTGTAGAATCCCAAGAATACCTCCTTATTCAGTCAGAGAACTGGAAATGTTTAGGTGACATGCCAGGGACACTATTTCCATCAGCTGGGGATAATGTGGAAGGTTCTAAATTTTGCAAAATGGCCATACCCTTTTGGTGTGGGCTGGTGTGAGATGGTAAAATGCTCTTCATTCACATATATTTATTAGGTTCTCACCATGCCCAGGTGGCTCTAGTGGTAAAGAACCTGTCTGCCAGTGCTGGAGACATAGGAGACTCGGGTTCGATCCCCAGGTCGGGAAGGTCCCCCAGAGGAGGGCACGACAACCCACTCCAGTATTCTTGCCTGGAGAATCCCATGAACAGAGGAGTCTGGCAGGCTACTGTCCACGGGTTGCAAAGATTGAAGCGATTGAGCACGCACGCATGCATGCCCTAGGCACTGTTGTAGATTGTGGGAATACAGCGATGAACAAGATAAAATCTCTGCCCCCATAGAGTATACCTTCTAATGGGGAGAGAGACAATAAGCACAAAAGAAGTAAGGGCATTTTAGTGATAAGTGCATGAAGAAACTAGAACAGGCTACCAGACCAAGGGTGATGGAAAGCGTATTTGTTTAGGGTGGCGAGGGAAGGCCTCTTGCACTGGCTACCTTTGACCTACAGGGCAGTCTGGGGAAAGGGGAAGGTGAGGGCCAAGACCTCACAGGTGCAGAGGCCAGTGGGGCTGGAAGTGCAGCTGGGGGAGGCAGCAGGTAGGAGGATGGGAGGCGGTGGAGTCAGGTCAGCCCTTGAAGCTGTGATGAGGAATTTCAGTGCCTTTCTAAGTACAGGGGAAGCCAGTGGAGCATTTTAGTAAAGTGAGACATCTGATTAATGCTTTAGAAAGATCACTCTGGCTCCTTGGAGAATGAATTGGAGATAGCCTTGGACAGGGCTAAAGACTACTTAAGAGGCTTTTGTACTAATTTAGGAGGAAAATGCACTGGTGATTTAGATGGTGTGACCGTGGTGGGGAGAAGTGGTTGGATTCATATCCTGTAGAGGCAGAGTCTGGACCCTGATGACAGATGGGCTACAGGACAGGAAATATGAAGACAAATCTTTAGATGAGTCAGGGATGAATCAAGAGGAGTCAAGGATACATCCTAGGTTCTGGCCTGAGAGGATGAAGGGATATGGGTGCCATTTACTGAAATTAAAAAACTGGTGACCTGCTGGGCTTCCGAGAGGATGAGGACCAGATTTGGATGTACTCCAGGAAGAGCCCTTCTCTATGGTTTTTATTTCTGCTAATGGCTTTTTTAACTCTGGAGTTGAGGGCGTACCTGTTTTGTGTTTAGTCCTGTCCGATGGCAGCCCCTCCCGTTTCACAACAGACCTGGGGTTTCTACAGCCTTCAGTGTAGCAGAAGCCAGGACTCACTTCACATACCAGCGTGTGGCTCAGTTCTATGGGAGGATGAATACAACCTAACTCATGAGCTTTCCTGGAGACCTTTAACATCAAGACGATCATGTTTTGGTGTCTTATGTTAACTGGGGCTGAGGGTGGGAAAATCAAAGGGAGAGACTGGCAGAGGGAGTCTACCAGCATTTATTCAGTGCTTGCAAATGTGAAAGATGGGCCACTGGGTTATTTATAATCTCGTTTAATCTTCAGCAAAAAGCCTGAAAAATAAGCACTATCTGCATTTTGTAGGTAAAATAATTTAGGCTTGGAGCAGGGAATTGGCTTACATGGATCTCAGAGTTAAAAGCAGCAGCAGTAATTTTCTAAGAACTTGTTAAGCTAAGTACCTTCCCCCATGTTATCTACATAATGACCCTGGATAAGCAATGCTATCACTTCCACTTTATAGACAAGAAGATGGAGAGGGTAAGGAAGTGGCTGAGGCCACGCAGTTAGTAAACAGTGGAGCACTGGCTGTCTGACACTCGGGGATCTTGGTATTTGGTTCTGAATGGTGCTAATGCCCTGTTTTCTGGTGTCTTCCAACCTGCCTCATCAATGATGACAATAATGTGTGCCCTGGAAAACATGATTTCAGCTCTCTTTCCCAATGGCTTCCATATTCTGTATTTATTTGTTTTATATCTTAACTTTTAATGTTCTATTTGGGGACTTGTTTTATAAAAGTTGGAGAGAGTACTATGTGGTATTACTTCTAAATTAACAAAATGGGCTACATGCCTATAATCTGTCTCCTGATTAGGTGTGATTTCAGGAGAGTTTGAGTTCAGTTCAGTTCAGTCGCTCAGTTGTGTCCGACTCTTTGCTACCCCCATGAATCGCAGCAAGCCAGGCCTCCCTGTCCATCACCATCTCCCAGAGTTCACCCAGACTCATGTGCATCGAGTCGGTGATGGCATCCAGCCATCTCATCCTCTGTCGTCCCCTTCTCCTCCTGCCCCCAATCCCTCCCAGCATCAGGGTCTTTTCCAATGAGTCAACTCTTTGCATGAGGTGGCCAAAGTATTGGAGTTTCAGCTTCAGCATCAGTCCTTCCAATAAAGAACTCTAAATTACAGTCTGCAAAAATTATGGCTGATTTCTCCCATATGTTGAGTATATCTGTGTTATATGAGTCAGTCCCAATAAGGAGAATCCACTTTCTCTGCCCTCTGTTTAATAGCAATGAGATACATCACAGATAACAACACCAGTAAGTTCTCAACGTCAACCAGTGCCAAGCACTGTGCTTGAAAATGCAGCAATACGAGGCAGTGGTTGTACAGCTAAGTTGAAGGCATTGCTTAAGAGAGGTTCTGTGACTGACTGGCTAGATGTCACAGCTTGTAAATGCCAGAGTTAGTATTTACCTCAAATCAGTTCAGTAATGGGCTTCCCCAGTGGCTCAGTGATAAAGAATTTGCCTGTAATGCAGGAGATGCCGTCAGGAGATGTGGGTTTGAACCCTGGGTCAGAAAGATCCTCTGGAGAAAGGAGATATCAACTCTCTCCAGTATTCTTGCCTGGAAAATCCCATGGACGGAGGAGCCTTGTAGGCTCCAGTCCATGGGGTCGCTAAGAGTTGGGCATGACTGAGCTACTTCCCTTTCACTTTTCACTTACATGCATTGGAGCAGGAAATGGCAACCCATTCCAGTATTCTTGCCTGGAGAATCCCAGGGACGGGGGAGCCTAGTGGGCTGCCGTCTATGGGGTCGCACAGAGTCGGACACGACTGAAGTGACTTAGCAGTAGCAGTAGCAAATACGTTGGAGAAATTTCTCTGTGATTTTATATCTCTCAAATGGAAAAAAGCCTCCCGTCTTGGTTTTAATTTCTTCTAACAAACAATTTTGAATCCTCCATCCAAGTGTTTGGGGGAAAAAAAAAACAAAAACCAGCTAAAGAGCTAATAAGCACTATTTCAGGTCTGGAGATGATTTCTCTGACCTGAAGCCTCTTGGCATGGCCCTTGGATAGCAGATTGATTAGCTTCTACTTACTTACATGGGGCCTATTATGGACCAGATTTTGTGCAGTCCAACCTTCACATATTGAAGCCCTAATTCTCACTGTGGCTGTATTTGGAGATGGAGCCTTTAAGGGAGTAATTAAAGGTATGTGCTGCCTGTGTGCTAAGCTGCTTCAGTCGTGTCCAACTCTTTGTGACCGTATGAACTGTAGCCAACCAGGCTCCTCTGTCCAAGGGATTTTCCAGGCAAGATGCTGACTGGGTTGCCATGCCCTCCTCCAGGGGATCTTCCTGACCCAGGGATGGAACCTGCATCTCTTAGGTCTCCTACGCTGGCAGGCGAGTTCTTTACCACTAATGCCACCAAATGAATTCAAAAGGGTGGGACCCAACGGCTCTCTCTCCATCTCCCCGCCTCCAAAAGAAAAGGCCATGTGGGGACATATTGAGAAGGTGGCCTCTGACAAGTCAGCAGGAGGGGTCAGCTAGCACATTGGTCTGAGATTTCTGGCTTCCAGAACTGGGAGAAAATAAATGTGGGTTGTTTAAACCACCCAGTCTGCTATTACGGCAGACTAACACAGGGGCCGAGAGCTCTCAGTTTTCTGCCCTGAGAAGACAGGGAAAGAAAGGGAAATAATTAGAAGAAAAGAGGAGTCACTGGGGAAAAACAGGTCAAGAAAGCTGTAATTAACCATGGTCTTCTCCCTACCCTATGCCCATAGCCTTGGGCTAGAAAAGACTGAACCTATAGTTATGTTTGTGAATATGCAGATCGACTTTCTCAGCTATACACCTCTGGGAAGAAGTCTTACCCAGGGAACTTATTAAAGCCCCCAATTCAGGAAGTCCAGAGTAGGCAAATGAATAAATAAAATTCTGCAAACCTTGGGATTTCACAGAAGGAGATTATTTCTACTTTCTAGGAAGCATATGAAAGCATCTCCTCTTCAATACTAGGTCTCAAAGACAGGGGAAAAAAGGAAATCTTAAATGGGGTTGACAACCTCAGGGTACTTGCTTTTGAGTAAAATAAGAAATGCGTTCATTGAAGAGGATTGGCTACCCACTCCAGTATTCTTGCCTGGAGAATTCCATGGACAGAGGGCTACAGTCCATGGGGGTCACAAAGAGTCGGACACGACTGAGTAACTAACACTTTCAATAAAATAGCAACTGCTCTGTTCATCAGTTTGGATAAAGTGGAAGCCACCCCTAATACTAGTGCCTTATCATTTGAAACTTTTAGAGCTTTTGTCTGAAAACCCTATTACACAAATGTAGGAGGTGGGGATTCACGTGTTCTCAGTCAGCCTGGCTCCCCATCTTCTAAGGGTGGGACTAGCAGCTGTGGAGAATTCAGGGACGGTTGCTGGCACCCAGTCAGTGGACATGGACAGTCCTATGCTAGGAGGTGTGGAGTTGTGAGATCCAGCCCCCAGTGTAAGTGGGCAGACAGCAAGCAGCTACTTTTTTACTCTTTTAAAAAAAGACATGCTTGAGAGTAGGACAACATGAAGAACACTTTGAGTAGTAAACCTTGTCATCCTTCTAGAATAAAACAAAAGCCTTGGTAAAGGGCAGCTTTCCCTACTCCCTTACCTTTATTTTTAAATAGTAATGGCAAGCTTGACTGCTAAAGCCATCTAAAATCAGATAGATTGGGAATTCTCTGGTGAAAGAATAAATTAGTAGCTCACATAGGATTTTAGTGGGAATCTACTTAACACAGTTATTCTACATACTTTCCGTCAAAGCTCTAGTCCAGGATGTCGCTGGGAACCAGTCGAGAGTGAAGTGAGGAACTCTGAAAAATCTAGGACCTTGAGAGGAGGGCCGAGATATCCATAGTATCCATAGAGAGAAAAGTCTTAAACTTTGCTTGTTGAGAAATCAACAAGAGGAGGGAGCCTCACTGGTGTCCTGCCGTGTCAGCCGCTTAGGAGATTCAGGGGACTTAAAACTAGTGAAAACCACTCACAGTGATGTCACTTTATTTCAAAAGGAAATGATTTAATTAATAGAACAAAGGGGAAAATATTCCATTTGGGCTGATAAAAGAGGTAACTTGAAAGGAAATCTGAACTTCAATGTTCTGTCTACATGCTGTACTTATTTTTTCACCAGATGAGCAATGTGGGGTATGTTTCTGAAAATTCAGCTCTAATCAAAGACAGGACTGAACAGAATTCAGAAGAGTAGGTCTCTGTAATTCTATGTTTGGAGCTGCCTCTCTGAGTTAGAAGGGTAGTCTCAAATGTCATATTGAGAGCCACTCTGGTCTTTTTATGTCTATCCAAAAAAAAAAAAAAAAGTTGCCAAAAAGGCTGACACCCACCTTGGGGGAATTATTGCTCTTGCCAGAAGCAAAACTAATACCTCCACATCTAATCTCTTCTTTTTAAATGTTTGTAACAAGGTCATCCATCGTATTCTTGTTCTTTGAGAACAACCAGCAGTTCCCACTCTTCATGAAGCCGGCACCTTTCATAATTACTCCAGATCCACCATACTGCTTAAAAATCCAATTCTAGGGGTATTTTCTGGAAGCCACAAGATTTTCAAATTGCTGCCAGCAGGATGCTTTTTTATTGTTGGCCGTTCCTCTAAGGAATTTAATAACTATTCTTTGACAGAGCACAGCATAAATGATTGAGCCACTTTCATTTTTATCAGCTCCACAGGAGGCCTTAGCATTTGCTGGAAACCTCTGGGAGTTGCCAGCGGTTGCAATAAGAAGCTTTTGTGAGGTCCTTGGGGAGGGGGTGGAGAGGAGAAAATAAGGTTAATATCTATTATCATAAGCCACTTTCTGAACCTTATCAGGAGTTGTAAACCCCTGAGCATGAGCAGTGTGGAGGGCTATGGATATTCTGTGATAAGCTGTAAAAGACTCAATATCTTCTAAATGAATAGTTAAGAATCAAGTAAATTCATGGTGAGTTTTCAGACAGTAATTATTTAATATGTCAAATCAATTCTAAAATAATCCTTAAATCCGACGGCATATTTCAATACTCATTTATTTGCAAATTACCCATCAGCATGGATTATTTAGGCTTTAGAAGAAAAAAGTTGATTTCAATTTCTACTATCTGAACTTTCAGAATGACATACCCACAAACAATAATTTCAAAGTCAAATTGTATATAGTTGAAAGAAAAAGTGAAAGTGTTAGTCGCTCAGTTGTGTCCGACTCTTTGTGACCCCATGGACTGTAGTTCACCAGGCTCCTCTGTCCATGGAATTCTCCAGGCAAGAATACTGGAATGAGTAGCCATTCTCTTCTCCAGGGGATCTTTCTGACCAAGAGATAGAACCCAGGCAGATTGCAGGCAGATTCTTTACCATCTGAGCCACCAGAGAGCTCATAATGATACACGCCATTTACCTGTAGAGTCTCTTCCTTTTATCTTTGGGGTCTGAGTTCAACTATTAATTTTATAAAGCCTTTAGGAAACATACAAATACACCACCCATACAAAAAAATCTTGATATATTTCCAACAAGATGTTTATCAACAGATGAAACTGTCTTTTACTTTCTAAAATTCCCGTCAAAACACCTTTTCACAGAGAAGTTGGGCTAGTCTGGACCACGAGATAGCTTGGTGAGCTTACAAATATCACTTTAAAAAAAATTATTCTGGCATTCTAATTTTTGTCTTTTATTTTGCATGTTTCTACAATTTGTTCTCTAAATGTATGCTTGGCTTTGACCAGATTTCTGGCTTTTTGCTTTTCTACTTACTGGAATGCCTGTGAAGGTAACTGGAGGAGACTGCCAAGAAATGCTGAAGCTGCTGCCGTTGGGGGTGAACTTGGCTGCTCCTGGAATGGTCACGGGGGGTGTGGCCTATCAAATAGAAAACAGAGAAAGTTGTTTTGAAAGAATATTTCTCCTTGGAGTCTTAAGCTGTCATTACCAAAATAAGGCTTCAGAAATAATCTCAGCTTTATTAATGACGAAATTATAATAGGAGGAGATTAAGCATGGTTAAAGAAAGTAGCTAAACTTTTTATACATCTAAAGCAATCTAAGGTATAGGAGGAGAAGGTTTTTGGCTGCTGATTTCTGAATAGAAATTTGATTATACATACACGTACCTATCTTAGGACATCTGTGAGATACAATTCCTTGTTATCAAGTTGGGAGAGATGGTAGGTTGACAATTACATTTTGGGAAGGTAATTTGGCAATACATGTCAAAATTCTTAGTGTTCTGTACACTAGCTATTCCACTTCTAGAATTTATTCTAAAGAAATGGACACAAGGATGTTCATTGCATAACTATGTATTATATTTTTTTTAAAAAAACCGGAAACACATAGGGAAAATGATGCTGAAGAACACTCGTTGGCATGGGAAAATGTTCATGAGATATCAAGTGGAGACAACAAAGCACAGCGAAAACAGTACTGTAATAGACTCCATTTTTAAAATGCACACGTAGAACAGTCCTGAAGGACCATATGAACCAAGGGGCTTCCTTGTTGCTGGGACTTGGGATGGATTTTCTTTCTTTGCTCACGTTTTTAATATCTTTATGTTGAACACTTATAACTATAAACAGAAAAATCCCAATGCTGTGAATCTATAGTTTGGGAAGGAACTTCTAGATCCCTTAGTGTATGTTCCAACTCTCATTAAATACATAAGAAAAATAATTTAAGTTGGTTCAAGCCCATGATTTTGGACCTAAATGCAATATTGACAAACAAGAACTAAGGGATGAATTATCCTTTTTGAATAGAAGAGTCAGGAATGAAAGTTGCTGCATCAACTAATTTAATAATTAGCGCTATTCCATTGCTCTTGAGTTGAAGTCTACTTAATAAATGGCTGAATGACTTCTCTACAGGGTTAGTTTTACTACTTTTATAGATATAGTTGCTAGTGGCAGTGGTTTTGTAACTGGCACCGTTGGAAAATATTTTGGCAATACATAGCTGTTCATGCTGTATCCTAAGACTCAGTAATTACTCTTCTGGAAATTCAATGGGGAGAAAAAACAACTACTGGCACAGAAGTGTCCTCACTAGCCTTATTGATGATAATTAAAAAGTAGATACCTAACATAAGAGAAAGAAACAACTTGATGTTTTGATTTAATTGAATTCAGTCATATATTCAGTTCTACGGAGAGTGTTTATAAACAGGAGTGGAAGAACACAAATTACAAATATGTACAGGAGAGTTTTCTTTTAAAAAGTTACATAAAGTAGTTGAAAATTATGGGAAAACTGTTTTTTTTTTTTTTCTTTATTTGAGCGTATTGAAATTTTATTAATCGACACTTAAAAGAGTTCAGAATTGCTGGGGGAGGAAGGAGTTTTAGCTGTGTCCTGTATTTGCAGGATTTGTCTCTAAGGCCTTAACAGACTTTAGAGTGAGGCAGAATCACCTGGAGGGTTTGTTAAACACAGACTGCTCGGCCTCACCCCTCGCTTCTGGTCTGCAGGTCTGGGAATGTGAATTTCTAACAAATTCCCAGGTGACGCTGACACTGTTGATCTGCTGAACACTGACAACCATGGCTCCAGCCTAACTAACTCCAGAGAGTTAGTTACCAATTCAGAGAGTCGGGGCACAAAGTCCTGGATCTGCAGTACAGGATGAGGCTGTCATTGTGCCAACGCTTGTCAAAGTTCATCTTAATTTATATAATTTTTTTATCTAACAAGTACTCACATCATGTGCCAGGCACCCTCCTGAGAGTGTTACAATATTAAGGATTTTAATCCTCATAACAACTTCTCAGGGATCAGATCTTCAGTCAGTTTTGGGAAGTTCAAGAACACCCTAGGGTCCAATCTGCATGAGATTCTGTCTTTAAAAGGAGAAAAAAGGCAAACTCTGCTACTGGGCTCTCCTGGATGCTGTTCTTCCACTGAGCTATCCTTTACTCACCCTGGAATAGGAAATGGCAACTCACTCCAGTATTCTTGCCTGGGGAATCCCATGGATAGAAGAGCCTGATGAGCTACAGTCCATGGGGTTACAAAGAGTCAGACACAACAGTAACAATCCTTAACTCACAGGTCAGAATGCTACCGCTTTTGGTTAGGAGTAAAGTGATTGCTCTCATGATCCCTGGCCAGTCACCTGGTAAGCGTGGTCAGTATGCACGAGGTAGAGGGTGGTGGGAGCAGAGCGGCTCAAGGGTGTCATCAGTTTTGTCTCGGTTTTGGCACAAGGAGTTTCTGTTCGGCTGGAATCTGGGATGGGAAAGGTAGGAGGCGAAGCCAGGGATTGGGAGGGCGAAACTGGGGCCAGGCTGCTCAGACCGTCTGCCACGGAGTCTGTGTTGAGCTTGATCTCAGTGTAGTAAAAGTCTTCTTCTCCATCACTGTAGTCAGACTCCCCAACACGCCTAATGCAAAAGAGAGCAAAGCAATCCTACTCACCCACACTGCTTTCTTGCCTTGAGATCTTGTACATGCTGTTCCTTCTGTCTGGAATGCTTTTCCTCTGTCCTGTCTGCTTGGCAAACTTCTACTTATCCTGCAACTGTCCACTTCCGGGGGAAGCCTTCCTTGATATCTTAAAGCAATTGACTCAACTAATCAACCAATCAATCAATTATTCAAAAAAAATTTATTGAGAGTCTACTATGTCCAGGCACATTTTTAGGAACCCAATATTAGAGTGAACAAAACAGATTCTGCCCTGATGGAACGTACAGTCTAGTGGAAGAGGCAGACAAGAAACTTGTAACAGAATGCATCAAAAATAAATAATAATATCCCTAGGAACAAACCTGCCTAAGGAGGTAAAAGACCTGCATTTGGAAAACTATCTGACACTGATGAAAGAAATTGAAGACAACACAAACAGATGGAAAAATACACCACGTTATTGGATAGGAAGAAATTAATATTGTTAAAATGACCACACTCTCCAAGGCAATCTACAGAGTCAATGCAATTCCTATTAAAATACCAATGACATTTTTCATTGAACTAGAACAAATAATTTAAAAAGTTGTCTGAAAACACAAAAGACTCCAAATAGCTAAAACAATCTTGAGAAAGAACAGAGCTGGAAGAATCATGCTCCCTGACTTCTGACTATACTGTAAAATTACAGTAAACAAAACAGTAGGGTACTGGCATAAAGGGGATTCCCAGGTGGCTCAGTGGGTAAAGAATCCACCTGCAATGAAGGAGATACAGCAGCCACAGGTTTGATTCCTGTGTCAGGAAGATCCCCTGGATGAGGGCATGGCAATCCACTCCAGCATTTTAGATTGGAGAATCCCATGGACAGAGGAGCATGGCAGGTTACAGTCCATAGGGTCTCAAAGAGTTAGACACGACTGAAGTGACTGAGCATGCATGCACTGGCATAAGAACATATTTATAGATTGAAGGAACAAAAATAGAGAGCCCAGAAATAGACTTACACGCTTATGGTCCATTAATCTATGACAAAGGAGGCTAGAATATACAATGGAAAAACAGTAGTCTCTTCCACACATGTTGCTGGGAAAACTGGACAGCCACATGTAAATGAATGAAATTAGAACATTCTTTAACACCATATACAAAAATAAACTCAAAATGGATTATTAAAGACCTAAACGTAAGACATTACACCACAAAACTGCTAAAAGAAAACATAGGCACAGCACTCTTTGACATCTATTGTAGCAATATTTTTTTTTTTCAAGTCTGTCTCCTAAAGCAAAGGAAATAGAAGCAAAAATAAGGAAATGGGACCTAATTAAACTTAAAAACTTTTGCACAGCAAAGGAAACTATCAACAAAGTGAAAAGACAAACTAATGATTGGGAGTAAATATTTTCAGAGGACATGACCGATAAGGGGTTAATATTCAAAATATATAAATAGCTCATTAACTCGACATTAAAAAAACAAACAATTCTATTTTAAAAATGAGCAGAAGAACTAAATAGACTTTTTCCCAAAGAGGACATGCAGGTGGCCAAAAAAGATGAAAAGATGCTAATTATTAGGGAAATGGAAATCAAACCAATAATACCAACAATGAAATGTTACCTTACACCTGTCAGAATGGCTATCATCAAAAAGAACACAACAAATGTTGGTGAGAAGGTGGAGAAAAGGCAGCTCTCATACACTGTTGGTGGGAAGGTAAACTGGGGCAGTCACTGTGGAAGATAGTATGGAGGTTTCTTAAAAATCTAAAAATAGAACTATCATATGACCTAGCAATTCCACTCCTGGGTATATATCTGAAAAAAAAAATCAGAAACATCAATTCGAAAAGATACATGCACCCTGATGTTCATAGCAGCATTATTTATAATTGCCAAGATATGGAAGCAACCTAAATGTCCATCAACATACAATTAGATAAAGAAGACACTACATACACACACACTCACACACACACTGGTGGCTCAGATGGTAAAGAATTCGCCAGCAATGCAGAAGACCCGAATTTGATCCCTGGGTTGGGAAGATCTCTTGTAGAAGGAAATAGAAACCCACTCCAGTATTCTTGCCTGGAGAGTTCCATGGACAGAGGAGCCTGGCGGGCTATAGTCCATGGTGTTGTAAGCAGTCTGACACTATTGAGCTACTCTCACACACACACACACACACAGACACACTCATACTACTCATGCATAAAGAATGAAATTTTGCCATTGTAACAACATGAATGGACTTAGAGGTTATTATGCCAAGTGAGATAAGTCAGACAGAGAAAGACAAATACTATGATATTACTTGTATGTGGAATCTAAAAAATACAAAAAACTAGTGAATATGACAAAAAAGAAACAGATATAGAGAACAAACCAGTAGTTAAGGAGGGGGAGGGGAAGTATAGGGGTAGAGGATTAAGAGGTATAAACTATTATGGATAAAATAAACTACAAGGATGTATGTATGTATGTGAAAGTTGCTCAGTTGTGTCCAACTCTTTGTGACCTCATGGACTATAGCCTGCCAGGCTCCTCTGTCCATGGAACTCTCCAGTCAAGAATACTCAAGTGGGTAGCCATTCCCTTCTCTAGCAGATCTTCTCAACCCGGGGATCAAACCCAGGTCTCCCCATTGCAGGTGAATTCTTTACTGTTGGAACCACCAGGGAAGCCCAAGAATACTGGAGTGGGTAGCCTATCCCTTCTCCAGCGGATCTTCCCAAACCAGGAATTGAACTGCAGTCTCCTGCATTGCAGGCGGATTCTTTACCAGCTAAGCTACAAGACTGTATTACTGTAAAACACAGGGCATATAGCCAATATTTTACAGTAAATATAAATGAACTATAATCATAAAAATTGTGAATTACCATACAGTACGTGTGCAACTTATATAATATTATTCATTAACCATAAGTCAATTTAAAAAAAGTAAACCCATAAAGAAACAGATATTTAGGTCTCCCACACTGTAGGCAGACGCTTTACCATCTGAGCCACCAGGGAAGTCCATTTAATACATTGCTGCTGCTAAGTTGCTTCAGTCGTGTCCGACTCTGTGCGACCCCATAGACGGCAGCCCACCAGGCTCCCCCGTCCCTGGGATTCTCCAGGCAAGAACACTGGAGTGTGTTGCCATTTCCTCCTCCAATGCATGGAAGTGAAAAGTGAAAGTGAAGTTGCTCAGTCGTGTCCGATTCTTAGCAACCCATGGACTGTAGTCCTCCAGGCTCCTCCGGCCATGAGATTTTCCAGGCAAGAGTACTGGAGTGGGGTGCCATTGCCTTCTCCATTTAATACATTAGGTAGTGATAAATCCCAGAAAGAAAAATTAAGCAGCATTAAGACCATCCTTAATCAGGGCAAGCGATGGGGGACATTATTTTAAATAGAGTATTCATAGGAAGACTCTGAGATGACAGTTGAGCAGAGGTCTCAATGAGGTGAGGGAAAAACCCTTGTGGGAACTATGGGAGAAGAATGCACAGAACCCTGGGGTTGGCTGGCTTGTTGCTTTCTGAGAAGGACGGAGAGGTAGGTGGCTGGTGCTCAGGGCACCAGGCAAAGAGTGATGGGAGAAGAATGGGAAGGAAGGCAGAGACACAATGGCACAGGGCTTTGTAGCCCTGGGGAAAATTTGGTATTTTGTTCCAAATATGATGGAAGCCTCTGGGGATTTTGAAGTATCTAAGTGACTTGTTATTTTTATTTTTTAAAATTGATGTATAGTAAGTACAGTTAATTTACAATGTTGTGTTAGTTTCAGGTGTACAGCAAAGTGCCATATGTGTGTGTGTGCATGCGCGTGTGTGTACTCTTTTTCAGGTTTGTTTCCGTTATAGGTTGCTGCTGCTGCTAAGTTGCTGCTAAGTCGCTTCAGTCGTGTCCGACTCTGTGCGACCCCATAGACGGCAGCCCACCAGGCTCCCCTGTCCCTGGGATTCTCCAGGCAAGAACACTGGAGTGGGTTGCCATTTCCTTCTCCAATGCATGAAAGTGAAAAGTGTAAGTGAAGTCGTTCAGCCATGTCCGACTCTCAGAGACCCCATGGACTGCAGCCTACCAGGCTCCTCCACCCATGGGATTTTCCAGGCAAGAGTACTGGAGTGGGGTGCCACTGCCTTCTCCACCATTATAGGTTACCACAGGATATCGAGGATAGTTCCCTGCACTATACAGTAAGTCCTTGTGGTTTATCTGCTTTATACATAGTAGTGTGTATTTGTTCATCCCAAGCTCCTAATTTCTCTCTCCCCACTCCACCCCTTCCTCTTCTATGCCCTTTGAGAACCATAAATTTGTTCTCTAATGCCACCTAATGCCATTTGCAACATGACTGGACCTAGATATTATCACATTAAGTGAAGTAAGATAGAGAAAGACAAAGATCATATTCTATCACTTTTATATGGAATCTAAAAATAATGATACCAATGAACTTATCTACAAAACAGAAACCGACTCACAGACATAAAGTACTTTTAAAAGGCTCACCCTGGCCACTGTCTGGAGAAAGAACAGAGGATGGGAGGGCAAGAGGAACAGGAGCCAGTGAGCAGGCTGTGGAGCGGTTGACAGTGGCCGGGCGAGGGGTAGGGGAGCAAGTGACCTGAGCTCTCAAACTGGGGACTTCTTTTGAGGGACAGGCATCAGGATTTAGCTTCAAACAGTTAAATCCTCTGAGCTCCCTTTGAAGAAGTGGAAGTGAAAGACGCTCAGCGTGTCTGATTCTTTGCGATCCCCTGGAATTCTCCAGGCGGTCGCACTGGAGTGGGTAGACGTACCCTTCTCCAGGGGATCTCCCCAACCCAGGGATCAAACCCAGGTCTCCCACATTGCAGGCAGATTCTTTACCACCTGAGCCACCAGGGAAGCCCAGGAATGCTGGAGTGGGTTGCCATTCCCTTCTCCAGGGGACCTTTCCCACCCAGGGATCGAACCCAGGTCTCCTGCATTGTAGGCAGATTCTTTACCAACTGAGCCACCACGGAATTACTTTGAAGTGTGTTCATTTCAATTCACTTTATTTATTTAATGATTTGGTGCATTTCTGTAATTGTTTTAAACCTCTGTCGCCTCCCTAAGACAGATTCTTCAGGGCTGTGTCTTGTTCATTTTTGTTTAATAGATACCACATGTTTCAGTGCATCTGGCACACAGTAGGTGCCTGTTAAATGCTGAATGAATGAAAGAAAGAAGCCGATGCTATAGCACAGTGATTACCAACATGAATTCTGGAGTTACATTGCCGGGGTTTGAATCCTGACACCTCCCAGCTGCCTGTGTAATTTTAGCAGCCTGTGCCCTTATATAAAGCAGCATAGCACAGCTGGCCTTCCGTGTCCACCGGGAGCCTACTAAACACAGTACTTAGAGGTGTAGAGCACTCACGTGTCAGTTCAGTTCAGTCACTCAGTCGTGTCCAACTCTTTGTGACCCCATGAATCACAGCATGCCAAGCCTCCCTGTCCATCACCAACTCCCAGAGTTCACCCAGACTCACGTCCATCGAGTCAGTGATGCCATCCAGCCATCTCATCCTCTGTCGTCCCCTTCTCCTCCTGCCCCCAATCCCTCCCAGCATCACAGTCTTGTCCAATGAGTCAACTCTTCGCATGAGGTGGCCAAAGTACTCGAGTTTCAGCTTTAGCATCATTCCTTCCAAAGAAATCCCAGGGCTGATCTCCTTCAGAATGGACTGGTTGGATCTCCTTGCAGTCCAAGGGACTCTCAAGAGTCTTCTCCAACACCACAGTTCAAAAGCATCAATAAGCACTAAATGTTTATTAAATAAAAATAAGGCTGATGCTAGAAAGACTCAGTGTTTACTATCATCAGGAAAAGTATCTTCTGATGCTTCCTCAGGTTCTTCTGAGACACAGAAAATTGTGTTTTTCCACAGTAAGTTTTGTGGAAAAGAAAATAACTGTCAAGGGTGTGTGTGTGTGTGTGGGCTCAGTCGTGTCCAACTCTTTGCAATCCCATGAACTGTAGCCTACCAGGCTCCTTTGTCCATGGGATTTTCCAGGCAGGAATACGGGAGTGGGTTGCCACGCCCTCCTCCAGGGGATCTTCCCGACCCAGGGATCGAAGCGGCATCTCTTGCATCTCCTGCATTGGTAGGCAAATTGTTTACCACTGGACCTCCTGGGAAGCCTGTCAAATAACTACTATTTGTTGGATTTGAGGATTTCTAGGGAAATGATGCACATTCTTGCAGCTGGTTTTATGGGATGGGATCTGTAAATGTTGCTTTCCTGGGGCATCTCCAAGTTTCATGACCATATCTGGCAGGAGCAGGGCACTGACTCAGAATAAACTTTTTTCCACTGACAATCCCTGCACAGAACCTAAAATACAAATCTCCCTTTCTCCTGGGCCTTGCTGTTCAGCCAGATCAGCGGCTTCTCCCAGCCTGGCTCTGTTTCCCCTGAGCTCTCTGCCTGAGGCATCTAGGGAGGTGTCTGCTCCGTATCAGGTCAGGCAGGGCTTGGCTCTCCTACAAGCAAAGCATCGAAGACCCCAGAGAGTGGGCCGAAGAATGTGCATCTGTTCTATTTCTGTCCCCACTTCCTCTCCAGGAAAGGGCGAGCCGAGTCGCTACCGGCTGCCGAGTGCTACTAATAGACACGCAGGCCTGGGGAACATCGTGTGTCCTACACGGGGATAAATCAGGATCAGCCCCTGGTGTGTAAGAACGGAGTGAGAATTACGAGAAAAACGGAGCACTTCTTATGCTGGTGTGGTGTGCACTGCAGCTATATCAGATGCAAGATATGTATTTGGGGGCTTGGGTTAAGCTACCTTCTTCACAAGCCAATCAACACTCATTAAAAACTGCCCCATCCTCCTATAGGCTCCCAGGCACATTCCTGGGTAGTGGCTGCCAGAGATGGGGATTCTAACTCATCAAGGCCATGTGAAGCACGCAGAGGAAAAAGGGAATCCCAGGGGAGCAAATACAGCGCCTGCTGTACTTGAATTTCACCCACCAGGAGAGCACCCTGGAAGCTCAAAAGAAACTCATGTGATGCCACTCACAGTCTATAAACACATAGATAGGGTATGTGTTTCTCTGTGGTGTTGAATATGATTTGACTTTTGGGCGAGATGGACTTTAAAACAAAGACCCGCAGCTCCTGAATCTAGCTTCAGAAAGCTCTTTCTAAACGTTCAAATAACTGAGTTATTTACACTGTGAGCTGGCTGATGGTGAGAGTTGAGCGAAGACGCCGTGGGGTGTCCTTCCCTGAAGGAGTGGGTTCTGTGTGGGGTTTCTTGGAGGGTGGAGTGGACCCTCTGGCTAGTGGAGCCGAAGCCCTGCTTTGCTGGGCCATGACCGTGGTGCTTGGTGATTTTTCACATGCCATGCCCTGGAAAGGTCTGGCTATGTCCCCAGTATCCCCAGCCTATGGGTGAGGGAGCTGGATTCCTGCTTCTCTCCAGCCATGGCAGGAGCCCACCCACAGGAATCAGCAAAATCACCTTGGAACCCGTTCTTGTTTTCTTTTTCTATCACTTTTTATGGATGATGCCTTGCCTAAATTTATCCTTGGCTGGGCCAAGTGCCTATAGTGCTTATTTCTCAGCAGTCACAGCAAGGAGATCCAACAAGTCAGTCCCGAAGGAAATCAACCCTGAATATTCATTGGAAGGACTGACACTGAAGTTGAGGCTACAATTCTTTGGCCACCTGATGCGAAGAGCTGATTCATTGAAGACGACCCTGATGCTGCAAAATATCAAAGGCAAGAGGAGAAGGGGGTGACAGAGGATGAGATGGTTGGGTGGCATCACCAACTCAATGGACATGAGTTTGAGTCAACTCAGGAAGAAGGAAAGCCTGGTATTCTGCAGTCCATGGGGCTGCAAAGAGACATGACTTAGCAACCGAACACCAACAACATCTTTTTGAAAGGACCCCTCGGTGTCCAAGCACTTGGGGGCTCAGTCATGTGTCTGGCTTTGCCTTGTGCACAGTTTATCACTTACAGCTTTTCGAGATCCCTTCTTAGTTCCACATCCCTGGACAAGAAAGACCCACAGACTAAAGAACAAGAGGCTGTACCATCACAGCCCTTCTGGAGTAGCCCCTAATCCCTGCTGCGCAAAACTTCGTTTTATCTTTCCTTAGAAAGGTTTTGTATAACACAGGGAAATGTGTCTGTTGTACAAATAAAGGACTTAATTGGGTAACAGAAAAGGATAGAGCAGGTCATCAGGCTTCATAAGAATAGCAACACTGATTGTCACTGTGGTTCTTAAACCCTTTTCAGGCTATGTCTGCCTTTGAGGCACAAAGTCATTAACACACTCCACTGGGGAAAAAAATTGCACATATAATTTTACAAACATTTTCAGGGGGTCTAAGGACTCCTTACCCTACCCTACCCTGGTGCTCCATCTTTTACAAATCACTCTCACATACGTTTTATTTTTGAGCATCACACATGACCCTGCAGGGCGGATATTCTGAGTTTCTTTTTCATAGAGAACTGAGGCTTCGAGCAGCAGCTTGCTTAATATCACTTGGTGAGTGCATTAGGGAGGCTTCACAGCTCTAAGTCCATGTTCTTTCCACTTGCCACACTGGCCTGTATTATCTGCAGTGGCCATCTCCGTAGTGATTAGGAAGACCACGCAGGCCCAGTCTCTGTTTCTGTGTTCAGAATTTTTAAGGCACAATGAGAAGTGTAATTCTGAGTGTAGGTGGTCCTGGACTGAACTTGATGGAGATACACCCAGCTCCAAAGGGAGGGCTCCTTACCCGAGATGAATGGTCCGGATGTGCTTCTGGATACCCACTGCAGTACTCAGAACCTTCCCACAGTTCTTCCAGAGGCATTTGAACATCACCTTCATGGAGTTCTAGAAAGGGAAGACAAGGTTACATTAAAATGAAAACTAACCCATCAACATAACAGCTTCCCAGTCTCTTGACTATAACTCAGCACACCATTCTAGGAAACCCCCCAGGTGAGGATCTTAGTGACCTCAGAGATTTTCTTGCTTCCTTCTTAAATACTGAGCCCGGCTGGAACATTTAGTTTACTTTTTAAAAAATATATTTTTAATCGAGGGATAATTGATTTACAATATTGTGTTGGTGTCTGCCATATATCAACATGAATCAGCCACAGGTATATATATATGTCTGCTCCCTCTTGAACCTCCCTCCCACCCCATTAGTTCACTTTTTTTTAAGGTGGTTACAGTGTCTTTCAGGCATTGTGCTGTGCTTAGTCGCTCAATCATGTCTGACTCTTCGTGATCCCATGGACTGTAGCCCACCAGGCTCCCCTGTCCATGGGGATTCTCCAGGCAAGAATACTAGAATGGGCTGCCATGCCCTTCCCCAGGGAATCTTCCCAACCCAGGGATGGAACTCAGGTCTCCTGCATTCCAGGTGGGTTCTTTATCATCTGAGCCACCAGGGAAACCCGGCATTAATGACAGTGAATTTTAGAATATTCATTGAGCACTTACTATGTGCCAAGTGCTAGTCTAAGAGTTTATCTCATTTAATCCTAAAAGATGAATACTATTATCATCACCATTTTACAGATTCATGGAAAGCTTCAGTAAAACATGCCTAGTCAATGGAGCCAGCTTCGAGCAAAACCAGAATGTGAGTTTTGGAAGTCTGGCTCCTGGAACTACTCTCTCCACCAGGACACAAATCTATCTTCTCCTATGAGGATCTTAGAAGTTTTCCAAAACAGTCCAGCAAAGTGATTGAGAGCCCTGATTTTGGACTTACTCTCTCAAGTCCTAGTTTTCTTATTTATCAAGTAAGAACAATAGTACCTGTCTCATAGGGTTATTATGATGATTAAATAGGGTCACGAAAGCAAAATCGTTTAGCGCAATACTGACGGGAGTAATTATTCAACCAATGGCAGCTATTATGGTCTTATTACGATATACTTCCTGGAGTGAATTTGACAGGGAGTGAGTTTTCTCCCCTGTGCTCACCAAGCCCCATCCTTGTTTCCTCCTGGGAACACAGCTAGACTTCATTTCCCAGCCCCCTTTGAAGTTAGGTGAAGTCATGTGACTGAATTAGGGCCAATGGAATAAGGGCAGAAGTGACATACATTCCTTCTAAGCCTTGTCCCTAAACTACTTGTCAGTGTCACTCCAGCCTGTTTCGCTGATTAGAGGTACGGTATACCCAAGGACTTAGGGGACAGTAGTGCCTCAGGAATTTTTTAAAAAATATTTTTAAAATGGAAGTATAGTTGATTTACAATGTTGTGTTAATTCTGCTGTACAGCAAAATGATTCAGCTATACGTTCTTTTCTATATTCTTTTCCATTATGGTTTATTATAGGACATTGAATATAGTTCCCTCTGCTATACAGTCAGAACTTGTACTTTAGGGATTTTTAATCTTTTGTTGGCCGTGAATTCTTTTGGCAGTCTGCTAAATTCTATGAACCCCTTCTTAAAGTAATGTTTTATTAATAATGTTTAAAATAAAATACACAGGATTAAAAAAACTGTGAGTGTGCTGAAATAGTTATAAAAATATTTAAAAATTTCGTGAAGCGGTAATATATATACTCTTTAACACATAAACTAATAAGATCTTTAAGTGAATTTAGTAACTACCATAATTTCAAAGTGGCGTTGTGCATAAATGACATTTCATGATATCTGCTAAGATTGTAAGGTGATATGAAAACATCCATATTTCGTATTGGTAGAAAAGTCACAGGAGGCACTAATACTATAGCGGTTTGATGTCTCCAATCATAATTGTAGGAAATGCTAAATTATAGTTAAAACATTAATGACAATAAAGATATGTTTTTTCTCCCACCTAATTTCATAGACTCTCTGAATTCTTTCCACTCCCTTTACGGGACTTGTGGACTCCAAGTTAAGAATCTCTGCACTGGGAGGAAGGGGCCTGGGTCCCTGGAGAATGTGTAGAGCAGAAACACCCCTTCATCACTCCTGCTGACCTGATTGGATTGTGACATGAGAAATCCTTTATGGAGTTAAGCCACTGAAGTTTGGAAATGGGTTGTTTCAACCATAAGCCTCCCCTGACCAATAAACAAGGATACCTTCCCTGAACTGACAGAATTGCTGTAGGTTTGTTTACAAGTCTAGTAGGATTTCTGCTCTCAAGCCCTGTTCTAGAAAGCCATCATTTACACATTTAGAGAATGACTCACCGGCTATTATGATGGAATTAGTATCCTGATTCAGCCAGTCACCCCCACCTAAATCTTTCTCAATTGAAACAAAATACCTAGAAACATGCAAAAGTGAGGCGTATCCTGTGTGTTGGGAATGATCACTTTCGGGCTGGCAAGTTGAAGACACAGCACAGTGGCACATGGCTACAGTCCGTTGCAACGGATAGATTAGTGACAGCAAGAAGGAGCCCACGCCTCCTGTGAGCTTCGTGAGCCCAGGGGCCTGGGGTTTCCAGAGGTCCCAGGTGGCTGGCCTTCCTGACACTGCAACCTAGCCATTCCCACTGCAGTTCCCGGGCATTGTGGACAGCTTGCCCATGCTTCCTGCTGCAATGAGCAGTACTGAGCTCTAGAAGCTGTGGCAGCAAAGAGCTGGAGCAGAAACTGGGAGAGAGGGATGTGAGGGGAGCTGAGAAGCAGAGACAGAATTAGGACACTTTAAAGTACACTATCGTGAAGAGCTGGTGTTTACTCTAAGGAGACCATTCACAAATTTCAGGCTCCCTGATCTTCTTGAGCCACTGATCCAAACGCATGAGATGGAAGATGAACCAAAGGGGGAGAATTTAAAACCTTCCCTCCCCCCTACTCCAGCCCCAAGGTTCACAAAAAAGAATTTGGCTTGATTTTTTTTTTAATTCAGAGCAGATAATGACGATATTAATTAATAAATCCTCACCCTATGAGTGCTTTCTGCTCATTTTTCAAACAATGAAGCTGTTCTATTAAAAAATATCTTCCACTTAAGGGAATTAATGACTCAAACCAAAATTACAGGTATCTGAGAGTCCAAATATCCATCTGGAAATGAAGTCAAGATAGATGAAAGCACTTTTTCATTCATTCCAAGCCTTCTTGCTGATGGTATTCCTTTATTCATTAAACTAAATAGCTACTTAGCAAGGAATATTCCAGTGGCTGTGATGGAAAGAAAAGAAGCTGTTCTTCAGAACTTACATTCTAATGGGGGAGAGACAGAAATGATCACAAATGATGACTGTTTCAGGTATGGTAATGTTTCTGGAAATGGGGATGGGAAACGCTAGGTCAGACAAAGCCTCTAGAAGGTGACTTGTGAGCTGGGACCTGAAGGCTGGAAAAGGAGCCAACCATGCTATGAGCTAGGGTTTTCCAGGTAGAAGGAAGAGTTAATGAGAGCTGTGAAGATGCAGAAGAACTTGACATACTGTAGGGCCAGAAAGGAACAGTTAGTTTGGAGGGAAAGGAGAGGTGGTGTGATGTGTTTGAGATCATGTGAAGAGGCAAGGAGGGCCATGGAGGCAAGGAGGATTATGCAGGGTCTTATAGGTAAGGGTACGGAATCTGGACTTTATTCCAAAATAAAGAAGCTGCTGAAGGGGTTGAAGTTGGGGAGTGATATTATATGATTTAGATTTTAAGAAAACGTTACTCTTGGACTTCCCTAGTGGTCCAGTGTGGTTAAGACTCCATGTTTCCAGTGCAGGGGGTGTGAGTCGGATCCCTGGCTGGGGAACTAAGACCCAACATGCTGTGTGGTATGGCCAAAAAGAAAAGAAAAGATCACTCTGTTCTGTTCTGGGGAGGAAAAATAAGGTCACCAGTGTGGTGCTACTGCAGGTTAGAAAAGATGGAGGCTTGAAGAAGGCTTGGGCTGTGAGAACAGAGATAAGTAGACGCGTTCAGTGTCCATTTTGGAGGGACATCCAACAGAACCTGTTGTTGGGTTGAGCATGAGGAACGTTAAAAGGGATGGTATTAAAGATAAGTTCTGTAGCGAGGGGAGTTGTGGTTCTCTTTGGGATACATTCATTTTGAGATACCTACTGGCAAGTAGGACAATGCATCTATGAGCCTGAAACTGAGAAGAAGTCAGGTCTAGAGATATACATTTGGAGTCAGGACCTGAAGGAATTCTTAAAACAGATCTAGATGAGACCATCTAGGGGGAAATACAGCTAGAGATAATTAGAAGGCCCAGCATACTGTAGATCCAGTATTTCATATAGGAGACTGAGAAGGAAAAGACAGAGAGAAAGGGTGTGGGCAGTAGTGGTAATCAAGATAGGGTGGTATTACCAGCACAAAAGGCAGAAAGTGGCTTAAGAAGGAATATGTGACTTAGTATCACTTGATGTTCCCAGGTGGCGCCAGTGGGAACCTGCCTGCCAATTCAGGAGACCTGAGAAACTCAGGTTTGATCCCTGGGTCTGGAAGATCCCCTGGAGGAAGGCATGGCAACCCACTCCAGTATTCTTGCCTGGGGAATCCCATGGACGGAGGAGCCTGACAGGCTACAGCTCATAGAGTTGCAAAGAGTTGGACACAACTGAATCAACTTCACATGCACACATGTGCAACAATTAGTTATTAATAGATAGTCTTTTGAAATTAATATAATAGTATTACACAACATGCAGAGCCAAATTCCTCCTACATCTTAGGAATTTCTTAAAGGGTCAAATTGCTAACTGTTTTGGGAAATGACAATCACACTGGCATTTCTGTCCCATAACAAGTATTATTGATAAAACTCCTGTTCCTGGTTCTTGCAATAACATGTCAAGCATTTGCTTCTTGAGTTGATTAATAAAGCCTGGTACTGATGATAGAAAAATAAATGTCATTGGTATAACTCCTTTCCTTAGGAGGAACTAGCTGATTCAGAGGTGTCAAACCCCCCACATACAATGAAGCTGACCAATATCCTCTCTAAATCCCTTGGATTTTGGAGAACTACCAATTACAAGTGCTTGTGCTGTGTACTTAGTCGGTCAGTCACATCTGACTCTTTGACACCCCATGGACTATTGCCCACCAGGCTCCTCCGTCCATGCGGATTCTCCAGGCAAGAATAATGGAGTGGGTTGCCAGGGGATCTTCCCAAACCAGGGATTGAACCCAGGTCTCCTGCATTGCAGGTGGATTCTTTACCAACTGAGCCACCAAGGAAGCCCAAGAATACTGGAGTGGGTAGCCTATCCCTTTTCCAGGGGATCTTCCTGACCCAGGAATTGAACCAGGGTCTCCTGCATTGCAGGTGGATTCTTTACTTATATTCATAATTTTCTGGGCTTATACTAAGGGCTCTAAAGAAATCTGTTGCCCAAAGAAAATTAGGTAATGGATATGAAGAAAAATGATCAATTTTATTCCTTCTTGCTTCTCTTTTGCCCATGGGATACTGCATCATCCCTTCTGATTTCTTCTAGCCCTATTACTCCTTTATAAAGAGCCTCTTTATTAAATTCTTCTCATTTACCCCATCTGAGGACACCATCAACTTCCCTGAGGGCCTGGATTGAAATGGGGAAAAAGTAGGTTATAAAAGAACATAAACAACATTATATATTTTGGGGGGTATGTAAAACAAATAAAAATGTATTATTGCATGGTGGAAATATTGGGGTGGGGTATCTTATTTTTACATTAATTTCCAAATGTAGAAATTGCGTTGTTGTTCAGTTGCTCCATCGTGTCTGACTCTTTGCAACCCCGTGGACTGCAGCATGCCAGGCTCCTCTGGCCTTCACTACCTCCCAGAGCTTGCTCAAAGTCACATCCATTGAGTGGTCGATGCAAAATATAAAAATTACCCTACTTTAAATTAAAATAGAAGTCAACCTATAATATTAATACTTGCTTGATTAATTTTTAGAGAATACAACTATACTAGCACAAGCACCTCAACTTTAATACAATCAAGTGACTTCTTTCTACCTAGGTGAAGGTATGTCAAACCAGAAGGTCTCTTAAATCAGTGGTCCCCAACCTTTCTGGTGGGCTTTCTCAGTGGCTCAGTGGTGAAAAAAATCTACCTACAATGCAGAAGATGCGGTTTGATCCCTGGATTGGGAAGATCCCCTGGAGGAGGGCATGGCAACCCACTCCTGTACTCATGGAGGGAAAATCCCATGGACAGAGGAGCCTGGCAGGCTACAGTCCATAGGGTCTAAAAGAGCCAGACACGACTGAGTGATTAAGCACTCAAGCAACCTTTTTTGGTACCGAAGACCAGTTTCGTGGAAGACAATTTTTTCATGGACTGGGGTTGGGGGGTGGTTTTGGAATGAATGAAGTGCATTACACTTTTTGTGGACTTTAGTTGTATTATTAGTACAACAGCTCCAATTCAGATCATTAGGAATTAGATTATGGAGGTTGGGGACTCTCGTCTTAAATAGTGGTTAAGTACTTTTCAGAGTACCCTGATTACTTCCAGTGGAAAGAAATCCTGTCTACAGAACTACTCCCTGTTACGCTAAAGGAAAGCCAGCCATGGGAGGAGGAGAACAGGAAAACATAGCTAAATAAACAGCACCCAGATTGCTGCATGGGTCCAAGCTTGCCCAAAGAATCCAAACTAAGCAATGCGGCAGGCAGAGTTGCAGCCGCCAAGTCTGAACATGACCATCTGTGCCTCAGCCCTGGCTTCTCTTCCCAGCTTCAGCAGATGTTCACCAAGCTGGGTTGTCGGAGGTAGGGAGAGGCCACTGTTGGCTGGGAACCTCAACGAGCTATGGTCCTCCATGCATCTGCCTGGTTTAGCTGAAGCTCCTGGCAGTTGGGCTTCCCAGGTTGCTCAGCAGTAAAGAACCTGCCTGCCAAAGGAGGAGCCGCAGGTTCCACACCCTGGAGAGAAGGAAATGGCAATCCACTTCAGTTTCTTGCCTGGGAAATCCCATGGACACAGGAGTTGGCAGGCTATAGTCCATGGGGTTGCAAAAGAGTTAAACACGACTTAGTGACTACACAACAGCCTGGCAGTTATAAGCAGACTCAAGGAATCTCACACATGCCCAGTGGGACATTCGCAGCAGCTTCCAGGAACTGCTTCTTTAGAATCACTCAGCTTTGGCCTTGTGGGCTACGATGGTTGGAGAGAACTTCCTGGAGATTCATCACCTTTGTGGCAGCTCCCAGAATGTCTCTGATATCAACTGCTCTGGAGCAATAGGCTGAGATCTTTGGCCACGTGTTCCTTCATCTTTTCTCTGCTTCCCTCTCCATGGCAAGCTTCCATGCTGGTTTTGACTTATTTCATACTTAGGATACATGGAGTGGCTTCTATTTTCCTGATAGAACCCAGATTGGTACACAGGACTGATAAGATGACTTCTGAAGTCACCTTCCGTTCAGTTCAGTTCAGTCACTCAGTCATGTCTGACTCTTTGCGACCCCATGGACTGCAGCACACCAGGCCTCCCTGTCCATTACCAACTCCCAGAGTTTACCCAAACTCATGTCCATGGAGTCAGTGATGCCATCCAACCATCTCATCCTCTGTCGCACCCTTCTCCTCCCTCCTTCAATTCTTCCCAGCATCAGGGCCTTTCTAATAAGTTCTTCCCATCAGGTGGCCAAAGTATTGGAGTTTCAGATTCAACATCAGTCCTTCCAGTGAACACTCAGGACTGGTCTCCTTTAGAATGGACCAGTTGGATCTCCTTGCAGTCCAAGGGGCTCTCAAAAGTCTTCTCCAACACCACAGTTCAAAAGCATCAATTCTTCAGCACTCAGCTTTCTTTATAGTCCAACACTCACATCCATACATGACCACTGGAAAAACCATAGTCTTGACTAGATGGACCTTTGTTGACAAAGTAATGTCTCTGCTTTTTAATATGCTATCTAGGTTGGTCATAACTTTCTTTCCAAGGAGTAAGCATTTTTTATTTCATGGCTGCAGTTACCATCTGCAGTGATTTTGGAGCCCAGAAAAATAAACTCTGACACTGTTTTCACTGTTTCCCCATCTATTTCCCATGAAGTGATGGGACCAGATGCCATGATTTTAGTTTTCTGAACGTTGAGCTTTAAGCCAACTTTTTGCACTCTCCTCTTTCAATTTCATCAAGAGGCTCTTTAGTTCTTCTTCACTTTCTGCCATAAGGGTGGTGTCATCTGCATATCTGAGGTTATTGATATTTTTCCCAGCAATCTTGATTCAAGCTTGTGCTTCATCCAGTTCAGCATTTCACATGATGCACTCTGCATAGAAGTCAAATAAGCAGGGTGACAACCTTGATGTACTCCTTTTCCTATTTGGAACCAGTCCATTGTTCCATGTCCAGTTCTAACTGTTGCTTCCTGACCTGCATACAGATTTCTCAGGAGGCAGGTCAGGTGGTCTGGGATTCCCATCTCTTTCAGAATTTTCCACAGTTTGTTGTGACCCACACAGTCAAATGCTTTGACATGGTCAATAAAGCAGAAACAGATGTTTTTCTGGAACTCTCTTGCTTTTTTTGATGATCCAGCAGATGTTGGCAATTTGATCTCTGGTTCCAGTGCCTTTTCTAAAACCAGCTTGAACATCTGGAAGTTCACGGTTCACGTACTGTTGAAGCCTGGCTTGGAGAATTTTGAGCATTACTTTGCTAGCGTGTGAGATGAGTGCAATTGTGCAGTAGTTTGAGCATTCTTTGGCATTGCCTTTCTTTGGGATTGGAATGAAAACTGACCTTTTCCAGTCCCGTGGCCACTGCTGTGGCATACCTTCAGTTACAAGTGTGCAAACATGGCTGGATTTTGACGCATACAAAATGCCAGGGATAAGTTCAATTACAGCTGTATTCCAGAAGGTACATATGTAGGACTTTAAGCATCACATGACTGGTTTACCAGATAGCAGCCTGGGGTTAATGCCAAGTGCCTTTATTTGGCAATTGGTGTGTGTGTGTATGTGTGAGTGTTGGGATAAAGGATGGGTTGATATTCATGCGTCCGAACTTCCCAGAGAGAAGACAGTGCAGTTATTCTGCACAGGTGAGCGTGTGGCATCACACAGGTTTCCTCAGCCTGTCTCCCGGGAACCCAAAGCTTTGGCAGAGGCTGCAGTCACTCTTTCAGGATTGAGAAGTCCACTCAGACCCTCAGCAGGTTCCAAAAGACTGACAAATAGTGTCTTTAAAAAAATCAATAACTGTTAGAAGTTGTAGGCATTCCAGTTCTTTACTGTGTAGGCATTCTAGTTTTTTACTGGGACAGCAGCCTTGTACATGTCATCTCACTAGTTTGGGGCTTTCTTTATTTGTAAAATGAGAACACTGAACAAGCTTAGTAACTTTGGATCCATGAGTTGTATAGGTAAATTCAATAGGTAAATTCAAATGTGTATCAAGCACGGATTAAACATTTCCCACCTATATGCCATTTATGGATGCTGTGCGAATACACAAAATTTAAAAATAACAAAAAGATTTCTATAAATGGAATAATACAGAACGTATTCTTATGTATCTGGTGTCTATGTCTGAGCATATTTTTTTTTGAGCTTCACCCCATTTCATACTTCAGTCATTAGTTCCCTTTTACTGCGGTACAGAATTCCGTTGTGTATATGTACCAGAAATTATTTATCCACTTCCCTGTTTATGGAAACAGGTCTCTAGTTTGGGGTGACAATGAATACAACTTCTATGAAACTTGTCTACAAGTGTTTTTGTGGACATGCTTTCTTATCTCTTAGGTAAATATCTGAGAGTGGAATTACTGGGTCATATGGTGAGTATATCCTTAACTTTATAAGAAACTGCCAAACTGCTTTACAAAGGGGTTGTACCATTTTACAGTCCTAAGAGAAATGAATGAGAGTTCCTGTTGCCCACACTTGGTACTTTGTACTCCAAAAAGTGCACACTGTCTGATTCCATTTACAACAGGCAAAATTAATCTCTGGTGACAGAATCAGGGCTGCCTGTCTGAGTTGGGGGGCAGCATTTGACTCCAGAGGACACAAGAACTGCTGGCCTGGATCAGAGTGGTGATTACTCATGTGGAGACATTAGTTAAAACTCACTGAATGATATGTTTAAAGTGGGTTCATTTGATTGTGTGGACATGATACCTAACTACAGAGTCAATTTTAAATGATGTCTAAAACCACAAACTAAAGTATTCCTTAATTAATAGAAATCCCTAATCATTAAATTAAGTTTTCTCCATCAGTGAATTCTAAAAGTGCATCTCATCTTTGGGGACATCTGTACATTTCCAGACATGATCCAAGCAGTCCTGTAACTTGGAAAGGTTGAGCTTGGGCTTGATGATTTTTGAAGTCCTTCGCGCTCCTGGACCACACACTGCCTGGCAGACTATTCTAAGGTGCTGTCATTGAACTGCCTGGATCTCTCGTCTTTACCCTGCTCCTCCCCGAGGTCAGTCAGCTCTCTGACTCTGGCGGCGATGCTGTGTCATCACCCTGAGATCCGCACGGTGTGACCCCAAGTGGCTTTTCTTAGCACTGCCCTCCCCAGCACTTCTAACAGATGGGTCTATTTCTGGAGCCGCAGTTCTTCTTACAGAAGGCACTTCTCTGCTCAAAATTAGTGGGTTAGGAATTAAGTCAGCCTGGAGACTGGCAACAGGCATAACAGTGAGGGCTGTGAGGGTCTGTTTGCTTTCTGGAGCAGTCATTCACAACTAAAAAGTGATTCACTGCTTTCTGATTCCAAAAGATCGAACATGCAGAGTGGAGCAAATGATTAATTCACTGTTTACTACTGTACAATGATGAGCGAAGTACCTTATGTGAACAGAGCTATTTTTTTCCCTCTGACTTGAGATTCTCCCCAATCTATAGGTAAAGTAGTTCGTGGTCAAGATGCTTGTGGGATAAATGAAAGTGATGAAGACTGGAATTTTGCAATTGCTTTTGAGTCGTGCTGATGTTTTGAAATGCAGAGTCCTGAGTCAGGTTTCCTTGGAGGCCCCAATTTCTGCCAATGTCGTTGCTTCCTTCACCCCTAATCTCACACAGGCTGGCCTCTCCCACTAACCCTAAATAAGCCCAAGGTGACTGAGGTGGCCGAGGGGCCACCTGGTCCTAAGGGTCCAGGACGGAGGATGGAGGCAGGCAGCCTTCCCTGTCCACAGTCACGCTTCTCAAATGCCATTCAGTCCGTTGTCAAATGGGTAAAAAGGAAAGCAAAATACTAGCGGCCAGCCCCTCACCACAACTTGACCATTATGGTGCTATCGTTTTTCATATTTTACAGATGAGGAAACTGAGCCTTAGAGAGGTCAAGTGATTTGCTACGCTCACAGGAGTACTGTGGGCTTCCCTGATGGCTCGGATGGTAAAGAATCTGCCTGCAGGAGACCTGGGTTCCATCCCTGGGTAGGGAAGATCCCCTGGAGAAGGGAATGGCTACCCACTGCAGTATGCTTGTCTGGAGAATTCCATGGACAGAGGAGCCTGAATTCCTATGCATCTATGGGGTTGCAAAGACTCGGACATGACTGAGCGACTAGCACTTTCACACTTTGCTGAGTATTATAGCTGGGGTGCTAATTCCAGAGCCCGAACGGTTTTATCCTGTTTGGGAAAGGACAAACCCCAAATTTGACTGAACTAGGAATCTGATGTGAAAAAAACGCACAGTATTAATTAGTTATGAGCCCTTCTTGATTTTCTAGAGGTCTTCAGGAATTGAATGTTAACTCCTGGCCTTCCATAGAACTGTTTTCTCCCAGACGCCTGGAGCGGCTGTATTTAGGGCCATTGCATCACCTTGTGGTCAGGATAGGAACTGCACCTTCCCGGTACTCCCCGAGTCCCTGCTCATACTACTAGGCTTTTCTCAACATCTGAGTACAGTCAGTCTGAAATTCCAGAGGAAAAATTCTGCTAGAACGGGGCTTGAGGCAGTTGGCTGGCTGATTTCCCGAGCCAGGAGAAAGAAGCCTTTCATTTCCCCTCCTCGCGTTCCCATCTACCTTGGCTAAAGGGCCATGTGCCCTTCCTGCAGGAAGCTGCCCCTGCCCTCCCGCCCCCACTCCACCCCAGCACAGTGGTCCACAATCTTTTTGGCATGAGGCACCGGTTTCGCGGAGGGGGGATGGTTTATCGTGTACTTTATTTCTATTATTATTACATCAGCACCAGCATCAGGCATTAGATCCTGGAGGTTGGGGACCTGGGCCTCAGGAGACAGCCTGGAATTCCTCTCTCTGTCTTTGAGTTCTTTGTAACCCTCTGCACCCCATTCCCACTCTGCCACGTTGTGCTGGCTGTAGCTGGGTCTGACTGTTTTCTTGCCATGTTATTTTCTTCTGGGTGCAGAGGGAAATGTGGATTCTTTGAAATAAGCTCAAGAGTTTTATCTTTGCTCTTTTAGCTGCTGCTGCTGCTAAGTCGCTTCAGTCGTGTCGGACTCCATGCGACCCCATGGACTAAGCTGATCTTATTTCTAAAATTATAAGCTACAGGATTTTTGGCAATTCACATAGCCTCAGTGAGCCTCTTCTGCACAATGGGGATATGACTAAGCCAAAGATGTTCGTGATGATTAAATGACATGCTGCATTTAAAAGCATTTTGTAAACTGTAACAGTATGCAAATATAGTTATTTATATATGTATGTATAAACTTGATAATATCAGCAATTGTGTCTTGCTCACCACTGACAGTAGGCAGTAATAATGCCTTATCTAGGCAATGAATCTCTCTTCCTCTTTACATAAGTGGAACAGGGATCATGTAAGAGGTGAGAGTGAGGAAAAGTGTTAAGATAACTTCCAAATAAGTTTCCATAAGGAGGAAGACCAGGGTCATTGCTTCATGATTATAGTATAGGGTATGCCTCTTCCCGCTTTGTTTCAGGGTCCTAAAATCGGTCTATTACAAAGTTGCTATATTCCAGTTTTAGGGCTTATAAGCCCTTTCTATAATTATGGTTGGTCACACTTCATCTTCATGATCGTCCTGAGACAGGTTTGATAATATCTGTTTGCCTGTTTAACGGACAAAGAAGTTGATGATCAGAGAGATGAAGGGTTTTCCTGAAGTTCTCAGGCTAGCAAAGTTGAGTCTAGAATGCGGATCTTTCGATTTCTAATCAGGACACCTTCACTTACCACTTATCATGTTCTCTCTTTATCCTAAGGAACAGGGGCTTCCAAACTTTTTTGACCATCAGCCACAGTGAGAGACACAGTTTGTACAGTCGGCACATAGATGTGCAACTGAAAGCAAAGCATCAAGGAACAGCACTCAGCCTGATTACATCCATTGCCCCTATTCTGTCCTGTTCCCTAAAGATGTGCTGGTCACAGTCATTAGAAAGATTCACAAGCCACCGGTGGATTGAGACCTGCAGTTTGGAAAATATTGATCTAGAAGGTTCTCAAACAGTCCCCACAGGACATATGCCCAATACAAGTCCATGGTCTCAAATAGATATTATGAACCTCAGGGAATGAAGAGGAAAATAAAATGAGTTCATAAAGTGTCCCCCAACTAGAACATATTGTCTATGGATTAGGCAGTTAACTCTTGGAAATCGTTTGAAATATGATTTTAAAAACCAAAATAGCAGCATTTCAGCTACTGTGTTTCTACCACATTATGTGTATGGTAAGTTGCTTCAGTTCTGCCCAACTCTTTGAGACCCCATGGACTGTAGCCTGCCAGGGTCCTCTGTCCATGGGATTCTCCAAGCAAGAATACTGGAGTGGGTTGCCATTTCCTCCTCCTGGTATCTTCCGGACCCAGAGATCGAACCTGCAACTCTTAATGTCTATCTGCATTGGCAGGCGGGTTCTTTACCACTAACGCCACCTGGGAACCACATTTGAGCACAGCATCTATTGCTTATAATTATTATTGCCTTTTTATACATCAGTGTCCACCTGCCTAACTTTTGACCTTGAAGGAAGGGGCTGCACTTTAATCTCAGGGCATTGAGCATTGTGCCTGTTGGGTGCTCAATAAATATTGGTTCACTTGATACACTAAAAAAATGAATCGTGAATTGCAACCATCCTACTTTCTTGTTATTTCCACTCTTCAAAATAACTCTAAATTCAAAAGACAATGACTTGGTCTATGTTCGGTCCATGCAATAAAAACTAGGGACTACTTAGGACTTCTCTGGGTGTCGGCCCAGTGGTTAAGACTTTGTGCTCCCAATGCAGGGGGTGCAGGTTCAATTCCTGGTCAAGGAACTATGATCCTACACCAAAAAAAAAAAAAAATTAGAGACTACAAGTTTCATCCTTTTGATATCACCCTGGGGAAATCCAGAGTCTGAATGGAGGGAGAAGTCACAAAGAAAGAGGGAGGGACATGGTTCCCAGACTCCTGAAGAGTGGGTCTGTGCCATTCAAATAAACGCCAGTTTGTAACGATTTTTTTTTTCTTTTCATTTGGTAACTTGACTATCTCCTAATTGAGTTGAAGCCTAAACACTTTACATACAAGTCTGACTAAGGCAACTGAACTGCAATGCAAGAGTATGAATTTTGTCTCGTGGCTATGTCGGAAAGGAAAAGCTGTGATGAGCCTTCCAGCAGGGCACCTTACAGCACTGGGGAGCTCCCTGTGCTGTGAGTCTTTGCCACAGGCTTGGCTGTGCTTAATGAGAGCCAAGACCACACACTCTGAAGCCCCCAGAGAGAAAGTCTGTGCAGCCGGAAGCAACAGGACAGACTCCAGGTCCACACAGCTGTCTGCCTATGGGTTCCCACAGGTGCAAGTGCAGCCTCTCTCCCCAAGTAGTCAAGACCAGGGTCTCTGGGGACCCACGGGATGCCTGGACAGCTCCAGGACCCTGCCCAATGGACTGGTATGTGAAACAGCAACTCTTCATGCCCCAGCCTTTGGGAAGGACCACAGATGACATCAATGCCCTGTTTGTTCTCTGGGCAGAGAGTGCGTGTACCACCAGCACCATTACACATGCTGCCCGATGCTGAGAGAGATGCAGGGACGGATGGTGTTGGATCAGTGCCATCTCTTTGTTTTTCTCTTTGAAATGAACTGGGAAAATAGGTTGCACTGCAGTCTACAGGGTTTTCTTTGGATTTTTGTTTGTGAATAGTCATTAATAATGAAGCTACCAATTGCAAACTAAAAAACTAAAATATATTTTAAATGTCTATTTACATGGAGATTTTAAAATAATGTTACAACGTTTTCCAGATATTGCAGTAGTATTTCTTTATTCTATGAAACAGAAATGCTTTTTAAAATTGTGAGTGAACATAAGCACTTAAATGTATCTGAAGAGAATGAAAAGGATATGAGTTTTTGGTTTAGGCAGACCTGGGTTTGAATGGCAGCGCTGGCCCTTTCTAACCTGCATGTGTGTGTGTTAAGCTGCTTCAGTTGTTTTCGACTCTGTGCAACCCTGTGGATTGTAGCTGGCCAGGCTCCTTTGTCCAAGGCATTCTCCAGGTGAGATTATTGGAGTGTATTGCCATTTCCTTCTCCAAGGGATCTTCGGGACCCAGGGATCAAACCCACTTCTCCTAGGTCTCTTGCATTGGTGGGTTCTTTACCACTAGTGCCACCCAGGAAGCCCTCTAACCTGCACTACAGGGGTTAAATGTATAACTTCCCTGGTCCTCAATCTCCTATCAAGATGGGAAAACAGTACCATACAGGATTGCTGTGAGGATTAAATACAAGTGCAGTCAAATTAATTTATTAAATAAGCTAGATCTATTTTTTCACTTCTAATTTTAATACATACATAATTTGGGGCATGTAAATACTACGTATGTTTACAAGTTAGCTTTCATGTATATTTCACATCTAGTTTTATAAACATAAGTCCGAAAATCTTTCCTACAACCCTCTAAGAGTCTGTGAAGCAGAAAAGAGAAAAACATAATTTTATTTTACAGATGAAAAAGTTAATTCCCACAAAGAGAGTGAGTTAATTACCAAACCAAGCCTGAAGTCCAATTTTTTGACTCCCAAATACTGGTAAAGTCCAGGTGGAAGTGTTGTGAAAGTGTTAGTTGCTCAGTCCTATTCCAGCCGGCCAGTCTCCTCTGTCCATGGGATTCTCCAGGCAAGAGTACTGGAGTGGGTTGCCATTTCCTTCTCCAAGAATACTGGAATGGGTTGCATTTCCTTCTCCAGGGGATCTTCCCCACCCAGGGATCGAACCCCAGTCTCTTTCATTGCAGGCAGATTCTTTCCTAGGTTACCTGATGTTACCAGTGCAGCAATTTACAACCAGGGGAGAGGACGGGATGAGATTGGGAGTGGGGTGATGATGCGTACTTGGAAGAAATATAGTAATACTTTAATCATGACCCTTAATTTATTTGAAGACTTCAAAGGATATTTGAGGCGAACACGGGCTGTTTCTGTCGATCAGAAGGGGCGTTGGTTGGAGAAGTGCCCAAATCACCACCCTAGGAAGCCGGTTCCCCCCAAATGAAATCTGAAACCAACCTTTCGTTTCCTTGGGATGGGCTCATCAAAGAGCAAGTTGCCGGCCTCCGCCTCGTCGATGCCGTCGTCAGGGGGCGCGGGGCTGCGGAAGGGCTTGAAGCTGTCGGCAGACAGCGGCGGCGACGGCGTGGACGGGTTGGACTGGTCGCTAGGGGCGCTCCAGCTCCAGTAGCCGCTGCTGCTGGTGCTGGAAGGCACGCCGCCCCCCTCCTTCCAGGATCCGCTCAGTCCCTCTGTCGGAGCACACAAGCACAGCGTCAGCGCCCATTCCCGGGCTCCAGGGGCACTCAGGCCGGGTCAGAGGGGCAGTGGGGACCGAGATTCCCTGCTGGTGAAAGCACCCGCAGCCCACTTGGTAATTTGCAACAGCTCAGTATGTACGTTGTACTCTATTTATACTTTCAAAAAAGTTGCATGATAGTTTGTTTATAAACATCTGTTTTAGCCATATATGCGTGCGCGCTAAGTCGCTTCTGTCCTGTGGACTGTAGCCCACCATGCTCCTCTGTCCATGGGATTTTCCTGGCAAGAATACTAAAGTGGGTTGCTATGCCCTCCTCAGGACAGGCCTTTCCTATGAGTTTTCTGATGGATGTTGCTTTATGCAAAACTAGTTCTTTAGGATGATAGTGGAGAATATATGACAACAAGGAGGAAAAAAGTTTAGGAAGTTTAGGTGTTTATGGACTATCTTACTAAGGGAGTAATGATATGCGGAATTTCTCCAAACCCCAGCTCCACATTTTAACATTTTAAAAGGAATTTCTTACAGGGCTGTGATCTTTGGAATACATTTACAGAGTTGATCTAAGATTTAAGAACCTAAGAGAGAGAATTTCTGATTAGTTACCTAAAGCCATTTGCCATCCAGCTTATTCTAACAAGTAATTGTGCCTTATATTTGGTGTATGTTTTACATCTTACAAGGGCTTCCTGGTAGTTCAGCTGGTGAAGAATCCGCCTGCAATGCAGGTGACCCCAGTTCGATTCCAGGGTTGGGAAGATCCCCTAGAGAAGGGATCGGCTACCCACTCCAGTATTCTGACCTGGAGAATTCCATGGACAGAGGAGCCTGGTGGGCTATAGTCCATGTGATCGAAAAGAGTCGGACACAACTGAGCAACTTTCACTTTCATTTCACTTACATCTTACAAAGCTTATTCACACAATCTGATGCATTCTCATAATATCTGTCTTTCAGAGCAAGGATTATTATGCCCATTTTACAGATGAGGTCCCTGAGGCACCAGGAAATTAACTGACTTGCCATGATTAGTACATAACGAGGATGGGCCAGGGTCTCAAACCCTGGTCTATCAGTTGGCCCTCCTTCTCCTTTAGTACATGCAGACCCCAGGTATGAGCATTCTTCTTTTTTTCAGGCAAAGCTGAGATCAGAAAAGAACTTATTGGTAATAATTACTGATAAGACTGGTGTTGAATTTTACTTTTCCACTTGTGGGAGAAAACATGATGAAATGCTTGCTAATATAGAGAGATTTTTGCCCAGTTGGAATGTCTTCAGGGGCTCTCTTAATCACTGAAGATTTGCTTTATTTTTCAAAATGCCCAATCTTAACTAGCATTTGTATAAATTTGACTTTCTTTTGGATAATTTCTCCTCCATATTAATGTGCATTTTGAATATATTAAAACTATATCCTAACTACAAGAAGGAAAAAAAATCCCAAAATGCCTCATTAAAGAAATGCTATTAACATCTGTGTAATTAGTAATGAACTGAAGACAACATACTAGCATTCATCAAAAAATTTCTTGACTATCTTCACCTAATTATAGGTTTCCAACATATTCCTCAACTTTGTCAAGCAAGAAGTTCAGTTAGATGAATGAAGTTTTAAGTTGAATAGCAGAAGTAAGTTAACCATCTCATTTAAGCCTAGCTCTAACAGAATTACATGGTCTGTTATGCAGGCTCACACCTTGATAGCATTAACAAAACCAAACCAGCATCTCACTCCCTGTGGTCTACACAGAGACTGAGATACTCCCTGAACTGGAGTTGCTTCTACTAAATAAGAAAGCTCTTTCAATACATGACTTCAGGCTGAGTCTGCCTGGAAAATCCCAGGGACGGCGGAACCTGGTGGGCTGCCGTCTATGGGGTCGCGCAGAGTCGGACACGACAGGCAACTTAGCCGCAGCAGCAGCATAAAGTCTTAGGTAATATTACCTGGTGGACAAACTCTCTTGGCAGGCCCAGGAGGCTTATAAATATATTAAAGCATACACTTGTATAATAAAACAAGTTCGTGGTGCAAGATCTGTAATCATGGTAAGTAGGAGGAACTGGCAGGAGAAGAAGGGGACAACAGAAGATGAGATGGTTGGATGGCATCACTGACTCAATGGACATGAGTTTGAGCAAGCTCCGGAAGTTGGTGATGGACAGGAAAGCCTGGCATGCTGCCAGGCTTTGGGGGCTCCTAGTCCATGGGGTCGCAAAGAGTCAGACATGACTGATCAACTGAACCAAACCGATGAGGAACTGAAATAATTTTGAAGCCAACTATTGTTACAGTGTGGTTAACACTGTTTCCTGGCAGTGCCAAAAGTTAATTTATTTGTTTCCCTGTGAATGGCATTTCCTTTAGAAACACTATTTAATCAGAAGGACAATGGAATATAGAAATAAATCTTTCAGAAAAAAAGTCAGAACCAATTCCTAGTGCTTTTCAGAGAGCAGTGTCTTCTTATCTTAAACAAGCTTTTGCTAAACATTCAGACAGGCATTTTGCTGGAATCTCCCTCGTTTTGGACCCACACCCTAACAAAACGATCCTTTCCTAGCACAGTAGAGGATCACAACAGTTTCCAAAAATTCACTGATAGGCAATAATTCTGGAGATAATCTTTATTTCTGAAAAATAGCTTTCATTATCATAAATTCCTTTCCCTTTTTAAGAATTTGCTTCCTTTTGCAGAATAAATGAGACACATCAGAAATTTGGGATTACTATCTGGGTAGTTATTTTTTTAAGTCATAATGAACACTCTCTTTATAACTATGCTAAGAAAAGTTTGTATTGAAGATGCAAAAGGTTTATTTTGATCCTAACATTTCAATACAAAGGAATATAAAAATGTTCTCAATTTAAAAATTCCAATGGTAGAAAGAATGAGTACATCAAAATTATTGTTTTCCCCTGAGGATTCCATGAAATTCTGCAATTCTTTTTTCCTAGAATAGGTTTTGGGGATGAGTTCAACCTTGCTTTTCTTATCATCTTTCTTTTGCAGCTTTGCCAAGCTGAGAAGGATATCAGGAAAGATCAGGCTCATCTCAAGGGCACGGTAGCTACTCTATGTGAAGTGACATCACCCCAGCTTGTAGGGAATCAAGACAGTAGGCACTGCTGATTTCTGGTATTGATCTACATTCCCAGCATCTTGATCATTCTTCCCACTTCCAAATAGATTGCATTAAGTTTGGGTGAGGACTTGATGGATGTTCCACAAATTTATTTTAACAACTCCTGCTTATAACCAGATTATGGGGGAACCCTGGCTCATCAGTGACTAGGCTGTCTTTTGAGAGGAGGTTTTCCCTGGCTGGTAAGTTCCACCCGGCGGCCTCAGAATACTACATTTCACTGATCTGCAATGTGGCTTCCGCTCCATGGGTCGTCCACTGTAAATGCTCTTTTCAAAGCCATGACATTCTTCTTGATGCAGAATTGAGTCCTTTACACCTTGACCTTCTGAAGCATCAGATGTCGCTCCTTGAAACAAGCTTTTCCCTTGACTTCTATGAAATCACACTTTCCTGCTTTCCTCTGCTTCTCTAGTTACCCCTCTCCCTTCCTGGGTTCTTTCCCTTACATAATGAGGAGGCTCACCACTTTTCACTTAGCCACCTTCTCATTATCCTCTACTTTTCCACAGCTCTCTCAGGGTCAGCTTATCTATATTCATGGCTTCAAAATGTCGCCTTCCAATTCTTCATCAGCCCAGATCTGTCTCCCAGGCTGACCCAGCACCCCATCAGATCCTGTTCTTTGGATGATCCCAGGTTCTCCCTACTAAACGTGTTTCAAGCTGGATCTCTCATCTTCTTCGGCTACCCCACCTCTTGCTCCTAACATTCACCAAGAGATCGCCTCCTCTGCCTTTGCTCATCACCACAGGGAATGGACTTCCCAGAAGTCACCCTCGTCACTCCTTCTCCTTTATCTTCTCTGTCTATCACCAAGTCTTGTTGATTCTTCCTTCTTCATATTTCTCAATTATGCCCTATATGCATCCCCACTGTGACCACCAAGATTCAGGACACACACATGGTTTTTTTCTGTTTATTTTTTGTTTTTGTCTTGTATACCCAATTATAACTTTCCAATGTTTCAATCATCTAATAGCTCTCCTGTAGCCTCAGAAGAATGTCCAAACTCATAACCAGACAGATATGACTCCTTGATTTCCTGCCAGGCTCTCCCAGCTTCATCTCCTACTGCCCTACTGATTCATCATATTGAATTCTATGAGTCAATATTATATCATGACTGAGACAGGAGATCTGGAATCAGAATGATACGGAAATAAGTTCAGCTCTGTTTAAAGTCAGCTAATCCTCAGGTGCCTCAGTTTACTCATCTGTAAAATAGTGATAACATCTCATAGAACTGTGAGAATTACATGAGATGAAGTAAACCTAGTATATGGCACATACTAAGTACTCAATAAATGCTAGCTATTAATACAGCTGTGATAGTTTTCCCCCCCAAAAGACTGTACATTACCTAGGAGTATGGACACTGTTTCAATGATATATTCAAACCATCTATTATGGTTGTTGTTCAGTTGCTAAGTCATGTCCGACTTTTTGTGATCCCATGAACTGCAGCACACCAGGCTGCATCTGTTATGGTACCTAATAAATATATACTGAATAAAAGAATGGATTAAGGAGCCTGGGATAATGCTTTTTCAAAATATTTAATCTTCAGAGTTCTTTGGTCCAACTGTCCCTCCAACCAAACAGGAAAAGAAAAAAAAAAAGGCTGGGGAAGTAGCTTCAGGAGACCAATCTCCATCTACCTGAGGCAATACGGAACACAAGTTCTTAAAGATAAGTTGGAAAGGTGGTGGAGGTCAGTAAATGTGCACTCAATGGGTGGATGTAGGAATGAGATGCAGTGGGGTCTTTGGGACGATGAGGAAGAAGGAGGCTGGTAGCTCTGGGGTCCATTTCTTCCACATTTCCCTTCCCTTCCCACTAGTGGATGAGGGTCCATGGTGTGTGTTAGGAATGAATCTGCACGTAAGTGCAAAGACCAGAGTCTGGAAGGATGTGTTCCAAACTGCTGAGAGCGCCTGCCTTTGGGGAGGGACTGGGACTGGGCGGGTTTGTGCACCACATGGCTGAATTTTAAAACACGGGTGTGTTCATGTGTTGTGTAATTAAAAAATAACTGGAAAAAAAGGAAAAAAGAGGGAGAGAAAAGAAGAAAAAGAAAAGAGCTTCCTCAGAGAGAAGCTCTGCTCCTGATGTGAGAGGACCCTTCCCTGTGCGCGGTGCCCCAGGCTTACCGTTCTGCCGCACAGGAGGGCTCCTCACCAAAGGGCTGGTGGACAAGCTGGTTAGTACCATGGCTGCTGTCACCTTGTCCATGTCCAGCTCCTCCAAAGATTTCCTGGAAAACAGGGGGGGACATGGTTCACTGTTCATTCTGCATCTCTGTGCCATGTTACCACACATGTTTACCCCTCTAGATTGTCCCCATGAAAATGCAATGTTTTGTTAGTTTTATTGTACAGATGAAGTCAAAGTCCAGAGGTTAAGTGATTCAGTCAAAACCATATACGACTGATGGTCCAGCGGTTAAGACTCCGAGCTTCCACTGCAAAACAGGTTCAATCCTTGTTCAGGGAACTAAGATCCCACAAGCTGCACAATGTGTCAAAAATTTAATAACAAAATCTGATTAAAATTTTTATATAATATTAGGAAATGTCAGGTCCATCCACTGGTCATTCATCTAACAGGTGTTTATTCAGAGTGAAGCATGGGGCCAGACTCTTCTAGGCATGGGTGATACGTGGTAAACAACACACGTGGCTGGTGAGGAGAAACACAGGATCAGCAAACAACCAAAAAGGGAGAGACTAATTTCCGGTAGTGACACTTGCTATGTCAGGCCCAGACAATGTGACATGACAAGGACCGTGGACAGCTGCACTCAACAGGGGCAGGGAAGGCTCTCTGAGGAGGTGAACTTTGAGCTGAATTATGAAGGAGGAGGAGGAGAAATTGACCCCCAGCAGCCAAGACAGCTGTGCGAAGGCGAGGCATCAGAAATCAGCGCTGGATATTTGGAGAGTGACCTGCTGGTGTGAGAAGGGGAGAGTGGTGCTGAGCTGGTCATGTGGGGTCTTTCAGCTGTGGGAGGTGCTTTGATTTTATTCCAGGTGGAACAGGAAGTGACTAGAAGGCTTGAAGCGGTCTAATGATGTAAAATGATTGATATTTTAAAAATCATGACCTGAGCTGCTATATGGAGACTGAGTTCTAGAAAAGGTAGCATAGATGCAGGGAGGCTAGTTAGGACATAATTGCTAGGAATACAGACGTGGGAGTCTCGTGGACTAGGGCGGGGGCAGCAGCAGGTGCCTCGTAGGATTGCGGCTGCACTGGGTGTCGGGGGGAGGGATAAGAAGGGAACGTGCCCACGTGTCTGGCTTGAGCATTAACTGGACCCATTTACTGCGATGGAGAGGGTGGGAGAAAATGCAGTGAGGGGTGTTTAAACTCCAGTGCTGGCTTTTCCACATTCTACGAGAAGAAGGCTAGGGCATAGGGTAGTTGCTATGCTGTTAATGTGAAGAGCCACTGAGACGAAGAGGTTACTCTGGTTCATTAATTTTGGTCAGCTAACCCTGAATAAAGGTTCATCAGATAATGATCATTGTGAACTGAAGCCGGCTTTTTAAAATTCATTTCAGTAATGAAGTTAGCATTGAGAGGCAAAAATGTATGCATTAATAGTACCCTGACGTCAGATAAATTGTACTGCCTCCTCAGAGATGAATATTTTATTTCAAATGAGGGAAGAGTTGAAGGAGCACAGGAGAGGATTAATAAGTCATATCGATAGAGGAATTGACACTTTGACAAAGGCGGTTTTCATCCACAGCTGTGCTGTATAGTTTGTAAAAGTAATGAACTCTTGAGAGAGAAACTTTATAGGATCGCTTCAAAACAAGAAAGGGAAAAAAGATTCCTGACTTGGAGAAAAATCAAATAGTTCCTGGGTAAGGCACGTTGGGGAACTGCTCAATCAATTTCACCATGAAATTATCAAAATTATTACAGTTTGGCTCTCTGATGTTCACCATAGTGCTGAATTACTGAGCAAAGCTTACTCTTTCAATCTAAGGTACCAAAAGATGGGAATGTTTGACATTTTCTTCTGTAGTTCTTCTCAAAGTACCTTATGCTCTCTCTTGGCAAATTGATGCATCAAAAGACAAATTACTGGATTCAGAGAAAAGTACTTCTGGAAAGCAAGCTTGAGAGCACACAATGAAATTCACTGCACAGAAACTTTCAAGACAGTTTCATACACTTAGGGAAGAAACTACTCACTCATTTTGCATACCATTAAGAGATTTTACAGTATCTACAATTTATAAGATCCTCACACTTGGGAGTAAAGGTGATCCTCATTTTTTTTTCCAGAAATGAGACCTCCTGAAACAGCACCAGGGAAAGAATGTAAAGCATCTTAAAGTAATTTTGAGTGTTTTATGTCTCAGTCTTCCCATGTAGTCATGGCCACAGAGGGAAGGGGTTACTTGGGGGCAGTGAAGGAGAAAAGCTTGCTATAGAGACTGTTTCGTATAAGCAGATGGTGGGGCTCCTTCCACAGCCTGAGCTCAGCTGTCAGGATCACTCCATGCCAGCAGGGGGCGCACCTGAGCAGGCCATGCTGCCATCTCTTCCAAGACTGAATTATGGGAGCTGCTTTTTTCTCTTTCCATCTACCAGTCTTCTCTTTTTCTTTTGTTAACAAAAGGTTTAAGAACACAGAAGAGAGTTCCATGAGCCTGGCACAGGGAAATGGCATGACTTCGTAGGGAGAAGGTCCCTTGCCACTTGCCCCCATCCCTAAAGGGACCTGTTACACAGTCATGGTTCTTCGCTCTTCTCTGTCTTGGTTTCAGGGAGCTTCGTTTTTCCTTCCTCAATCTGCTCTGTGGTTTTTTTGATTTTTCACATCTAACATACACATTTATGTTTTATAGGTCTCATTGATAATTAACACAAAAGCTGATTTGTGTGTTAAGTATGAAGATCAATAGAGCATGTATCATTATAAAATATGCATTTATTTTGCATTGCCAAAAGCTGACATTTCAAAATAATTATTGAGTATCATAAAGCAGATTTCTGATGAGTAAAAAGAGGAATAAATATTAGTATAATCAGGGTGTTTCTGTATTTGGATTACCTTTAAGTTTCCTATTGGTCTGGAAGTTACTAAAAACAACGATAAAAAAAAAATCAAAAGAATACATAGCTAATGATTCAGTTAACCTATATTTCTTGGAAACTATTGTTATCATGCTACATGAAACATTACCAGATGATATGGCCTTGTGCTGAGTTGTGTTTTTGTTTTTATCTTTGTTTAATTTCTTTTGGTACAGTACTATCTAATTACTGATTAATTGGTGCTGTAAATTCAAATCCTTATAATTAAACATGAAGAGATGATATACAAAGTAGAAATTGGAACACTTTGAGAAAATTGCTACAAAGGCTCTCTGGTAGATTTAGAGTTGTTGAGGCAGGGGGAAAAACGTTATCAGTAATACTAAATATTCTCTCCTGTTTGAAACTTAATTTGAGTCTACTGTAGAAAACCTTACTAATCGTATATTTACAAAAGGCTTTTCAATTTTTCTTTTCTCTCAAACTTAGTTGAGTATTAGAAGACTTAATAAGACTTAGAATTATTATTATTATTATTATTATTATTTTTAGAATTATTTTTTAAAAATAGTAATATTCATTGTTACTCTATATGTCAGTGCTCTTGAACCTTTTTGGGCCAGTTTAACCAGGGGCCAGTTTTGTGGAAGACAATTTTTCCATAGCCTAGGGATGTGGGGGATGTTTCAGTATGATTCTCACAAGGAGTGAGCCATCTAGATCCCTTGCATGTATGGTTCACAGTAGGGTTTGAGCTTCTTCAGTTCAGTTCACTTCAGTCACTCAGTAATGTCCAACTCTTTGCAACCCCATGGACTGCAATATGCCAGGCCTCCCTGTTCATTACCAACTCCAGGAGCTTACTAAAACTCATGTCCATTGAGTCGGTGATGCCATCCAACCATCTCATCCTCTGCCATCCCCTTCTCCTCCCGCCTTCAATCCTTCCCAGTATCAGGGTCTTTTCAAATGAGTCAGTGCTTTGCCTCAGGCAAAGTATTGGAGTTTCAGCTTCAACATCAGTCCTTCCAATGAATATTCAGGACTGATTTCCTTTAGGATGGACTGGTTCGATCTCCTAGCTGTCCGAGGGCCTCTGAGAGTCTAATGCTGCCACTGATCTGACAGGAGGTGGAGCTCAGGCAGTAAAGCAAGCGATGGGGAGTGGCTGTAAATACAGATGAAGTTTGATCACTCGCTCGCCACTCACCTCCTGTTGTGTGGCCCAGCTCCTAGTAGGCAATGGATCAATACCATGGCCCTGGGGGTTGGGACCCCTGCTGTATGTGATTTGTCCCTCAGGTTGACCTGGCTTTGATGACTGAACAGGATTTCAAGAAGGGAGAATCACATTTCAGGCAAGGAATTAGGCAAGTCCTTGCCTTGTAATCTGCTTAGGAGTCGTATTAGAAGGATGGGAGATGAGGACAGAGAGCCTGGGCCAGTTCACGGGGCCTCACGTGCCAGGCTGAGTGGTTTGTCATATCCTTGTGAGCAGAGGGAAGTCACTGAACCCTCTTGAACCTGGGGGAGAGATAGATGATCAACCTGTATTTTAGAAACAGGTCAAAATGGAACATGTAATGGAAAGGGAAGAAGCTAAAAGTAGGTTGTTTAGCTACTTTTAGTTAAGCCAAAATTCAAACCCCAAGTTATAGACTAAGAGACAACTATTCCTCAATGAACAGATAGTATTTAGTCTTTGAGTACACATTCCCTGTGTATCTGCTAAGGAGGTGTCCTGGGCCTCTCTGGGAGAAGCCGTAAAGGTAATGGTTAAGAGTACAGGCTCTGGAATGAATCAGATCATGTGGCTTCAAATCCACTCTGCCATTACTAGCTGTGTGACCTTGGGTAAATTACTAACATCTCGGAGTCTCTGTTTCTTTATTAGAAAAAGGAAGACAAAAAATAGATCTGTTGAGGGGCTTCCTTGCTGATCCAGTGGTAAAAAATCTGCCCGCCAACGCAGGAGACACAGGTTAGATCCCTGATCTGGGAAGATCCCACATGCCACGGATCAACTAAGCCTGCGTACCACCTCTACTGAGCCTGCGCTCTAGAGCCTGGGAGCCACAGCTACTAAGTCCATGCGCCTAGACCCTGTGCTCTGCAGCAAAAGAGGCCACCACAAGGAGAAGCCCCTTCACTGCAACCGAGAGTAGCCTGCTCACCGCAACTAGAGAAAAGCCCGCACACAGCAACGAAGACTCAGCACAGCCAAAAATAAATAAAGTTTAAAAAAATAGATCTGTTGAGAAGATTAAATGAGAAAATGTACATGAGTACCAACAGACAGCCTCACTAGAGTCAGGGTTCCATGGGTGTTAGCCATTATTAACCTTCAAGTTCATGAACACGCCCATAGCACATAACCCCCATGAAAGAGGAAAGCGTTAGGTTTCTTCACTTGCTTTTCTTATTCAGCACCAGCATTAGCAGTTGTTGCTTTTCTTTTTGGGCCCGCGCGCGCGTGTGTGTGTGTGTGTGTGTGTGTGTGGTGGTGATGGTATTATTTTTCATAAAGACACAGTTGTAACTTCACAAGAGGTGCTCTGAAGGAGGTGGCAACTGTGTAGCGAGGAGCAGCTGTTGGGCTCCTCACTAGTGCCACACGTTGGCGCCTTGGCAAGGATGTGGCTCATGACATCATGACTCTTGAGGTCCCCCCACAAGCAGCCAAAGCCTCCAGTGACCCTTTGGATTTTATTTCTGCTCTCAGCCCTCATTCCTGCACTACTAGCTATGTGCTCAGGGCTCTTTTCAGTTCAGTTCAGTCGCTCAGCTGTGTCCGACTCTTCGCGACCCCATGGACTGCAGCACGCCAGGCCTCCCTGTCCATCACCAACTCCTGGAGTCCATGAGCCCAAACCTCATGTCCATGGAGTCGGTGATGCCATCCAACCATCTCATCCTCTGTCGTCCCCTTCTCCTCCCGCCTTCAATCTTTCCCAGCATCAGAGTCTTTTCAAATGAGTCAGTTCTTCACATCAGGTGGCCAAAGGGCTCTTTTAGTTCCTGGAAATACAGTTGCAAGAAAACTCAGCAGAGACTCTGCCCTCCTGAGCTGTGCTCTGTTGGAGAACCAGACCTTCATCAGACACATGGATAAACATAAATTTAGCTTCCCAGGTGGCTCAGGGGTAAAGAATATGCCTGCCATTTCAGGAGATGTGAGTTTAATCCCTGGATGGGGAAGATCCCCTGGAGAAGGAAATGGTAACCCACTCCAGTGTTTTTGCCTGGAAAAATCCCATGGACAGAGGAGCCTGGTGGGCTACAGTCCATGAGGTCACAAGAGTCAGACACAACTTAGTAACTAAACCATCGCCCACAGATGTGACAAATGCCAGGTAGGAGTGTCTGGACTGGGGGCTCCTGGCTAAGGGGAGAACTCCTAGCTCAGGACTGGAAGGGGGCACTGGCCGTAGCCTCTCTGAGGGTGTAGATGAGCCCAGGGCCAGGCAGTTCGGGAACACAGGCCAGGCTGCCTTCAGAAGCAAGGCTGAGGGCCACGGGGAGGGCCAGCTGGGTCGGGCCTGCGGAGCTCTCTAAGGCTCTTATCTTAAAGGCCTGGGAAGCACTGAGGTGTTTCCAGCAGGGTCGGGTGGGGAGAGGTCAGGTCAAGTTGAGGTGATGCTATCAGATTTACTTTTCAAAAAGCTCACCCTGGCCGCCGTGTGGAAAATGAGTTTCTGGGGTTTGACAACTGATCTTTTATCTGAGGAATTGACTGCCCGGTGACAGTGGCAGCAGGTTGCGGGATACAGCACCTGTGACAGGAAGAGGTAGTCAGGGGGTGTGTGCAGCATCGGCGGGCGCGGCCCCAGGCCCAGGGTCTCCCGCACGGGTGGGTGCGGCCAGCCGGCCTGAGTGCTTGGCCCTGGCCTGTGCCAACAAGCCCGGCTATTGTTCATGCCTCAAGAAGTGTTTTTCTTCTTTTGAAACACGTCATGCCTGAACGCCATCTGCTCGGAGGGTGTGTACAAACACGGTCTCCCCTGGCTAACCCACCAGCTAACAGAAAAGTGTTTTACACCCCAGAGAGCCATAAAAGACATTTATCTGCAATTAAAATGCTGTAGTAAGAAAACGGAAATAAAAATGAATACTACATCCCTTAGATTAGAACTAATCTAGTTCCTTAGCAACCACTGAAATCTGCTGTCTAGACCGAGTTCAATTACTTTTAAAACTTGTGGTAATCTTCAGACCAGGAATAAAGTCTGAAAATTAACTCTCTCCCACTAGAACGGGCACAGTGACATCTCCAATCCTGGAATTCTGCGAGAGCTTTCCCTGAGAGTTTGGAAAACTGGACCCAGTCACTGTTAAATGTGATTAAAAAGCATAAAAAGTTCATTTTCTTTCTAAAGGGATCTTGTAGCAAAGTGGTCCTTTTCCTTCCAGTTTCATTTTAGCTGTTGTTTCCTTCGAGACCACAAGGAAGATGAGAGAAGCTGCCTATTTTATTAAGGTGTCCAGTGGCCTTGATCAAACAAGATGGGAAAATGAGAGCAAACACATCATAATACATGAGGCAACACAGGTCAGTACTTCTGAAACTACCTGTGGGGAAGGATAATTTTTAAGAAATTTCTAATCAATCATGGATCAATACTTCTGTCAAATACAAGGGGGAAAATGACCCGTGGAAGATACGCATGCTAAGTCCCTTCAGTCGTGTTTGACTTTTGTCGATTGCATGGACTGTAGGCTGCCTGGCTCCTCTATCCATGGGGATTTTCCAGGCAAGAATACTGGAGTGGGTTGCGGTGTGCTCCTCCAGGGGATCTTCCCGACCCAGGAGTCGAACCCCTGTCTCTTATGTCTCCTGCGTTGGCAGACGGGTTCTTTATTACTAGTGCCAGTGGAAGATGTGGTCATGTCAGACTGCTATGCAAATTTCTAAACTGCTGCTTCCTCTCAGTTTCTGTACCCAGATCACTGTGGGCTGATGACAGACTGCAGACTAGCACCGGTCCATGCAGCGCCCACTGAGCACTGGGCAATTGCTCTGACGTCCATTTCACTTTGCCTGAAAATCAACATCCAGTCCCCTCCCTCTTTCCCCCACTTGCTGCTCTGCTCTCCTCGGGTCCTCCCACCACCCTTGTCATTCTGCACCTTGGGGCCCATGTTCCATCATCAGTAATCCCTTACCCTCTCCCCTCTACTGTATCTGGGCTCTCCTCTGAGGTTAATCCTCTTTTCTGTCAGAGTTTCCTGTCAGTCTCACTGAGGTCAGGCGGGGATGCCCACCTTTGACCTGCCCCCTAGGAGACCATCCCCCTTCGCCCTCATGCAGAAACCCTTGGGCTTCTGAGGCTCAGCTGTGCACTTACCTGACTCTCTCCTTCTTTCTGTCTCAGCAATCACCAGCCTTTCTAACAGCACCTCTCTCCCCAAACAGTCATCTAATGTTTTGGCAAATACATTATAGCCATTATTTTTTAAAATAATTTATAATTATAGCTATGATCCTAGGAGACTGATTGAAAACATCCAATAACCTAACTTCTGTGCCCCTAGCCCCCCAATATTCAGCCTAGTGCTGAGCTTAAGAAAAGACCCTGCAGCCAAGTAGACTGAGGGTTAATTTCCAGCAACTCCATTTACTAGATGAGTGATTTTAGGCAAATCTTGTAGCTTTGTGCAGCTTCATTCCTCTTGCATAAACTGGGAATAATAATAATACTGACCTCACAGGGTTTTGGAAGAATTAAATAATTTACGTAAACTATCTGACCTATACTATGCATGCGTGTGAGCATGCATAGTTATGTCTGACTCTTTGTGATCCCATGGACTGTAGCAGGCCAGGCTTCCCTGTCCATCACCAACTTCTGGAGCTTGCTCAAACTCATGTCCCTCAGTTGGTGATGCCATCCAACCATCTCATCCTCTGTCGTCTCTTTCTCCTCCTGCCTTCAATCTTTCCCAGCATCAGGGTCTTTTCCAATGCCATCAAACCATCTCATCCTCTGTCGTCTTCTCCTCCTGTCTTCAATCTTTCCCAGCATCAGGGTCTTTTTCAATGAGTCAGTTCTTCGCATTAGGTGGTTAAAGTACTGGAGCTTCAGCTTCAGTATCAGTCCTTCCAGTGAATATTCAGGACTGATTTCCTTTAGGATTGACAGTCCATGTTGCTACAAATGGCAAAATTTTATTCTTTTTTGTGGTTGAGTATATTCCATTCTGGGCTTCCCTGGTGGCTCAGATGGTAAAGGATCTGTAGCTTAGACAGTAAAGAATCTGCTTGCAGTGCAGGAGACCTGGGTCAGGAAGATCACCTGGAGAAGGGAAAGGGAACCCACTCCAGTATTCTTGCCTAGAGAATCCCATGGAGAGAGGAGCCTGGTGGGCTACAGTCCATGGGGTGTCAAAGAGTGAGTGACCAACACTACTACTGTTATATTCCATTGTAATATACACTATATCTTCTTCATCCATTCATCTGTTGATGGACACTTAGGTTGCTTCCAGGTCTTGGCTATTGGGAATAGTGCTACTATGAACATAGAGTTTCATGTATCTTTTTGAATTATGGTTTTTGGTAAACAGCAGATACTCTATCTTCCTACATTTTATAGTAAATTAAGGCCACCAGGCATGAATCCTCGCATTTTGCCTCTTTACCTCCTTTACCTCTTTACCTTCTTGAACACTAGGTTCAAGTGTTGCTTTTCCTGGAAGCCATGCCTCCATCTGGCCGACTTCATCCTCCTCCAAGAGCCTGCTCCTTCTTCTGTGCCCACTAGCTTCTTTCTCTGTCCACTAACATGCCTAAGGGTTTCTTCCCACCTGCACTCAGGGTCATGAGGCAGGAATGAATGGGGTAGAATAGGAATGAGGACAGGGGTTGGAGATCCCAAGGGACAAGAAACTCTCAAGGAAGGACAGGCTTATAGCGTCAAAGGCAGTGGAGACCAAGCCCATCAGGACCAACGGAACTAGCTGCCAGGAAACAGAAGAAACTGTAGTAGGAATGGAAGCGGGATTGCTGTGGGTTGAGGAGTGAATGGTTACTAGGAAGTGAGAAATTCAAGGCAGGGATCATAAACGACTTTGGAAAGAAGCTTGGCCATGAAGGGAAGAAGGCTGCTGTTCCTTGAGGAAGTTAGAAGGTATTTGTCTGTCTTCAGATGGATGGGCTCTGTGCTCAGTCACTTCAGTCGTGTCCGACTCTTTGCGACCCCATGGACTGTAGCCCGCCAGGCTCCTCTGTCCATGGGATTCACCAGGCAAGAATCCTGGAGTGGGTTGCCATGCCATCCTCCAAGGGATCTTCCTGACCGGGGGATCCAACTCTTGTCTGCCTGTGTCTCCTGCATTACAGGTGGATTTTTACCCACTGAGCCACCTGGGAAGCCCAAATGGAGTCTAGTGCATTTAAATGCTGACAAGAAAGGGCCAGCAGCATGGAGAGGTTGGAGATCCAGGAGAGAAGGGATAATAAATGGACAAGGTCTTTACTAAGGCTGCATAGTGTGGGGTCCCCAGCTCAAGTGGAATTCACTTTATACACAGGCAGGAGCATTGTCCCTGTAACGAGTGAGCAGGACACTGGTGGCCTGGGTGCAGGCACATGTGTGGTGTGGGCTCGGGGACTTGATGATGTGTCTTTATGGAGGTTTTTTGCTTTAATTCTTTCCTCAGAAGCAGAAATGTTTCTCCGTGGGAAGTGGGGGAGGGGGCCCTGGAGGGCTGAAGGTTTGACATCGCAGTTATGAATAAGGAGAGAGAAAACTGAACAGGACCCCACAAGACAGCCATCAAGAATAGCTCTGCTGAAAGGTGGGGTGGGCGCTTTGAGAGCTGCAGCAAGAGGGTAGGGGGCAGCTGCTGGATTTTCCTGGGGAGCGGGGGTTAGATGAAGAGGTGTGCAGAGAGGGCCGATCTTGGTTTAGGAAATGAGTGAAGGCTGAGGGGCTGAAAGATGGGGGAGCAAATGGAGAGAAACCAGAGATCTTAATGAGATTTATTTATTTATTTATTTTTAATGAGATTTAAATACAAGTGCGGTGGGAGCAAGAGAGAGGAAGGGCTGAAAGAACTGGAGGTCATGAGCAGGCATGAGTACTGGAGATGGAGATTCTAGAGAGAGAGAGAGAGGAATTGTGGGAGACAGCAGGGCCAGGGCATGGCCGCAGGAGAAGAGCGCAGAGACGGGGGAGGGATGAAGTCACTGCATCATGAATAGTGAGGCTGCCTATATAATGGTGGCTCATGTCACCCAGGAGAGGAAAGCTGCGAGCAGGTGATGCAAGCCTTTAGTAAAGGGTGAGTGACCAGGATGTCAGGAGAGTCAAGCCAGGGGAGAGGTGGAGGGGCCTCAAGCAGCAGAAGGTTTATGCGGGAGTGGAGGAGCTGACAGCTTGTTAACAGCCGTGGGGACTGGGAGACATTCCTTCCTGTGAGGTTCCCCACCGCCTTTGGGATGAGATTCACACCCTGTGCATGAAGCACAGGCTGGAGACACGTGGTCCTCTCTAGCGGGGTCGCTGCATCTCACCCCCATTTCAGCACAGGTGCTCCGCAGGGCTTCCCTTGTGGCTCAGCTGGTAAAGAATCTGCCTGCAATGTGGGAGACCCTGGTTCAGTTCATGGGTTGGGAAGACCCCCTGGAGAAGGGAAAGGCTACCTGCTCCAGTATTCTGGCCTGGAGAATTCCAGGGACTGTATAGTCCATGGGGTCACAAAGAGTCAGACACAACTGAATGACTTTCATGTTCGTTTTCCACAGGGCAGCTCCCCAGTGGTAACCACACCCTCCTCTCCGTTCCTGTGCACAAGTTAAGCTCTCTGCTTTGGGAGCAAGCTTCCTCTGGGTTCCCCCTCGCCCCGCCTGTCTCACCCTCACATCGTCAGCTCAGTCTCACTCCCTGGAGGCCTGCGGACCCTCGCCCAGCCAGCTGGCTGCCCCAGCGCCTGAGTTGCACGGTCAGGTGCTCGCTCCCCCTCGCCCCTGGACATCATGACTGTCTGACATCTATTGCCAACATGGAGCACAACCAGGCTTAAGGTCAACTCTTCGTGAAGAGTTTTGGGAGGAATCAGTGTCAAGTAGAGGCGGTGGGCAGTGGCCGATGGGTGGCAAAGAGCAACACAGAAAGCCCAGCTGAAGATCTTGCGCCGTTTTCTTCTGCTCATTAGGCCCAGTAATTCATTCAGTTCCTCAAGTGGAAAACAATTTCTCAAAAATTCAGCTATTAAATAAATCATTCACATGAATATTTTTTTCACTGGCTCCAAAGAGTGCTGGCCTATCTCTGCAGAATTGACGTGGGTCTGGTGTCTAGGCTCCTGCTCTGTATTCACCAAGGCCCGCAGACCCATCAGCGAACTCTGAGATGGCAGCAATAACATTATTAAATAATAAGTTCCAAATCCCCTGAAAACAATTCTGTGTGATGAGCTGGACTTCTGCATGTGAGCAGGCTGCCGGATGTAGCTCTGGGAAGCATCGAGAACACCCCCGATGGCCATTTTGCTGTGTAGGTTTGCGCTTTTGATCGCAGTCAGTGTGTTCTCCCGGAGCCACGAGGCTGGGCTGAAATCCACACAGTTTTCTCTGCACACAAAGCCTTCTATAAACGTGGAGGTGCCCCTCTGGGATGGCCTTTTAGGCAGCAGATGATAGAAGACCAGAGAGGACATGTCAAATCCTCTCTTGTGACAATGTGTGTGTGTGTGTGTGTGTGTGTGTGTATCATGCCTGTGTCTTTCTGGGTTGATGTCCTTTGTGGGTCTGTGTGTGAAAGCCTTTCTGTGTATCCGTGAATTTGTGTGTGTGTGTCCTGCGTCTGAGTGGGTTGATGTCCTGTGTATGTATGTCTGTGTGTGTCTCTCTGTGTGCCTGTGAGTGTATGAGTGTGTACATGTCCTGTGTATCTTCATGTCTGAGTCTGTGTGGGTTGATGTCCTGTGTGGGTCTGTATGTGAACGCCTTTCTGTGTAGCTGTGAATGTGTGAGTGTGTGTCTTGTGTGTGTGTATGTAACTGCGTGACTGTGTCTCTCTAGGTTGATGTCCTTTGTGGGTCTGTGTGTGTTTCTCTGTGTGTCTGTGAATGTGTGAGTGTGTGTCCTGTGAGTGTATCTTCACATCTGTGGGGGCTGGCGTCCTGTGTGGGTCTGTGTGTGACTGTCTACATGTGTGCTCTGTCTACAGAGAAGGGGATGGAAGGAGCTGCAGGTGACTATGGTCCCAGACCCCGTCTCCTGCCCAGAACAGTGGCCTCTTTCTTCCTGGCCTCTGGATGGCCAGATTCTTGCTGACTCTCTCTATTTCAGAAGCATCTGCCTGCCTCTCGGCAATGGCCAGGCAAGGTAGTCAGACTATCTGGAAAGGGCCCACGGATGTTTTAGCGGGTTTTTGCCTGGGCTGCTGTCTGTCTTCCCAGGTGGTGCTAGTAGTAAAGAACCTGCCTGCCAATGCAGGAGACATAAGAGATGTCCGTTCAATCCCTAAAGTCGAGAAGCTCTCCCAGAGAAGGGCATGACAGTCGACTCTGGTATTCTTGCCTAGAGAATCCCCATGGATAGAAAAGCCTGGTGGGCTACAGTCCATGGAGTCACAGAGAGTTGGACACAACTGAAGTGACTTAGCATGCATGCATGCTGTCTGTCTGGGCTGTCTGCCAGTCAGTCCCTGAGTTCTAGGGAGCACCTGGTTGGGCAGGGCCTGCCATGTGTGCAGAGGTGGTGGGTCCCAGGCTAATGGAGTTGAAGCTCAGGTCATTTAGGTCAGCGGCAGGTTAACAGGCTGCAGATCACGTGTCACAGTTGTCCTCAAGAAGAAGAGTGTGATCACAATTGTATCTCTCACTCTTACTTTCACATCCAAGTCGGGTCACTCCAGACTTTCTGGTGGGGTTAATTACATTGTTGCTCCAAGGCCTGAAATCCATTTAGGCCTCAATGATAGATATGCAACAAGAAATGAAGGTTTACTCTATAGCACAGGAAACTATAGTCAATATCTTGTAATAACCTATAATAGAAAATAATCTGAAAAATAATAACATGTATATGTATAACTGAACCACTTTGCTGTGTACCTGAAACACTGTAAGTCAACTATACTTCAATTATATATATATATATATATATAATTCACAAGTTTAAAGATTAAAAAAAATAATTTCCAGCTACGCTGATGGGAATAACAGTTATTTCATGAGGGCAGTTGGGAAAAAACCAATCGAGTGTTTTCTGGTTTGCCAATTTAGGGGAAAAGTGATTTTTTCCTCTAGAAATTTATTTTTTAAAGTGAGGTTTAAAAATACCGTTTTTTATTTCTGTTACTTCTCTTTCCTGAGTGGGTGTCATTATTATGCTGGCAAGAGGCCAAAGTGTGGGTGAGGAGTGGCCATTGTAGCTGTCTTACCTAACTTTTTCCAAAGAGAGAGGCTCCTATTGTTTCCAAGCAAGCCGCCCCAAAAGGCTTCTCGGGAACACGAGGAAGGCCCCTCTCCATTGGAGAAAGCAGCTTTGTACACATTGCTGCCCACGTACTCCAGGCACCAGGGTACCTGCCCTGCCTCCCAGGAGTGGCCACTCGAGCTGGGCAGACGAAAGCTGTTAGCAGGTCAATGGGCTGACTCACTCCCCTGCCCTAGGCTGGAGCTGGGGTGGGGAGTCGGGTGTGGGGTGTGGATATGGAGCTTATTGTTCTATTTATAAATTTTGGTGTATTTCATCTTTAGCTTGTCTGGGGCCTGCTTGCAGACTTCAGTCGCTTCTGGCTACACCCATGGCAGGACTGATGTGTGCACTGCCTCATGGACAAACTGGTATGTATGTAAATGAATTACCTCCTTTTTAAACTGCTCATTTCAGATTTGACTTAAAAAAAAGAAAAAAAAATGTAATCTTTTTTTCAAAAACATCTTTTTTCTAATAATAGATAATATTTATTGAGCATTTCCAATGCCAAATGCTTATATACATTATTTGAAATGGTCACTTTATTGATATTACTGCCCCATTTACAAATGTGGAGACTGTGGTAATTTCCTAAGGGCACTTGGCCAGTCTGCCGGCCCTGCCTTATTCCAGTTGTCCAATGGGAGCGTCACACCACACACGAATGCCATTTTCATGATCCGCTCTGTAACCTCGTTTGAAATTTGAGACATGCTTGTCACCTTCTATAAGTGCAATATATTGGTGAGGTTAGCATGATCTGTTTTAGAGTACACATTTTTTTCCTATATCACACTTCAAATTATCTTATAATGAAAAGGTTTTCTTTATATATACGGGTGATTCCACATTAATGAGAATACAAAAGTTCAAGTAGACAAAAATAGATTAAATTTTAGGCTTATTCATTTTTAAAGGGGTTTGGCTTTCAAAAAGATTCTCTATGGATTTTCTTTAAATAGAATTCTTATAACAATCTTAAAATATTTTGAATGATTAAATTTCAATTCAACTCATCCACCCAAATTCTAACCTCTACACAAGTACCTGTTATACACTGCTAAGTTGAACCATATGAAATTGCCGATATTCACTCTTTTCTAATATACCAAAGTGGCAGTTTCGTAAGGTTCAATCTGATATCTGCTCTTATCAAACATTTATTTTTAGTTTCAAAGGCTAGAAGTGGACCAGTTTATCCTCAATTTAAATCGATTGTTTGAGATCAATAAGCCAGACAGTGGTTCTTTCCTGAAGCGTGTACTGTGGGTAATTTTATTTCTGGACTTGGCTTTTATTAAAGATAATCTCCTATTAATATAATTCAAGCAAGCTTCAGTTCAATATCTACTATGTGAAAAATACTTCTTTAGGCAGAACTCCTTGCCCCACACCTCATCAGTGTTCTACATGAGACACTTGGAATGTCCAGATTCTGGGAAAGGAGTGGGAGCATCTACATCGCCCTCTAGAGGATTCTCACACACACAATATCACTGGCTCTGTTGGCTGAATTCTCTTCTTTATATTTTAATCATGTTAACGATATATGTTTCTGTCACTTCATATACCTATTATTTGGTGACAGATCAATTCAAACTGTCAGTTATGAATCTTCTCCCTTGAAAATGGTAATTCAATCATTCTTAAATGTGTTCGTAACAGTACAATCTGAGCACTATGAAATCAAACCTATTTATTGAACACCCAAAGTCTGAACAATTGCACATTTTAATTTGTGTACTTTGTGTATGAGGGAACATGACTTCCCCAAAGGAATAAGCAGGAGAAACTGATATAGTAGGAACACAATGCCAAGGTTACTGCTGGACATAGCAGATCAGTGACATGGCTGGATGGCTACTGGCCAGGGCATATCCAGTTTCCTGTAATAAGAGGTGGATGAATACAGGCTAGGAATGCCATAGAGGGCTGAGGCTGAAGCCAAGAGAGGTCCGCAGTGCCAGAGAAGTAAAGCGTTGTAGCTACTATTTCACGTTTCTTCTGAAAACAATATAAATGGCTTATAAGACTAGGGTGCTGGAATTAATATTTAATGTAAAAAGCCTTACTGAAAACAATTGTGTAGCTATCAGGTATAAATAATAATTTCCACCTCTGCTGGTAATTTTTTACTCATTTAGGTTGTCACACTACCGTAGCAGCAGTTTATAGGTGCACTTAACTCTAATGGCACATTGATTAAACTATGGTGGAATTACCCATTCAATATATCTTCCCATTCTATACTATTATGAAGTTCTAAATATTTCAAATGCAGATAGACCTCTATTAGTCAACAGTTCAGCAGCTACCTGTCTTCTTTCCTCTTTTTTGAATCATTACGAAGGCTTATACATTTACTTTTCTGCATACTTGAACCAATAATCTTATGAAAAGGAATTAACACACATACAGACTAAGAATCTGGATTTATTTGAAATCTGATGAGAAAACGAGCCAATTAAAATGAGTATAAAAATATGGAGGATAAGAACCCTTTGACTATGACACATCACTGACTCTGTGAACATTTCTTTTCTCGCTTGGTATGTCATATCTATGAAGGTTCATCCAGCACAGACAGAAATAAGCCTCTGCTTTCATTCGTAGGCAGGTAAAACTTCTAGAAGTTCAGAGAGGGAGTAATAGCTCTGTGTCAGTCTGAGTGCTTCCAGAAGCAGTCACCAAGACAAGAGCAGCTCTGTAAGTTCACTTATAGAAGACTCCCTGGGAAGATGCTATGAAAGGAGATGGGCTGGGGGCACGGGAAGGTGGGGGAGCCTGCCCCCATCCCCGAGCCAGGTCTGACACCTGTGAGGAAGGAGTAAGGACAGAAGATTGGGTGCTAAGTCACTTCAGTCATGTCTGACCCTTTGAAGCCCCATGGACTGTAGCCACCGCACCACCCCCCCCCAACAGGCTCCTCTGTCCTTGGGATTCTCTAGCAAGAATACTGGAATGGGTTTCCATTTCCTCCTCTAGGGGATCTTCCAGACCCAGGGATCGAACCCATGTCTTTTACATCTCCTGTATTGACAGGCATGTTCTTTATCACTAGAACCACCTGGAAAGCCTGAGGATTGGGTAGGAAATACTTGGGATCAATTCAAAGAAAGTCTCAACTCAAGCTGATGGGGTCCTGAACAAAGGTTGCCCTTTAGAGGAGCCCCAGGTCAGGCAGAATGGCCCACCTCTAGGAGCCCTGTTGTGCCAGGTCCTTGGAGGAGGGCAGCCCAGGGGAAGCATGGTCTTACCAGCTGCAGTGGATTCAAAAGAGTGGCCTCAAGAGGCTGGCTGGCCACTGTGTTCCCCGCAGGTACAGCTTCTTTTGAAAGGAGATCTGAGTGGTGTACTTCCATGCCCTCCACAAGTACTGTTTCTTTTTGGTGACTATGCAATTTAACACAGGGATCTTGTTTCTTTCAGACAAAACTAAAAAATCCCCTGGTTGGACACCTTCCTCAGCTTTCTTGGGATACATTCCTGGAGGACCAGCTGGGTGCCTGTGTTTTCCTGATGAGGTACAGGTTATACTTGCTGTCATGGTTCAGAAGGCTGAGCACTGAAGAACTGATGCTTTTCAAACTGTGGTCCTGAATAAAACTCTTGAGAGTCCCTAGGACTGCCAGGAGATCAAACGAGTCAATCCTAAAGGAAATCAACCCTGAATACTCGTTGGAAGGACCGATGCTGAAACTGAAGCTCCAAGTTTTTGGCCACCTGATGCAAACAGCTGACTCCTTGGAAAAGACCTTGATGTTGGGAAAGTTTGAAGGCAAAAAGAGAAAGCGGGTGACAGAGGATAAGATGGTTGAATGGCATCACCAACTCAATTGACATGAATCTAAGCAAACTCTGGGAGATGGTGAAGGACGGGATCCTGGCATGCTGCAGTGCATGGGGTTGCAAAGAGTCAGACTTGAGTTGGCAACTGAATAACAGCAGAACATGGTACAGAGGAAAAAGACAGTCAAGTTAAATAAAGCATCTGGAAGGATTTCCTGTCTCCAGAACTGTCCGAAGATCACTCTGACATTTGCCCAAGCATTTCCTTTATTAGGCGCTTCCCTAATAAACAGCTGGTAAAGAATCCTCCTGTTCTTGAGCTTCTCTTGTGGCTCAGCTGGTAAAGAATCTGCATGCAATGCAGGAGACCTGGGATTGATCCCTGGGTTGGGAAGATCCCCTGGAGAAGGGAAAGGCTACCCATTCCAATATTCTACCTAGAGAATTCCATGGACTATACAGTCCATGGGATACAAAGAGTTGGACACAACTGAGTGACTTTCACTTGCCTTTATTATAACTCCTTTGGATTGTGGTCCTACTGGGTCAAATCCAGGGTATAACCTACCTCCTTAAATAAATGACAATAGTTAACACTTATGCAGCATTTGCTATATGCCAGCTACTGCTCCAACCTTTACTTTCATGAACTCAGTTAATCCTCAAAATAAGTCTGTGAGGCCAATATTATCATTACCTCCAATTTTAGGGATGAGGAAACTGAGGCACAGAGAGGTAATGGAAAGTAAGTAAGTGGGTACTGGATTCCCATCCAGGCAGGGGGACACCACCATATGTGTTTCTGATTGAGTGTCTGTGTCCTCCCCAAAGTCAGTGTGATGGTATTAGGAGGTACAGCCTTTGGAAGTACTTAGGTTTAGATGAGGTTATAATGGTGGAATTCTCCATTCAAGAATACTGGAGTGGGTAGCCATTCCCTTCTCCAGGGGATCTTCCTGACCCAGGGATCTAACCTGGGTCTCTATATTGCTTATAAATATGATATTCCACAGCCTGAGCTAAGACAGTGTTTTTACGCAGTATGCTAGGGAAAGAGGTGCGTAAGACCTCAAGTGGACAGGGTGGCAGACATGTGAGTGTAGTTGGCCACAAGCTGGAGACCAGTGACACGCTTACTGTACAAGCTGAGCCAGCTTGGTGGCAGGGAGGGAAAGGGCCCACCCTGGGGAACTTGGGGTACACAGCAGCATTGCCAGGCAACGCCCGGAATCTTAGGCCAGGAGGAACACCACTCTTCCTGGTACCTCCAGTGCTGGTTCCTAGTGTACTTTCGGCCACAATCCGAATTACTTCACGAGCTGTGTATGTTCCAGCTTTCTAGTGACAGATGTCAGAGACTATAAGCAACTGGGAAGATAGAAACTGACAGCAGTACTGAAGACAGCGACAGTTTGGATAGCAGCAGCAGTGGCAACAGAAGTGAATAGTAGCAAATAGCAACAGTCTCACGGTGGTGGGACTAATGATGCTTTGGTCACATACAAAGAAGAACAGAGAAACCCACTGTAAATGGTAGGGCAGGTGTAAAGTTTGAATCAGGAAGGAAGAATGAATATACACATGAGCACAAGATTTTGTATATTATTTCGTGAATTGATAGATAGCTTGAAATTGATCCACAGCCTCCAGCAGGTTAAAAACTGTTTTAAAGACACTTAAGAGAGAACCTACTGAGCTCAAAACATATAATCTGTCTTTAAATAGCCCTGTGCTAAAGGGCAGAATATAACTAATTTTATAAGGAGTCCCAGGGGATTGTGGAAACCTACAACTACTGAGGCTCAGATTTTTTATCTTTTATGTTGGTGAAAGTAAAAGCGTGGGGCCACAGACACTGAGCAAATGATATAACTTCTGCAAAAGCAATTTATGCCCGATTCACCCATTATAGGAGAAGGCAATGGCACCCCACTCCAGTACTCTTGCCTGGAAAATCCCATGGATGGAGGAGCCTGGTAGGCTGCAGTCCATGGGGTCGCAAAGAGTCAGACACGACCGAGCAACTTCACTTTCACTTTTCACTTTCATGCATTGGAGAAGGAAATGGCAACCCACTCCAGTGTTCTAGCCTGGAGAATCCCAGGGACCGGGGAGCCTGGTGGGCTGCCGACTATGGGGTTGCACAGGGTTGGACACGACTGAAGTGACTTAGCAGCAGCAGCAGCACCCATTATATTGATAAATTCTTGAGGAGAGAAATATGCATGTAGATAGAGGGGAGGCAGTGAGGTAATAGCTCACAGCTCTCCATCTTCCCTACTGATGTTTAGCGATAGTGGGTTAGACCACACACAGCTTCCAAGCCACTTCAAACTGCAATGGGAAATACATTGAAGGCAGCCCCTTTAGTCTTTTTTTTTTTTTTTTTTTTATAAAAAAGCTTTAGTCTTTAAAAATGCCTTTAATACAATTCCACCTTGTAGACTATTTTTAAAAAGTGGAGTTACCAGAGGATTGAGGGAGCCTTGTCATGAACGGAGAACCAGTTTAGAAACAGGAAACAAGGTGGAAATGAATGGGTACCTTTCTGCATGGAGACATGTTAACAACCACGACCCTGCCAAGATGCTGCTTGGATCATTTTATAAATGATCTGGACGAGGGCACAGAAAAATGTCTGGATTTGCTGATGATCCTGACTTTTGGTGCATAAGGATAGATTTCAGAAGATATTTTAAGCTCATGTCAAATAGACAAAAACATTGGTACATGTGATTGTGAGAAACTGCAAGTAATAAATGCACTTGGGGGAAAAAAAAAGTATCACAGATTTCCAGGCATATGAGAGCTGAGAGATCAGTTACAACCCGCAAGAGTTTCCCGGGATTAGATGATAGAATCCACTCATAGGAAAACTATCTCAGGGTCAGCCAGTCCAACCTGTCATCTAAAGTCGTCCCTGGCCTTCCGTAGCCTCCTGACCACATGAACTCTGACTCCTTGCTCTCACAGTGAGGAACTCCTCATGCTAAGAGAAAACTCTGTCTTCATTGGGACAATTCAGAAAGAAAGTTCTCCTTCGTGTTGAGGCAATACCAGCCGCTTCCTTAGGCAACTCAGTGTTCCAGGATATCAGAGCACGGTTCTGATTCCTCTCCCACATAAACATCACACAAATTTGAAGAACTGTGTCCTCAGTTTTGTTTTGTTTTTTCAAATCAAGTTAAGCATCTGACAGGTCCTCATTGTTTGGCTCAGAACAAGTCTAAGTGTCCTAACTATTGAAACTGCTTCCCACTGGTGACACAGTTTACTATGCTCCTGTCCCATGTGCCCAGGACTGAATTCAGTATTTCAGGCAGGAAGTGACAAGTGCTCTATGAAAGGGACCTTGTTCCAGGGAAACCCTCCTCACCTCCCCCCGCATTTTTTAAATCATAGCTTTGCGTGTGTGCGTGCATGCTAAGTCACTTTAGTCATGTCCCACTCTTTGTGACCCTATGGACTGTAGCCCCCAGGCTCCTCTGTTCATGGGATTCTCCAGGCAAGAATACTGAAGTGGAATGCCATGTACTCCTCCAGGGGATCCTCCCGATCCAAGAATCAAACCTGAGTCTCTTACGTCGGCAAAAGGGTTTTGTTTTTTTTTTTTTTTTTTTACTACTAGCGCCACCTGGGAAGCCCAGTAACACCTTTATTAAGGTATAATTTACATATCACAAGATTTATGCTTTTAAAGTGTAAAGTTCAGTATTTTTTTTGTGGTTTTTATTATGTCTACAGAGTTATGCAGTTGTTATTGTTCAGTCGCTAAGTCATATCTGACTCTTTGCGATCCCATGAACTGCAGCATGCTAGGCTTCCCTGTCCTTCACTATCCCCGAGTTTGGTCAAACTCATGTCCATTGAGTCAGTGATGCCATTCAACCATCTCATCCTCTGTTGCCCCCTTCTCCTCCTGCCTTCAACCTTTCCCACGTCAGAGTCTTTTCCAATGAATCAGTTCTTCGTATCAGGTGGCCAAAGTGTTGGAGCTTCAGCTTCAGCATCAGTCCTTCCAATGAATATTCAGGGTTGATTTCCTTTAGGATTGACTCCTTGATCTCCTTGCAGTCCAAGGGACTCTTTTAAGAGTCTTCTCCCACTTCCAGAACATTTGCATCATCCCCCAAAGAAACCTCATACCTATTAGCAGTCTCTGCTTATCTTCCACCTTCTGGCAACCACTAATCTGTTTCCTGTATATACTTGTCTCTTCTGGACATTTCACATAAATGGGCTGATGGGTGTGAAATCACTTTGATTTGCCCTACCCTAGTGACTAATGCGGAGAAGGCAATGGCACCCCACTCCAGTACTCTTGCCTGGAAAATCCCATGGATGGAGGAGCCTGGTAGGCTACAGTCCATGGGGTCGCTAAGAGTCGGACACGACTGAGCGACTTCACTTTCACTTTTCACCTTCATGCATTGGAGAAGGAAATGGCAACCCACTCCAGTGTTCTTGCCTGGAGAAACCCAGGGATGGGGGAGCCTGGTGGGCTGCTGTCTATGGGGTCGCACAGAGTCGGACACGACTGAAGTGACTTAGCAGCAGCAGCAGCAGTGACTAACGATGCTGAACAAGATGTGACATTTTGTGACTGGCTTCTTTCACTTAGTGTTTTACTTTTACACTCATATTTTCAAGCTTCATCCATGTTGTAACCTGTATCAGTACTTCATTGCTTTCTATTGGTGAATAATATTCCATTGTATGGATACAATCAATCAATCACATTTTCTTTATCCATTCATCAGTTGATGGACTTTTGTGTTCTTTTTAACTTGGGGATACAATGAATAATGTTTTCATGAATATAAAAATAAAAGACATACAAGTGTTTGTGCATGTGTTTTAATTCTCTTTGGTGTATACTTAATGGAATTGCCGGGTCATATGGTAATTCCACGGTTAACCTTCTGCAGAGCTGACAAAATGTTTTCCACAGTGGCTGCACCATTTTGTAATTCTACCAGTAACATATGAAGGTTCCAATTCCTCCATATCCTTTCCAACACTTGTTGTTATCTATCTCTTTGATAACAACCATCATAGCGGGCACAAAATCACTTTGATTTGCCTTGCCCTAGTGACTACTGGAGAAGGAAATGGCAACCCACTCCAGTGTTCTTACCTGGAGAATCCCAGGGACAGGGGAGCCTGGTGGGCTGCTGTCTATGGGGTTGCACAGAGTTGGACACGACTGAAGTGACTTAGCAGCAGCAGTGACTACTGATGTCGAATATCTTTACATGTGCTCATTTTTCATTTGCATATCTTTCTTAAAAAGTGTCTAAGTTTTTTTTTTTAATTGAGTTGTCTTTTTATAATTGAGTTGTTAGAGCTTTTCTAAATTCTGGATATTAGACTAATATCAGGTATATGATTTGAAAATATTTTCTCCCATTCTGTGGACTTAGTGTTTAACTTTGATGAAGGCCAAAACTAAAATCATGGCATCTGGTCCCATCACTTCATGGGAAGTAGATGGGGAAACAGTGTCAGACTATTTTTTGGGGCTCCAAAATCACTGCAGATGGTGACTGCAGCCATGAAATTAAAAGACGCTTACTCCTTGGAAGGGAAGTTATGAGCAACCTAGATAGCATATTCAAAAGCAGAGACATTACTTTGCCAACAAAGATCCGTCTAGTCAAGGCTATGGTTTTTCCAGTGGTTATGTATGGATGTGAGAGTTGGACTGTGAAGAAAGCTGAGTGCCGAAAAATTGATGCTTTTGAACTGTGTTGGAGAAGACTCTTTCGAGTCCCTTGGACTGCAAGGAGATCCAACCAGTCCATCCTAAAGGAGATCAGTCCTGGGTGTTCTTTGGAAGGAATGATGCTAAAGCTGAAACTCCAGTACTTTGGCCACCTCATGCGAAGAGTTGACTCATTGAGAAAAGACTCTGATGCTGGGAGGGATTGGTAGCAGGAGGAGAAGGGGATGAGAGAGGATGAGATGGCTGGATGGCATCACTGAGTCGATGGACGTGAGTCTGAGTGAACTCTGGGAGTTGGTGAGGGACAGGGAGGCCTGGCGTGCTGCGATTCATGGGTTCGCAAAGAGTCGGACACGACTGAGCAACTGAACTGAACTGAACTAAATGTATCTAATTTTCTTTTGTCACTTGGGTTTTTGTTGTCATACTTAAGAAACCATTGCCTAACTCAAGGTTATGGACTTTACCTCTGTGTTTTCTTCTAAGTTTCTTAAGTTTTACCTCTTACATTTGATTTTAGCCATTCTGAGTTTAAATTTTTTAAAATGATTGAGGTATAGCTCTAACTTCATTTTTATACAAGTAGACACTTTGTCTTAGGATGATTTGTGGAAAACACAATCCTTGAATTATCTTGGCCCCCTTGTGGCAAAATAATTGACCATAATGGGGGACTCATTTCTAGTAGTGATATTGGCCATTTTCTCTTCATACTGTTGACTCATACTGAGTTTATTGTCCACAAACTCCTGTAAGTGTTTCACAGGTATTGCTCTTAAGCCAAGCTTCCCCCAGCCTTCTCTTGTGCAGATGGAAATGGGGGCCCTGATGAGAGACTTCATCTTCATCGCTCTTAAATGTCACCTTGTCAGTTCAGCTGGTCATTCCACAAAGCTGAGAGCTTTGGGATACGGAGCCTGATGTCCCTCCCAGGTTTATGTCTTCTATATCATCAGTCATTCAGCTCAGCATGGAATATTTAATAAAGTTCTTATCAGGCTACTGGTCTATGTTGGTGAAGAAGACAAGAACCCACTCATGGAAGAGGCACAGAGAAGGCAGATAATACAGAAGTAAGCTAACAAACAAGATAATTTCAAATAGTGGGCTTCTTCAGTCATGGATCATTCAGGAAGGATGCATGCATGTGTGCTCAGTCGTGTCCAACTCCAGGCTCCTCTCTCCATGGGGTTCTCCAAGCAAGAATCCTGGAGTGGGTTGCCATTTCCTACTTCAGGGGATCTTCCTGACCCAGGCATCAAATCTGTGTCTCCTGCATTGGCAGGTGGATTCTTAACCAATTTCACCACCTGGGAAGCCTGGATCATTTAGGGAAATCTCTTTAATTTACAACTGCTTTGAGTTACAATTATGTTTCCACTATCATCTTAGAAGCCAGTTATATCTAAATGTCATTGCTCAAGGTTCATTTCAGAGTAGCACACTTTGAAGGGCCTTCCTTGTACCTGATGCAGACATGAAGGAGAACACGCCCTCTCTGGTGCCACTCAGAGGGGCACATGGTAGGGATGGCTGGGCCACGAGCCTCACACAGCAGAATCCTGCTGCAGATTCTAGAAGAATACACTGCAATCCTAAAATGACTCCTGCAACTTGTTATTATTAGAAAGGGCCTGATAACTCTGCTGCCACTTTTTCCTGGATAAATAGCTCCTGTCTGGGGTTTTGGTCCAAATTGTTTCACTGGCAGCCACAACAGCACATGCATGTTCTTCCTCTCTGTCAAAAAAGTCACTTTGTGGGAAGTCTGTGGAATCAATAGAGAAGGATGTTGGACTTTGGAGTCCTACTGCAGCTGATGCAAGTGAGAGGCACCAGGGGGAAGACCTGTTCCTAAACCTCTATCCCCTCTGAGATGAAGGTCTATCAACCCTGAAGGAAAGCAACTTTGTTGCTAGAGCTGAAAACAATGCCTGAAGCATCCAGCAAATCAGGGTTGAACAAAGGTGGGAATCAAGGAACGTTTCTGTACAGTTCAAAAGTTTGGCCTCTTCTGTAGCTTCTTGTTCAGGGATATCTTTAAAAATTAATTTTTATTGGAGTGTAGTTGATTTACAATGTTGTACTGTCTGTACAGTAAGGTGAATCAGTTATGCATACATTTACATATATATAAAATCTATCTATCTATCTATATATAAAGAATCTAAAAAAGTGGAGATATATATGTATATACATATAGGTTGTGCTAGTGGTAAAGAACCCACCTGCCAATGCAGGAGACATAAAAGACATGGGTTCCATCCCTGAGTTGGGAAGATCCCTTGGAGGAGGGCATGGTAACCCACTCCATTATTCCTGCCTGGAGAATCCCATGGACAGAGGAGCCTGCTGGGCTACAGCCTAGGGTTGAAAAGAGTGGGACGTGACTGAAGCGACTTAGCATGCAAGCATATATTTCCCATATAGGTCATTACAGAGTATTGAGTAGAGTTCCCTGTGCTATACAGTAGGTTTTTTAAAAAACTTTATTTTGTATTGGGGTATAGCCAGTTAGAACTTCCCTGGTGGCTCAGACGGTAAAGCGTCTGTCTACAGTGCGGGAGACGCGGGTTCGAGCCCTGGGTTGGGAAGATCCCTGGAGAAGGAAATGGCAATCCACTCCAGTACTATTGCCTGGAAAATCCCATGGACAGAGGAACCTGGTAGGCTACAGTTTATGGGGTCGCAAAGAGTCGGACACAACTGAATGACTTTCCATAGCCAGTTAACAACGTTTTTACAGTTTCGGGTGAATAGCGAAGGGATTCCTCTATACATATACATAAATCCATTCTCCCCCCAAACTCTCCTCTGCTGCTGCTGCTAAGCTGCTGCTAAGTCGCTTCAGTCGTGTCCGACTCTGTGCGACCCCATAGACGGCAGCCCACGAGGCTCCACCGTCCCTGGGATTCTCCAGGCAAGAACACTGGAGTGGGTTGCCATTGCCTTCTCCAATGCAGGAAAGCGAAAAGTGAAAGTGAAGTCGCTGAGTCTTGTCCGACTCTTAGCGACCCCATGGACTGCGGCCAACCAGGCTCCTCTGTCCATGGGATTTTCCAGGCAAGAGTACTGGAGTGGGGTGCCATTGCCTTCTCCGAAACTCTGCTCAGTAGGTTCTTATTAATTATCTATTATATATATATAATGGTGTGTGTATGTCAATCCCAATCTCCCAGTTTATCCTTCCCTCACCCTTTCCCCCTTGGTTTCTATATCTGTGACTCTATTTCTACTTTGTAAATAAGTTCATTTGCATCATTTTTTAAGATTCCCCATGTAAGTGATACCATACGATATTTGTCTTTCTCTGTCTGACTTACTTCACTCAATATAACAATCTTTAGGTCCATCTATGTAGCTGCAAATAGCATTATTTTGTTCTTTTTTATGGCTGAGTAATGTTCCATTGTGTATAAGTACCATATCTTTATCCATTCCTCTGCTGATGGGCATTTAGGTTGCTTCCATGTCCTGGCTATTGTGAATAGTGCTGCAGTGAACACTGGGGTGCATATATCTTTTTAAATTATGGTTTTCTCTGGGTATATGCCCGGAAATGAGATTACTGGATCATATGGTATCTCTATGTTTAGTTTTTTAAGGAACTTCCACACTGTTTTCCATAGTGACTGTACCAATTCCTACCAACAGTGTAGGAGGGTTCCCATGAGACTGTTTTAAAGTTCACTGAGTATCAAGCTTTTTTTTTTTTCAATTTTGTTTTTAAATTCCTTCTTGATTAATGGACCATTGACTACTCCCAAGGGGCTAAGAGGGTATTAGTGATTGTCTGGGAGCTCTTGGTATCTTTAGACAATCTCTTTCCATGAGATTACTGGATGCTGTTAATGATCTCCTCTGGCCTCCTCTGGGTACCTTTGATCTTTTTCTTCCTGGCTTCACATATTTACATCAGCAGTTTTCTGCAAGAAACAAGGGCTCTAGAACTGTGTTTCTCTACTGGTTTCCATTTGATGGATGTCGCCTCATAAAGCACAATTGTGAATAACAGACAGTTCCCATTTGAGGTCATATAAAGGGGATGGTGACAGGAGGCTGAGAGGGCCGGGTCTGTGATATTTCAGTAAGTATGTATTTTAACACGAAACCTCTCTATTACCACTGATCTTTCTTTTCTGCCATTTTGCCTCCATGCACACAAGAAGCAGTCAGATTTAATATTCATCAATTCAATGGACTCCATGGAAACAATAGTGATTTGTAAGATGAAAAAGAATTACGGATGCATGCTGATCATATTTCTTGGCTGCAAAGCCCCAAATTCTGACTCATCAAATTAAATTACTCATTAAAATACAGGCCAAAAAAGTATACCCTGCATTCAGGTACTCTTGTCTATCAGATAAAACAGAGAATGAGATAATATCATGAAAGAATAATTCACTCCCCTGCTCTCTTGGGCAGAAGTGCAGCACGCATTTCTGGGATCAATATTAATTTATGAAGGCCACATAAGATGTGAATTAAATTGCCCCTGTCCTCTGTTTTCAATAATGTCTAAAGTGCCTATTTTTACACTCCTCAAAGTGGACATTTTATTATTTTTCTCATGAGAGGGGCACTGAGACCCCACTGGGGCTTCAGAATGGGTTCCTGAGGGCACAGCATTTGGGGACAATATCCCCAGGCAGTAACTCATTCAGGGTGGTAACTTTGGTGTTTGAATTAGAGTGGTGCGCTCCTTGGCCCTCTATAGTGGCTTCAGGCTTCTGTTTTGGGGGATGCAGGGTGACAGGGGAGTATGAGGCCCAGGGAGGGGTAAGGGCAGAGGTTCCAGAAAGGTTCCACCTTCCAGAGAGGTTCCCCACTTTCCAGTGGCAGAAGACTCCCACCTTATAAAGTTGGTCTGCAGAAATTATAAAACTCTTAGAGGAAAACGTAGGCAGAACACTCTCTGACATAAATCACAGTTAGATCATCTATGACCCACCTCCCATAGTAGTGGAAATAAAAACAAAAATAAACAAATGGGACCTAATTAAACTTAAAAGCACTTGCACAACAAAGGAAACTAAAAGCAAGGTGCAAAGGCAGCCTTCAGCATGGGAGAAAATAATAGCAAATGAAGCAACTGACAAAGAATTAGTCTCCAAAATATACAAGCAGCTCATGCAGCTCAATACCAGAAAAATAAACAACCCAATTAAAAACTGGGCCAAAGAACTAAACAGACATTTCTCCAAAGAAGACATACAGATGGCTAACAAACACATGAAAAGACGCGCAACATCACTCCTATCAGAGAAATGTAAATCAAAACCACAATGAGGTACCATCTCACGCCAGTCAGAATGGCTGCTATCCAAAAGTCTACAAGCAATAAATGCTGGAGAGGGTGTGGAGAAAAGGGAACCCTCTTACAATGTTGGTGGGAATGCAAACTAGTACAGCCACTATGGAGAACAGTGTGGAGATTCCTCAAAAAACTGGAAGTAGAACTGCCTTATGACCCAGCAATCCCACTGCTGGGCATACACACCAAGGAAACCAGAATTGAAAGAGACACGTGTACCCCAATGTTTATCGCAGCACTGTTTGTAATAGACAGGACATGGAAGCAACCTAGATGTCCACTGGCAGACAAATGGATAAGGAAGTTGTGATACATATACACAATGAAATACTACTCAGCTATAAAAAAAGAACACATTTGAGTTAGCTATAATGAGGTGGATGAAACTGGAGCCTATTATACAGAGTGAAATAAGTCAGAAAGAGAAATACTAATACAGTATATTAACGCATATATATGGAATTTAGAAAGATGGTAATGATGACCCTATATAAGAGACAGCAAAAGAGACACAGATGTAAAGAACAGACTTTTGAACTCTGTGGGAGAAGGCAAGGGAGGGATGATTTGAGAGAATAGCACTGAAACATGTATATTACCATATGTAAAATAGATGACCAGTGCAAGCTTGATGCATGAAGCAGGGCACTCAAAACCGGTGCTCTGGGACAACTCGGAAGGATGGGGTGGGGAGGGTGGTGGGAGGGGGGGTTCAGGATGGGGGACACATGTACACCCATGGCTGACTCATGTCAAAGTATGGCAAAAACCACCACAATATTGTAAAGTAATTAGCCTCCAATTAAAATAAATTAATTAATTTTAAAAATAAATAAGAAAAAAAATCGGTCTAATCCTGTATCCCCCTTACCCTTACACGCATTACACCTCTTTGTCCAGATGTCCAGCTCCAACTCACACTAATTAAATCAGAATCTCTAGGGTGGGCCTGGGGCACTGATAGTTTTAAAACTTCCTAGGAGACTCTAAAGTACCCTTGCCTGGAGAATCCCAGGGATGGGGGAGCCTGGTGGGCTGCCGTCTATGGGGTCGCACAGAGTCAGACACGACTGAAGCGACTTAGCAGCAGCAGCAGCAGCAGGGGACTCTAATGAATGGCCTATGTTAAGATCTGCTGAGTCTGATTCTGAGGTTAACAGGTGAGGAATCCCTTGTGACAAGGGGCTGGGGACTTCTACCAGCTCCTTTCAAAGGGACTTTCTTGATATCACTTAATTTCTTTCCTCTTTAATTACATACACCAGGAATAGAGCATTAAACTAAGTTTCATACATATTAGAATTAATGGGAGTTTAAGGCTTCCCAGGTGGTGCTAGTGGTAAAGACACCAACTGCCAATGCAGAAGACTGAGAGACAGGTTTGATCCCTGAGTTGGGAAGATCCCCTAGAGGAGGGCATGGCAACCCACTCCAGTATTCTTGCCTGGAGAATCCCATGGACAGAGGAGCCTGGTGGGCTACGGTCCATAGGGTCGCAAAGAGTCGGACACAACTGAAGTGACTTGGCATGCATGCATGAACTCCAAAGGACTTGGTGCTTGTAGGTCAGAAAACCTTAGGATTGTCTCAAACACTTAACAGGGTCCATCTCCTTCTGCCCATTCTGCTTTCTAAAATACTTCTTTCCCTTGACAGGGTCAAAGGAAATCAGATCATTTAAAAAGAAGTCAGTGACTCACAGAAAACATCTTAGTGCATCTGAGACCCTCTATCCTTGGCTCACTTGCTTAGCCTTCCAGCTCTGGAGCCAGAGTGATCAAGAAGACATTGAGCATCCTTAAATACTGCCACTAATACTGATCACTCAGAGGAAACTAGCTACATCAGGACCTGATCCACAGGAGTTTTGGAATAGACACCTAACTGCATGTCCAGGAAACTTCAGCTCATCCATTTTGAGTCATTTAGTCTCTTTTTGTTCATGTGTGTTAGTCGCTCAGTCATGTTCAAGTCTCTGCGACCCCTCGGACTGTGGCCCACCTCTGTCCATGGGATTTTCCAGGCAATAATACTGGAGTGGGTTGCCATTTCCTTCTCCAGGAGATCTTCCCAACCCAGGGATCGAACCTGGGTCTCCCACATTGCAGGCAGATTCTTTACTGTCTGAGCCACTAAGGAAGCCCTGTTTTTGTTCATAACTTAACAATTTCAAGCAAACGAGTTACATTTTGGGCACTGGTCTCTGTTCTGTATCCTTAAGATTGCACATTTATTCCTAAAACCTGGAAACAAGAACTCAAGAGTCTATTCAAAGTGGGATTACAATATTCATTAGCTTTATCTACTGAGGGAGCTTTATATTAAATTCTACATGGTAGGCATGTGCTGTCAAGAACAATATCTAAGAGCCAGATCAGCAAGATTTGTTACTTGCTGTTATTCACTGTCAGCTTCTTCTGCTAGTTTGGTTTATCTGCCTCAGGGAAAACTAAGAAAAGCCAATTAAAACACTGCTTAAACTTTATCACACTTTCATTTGTAAGTTGCAAAGACATTCCATACTCTTTAAATAGCTCTAGTAGTTAAAGCTTCTCTGAATACTTTGAGGTAATGTAAAAGCCCCCTTGGTAGGGAAAAGTTTAAGTAGAAAACATATATCTGAAATATTTTAAGTCAACTACGGTCCAATTCTCACCTTAAAGTGAAAAGTGACAGTGTTTGTTGCTCAATCATGTCCAACTCTTTGCGACCTCACAGACTGTAGCCTGTCCATGGAGTTCTCCAGGCAAGAATACTAGAGTGGATTGACATGCCCTCCTCCAGGGGGTCTTCCCGACCCAGGAGTCAAACCTGGATCTCCTGCATTGCCAGCAGATTCTTTACTGTCTGAGCCACCAGGGAAGACAAGAACAGGGCTAACCTTGCACATTAATGTTGAAGTGTGCACAAGTGAATTTTTCTAGGATAACACTTCAGAGCATTCACAAAGTTGCCATCCCCTAGAGATTTTTCATTCACTTATTAAAGTCAGTGTTGTCTATAACGTTCTCAACGGAGTTCACTCTACCTGGAGTATACAACCCCTCAGCTTGGCTAATCCATATCCTACCTGCTCTTTAAATTCTTCAAATTCCATGTTTTCCAGAAAGTGGAAACTGATTTCCCCAGCTAACATCAATTACCCACTATATTATGTCCCCCAACACTTTGAAATTCTATTATTGTGGTAGTTGACATCATTCTTCCCAGGCCCTCACTTTCCCCTGAATCCATGCCCTTTTTGAACTGACACTTTTCTATTCTCTCGAGCAGCAGTCCCCAACCTTTTTGGCACCAGAGACAGGTTTCGTGGAAGACCATTTTTCCATGGAACAAGGGGGTGGGGATGGTTTGGGGATGATTCGGGGATGATTCAAGAGCATTATATTTATTGTGCACTTTATTTCTATTATTACTACATCAGCTCCCCATCAGATCATCAGGCATTCATTCCTAGAGCACGGGGACTCCTGCTCTAGAGGCTGAGCATTCCTCCTCAGCCCATTGTTTTGGGTGTGCCAGTTCTGACCTTAGGCTTCAAGGGGGGGCATTGCAGCTTTCTGTTCTCCCCTGTGGCCATTTCGCCATCACTGTGAGAAGAACATGCTCTGGCTAGCTTGCTGGTCCAAAGAGGAGGAGAGTCATATGGATCAAACCTGAACCCAACCTGCAGTTTGACACCCAGTCCTACCAAATCCAGTCTAGATCAATTGACCCCCAACCAGCCTATATGAGTGACTGAGGATATATAACTGTGGGTTGGTTTGCTCTTTCATATTTTTGTGCCAAAAGCTAATGGATATAATTTTTGTACAGTATTGTATTTTAGCTTTTCATATACACAGGTCTGTTCCTTCCAGTAGGCAAGAGCCACACTCTTCACCTTTATGTTCTTTAGCGACTTAGTTTCTTGCCCTGAGTGGCCACTGGTTTCAATTAGGTAATAAAAGATTTTTTTAAGGTTTAAAATCAACAGAGGGAGCTCTTGGTTAGTGATGTCTTGATTATTATCAAAGACTACCTAGTGTGCTCTGCATGGCAGTACCAAAACAATTTGACAAGCTTCCATGGAATGCTTCCAGGAGAGATCAAAGTAACAATAAATACTGATTAGTACACAAATAATTCTTAGTTGCTAGGCCAATAATGGCAGGGTTACTCTTTTCACATGTGACATAGGTCAATTATCACAAAGCTTTAAGGAGATGGGACAAAGGAACCATGACTTGTCTTGTAAATAGCAGATTTGGGGGTCTTTGACATGTGCTCAAAGATGTTTCCAGCTTCCACAAATCTTTGAGGATTTTTTCTTCCTTTTCACCAAGCATTTTGGCTAGTTCATGGCTGTTTAAGTCCAAAGAGGTTTGTTTACCACTTTGTTTTTAGGAACTATGTTAGGAGCTGAGGGCTGGGAGAAAGCAGGTCACTGACAGAAGTATTGATAGGTTACTGAGTCCATAAGCAATGAGCCAACTCCAGTCGGAGAACTGGGTCTACCTTCCGGCCTAGAGTGGCTTCCAAAGAACAGATTGTTTTAGGAAATCTCTTAGCTTACTTGACATGGAAGAAACCATTACTGATGGGGTGCAGTCATTGGTCTCATATTCTATACATGCTGTCTCATTTCGTCCTCACAGTAATACCATGGGAAAAGGGAAGAGCTTTAAAGATGCTCATTTATCCAAGACTGCATGGGTATTAACTGGTAACACTCAGGTTTACTTTCAAGTCTGTCTGTCTGCCTCTCAAACTCAAGCTCTTCCTAGGACACCAGTGTCCTCCGTTGGTGATCCCTGGTGCCTTCTTCCATCACCAGACATGACTCCCTTGGGTATCAGCCTCAGCCCAGGTTGCATCTGGGGTTGTCAAGCCCCCTTCAAGGAGATGTATATTTCTATGTCCCACATCCACTGGAAGTCAGTCCTAAGGCTTTCAGCCCCAGCCGCCAAGCCACTTCTAATTTCTGTCCTTTTTCCTTCCTTCTCTCAAAGTTTCAGTCAAGGTCACGCAGGTTATGAGAGAACTCCTGAACTTTCTTTTTATACATGTTTGTACATGAAAGCGAAAAGTGAAAGCGAAAGCTGCTCAGTCGTGTCTGACTCTTTGCAACCCCCTAAACTGTACAGTCTATGGAATTCTCCATGCCAGAATACTGGAGTGGGTATCCTTTCCCTTTTCCAGGGGGGCCTTCCCAACCCAGGGATTGAACCCAGGTCTCTTGCACTGCAGGTGGATTCTTTACAAGCTGAGCCACAACGGAAGCCCAAGAATACTAGAGTGGGTAGCCTATCCCTTCTCCAGCGGATGTTCCAGACCCAGGAATGGAACCGGGATCTCCTGCACTGCAGGCAGATTCATTACCAATTGAGCTATCAGGAAGTGCTAAAGTATGAAGTGAATTTTCAAGACTAGTTAATAGAGTAGTTTCTGTTGTGGCCACAAGAACTTCCTATATAAATTTCCTCCTGTATTATTCCACAATGTTCAATGTTAGTAACTCAGCATGGAGAAGGCTAAATATCTGGGAAGGAAAGGAGTCATTCTCCTGCTGCCTGTGGTCTTTTCCTTTCAACCATATCTAGCAGCGGCAGTTAATCGCTCAGTTGTGTCCAACTCTTTGTGACCCAATGGACCGAAGCCTGCCAGGCTCCTCTGTCCATGGAATTCTCCAGGCAAGAATACTGGAGTGGGTTGCCATTCCCTTCTCCAGGAGATCTTCCCGACTCAGGGATTGAACCCAGGTTTCCAGCACCGCAGGTAGATTTTTTTACTGTCTGAGCCACAAGCTGTCAAAGCCGTAAGGGAGGCGGGAACCCAGCAGAAAGCTCGTCTCATTTCCCTCAGTGATAATGTAGGAAATAAAAGGACGGTTTCCATCAGCCCCACTTTCTCATCCAGAAGGGAAAACTTAAAAGCTGGTAAGAAAGTCCTGCAATTAGCCATTCAAAGGTTAACCAGCTATTGCCCTTTGGTGAATCTCATCGATCTCAGTTAACCAGCTCACCATCAAGGGAGTTAGTGAAGTCATCAGTCCACCAACCAGGCAATCAGAAGCTCCTGGGCCAGGCAGAGAGGTCAGGCAGTTAAAACACAAAGGCTGATATTAGATGCCACCTCATCTTCTAGGCTCTGCCAGTGCAACTTTCACAAAGTACATTCACTGTCCCACTTGTATCACTTTTCATATTTGATTTTGGATTCAGTTGCTCACACCTTCTTCTCAACTATAAGCTCTGTGAGGGACAAAGCATTTTGTTTTTTGCTCCGAACAATAGACTGGTTCCAAATCAGGAAAGGAGTATATCAAGGCTGTATATTGTCACCCTGCTTATTTAACTTATATGCAGAGTACATCATGCAAAATGCTGGGCTGGATGAAGCACAAGCTGGAATCAAGATTGCTGGGAGAAATATCAATAACCTCAGATATGCAGATGACACCACCCTCATGGTGAGGGTGAACGCGAAGAACTAAGGAGCCTCTTGATGAAAGTGAAAGAGGAGAGTAAAACAGGTGGCTTAAAATTCAACATTCAGAAAACTAAGATCATGGCATCTGGTCCCATCACTTCATGGCAAATAGATGGGGAAACAGTGGAAACAGTGACAGACTTTATTTTCTTGGCCTCCAAAATCACTGCAGATGGTGACTGCAGCTATGAAATTTAAAAATGCTTGCTTCTTGGAAGAAAAGCTATGACCAACCTAGACAGCATATTAAAAAGCAGAGACATTACTTTGCCAACAAAGGTCCATCTAGTCAAAGCTATGGTTTTTCTAGTAGTCATGTATGGATGTGAGCGTTGGACTATAAAGAAAGCTGAGCCCTGAAGAATTGATGCTTTTGAACTGTGGTGTTGGAGAAGACTCTTGAGAGTCCCTTGGACTGCAAGGAGATCCAACCAGTCAATCCTAAAGGAAATCAGTCCTGAATATTCATCGGAAGGACTGATGTTGAAGCTGAAACTCCAATACTTTGGCTACTTGATGCGAAGAACTGACTCATTTGAAAAGACCCTGATGCTGGGAAAGATTGAAGGCAGGAGGAGAAGGGGATGACAGAGGATGAGAAGGTTGGAGGATATCACCGACACGATGGACATGAGTTTGAGTAAGCTCTGGGAGTTGCTGATGGACAGGGAGGCCTGGCGTGCTGCAGTCCATGGGGTTGCACAGTGTCAGACACGACTAAGCGACTAAACTGAACTGAACTGAACACAGAGTTTAGCCTGTAGGTATTGCTTGAACAGAGATATGCAAATTAAGTGTTAAATTTTGAGAAAACTAAATTTACTTTGGAATGATGTAACTTTAAGGAAATAGAAAGAGGAAGAAACTTGAGGTTCCTTAATATAAAAAGGAAGGAAATATGCAAATGTTATAGTCTGAGTATCTTAGATGGGCTAAATAAAAGTGGGGAGTTAGGGAAGAATGGAAGGTTCAATAGCAGAGGATAGAACTGCTCCCAGATACTTTGTATTAGAAGTTGCACTGGAGTTTTTCTGTTAAATTAAAATACATTGATATTTACAGCGTTCACAATTCTCTGTGATGCACCTAAAGGGATTCTGAGAATTTTTTAAAAGGCACACAATAATGAGAGAAATACATGTCATTTCTGGCAAAAATTAGGAGAACTTGTTCAGAGTTGCAGAAAACACTTTAATATTCATTTTCACCAGGTATACAATGATTTATTATGTTTTTGTAACCAAACTGGCTAAGCAGCTTTTGAACACTAAGAGGTGCATTGCATCATACCTGACTTGCAGTTTCTAAAATAATAACCATAGCTTATTATTTAACATTTATAGTCCTGCAGAAAACCTCTTAACATGCTTGCCTGCTCAGTTAATCAAAGAAACTTATTAAAGAAGAAAATAATAAAAATGCTATAGAAGTGTAGTGTTGGTCGCTCAGTCATGTCCAACCCTTTGTGACCCCATGGACTGTCGCCTCCCAGGCTCCTCTGTTCATGGAATTCTCCAGGCAAGAATACTGGAGTGGATTGCCATTCCCTTCTCCAAAAATGCTATATATGGGCCTTATAAATTCTATTCTTAATTCAAAATCATGATCTTTGAGTAGAGGTTTACTTATTAAGAATATAGACTCTGGAGCAAGAGAGCTTGGTGGTGTCATTATCAGATGTGTGAACTCTAGCAGTTACTGTCTCTCCATCTCTGTTTCCTCATCTGTAAAATGGGAATGAAAAGCTATCTACCTCATGGGGTTGTTGTGGGGATTAACTAATGAATACAAACAAATTAGTTAGGTAGGACCATTCCTGGCACATGGAACTGTGTTAATTAACATCTAATAAATGTTAATTATTATTGCATAAATCATGCATTGTATAAAATATTTAGTTGTCATTGAAAGTGAAACAAGAATTTAAAGACATTTACCAAGCAAGATAAGTGCCTAACTCAAAGATTTTCCCAGTCTGTTATAATGTTTTGTAGCATCTAGCCTGTGATTAATTGTTAAAGCAACTTGCCTTTTTCAAAGCAATTAACTTAGTTTTTAATAGAAATGACCTGTTACTACACTCCTTCACTCGTACATACATCTTCTAACAACTGATCTGAGAATATATTTGCTATCAGAAAGGGGGAGTTCTTTCTGTCTGTATGCCAAAGCACCTTGTCCCACTTTATTACAAAAGGCAACTTTTCATCTATCTATAAATTTATTCTTCCCCGGTAGCTCAACTGGTAAAGAATCCACTTACAATGCAGGAGACCCTGGTTTGATTCTTGGGTTGGAAAGTTTCCCTGGAGAAGCAATAGGCAACACACGCCCATATTCTTGCTTGGAGAATCCCCATGGACAGAGGAGCCTGGCGGGCTACAGTCCATAGGGTCGCAAAGAGTTGGACACGACTGAGTGACTAAGCACAGCAGAGCACATAAATTATTCTAGTGTAGTAAGATCTCCAGGGTGGTAACTGGAGTCAATTAGAAAAATTAGTTTTGGTGTCAGAAAAAGTGAATGACTCTGAGTATTGGATTTAAAAAGTTCTTTTGCAATTTAAGTGGTTTCCAATTCTTTGGTTTCAAGAGAACTGAAGGAGAATCTAATCAAGTTAGATCATTAAAAAGTTTTTGATGATTCAGTACTGTGATATTTGGCATTTATCTCTCTTGAAAGCAATTTCATTAATTGAGTGACTCTGATATAACGGGCTTCCCAGGTGGCTCAGTGGTAAAGAATCTGTCTGCCAATGCAGGAGACACAGGTTTGATTCCTGGGTCAGGCAGATCTCCTGGAGGAGGGCATGGCAACCCACTCCAGTATTCTTGCCTGGAAAATCCCACGGACAGAGGAGCCTAGTGGGCTACAGTCTATGGGGTTACAAAGAATCGGACATGACTGTGACTGAGCACGCCTGCATGATATAATGAAACTCTTTCTCTTCCTATTTACCTATCTATGTGTACAAGTTTTTTTTATGTGCTCATATTAAAAATGAAAAATGGGAATAAAAATGCTGCTGAATAGTGTCTCATTCTCATAATATATAATATTTCCCACAGACAGATAATTAACTTAAAAATCCTATATCTCATTAGAGATGTAGTTTTAACAAAACTGTACTTTATATTCACTTGTTTATCAAAATTTTAGTGTGTTGTGTTGGTCAAATGAGTACTACTAATCATTTTAAATATAGCTTACACCAGAAAAAATGTTAAGTACTCAGAATCATGGTCACAAGAATGCAAAATATTTTAATTTAAATTTATAAATATATTTTTCTTACAGAGAAGTATGGTGGGATGATCAATAAAAATCTTTAAAGCATAAATATATTAGGATAAAGTTCTGTGCACTAAGTGGAATGGATACTGAACTAAAAGGAAAAGGAACAAGTAGAATTTATGCCAGTTAAAAAGTTTGTGTATTGGGGAGGGAAAAAAAAAAAAAAAGTTTGTGTATTATAAAAAATGGATGATGGTAGGTATTAAATCTCTATGGTATTTAGATGCTATTGGATACTTTAGAAGTGATGCTACAGCTTTTTTTGATCAAAATAACAATATTATTGTTTAAATTACTATTAAATTACTATTTAAATCTATAATGTAAAATTTAAGATGTCAACTTTAAAATGTGTGAGGGAGTGCATGGTTTTCAAAATTCTCTGAATTTCACTCAGAAATTATGAACAAAAAATCTTCAATACTCTCATCTAGAGAGTAGCCTGGCAGTTTTGAGTTTAAGCCTCAAATGAAAAACACTGGTTATTCGAGTGTTGTGATAAGTCACTTCAGTCATGTACGACTCTTTGCGACCCCATGGCCTGTAGCCTGCTCCTCTGTCCATGGAATTCTCTAGGCAAGAATGCTAGAGTGTGTTGCCATTTCCTTCTCCAGGGCATCTTACCAACCCAGGGATTGAACCCGTGTCTCTTATGTCTCCTGTACTAGGCACTGGCAGGCAGGTTCTTTACCACTAGCGCCTCCAGGAAGTCAGTTAACAGACATTCTATTGTTCTAAGGTTTCAAAAACCTTTATCATAGCTTAGTTATTAATGAGGGAAATGCTATTTGGTGGTGACTCACACCCTGACTCTTATCAGCTTCTACAATTCCAAAGTTGTTATTACAAACCTTTAGGTAGAAACATATTATCTTTATACACATACATAAAAATAGAACTGCTTTGAAGGGATTGCTTTTAAATAATATTTTATCATCATTAATAATTTTGATTTTGGAATTTCATTTTTTTCTCTTCCATCTATGCAAATTACTTTGTAGACTATATTCAAATGGTCTTTAACAAACCTGATGAAATAGGTAGGAGGTGGTCAGAAAGGGGTTAAGCGAGCTTTCTTTAGAAAGTCAGAGATAGTGTCAACAGTAAATCAAATAAAACCAATGACTCTCCCTTTTTATAAAAACATTCTGGATATAGAACAGCAAGGCCATATTAATGACTCGTTATTCTCTTTCCAAGCTGATCCTCGGTTTGGGATCACTCAATCATTGCTGGGAGAAACATCAATAACCTCAGATATGCAGATGACACCACCCTCATGGTGAGGGTGAACTCGAAGAAGAACTAAAGAGCCTCTTGATGAAAGTGAAAGAGGAGAGTGAAAAAGCTGGCTTAAAACTCAACATTCAAAAAACTAAGATCATGGCATCTGGTCCCATCACTTCATGGCAAATAGATGGGGAAACAATGGAAACAGTGACAGACTTTATTTTCTTGGCCTCCAAAATCACTGCAGGTGGTGACTACAGCCATGAAAGTAAAAGACGCTTGCTCTTTGGAAGAAAAGCTCTGACCAACCTAGACAGTGGTATTAAAAAGCAGACATTACTTTGCCAACAAAGGTCCGTTTAGTCAAAGCTATGGTTTTTCCAGTAGTCATGTATGGATTGGGGCTTCCCTGGTAGCTCAGACGGTAAAGTGTCTGCCTACAATGCGGGAGACCTGGGTTCAATCCCTGGGTCGGGAAGATCCCTTGGAGAAGGAAATGGCAACCCACTCCAGTATTCATGCCTGGAAAATCCCATGGACCACGGAGCCTGGTGGGCTACAGTCCATGGGGTCACAAAGAGTCGGACACGACTGAGCAACTTCACTATACTATACTACATGTATGGACGTGAGAGTTGGACTATAAAGAAAGCTGAGCACCGAAGAATTGATGCTTTTGAACTGTGGTGTTGGAGAAGACTCTTGAGAATCCCCTGGACTGCAAGGAGATCCAACCAGTCAATCCTAAAGGAAATCAGTCCTGAATATTCATCGGAAGGACTGATGTTGAAGCTGAAACTCCAATACTTTGGCTACTTGATGTGCAGAACTGACTCATTTGAAAAGACCCTGATGCTGGGAAAGATTGAAGGTGGGAGGAGAAGGGGATAACAAAGGATGAGATGATTGGATGGCATCACCGATGCGATGGACATGAGTATGAGTAAGCTCCTAGAGTTGGTGATGGACAGGGAAGCCTGGCATGCTGCAGTCCATGGGGTTACAGAGTCAGACACGACTGAGCGACTGAACTGAACTGAACCATCTGCAGATACATAAACATGACAAATACGTATCTGCAAAATGGCATTTTCCAGGCCCCCTTCTGATTTAATTTTATACTCTCACTCTTTGCTAGCTTCATCCATTATCATGGCTTTAACTCTCAATGGTCACTGATGATTCTCCCACATGTCTTCCTGTCCAGACCTTCTAAAACTGTCCTCCTCCTGTGCTCCAATGCAGCAGTCCCCAACCTTTTTGGCATCATGGATCCATTTTGTGGAAGACAATTTTTCCGCCGACCTGGGTGGGAGGGATGGTTTCAGGATGATTCATGAGCATTGTATTTATTGTCCACTTTACTTCTGTCATTATTACATCAGCTCCACCTCAGATCATCAGGCACCAGATCCCAGAGGTTGGGGACCCCTTGCCTAATGGAATCTCATCCAGACAGTTGTAGAAGCCATAAACCTGGGAGCTCTCCAGGCCTCGTTCCCTACCCCCCTCACCCCTATTCTTGAACTCTTATACCCAATGGATCCAAATTTTTACTGGTTTTACTTTAGAAATAACCCTAAAATCTTTCTCTCATTTTGACGTTTCACCACCACTGCTTAATACCGGCCCTTGTCCATCCTTCTAAAACAATAGCCACTTAACTGGTCTCCCTGGTCTCCACTCCACTTAACCCATTGTCCACACCCCCATTCAAGCAACCTCTTCAAGAAGTTAAATGAAATTGCACCATTCCAGGCCTGAAAATTTCTGATGTCTCTCCAATGTTTATCATTTGAATTCACATTTCTAAGGGTGCTTTATGAAGCCCTTCCTCTTCTGTTCACTGTCTGCTTTTAGAATGACACGGCCCAGCTCTCAGCTCTGGTCATTCCAATCCTCTTGCTTTTCCCTGAATACAACAGTTGCCTTCGTTCACTCATGCAACTGTTTATGAAGTGTTCCCTCTGCGCCCATCTCAAGTCAAGCATGGGGTCATATCAGTGCAGAGAAGACCAAGTTCCTGTCCTTACAGAGACCACGTTCTGGGCTTTTTTAGTCCATTCTTTTGTACTTGTCCAGCTTTCTTCCTGGAGTGCTCATTTTCCATCCCTCACCTGTCTAGCAAGCTCATACTTTACTCTAGGACTCAGTCTATTCATGAAAAATCTTGAACGGCTTCCTGGAAACTCTCATTCATATCTACCCATTGGATAGTTCTTCTTCAGGAAAGGAACTCCAGGGAAACATAGGCTTTCCTTGTACACAGTTGCGCGCTGAGTGCCTAGAACACTGCCTGGCCTGTATTGAGCTTTTAATAACTATTTATCAAACACATCAGACCTACCAAAACACTTACCTAGTTACGTGTTTCTACTTGGACACCATGAGTTATGTGTTTCTACTCTGACAACATGTGAGCTCCTAATGATCAGAAACTTATCTAATTCACTCTTTACCTCCACTGCTTATCACAGTGAGTGGTACATGGTTAGGAATGAATAACGGTGAATATAGGCCATACAAGTTTACATGGAGAAAACAAAACAAACCCAAAAGCAGTGAGAAAAATACTATGAGGGGTTAATGTTATCCAACCCCTGGAGTGGAAAGACAGAGTGAGGTGTAAATGCTAAATCCTAGAACTCTAGGCATAAGACATAGTGTTTGTGTTATGAAGCGGTAAAGAGACACACATACATATGGCAAGTTAAAAAAATACTAGAGTGTTTTTGTATGTAATTAGAGGTTCCAGCAAAATGCTGTGGTAGCAGCGTGTAGGGAAGGCATTCAGGAAGGCTTCTGGGAGGAGAAGCCAGCCCTTGAAAAGTTTCCTTAGGTTAGCACCATCAGATAAAACCCAGGACTCTTGTTAAATTTGAATTTCATATAAACAGTGAATAACATTTTTGTATTAGTACAGTATGTCACATGGAATATCAGGGATATGCTTATACTAAAAATGTATTCATTGTGTACCTGAGATTCAAAATTAACTGGGCCTTCTGTATTTCTACATACTAAATTCAGCAACTCCACCTCAGATATGTGGAATAGCTTGAGAGAAGTGCAGGGGTGGAAAAGCAGAGAATGGCCAGTTGTCCGACACAGCTGGAGTCTCAGGTATATGGGGGATGAGGGAATGAAAAAGTTATGGGGATACTGCTGGGGAAGGAATGAGGCCAGACCAGAGAGCCTTGGAGTGACCTTGACTTGTCAAAGAAGGATATGATGTCATGATGGGAACTTATGCTCAGAAGTGAGAGACTATATCCTTCACGAAAAATAGAGTGTACATAAATTTTTTGTGGACATAATTCATGCCTCCCTGGAGACTTACTGTAACACTAATTATATGAATTTAAATACATCAGGATCCACACAGGGCTTTCCCTTAATTGGGAAAAGATGTATTTTCTGAAATTTAAATGTTTGCATTTAACCAAGAACAGCTATTGGCAAACTGAATGCTAAAAATTTTTCTAAGTAAATTTCTACTGTACAGTGATTTACAGACATTAAATTAAGAGGAAACAAGCTAATGAAAATATGCAGCAAAAAGAATAAATTATGATCTTATTTATACACTAAGTGCCAGTTTAAGTAAGATTTTAAAGTCATGTTTAGATAATAAGCACATCAAAATATTGGCCATCCGAATTACAAATATAAAACTAATGACTAAAAAATGAACAAACATTTATTATTTGTCATTCTAATCAGTACAGAATCTCTTACTTTAAGACAAATAATTCAGATTAACAATTGACAAAAATAAATTAGTAATCTCTTTTGTTCCTACTGCATAAATATCAATATTTGTGTTTACTAATGTTTGAAATTTAGCTCTGAAAAAGCCAAGAATCCACATATTTAGAAACCCCTTAAAAAGTCTAAGCATATTTTCTGCAATTTTTTTTTAAGGTATAAAAAGACATTTTTGAACAATTGGGGAAATTTGAATAAGGACTGGACATTAGATGATAATGAACTAATTTAACATTGTAGGGTTAAATTAAAAATAAAATCCTTTTCAGTTAAAGTATTACATACTCAAGTATTACAGGTGTGTATGTGTGTTCAGTCACCTCTGACTCTTTGCAACCCCATGAACTGTGGCTGCCAGGCTCCTCTGTCCATAGGATTTCCCAGGCAAGAATACTGGAGTGGATTGCCATTTCCTCCTCCAGGGGATCTTCCTGAACCAGGGATTGAACCTGAATCTCCTGCGTCTCCTGCACTGTAGGCAGATTCTTTACTACCAAGCCACTGGGGCTTTCCTTACACACATACACTCAAGTACTACAGGTACAATGATTTAATACTTGGGATTTACCCTTAAAATACTCCTTGAAAAGAAAGGGTGGAGAATAAGTGAAACAAAGCTGCCAAAATGTTGATAATTGTTGAAGTGGGGTGATAGGTATGTGGGGGGTTCAGTATATGGTTCTATTTCAGTGTATACTTGAAATATAAATGAAAGGTTTCTATTGCAGTGAATGGTTAATAAAGCAGTAGAGTGTACATATTTTATTAATGATCACGCACATGGATTGAGCACATTCCATGGACCAGGCACTGTGCTTAGTGATTATCATGCAATAGTCATTTAATGTCTGCAGCATGCTTATGATCTAGGCTTGACTATTATCCCCATTTTACAGGTGGAGAAATTGAGGCTTGGAGAGGTGACAATTCTCACCATCTTAAAAATAGCACATGTGTCTGTGTTGAGATCCTGGCTCAGGATTTCTGAAGCTAAAGTCTGTATGTTTAATCCCTCTTTATACAGCCAGGTAGATTAGCAGGAATGTAAATACACTCACAATACATGTAATAAGGAAAAGAATGTGGGAAATGGCTCCCCTATTTCTCTCTTGCCCCAGCCATGGCTCAGGACCAGATTTGTGATCCTCTGAGATCAAGCAGGAGACCTGGGTTCGATCCGTGGGGGAGGATCCCCTGGAGAAGGAAACGACAACCCACTCCAGTATTCTTACCTGGGAAATCCCATGGACAGAGGACCCTGAGGGGATACAGTCCACCGGGTTGCAAAGAGTCGGACCCAACTGGGCGACTAGCAGGCACACAACACAGATTCAGCCTGGGTTCAGTCACAGATCAAGCTGTTGTTTGAAGCAGAAAAGGGGGAAGGCTGCTACAGACAAAGAGGTGAAGCAAAGACAACCAATACAAGTCTCTTCTCATTGACCACAGTTCTGCAACCGTGTGTTTGTTGTTTTAATACAAAATAACAAAAATGCACGGTTTGCCTTTATTGTGTGCCCTCTGATGCCTGGTTATATTTTGCAGGACTTCACCTCCGTTTTAAAGCATTCGTCTCGCAGTGCCTCTCTTCTGCGCGCCGGCAGCAGGAGGTGGGTGGAGGGGGCCGCGGGGAGAGGCGGCAGGGGGACGCACATCCTACAAGTAAGGGGCCCGCACAGCTGCAGCCCTGCGAGACCCCGCCCCATGAGCTCATCCCCTGGCAGTGCAAATTAGGATGACATCATGCTTCTGGAAAGCTCCTGCAGCCCACCGCAGTGGGAGCGCTCTTGCTTTTCCCGAGCACAGGAAAAATTAGCATCGGTATTTCTAGCTGTTCCTGAGGAAATGGCATTTTATTCAGAGGTGTCGTGGGAAACCGAACACCCTGCCTGCGTTAGGATCAGCTTCTGTGGCAAAGGAAGACAGAGCTTATCAGTATAAATAAGTCACTGATTACGGGCCTTATCAGACTAGGAAGGTAAGTGGCATTCTTCAAAAATAGGCTCCGATTAAAATGGCCTTCCGGTTTCTTCAAAGTTATTTTAGCCAAAGAGTATTAAAAACACACGCACACACACACACACAACACCATAGCAAAAATATTAAGTAATAGTAACAATCATTGCCATTTATTTAGCTCTTGCTGTATGCTAGGGACTATGTTAAATGTTTCACATATGTTATCTAATTTAACCCCGTGTGTGTTGCTCAGTCGTCTCCAACTCTGCACTCCCATGGACTGTAGCCCACTAGGCTTCTCTATCCATGAGTTTCTCCAGGCAAGAATACTGGAGTGGGTAGCCATTCCCTTCTCCAGGGGATCTTTCTTGAGCCAGGGATCAAACCCATGATCTCTTGCATTGCAGGCAGATTCTTTAGTTTCTGGGCCACCAGGGAAACCCTATTACAAACTTCCTAAGTAGGCATAACCCCCCATCCCCCCACACACACTTTAAAAATGACAAAGCTGAGGCCGGGAGAGGTAGGTAATTTCCCAAGGTCAGAAAGCAGCAATTGGCAAAGCCCAGGGATTCGAGTCCAAAGCTGGCATCGTTAATCACTATGCTGCACTGCTCTGTAGGCCCTGGGACAGGCCTGTGCATGGTGATGTGTAATAACAACTCAACAAAATATAGAAGAGAGAATTGTTTCCACCAAGAACTCACAGGCCAAAGCTTGGCATGCTTGGCATGCCATACCTGCCATGCTTGGCATTTCTCATCTCATTAGAAACCCCATCCGGTAAAGGGGAAAGGAGGGTAGAGTACCGTTTATTAAGAACCTAAATGGAGTTTCCCTGGTGGCTCAGTGGTAAAGAATCCACCTACCAATGCAGGAGATGTTGGTTTGATCCCTGGGTCAGGAAGATTCCCTGGAGAAGGGAATGGCTACCCACTCCAGTGTTCTTGCCTGGAGAATCCTATGGGGAAAGGAGACTGGCAGGCTACAGTCCATGGGTTTGTAAACAGTTGGACACAACTTATTGACTAAACCACCACCACCTTCCCACATAGTTTGTCCTCTGCATTTCTTCCATCTGTATCCTTTATCTGTTTATTTTTATATACATTCTTTTCAAAATATTCTTTTCCACTATGGTTTATTACAGGATATTGAACATAGTTCTCTGTGCCATGCAGTAGGACCTTGCTGCTTATCCATCCCATATATAAAAGCCTACGTCTGCTAGCTCCAGCCTTCCACTTCATCCCTCCCTCACGTCTCCCCTGATCCTTTTATTATAAACCGGCAAAAAGTAGGTAACTGTTTTCCCTGATGCTGTGAACTACTCTAGCAAATTAGTTGAGCCAGAGGAAGGGGCTGTAGGAACCTCTGATGTGTAGCTAACTGGCCAGAATATGGGCTTCCCCAGTGACTCAGTGGTAAAGAATTTACCTGCAATGCAGGAGACATGTGTTTGATCCCTGGGTCAGGAAGATTCCCCTGGAGGAGGGCATGGCAACCCACTCCAGTAGTATTCTGTCCTGGAAAATCCCATGGACAGAGCAGCCTTGCAGGCTACGGTCCATGGGGTTGCCAAAGAGTCAGACATGACCGAAGGGACTTAGCACGCACGCATAGGTAAAACCTAGACTTGTGATTGGTGTTGGCAGTAGGAGGCAGTCTTGTAGGGCTAGACTCCTTGCCCCATTTCAGATGCAGGTGGAGGAGAAGAAACAGTAGAGAGAGAAGGTGTGATGAAAGCTACCAAAAGGGGAGGAAATGCGATGTGGCATGATGGTTGTGTGTGGGGTTCTGGAGTCTGGGGGATTTAACTTTGGGTACAAGCTCTACTACAAACTCTGGGTGGCCTTGTGCAATAGACTCAACAGCTTTGAGTCTCAGTTTTCTCATCTGGAAAATGCGGGTGATAATACACTCTTCATGGTGTCATTGTGAAGATCACGTTTGTGGTAACTGAAATCTTGTGTCCTCTTGGCTCACAGAAAGTAACCATGTTTCACTGGATTAAGTGAGGACTGATCACTTTTCTGTGAATTTTGGGGGAAGATTTTCACACCAGAAACCCTTTTACTCCCAGCCCTGTCTTTTAAGCATTTGGTTTCTAACAGGGGTTGCAGTGAGGAAGCGCCACCCACTTGGCAGGTAACTGAGCACTTCTACTCAACTGTAGCGCTGATCATGATCAGAAATACAATCATGGCCCTGGGAGATTCCAATTGGACAGAGAATCTGTTCTCTGTGTGTGAGATTTCATTAAATCTGGGCTTATTAGGTATAATGAAACCTCACCCGTGGAGAAGAGATTTTGATTACTACTAGAAACCCCCAGAGCCAGGATCAAATTTTTGATTAGCTCTATTACAGAGAATCACCTGAATGGCAACTTCTTATCTGTGCCTAATATATCTGTCTGTAAAATTGCATGCCCAGTTCTAACACCTATTAAGCTAATAAGGCAGTGTGATTTTAATAGCATCAAAGTCTATGCCTTAAGGTGCCAGAAACAGAACACTCCTAGGGAGATGCACTAAGAGAGGAACTTTAAGCTTCAGTCACATGGCAAGGAAGTAGAATAAAAAAATTTAATTCCTATGAAAGCAATTTTTGTCTTATGGTTAAAAGGAGAAGTACACATACTTCCAGAAAATATTGTTTGTACACTTCATGACTATATCTGAAATCAGGCTGTATTGGTTTAACAATCTTTCATAATAGTTATGGATTTAGCTAACTGTGGCTCCAGATGATAAAGCATTACACTTACCAACAGTAAAAAATATATTTTAATTTCTAATTAAAAGAAATGCCTGGCTGGATGAAGCACAAACTGGAATCAAGATTGCCAGGAGAAAATTCAATAACCTCAGATACACAGATGATACCATTGTTATGGCAGAAAGTGAAGAGGAACTAAACAGCCTCTTGATGAAAGTGAAAGAGGAGAGTGAAAAAGTTGGCTTAAAACTCAACATTCAGAAAACTAAGACCATGGCATCTGGTTCCATCACTTCATGGGAAATAGATGGGGGAACAATGGAAACAGTGACAGACTTCATTTTTTTGGGCTCCAAAATCACTGCAGATGGTGAGCACAGCCATAAATTAAAAGACGCTTGCTTCTTGGAAGAAAAGCTATGACCAACCTAGACAGCATGTTAAAAAGCAGACATTACTTTGCCAACAAAGGTCCGTCTAGTCAAAGCTATGGTTTTTCCAGTAGTCATGTATGGATGCGAAAGTTGGACTATAAATAAAGTTCAGCGCTGAAGAATTGATGGTTTTGAACTGTGGTGTTAGAGAAGACTCTTGAGAGTCCCTTGGACTGCAAGGAAATCAAACTAGTCAATCCTGAAGGAAATCAGTCCTGAATATTCACTGGAAGGACTGATGTTGAAGCTGAAACTCCAATACTTTGACCACCTGATGCGAAGAACTGACTCGCTGAAAAAGATCCTAATGCTGGGAAAGAGAAGGGAATGACAGAGGATGAGATGGTTGGATGGCATCGCCGACTCAATGGACATGAGTTTGAGCAAGCTCTGGGAGTTGCTGATGGACAGGGAAACCTGGCGTGCTGCAGTCCACAGGGTTGGAAAGAGTTGGGCACGACTGAGTGACTGAACTGAACCGAAAAGGTTAGATTTCTTTTCTCCAACTGTGGGAGCATCTCCTTCCCCACTATTTTAAACTGGATGCTTGCAAACATGAATTCTGACCTTTGTTATTGTACAGTGAAGCTGGTGGTTTATACTAGGGGAAAGTTACTCTTTGTAATGAAACTGAAAACCCTCAAACAACATGAGTTGAATTTATTACAAATTGGGAAATGAAAGGTGTGATAAGGATGCCCCATGTGCCCAAGTTTTTATTAAACTTTAGAAACATATGTTTTATTAAACATAGAAACATATAGTTTGATAAATGAGACTTTCTTAAGATATTTACTTTACGTACTCTCATATTTGGATAAAAATAAGTTCGGAAGAGTTGACTCATTGGAAAAGACTCTGATGCTGGGAGGGATTGGGGGCAGGAGGAGAAGGGGACGACAGAGGATGAGATGGCTGGATGGCATTGCTGACTCGATGGACGTGAGTTTGAGTGAACTCCAGGAGTTGGTGATTGACAGGGAGGCCTGGCGTACTGTGATTCAGGGGTCGCAAGGAGTCGGACATGACTGAGCGACTGAACTGAACTGAACTGAACTGAAGTTCATCTGGGAATTTTTTTGAATGAAAGAGAGGCCAGTCTAAGACATAATGGGTTAAATACTATCTGTTTAAAGTTGCTCTTTATGACAGCCACCAAGTCATTAGTTGCAGCTGAATGGCCATCTGTCCCTACCTGTGATGAACAAGAACCAGATTCTATCTCAAAATGGACAGCATCCTCTAAATGGACAATCCATACCAACATTTTTGGAGCTTTATGCTATTCAAAGTAATTACTGTCATTATTTTAAATATCTATCACTTAAAAACAACTAGTAGAAGCAAAATTGGCAGTTTTTCTTTACACAAAAGCGTCAAGTATACATCAAGTTAAGTCTCATTGATATAGCACGGTCAAGGAATGGTGTCTGTGGTTATTCATACACTCAATTACCAGTGCTACATGGTCAATTTCTAATGAATTGGATTAAACAATGATGTATTGAACCCCCAAATATAACAAATACATCATAATGTTAAAAGACCTCTTCATGGATCACAGCTTTGTCATGCTGAAGGGGCTTGTGTAACTCAATGAAGCTATGAGCCATGCTGTGCAGGGCTATCTAAGATACAGAGGTCATAGTGAAGAGTTCTGACAAAATGTGATCCACTGGAGAAGGAAATGGCAACCCACTCCAGTACTGTTGCCTGGAGAATCCCATGGACAGTACAAAAAAGCAAAAAGATATGAGGCCAGAAGATAAGCCTCCCTCCCACCCCCTGTAGGAAGATCAAATTGCCAACATTCCTTGGATCGCAGAGAAAGCAAGGGAGTTCCAAAAAAACATCTACTTCTGTTTCATTGACTATACTAAAGCCTTTGACTGTGTGGATCACAACGAACTGTGGAAAATTCTTGAAGAGATGGGAAAACCAGACCACCTTACCTGCCTTCTGAGAAACCTGTATGCTAGTCGAGAAGCAACAATTATAACCAGACATGGAACAACAGACTGGTTCAAAATTGGGAAAGGAGTATGATAGGGCTGTATATTGTCACTCTGCTTATTTAACTTCTATGCAGAGTACATCATGTGAAATGCTGGGCTGGATGAATGACAAGCTGGAATCAAGACTGCTGGGAAAAATATCAACCTCAGATATGCAGATGACACCACTTTAATGACAGAAAGTGTAGAGGTAAAGAGCCTCTTGATAAGGGTGAAAGAGGAGAGTGAAAAAGCTGGCTTGAAACTCAGCATTCAAAAAATTAAGATCATGGTATCCGGTCCCATCCCTTCATGGCAAATAGAAGGGGGAAAGCGGAAGCAGTGACAGATTTTCTTTTCCTGGGCTCCCACATCACTGTGAATGGTGACTACAGCCATGAAATTAAAAGACGCTTGCTCTTTAGAAGAAAAACTATGACAAACCCAGACAGTGTTTTAAAAAGCAGATAAATCACTTTGCCTACAAAAGTCCACATAGTAAAAGCTATGGTTTTTCCAGTAGTCATGTACAGATGTGAGAGCTGGATCATAAAGAAGACTGAGCACCAAAGAATTGATGCTTTTGAATTGTGGTGCTGGAGAAGACTCTTGAAAGTCCCTTGGACTGCAAGGAGGTCAAACCAGTCAATCCTAAAGGAAATCAGCCCTGAATATTCATTGGAAGGACTGATACTGAAGCTGAAGCTCCAGTACTTTGCCTGCCTGAGGTGAAGAGCCCAAAACACCCTGAAAAGACTCATTGGAAAAGACTCCAATGCTGGGAAAGATTGAAGGCAAAAGGAGAAGGGGGCGACAGAGAAAGAGATGGTTAGCTAGCATCACCAACTCAATGGATATGAGTTTTAGCAAATACCAGGAGATAGTAGACAACAGAGGAGCCTGGTGTGCTGCAGTCCATGATGCTGCAAAGAGCCAGACATGACTTAACAACAACAATGTTAAAAGAAATATTCTGGTGATATTTCAATACTTCAAAGTCATTTCTACAAATTCCAAATGTCACTGCTTTCTACATGTGTGAAAGTACCAGTTAGTAATGACTGAATACTAGACATCTAGATAACATCAAGTTAAAGACAGTTTTATTCTTTGTTACACTGTACATTTTCCCTTTATATAATACTTTGGGCTGATCCAAAACCTAGTTACTAAGGACTAGGAACAATTAAGAATGAAACACAAACAATATCATAATTGCACATCACATTAAGGAAGGACTTTTCCAAAATTACAAAAATGAACAACCCCATTCAAACCAGCAACAATGTTTTCAAACAGAGGCTAAAAATATTAAGTAAGCAAAGACCGATTATTATGTGCACATAATGCAGGACAGACAATGATTTTGTAATTTTATCCTGCTTGGAACTCATAGGACTTCTTGAATTTGTACCTTGAAATCTTTCAACAGCTTTTGCAGAATCACACTTGTCTCTTCAAACACTGCTTCTGCCTTAATCTCTTGCCTCTGAAAATCCAATTACATATTATATCCACACCCCCACTTCTGGATTTTCTATCCTTCTGTTTCTTTGTGCTGTTGTGGGATTCCCTTTCCCTGTTTACTAATTCCTCTACTGTGTCTAAGGGCTTCCCTGGTGGCTCAGAGGTTAAAGCGTCTGCCTGCAATGTGGGAGACCTGGGTTCGATCCCTGGGTCGGGAAGATCCCCTGGAGAAGGAAATGGCAACCCACTCCAGTATTCTTGCCTGGAGAATCCCATGGACAGAGGAGCCTGGTGGGCTACAGTCCATGGGGTCGCAAAGAGTCGGACATGACTGAGCGACCTCACTTTCTCTTTCTACTGTGTCTACTCATGGCAGCCACTATCAAGTGAGCTCCCTGACCTCAATAATCCTTACCATCTAACTTTCACACCATGAGTAGCTTCCTTTTACATTAGATCAGGGTTGATTTGTATGACCAGATAGGTATGGTTTGTATGACCAGAACATCATAGGGTCGACAGAAGTGGTGGTGGGAGACTTCTGAGGCTAGGTCATCAAAAGCATTGCACCTTCTGCCTCGTGCTCTTGGATTTCCAGCCCTGAGGAAAACCAGCCACCCTGTTATCAGGACACTCAAGCAGCTCCATAGAGAAACCCACATCGAAAGGAACCAACTTCCCATCTATATGAGTGAACCCCCTTTAGATGGTTCCAACCCCAGTTAAGTTTTTAGATGACTGTCCCCCAGCCAATTATCTGATGGCAACCTCATGAGAGAGTTTGGGCAAAAATCAGCCAAATTAGCCATTCCTGAATTTCTGACTCACAGAAACTATGAGAAAGATTATGGGATTATTGCTGCCTTAAGTTACTAAGTCTTAGGATGATTTGTTACATGGCAATAATTAGCTAATCCACCCATCAATCAAGTTTTAAAATTCAGATCTTGGATTTTTCAGGTGGCTCATTTTGAGAGTTTCTCGTTCTTGTCTAAAATTTCCAGCCTTAAAAAATCTCACAGAACATATTAAGAATATTTTTTGGAACTCTGTTTGTGAAAAATTATGTGGAGCCCATGTTTCCATTACCTGTTGTTTTTCTTTTTTTTTTTTTTAATCCATACTGTTTGCTTTCCTCATGAGCCTATTATTAAAATAGTAGACACAGTATATGAAAATTTGTAGAAACAATATGAGATCTTGATAACATTCTCTTCCTTGAAAGAGATTTTACTTTGCTTTGCTATCAACAGGTTTAGAAGCCAGAAATCTGAGATCATCTTGTTTCAATTTCAAGGATTAAAAATGACTTAAAGTTGTGTTTCCAGCTCTGAGAGGATAGTCTATTTACAGTTTGTGTTAACTTCTGGTGGGTAGATATTTAGTGTCTTAGTACAAAGTCTGGTATATTTACCAGGCGCACCTCAGCTTTGGCGGGTTCTAGAGACCAGTTTTATTCATCTAGTCCATGGGGCTGTAGGAGTCCTGTTCAGTTTCTCAGCCTTTCAGTTATGTTTTCTGGGGTCAGCAGACATCTGAGAGAAAAAGTGGCCCCTCATGGCAGGCTCACTCTAGATTTTCTTATTTCTCACATTTCCCCCATAATTCTGCCTGGTTAGATCTCTGATGTCTCCAAGCAATTCCAAGTGAGTATATTTCATCCAGGTTTTATTGCTCTCAGTAGGAGGATTGGCCTAAATTTTGACCGTTACAAGAAGTGGAAGTCTTTACATTGTTTTATTAGCTAATCTAGAACACTTCAGACAACAAAAACAAAATATGTACTTTCTTTTTTTTTTTTGGCTAAGAGCCTAATGGCATCACTTTTCCAAACCACTTTACATAGTATAGGAATTAGTACTCTTTAAATAAAGTTGTAAACATTTACTACAAGTCAGCCCATCAGAAGAGTATAAAAAAACTCCTATTGATAGAAATAAACTCTTTCTAGAGAATGTCAAGCCAATTCCTCCAAGGCCAAATCCCTAGACAGGTAGGCTGTTGCTCCTCACATTTAGCCTTCAGAATACGGCCCTGGTCTAGCTCTGTGGGGAACCCGGCAGTCATGCTGTGAGACACTCAGCACTGTGGAGAGGCCTTCAGGCCGCTGAGAACATTCCCCACCATTTCTGGATTGTTTGATACCATCATTACACCAGAAAGCATAAAAGTTAGTTACTGAGCAAACAAAAGAAAGAAATATTTCCAACATGTAAAGAGATCTTATTTTTATAGTAATATGACTATTAATAACAATTACACTTCCTGTAAGGGTCAAAATTTAGACCAACTCTCCTACTTAGACTATTAGATCAAACAAGATAAACTAGAACTTAAAACATTTTTGATTAGGAATGGAGGAAACAAATTCCCACATGTAACAAGGTCATTTTAAAAGGAATATTTTAAGTCTGTATTATAGACAAAACCTTTTTACTGCTGAAATATAGTTTATCTAAAATAGAAAGCTGAACATTTAATGAAGATGTTTTTGCAAGTTTTACCATGTATCCCAATTGAATTACAGGATTTTATAAGAACTACAGGACTACAGAATCACACTCTTGATTTATTGATTTGGGACTCAAATGTTCAAAGTAGGTTTTTTTTTTTTTTTAACTTTTTATTTTATACTGGAGTAAAATCGATTTACAATGTTATGTTAGATTCAGGTGTACAGCAAAGTGATTCAGTTATATATACACATAGACCTATCTTTTTCAAATCCTTTTTCCATTTAGGTTGTTACATAATATTGAGCAGAGTTCCCTGTGCTATATAGTAGCTTCTTGGTTTTCTATTTTTAAATATAACAGTGTGTACATGACCATCCCAAACTCTCTAACTATCCTTTCCCTCTCGTTCCTGCCCCCTCCCAACCGTAAGTTCTTTCTCTAAATCTGTGAGCCTGTTTCTGTTTTGTAAATAGGTTCATTTGTATCATTTTTTAAAGATGCCGCATATAAGGGCTATCCTGTGATATTTCTCCTTCTCTGTCTGACTGACTTCACTCAGTGTGACACTCTCTAGATCCATCCATGTTGCTGCAAATGGTATTATTTCATTCTTCTTAATGGCTAAGTAATAAAATAGAAGTACAGATAAATGGAATGGGATAGAAAGCCCAGAAATAAACTCATGCACCTATGATCAATTCATCTACAGCAAAGGAGGCAAGAATATACAATAGAGAAAAGACAGTTTTTTGAATAAACGATGCCGGGAAAACTGGACAGTTACAGGTAAAGAAATGAAATTAGAACATTCTTTAACACCGTACACAAAAATAAACTCAAAATGGATTAAAGACTTAAATTTGAGATTGGATACTATAAAACGCTTAGAGGAAAACATAGGCAGACCATTCTCTGACATAAATGACGGCAATATCTTTTTTTTAAATCTATCTCCCAGAGTAATGAAAATAAAAACAAAAATAAACAAATGGGACTTAAACTCAAAACATTTTGCACAGCAAAGGAAACCATAAATAAAACAAAAAGACAATTCTTAGAATGGGAGAAAATATTTTGCAAACGAAGCAACTAACAAGAGATGAATCTCCAAAATATACAAACAGTGCATGCAGCTCAGAATCAAAAAAATGAACAACCTAATCACAAAATGGCTGGACACTTAAATAGATACTTCTCCAAAGAAGACATACAGATGGCCAAGAGGCACATGAAAAGATGCTCAACATCACTAACTATTAGAGAAACGCGAATCAAAACTACAATGAGGTATCACCTCACACCAGTCAGAAAGGCTATTATCAAAAACTCTACAAATAATTAATGCTGGAGAGGGTGTGGAGAAAAGGCAACCCTCCCGCACTGTTGGTGGGAATGTCAATTAGTACAGCTACTATGGAGAAGAGGATGGAGACTCCTTAAAATAGAACTATAATAAAACACTAAAAACAGAACTACACTATAATCCTGCAATCCCATTCCTGGGTATATATCTGGAGAAAAACATGGTCTGAAAGGATACATGCACCCCAATGTTCATTGCAGCACTGTTTACAATAGCCAAGACATGGAAGCAACCTAGACATCCATTGGCAGAGGAATGGATGAAGATGTGGTACAAAGTAGGTTATTTGTTGACAGAAAGCCCGGTGTTTTTATCTCCATCACTATCTATTGATGGCAACTGACACATGAAGCTGGCCCTCAGACTGAGACACAGCCACTACAGGGAGACTATGCTCTATTAATAAATAATCATCAAGTTTCTTTATTCATCTCTACCATGTCTGAGATTTCTCTAATTTTCTACTCTTACTAAATCATCCTGCAAATTGCTTGCTCCTCCTACCCTTTCTTCTATACACCCCCCAGCCATTTCGATCTGTTCAAGAATCTTCAATGATTTCTGGGTACTTACCCAGATCTTCAAGGCGTCAACATTATCTGGTATCAGTCTCCTTATTCTTTTTCAGATAAACCTCTACTTTATATGTCAGTCATTTCACTACTCCCCACATGATGCTTATTTTTGCTTTTGTGATTCTCTTCCAGCTTAGATGCTCTCCTTTCTCTTTATTTATTCAAACCGTATTCAAGATTGAGTCATCAAATACCAAGGACCTAGCACTCTTATTTATTAGACTCAAACACTACTTTTACATACATATTTTTTCTATCAAATCTGATCCATGCTTGCAATTCTTTTCATTGAGATTATTGCAAAAAACTTGAAGAACAACAACAACAAAAAACTTGAAGAACATTATATACCAACTTTCATTTTATTAATGGTATTGCAAACCTGCTGAGTCAGAGGCAGAATCTTCATAGTCTTCTAAAGTGCCACTCACAAAATCTTCATTCAACAAATGCCTTTAAATACATTCAACTTAGTGTCCAAATCTAAGTAACAGTCTTTCATTGGCCCATAATGAGACTGCTTAGCCCAGAATCATCATTTGAGTCACTCCTTTGCCAATAAGTTACCCAGATGACAAAATAAAAAGGTCAAAACTCATTCTGATAGAGACCTAATGCCTGGTGGATTATTTCCTTCCTTGGGTTATGCAAGGGGACGAAATGACAGACTCTGCTATGTTAATTATAGATTTCCTATTTCATGACTCCATATTTTCAGTATGAAATATGCAGACCTTTTTTTTTTGTCAACTAAAGGATATTTAAACAAGTTTACAATTAATTTTTTTCTAGATGCCTTAAGCAAATCATTCTCTTAGATTCATGTTCAGCGAATGTTTCTTTGATACTTATGCTTGACAGAGAGAAATAAAATATAAACAGGAAAGAAGGAATTCCAGTTCAGCATATTAACCAAGGAAAACATTAACTGTCCTTCAGAATACAGTCCGCAAATAGTCTGTTTCACTGCTGCAAGGTCAACAGAATTATCCTGTGGTCTCTCTGCCTAGCCGATAAACTCTTAGTTAAAGATTGCTTCATTCCTTTCAAAGGAGGCTGGTATAAGGTTATATGCTATTTCAGTGGACAACTTTAAATTTTCTCTTTGTTTGCAATACATTTTCCTTAATGTATAAAGCCTATTTTGATGAATTAGCAAGAAATATAACTTGATGCTCCTAAAGTCAGAGGTCTTAGAATTTTAGTAGCCCTTATTTAAATATTATTGTTTCTATAGCAGTGGTCCTTTACCCTGTCTGTCCATGAAAATTACTATGGGAGTTTTTAAAAATATATTGATGTTTGAGCCCACCCCAGAATTCTTTATTTAATTACTCTGGCCTAAGGCTATAGGCCTTAAGGCTTTTTTGTTTGCAGTTTTTCTGTTGCTCTGTTTTTTTTTTTTTAATTTAATGTGCAGTAATGGTTAAGAATCACTATTCCAAGCAGAGAGCAAATGGGAGGACCAGAATAACTGGGTAAGAGAAATAAGTTTTGAAACAATTAAAAAAAAAAAGTAGGGGTTTCCTTGGTGGGTCAGTGGTAAAGAAGCTGCCTGCCAATGCAGGAGGTGCAGGTTTGATCCCTGGGTTGGGAAGATCCTCTGGAGAAGGAAATGGCTACCCACTCCAGTATTCTTGCTTAGGGAATCCCATGGACAGAGTCTGGCAGGCCACTGTCCATGGGGTCCCAAAAGAGTTGGACATGACTTAGCAACTAAACAACAATAACAACAATAAAAATAAAAACCATAATTTATTCAGTACTTATATATGTATACCAGATAGCATGCTAAGCATGTTTCATATTGCATCAGTTATCTATTGCTGCATAACAAATGACCCTAAAGCTTAATGGCTTAAACAACAAGCATAGTCTCATGGTTTCTGTGATTAGAAATTTGGGAGTCACTTAGCTTGGTGTTCTGGTTCAAGGTTTCCCTTAAGTTTGTAGGCAAGATACCAGCCAGGATGGCAATCATGTGAAGGCTTGACTGTAGACAGACCTTTCATAGAAAGGGTCAATGGCAAGGGGGTGGCAGGAAAAGGTAGTTCTTTGCTGACTGCTGGCAGGGGTGCTCAGTTCTTTACCGTGTGGGCCTCTTCACTGAGCTGCTAGAGTGACTTCACAACATGGCAGCTGGCTTCCCCCAGAGCAAGCGATCCCAGAGAAAGCAAGGAGGAAGTCATCTGCCTTTTACGACCTAGTGTTGGAAATTATATATCATCAATTGTGCCACATTTTATTCACTAGAAGTGAATCACTAAATATAGTCCACTCTAGGGAAAGGCAGTCAAGCTCCATCTTTTGGTGGTAGGAGTATCCAAGAATTTGTGGCCATATATATACACACACACAAACACACACATATGTATACACACACACACACACACACACACATATATTTAAATAAAGACAAATGTATTAGATTACAATTCTGGCAGTCAGAAGTTCAAAGCAGATCATCAGGACTGCATTCCTCCTAGAGATGATAGGGGAGAAACTGGTTCTTTTCCTTTTCCAGCTTCTGGAGGGAGCCTGCACTCCTTCTCCCTCCATCTTCAAAATCAGCAGCCAGTGAAGCATCTTCAGTCTCCCTCTACTGCTATTGTCACGCCGGCTTTTGATTGACCCTTCCCTTCCCTCTTATAAGGATCTTTATGACTACATTGAAGTTGAACCTGAATATCCCACCCAGATATTTCAGAATCGCCTGAGAACTCAATATTCTTAAATTAACACATCTTTAAAGTCCCTTTTTCAATGTAAGGTAACATATTGCACAGGTTTCAAGGATTAACACATGGACATTTTGGGGGGACCATTATTCTACCACACTGTCTAAGCTGCTGGGTATAGACGCCTTCTGAAATCCATTCCATTTGAATCTAAACATGCCAAAATATTTCTAAGTTGTGTTACACAACTAAAAATGAACAAAAAAATGTATTCTCATTGTAAAATATGCAAATACTACGATAAAATTGATTTTACTTCACCATCACATTTAATTTCCTTCCCTCTAGGTGATTATTATTATAAATGAGCACCATCTATGTTATGAAGTCTATCTACATATCTGCATAAAATAAATGGACATATATATATATTTTTTTAATTAACTCTTTATTTGGAATAATTTTCAAATAGATTTATTGAAGAGTTGTATAAAACAATACAGAAGGGGACTTCCCTGATGGTCCAGTGGTTAAGACTTCATACTTTCACTGCAGGGGGTTCAGGTTCAATTCCTGGTCAGGGAACTAGATCCCACATGCCTCAATTAAAGATCCTGAGTGCCACAATTAAGACTCAGCACAGTCAAAAAATGACAAGTATCAAAAAAACAATACAGAGATTTCCTGTATACCCCTAACTTCACTTTCCCCTAATGTTATTTCACATTACTCCAATATGTTTGTCAAAGTTAAGCAGCCCAAACTAGAACATTACTATTAACTAAACTCCATTTCATTACTATTCTTTTTTTCTCTTCCAAGATCCATCTAGGATACTACATTGCATTTAGTTGCCATATTTCCTCTAATGTTTGATGATTTCTCAATTTTTCCTAGTTTTTTAAGACTTCAGTTGGTTTTAAGGAGTGCTGGTCATTTATTTTGTAAAATGTCCCTCAATTTTGGTTTGTCTGATGTATTTTCTCATGAGTGGACTGTGGTTATGTGTTTAGGGAGGGATTACCAACAGAGGTAAAGTGCTTCTCTCATTACACCGCTGCAGAAAGGAGATCTTATCAACATGATGTTCCTATCATCATATTCACCTTGACCTTTTACTCTTTAGGGATATCTACCAGGCGTCTCCACTATAAATCTTATATTTTTCCTTTTCCACACTCTTTTCTTTAGAAGTGAATCACTAAGTCTGGTTCATACTGAAAATGAAGGGAGTCAATATCTACCTCCAAGAGGAAGGGTATCTACCTAAGTTATAAAGGATTTTCTGTAGGGAACATTTGAGTGGACATGTTATTTTAGAGCTGCACACATATATTCTATCATTCAGTTTTTACAACGACCCCAGAGGACCATTGCTATTCCTATTTTATAGATGAGAAATCTATACCTCAAAAAAGTCAAGTGATATGCCAGAGGTGACACAGCCAGTGAAGCCTGCCTTTTAATGTGAGGTTGGTTTGATACCAGAGTCTATATTCTTTTACTGAGCCCCTTGACCTTTGTACTATTAAGAACCTATTATTGTTGGTACTATTCAAATGTATTTTTAATATTCTACAAAATTCTCAAGAACTTGTTAGAGAAGGCAGTACAGGGTTTGTGCTCAGTTGCTCAGTCAAGTCTGACTCTTTGCAATCCCTTGGACTATAGCCTGCCAGGCTCCTTTGTCCATGGACTTTTCCAGGCAGGAATACTGGAGTGGGTTGCCATTTCCTCTTCCAGTGGATCTTCCTGACCCAGGGATCAAACCTGTGTCTCCCTTGTCTCCTGCATTGGCAGGCAGATTCTTTACCCCTGAGCCACCTGGGAAGCCCAATTCAGGGCTTACTTGCTTATATCTGGTTGCGTATTGTTTCCCTGATGTATGTCTAGCTTTCCTAATCAGACTTGAAAGCAGGGACAAGTTTTATACACTCTGCCTCCTCTGAACACCTAATACACAGGTACTCAGAAAATACTTCTTGCCTGAAAAGAAAGTGACTCCCTTTCCTCATAGTTTCCCATACTGTCTTGAGCATCTACCAGGGGACTACAGTGGTTGATCCCTTCCTGCTCAGACCCAGGGCTAAGCCCTAAGATATGACAGGTTCACATCAAAATGACTGAATAGAACCTGGGGGTCAGGCTAGAACTTCAGGAAAAGCAAGGAATGTTGAGATTTTCCCTCTCTCTACTCTAATGTGCAATTAAGTATCTGATGAGAACATTTACCAATTTGGATTATTTTACAAATGCTCAGCCCAGAGATCCATCAGGCTACGAGTACAGTTTTTGGATTTCTAAAGTAGTGCATTGTTTTCATCCCACCAAAGATTAGGAGTCATATTTGTGGGTCATACCTAACAAGTCATTTTCTCCAGACCTTGGGTTATTTGGGAGTCTTGATTCCAGGAAAACCATTAGTCTTTCTGTCAACCTTTCTTCCATGGCAGGTATCCATGGCTCAGGTGAGTGTCCCAAGTGTGTGCCTGCTAAGTCGCTTCAGTCATGCCCAACTCTCTGTGACCCTATAGGCCATAGCCCACCACGCTCCTCTGTCCACAGGATTCTCCAGGTAGGAATACTGAAGTGTGTGTCATGCCCTCCTCTAGGGGATCTTCCCAACCCAGGGATTAAACCCATGTCTCTTATGTCTCCTGCATAGGCAGGAGTATTCTTTACCACTAGTGCCTGGGAAGCCCACACTTGGATTTAGTTGAATCACTCTGTCTCCCTGGGATACAGAAGCAAACCTTTCCTCTGGAGAGGAAGGCAGCAAAGTTCCAATCTTCTCTCCCCATCCTTCCTGACCTTGTCCTGTTTGCTGTGTAGATGGACAAACAGAAGCAGTCCAAGGAAAGGGGCTAGCTCTGGATAAACGTGTTTGTCAACATGCTAACCAACTTAGGGAGGGTTAGCAAAGTTCTCCATTGGAAGATAATAGTGCATCAGGTCAGTTACATTGCAAAACATTTTCCTTCTCCTCCAGCCTTTTAGCAAGAAGGTACGTTCAGAAACCATGTCTGGTTTCTCTCTCTCCATTCAAAGCACTGTCTCCTGGAGCAGCAGAAAAGAAGGAGGTTGTTTCCTCACCTACCTTTAGAGTTGAGAGACTCTCAAATCTAGATCCTTACTCATAGACTCCAGGGAAAAAGAAAAAGCCTCCCCACCAACCAATGCGAGGCATAAAGACTCAGCAACATTTATAAACATGCTTAAGGCTGTGTCTCTATGATGGTAGTGGGTATATATCCTTACATGTCTCAGTAAGTAAATATGAACTAAAATATAAATGTGTTCTGGAAAGAGAAAAATATGGGCGTGGGGATGTTCAGAGAAGCAGGTAATTTTCAGAGCTAACCTAACTACTTTTCCAGCTGTGAGATGCCATTGTGCACCTTCTCCATTCCCACCTGATCTCTGAGGGCTCCTGGGAACTCAGTCAGCCCGGAGTCCCCTCTCCAGCCCAGAACCCTCTCTCCAGCTCATCACTGTCAGCACAGTAACACTGCCACCTACCACCCACGTGACCTTCCCTGGTGAAACAATCTCTCTAATCTTGACCCTGCCACCTACTACCTACGTGATCTTTACCAGGTAAATCAATCACTCTGAATCTGACTCACTGAATACTCGAGAGGTATCAGTGCCTAACTGCATTAAGGTCACGAGAGCGTAAATGAGTTAACTAATTAGTGTAACATGCTTATTAGCACAGTGGATGGTTCAGTCTGTGATGGCTTTTATAATTATTGAAACGTCCGTTCCTAATGATCTGAAGACTTCAGGATATGTGAAGTGAAATGTGGCTCTAAATTAAGGGGAAAAGTTAGACATTTTCATGACAAAATCAGTGAATAGCTTCCAGGTGGCAGGATAGGGAGATCTTTCTAGACTTGAAATGAGGCTAGTCTAATTTAAGGTGTGTTGTGAGTGTAAAACAAATGCCAGATTTTGATGACTTATTTTGAAAAAAAAAATCTAAAATCATTAATCATTTAAAAATATTGATTACATGTTGAAATGATAATGTTTCAGACATGTTGGGTTAGATAAAATATAACTTACTAATTTCACTTGCTCCTTTTCATTTTTTAAAATGTGACTATGAGAAAACTTAAAATGACATGTGTCTTGCAACATAATATTATTTTTTTGCACTGTGCCATTCTAGAACACTGAAGGAACACTGAGAGAAGTACTCCATTGAATTACACCCTAGGCCATGAAAGAGTTAATGCATCTCCCCAAGATACTGCTTGAAAGTTACCCAGTTACAATGGAGCATGAAGCCAAATATGTCACAAACTGCTAATCACATCATTAAATATAGTTTCCCCTATTGCATTGTGTAATCACTTATGAGAGCAAAGAGCTTAGAGACTTTCAAATTACAGAAATTTTCAAATAGCCAGTCAAGAAATGTTCTTGTCATCCCTGCTACATTTGTCTTGATCTAATCTGGCTGCAATTTAATGCATGGCATTTTTATCACAATCCACAAATGCACTCAACTAGCACAAATACACTTATTTATGCACAGAGCCAGGGAAAGGGTTATCTTTGCTTAAAATAATGTGCTTAACTAATGAACTGTCCCTTTAACTGTTGGGGAGGCCAGAGGTAATGGGCAGACACACATGAACTAAACCAATACTAAATCTTCACATAGTTAATTACATGGTTTACATGAACCAGAGGATAAACAGGTGCATCTCCATTTTTATGGATCCTCAAAACTCAGCCCTAGTTCCTAAACTTTTAACTTACCCCTTGTGGTAGTAAATTGCTACAAAAAGGAATCAAAACAATATAAAAGAAACAAACAGAAAGAAACTACCCCTGTATGCACTGATGAACTCTCTTTTAAAGAAATCTACAGTCAATCATTTAAGAGAAACATTTACAATTGAGATGGTCAATTTTTAAAATGTATAAGTAAATTTAGAATGAAAATTGTGTGTGTGTTTTTAAGAGGAGAACCATCTCTTCCACTCCTATCACATCATATAACATTTTCCTAAAATATACTTTAGGTATCATCCTCTCAACATACTTAATATAAAAAATGTTAAATTCCCAAATTCATAATTAAGGAACTAAATAATTTTACTTCTTTTGAGCCCCTGTAGAGTTAAGCAGTGTTACATTATATTTTTGATGGCACCCTTTACTTCTTCAATGTTATTATCTATTATATTAAACTTTAAAGATAATCAAGGCTAAAAAAAATTCAATTCAAGGAATCCCTTGAGCACAGAGGGAAATTCCTTAGTTACGGTTGATAAGGAGGTGGCAATTACACAGCTCAGTTCTAGCACCAGAAAAATGTTCTAGAGAAATCTAACTACAGATGGGCATAACAGCTTCCAGAAATAACGCTCTGTGTTAATAATGTCTGGTATCTTAATGTATTGGCCACCCACTTGAGCCAAAGTTTATTTGAATAGCGGAGATACCCTAAACTTACACTAAATAGAATACTTTAAAAAATTTATATGCAATTTTGCTAGAAAGCATGTATATCACAACAGGAAGGATTCCTATACATTTAAGTGTTTCCATTTTTTAAAAAAAATGTACTTTGCAAACTTTGCCAGTCCTCTTTCTGGGTCTGGCCAAATTCCACAGATCAGATTACAGCTGAAAAAACACCATACTTCAAAATGAAGTGGAACACGAGCTTGGAACTAACTAAGCAGATTCTAAAGACAGACAGGGTGTATGAAACAGGAACAAGCAGGCCCTTTGGAAAGATAAGGAAAACATCAAAATTGTCTCAAGTGCTCTTAGCTGATTAAATATATTTCTGCCAGGGGAAAGTAGATTTAATTTCCTAGTACAACTCAGACTTTCTCAGGACTCTTGTGAGGATTGCAAAATGGTGCAATCATTCTGCAGAACTGTGTGACAGTTTCTTATAAAATTAAACAAATATCTACTTTATACTTCTACGTGTTTACCCAAGAGAAATGTAACCTCACACAGGACTGTTCTCAGGGCTGTTGGAAAGATTTAATGAGACCATGTGTGTGGAAGTGCACACAGAGTCGTGCATGTGGTAGGAACTTATGAAATAATATTTTCAATCTCCTTTCATGTATTTGGATGTAATAGCATATAGGATTTCAACAGTGCAGATTTTCATTTATATCCTGGTTCTACTATTCACCTGTCATATCCATTCATCCGACCTTTTTTGAGTACAACTCTGTGCCAAGCACGCTTCTAGATGTTGTGGATACCATACTTAATGTGATAGCTCCAGTCTTTACTCTCATGGGGTTTACATTCTAGTGCCCTGGACAGGATGATTAAGTTTTCTTCACTTCCCTGTCTATCTCCGTAATTCTGGAGGACATAAGAATCAACTAAAAAAATCTGTGCTTTCAAGTATTTTACAAACAGTGGAGGCAACAGACAATGGAAGCAAATTCAATGGTGAATTTTGGCAGTAGGTGCTGTGAGAGGAGTAAGGACTCAGTGCTGTGGGGAATGGGCTCTGAACTCTGCTTGCTGTCAAGGAGACTGATTACAGGAGTGAACCAGAGAAGGCTTCCTGGAGGAAGAGCATTGAAGTGAAATCTGTAGAGTAAACCAGGCAAAACCTACTCCCAAATTCACCATATTATCAGAAAGATAAAATGAGGATATAGTTGTAAAGGCACTAATCAGTCCATGAAGTCCTTTATAATTTAAAGAGCAATAGCATTAAGATGGAAAATTGGTGGGTAGTCTTGAATCCAGTTCATACTCTCTCTGACAGTATGTTTTCTTCCTAACATATGTGCTTAATCTGGGCTTCCCACATCTGCCTCCTGGGATCCCAACACTTCAAGCTTTCTGCTTGAAGGGAGTGGGTCACTGAATAAATTGTAATCATACGGGGCCAATTTTGACTTCCAGTCAAGTTTCTGGATTTGCTAAATTTATAGTCTGCGGTGTAGCTCTGTGGTTGGCCACACCGGCCTCTAGCCATGAAACAGGCTTTTGCAACAAACCAAGATTCTTGCTCTTCTGGAACCCATTGAGTACTTAATAATTTGTTTTTTTAATTTAATTGAAAGGCTCTGTTTATGGGACTCAAATACAGTTTATACCATAAATAATCAGAACTTTAAAGCCATGCAAAAAAGCACCAACTCTGCTGGAAAACCTTTGATCTGTACTTGATGCTTTGTTTTATATGCTACACACACCTCTGGGAAAAAAGGGAAGTAGGAAGTGGGACTGGGGACACTTGTGGAGAAAATTCCTGCTTCCAACTATTGAGGAATTAAAATGAACTTGGAAAAGGATGTCATTAGAGAAATGTAGACTACGTTCAGTACATCCTCAGTCCATGGAGTGCACTTAGGCTGACTGAAGGCCTTCATGATTGCATTAGCAATTAGGATGGAAGTCACTCCAACTACATGAAACTTAAACCATTTCAGTAACTTAAAAAAATATTTAAAACACTTTATTTTCCTCTTGGGAGGTTGTGATAGTTAATAAAGCAATAATTCTTGTAATGACAAGGGTTTATGTGATATTATAACTCAATGTTAGAGATGTTTTCTGGATTTTCAGAAAAAAAAAATGAATTATGATAAAAGATGCCCCTCCATCAAATAATGGCAAGTAGATACTCAGAAACCAAATCTGTGGTATATCCAACAAAAGTGGGCCCTATGCAACGTTTAATAGAACCCTTTCCTCAACTGGGGTATACTTGAGCCCCCTCATGTGAATAGGGAAAGTATTATGATGCAAGACGAAAGAAAATTTTTTTATTTTGGGGGAAGGACAAGATGAAACCAACCATAAAAGGTGCCCAAGGCATCTGAGTCAAGTCCATCAGCCAGTCCTGCCAGCCCTGGCATCAATGCCTTATACTCATACACAATCAGACTTCTGACTTCAGAGTTCTCACTCTGCTCTGGAAGAATCTAACAGGCTTCCCTCATAGTCTGATGACCCAAACCAATGGTTTAGCAACATCTTCTTCTTTTTTGAACCACTATATAGAAACAGTGAAGGACAGGGAGGCCCAGTTGCTGCAGTCCGTGGGATTGCTAAGAGTCAGACACAACTTAGCTACTGAACAATAGCATATAAAAATAAACATCCTTGATGAGTGGAAATGGAAGAGGAATGGGCAATGATGGTGGGAAATAGCAGGAGAAAAAGCAACTAGCTTTTGGGTGGGAAGAGGAATGAGTAGGAGAAATTTCTGGAAAGAAGACTGATTGGAACAAGGGAGACTTGGCTTAGAATCAGAAAAGAAGAGGAAGTTAGCTAGTTTGAAGATGTCTTCAAGTTCTAAGCCTCCAGGAGCCGTGTCAGGCCTGGAGAACAGTGAGGAGTATAGAATTTCACCTCAACCATTGCTTATTTAACAAATGCATATTCAGCACTTAACTGTCTAATCATTGTTTTTGGTGCTGGGGATTCAGCAATGAACCAGCAGAAACAAAACTCCTTGTTCTCATGGAACTTAGGTTCCCTGGGCAGGTCCAAAGCAGCTTGATATCCAGGTTCCTCTTCCAATGAGTTGAGGGTGTTTTTGAAATGAAGCAGGACCCTATGGTCCTTGCTGCCCCCTGCCCCCCCACCCAAGTCCTCCGCCTGCCTTTTGCCTATGGAAAACTTTGGTCAAAGAATAAGTTTAATCAGAGAATTGAGAAAGAAAACAGTCTAAGGAGACTAAATAATAATAATGCAGTCATTAAGCATAGTCAAGGACCTTTAGTTCTTTCTCAAGGGCAATAGATAATATTCTGAGCCATATCCTGTGAGCTGTCTTAAACATACTGAAACACCAGGCGGAGAAGTTAACTACATTAACAGATGACCAGACTATACCCAGGACATGAGCTGCCACGATTTTAAGAACTGACTGCAAAAAATGGGAACAAATGGACCCTAGAACTGAAGACTGACTGTAACTAAAACAATGAAGATGGTGCTGGTCAGACCACTAATGACCAATTCAAAGATGACTGTTAGAGATCATGCAGCCCCCTACCACACTGTCTATAAAAGCTCTCACCCACTGCTTGTCAGGTGGGGGAGAGTCAGCCTTTGGACAGATGTCCACTACCCTCCCCGCTACCCCTAGCATCTGAAATAAAGCCAACTTTCCTTTCCACCAACCTGGTCTGTTTATTGACCCCCTACACATACCTTTCGGTAATACTTTCAGTCCCTCTACCCAGCAAAGAGTTCCACCTTCTAATTCTTAAGGTCTGTGCCATTTTAACCATCTTCAAATGACCAACAGGCTTTACCCTCCTAGTAGATTATAATCCCTTTGACTTGAAGACCATATCCCTTCTTATTTTATATTTAAAGCACAGAAAGAAACATAGAGCCTGGATCACTTAACACATGTGCAGTTACCGCTCAGCAAATATCGTCTGAGGGAAACGGTCCCTGAAGAGAGGAGCAAGAAGTGAGCCCCTGGGACCCTGCCCCAGGGTGTCAGTCACCATCAAGGGATGGACCTGTCCTCCATCCCTCCTTCCTTCCTGACGTGACTGTCCAAGCTGGATTTGATCCATTTGGGTTTTGTGAGGTGTGCAGATCTTCTCTTACCAGGGCTGTGCCAACTTCTTCTAGGTGTAGGTACTTACAAAACTTCTTTAAGCTTTGGCCTGAACTTAGTGCCCAGCAAGCTTCTACTCAGTATCCTTCAAGTGGATCAAGAATTCTTCCTGGGTGGGCAAGTAAACTGAGGCCAGGAGTTCAGATGATGCTTTCCCACTATGCCCTTAGTCCTCCCCAACACACCCCCTTCTCAGGCAGCTGCAACACTGCTCAGGGTTGGTGCAGGAAGTCATCCCTTGGGGTCACTCAGATCCACCCAGTTTACACTTAGAAGGGGCAATGATCACCAAGTGGTAGAATTAGGGGCCAGCTATCATTCCTCACTCTCACTGACTGGGGTGGTCAGCGGGGGTGTCCTCCTGTTCTCAGGCACCATTCAGTAAACATCTGTCCAACAGAAAGACAATGTAAGCTGCTTACATCATTTTAAATCTTCTAGTAGCCACATTAAAAAAAGGAAAGGAGGAATTAACTTTAATCATGCATCTTATTTAGCATAACATATGTAAAATATTGTCATTACGATTACATTGCAATGACAATTGTGATTACATTGTCAACATGTAATCAACATAAAAGTTACTGAGATATTTTTCATCCTTTTTTTCCTTACAAAGTCTTCAGAACCCACTGTGTATTTTAAACTTAGAGCACATAACTATCTCTTAAAACTCAACACCCACGGAGGCCCATGCCACTAGAGTGGAGAACACAGCTCAAAGGAGTTCTGTGAGCTCTCTCAGGGCATCTTGTTTGAAGACAAATCTTTTCACATAAATGTCAATTTAGGAAAAATAAAATGTTTAGAATAAAGTGGAAACAGTGACAGACTTTATTTTCTTGGGCTCCAAAATCACTGTGGATGGTGATTGCAGCCATGAAATTAAAAGACACTTGCTCCTTGGAAGAAAAGCTAGACAGCATATTAAAAAGTAGAGACATTACTTTGCCGACAAAGGTCCTTATAGTCAAAGCTATGGTTTTTCCAGTAGTCATGTACGGATGTGAGAGCTGGACCATAAAGAAGGCTGAGCACTGAAGAATTGATGCTTTGAATTGTGGTGCTGGAGAAGACTCTTGAAAACCCCTTGGACTGCAAGGAGATTAAATCAGTTAATCCTAAAGGAAATCAACCCTGAATATTCATTGGAAGGACTGATGCTAAAGCTCAGTCTGATACTTTGGCCACCTGATGCTAAGAGCTGATTCATTAGAAAAGACCCTGATGCTTGGAAAAGATTGAAGGCAGGAGAAGGGTGACAGAGGATGAGATGGTTGGATGGCAATATCGACTAAGTGGACATGAGTTTGAGCAAACTCTGGGAGATAGTGAAGGACAAGGAAGCCTATCATGCTGCAGTCCATGAGGAAGCAGAGAGTCAGACATGACTGAGCAATTGAATAACAACAAAATGTTTACAAAATAATAGCTCTAATAAATTTTGTGTGGGAAAAGGTTTATTTTTGCAACATTGACTACTAATTTATTTTAGCCAAAGAATGTTATTGTGAAACTTTTGCTCCTTATCAGCCACAAAAATCTGAATATCTGGACACACTGGAGAAATTACGTGGCAAAGCTGAGGAAGGTTTTAGACTTTTGGCCGGCTTCTCACCACTGGGGGCGTTCTGCCCTGACCAAAGAATGATTCCATGGGTCTGTCCCCTGCTTCTTCCTGGGTCTTTGTTTATAGTGGCAAGACAAGAGCCCTTTGAAGCGGCACAGAAGTAGACTGCATCTTGGTTTCCAACATGTGGGCCTGATGTTTCTGTAGTCTGCCTGGACACTAACTGTCCCTCAGATGAATAATGTTTGCTTCCAAGGTGGTGCAGTGGTAAAGAACCCGCCTGCCAATGCAGGAGACGTAAGAGATACAGGTTTGATCCCTTAGTCAGGAAGATCCCCTGGAGGAGGAAATGGCAACCCACTCTAGTATTCTTGCTCGGAAAACCCCATGGACAGAGAAGCCTGGCAGGCTATAGTCCATGGGGTCACAAAGAGTTGGACACGACTGAGCACTTGTGTACTGAATAATGTTTAATTTTCAGTAAAAATTAGTTCAGTTCAGTTCAGTCACTCAGTCATGTCTGACTCTTTGCAACCCCATGAATTGCAGCACGCCAGGCCTCCCTGTCCATCACCAACTCCCGGAGTTCACTGAGACTCACATCCATCGAGTCGGTGATGCCATCCAGCCATCTCATCCTCTGTCGTCCCCTTCTCCTGCTGCCCCCAATCCCTCCCAGCATCAGAGTCTTTTCCAATGAGTCAACTCTTCGCATGAGGTGGCCAAAGTACTGGAGTTTCAGCTTGAGCATCATTTACTGACTACTAATTATGAGGTGAACACGGTTTTGGGGGTTGCATGTTGTCTCCCATGTATTTGTACTATTTCCCAAATATAGATGGAAGATATAATGATAAGATAAAAACCCACATAAAAGTATCAGTGAATTACTAGTAATTATTGATATCTCTCTTGCATGTCCCACAATTAACGGAACCTAACAGTACATGTGGGAGAAGGCAATGGCACCCCACTCCAGCACTCTTGCCTGGAAAATCCCATGGATGGAGGAGGCTGATAGGCTGCAGTCCATGGGATCGCTAAGAGTCAGACATGACTAAGCGACTTCACTTTTACTTTTCACTTTCCCGCATTGGAGAAGGAAATGGCAACCCACTCCAGTGTTCTTGCCTGGAGAATCCCAGGGACGGGGGAGCCTGGTGGGCTGCCGTCTATGGGGTCACACAGAGTTGGACACGACTGAAGTGACTTAGCAGCAGCAACAGTACATGTAAGTATTCATGAAGCCACCTGGTTCTAAAGTATGGGCTTCGGCATCACAAATCACTCTTTACCAAGTGGGTCGGCACTAGTTCACAGTTTTGCTCTCGTTCAAGTGGTCCAACTCATTGTCAGCCAGGGTTCACCTGAGATGGGAACCTCCCACTGCTTCTCTGTAACTGAGTTCATGTCTCTGACTAAGAAAACCTGGGTTCAGAACCAACTGTGTGCTGAGATTAATTGTCCAATACTAATACATTCAACATAGACGACTGCATTACATAACACGTACCAGCTACTTTGCAGTATTTCCTTAGGCATAATAAGCTTTTACCAGTAAAAACCAAATCAACGTTAATCTGCAAAGCTGTTGTTTTATGTCCACTGCGAAGAAAAAAAAGACGAAGAAAAAAACAGAGTGAGATAAAAGTAAATCTTATCAAGGAAGTGGGCCCAAACAGTTGTCCAACCAGTTCTCTCCATCCCCTTCGGGCAATCTGATTCATATAAACTGAGGTTCCAAAGTATATTTTATTTAATTGCTGAGAGCAAGAGCTTGGTAGGCAGTTTTGAGCTAAGCTGTTTATTGTACTGACCTGATCTGCTTTTGGGGAAAAGTGAAAAGTGATCTTCTAAAGTTAGCATTTCCAAGCTGGTCTACTTACTTTACGTGCTCTATTTCCCTTCAATTGCATCAAGAGGAAACAGGTAGGAAAGATGAAAAGTCACCCTTGCAAACAAGAGCAAAATAGTCAAGTTTCAAAGCTGCCTGGTAGACAGTAGCTAGCAATACCCTCTCATATTTCCAAGCAAACACAGGCAAAGCCACATTTTTTCCTACCTCTGTAAACAATCTGTGTTGAAACAAGGTATCCACAATGCCTTCTCCCCGGTCTCTAAAAGCTGGCCGTTGTTACGTGTTTAATCACACATCTGAATCCTGAAGAGTAAAGAAGCCAGCTAGGTAGGGACTGTTTGATTTACACCTCTTGGCTGGAGCTGTGAGTGCCAAGCCGACCTGCCCTGTACTCTGCAGTCAGACGGGGAGCCCCCGGGCAGAGGGCAAGTAAGCCAAAGCTGCCCCCGGCCCCCTGAAGGGTGGTAGGGAGTATGCAGCACACACCAGTTGCGTTCATGAGGAAACCATCTTCCTGCCCACCCAGCGCTATATTTAGAGCCATCTCTTGGCATGCAAACTTATATTTCTGGGCTTTCTGCCACTCAGATGGGGGGAAAAAAAGGACCAGAAAAACTGGTTTGGTTCCAATGCTGAACCCAAACAGTAAACGTTGAAATATGGCCTTCCCCGTGGCTCTATGTCCGTGTCAAACATCACTCCTTCTTCAAAAGCAATGGGCACTGGATGTGGCTCTTTTTGTGGATGTGGATACTTTTTTTTCATGACCCTAATGAGGAAAATGTGTACTACTCTAAAGGAAGCAGTGAAGCAAATTTCTATGGAAAGGACAGATGATGTTGAACTTTTTAATGTAATATCATCCAGGCTGGGGTTGTCAACTTCCCCAAAGATGTGTTAGCCCCTGAACAAAAGTGAAGAAGTGTTGGTCACCCAGTCATGTCTGACTCTTTGTGACCCCATGGAACTGCAGCCTACCAGGCTCCTCCGTCCATGGAGTTCTCCAGGCAAGAATACTGCAGTGGGTTGCCAATCCCTTCTCCAGGGGATCTTCCTGACCCAGGGATTGAACCTGGGTCTCCCACACTGCAGGCAGATTCTTTACCACATGAGCCACCAAAAGTCACTTCCCAAAGCTAGCTCCAAAGCGGATGTAAAAAGAACACGCAATGCTAAGTTGCTTGGCCTCTCTAAGCCTTTAGTGAAGACCCAACAAGAAACACTCCCGATCATTCTGCCGTTTGGCCACAAGAACATCTGGCATTTGGGAACATCTGAGTTGTTCACCAGGAAGAGAAGTGACACAGGAAGAGACCTTGATACACACCCACCCTGAGCCAGTAGCTACAAGTCTTACAAACACCAGTTCCAAACCATGGAGGGCCTGGCCATATGAAAAATGAGCAAGACAAATAGCTCTCTTCAACCTAAGGGCCCTTCCCAACTTTTCTCTCCCAGCATGTTTTTTTCTTATAGTCATATTTACTGAGTTAATTTCAGTAAGTCTTTTTGCTCAGTATCCTGCCATAGCACTCACTGCCTAGAAATATAGTAGTGAGACAGCTCTTTCATCCATAAACATAGCGTTGAGCAACACAGCCATTCAGTGGTTTGGGTATTTCCTCCTCATCAGCACATGTCATCAGCTCTAATGACTTTAACAACTATATTAAAGGAAAGAATAAAAATATCAAAAGTTCTGCGGTCATTCCCCCATCCTAAAACTAACAACATGACAAAAAACTAAAACATAAAAGAGCCCTCCACAAAATTTCTTGAAAATAGTAAATGATATGAATACACAATAGAGTCACTGGACGTGAAGTATGAACACTTCTGAAAGTTACAGCTCTATATAAAACCTCTAAATGCTGGTGGCTCAGTCACAGAGAATCCGCCTGCAATGCAGAAGACATGGGTTCAATCTCTGGGTGAGGAAGATCATCTGGTGAAGAAAATGGCAACCCACTCTAGTATTCTTGCCTGAGAAATCCCAGGGACAGAGGAGCCTGGTCAGCTACAGTCCACAGGGGTTGCAAAAGAGTCAGACACAATTTAGCAACTAAACACCACCACCGGCAAACGGACAAGCGCAAAGGAAGCTGACTAGCTGTCAAACAAAAAAACACTCTCAGTGTTTTTGGGACTTTGGGACTGTTCACAAGGCCTCCTTCTTCTAGGCCCAGGTAGAATTCAAGCGCTGCTCCCTTGAAGTTGGGCACAGCCACACAATTTATGTGAGTGAGAGGAATGTGAGTAGAAGTGGCCAGTGTTGCCTTTCTAATACTGGTGCTCACGTCTCTGTTCTCTTCTGGGCCAGATGCACCTGAGTCCTAAATGGGTATGAAGCATAAGCGGGAAAATAAACCTTTGCTGTTTGAATCCAATGAGATATGGGGGTTGCTTGTTACCATAGCAAACCAGGCCTAACTGATCAATACAGTAAATTAGTAAAGAATAATAATTAGCAGAAGATAATTGTGTCACAGGTCCTTATACTGAAAAGGTACCCAAGTCAATCCTTCCAGGAACCCCCCCTCCCACCACAGCTTAATATTTGTAGCCAGTCAACTTCTAACTGTGATGTTGGAGAAGACTCTTGAGAGTCCCTTGGACTGCAAGGAGATCCAGCCAGTCCATCCTAAAGGAAATCAGTCCTGAATATTCATCGGAGGGACTGATGCTTAAGCTGAAACTCCAATACTTTGGCCACCTGATGTGAAGAATTCACTCATTTGAAAAGACCTTGATGCTGGGAATGATTGAAGGCGGGAGGAGAAGGGGAATACAGAGGATGAGATGGTTTTATGGTATCACCAACTCAATGAACATGATCTTGAGTAAGCTCCAGGAGTTGGTGATGGAGAGGGAAGCCTGGTGTGCTGCAGTCTATGGGGTTGCAAAGAGTCAGATATGACTGAGTGACTGAACTGAACTGGACTACTGAACTTCTAAGATATCTCTTAGCAGGTCTATTGAAACCCAAAGCAAATAAAATGTTCAATAAAAAAAACAAAATAAAAAGGGTCCAGCTAAGAAAACAGACATGACTGGAGAGAAATGAAGTGATTCCCAGAATCTCTAAATCGATTGCTCTCAATCCTATGCAGGCCCGGCCCCAAAGATTCAATAGCTTCATTTGGTTTCAGTTAGAAATCTAGGCATCTGTACTGCTTCTCAGTCTCCCTCTCAGCGTGCAGCCCAGCTTAAGAACCATGGCTTCACATAGCTGGGCTCTGTTATTTTCCAAAACTCAGTCCTGAGACATTAAATATTATAGGAAAAAAAGAAATGCCCCAACAACAGTGCCCTTAACTGACATGTTCATGTTACAAGAAATGAGCATTTACAACTACTGAGATTGTCAGTTTTCCCCTGGTCCAGCAGAACATGTTCTCAATCCGTGGTTAGTGGGTCATTTTGTACTCTTAGCATTCCATCCTTGGAGTAGCTCTAATAGTAGCTCTAAAGAGGCAGTAGCTCTAATACTAACACCATAGTATGTGACGTTCAACAGTCAGGGAGTCAGCTGTCCTATAGAACTCTGAACACAAGTTCAGTATGGATTCAAGATCAGGGCAAGAAGTCAGCTGGGCTAAGGGACACTACAGATGCATGGGATATGTCAGCAGATAAAGTGTGGCTGAGGACCTGGAGTATCATCGGAGCCCCTCAAAGAACACATTTAGCTACAACAGAAAGCTAAGTCTTCTGGAGACCAGGAGAGACTATTCAAGAGAACTGTATCATCTCTCTTCCCCCTAAGAATATCCAGAGCCTCACCATGAGGAGGTATTATTCTCATTTCCATTTTAGAGACTAGGCAATTGAGACTACAAGTTTAAGTGACCTGCCCACCATCACATGGCCATGAGCATCACTGAGGAGTAAAGAGAACACAGGGGTTCACAATCAGCCCCGTGATGTGGAGGAAAGCCGAGAGACAGGCGGCTTACAACAATTCTCTATTGCTCTTCCTATTGTCACAATACCTATTTCCTAGGAACTTGGTGGAGAAGGCAATGGCAACCCACCCTAGCACTCTTGCCTGGAAAATCCCATGGATGGAGGAGCCTGGTAGGCTGCAGTCCATGGGGTTGCTAGAGTCGGACATGACTGAGTGACTTCACTTTCACTTTTCACTTTCATGCATTAGAGAAGGAAATGGCAACCCACTCCAGTATTCTTGCCTGGAGAATCCCAGGGACGGGGGAGCCTGGTGGACTGTCATCTATGGGGTCACACAGAGTCCGACACGACTGAAGCGACTTAGCAGCAGCAGCAGCAGCAGCAGCAGGAGGAACTTGGTATAATTGAAAGAGCATGCCCTCATGGTAGACCCGTAATGCAGAATTTTGACAAAGACATTCCTGAATAATTATTTCTGTTCAAGTGTATTTATTTTAAATTGAAATTTTGATAAAGTGTGGCATCAGTATATATAATTCACTCCCCTGCTTAAGGGTAAACATCATTTACTCAACCATCCATGAAGATTTTAGAACCTTCTGAGTGTTTCTTACTGCATATATAAGGGGAGCAGGAAAGACACAATCACCACCCCCTCAGAGCTTATAGTCTGGCTAGACACACAATTAAATAGCAAGAAAATTGTGCTAAGGGGTAGGAAGGGACAAGTATTATGAAGTCTTACAAGGTGTCCATGGAGACAAGGTGTCCATGGCTTCCCTAGTAGCTCAGGTGGTAAAGCATCTGCCTGCAATGCAGGAGACCCAGGTTTGATACCTGGGTCAGGAAGATCCCCTGGAGAAGGAAATGGCAACCCACTCCAGTATTCTTGCCTGGAGAATCCCATAGACAGAGGAGCCTGGCGGGCTATAGTCCATGGAGTTGCAAAGAGTTGGACACTACTGAGTAACACACACACACACACACACACACACACGTACACACACACACACACACGGAGACAAAGAATGGCCAGCTGTCCTTCCAAACATTTGAAGTGCACTGGGCTTTGCTTCTTATACATGCAGCCAATTTAACACATACCCTCTGTGTCCAGGCTTTGTGCTTCTCCAGTGCTGTGTCATAGCTCTGCCTTTAAAGCAACTGGTATCCATACCACGTTGCTTCAAATAGCTCTTCACTGTCATTGGAAGCATTGCCAGCTTCGTGCATAAAGGCCTTCTTCCTTTGGTTTACTGTGAAGCAATTGCTCAGCCAGTCACCAAGTTATCAGTTATCACAGGAGCTGGCAACCGAGTGGAGCTGCATTAAAAGCTGGCTTTCAACCTGCTGAGTTACGAAGCGTAATTTGGGCCTTTATTCTACCTTCATTTAAGACAAGACATGTGGGAAGCTCGCTTCCCACCAAAAGCCTTTTGTCAACTGTTACACTTATTAAGCTTTTTGGACAGAGTCATAGCTCTGAGACAGACATTTTGCCAATATCCCACTCCTTATCTGCAAAAATCAACACTGGCTTTGTAGATCTGTTCTGCAACTCAATTTCAGACATTAAAAAAGAAAACAACGTACAATGATTTGCTTTCAGAATTTCCAAGATGACCATAACTGCTAATGACAATGAAATAGCTAATACTTATTAGGCTCTTACTATTTAAAAAGTACCATTTGCTAGGTGCTTTATGCATGCCATCTCAATTTAAACTTTATAAAAACCATATCAGATCAGCACTAGGACAATACATAAATTCTAAAGCACACATTTTCCTCACATTCTATGTTAGTAAGTAAGGTACATCTTGGAATAAATCAAGTTATATCACAGTGTAAGACTCACAGATAGAGAAGAGACTTGTGGTTGCCAAGGAGGAGGAGAGTAGGAGACAGATGTATCGGGACTTTGGGGTTAACAGATGCAAACTATTACAGATAGAATGGATAAACACCACGATCCTACTGTGTAGCACAGGGAGCTACATTCAATATCCTAGGATTAAACCATAATGGAAAAGAATATAAAAAAGAATGGATCTGCCTCTCTGTCTATAACTGAGTCACTTTGCTGTACAGCAGAAATGAACACATTATAAATCTACAATACTTCAATTTTAAAAAGTGATAGCTAGTTTAATTGGTAGCCATTGTTCTCTGTGAATTACATATCAAATAATTACATATCAAATCAAGTGTATTTTAAAATCCAGGCTGCCTCAGATGAAAAAGATTATGGCATTATTAGCTCCATTTCACAGATGAAGAAACTGAGGCTCTGAAAATTTTGAGTATCTGGCCCAACGTCACACAGAAAATAAATGGCAGAACAAGGATGTGATCCCAGGTTTTTCTAGCTCCAAAGTTAGTGCTCTGGACTGGTACACTGTACTGCTTCCCACCACATGGAGATACAGCCTTTAATAAACATTCATTCAAAAAAAAATAAAATAAAAAATAAACATTCGTTCATTAAGCTCCTAGCATCTGATATGAGTTAGTCACCAAGTTGGGAATGCTGTAGATACTGGGTAAGACACTTCTTCATAGCACTATTTAAGGACTGTGGGTATCTGAACAATGAATTAGAATGTTAAGCTTCATACACTTTTGATGGACTCCAGCATAACACCTGGAGCTGCTTTTTCATTAGCTAAATACCTTACTTCTAGCCTTACACTGGGTGCTGCTGCTGCTGCTAAGTCACTTCAGTCATGTCCCACTCTGTGCGACCCCATGGACGGCAGCCCCCCAGGCTCCCCCATCCCTGGGATTCTCCAGGCAAGAACACTGGGGTGGGTTGCCATTTCCTCCTCCAATACATGAAAGTGAAAAGTGAAAGTCTCTGAGTCATGTCTGACTCTTAGCGACCCCATGGACTGCAGCCTACCAGGCTCCTCCATCCATGGGATTTTCCAGGCAAGAGTACTGGAGTGGGTTGCCATTGCCTTCTCCGTACACTGGGTGAATACTATGTAAATCAACATTTTAGTATGATAGACAGAGGCTGAGTTGACTGTCAGTGGTATTTCCCTGCTACTATTCACACCCTGTGTAATATCCTCCCCATGAGTGTGGCCAGGACCTGTGACTTACTTGTGACCGATTGTCATTGGTCGGTCACCCAGTCAAGTCCGATTCTTTGCGATCCCATGGACTGCAGCACGCTAGGCCTCTCTGTCCCTCACCATCTCCTGAAGTCTGCCCAAGTTCATGTCTATTGCATCGGTGATGCCATCCAGCCATCTCATCCTCTGACACCCTCTTCTCCTTCTGCCCTCAATCTTTCCCAGCATCAGGGACTTTCCCAATGAGTCAGCAGTATACATCAGATGACCAAAATACTGGCTTTTGAGCATCAGCGTTAGTCCTTCCAACAAGTAGTCAGGGTTGATTTCCCTTAAGATTGACTGGTTTGATCTTCTTGCTGTCTAAGAGACTCTCAGGAGTCTTCTCCGGCACCATAGTTTGAAGCCATCAATTGTTCGTTGCCCCACCTTCTTTACAGTCCAGCTCTCACAACCGTATGCGACCACTGGGAAGACCATAGCCTTGAGTATACAGACTTTTATTGGCAGAGTAATGTTTCTGCTTTTCAACACACTGTCTAGGTTTGTCATAGCTTTCCTGCCAAGAAGCAAACGTCTTCAGCTTTCATGGCTGCAGTCACCATCCACAGTGATTTTAGAGCCCAAGAAGAGGAACTCTGTCACTACTTCCACCTTTTCACCTTCTATTTGCCATGAAATAATAGGGTCAGATGCCATGATCTTAGTTTTTTTTAATATTCAGTTTTAAGCCAGCTCTTTCACTCTCCTCCTTCACCCTCATCAAGAGGCTCTTTAGTTCCTCTTCACTTTCTGCCATTAGAGTGGTATCATCCACACTGCTGAGATAGTTGATGGTTCTCCTGCCTCTCTTGATTCCAGCTTGTAACTCATCCAGCCTGGCATTTCTCATGATGTGCTCAGCATTTAGTTTAAACAAATAGGGTGACAGCAGACAGCCCTGTCATATTCCTTCCCAATCTTGAACCAATCAGTTGTTTGATACAGGATTCTGACTGTTGCTTCTCAACCCACATACAGGTTTCTTAGGAAACAGGTAAGATATGGTCTGGTATTCCCATCTTATTAAGAGTTCTTAACAGTTTATTATGATCCACACAGTCAAAGGCCTTAGCATAATTGATGAAACAGAGGTAGATGTTTTTCTGGAATTTCCCAGCTTTCTCCATGATCCAGCGAATGTTGGCAATTTGATCTCTGGTTCCTCTTCCTTTTTTAAACCCAGCTTGGACATCTAGAAGTTCTTGGTCCACACAATGCTGAAGCCTAGCATGCAAGATTTTAAGCATGACCTTACTAGCATGGGAAATGAGTGCAGTTGTCTGATGGCTAGCACATTCTTTAGTACTACCCTTCTTGGGAATTGGGATAAGGATTGACCTTTTCCAGTCCTGTGGCCACTAGTGAGCCTTCCAGATTTGCTGACACATTGAATACAACACCTTGATGACATTATCCTTTAGGATCTTGAATAGTTCTGTGGCAATAGAATATGGCAAAAGTGATGGGCTGTCACTTTTGTGATTAGGCTACATGACTGTGAATTCTATCTCACTAGCAGACTCTCCATCTTACTGCCTATGGTAAGATGCCTTACTCCATCTTAGCAACTTTGCAAGTTGCTGTGTTGCGGAGACCCACATGGCAAGAAGTTGAGAGCTCTCTCTAGACAACAGTCAGCTAGGAACTGAGACCCACAATCCAGCAATCTTCAAGGAAGTGAATCCTGCAGACACCCACACAGGTGAACTTGAGAAAAGATTCCCTCCCCAACTAAGCCTCTAGATGAGACCTCAGCCCTGGCTGACAACTTAAATGCAGAGAGACTGATGAGACAGACTTGGAGCTAAGCTGTGCCCAGATTCCCGACCCATAGAAACTATGAAATAAAAAATGTGTTATTTTGCACTGCCAAATCAGTCATAATTTATAATGCAGTAATAGCTAAGTGCTAAAGAATTGATTCGAACTGTGGTGCTTCAGAAGACTCTTGAGAGTCCCTTGGACAGCAAGGAGATCAAACCTGTCAATCCTAAAGGAAATTAACCCTGAATATTCATTGGAAGGACTGATGCTGAAGGTGAAGCTCCAATACTTTGGCCACCTGATGCAAAGACCCAACTCATTGGAAAAGAGCTTGATGCTGAGAAAGATTGAGGACAGGAGGAGAACAGGGCAACGGAGGGTGAGATGGTTGGATGGCATCATAGACTCAATGCACATGAGTTTGGCAAACTCTGGGAGATAGTGGAGGGAAGTTTGTCATGGACCTTTATGATGTTCTCAAATAGTTGATACCAAAAAATTCCAATTGTGATTTCAATCTCTTGGTTACATAAAAAAAATATATATATATATCAGCTACCACATATTGAGCATTCTCTGAGTGCCAAGTAAGTTCTGGCATGGTATTAGTGAATGAAGGGCCACAATTACCAAGCAACAGCTCATTAGTGAAGTATTTAACTGTATATATAAGAAATATTAAATATTCTCTTCATTTCACAATTTTAAAAAAAGTGTTAGTGAACTTTATCATTTTATTGCCTATTCCCCTTCGTTTGGTAAATGTAATCTTTCCTTCTAGAAAATGCTTCTTCCTCTAATTCCAGTCATGTTCTTCTTATCTAACCCACTCACCGCTCAGTGACTGATCCAAGCTTGGGCATCTCATCACACAAGGCTGGGCTAACAAGCATCTTTCTCTAAGATTCTGTTTTCATGTGGGACCAGAAGGAGTGATGGAGAGCCCTTCCTGAGTCTTACAGCTGTGAGAGCCCAGCATTGAATTCTCAATGGCCATGTTCCCTGCCATTTGCAGGAAGACATTCTGCAGGAGGAGAGAACGGCCTGATACTCAGAAGCAGAGACAGACAGGAAGAGCCTGGTTCCTTCCAGTCCGCTGATGGAGTCCCCAAAGTCCAGCTGAGCCCTGCCCTTTCTCCAGGTCACGGAAACCTAACTGTAAACTTACTCTGAGATCCCAGCTAGCATCCATCAAAATTCAGTCACCTCCACTGAAAAAGACTCAGGTTACACATGGATGAAGATTTTTCACTGTTTTCGACTGTCCTTTCCTGATCTATGTTACTGATGTTTTGAAATATCTGGGCCCCTCATGTTTGTTTAAAAATAATTGTTCTATTACTGAATTACACCACACCCAGCTGATTGCTGCACCACAGAATGTTAAAGTGGGAGAGACACTAGGGGTTGTATGGTCTGACTCTCAGGCAAAAAAGAGGAAACTGAACCTAGGGAGGTGAAGCCACTTTCTTTCCAAGATAAAAGTGAGTTTGTGCCACAATTTCCTAAAACTTGACCTTTTGTACCCATTCCAGTGAGTTCTGTCCATCATACAGCTTTATTTTGAAGAATTTATAGAGGCTTAACTTAAAGAGTTTGATTTTTGTTATAAAGCTCCTTCAAAAATCTGTCATCTCTCAAAGACTTTCAATTAACTTGACTAATTAATAAGTAACATAAAAATTAAGAACAGTTTATTTGACTTCACCCATAAAAGTATTTATTCCTGATTCTAACCACATGAGAGACAAATGGTCACCAGTTTTCAAATGATTTAAATATAAGGAACTCGGTGTTTACTAATCCATATTCTGGTTTACTTCAAGCATTTCACTTCTGGACTGAGTAGTATTTGCTACATAAATAAGAATAATTAAACTTATTTAATAATCAATAATGCTCTTTAATTTTCTAATTATGTATGATTTTTCAATCACAAAATAATACATATTGAAGGAAATATGAAAAGGCAGAAAGAAAAAAATGACTTATGACATGTCTGAAGTTGATATAAGCAGTGACCTTGAATTATGTAATTCTTAGGCTAGTTTTTAATAAACTTTTTAATACAGAGTAGTTAAAATCCAATGTCCCAAAGAAACAGATGTTAATATGTTAATCAATACCCTGGGTGCTCTCTCATAACCATGTTTAGAAAGAAATTCTCCCACTTCCTTCTACTCAGCTTTTTTGCTGCTTTCAAAATTGCCCTCCTGTGTCATTAAATCACAGTTCCTATAGGTTCCTTTGTTTGCAGCACAAATTTTAAGAATCCAGGTCTACTTAACACCTTGAACTTTAGAAAATACTAAAGTGGCTTCTCTGAGGTTTTCTTGGACCATTTAGCTGACTTGAAGTCTCTATAACAACCCAAATATACAGATATCTTTGGAATAGATACACCATGCCAAAGCAAGCAGAGACTGTGGCCAAAGGGCATGTGTGTTGCAACACAAGCTTTGCATGTAGATTATGTAGCAGCTGCAAGGCAGAGTGAAGAGAAAATATTGTCTTTGAAATACTTTTCAGAAACATTCAACAAGACTGAAAACAAGCAGAGGGGAAGGGTGATTAGAAGTTAAGTCTTTAATACTGAGAAACAAGCCCATAGTACAAAGCCAACAGACTTCTCCTTTTTGGATTCCTTAAAAACAGAAAGTTTTCTACTGCATGTCCTTTTAAGTGTATCACCCATAAGTCATCACCCCCCAGAATAAATAAAAAGGCTAATCACAAAAACTTCTGCTGCTTCCACTGTGAACTGGACTTAGTGTAAACCACTGTAATTCACACTTTTCTTAGCTCTCCATGCAGATGTCCTATCCATCATGAAAAAGAATTTGTATTTACCAGCAATAAGCCATGTTCTTTTTTATTTCTGTTTGCTAGATGGAGATCTTGGGTTTATTCTGAGCCAACTATTTACTAATTCTCATTGGATCTCTTAAACCAATATAATAACCTTGTTGAAGAGACTAGGCAACAACCTGATGCTCAGTTCTCTTTTTAATTGGATGACGAAAGGCTGCTATCAGAAAATAAGAGTATATAGTAACACACACTGTCCAACTCTGTTTTGTCCAGCTCATACTGGCTCATGAAGGGTGATCATTAACACCACTTCTGGACTCTGTTTAGTTAGACACTGTGAACTGATTGAAAATGACCAAGTAGAAGTATTTACACCAGAGAAATCAGCAAATGATGTGAATTAGCTCTTTTTTTTTCCTTCTGGAGATTTAATTATTAAACATTTACCAACAAAACCATTCATCCATCCATCCAACGAATTTTTATTGAAATCTAATATGTGCAAGCTAGACCTTGTGATAAAATTTGAGGGTACAAAGACGACCAGGGCAAAGACAACGTCCCCTTCCCCTCCTGCCTTCAATCTTTCCCGGCCCCAGAGTCTTTCCTGTGTTATGACTGATTTTCAATTGAAACCTGGACATTTGTGTACTATGTATGCAGTGTAGACTCCGGATGCCATTTAAGCCTCCTGTTTTAACTGACTTTCCTTGACATGCCTCTGGCAGGGCAGGTGGGGAGGTCCTGTCTGACTCCTGCACAGTGGAGGAAGGTGTCCAGGTACCCTACCTGGGTCTACTGACATCCGAGGTAGGGGGCTCCTGCTGGGTTGGTGGGGGGAGTTCCAGTTCTCCGCATGGTCTCCACTGAGGGGGCTTCATTACTGCCTTGTGGGGATGAAAGTCTAGGCTTCCTACTTGGCCTTTTCTGGAACACCCCAGTGGGTAACTTTTTTTTTCACCCCACTCATAGCTTCACAGGGGTGGAGATCTAGGCCCTCCACGGTGCTGTGGATGGGGCTGAGCCCACGGTTTTTTCTGTGGTCTTTGGTTGAAGTAGAATGGTTATTGTCTAAAAGTTTTCTGTCTTCTGAGGTTGCCCCTTTCCTGTCTTTGGCCTAGGAGACAGCGGGCTTTTCTGTTGTTAGAGCTTTGTTTTGTCTGTGCCATTGGTATTTCCTGACTCCCAGTTTCTTCAACAACAAGTCTGGAATATATGAAGCAAAAAGAAAACCCAGAAAACTCAGCCCCATGTTGTTCCTCTGATCCTGCGGTCTCTAGCCAGTCTACCTTCTCTCCATTTTTCATGTTTATGTTTGTTTCATATAAAATGTCCAGAATTTTTAGTTGTTCTTAGGGGAAGGAAATACAGAAAAGTGTATTTACCCCATCTTCTGGAAAACTTGTCTCCCACTTAGCTATTTTTTAACTACCTTGTCATCTGAGAGATTAAAAAAAAAAAAAAATCAGTGAATCCCAACAAATCAGTTGATATTTTTGCCATAATTATAAAACATCAAATATCTTGCTTAGATTAACTGCAAGGAATTTACTGCTAATGCGTAGAGAAGATTATGGATTTTGTGATCTTTGTTTCATTCCCTGTCTACTGACATAGAATAGCTTTTAAATTAGAATATCAACTTTTCTATCTACAGTAGGATAATAAGTAGGATAATAAGCATAGCTGTCCTCTAAGTCTGTGTTTCTAAATTTGTAATAAATGGCACCTGAGAGGCCATGGAAAGTGCTTGAAGGGAAAATAATTATAAAGGTGCTTTCAACAAGTTATTTTTCACTGTTTATAGAGTAGATATACTCAATTTTATGGGTAGACCTGTGAGGTCTGTACACAGTTGGGACCAAATCTACGGTAGGCAAATTTTTAGAATAGTAACCTTTAGTTAGTGGAATGTCCCAAATATATCATTCTCTGGGAATATCTTCCTCAGTCTGCTTGTTGATTTACTCACAGTGTGGTAAAAATGATAGGGTAGAAAAATGAGAAAATTATATAGCAAGTACAACAATAAAATACAGTTATTTAAATACTTATCTTTCTGGACAATTCTGGAGAGAAATGGCAAGTGATGAAATGTTGCTTTAAGACATAGATAAATGCTGCCTTTCATAGGAGACTTCATTGAATTATTTTTCTCCCTTGATGGAGGAAAAAAAGATATACTAAAGGGGATAGACTTTGGTAAGATGAGTAGATTTTTATCTTAATGATAAACAGCCTCTCATATACTTGGCTTTAACTATATCGTTTGTATTATGCATGTAATTTTTCAACATTTTAAAACTTCACATTTCAAAGGAATATTTTTCATGCAATTGCTATAATCATTATTTTAATAGGTACACAGTATTCCTTTGGTCATCATATCATAATTCATTAAATAGTCCATTATTGCTAAACAGTTAATTCACCTGTAACATTTCACTTGTATAAATAATGAGTGACATGTTTTTGTACATAGTTTTCACCCTACCTACTATTTTGGATTATTTTTTTAAGCTAGAGCCTGTGAAACAGAATTACTGAATCAACAGTATGATGATTCTTATGACTCATAACAGGAACCACTAAATTATTTCCCAAATGACTTGTATGGTTTTATAATGACATCAACAACATAAGAGAACAGGAGCTTAGCATCCTCTCCAGCAAGTCACTGTTACAGAAACAAAGAAAGTTACTTTAAGGTTGAAAGACGAATTGCTTAATTTTAATGATTGAGTTAGCAGTTGTTTACTAGTTTTATTTCTTTTATGAAATATCTGTGGTTGACCTTTGCCATTCAGCGCCTCAGATTTGGGGATTATTTTAAATCAATTTGAATGAATTCCTTAGAGTAATCAAAATATTAACCTGCAAATTATTTTCATATTTTTAATATCATTAGGTTTTCATTGCTATAGAGTTAAAATTTCTGATTCTTTGTGATTTGTTCAGTTTATTCTAGGCTTAGAATGTCATTCACTGTAATTCTGCTTTTCTTTTCCTTTTTAAACTTATGTATATTTTAAACTTTTAATCTAATATAATCTAGCTCAGTGTTTTGAGCAGATTGGGCAAAGTTGATATTTTTTTGAAAACTGCTAAGAATTTATCTCACTATGATTTCATGAATAATCCTACCCTTCACTGTTGATTTATCATGTGAGAAATTTTTAGTTATGCCAAGTCCTTTGACTGTCTATTTCAGCTCACTGACCCTTACTTAACCTTGTGCCATTACTGTTTTAACCACTGCAGGAATACAGAACATAGCACGCAGTCAATGACTACTTGTTCAGTGAATACAGAATCTGGCAGGGCTACTAACCCTCATTACTAATTTTCTAGAATTTTCCTTAACATTGTCTCTCATGTGTGTTACTCTCTGCCCCCACAACATTTTACTTTAACCAATTTAAAATTGACAAAGAAGCTGAAAGAGGGCTACAATGAATACCTATATATTCTTCGCCTTGATTCAATTACTAACATTTTATTTTCTCCACTCCAGTACTCTTGCCTGGAAAATCCCATGGACGGAGGAGCCTGGAGGGCTTGCAGTCCATGGGGTCGCTGAGGGTCGGACACAACTGAACAACTTCACTTTCACTTTTCACTTTCATGCATTGGAGAAGGAAATGGCAACCCACTCCAGTGTTCTTGCCTGGAGAATCCCAGGGATGGGGGAGCCTGGTGGGCTGGCGTTTATGGGATGGCACAGAGTCAGACACGACTGAAGTGACTTAGCTTAGCTTATACACATTTGTATACAACAGCACAGACATACAAACTTTTTATTTTTTTGAACTCTTTGAAAATGACCTGAAGACATCATGATATCTCATATCTAGATATTTCAGTGTACATCTCCTATGAACACAGCCATTCTCCTTTATAACCACAATACATTATCATAGCCATTATTATTATCCAGTTTAAATTTCCCCCCCAAAAAAATAAATAAAATAAATTTCCCCAATTCTCCCACAATTAACTTTATCAGTTCAGTTCAGTTGCTCAGTCATGTCCTATTCTTTGTGACCCCATGGACTGCAGCACGCGAGGCTTCCCTGTCCATCACCAACTCCCGGAGCTTGCTCAAACTCATGTCCATACTGTCGGTGATGTTATCAAACCATCTCATCCTCTGTCATCCCCTTCTCTTCCTGCCCTCAATCTTTCCCTGCCTCAGTCTTTCCCAATAGAAAAGACCCAATCAGGTTCTTTTCTAATAAGTCAGTTCTTCAAATCAAGTGGCCAAACTATTGGAGTTTTAGCTTCAGCATCAGTTTTTCCAATGAATATTCAGGACTGACTTCCTTTAGGATTGACTGGTTTGATCTCTTTGCAGTCCAAGGGACTCAAGAGTCTTCTCCAACACCACAGTTCAAAAGCATCAATTCTTCAGGGCTCAGCTTTCTTTATGGTCCAACTCTCACATCCATATATAACTACTGGGAAAAACCAAAGCTTTGACTAGATAGACGTTTGTTGGCAAAGTAATGTCTCTGCTTTTTAATATGCTGTCTAGGCTTGTCATAGCTTTTCTTCCAAGAAGCAACTGTCTTTTAATTTCATGGCTGCAGTCACCATCTGCAATGATTTTGGAGCCCAAGAAAATAAAGTCTGTCACTGTTTCCATTGTTTCCCCAGCTATTTGCCATGAAGTGATGGGACTGGATGCCATGATCTGTTTTTTGAATGTTGAGTTTTAAGCCATCTTTATATATATATATAAAATTATATTATATATATAAATTTATATATATATTTATATATATTATATATAATATATATTAATTTATACATATATATGTATATATAAATTAACTTTATAGCTTAAAACAAACAAAAAAGATCTGACCAAGAGCCATTCATTACATTTAGCTGATGTTATATTCTGATCTCATTACAGGCCATCTGACCACCTTCTCTTTCTCTGTCTCACTCTCTGCCCCTCCCCTCCTCTCCTCCCTCCCTCTTTCTTCCCCTCCTCAGTGACCTTCTTGTTCTTTCTCTCTCTCACTTTCACTCCTTGTCCCCATCTCTCCCTATTTCTTCCTCTCTTTTTCACATTCATGGCATGACATTTTCAAAGGTCCAGGCCAGCTGTTTCACAGAATATTTTAAAATTTGCATATCTCTGACAGTTTCCTTACTTGTGTATTATTTCAAATACATTTTGAATTCTTTTAAGCTTCAGTCTCATGTTTGTCTCTTCACATGTAATTCTACCATCAAAATCCTGTTGGAATTTTGATCAGTACTACAATAATATAAATAAAATTGTTTAAGTAATCCAGAGAAAATTATACTGGATCTTACAACAAAATTATTAAGAATGGACATTTTTATATTATTTAAAAGAGTGTGTATTTCTTTAAGTCATCTTCTCTTATAACTCAAAATTTTTAAAAATTCTTCTTATAGAACATATACTTAAAAATATTATTTTCAAAAAAAAAAAAACCACAACATTATTTTCTAACTGTTAAACTATTTTGCAATTGAAAAACTTTTTTGAGAATTGTTTAAAGTTACATTTCCAACTAGAGGGTGATTACTTTTTTAAAATTGGTCTTATTTGTAGGCAGTTCACTAAACTCTTGAATTACTTCTACTAATATCTTAATATTTAAATTTTTCTAGTATGTGATCGAAGTACCTGTATATAGTAATAATTTTATGTCTTCTTTCTCAGCATTTATACATATTATCCTACTAATGTGACCAAAATGTTCTAAAACAGTATTAAATATGAAGATGATAGTGACCATTCTTCTCTTAAAGACACTGAAAAAGGTGCTTCTAAAAGAATTCCAAAAATATTTTTAACAAAAACAGGCTTAGTGAAAACCAGGAACTATAATTACTGAATAACCATATAAGTATTTTAATTTATAACTCATTTGATGGAATACATTTTTGTGTTTTTGTTGTTTAAAGGTTAGTTTTGGATGCTCTTCATACATCTATTTTAGCCCCAATCCAGCATATTATCTTTTTCAAAGAACTTTTAAAATAAAAGTAATGCATTAACCAAGAAAACAGAAAGTATTTCCTGTTACTTTGTGTCTATAATCAGATGGATGTACTTACAGACAAAACCCAGGGTGCAGTCAAGTTGCTTATAAAACAAACATTAGTTAGCAGTGGCCATCTCTACTTCCACCCCTGCTCCACTCCAGCCCTATTCACCCATCAACATTGCTTCTCCAGAATCCCACACAAGCCATCTCACCTCTCCTCCTTCCATCACCATTTTTTCTCCCTTAGGAAGACCATGTACAAGCCACGTTTTCCCTTTCCAACACTCACAGAACATCAAAGTCATCACAAGAGACTGTTACTCAGGGTGTGAGAGTCTTTACCCATGCTCAGCTTCCCCAGGGTGATTCTCATTCCTACATGTCTCATGAAAATCACCCCTTACTTCACTAGGACAAGTACCAAGAAGACTGCACTAAGAAATAAAGTGAAATGAGACTTAATACAACTTCAGTTCTTTGAACCTGCCTGTAGACCCTCACAAATCTCCACCTATATTCTCACTCTATGTATTCCTCTAATTAAGCTTGCTTTTCTTTCACCAAGTATACCAGCTCCAAGTAAATATAATATGCCTAGCCGCTGTTAATGGAGAAGGCAATGGCACCCCACTCCAGTACTCTTGCCTGGAAAATCCCATGGACGGAGGGCCTGGTGGGCTGTAATCCATGGGGTTGCTAAGAGTCAGACACGACTGAGCGACTTCACTTTTTCACTTTTCTTCATCAGCATCAAGAGTAAGAAATCTCATCTTGTTGACTTTTTGTGTTATCTTGCTTTGTTTGAACAAATGGTATTGAGTTGGTTCAGGTTCAGTTATCAGTAGGGCTTGGGGACACCACACCATCGCTGCATGGTGCAGTCAGGGCAGAGGGGAACAGATGTGGAGATGGATGAGGGACAAATAGGAGAAATTGGGGTTCTGGAAAGTCCATAACAAAAGCAGCAGCTCTGTGGAAGGGTCAACATCACCAGTCAAGTCCAAGTGAGAGCCAGGGCAATGCAAAGACCAATGGCAGCTGCAGGTAATACAGTGGAGGCAGTAGAGCATCCCAGGGAGCAGGACGTGGGTACAGATAATTGCCTGGAGGTCTTAAGTGAAAGTTGCTCAGTTGTGTTCGACTCTTTGAAACCCCATGGGCTATACAGTTCATGGAATTCTCCAGGCCAGAATACTGGAGTGCGTATAGCCTTTCCCTTCTCCAGATCTTCCCAACCCAGGGATCAAACCCAGGTCTCCCGCATTGTAGGCAGATTCTTTACCAGCTGAGCCACAAGGGAAGCCCAAGAATACTGGAGTGGGTAGCCTATCCCTTCTCCAGCAGATCTTCCTGACCCAGGAATCGAACTGGGGTCTCCTGCATTGCAGGAGGATTCTTTACCAGCTGAGCTGTCAGGGAAGCCCCCCTTGAGGTCAAAATAGAGTATTATATAGGGAGTACAGTTGTAACTAGAAAAATGCATCTATAAAGTTGCACAGGGAGGAATGAGGGGAGGCTGGGATCTGGAGCTTAGATGCTGGGGATAGATGGCCTGGGTTGGAATCCTGGATCTCCTTTTGTTATCTGTTTGACCTCAGCATCTTTCTTAACTTCTTTAGTGCTTTGGTTTCCCTTATCCAGAAAACGGTGATAACAAATCTTATAGAGCTGTAAAGACTAAATGAATCAACATCCAAAAAGTGTTTGGAACCATATCTGGAATATAGTAAGTGTTATAGGTGCATTAGTGATTATTTCTAAAATCATTATAATAATTATTCTTCAGGTACAGAGTTTCCAGATTGAATGAGAAACCCCATCAGACCTGGATGTAAACTATGCAAAGGAAACTACCATCTGAGGGTCCCTAAAATCTAGACAGCTTTGGTTTTCAGCCAAAAGACTTCCCACATCCCAGAACAAAGAGAGAGTTGGAGAGAAAGATGAAAATTACCTACTTGGCTATTCTGCCCTGGTTTCTGAGGATGAGATTCTTGCCAGATGGCAACATGCTCCCTGTGGATAGGTAGGGCGGGCAAAGAAGGACAAGTAGTATGCTTTTAAGGATACATTTTATTGCCAATGTATTATATTTCGGTTACATTGATGGGTTAAAGTGGCTTTGTTGTTTTTGTTTCTTTTTTTATTTATCATTAGATGTGAATTTAATAACTTTGCTTCCATGAGGAAAATATACATTAAATTCCACAATAAATGACTCATAAAGAAGGAAAATCCATTTGTTGGTGAAGTTATGCATGTCTGGAAGAAGTTTATTAATATCTAAAAGGGCCTGCAATAGGATTTCTCAGTAAAATCCCAGAGAACTTCCAAAGAGCAAAATCCTGTGGGACCAGAAAGCCTGACATAAGAACCCAAGGTTAATCAGGTTAATCAGGTCCCTGCTGTACAAACTGCAGTCTCTGTACAGGGGCAGACTAAGTGTGGCAATCCAACTGTATCGCCAAGTTCTATAATTATAGCAACTCCTCCAAAATGTGTTCAAAATCTGGTTTTAACCCAGAGCTCTGCCCATATTCCTTTACTACTTCTGATCAAGATACCCAGAACTGATATTTTGAAGAACACACCTTCAATCCTCTGTAGAACCATGTTCATCAACAAGCCTAAAAGCCTAAACCAGCCACTTTCTAAACTCATCCAGCCTCTGAAGTCTGTCCTCAAGGCACCCCCTGAGGCCACCATGAATGTCCTCTGCCTGGAACCCACGTCCTACAGAAGAGCTTGTTAGGTCATGAAGGAAGTGCAGTCTTCTGGGGCCATATTTAGTGGGAGTTGCTAAGAGGGCACTCTTCCTTAGGAGTGTCACTATAGTCTGAAAAGAAATCTATAAATTACCAGTGACTAGCAGGTATCATAGGCCCATGGCTCCTTTCCTTTTCCTAGGTACTTGTTCCCATCAAAGGACTTCATGAAAGTCCCTACTCTGTGGTTGCTGCTGCTGCTGCTAAGTCGCTTCAGTCGTGTCCGACTCTGTGCGACCCCATAGACGGCAGCCCACCAGGCTCCCCTGTCCCTGGGATTCTCTAGGCAAGAACACTGGAGTGGGTTGCCATTTTCTTCTCCAGTGTGTGAAAGTGAAAAGTGAAAGTGAAGTCGCTCAGTCATGTCCGACTCTTAGCGATCCCATGGACTGCAGCCCACCAGGTTCCTCCGTCCATGGGATTTTCCAGGCAAGAGTACTGGAGTGGGGTGCCATTGCCTTCTCCGACTCTGCGGTTACTTCAGGCTATTTGGTGTTCGGCTACAAACTAGTTTGTAAGATAGAAATCACCAAAAACTGAAAATCATATTTAACCACCAATTATCCATTTGATGGGCTTCCCTGGTGGCTCAGATGGTAAAGAATCTGCCTGCAATGTAGGAGACCTGGGTTCAGTCCCTGGGTCAGGAAGATCTCCCAGAGGAGCACATGGCAGCCCACTCCAGTATTCTTGTCTGGAGAATCCCATGGACAGAGGAACCTGGTGGGCTACAATCCATGAGGTTGCAGGGAGTCAGACACTGAGACATTTTCACTTTCGCTGTCCATTTGATGAAAAGAAACAGAGTCAAAAACATTGTAACAGAATTTCTAAGAATTCTCATATCCAGCAAAAGACAGAAATTTGGTTTACTTGTATTGGTTTTTGCTAAAAACATGTCATACCTAGAGAAGGGGTCCAAAGAGAAAAACTCAGGTCACTGTTTCTTGTTTCAGGTTTGAATTTGATCAGTTAAATTCTGTAAACATGTATTCAGGACCTACCTAAGGCAGTCCTTGTGTTGGCATCAGGAAATAGAGATAAGACAATAATGACAGCTAAATTTTACATGCTTACTATATTCTAGATACTTTACATGCATTTTCTCATTTAATCCTTAAAATCCAAGAAAGGAGTTATTATTATTATTGTCCCTATTTATAATGAAAAAATTATAGCAAGGAGACATTAAATAATCTGCTGAAGGATACATGGTGCTAAGTGACTGGAGGTCTACTAGGCAGTCTGACTCAGAACCCTAGTTCTCAACCACTGAGCAATGCTGTTTCTCACAGTCCCTGACCTGAGGAGTTTAATCTAGAGGAAGTTTACATCTAAAGCCATGATAATGCAAGTACAGACATTATGACATGAGGTAAGGTAAGGTAAATACCATAACAGGTGCAGATGGTTCTGAGACTCATATCCAGTGGGAAGATGTGGTGAAGCTCTCAAGGGGAAATGGAACCTCAAATGGGCTTTGAAAGATGCTTAGGTCCTAAGTGATGCAAGAGTGGTGATGATGATGGAGGAAGAGCCAGTCCCCTGGTCTTCCAGGAGGAAGGAACAGTGTGGATGAGTTTAGGAAGAGGACAGAAGTGGGGAGGGTGACAGCAAATAGCACAATGTGGCTGGAAGGTAAGGGACACATGAGGAAGAAGAGCGAGAATGAAACAGAACATGCCACTGGCAACATGATTGCAGAAACTCCTAATTCCAGGCTCAGAAATGTAGCCAGAATTTGTGAAGACCAGGTGGCACTAATGATAAAGAACGCACCTGCCCATGCAGGAGACATAGAGACATGGGTTCAATCCCGTGGGTTGGGAAGATCCTCCGGAGGAGGGAATGGCAATCCACTACAGCATTCTTGCTTGGAGAACCCAATGGACAGAGGAGCCTGGTAGGCTGCAGTCCGTAGGGTCGCAAAGAGTTGGACACGACTGAAGTGACTTGGCACACATGCAGGACACCATCATAAATCTCTGTGTCAGGAATTCCTGTTGACAGAATGGAACCATAATGATACTGGAGAGGGAGTGATGGAATCTTCAAGACTCAGAAACTGAATGGACAATGGCACTGTACTGGGTTGAATGGTGGCATTCCGAGAGGTCCATCCATGTCCTAATCTCTGACCTTATTTGGAAAAAAGGTCTTTGTAGATAAAATCAAGTTGAGGATCTTGAGATGAGATCATCCTGGATGATCTGTGGGCCCTCTTTCCGACGATAAGCAGCCTTACAAGAGAAAGACAGAGGAAGATTTGAGGAAGAGAGGAAAGCCATAGAGAAGAAGAGGAGGCAATGTGGCCACGAAGGCAGAGATTGGAGTGATGAGGCCTCAAGTTAAAGAATGCCAACAGCTACCAGACACTGCAAGAGGCAAAGAAGGAACTCCTCCCCCAGGCCTCCTAGAGAGAACACAGCTTTCCTGGATTTGGGATTTCTGGCTTCCAGGACTGTGGGAGAATACCTTTCTGTCGTTTTAACCAATTTGCCATGATTTGTTATGGCAGCCTTAGGAAATGAATACAAACATTCTTACTAAAAGATAGACAAGTCTGGATGAGAGCTGGTTTTGAGAAGTGCTTAGAAACGGATTGATATAACTTATGCAGTTTGTAGAAAAATTATGGCCCATAGGGTAAGGGAGTAAGATGGGCAGAAAAAGAAGGGTAGCATCTTATCCTTCCATGAATCTGGCTCATTATCTTTAGTTTTGTCTTAGTGTTTGTCTAGGTGTGCACTATGAGCTTGGGCCCCATCTCCAGGTTCTGATCCCTTTGGTGAGGGGTGGGCTCAGGAAAACAGTTTCAAAAACATCCCAGTGAGTCTGATGCAAGTGATCCTTTAACACGTGTGTGCTAAAGTCACTTCTGTCATGTCTAAATCTTTGTGACCCCCACGGACTACAGCCCACCAGGCTGCCCTGTCCATGGAATTTTCTAGGCAAGAATACTTGAGCGCGTTGCCATTTCCTCCTCCAGGAGATATTCCTGATGCAGGGATCAAACCTGCCTCTCTTATGTCTCCTGCATTGGCAGGTGGGTTCCTTACCACTAGCACCAGCAAACTTTTTCTATGAAGGACTAGATAATAAATATTTTAGGATTCATGGGTTGTAAAGTCTCTTGCAAGTACCCGAATCTGCTCTTACGTCACAAAAGAAGTCAATGACAATATATAACAAATGAAAGGGACTGAATTCCGATAAATTTTTATTTTGCATACTGAAATTTGAATTTCACAAAATTTTCATGTGTCATACAATATTATTCTTAAAAAATTTTTTTTATCCTCAACCATTTAACAATCTACAAAAACAGGTGGTGAGCCAGATTTGGTCCACGGGCCATGGTTTGCCAATCCAAGCTTTAACATGCTGCAGTTGGCAAACTGCAGCTTTAAATGTTAGAGCTGAGATTTTTCTAGCCAGCGGCATGTCATGAAGCAGCAGGAGAGAGAGGAGGGGTGAACATCTGATGCACCAGGATCAGCCTCAGCCTGCTGGCAGCCTCTGCTAATGCAGCAGCCGTGATGTGCACCCACCCTGAGAAAGGGCACCACTCATGGGAACATGATCCCCCAGGCATACCGTGGACTTCAAAATAGATGGAGGGCCATTGTGCTGGAGCAGTGATGGGCAAACCTGGTGTATAGGCTGGAGCCGATATGAGAAAACTTGGTTTCCACTGGTTTCATTCCAGTTCTTTCTTTCCTACTGAAGAGTATCTCAGAGAATGAAAGGGAGTGGGAGGAATGATAAAGATGCTCTCAAATTCACTCCAATTTTTAAGTCTTTGAAAAATTTCAATTTGTTAAATGCAATTAGCAATGGATGACTTTCAGTATACTTTACCTGGGGGCTGCCCAAGTGGTGCCAGTGGTAAAGAAACCACCTGCCAACACAGGAGATGTAATAGATGTATCCCTGGGTTGGGAAGATCTCCTGGAGGAGGAAATGCAACCCATTCCAGTATTCTTGCCTGAAGAACCCCATGGACAGAGGAGCCTGGCAGGCTAGAGTCCATGGGGTCACAAAGAGTTGGACACAACTGAAGCAACTTAGCAGCATGTATACTTCACAATGGCAGGTCAGATTGTGACCACACACACACACACACACAAAACAGTACAGAATTTCTACTTCGTTAGAGAAGACAGGTTGTCTTCTCCATTCCTGGGCAGTCCTCACTGCTGTCTCCTCCTTGTTCCCCGGCCTTGAGTTAGCCCAGATGGGATAGATTTATTTGCAAGCTTCCTCTATCTGGGCCATAGACATAAGCAAGTACACATAACAGAAATCCACGACTGAACCAAGATTCAATAAGATCTCAACAGGCTGGAAAATAATAAGATGAAATTTAACTAGGACAAATGTAATTGTCTGCATTTACATTTAAAGAGATTCAATTATAAGAGCACAAGTTGCAGGAGAGACTTTCTGAGCAGCTGTGTGGTGTACCAGTTCACAGGATAAAGGCCTCAGGGATGTTTTTAACTACAGTCTCAACAAGAGCTAGTGAGATAGGGCTGCTAAAGTCCTTAATGCAATTTTTGGCTGCATTAAAGTGATGACAATGTCCAGATGAACACAAGAGTCCACTGTGCTCTGAAATAATCAGATGACACATAGAGTCTTTGGCAATTCTGGGCATTAGGTTTTAAGAGGGACATTACAATAAAATACTAGGAAAGGTATTTAGTAATAGGAATGTAAACAGAGGAGGAAGAAAATAAGACAGAGACTGAAAAATACATTACATTGAGAATATGCGAAAGGGTTGGAGCTGTCAGTGGTGCTTTTGAGGAAGTACTTGGAAATATTTGGCAATGAAAGAAATGTTACATTTTGAAAGGTAAACTATACAATCTAAGCATAAAGGGTCAAAGCCATAAAGGTATAAAGTCTAGACGCTTGGATTCCTGGAAAGCAGAGCTGAAGGTACTAGATAGAACAAAATGTGTGTTTTGGCAGAGGTATGGATGTCTATCAGGAGGCAGCAACAAAAGTGAGTCACGGAAGCAGATACTCGTCTTGCCCATCCTCCACTGCACAGGGAGAGAAGGCCTGTCCATCCAAGAAAGATGTGCACACTCTATTACTGGGGTTTGAAGTCATTTCACAATTTATTACCTATGTTTTTAATAGAATGCACTTAATTTTGCACATGTATGCTCAGTCGTGTCCAACTCTCTGTGACCCTATGGACTGTAGCCCACCAGGCTCCTCTGTCTATGGGATTCTCCAGGCAAGAATACTGGAGTGGGCTGCCATTTCCTTCTCCAGGGCACAATTTAAGTCATACAACTTAAGTCTCTTCTTGTTCTTACTCCATGTTCTATCAACCTGGTTAACTCTGGGATAATTTGACCTCTATTCAACTTGCCTACTAGGAGAGGATGTAATTTAAATTATTTTAAAAGGCAATACCCTTTATTTTTTTCGAATGGTTTTAGGTTCACAGCAAAAGTGAGTGGAACATCAGAGTGTTCCCTCACATGGACAACCTCATGCAGTACAGGCATCCTCCACTACAGCAGACCGTTCGCTCCAATCAATGAGGCAACACTGACACATCCTTACTACCCCTTGCACATAGTTTATCTTAGGTTCACTCTTGGCCTTGCACATTCCACAGCTTTTCACAACCGCACGACTACCTGTATCCATCCTTGTAGTACCACAGAGTACAGGTTCACTCTGAAAATCCTCTGTGCGTCACCTATTCATCCCTCCCTTATCCCTGGAAACCACTGATCTTCTTACCTTCTCCACAGAGTTGCCTTTTCCAAAATGTCCTACAGTTGGAATCATACAGAATATAGCCTTTTCAGATAGGCTTCTTTCACTTGCTGCTGCTGCTGCTGCTAAGTCGCTTCAGTCGTGTCCGACTCTGTGTGACCCCATAGATGGCAGCCCACCAGGCTCCCCCGTCCCTGGGATTCTCCAGGCAAGAACACTGGAGTGGGTTGCCATTTCCTTCTCCAGTGCATGAAAGTGAAAAGTGAAAGTGAAGTTGCTCAGTCGTGTCTGACTCTTCATGACCCCATGAACTGCAGCCTACCAGGCTCCATGGGATTTGCCAGGCAAGAATGCTGGAGTGGGGTGCCATTGCCTTCTCCGTTCTTTCACTTAGTAAAATGCATTTCTGTTTCCTCCATGTCTATAACATGATAACCATGTTATCGTGGCTTGAGAGCTCATTTCTTTTTAGTGCTGAATTATATTCCATTGTCTGGATGAATCCCAGTTTCTTTATCTATTCACCTGCTGGGTGACATTTTGGCTCTTTCCAAGTTTTGGAAATTCTGAATAAAGCTGCTATAAACATGTGTGCATGTTTTTGTGTGAACACAAGTTTTAAACTTCTTTGGGTAAATACCAAGGAGTTTGTTTGCTGGTTCACACGGTAAGAGTATGTTTAGTTCTGTAAGAAACTGCCAAGCTGTCTTCTAAAGGGGCTGTATCATTTTGCATTCCCAGCAGTGAATGAGAGTTCCTGTTGCTCCACATCCCTGCCAGCACTTGGTGTCACCAGTGTCCCGGATTTGGGCCATTCTCACAGGTGTGTGGTGGTATCCCATAGTTTATTACAAAATTAATTTGCAATTTTGCAATGATATATGATGCTGAACATCTTTTCATGTGCTTATTTTCCATTTGTGTATCTTTAGTGAGATGTCAGCGAAGGTCTTCTTCTTGTTTTTAAATTAGGTTGTTTGTTTTCTTATCATTGAGTTTTAAGGGTTCTTCATCTATTTTGGAAAGAAGTCCTTTATCAGATGTGTCTTTAGCAAATATTTTCTCCCGGTCCGTGACTTGTCTTCTCATTCTTTTCTCATTGTCTTTCACAGAACAGAACTTTTCAATTTTAATGAAGCCCAGCTTATCAATGATTTCTTTTATGTATTGTGACTTGAGTGTTGTATCTAAAAATGCATCACACACCTAAGGTCTTCCCGGTTTTCTCCTGGGAATCTTTCACTATTTTTTTAAAAATAAATTTTACTTTTTAGAACAGTTTGAGATTTACATAAAAACTGAAAAGACAGTACAGAGTTCCTCTAAACCCCCTCATCGAGTTTCCCCGATCACAAACTCCTTACACCAGTATGATACTTTTGAAACAATTAATAAACTAGTATTGCTGTTGCTGCTGCTGCTGCTGCTTAGCCACTTCAGTCGTGTCCAACTCTGTGCTACTCTATTATAGACTGTAGCCCACCAGGCTCTTCTGCCCACTGGATTCTCCAGGCAAGAGTACTGGAGTGGGTTGCCATGTCCTCCTCCAGGGGACTTTCCAAACCAGAGATCGAACCCAGATCTCCTGCATTGCGGGCAGATTCTTTACCACTGAGCCACCAGGGAAGCCCATATGGTATTGATACATTATTATTTACTGAAGTCCATAATTTTCATTAGGATTTCCTTAATCTGTCTAATGTCCTTTCTTTGTTATGGATTGATCCAGGATACCAACACTAAATACAGGCAATATATCTCCTTAGGCTCCTCTTGGATATGACAGTTTCTCAGACTTTCCTTGTCTTTGATAACTTACAGTTTAAAGGACTACAGGTCAAGTGTCATAAAAACATCCTCATTTGGGATTTGGATGATATTTTTTGCATGATTATACTGAAATCTTTGGTTTAGGGAGGAAGACCACAGAAGCGAACTGTCCTTTTCATCATATCATATCAAGGGTACATACTAATAACAGGACTTACCACAGCTGATAACCTAGATGAACTATATTTGCTAGTCTTCTCCATCAGTTATCATTTTTTCCTCCTTTCTATACCATACTCTTTAGAAGCAGGTCACCTTCTGAGCAGCTTATACTGACACAGCAGAGGATTATATTATACGGTATGTCCTTGAGGTGGGAATATTTGTATAAATTCTTTGGAATTCTTCTGCCAAGAAATTTATTTAATTTCTTCCCTGTAGTTCATCAATTTTATACATACATACATACACACACACACATATATAAATGGACTCATGGATATTTATCCTATACTTTGAGTTATCATCCAATTCTGTTTTATTTTGTTGTTTAAATTGTTTCTGCTTTGGACATTGGACGAGCTTTCTGTCAAATCTGGGCTCACTGATGTGCACCCCGCAATGTAGTTTTTTTTTGTTTGTTTGACTTCTGCTTTGTTCTTCCTTACTTTCTGGCATGATGAGATTCTCCAGGCTCATTCTGTATATTTACTGCCAAAGTCCTGGCATCAGTCATTTCTCTGACCCTTGGTTCCGAAAACCAAGATCCGAGCGTGAGGTGTGCTTGTTGCTGCCTCTTGAGCATGTCAGCTGACAGGAGATATATGTGTGTCTATTCACCCACATAAACAGACATGTTTATAAATTCTGCATCTGCATTTAAACCCTCTTCTCATATGAGCTGCCCAGCTGCTGAGTTGCACGTAATTATCTGGCCAGCTTCGAAGAGATTCCACTTTGGTGTCTGCCTGAAGCCTACTCTGCTTATTTAACTTTTATGCAGAGTACATCATGAGAAACACTGGGCTGGAGGAAGCACAAGCTGGAATCAAGATTGCTGGGAGAAATATCAATAACCTAAGATATGCAGATGACACCACCCTTATGGCAGAAAGTGAAGAAGAACTAAAAAGCCTCTTGATGAAAGTGAAAGAGGAGAGTGAAAAGTTGGCTTAAAGCTCAACATGCAGAAAACTGACATCTGGTCCCATCACTTCATGGCAAATAGATGGGAAACAGTGGAAACAGTGGCTGACTTTATTTTTCTGGGCTCCAAAATCACTGCAGATGGTGATTGCAGCCATGAAATTAAAAGACACTTGCTCCTTGGAAGGAAAGTTATGACTAATCTAGACAGCATATTAAAAAGCAGAGACATTGTCAGCAAAGGTCTGTCTAGTCAAGGCTATGGTTTTTCCAGTGGTCATGTATGGATGTGAGAGTTGGACTATAAAGAAGGCTGAGTGCTGAACAATTGATGCTTTTGAACTGTTTGTTGGAGAAGACTTTTGAGAGTCCCTTGGACTGCAAGGAGATCCAACCAGTCCATCCTAAAGGAGATCAGTCCTGGGTGTTCATTGGAGGGACTGATGTTGAAGCTGAAAGTCCAGTACTTTGGCCACCTCATGCAAAGAGCTGACTCATTGGAAAAAACCCTGATGGTGGGAAAGATTGAGGGCAGGAGGAAAAGGGGACGACAGAGGATGAGATGATTGGATGGCATCGCTGACACAATGGACATGGGTTTGGGTGGACTCTGGGAGTTGGTGATGGACAGGGAGGCCTGGTGTGCTGTGGTTCATGGGGTCACAAAGAGTCGGACGTGACTGAGTGGCTGAACTGAACTGAACTGAAGCCTACTGGCCTTTACTTGAAAAAAAAAAAAAAAAGCCCTGCTACAATGTCCCACACTACTTCTCCCTTGCCTCAAACACCCACAGGGATTTTTAGTCTGGAGGAGAAAATATTTAGAAATATTTTAATAGTTGTATTCAAATATATGAGTGTTTCATAAAAGAGAGATAATTTGGGGTTGCTCCATAGGGAAGAACCAGAACCAACCATTCAGTTTTATGGAAGACAATTTGAAGTTAACATTAAGGAAAAAAATATGTAAAAATCAGAATGTTATTTTAAAAAGGAACGAACTGGTTTTGAAGAGTCATCAACACTGTATAAATAGATGTGCTCTGAGATTGGATCACCATCAGCTTGTCCTGGAGGTTATGATGGAGACCCTTGTACTGGGCGTAAACTGAACCATGAGTCTTAAAACAAGAGCTGCTTTTACAAAAATGGTCTTAAATTCTAAGACCATAATCTAACCCCCCAAGATTGAGATTTATTATCAATGAATGAACAAATATGACTCCTGATTATTATTATATAAAAAACCTATATTTTAATAAGTCTCTTTTAGTTGTTAAATATGGAAGTAAAATATACTAAAGAACAGAGAGGTTTATTTTTATTGAATAAGTATGAGTGAAGTAGAGGTGGATAGTATACACTTTAATTGCTAAGATTACTGCAAATATTTGAACCATTGCAATAACCTCATGCAGAGAAAAGATTTCAAGCGCTATTTTACATCTGCTGTGAGCTGTGTGCTAGTTCATCTGATGAGATGTTTCTGGGATAACATCCAAGGAAATCAGGCAATTCTGAACACCTTTTTCAGAAAAGCTGCCAGATTTTTTTTTTCTCGTAACTTTCCTTTTCCTCAAAAATTATGCATATGGGAGCACAGGTCAGCGCAGGCACACACATACACTTTCACTCTCCTTAAATAAGTGATAAAGATCCAGTCATGTCACCAACACATCACCAGAAACCCAGATGTTCACACTCAGGAAAAGAATAACACAAGCCCTACAATAGTCAGGAGATGAAAGAGCTTCCTAAGTGAAGCTTTCAATAACCACAGCCATGGCATCATGTAGAGGGTAATTGTATTTACACAGGCAGCTAGCTATGTTCTTATAAACTATGCAGGATGAAGTCATTAGAAATTTAAATGAAAAAAGAAGTACTTCAACTGAGTCAATGAGAATGGCTGACTCATCTAATTTTCCTCAGTTAAAAAGAAATCTTGAACAGCAAGGCAAAAATTTTATTGCCTTGCGTTCATCCCTTCCCAGTATATTTTCTGGTGACAACAATTACAACTCAGTACTACTCTCATCTCCCCAAACGGAGCTTGGACTGAAAATGACCCATAGGTGACGCCAGTATGTTGTAAAGAGAGAAGAAAAAATTACAAAGAAATGTATTTCTTTAAAAAACGATCTTTCATAAAATCTTAACTACAATATATTTTCCATCTAAAAAATGCCCACTGTGCTGAAAGGGCAGAAACAGTTTCTTTGCCATATTGTAGCTATAGTGATTAAGCAGGTTCCTATTTTCCCATATTAATGGGATTTCAAGAATATTTGCAAATCTCAAAATCAAAACACCAGGCAGCATGAAATTATGACACATTTTATTTTTATTAACAAAATTCCATGCATGACAAAGAATCAGAATTTTGTATAAATGCAGTGACATGATTTTTAAAAAGGGTTGGGACAATTAAGTACTTGAATACCTATATAAACATAGAAAAAAGGAAAATCAGTACAGTAAAACTCCACTCAGTTGAACCCAAGACATGTATAATTTATAAAAATCTAGCAAATGCCAGTTTTGAGTTAATAACTCTTTTTTGTTGATATTTTCATTTGTTTTCCTTTTTAAAAAATTGATTTTTAATTGGGGGATAATTGCTTTATGAGTTAGTAACTCTTTTAAGATGATAAAATTCATAAATTTTAGCAACAAATTATGATAGGAAAAGTAAAACGATAACTAGAATGGGAGACACTGCCAGTTGCCAATTCTACAACCGATCTCCCTTTCTTTCTTACTACCAGGATGTTTGGTTTATTTGAGATGGCAATGTTCCCAGCTAAAAAATGACATTTCCCAAATTGTAGAAGTGGCCAAGTGACAATTCTGTCCAGTGAGATGTAACTGGAAGGCACAGGATAGGCTTCAGGGAAGGTAAATTCAGGGAAAGCTCTTCAAAAGGGCAAACTCAACTTTTAACCATTTACTCTTCACCCTTCCTCCTACCTCTGCTTGGAAAAAAAGTTCAGCATTGGAAGCTAAAGAAGGGATCTTGAGTCGGTGTGGATGACAGTCATGCATGAAGGAAGGCAGAGAGTGAAGCCAAGAAGCATGGCTTCCTGTGACACCCTGAGTCACTACATAAACTATGCAGTGCTTCTTAAAAGATGTTTTATTACATGAAGGAGGAAAAAAGCCAACTTGTTTAAGCCACTCTTAGTGAGGTTTCTACAACGTGTTCCCAAACCAATTTTAACTATAAAAATAATGTCAAGCACCCTTAAGTAATTTAAAAACACCCACTTGAAAATAGCTAATAGACTAACCACTACCCAACTGTTCTCACAGCAGATCTGAGGACCTCTACTCTGAAATATGACTGAACCGGAATAAATATGTGCTCCAGCAAGTAATGTACTGTTTTCAATAAGAATACTTTAAAATTAATATCATCATTGTTTGAGGGATAATGTACGCCAAAGTGTTCAAGTAAAATGAAATAGTGTTATGTGTATAGTAATTGGTTTCGGCTATTGAGCTTTCCTATACACAATGGCACAATGCTAAGCCCAAGGGAAAACATCAGTAAACATACTCCAAAAACACTCATTAGGAAGAAACCAGAATGATTCGGTGAAAGAAAATGCTGTCTCTCACAGCATTCTTTTAAAAATTTTTAATTTATTTATTTTAATTGGAGGCTAATTACTTTTCAATATTGTATTTGTTTGGCCATACATCAACATGAATCCGCCACGGGTGTACACGTGTTCCTCATCCTGAACCCCCCTCCCCCCTCCCTCCCCATCTCATCGCTCTGGGTCATCCCAGTGCACCAGCCCCAAGCATCCTGTATTCTGCATTGAACCTGGACTGGCGATTCATTTCTTATATGATATTACACATGTTTCAATGCCATTCTCCCAAATCATCCCACCCTTTCCCTCTCCCACAGAATCCAAAAGACTGTTCTATACATCTGTGTCTCTTTTGCTGTCTCGCATATAGGGTTATCATTACCATCTTTCTAAATTCCATATATATGCGTTAGTATACTTTATTGGTGTTTTTCCTTCTGGCTTACTTCACTCTGTATAATAGGCTCCAGTTTCATCCCCCTCATTAGAACTGATTCAAATGTATTCTTTTTAATGGCCGAGTAATACTCCATTGTGTATATGTACCACAGCTTTTTTATCCATTCATCTGCTGATGGACATCTAGGTTGCTTCCATGTCCTGGCTATTATAAACAGTGCTGCGATGAACATTGGGGTACACGTGTCTCTTTCAATTCTGGTTTCCTCGGTGTGTATGCCCAGCAGTGGGATTGCTGGGTCATAAGGCAGTTCTATTTCCAGTTTTTTAAGGAATCTCCACACTGTTCTCCATAGTGGCTGTACTAGTTTGCATTCCCACCAACAGTGTAAGAGTGTTCCCTTTTCTCCACACCCTCTCCAGCATTTATTGCTTGTAGACTCTTGGATCACAGCCATTCTGACTGGTGTGAAATGGTACCTCATTATGATTTTGATTTGCATTGATAATGAGTGATGTTGAGTATCTTTTCATGTGTTTGTTAGTGATCTGTATCTTGCCTGGAAAATCCCATGGACGGAGGAGCCTGGTGGGCCATGGTCCATGCGGTCGCTAAGAGTTGGACATGACTGAGTGCCTTCACTTTCACTTTTCACTTTCATGCATTGGAGGAGGAAACAGCAACCCACTCCAGAGTTCTTGCCTGGAGAATCCCAGGGACAGAGGAGCCTGGTGGGCTGCCGTCTATGGGGTCGCACAGAGTCGGACACGACTGAAGCGACTTAGCAGCAGCAGCATGTCTTCTTTGGAGAAATGTCTGTTTAGTTCTTTGGCCCATTTTTTGATTGGGTCATTTATTTTTTTGGAATTGAGCTGCAGGAGTTGTTTGTATATTTTTGAGATTAGTTGTTTGTCAGTTGCTTCATTTGCTATTATTTTCTCCCATTCTGAAGGCTGTCTTTTCACCTTGCTTATAGTTTCCTTTGTTGTGCAGAAGCTTTTAATTTTAATTAGGTCCCATTTATTTATTTTTGCTTTTATTTCCAATATTCTGGGAGGTGGGTCATAGAGGATCCTGCTTCTCACAGCATTTTTGATGAGAGTTTTAAAGTGAAGAGATGACTAAAAACTGGCCTAAATTTGTGGGGAGTTACGCAGCAGGTACCTCAGCATGTGCTTCTGAGAGGGTCTCAGCGTAACTGTGAAAGGCTCTGGTGGGACGGGAACTAGCTCTTGATTCTGGTGACTAATTTGAGTTATCACACTTAGATTGGTATATCAACAAACAGAATATATATTGTAGATTAAGTCTTGTCATGGGCTAAATTAAATTGATTGCTAAAGTTGGAGAACATCAAGAATAGTCCAAGGATCATAAATAATAATCAAAACAAAGCACTGTGGTTCAGGTTCAACAATTTATACGGATGAATAAAATAAAGGTGTCCCCAAAGCTTCTGCCATTCTCCCTAGGTTGTGCTTCTGTTTGATGGGGATAAAGATTATTAGGCTCAACAAAGGTTGTCAGGAAGAAATAGTTAGAGGAAGGGTCAGTTCAGTTCAGTCACTCAGTTGTGTCCGACTCTTCGCGACCCCATGAATCGCAGCACGCAAGGCCTCCCTGTCCATCACCAACTCCCGGAGTTCACTCAAACTCACATCCATTGAGTCAGTGATGTCATCCAGCCATCTCATCCTCTGTCGTCCCCTTCTCCTCCTGCCCCCAATCCCTCCCAGCATTGGGGTCTTTTCCAATGAGTCAACTCTTCACATGAGGTGGCCAAAGTACTGGAGTTTCAGCTTTAGCATCATTCCTTCCAAAGAAATCCCAGGGCTGATCTCCTTCAAAATGGCCTGGTTGGATCTCCTTGCAGTCCAAGGGACTCACAAGAGTCTTCTCCAACACCACAGTTCAAAAGCATCAATTCTTCGGCGCTCAGCTTTCTTCACAGTCCAACTCTCACATCCATACGTGACCACTGGAAAAACCATAGCCTTGACTAGACGTAGATCATCTCAAATGTGTTATTTGTATGTTAAAGTCAACGTGTCAATCAACAGACATTTAGTAATAAGTGTGCACTTCAGCATCTGGTCAGAGAACAAAGCTAAACAAGGTGGGAAAAAATTCCGTGTGGGGCTGTGTGGAGCTGGTTATAAATGTGGTAACATAGCTGGCATGTTGTATCAGCCAGAAGTTGTCATTCTCACTCCTGAGTGCTTATCTCGGCAGGAATGCAGAACAAAAACATAGCCTGAGTCCCATCCAAGAGTTCAGGTTTCAATTGTTCCAGGACCCAGTCCAGATAAAATATTATTTGAGAAACACCTCAGGTGATGATGCTGTCAGTCAGGGTTGAAATTCCTGGACTGGAATAATAGGGGATTGGTCTTGAGTTGGACCTTGAGGGTGGACAGCACAATAGATCAGTGGGGAGAAGGAACATGAGTATCCTAGAGTAATCTAATAGAATCTAATAGATCCTAGTATCTATTTCCTATCGTAGGAAATAGAGAAGGGATGGAGGAAGGAATGACCAAGAACAAAAGACAGTGATGAATAGTGGAGACAGTGTGTTAGAAAGTTCTGGAAAATAAAAAACACATACATATGAGGCATATATACGTATGATGGACAAGTTCACAGACATTTTTGAAAACAGTGGTAGGAAGTGGGAAATTCTGGGCAAGGAAATGACCAGGTAATGAGAATAGTAGGTCAAGGAGCATAATGGATTAGGGCCAATGCCAAGAAACAGGAGCAGGAAAAGCAGCTAAAGGCAGATGCAGAAGGCTCAGGTGGAATGAGAGGCACAGACCTGAGAGGGCCAACCTAGGCAGAATGACAGCCTGGAGGAAAAGACGCTCTGGGGGCATGGAACCAAGAGGATATCGGAGGATACTGGGGACATCAAGGAAAAGGGCGAGCAACAAAATGCCAAGAGGTGACACTGAGGGAGCTACAGACAACTAAGAAAGAAGTATAACCAAAAGTCCAAGCTGAGAGAGCCTTGTGAAAGGGAGAAAAGAAACTCTACACAGCAAGAACCCTATCTCAGAGGGGAGAGAGGGTGAATGAAGAAATAGAGCCCCCACAGTATTCAAAGATGTAGTATAAGCTTAGCATAGTTTAATTGATAGGTGAGGTGAAGTCGCTCAGTCGTGTCCGACTCTTTGCGACCCTGTGGACTGTAGCCTGCCAGGCTCCTCCGTCCATGGGATTCTCCAGGCAAGAATACTAAGTCATGTCCAACTCTTTGTGACCCCATGGACACAGGGGAGCCTGCTAGGCTCCTCTGTCTATGGGATTCCCCAGGCAAGAATACTGGAGTGGGTTGCCATTTCCTACTACTCTAGGGGGTCTTCCAAACCCAGGGGTCAAACCTGTGTCTCCTGCATTGGCAGGTAATTCTTTACCACTGAGTCACCTGGGAAGCCCATCATGAGCTTGGGGGAGGGAAACTCTGGCCAAGAATTACAGGTTGACGTGGGGCTGGTTTGCTAAATGCATCAGTTCAAGGAGAGTGAAAAACAATTGCTCTGCTCAATGTATTCAGGTGAAATGAAATTAAGGTGAGAATATGGAATGTAAAAGAATTTATTTTCCATGTGCAAACTTACTTGCACTTTGGGGCAAGGGGGTAATTAACAAGGACCTCCTGTTCTTGCGCTGCGCTGGTGAGAGAGGAGTGTGTACAGGGGTGGAGTGGGATGATGGCATGTCACTAGCTAATGCAGTCCTTGTCCCTAGGGATCCTGAAGCAGAAAAATAATTAAAAAAAAACAAAACTACAGAATCTTCCCAGAAAACAGTAAAGAGATTTCCGTCTCTAGTCAGAGCAGGTTTCAAGTTCAGGACCCGGAGTTACAAATGATCAGAGGCGAGGTCCATCACAACTGCAGGAAATGAGCTGGGTGGTGGGGCTGGGGGGTTTGGTGGCTCACCTAGGGGCATTCTTAGTGGGGAGGTGACCACTGAATCTCAGCCGTGGGAGCCCATGGCTTATGGCTCTTAATAGCAGACCGACTTGTAGGCGTACATAGCTCACTGAACTCCCCTACACTGAAAGCGACTCCTACCTACACCTCCAAAATCCTTCGTGACCCTGTGCAGGGAGAATCGGCTGAGGCTGTCACTGCTGAAGCTTTTCTGTGTGCAGTAAGTGACCTGGGCTGGCAATACTGTCAGCAAGAGTGTAGGGGGCAGCCAGAAGGGAAGCAGCTGTCACCGGGACCGAGAGGACCGAGAGGACCGAGAGAGGACCAAGATGCATTTGGTTGGAGAGGTTAAATCTGAGGCATGTCCAGGACATCCAGGTAGGCATGGCTGAAGGTGGCTGCACTATGGGAGCAGAACCCAGGAGACCGCCAGGCTGGACTTCTGCTTGGAAATTCACTCACAATCGGGTGTGCCTGTCCCATGAGTGGGTGGAGCTTCCTACATGCACAGCACACTGTCAGCCCTCAAACATCAGCTGAAAGACTGGAGAAGGGAAAACGGGTCTTCAGATTGAGAAGACTGGGACACATCTTATGGGGGCAAGGGGAGTAGAAAGAAGAGTAAAGAAAAGAGATAAAAAGGAGATGGTCAATGGGCAAGAATACTAGAGAGTTCAACACCACAAAAGTCAAGGGGAGAGATTCAAAGGAGTCCCATTTTTTTCGCTTATTAGACTGATAAAGACTGTAAACAGAGAGCTGCTCGGTGTTTTGGAGAGTTCAGTTGCTGTTGGGGAATGCAAGCTTGAATAACTTCTGCAAAGCAATTTGGCAATAGACATCAAAACCTCCCCAAAGTACGCATAGCTTTTAATCAGAATTTTTTTCCCTTGTGCTTATCAGTTGGAAATATGAATGAATATGCATGAGGCTTAGCTGTAAGATAGTTAATATGGCTGGAATGCTCTAAGATGAATCCCAGTGATCCCTGCCTCCTGGTAGTCAATCACACCCTTGTAAAATACCTTCCGCTTGAGTGTAGTCTGTGCCAGTGACTTGCTTCTAACAAACAGAAGGCACTTGTTTGAGTTATGATTATGTGGCATAAGATTGTGACTTTTGTCTTGCCGTACTCTCCTTGGTATAGTAAGCACATGCTATCATTTTGACATGTCCAGGGTAAAAAAGGATTCCTCTTGCTGGCTTTGCTGAAGCAAATGGGCATGCTGGGGAGACGCATACGGTAAGGAATGGAGAGCCACCACCAGTCCATAGCCAGCTGTGAACTGAGCCCCTCACTTCAGCAACCTTGGAAGAAGGGAACTGTGCAACATATGAGCCTAGAAGGGCCCGTGTCCTTGGTTGAGTCTTCAGATGAAATCCAGTTCCAGCTAACACCGTAGCTGTACATGTGTAAGTCTGCCTGAAGTAGAGGACTTATTAGCTAAGCCACGCCCAGATTTTTGACCCACAGAAATTGTGTGTTCTCTTAAACCAACAGGTTTGCGGGTAATTTTTTATACAACAATATTCAACTGAGTTAACCACAGTGCTATTTCTAATAAGAAATAAATGGAAACAAACTAAAATGACCAGGCAATGATTGAAGTAAAAAGTATACAGACATGATATAATTCACCCATTAAAATTATGCTATAGACAAATATAGATAAATATTTGTGGAATATGCAGTGTATTCATTACAATACATATTTTAAAGTTTAAAATACTCTGTGCTATAAAAGCATTATTTGGAATAAATGTCTTTTTATATGCAAATATAAAAGAGTGAGTAGAATTAATTCTACATAGAAAGGTGCTAACAGTAGTTATCACCAAATCATTGCGTTAAGTGTGTTTTGGGTTTTTTGGTTTTATTTCTTCTGCTGATCTATACTCACAAATTCTTTAAAATGACTGTGTACTACATGATAATAAAAAAGCACAATTAAATGCATGAGTAAGAGAAAAAGAATAACAACATCAACAATATAGAATACCACAATAAATTAAGGAGGTCTCATTCATTTTTTTTTTATCATTTGCCTTCTATGTGCCGGGATGAAAACTGAGAAGAGTTATTTGATTTAACTTGACAGGAAAGAAAGTGGAAATCAAAGTGTCTGTCACTCAGTCATGTCAGACTCTTTGTGACCCCATGGACTGTAGCCCACCAGGCTTCTTTGTCCACAGGATTCTCCAGGCAAGAATACTGGAGTGGGTTGCCATTCCCTTCTCCAGGGGATCTTCCTGACCCAGGGATCAAACCCAGGTCTCCTGCATTGCAGGAAGATTCTTCACCATCTGAACCACCAGAGGAGCACCATGCAGGAAAGGAACAACTGGTTAACTAAGACCACGTGGCATCGCCTCTTCATCAGTGGAAGAAGGGTAAGGGATTAGTTCTGACTGGCTAAAGGCACCTAATAGTATCAGATCAGATCAGTCGCTCAGTCGTGTCAGACTCTTTGTGACCCCATGAATCGCAGCACGCCAGGCCTCCCTGTCCATCACCAACTCCCAGAGTTCACTCAGACTCACGTCTGTCGAGTCAGTGATGCCATCCAGCCATCTCATCCTCTGTCGTCCCCTTCTCCTCCTGCCCCCAATCCCTCCCATCATCAGAGTCTTTTCCAATGAGTCAACTCTTCGCATGAGGTGGCCAAAGTACTGGAGCTTCAGCTTTAGCATCATTCCTTCCAAAGAAATCCCAGGGCTGATCTCCTTCAGAATGGACTGGCTAATAGTATACAATATAAATAAAGAAAGGAAAGAATTTCAAAGACTGTTACAAAGACATCATAACTGTTACAAATGGATAGGATTGATAGCCAACATCTGAAATTGATACATGATACAAAAAATAAGAGAATTGAAATCAACTGGACAAAATAGAAGTAAAAAATTACAAAAATAAGAGGGACTGAGAAGAGTAAACACAAATAGATAAGATGTATACACAGGACAGAGGAAGAGAAAGGTATTACTGCTAAGGAAATCTTTTTCTTTTTATTGAAGGATAATTGCTTTACAGAATTTTGCTGTTTTCTGTCAGACCTTAACATGAATCAGCCACAGGCATACATATATCCCCACCCTTTTGAACCTCCCTCCCATCTCCCTCCCCATCCCACCCCTCTAGGTTGCTACAGAACCCCTGTTTGAGTTTCCTGAGCCATACAGCAAATTCCTGTTGGCTATCTATTTTACATGGTAATGTAAGTTTCCATGTTACTCTTTCTATACATCTCACCCCCTCCTCCCCTCTCCCTATGTCCATAAATCTATTCTCCATGTCTGTTTCTCCATTGCTACTGCTACTGCTAAGTCACTTCAGTCGTGTCCAACTCTGTGTGACCCCATAGACAGCAGCCCACCAGGCTCCCCCGTCCCTGGGATTCTCCAGGCAAGAATACTGGAGTGGGTTGCCATTTCCTTCTCTAGTGCAGCTGCCCTGTAAATAAATTCTTCAGTACCATTTTTCTAGATTCCATATATATGTGTTAGAATATGGTATTTATCTTTCTCCTTCTGACTCACTTCACTCTGTATAATAGGTTCTAGGTTCACCCACCTCATTAGAACTGACTCAAATATGTTCCCTTTCATGGCTGAGTAATATTTCATTGTGTATCTACACCACAACTTCTTTATCCATCCATCTGTCGATGGACATCTAGGTTGCTCCCATGTTCTAGATATTGTAAATAGTGCTTCAATGAACAATGGTGCTGGGAAAACTGGACAGCTACATGTAAAAGAAAGAAATTGGAACACTTCCTAACACCATACACAAAGAGAAACTCAAAATGGATTAAAGACCTAAATGGAAGACCAGAGACTATAAAATTCTTAGAGGAAAACATAGGCAGAACACTTGATGACATAAATCAAGACAAGATCCTCTATGACCCACCACCTAGAGTAACGGAAATAAAAACAAAAGTAAGCAAGTGGGATCTGATTAAACTTAAAAACTTTTACACAGCAAAGGAAACGATAAGCAAGGTGAAAAGACAACCCTCAGAATGGGAGAAAATAATAGCAAATGAAACAACTGACAAAGGATTAATTTCCAAAATATAAAAGCAGCTCATATAACTCAATACCAAAAAAACAAACAACCCAATCAAAAAGTGGGAAAAAGACCTAAACAGACATTTCTCCAAAGAAGACATACAGGTGGCTAACAAACACATGAAAAGATGCTCAACATCAGTCATTATTAGAGAAATGTAAATCAAAACTACAATGTGATATTACCTCATACGAGTCAGAATGGCCCTCATCAAAAAGTCTACAAACAATAAATGCTGGAAAGGGCGTGGAGAAAACGGAACACTCTTGCACTGTTGGTGGGAATGTAAATTGATACAGCCACTATGGAAGATGGTAAGGAAATCTTAATATTGAATTTTTTTTTTTTTTTTGGCCTGGCTGATCTCTTTCTTTAGTATACAGATCATTTTAGAGCAGAAACTTGAGTTTCTTCGACTCTCTTGGTCTTATGAAGAAACATACCCATACAGTAATCATTCAGAGTTTGATTCTAATGATAATTATGTAAGAAAAATATTAGATCAAGTTAACTAACAAAGGAAACTATTGTTCATTTTGTTGCTCTATATTTCAAAAAGACTACCCAATATAAAAATATTCTTTAGAAGACAAATCAACTATCTAGAGAAGCAAGATATGCTGAAAAAAGCTAAAAAGGTTTTTCTTTGCATTAAAAATATTGAAGTATAGTTGATTTACAATGTTTCAGGTATACAGCAAAGTGACTAAGTTATACATACACATATATACATTGGTATATATATATTTTTTCAGATTATTTTCCCATATAGCTTATTATAAGATATTGAATATAGTTCCCTGTGCTACACAGTAGGTCCTTTTTATCTATTTTATATACAGTACTGTGTATTCAATAATCCCAAACTCCTAATTTATGCCTTCACCTCTTTCCCCTTTGGTAACCATACGTTTGTTCTCTATGTCAGTAAGTCTATTTCTATTTTGTAAATAAGTTCATTTGTATCTTTTTTTTTTAGATTTCACATATAAGTGATACAATATTTGTCTCTCTCTGTCTGGCTTACTTCACTTGTATGATAATCTCTAGGTCAAGCCATGCTGCTGCAAATGGCACTATCTCATTCTTTTTTAATAGCTAAGCATAAAAATTTATTTTAATTTTCCAACATGTCTCCCTTATGCCCAGGGAGAAAGCTATGACCATGAAGCAAAAGCTCCTAGACCAAGGAACTCAAACAGTAAAACTACCAAGGTCTTTGCAGACACGTGCAGAGTTCCTTACAAATTCTACTTTTGTTTGGACACACACAAAGCTGTGTCTGGGTACAAACCAACAAATGGATGTTAAAAAGCTCTGAATAAGTGAACCACTGGTGGTAAATGTATGAAATGATGAAACTGCAACTAGGAGGCTCTGAGTTCGGATGATTTTCCCTGCCTGGTCTCTATGGTTCAATGAGTAGAATTCTAAGGGACTTTTTTCATGCAAGTTTATGAAAACACCTTTGAGGAGCCACAGCATAAATGTATGGTACATGAAGCCCCAGGTGGTGCTAGTGGTAAAGATCCTGCCTGCCAATGCAGGAGAGGTAAGAGACGAGGGCTCAATCCTTTGGTCTGGAAGATCCCCTGGAGGAGGGAATGGCAATGCATTCCGGTATTCTTGCCCGGAGAATTCCATGCATAGAGGAGCCTGGCGGGCTACAGTCCACAGGGTCACAGAGTCAGACACGACTGAAGTGACTGAGCTCGCACACACCCACACACATGGAGCACTGCGTGGGGATAGAACCAGAGACGGCGAACACAGAACTGAGAAAGCCTGCATTCAAAACCAGAATGCAGAGAGGATCCAGCTGTCTCTTCCCCAACCTCAACACACACAGAGAATCTACATGAATAGCAGCAGAGATAATCAGCTGGGACAGCCAAGAAACGCCAGCACCCCAAAATGTAGACAATTCAAATGAATGACCCTTGGGTTTCTGAATGGAACTTTTTCTTTCTAAAAAATGTTGTGCATTCTGTTTAAATGGCACAGTATAAAAATGGCACTGTAACTTGTAATTTCAAGATATAAAATGTGAAACAGAAAACAAGGGGTTATAAATCAGCAGGAGACCAATTAAAATACTTAGACTGTCATTCAAAAACATTCCACAGAATGTAATAAAATGAGTGGGTGGTTGGTTCTATTTTAATAACTGAAGGCTGCAGGAAGATTTTATTTCTTCAAACTATCAGCCAAATATATCCAGGACTGGCTGGAACATGGAAAACACAGTTTTACATTATGTTAAGCTAAAAAATAAAATGTCTCAGAAGACTGCATCTGAACAGTGTTCTGATTCACAGCAAGGCTCACTTGAGGATAAACCGCCCTTTATATGCAGTATTTTGTGCAGTTAATCTCATAATCAAATTGTATTCAGCTGTTATTCTACAATTTTGTCATAAACATAAAAGCAACCAATGCTTCTCAATGAGGGTGGGCTGATATTTGGGGCAGGAGAATTCCTCATTGTGGTGGACTATTTTGCACAACTAAAACTGCCTCTGAGACATTTCCAAAATGAAGCAGGGCAAAGGCTAACAGAGTTTTGTCAAGAGAACACACTGGTCATAGAAAACATCCTCTTCCAACAACACAAGAGATGACTCTACACATGGACATCACCAGATGGTCCATACAAAAATCAGACTGATTCTATTCTTTGCAGCTCAAAATGGAGAAGCTCTATACAGTCAGCAAAAACAAGATCGGGAGCTGACTGTGGCTCAGATCATGAGCTCCTTATTGCCAAATTCAGACTTAAATTGAAGAAATTAGGGAAAACCACTAGGCCACTCAGGTATGACCTAAAATCAAATCCCTTATGATTATACAGTGGAAGTGACAAATAGATTCAAGGGATTAGATGTGATAGGCAGAGTGCCTGAAGAACTATGGACAGAGATTTATAACACTGTACAGCAGGCGGTGATCAAAACCAACACAAAGAAAAGGAAATGCAAAAAGGCAAAATGGTTGTCTAAGGAGGCCTTACAAAGAGCTAAGACGAGAAGTGAAAGGCAAAGGAGAAAAGGAAAGATACACCCATCTGAATGCAGAGTTCCAAAGAATAGCAAGGAGAGATGAGAAAGCCTTCCTAAGTGAACAATGCAAAGAAATAGAGGAAAACAATAAAATGGGAAAGACTAGAGATCTCTTCAAGAAAATTAGAGATAACAAGGGCACATTTCATGCAAGGATGGGCATGATAAAGGACAGAAATTGTAAGGATCTAACAGAAGCAGAAGATATTAAGAAGCGGTGGCAAGAATACACAGAAAAATTATAAAAAAGTCTAATAACCCAGATCACCACAATGGTATGGTCACTCACATAGAGCCAGACATTGAGGAGTGTGAAGTCAAGTGGGCCTTAGGAAGCATCACTAAGAACAAAGCTAGTGAAGGTGATGGAACTCCAGTTGAGCTATCTCAAATACTTAAAGATGATGCTGTTAAAGTGCTGCAGTCAACACGCCAGCAAATTTGGAAAACTCAGCAGTGGCCACAGGACTGGAAAAGGTCAGTTTTCATCTCAATCCCAAAGAAGGGCAATGCCAAAGAATGTTCAAACTACTGCACAATTGTGCTCATTTCACATGCTAGCAAAATTATGCTCAAAATCCTTCAAGCTAGGCTTCAATTATACTTGAACTGAGAAGGCTGTATATTGTCACTTATATGCAGAGTACATCATGTGAAATGCTGGGCTGGATGAATCACATGCTGGAATTAAGATTGCTGGAAGAAATATCAACAACCTCAGATATACAGATGATACCACTCTAATGGCAGAAAAATGAAGAGGACTTAAAAAGCCTCTTAACGAGGGTGAAAGAGGAGCGTGAAAAAGCTGGCTTAAAACTCAACATTCAAAAAACTAACATCATGGCATCTGGTCCCATCACTTCATGGCAAACAGAAGGAGGAGAGGTGGAAACAGTAACAGATTCTCCTTTCGGGGGCTCCAAAATCACTGCCAACAGCCACGAAGCCATGAAATTAAAAGACATTTGCTCCTTGGAAAGAAAACTATGACAAACCTAGACAGCATATTAAAAAGCAGAGACATCACCTTGCTGACAAAGTCCATATAGTCAAAGCTATGGTTTTTCCAGTAGTTATGTATGGATGTAAGAGTTGGACCATAAAGAGGGCTGAGCACTGAAGAATAGATGCTTTCGAATTGTGGTGCTGGAGAACTCTTGAGAATCCCTTGGACTGCAAGATCAAACCAGTCCATCCTAAAGGAAATCAATCCACAATATTCACTGAAAGGACTGATGCTGAAGCTGAAGCTCCAGTACTTTGGCCACCTGATGCCAAGAGCCAACTCACTGGAAAAGACCCTGATGCAGGGAAAGATTGAAGGCAAATAGAAAAGGGAGCAGCAAAGGATGAGATGGTTAGATAGCATCACTGACTCAATGAATATGAGTTTGAGCAAACTCTGGGTGATAGTGAAGGACAGGGAAGCTTGGTGTGCAGCAGTCCATGGGGTCACAAGGAGTCCGACATGACTTAGTGGCTGAACAACGGCAACAAGAGGTCACTAATGTTTTAAATTGCCCACAATTTAAATATGAAAAACAACCTCTCATCTGTGACCATGATGTCATAAAAGAAAAGCCACTCTAACTCCAAAAAATGTAGAACTACACAAAGGACAGCCCATTAGACTGGAAACTTCATCCTGGCCCAAGGTGTGGAGGCTCCAATATACTGCTTGATTATTTTACCAATTTCTTATTTGTGATCCCTGTTGGAGGCATTCAGTCAGTGACTAGTAGGTTTATTAGGGCCTTTAAAAATGCTACTGGGGGAAAACACTGATATTCATTATGATCTGCATAACTCTATTCTATTAAGAAAGAATTTTTGAATAGAAATATGATTTTCAAACTATGATACCAAAAAGGAGAAAAGAAATCAACACCCCTGTAACTCTGCCTATGCCAGCTGAAGGTTAGTTCTGATAAGACTTAAGTTATGGTTTGAATTCACCTAGCCTATGAGTAGAAGGAACAGCATTATATTCAGTCATACATGGCATTAAAGAAAGATCTTACAGCAAGACTAGTCTGACTCACAGGAGGGCCATGGGGAGTTATGATTTTAGAAAGACTCTACCACTAACCAGAAAAAAAGTGCATTCAGGCTAAGGAAAATGAAGAAAGTAGTTAAGTGGGGGAAAAAAAAAAGCTACAGGGATGTAACTATCAGTAGTGTGATTAAACTGTGAACATTAAATAGTTCACCACTGAAATAGCTAAGTTCAGTTCAGTCGCTCAGTCGTGTCTGACTCTTTGCGACCCCATGGGCTGCAGCACACCAGGCCTCCCTGTCCATCACCAACTCCCAGGAAATACGTAAATCCTGGGTATATAAAACCTCATTCTTCCTCAACAGACTAGTTGTCTGCTGTGGAAGTTTCAAGCTTGGGGATCCACCTTGTCATTTAACGAAACGATCATGATTGGCCTTTGAAGCAGTCATCCCATGCTTTTCCTCGGCATTCCTGGCTTTTGATGCTGCAGCTCTGGTGAACAGGAAGAACAAAGAGGAAATGCAAATTCCCTGCTCTCTGAGAAGACACTGCTCTGTGTTCCTGAGTCCACAACCTGAGACCAACACTAACTCAACAGCAGGGTCTTTAATGAAATCACGGGGGACCCAGCCTTGATCTAACATGCCCTCTTAAATAACACAGAAAAGGTTTCTTGGGAGCAATTTCAGTCAACTCAGGGAAAGAAAGCCCCCAAGAGCCAAGGGATGAACCTTAAAACTTGAGTTTGGGATTAACAGAAACACACTGCATGCATGCTAAGTTACCAGTCATTTCTGGCTCCCCGCAACCCTATGGACTGTAGCCCACCAGGCTCCCCTGTCCATGGGATTCTCCAGGCAAAAACACTAGAGTGGACTGCCATGCCCTCCTCAACATTAACACACTACTAGATATAAAATAGATAACCAACAAGGACCTGCTGTATAGCACAGGGAACCATACTCAATATTTCGTAACAACCTATACGAAAAAAGAGGGCTTCTCAGGTGGCTCAGTGGTAAACACTCTGTCTGCCAATGCAAGGAGACACAGGTTCATCCCCTGGGTCGGGAAGATCCCCTGGAAAAGGAAATGGCAACCCACTCCAGTATTCTTGCCTGAAGAATCCCATGGACAGAGGAGCCTGATGGGTTAGAGTCCATAGGATCACAGAGTTGGACAGGACTGAGCACACACATATGGTAAGAAAAAGGAATCTGAAAGAGAATGGGTATGATGTGTATGTATAATTGAATCACTCTGCTGCACACCTTAAACTAAAACAACAACACTGTAAGTCAACTATACTTCAATTAAAAAAACAAAAACAAAAACTAGCTACTCCATCTTTCTCCCTATAGGATTACTAATTTTTGTTTCTTTCTAAGTTTGAAAATTTTTCTTCATTTGTTTCTCATGTCCAAAAGTAAAGGAAAAAGAGAGCAAAGATAAAGTGTTCTATCCATCGAATTAAACATCCATTTTCCCAAATGATCATAATTCTGACTAGAGGAACAGTGGGCTTTTTCATATTTCCTAGAATGGTCAGATTTACCTGAAATTATTGCCTGCCTTTGACTTTCAGCTTTCCCCCTTTACTCTAGGATTCTCGCTGGGCTCCCGCACATCTCCACGCAGCAATGCAGCACACTGATCACCCCCTAAGCTGCCACCTGCTATCACCTCCCACCTTTGATCCTTTGCCATGATCAGTGGAGCCTTCAAACAGCACTGCTGTGTTCTCACTGCAAAAACAAGTGCACTCCTCAGTGGAAAAATACCACATTCCAGCTTGGTAAAGCAGGTGGTGTGTTTCAGAGGATGGAGCAGAAAGTAGTGTCTCTTCTTTTCAAACAAGAAGGGAGACTATTAGCACATCAGCAAATAAAGTCCTGCTCGATGAATTTTAAGTGCTGCCTCACAAATGAAAATGTGGCAAAATCTGAAAAGTCAGCTTTTAGAGACTGCTTCAGTCCATTTCCCAATCCCAAACTCTGAACTTTCTTTTAAACCAATCTTCCCATCTTTCAAATAATGTGGAAAGATTTTCAAGATGCTCATACTTCTTTCTGCTCTGTGAGATAGAAAACCCTGACATTGGCTTAATACAATGACCATCACACCCAGCACTACTCTGGCACATACAGAGCAGATGCCTGATGCGTCTTAGAGGTATCATCCGGACGAAATAGCCTGTTTCATTGCTATCCCAGGAAGGCAGAAGAAAAGGCTTGTGTTTTCGCTTTATTTGGATAATTAGAATTTATATAATTAAATTACTCACAGTCTGGGAAACAAAAAGAAAGCAGCAATCATATTTGGATTTTGAAGTTCCAGCTATAGGCTCAGAAAAACTTAGTTGTTTTTTTTTTTTCATTTCTATTCTTAGACTAGAAATGAGGTTTTTTCCCTCTATTAAGGCTGGTTCCTCTGCAGCCAAATAGGACACATGGAGTTTCAATAACGTGAAGGCAAAACACCATAACCAAGAGTGGGAACTGTCCCTCTGCCACTGACAGAACTTTATAAGTGCAGGGATTTCTGCCCAGTTTTGATTGGGGCTAATGAAGACTGACACCAAGCAGAGCGATGTCCTTCATGGCAAACACCTCAGCACTGGTAAAGTTCTAGATGTGACAAGTGCTATCCTGGGTCATGCTGTCATCAGACTGATGCCACAGACACACAAAGAAATCATTTTTCATTTTTGCACACAGTTTCATCACATACAATGAAGCAATGGCTGAAGCAGAAGTTACTTCTTTTTTTTGCCACAGATGCTGGAGCAAACTTGCAAACTGGTGGATTCACGTTTGAGATCAAAGGAAGCCAACATCAGACTCAGTCAGCTCAGCTGGGCATGATTTCGAAAGAAGTGTAAGCAGCTTTATAATTCCAACATAATAATGTCTCCCTCTATTTACAAGGGTGGTAGCAGAAGGACTGATGCAGTACATATAGAAAATTCTAAGTCTGGAAACATCAAACACATGAATGAAAAGCTGTGGAAACCTGTTCCTCACTGGATGTGTTGCCCTGGCCTCCTGCTTGTCCAGAGGGTACCCACTAACCTTGTCTCTGGGTGACACATTCAGGTGGCACCAAAGGCGGCTGCTCTGTCACCGCTACGTGGAGCTTGTCATGACGTGATGAATGAAGCAGGGAATCCTCGTGGCCAAGAACAATGGATAAGAGCTCATTTAATCAGATTCCTACAGAACACCAACTCACTGGAGAAAAGTGTGTGGTTTTCTTTTTTTTAATTGAAACATATTAGTTGATGTATGTTAGTTTTAGGTGTACTCTTTAATGATTTGACATTTGCATATATTATGAAATGATCACCATAGTAAGTCTAGTAACTATCTGTCCCCATACAATGTTATTATATTGAATAGTATTACTGACCATATTTCTTATGCTGTACAGTACATCCCTGAAGCTTATTTATTTTATAACTGGAGGTTTGTGCTTCTTAATCCCCTTCACCTGTTTTCCTTACTCTCCCAACCCTCCCTTCTGGCAACCAGAAATTTGTTCTCTGTATCTATGAGTTTATATTTTGTTTTGTTTGTTTTGATACACATATATGTGAGATTTGCCTTTACATTTCACTTAGGGTAATAACGTCTAGATCCATCCATATTGTTACAAAAGACAAAACTTCATTTTTTTTTAATGGCTAATGCAATTCCATTGTGTATATATGCCACATCTTTATCCATTCACCCACCAATGAACACTTAAGGTAAGGTAAGTCACTTCAGTCGTGTCCGACTCTGTGCGACCCCATAGACGGCAGCCCACCAGGCTCCCCTGTCCCTGGGATTCTCCAGGCAAGAACACTGGAGTGGATTGCCATTTCCTTCTCCAATGCATGAAAGTGCAAAATGAAAGTGAAGTCACTCAGTCGTGTCCGACTCTTCGCAACCCCAAGGACTACAGCCCACCAGGCTCCTCCATCCATGGGATTTTCCAGGCAAGAGTACTGGAGTGGGGTGCCACTGCATTCTCCGAATGAACACTGAATGAACACTTAGGTTGCTTTCAAATGTTTGGCTATCAGTAACAATGGTGCAGTAATGGAATGCATATTATCTTTTCAAAGAGTACTTTCTTTCCTTTGGGTAAATACCCGTAAGTGGGATTGCTGGATCATAGGGTAGTTCTATTTTTAATTTTTTGAGGCATCTCCATGCTATTTTCCATAGTAGCTGCACCAACTTACATTCCCACCAACAGTGCACATGGGTCCCCCTTTCTCCACATTCTCACCAACACTTGTTATTTCTTGTCTTTTTGATGACAGTTATTCTGACAGGTGTGAGGTGGTATCTCATTGTGGTTTCAATTTGCATTTCTCTAGTGATTAATGATGTTGTGTATCTTCATGTGCCGTTGGTCATCTGCACATCCTCTGCCCATTTTTTAACTAGGTTGTTTGGGTTTCTTTGTTGATATTGAGTTGTATGAGCTCTTTGTATATTTTAGATATTAACTCCTTATCAGTTATATTGTTTGCAAACATCTCCCATTCAGTAGGTGGACTTTTTGTTTTGTTGAGAGTTTCCTTTGCTATCCAAAACTTTTTCGGCTTTATGTAATCACATTTGTTTATTTTTGCGTTTGTTTCACTTGCCTGAGGACACACATCCAAAAAAAATATTATTACCACTGATGTTAAAGAGCATACTGCCTGTGATTTTTTCTAGAAGTTTTATGGTTTTAGGTCTTAGATTTAAGTCTCTAATCCATGTTATTTTTTCTACACAGTGTGAGAAAGTAGTCCAATTTGATTCTTTTGCATGTTCAGTTCAGTTCAGTTGCTCAGTCGTGTCTGACTCTTTGCGACCCCATGAATCACAGCATGCCAGGCCTCCTTGTCCATCACCAACTCCCGGAGTTCACTCAAACTCACATCCATCGAGTCGGTGATGCCATCCAGCCATCTCATCCTCTGTCGTACCCTTCTCCTCCTGCTCCCAATCCCTCCCAGCATCAGGGTCTTTTCCAGTGAGTCAACTCTTTGCATGAGGTAGCCAAAGTATTGGAGTTTCAGCTTCAGCATCAGTCCTACCAATGAACACCCAGGGCTGATTTCCTTTAGGATGGACTGGTTAGATCTCCTTGCAGTCCAAGGGACTCTCAAGAGTCTTCTCCAGCACCACAGTTCAAAAGCATCAATTTGCATATAGCTGTCCAGTTTTCCCAGTACCATTATTGAAAAGGCTGTCTTTTCCCCAGTGTAGATAAATTATCCATCAAGTATGGACAACCCAGAGTTCTTTTCTGGGTTCTCTGTTCTGTTCCATTGAACTACATGTCTATTTTTGTGCCAGTACGATACTGGGTCTTTTTTTTTTTTTGGTATTTTACAAAACTCATTTTTTGTTTGAAGTATAGTTTTTTTAAAGGTTCTTAATTAGTTATCTATTTTATACATAGTATCAATACCGTGTATATGTCAATTCCAATCTCCCAATTCATCCCACCCCATCTTTCCCCCTTGGTATCCATACATTTGTTCTCTATGTCTAGGTCTCTATTTCTGCTTTGTAAATAAGATCATCTATACTTATTTTTTCAGATTCCACATACATGCATTAATATATGGTATTTGTTTTTCTCTGAGAGGTCTGAGAAAAGGTGAAGTATAGTTGATTTACAATGTTGTGTTAATTTCAGGGGTACAGTAAAGTGACTCGGCTATATATATTCTTTTCAGATTCTTTTCCCATAAGGTTCTTATAAAATATTGAGTATAAGTCCTGTGCTATACAGTAGACTTGTTAACCTATTTTACATTTAGTAGTGTGGGGTTGCACAGAGTCGGACACGACTGAAGCGACTTAGCAGCAGCAGCAGCAGTGTGTACATGGGAGAGGGCAATGGCACCCCACTCCAGTACTCTTGCCAGGAGAATCCCATGGATGGAGGAGCCTGGTGGGCTGCAGTCCATGGGGTCACGAAGAGTCGGACACTTACTGAGTGACTTCACTTTCACTTTTTACTTTCATGCATTGGAAAAGGAAATGGCAACCCATTCCAGTGTTCTTGCCTGGAGAATCCCAGGGACGGCAGAGCCTGGTTGGGGGCTATCTATGGGGTCGCACAGAGTCAGACGCGACTGAAGCGACTTAGCAGCAGCAGCAGTGTGTATATGTTATTCCACAAATCTTAGTTTATCCCTTTCCCCACCTTTCCCTTTGGTAACCAAAAGTTTGTTTTCTATATCTGTAAGTCTGTTTCTATTTTGCAAATAATTTTATTTATATCATTTTTTTAGATTCCACATATAAATGATGTCATATTTGTCTTTCTCTGACTTCACGTATATGATAATCTCTAGGTCCATCCATGTAGCTGCAAATAGCATTATTTCATTCTTTTTTATGGTTGAGTAGTATTCCATTGTATATATACACCACATCTTCTTTATCCATTCATCTGCCAATGCACATTTAGGTTGTCTCCGTATCTTGGCTATTCTAAATAGTGCTGGTATGAACATTGCAGCATATGTATCTTTTCAAATTAAGGTTTTCTCAGGATATACGACCAGGAGTGGGATTGTAGGATCATAAAATAGCGCTCTATTTTTACTTTTTGAAGGAAACTCCATACTGCTCTCCATAGTGGCTGTATCAATCACATTCCCACCATTAGTGTAGGAGGGTTTCCTTTTCCCCACATTCTCTCCAGCAATTTATTATTTGTAGGCTTTTGATGATGGCCATTCTGACTGGTATAAGATGACACTGCATTTCAGTTTTGATCTGCATTTCTCTGATAATTCCTGATGTTGAGCATCTTTTCCTGTGGCACTTGGCCATGTTACCATACTGTTTTGATTACTGTAGCTTTGTAGTATAATTTGATACCAGGTTCATGATCCATCAGCTTTCTTTGTTCTCAAGATCATTTTGGTACTAAGGGTCTTTTGTGTTTCCATACAAGTTTTTTAATTTGTTCTAATTCTCTGAAAAATGTCATTAGTATTTTCATAGGGATTGTATTGAATCTGTAGATTGTCTTGGAAAGTATGGTCATTTTAGCAATATTAATTCTTTCAATTCATGAATAATGTATATCTTTCCAATGCTTGTGTCTTCTTCAATGTCTTTCCTCAATATCTTTTAGTTTTCCAAGTACAAGTCTTTCACCTCCTTGGTTAGATTTATTCCTACGTATTTTATTCCTCCTGATGCAATTATACATGGGATTTTTTTTCATTTCTCTTTTGACAGGTCATTGTTAGTGTATAGAAACAGAATAGATTTCTGAAACTTTGTTATTGAATTCATAAATTAGTTCTAATAGGTGTTTTTTTTTTTTAGTGTTGTCATTAAGTTTTTCTATATATAGTATTATGTCACCTGCAAACAGTGACAGTTTTACTCCTTTTACAACTCAAATTCCTCCCTTCTTTTTCTTCTCTGATTACTATGGCTAGGATTTCCAATACAATGGTGAATAAAAGTGGTTCAGAGTGGACATTCTTGTCTTGTTCCTGATCTCAAAGGAAATTCTTTCAGCGTCTCACCACTGAATATGATGTTGGTTGCAGGCTTGTCATGCTGTTGTTGTTCAGTCGCTCAGTTGTGTCTGACTCTTTGTGACGCCAGGGACTGCAGCATGCCAGGCTTACCTGTCCTTTGCCATCTCCCGGAGTTTGCTCAAACTCATGTCCATTGAGTCGTTTGTCATATATGGACTTTATTATGTTGAGGTATGTTTCCTAATACCCAGTTTGTTGAGAGTTTTTGATCATAAATGAATGTTGAACTCTGTCAAATCTTTTTCTGTATCTATGAATGACTTTTATTATTCAATTTGTTAATGTGGTGTGTCACACTGATTGACTGTGGATACTGAATCATTCTTGCATACCTAGGATAAATCCCACTTGATCATAAGCATGAAAAAGTGAAAGTGTTAGTCTCTCAATTGTGTCCAAGTCTTTGCAATCCCATGGACTAGCCAGGAGTAGCCAGGTTCCTGGAATTTTTTCAGGCAAGAATACTGGAGTGTGTAGCCATTTCCTTCTCCAGATGATCTTCCTGACCCAGGAATAGAAGGTGGGTCTCCTACATTGCAGGCAGGTTGGATGGCATCACCGACTCGATGGATATGAGTTTGAGCAAGCTCCGGGAGTTGGTGCTGGATAGGTAAGCCTGGCATGCTGCAGTCCACCGGGTCACAAATAATCAGACCCTACTGAGCGACTGAACTGAACTGAACTATTCATTTATTTTGAATAAATCAGGAACATTGGTGTATTTTCTTCTGGTGTCCTTGTCTGGTTTCGTATAAGGGTGACGCAGACTTTGTAGAATGAGTTCTGAAGCATTTCTTCTCCTTAATTTTTTAAAGAATAGTTTAAGAAGGATAGATGCTAACTCTTTAAATATTTGGTAGTGTTCACCTATGAAACCACTCGGTTCTGGACTTTCATTTGCTGGGATTTTTAAAATCACTGACTCAATTTAATTACTGGTAATCATTCTGCTCATATTTTATATTTCCTACTGATTCAATCCTGGGAAACTAAGTTTTTAGGAATTTATCCACATCTTCTAGTTCATCCATTTTGTTCACAGTAATCTCTTATGATCCTTCGGATTTATGTAGTGACAGCTGTAACTTCTTTTTCATTTTTTATTATGTGGGCCCTTTCTCATTTTTTTCTTGATGAGTCTGACCAAAGGTTTATCAATTTTCTTTATCTTGTCAAAGAATCAGCTCTTAGTTTCATTGACCTTTTCTATTTTTTATTTTTCAGCCTCTATTTCATCCATTTCTACTTCAATCTTTATGATTTCTTTCCTTCTACTAACTTTGGGTTTTGTTTATATTTTTCTAGTTCCTACAGCTGTAAGATTAGAGTGTTTCTTTGAGATTTCCCACAGGTCGGTTTGTATCACTATAAATTTCCCTTAGAACTCCTTTTGCTGCCTCCCACAGATTATAGATTGTTATGTATCCATTTTCATTACACTTTCAAATCCTCCTTGATTTCTTCTATGGCCCATTGGTTGTTTAGTAGCATACTGTAAACATGTATAAAAGCTTTCACGTGTTTGTGTTTTTGCAGTTTTTTCCTCACAGTTGATTTCTAGTCTCATGCTGCTATGGTTGAAAGAGATGCTTAATACGGTGTCAAAGTTCTCAGATTTACTGAGACTTGTTTTTGTGGTCTATCCTAGGAAAAAAAAGTGTGTTTTTCAAATAATGAGAAAGAAAGCTTACTTAATTCTATACAGGATAGACCCTGGTACAGCATACTACACTTTAAGAGGACACTCAATAAACTTCTAAGTGGTTATCCAAACAGTTGACTCTTGAACAATGCAGGTTTGGGGCACCAACCTCTGTGCAGTTGAAAATTCATGTATAACATTATAGTCAGCCATCAATATGTGTGGTTCCACATTTATGGATTCAACCAACCACCGATTGTGTAGTACTTTAGTACAGATTTATTGGAAAAAAAAAAAAAATCCGTGTATAAGGGTACCCATGCACTTCAAGCCCATGCTATGTTGTTTAAGGTTAACTGTAACTGATTTTAATAAAAGTTCTCCAATAGGAAATGAACCAATGTTTTCAGAGTAGAAAGTGTGAGCAACAGAATGAGCTTCCTTAGCTTATAAATATATCAGCTCTGCTTAATGGTCATTTTGTTTTTATAGAAAAATGTTGAAGCATAAAAAGTGTAAAGACATATATAATATACCACTGATATACCGAGGAGCATGATGACCTTTTTGCATATTCATCACTTAGTTACAAAAAACTATTGACGATTTAGCTTAGCAAACTAACACTTTGAAATCTTGAGTTGAATATATTCATATTTTTGAAATGAGTTTTTACTTCTTTTTAACCTTAGGAGATTGCTGAGTCTTCTAGCTTTGAAGGAGATAATAAAGACCCAAACCTTCTTGGTTTCTATTATCCAGTCTGATTATATCTATGGAAAGCACAGCCTGTTTCACAAGATTTGGACAGTGTTCAGAGAAGGGAAACTCCCTGGCTAGCTCGAGAGAAGCTGAGACACAGCCAGAAAGTAAACCTTCCAAGGGGAAGAAGCACGGACAGTGCCTGGCCCTGGACACATGGGAGAAGGTCAAAGGACTCCCTAAAGATCAAAGAGTAGCAGAACCCCAAATTCCTCCCTCCTAACCACCAGTTCTATTTTCAAAAATACTTTAATATAGAAATATGCTCAAGAACTTTCTTATTCCTTAAAATTATATTTTGATCTGAAAGTGACAGCAGATTTGTTTTTTATTTATTTTGTTTAAATTGACTACAGAGAAAGGGACAGTTATTAATTGAATGTGAAGATAAATTTGAGACAACATGTTGGTGGAAAATCACAAAAATTCATTACTTCTCAAGTTGGTAGCAGTTTCTCTGCAAATGCAAATGTTAATTTTCACTCTGTGTCATTATCTGTAGATATGTGGAAAATATGACTGCATAGTTTACTCATTAGGGATGAATCAAAACAGACAAATAAAGCTTGTTTCAGCTCTGAAAAATAAACATGTGGGGGAACTGTATTCTTAAATACAGCTTTCCCCAACCTTTTCGGGGGGGAACAGCTTTCTGCTTTCTGTGAAGATTACAAAGCACAATACAGGCGAAATGCCATACTCCCCATGCCTCTAAGCCTCCTTACAAATGTGGTGCAGCTGTCTGGCACTTTCGCCAGTGATAGCTCTGTGTGATCATTAACACTACCTGCTTAGTATTTGTGAAATTACATTGTATGTGCAAAGAATTGAGGTGATATTTTGAAACCCACATGGCTAATATATTTACCAATTAGTGGTTAGAGAGCATGGTTTTTCCAAAAACAGTTCACAATTACCAGTATTTAAGATTCAAAGTTGTGTTTTATTCAGTGGCTTTTGCACAACTTGGTACAGTGGTCACATTCAAGTAACCTCAAAGATTAGAGTTATCCTGATGAAATCAATCCCAGGGAACAAAAATGCCAAGTTTGAAGCTCCAAGACTTTGGCCACCTGATGTGAAAATCTGACTCATTGTAAAAGACCTTGATGCTGGGAAAGACTGAGAGCAGGAGGAGAAGTGGGCAACAGAGGATGAGACGGTTGGATGGCATCACTTATTCAAAGGTTATGAGTTTGAGCAAACTCTGGGAGATGGTGAAGGACAGGGAAGCCTGACGTGCAGCAGTCCATAGGTTTACAAAGGGCTGGACATGACTTAGCAACTGAACAACAATGTGATTTGATGAAATCTCATATTCTGAAGATGAAAGCCACATTTTATTTATTTTCTAGTACATGGTCACAAATTGGATATACAAAATAGCAGATAACCTTATGATATGCTATTCTTAGAAAGGGGCAGAGAAATTAGGCAAATCTATCAAGTGACTGAAACTTATTTAGGAAAGTGGCTGAAAGTGATGATTTAGGAAAGGGGAGTGCACGCACTCCATTAAAGAAGCAAATGTTTGTCAAATCTGGTCAAAACAAACCCTGAACTGGGGAGAGTCATCAAAATCTTTTCATCATTTAGAGATTAAACTCTAGGAGCAGCTCTTGCCCCAAGAAAAGCCAATATGTGAATATCAAGATGTGGAGAAATGATAGTTATGTTAAAATAAAATAAACTAGCAAGCACGTCTAGTAATGTGTTTACATTATGATTGTGCTTTGACTGCTTCAGTTGGTCTATATACTATTCTTCATAAATACATTTATTATTCATATAACTTTTGCTCAGAGAGTGCAGGCCTTTGTTACTATAGTTTTATTGTTAAAGGTAATTTGGATTTAACATGTTTAAAACCAAACCCCTTCCCTCCATCCAATCTATTTTCTCTTGTATTACTTCTGAATTACTTTTTTATTTAAACAGCATCACCAACCACTTTATCCATCCAGATATGCACAACACAGTTTCTGGAACCATCCCGAGTACTTACTTAAGCTTCCCATCTGCTTTATTCCCCCAAGTTCTGTAGAGTCTGCACTTCACACTCTTGAACATAGCCCTCTGCTGTGATGCTTCTGTCCTAGTTAAAGGTTTCACAATGATCTCTTTCAGATTTCTACATCTGCCTCTTATTCTTTCTGCCTTCAGTGTCAGAGCTTACACAGATGTCCTCCCTACCTTCTCATCTCCACAGGTACCTGGTGACTTTTCCGAAATGTCAATCCATCACTTGAATAACTTAACAGATAAAAATCAAATTCTGAAAGTATTTCAAGTCAAGGCTAACTCTCCAGCCTAACCCCTTAGCCCTCTTCCACCCAGAAATCTATATATAGGAGGGGAAAAAACATAGGTCAATATTTAAAAGAAGAATCAATAATAGCTTTAAGCTAGAAACAAAGTAAACCATTTGTCCTTTGGAGTCATTCTAAAAAATTATATATTTGTTGTATTTTCTACTTTACCAGTAGTATGTTTTCATTAACTATTTTGTTACTATATTTAAAAAATCATAAGAAATGCAGTAAGTGTGACAACCCAGGTCCAAGCCTAAAGTCTTGACTTGGCCTGTTAGCACTGGTAACAGATGCTACATAGGGAATGTCAGAGTATCTGGTAACAACTAAAGAGCCATTTTCAAACTCTGGAAATGAAGCTGCTTTCATATTTTAAAAAAAGCCAGAACTGTGGCTATATCAACTTAACCTTTCTTTTATTTGGATGGAATTTAAATATTCTCATAGCAATTATAATAATACAAAAACATTAGTTGTTCACAACTGGAAAGGAAGAGACATACTTGGATCTGTGCTGCAGATTGTTTTTCTAACTAAATATTCCCTGATCCACAGACGCTGAAATGTCTCTCTCCTTACGTGGGCTATTCCTTCGTCCCTTACTAACCCTTAAGAAACACTGCGGTAGAAGGCTGCTGCTCCACTGCATCTCTGTGAGTGAGGCATTTTCTTCATGTGTGTCGGAGCAAGAAAAAAAGAGATATCCCCTGTCTTGGGGATAAATGATAAGCTGGACTGAAAGGTATAATAACCAATGTTTTACTCTGAACATGCACTGTCCAACAGTCCTCACAACCTCTGTAGCTACTGATCATTCGAAATGTGCCCAGTCCAAACTGAGAGGTGGTGTAACAGTAAAATACACGTTGAATTTTTTAGACTTAATATGCAAAAAAGAATGTAAAATATCTCACTGTTGCTTAGTTGCTAAGTCATGTCCAACTATTTGCAACTCCATGGACTGTACTTTTGTTCATGGAATTTTCCAGGCAAGAATACTGGAGTGGGAAATAAAATATTTGTTTCTCCAGGGGATCTTCCTGACCCAGGGATTGAACTCGTGTCTCCTGCACTGGCAGGCAGATTCTTTATTGCTGAGCCACCAGGGAAGTAACACTTTATATTGATTAAAGGGAAATAATGATATTTGGGATATGTTGAGTTAAATAATATGTAGTATTGAAATTATTTTCACCTATTTCTTTATCCTGCTTTTAATGTAACTATTAGAAATTTTAAATATGTAGCTCATATTTTACATATGCTCAAATTTTACATATGTAACTCATATGAAAACTCTATTATACAATGCTGCTCAGACACAATTTGTTTTAAATAAATGACCAACATCTTGTTTAATTATTATTTGCCTTTCTGTAATTAGAACAGAATACAGAATTTATATTGGCAGGAGGAAGTAGGGAGTGGGAGGTAGTGGGAATCCAATTGTTTCTACTCCCTCATTGTTTAAATTTTGAACAGAAGTAGGGAGGGACAAAAAAAAGATGTGTAAAATCTAAACATAAACCGATTCTTCAGAGGCAACCAGTGGCATCAGAAAAGCAGAATAATGGCACTCTTAAGCATTCTGGAATATTCCCACATACCCAACCTGTGCAACAAAGTCAGTGATCCACTTAGTACAACAAAGCTACCGGTCCACCAAAAGCTTTGGGTGTTAAATTTTCTCCATTTTGCTGCTAGAAATGATTTACACAAAGAGCATTTATTAATTATCTAAGAACTTCCTGGAGGTGATGCCTGCAGATGCTTGAATGTCACACTTCTTAAAAAATGAAGTACAGTTGATTTACAATACTGTGTTACTTTCATGTGTTCAGCACAGTGATTCCTTTTTTTTTTTTTTTTTGCATGATAGGTTATTAAGAAATACAATAATCTTATAATTAATCTTATAATCTTGGGTATAATTCCCTGAGCCATACAGTAAATCCTTGTTGTGTATCTGTTTTATATACAGTAGTTTTTATCTGTTAATCCCATACCCCTAATTTTTCCTTCCTCTCCACTCTCCCCTTTGATAACCATACATTTATTTTCTATGTCTGTGAATCCATTCCTTGTTTGTATAGATTCATTTGTATCATTTTTTAGATTCTACATATAAATGATATCATATAATTGTGTCTTTCTCTGTCTGACTTATTTCCATAAGCAAAATACTCTCTGGGTTACTCTTCCAGTATTTTACTCAGCACTGCCCAACTGATACAAACAGCATATCCTTCATTAATAGCAAAGTGACTTAAATTACTTATTATTTTAAAAATCCACATTAATATGCAAAATTCAAAATTCACAATGAAGTTATAAACAGGTGGCACATTCTAATTTGGCACTAATGTGGTACTTATGATAAAGAGATATAAAACAAAATGATTGTAAATGAGTGAAAAGACCGTGATGTTGGGAAAGACCAGGGCAAGAAGAGAGGGGGGACAACGGAGGATGAGATGATTGAATGGTATCACTGACTCAGTGGACATGAGTTTGAACAAACTCTGGGAGAAAGTGGAGGATAGGGAAACCTGGCGTGCTGCAGTCCATGGGGTTGCAAAGTGTCAGATATGACTTAGCAACTTAGCAACAACAAACGCCATATTTAAAATCAACACAAAAAGTGTGTAAAGTTGTTTCTTACACATACATAATCTGAGCCAAACTTATATCACAAAAGACAAACTTTTCTAAGTTATCACTAAGAAAATATTGCCAGTCAATGTTATCAGAGTCAGTACAGGAAAGAGAACCACTGTTTTAGAACTACTGGTTCCTGACTCACCTTATTAACAACTTTCATCATTTCATAGGCTATTATGAGAATAGAGTTGTAGCATATGTGCATTTAGATCACAGAAATTCAACTATAAGCATTTGGCAGGAAGAGAGAACCTAAAAAAATAACACAACAGACAGAAGTCCCACCATTCGGTTCAATAAAATTTTGTGTAGGAAGGGAGAGAATAATTGTCTTTTTTTCAATCGGTTTCTGATCTCAAGTCTTTAATGGAGGGTGCTGGTCTCACAGGTGATCAAAGACATTGTAAATAATAACTTTGTTTCTACTTAATCTTGATTTATTTGTTGACTTTAAATCCCTGGCAAGATGTGACTTGATGGTGTCCTGATGGTACAATGTGTTTCTCTAAGTCCTGATGTCAATTATGTGGGTTCCTAGCAACTTCCTGTCTCTGTCCTCTATCCACATTACTGAATTTGTGCTTTGGGAAGATCATTTTGGCTGTTGTGTAAGAAACAGAGAGACTGCAGCAAGAAAACAGGAACAACAGTTATTTGCTGACCTAAATTACTGAAAGGATAGGAAGGGATGCAAGTGGATAAAGGTTTCCTGGAAAAGCTGGTCTTAAAAGCTACTTTGTAGAGATTGCTTTGGTTCTTAACAATTATATAGCATTAGTCTTTCTCCAACATAGGTAGGTACATTTATATTGCCCTCCCAAGATATGTTGTTAAAACTGGACATATTCAATGTTCAATGAGATTCTTCGAGACCTCTAACAGTTTCCTTCTTTTCAGTAGTTTCATACTGGTTACAGAGCTTGTGACCAGAAATGTTTTTAATACATTTAAACATTAAACATTTGCTCCAGAAACTGCTAGGCGTCTGGTGATTCAGAAATGATGATAGCAATCTTGCCTTATCTCTCACTTCATTCCAGGTTAGACATAAAATACTTTTCTATCAGTCATACACAGCACATGAAAGACAAAGAAGAAAATGTGGGGAACACCACTGAGAATGACGGTCCAAATTAGTTCACAATTTTCCATGTACACATAAGATATTGCTTGTAGCTCAGGTCCTTTCCTGACTTTGAACTTAAAGGTTAACAAGCTTCTGAAGTTCTTTTTAAATGATACAATTCCCAGAGAGGCATTCTATAAGGAGAAGATGACTTCATTTTACCCAGCAAGTGATATATCTGACATCACTATATTTTAAAACCCTGCAAAACAAACAGGGCCGTATGGCTCAATTTTTTTTCCAACAGCAAACTAACAATCTGGAGTATTCTAATAAACTGCTGTTAGGTCTAGGAATATTTGGGGCCAAAATTTTCTTTTTTTCCCTAGTTATAACTAGTTTGCTAATAGATTTCTTTAGCTTTAGAGTTATAATTAGAAGACAGTTACTACTTTGCATAATCACATTGTAATTGTTATTTGGGTGAAATCCAACCAACTTAAGCATCAGTACTTCCAAAAAAACAATGTCTGGCAAAAAGAGAACAACAAATGCCATGCTCTAATGGGTCCAGGTTATCTAATAATATTTGCCTAATGGTTTAGTGTTGTTTTTTAAGAGGCTCAACAGCAAGTGACATTAGAAATCCATGTATTTTAAGGCATCACAGTTATAACTGGAAATAAGTTAATGTTCTCTGATAAACACTAATGATGATAGTTAGAAACAAAAATTCACGTGGGGTCAGAAACCTAGCCGCCTTCGGTCTGTCATTTGTTAAATTTATGTTCCAGTGGCTGAATTTACTTCTAGTGCCTGGAGAATTTCCAAACACACACATCTCTTGCTTCAAAAGCCAAGAAGCTCAGTTGTAGGCCCCAGTTCTATAGAATGAATGAACACAACTATGTTTCTAGCTGCCCACTCTCCTATCCACTTTTTAAGTTGATTATTCAGCCTTCCCAGAAACTTCATAACTCTTTCAGGAAATTTCATCCTTTGTTCAATCAGCGAGCCCTTTGCTATTGCTTACAACCAAGAAACCTCGCATCTACTTCAAAAATACACATGAGTCTTCCCACTTCATGTCAGCTGTCACTACTCTAGTGCAAAGTCCCATGACATCTCTTCTGTACTAAAGCAGTAACTTCCTGACTAGTCTCACTGAATCCATTCTTGTCCCTCTCCAACCCAATCTATGCATGCTAAGTTACTTCAGTTGTGTCCGACTCTGTGACCCCACGGACTGTATAGCCCACCAGGCTCCTCTGTCCATGGGATTCTCCAGGCAAGGATACTAGAGTGGGTTGCCATGTCCTCCTCCAGGGGATCTTCCCAATCCAGGGATCAAACCCGCGTCTCTTATGTCTCCTGCATTGGCAGGCGGGTTCTTAATTACTAGCCCACCTGGGAACCTAATCTATATGTAATGTGATCTAATGATCTAACACCTAAATACAAAAGTAGCATTAACCATTCTTCTCCATAAAATTCTTATTAACCTAAATATATACTTTAAAAATCATTACCACAATCAATATAGCTCAACATGATTTGGCTCCTGTCTGCCTCTCCAACCTCATCTCCGGCCGCTCTCCCCAGTTCTTTGTGCTTTAGCCACACAGGCCTTCCCTCTTACCTTAGGGTTTTCATGCATATTCTCCCCTCCCTAGAACACCTTCCTCCCTAGTCAATCTAACTCTTCCTCATTGTTTAGGTGTCAGCTAAAACATAGTTTCCTTAAAGAGAGCTTTCCTTATGCTTCAATATAAGTCTTCTTACTTATGAACCTCATAATGTCCTGTACGTTTAATAGATTGAATGTCCTGGACATTATAAATTATATAATTTATAATTATATATTTATATTTGTATTGTTTAGAATATCTCTCTCCTCAATTCTATGAGAGCAGGAAATATATCTAATGTACTCTACATTGTATTTCAGTATCTGGTACATAAAAATCCACATAACTAATAAATATGTTGAATAAATTAAAGAAATGCATATTACTCAGTGAAAGAAGCCAGTCTGAAAAGGCTGCATAGTACATTATTCCAACTACAGACATTCTGAAAAAGACATAACTACGGACACAGTAAAAAGATGACTGATTTCCAGGAGTTCAGGGAAGGGAAGGCATCAATAAGTAGAATATGGAGTATATTTTAGGCAACAAAAAAATAAATACTCTGTATATACTAAACATGTCCTTATACATTTAATGCACAACACAAACAAGCATAGAAGTAAAATTTAGGACCAAAATAATGACAGATGGAAGGGTGTGATGTGTGTGGGGACACAGGGTATGTGAGAAATCTCTGTAACTTTCTTTCAATCTTGTGAACCTAGAACAGCTCTGAAAAAGAATAAAAGCTTTCAAAAATAAGGTATTGAACAAATCCCCAAAAAAAAAAAAAAAGAAATAGAATACATAACTTTATAATCAAGCTAAATGAATTAAACAAAAGGTAGGAAAAAGAAAACATAGTAAAGCATGGTTTAAAAAAATTAAGATGCAAAATTATCAGTAATTACAATGAATCAGATATCAGTAATTATAATGAATGTAATAAGTTAAATATCCTATTTTAAGAATATGCTCTATATTTCTGTGTTCTGGATTGTTTTCCCAACTACAAATAATAAGATGAAAAATATATCTCTTTACTTTTTAAAAATAAACCTAATTATAATAATCCAATTTTAAAAAAGAAACAACTGAACAAAATTTGGGAAGTGTATATAAAGAAGTGATTTCCCAGGTGGCTCGGAGGTAAAGAATCCACCTGCTGATGCGAGATGTCAGTTCAGTCCCTGGGTCAGAAAGATCTCCTACAGAAGGAAATGGTAACCCACTCCAGTATTCTTGCCAGGGAAATTCTATGGACAGAGGAGGCTGGCGAGCTATAGTCCATGGGGTCACAAGAATTGGATACAATTTAGAGACTAAATAACAACAATATAAAGAAGTGCTTCAAAGGAGTCATAGCATATAACTTACAGTTGTAAAGAAGAAAAGTCTATAGTTAACAATCTAAAACTCTATCCTAAGAAACTAAAAAAAGAGGAGGAATTTAAACCCAAAATAAGCAGAAAGAAAGAAATAATAAAAAATAAATCAGTGAAATAGAGAATGGACTAACAACAAAGTCAATATATGCAAAAGCTGGCTCTTTGAGAATAGCCAAAGTGGTAAACTGCTAGTCAGACTGGTTAAAAAATAGATAACACACTGACCAACATCAGAAATGAGAGAGGGAACATTACTGTAGATTCTCAACATTTTTTTAAAAGGCAATATTATGAACAGCTACATGCTGTTTAACAATTTTACATGTCATGGATAAATTCTTTGAAAGACACATATTACCAAAATTGACTCAAAAACAAACGTGAAACCTGAATAGCACTAGAGTTGACCCTAGAACAATGTGAGGGTTAATTGGCATATAACTTACAGTTGGCCCTCGGTATCCATGATCCCTCCACATCTTCAGATTCAGCCGAGGACCATGTAGTGCTATAGCATCTACCATTGAAAAAGATCTGCATTTAAGTGAACTTGTACAGCTCAAACCTGTGTTGTTCAAGGGTGAACTGTATACAAATCTTATAAATTGAATCTGTAATTAAAAAAACACTTCCATAAAGAAAACTCCAGGTCCATTTGGCTTTACCAGTAGACCTACCTTTTAAGGAAAAAAATACCACAAAACAAATTCAGAAAACAAAGAGGAGGGAACACTTCCTAAACCATTTTATGAGGCCATCATTAAATTGATATCAGAACCACACGACAAGATCCAAGAAAATAGAATGATAGGTCAATGGGTGGAAATAAATGAATCCTTAACAGATTTTTAGCATAAATTATGAATTCCAGGTCTCTTAACATATAAAATGGTCTAATGAAAATTTTCCATAGAGTAAGTTCTATAGAATTGCAAGTTGGCACCAAACTATGTGACAGTGGGAAGTCTAATTCTTGTCCTAAAAGCTTAGGAAAAAAACAAAACCATAACTCTTCACATTCAAATTACATGCCATTCATTTTACCTGTGAGTCAACCAAATAACAGATATGAATTGAAGGGCTTATCAGGTTCAGATCATGATAAGACATTTCATAGTGAACTCCCAGTTAAAGGAATTAATTCTAAACAATTTAGCATGTACTTTATATGAAAAAATTAGACAAGCAAATAATTCCAAGTAGTTAAGCAGAGGTAATGAACATATGAAAAGTTTCAATTAAAAGTTAAGAGAAAGAAAGAGGTCTATAATTTTACAAAGTCTGACAAATTTGGTATCAGAATAGAAAAATACATAGTTTTTTAAGAGAAGATACTTTTTATTTCATGTAAAAATAAATTAAATTCTAATTACAGGCAGTGAATAGGTAGAAAAGGAATATTTATTCCTTTTCCAAAGATACTATTTTCCTAGTTAGCTGTCAGAAACCACTTGCACAAATGCAGACCTTCTCCAACAACTGCTTATGAAGTTTCATTATAGATGGTTTTTGGTAACAAAATATATTTCATGTATTAAAAATCAGCAAGCTTTCATGCTACAGCATTTCCTTTCTTTTCTCCACTCAACAAATATTTACTGAGCCCTTAATATATAATTAAACATGGTCCTAGTGCAGGAATGCAGCATAAACAAGATGGACTAAAATCACAGCCGACATGGAACTTACTTTCTAGCTGAGATACATGAGAGGCCAAAAAATAAGTTAAGTTCTAGCATGTATCTTCCACTACTATTCCACTATAATGCTGCCACAATATTATCCTCTGATTCAGTGCTGTTGGATGCAGTTTAAGTAGAATTACAATGTGATAAAAGCCTTTTGATATTGCAGATAAGCCCTCTTGGCCCAATTCTAAGCTAGATCTGTCTTAAAAGGATTATCATGATATAAACCAGGGATCACCAAACTTTTCCTGTAATGAGTCACATATAAATATTTTAGGCTCCACAGGCCACCTACGATCTATACTCCATATTCTTCATTTTTTAACCCTTTAAAAATGTAAATTTATTCTTATCTGGCATGGAATTCTCCAGGCCAGAATACTGGAGTGGGTAGCCATCCCTTCTCCAGGGGATCTTCCCAACCCAGGGATCAAACTCAGGTCTCCTGCATTGCAGGTGGATTCTTTACCAGCTGAGCCACCAGGGCAGCCCTCTTATCTGACAGGCCAAACAAAAACAGGCCAGGGGCCAAATCTAATCTGCAGCCACAGCTCTCCAACTCCTGACCAAAAGATCTGAATATCCTTGCTTGTAAGTGGCTATGCTCAGTCCTACACTTTGTATTTCTTTTAATTTTTTTTATATTTCTTCTCTTGCTATTTGTTGTTTATTTGCCAAAATCTAATAAAACATTCTTTTCTAGAGCTACAGTAGTTCGACTGCTACAGCCTCAAAGTCAGCTCTGAAGAGCAGAACCACCTGCTCCATTTCACACAAGCAACAGAAAGATGTTCTCAGCAGAAAAACCTTCTACGTCTGTGTACTTTAGAGAATACAGCACAGACAGTACCTGCTCTCCACTGACTTCCTGGGGCAGACATATACAAGGTCTAATGGTCCCTTACCTTGCTGGAGGAACATCAATATTGGAAGAAACAACTTTTCGTTTTTGCTCAAGGAGACAGATGGAACGAGTGTTTTCTTTTTCATGGTCAAGTGCTCGGTTAGCTTTTTTGGTGTCTGCTGTTTTCACATCTTCCTCCATGGCCAAAGGAAACAAGTGTTGATGGGACATTTTTTTACTAGAGTCACGTTTTAAGTCCTCTGTTTGAAATGTGAAGGTCATTTCCCGCTTAATGCTTCCCACCTGTGAAACAAAACACAAAAATTCTCACTCACCCAAAATATCAGCTTTACATGACTATGTGCAGATGGCCAGAGGACAGACCACAGACACTGCTGTCCCTGTTCATCTTGAAGATTTTTTAATTTAAATGGGGGAAATCTAACATGGAAATAAAATAACTGACTTTACAAAGGTACAATTGATGTGCTGCCTATCATAATGCAAGCAAGAAGCATCATGAGCACAAGAGAAGCCTTTTGGATGGGCAAAGATTTTGAAGACTTGAAAGCATGAGGCTTCTAAAAAAAATGAGAATTTAAAACATCATTGTTTTCTCTTCTACAACTGAGAAAACTCAAATAAATAAATTCTTAAATATTTCATGCTGATTATGCTTAACAGAGGTTCAGTCTCTGGGTTGGGAAGATCCCCTGGAGGAGGGCATGGCAACCCACTCCAGTATTCTTGCCTGCAGAATCCCATGGACAGAGGAGCCTGGTGGGCCAGTGTCCACAGTACTGCAGAGTCGACACCACTGAGTGACTAAGCACAGCACATGCTTAGCAGAAGAGTGCTATACATATAAAAAAATCAAGTCTTAAATCTTAGACTATGAATAATGATCTTAACCCCACTCTTTACCTCATGAAAAATGTGTTTTTTTTTTATTCTTTATCTATAGCAGATTTGATCTTAAGGAAATCCCTTCATTAGTATGACAATTAAAAAGTCATAACACTGGAACTTCCCTGGAGGCCCAGTGGTTAAGAAGCCATCTTCCAATTCAGGAGACGTGGGTTCGATGCCTGGTTGGGGAACTAGGATCCCACATGTCGAAGGGCAAATGAGCACCTACATGCTGCAACTATGGAGCCCACAAGCTCTGGGGCCCATGTACCACAACTGGTGTGCCCACACCCCGCAAGTCATAATAATCTTTATCATTTTTAACTAAATGCAATGTTTAAGACAAATGTACATTTAAATGTCAAAGGAATTATATCTGGTGATTTCAGAGTTTAGAATTGTGATGGATGAAAAAGGAGACTAAAGTTAAAAAAGGGAATTTTGTATCTTGTAAGATGACTGGCACTGTTCGTGAAGTTTGGAGTGACCTTGTTAAGCCCTGGGCTTCCCAGATGGCTCAGCTGGTAAAGAATCTGCCTGCAATTCGGGAGACCTGAGTTCAATCCCTGGGTTGGGAAGATCCCCTGGAGAAGGGAATGGCTACCCACTCCAGTATTCTGGCCTCGAGAATTCCATGGACTGTACAGAGAGTCAGACACAATTGAGTAACTTTCACTTTTTACTTTGTTAAAGTCCTAAGTGTACAAAGAAGAGCTAGACTGTCAACCCGGAGCCTCACTAATCAGTGGAGAATGTTTCAAAATATGCGTGTCTATGAGACATTTCACAGGTCAGAGTCACTCTCTCACGAAGTCCATGTGTAGAGTCAGTAAACCTTCACTCACCCACTTAAATAGAAAGTATGCTCGTTTGTCTCTTTTTGATTTTAGGTAGGAGAAAAAGCACAAAGAATTTGATCAAGTAGATTTAGAATTTATAGAGCTAAAGCCACAAATATAGGGGATTTTTCAGAATGAAATGAAAGTATGTGTGTTCAGTGAAGCGGAGACTGGCAAAATATGGTATGAATGGCTAGAAATTTTGAGACTAAGGAAAAACTTGAAGCTATATGTTTGTTGGAGCCACAGAACCAGCTCTCATATGTGTTCTCCTTGAGCCCAGGGGTAACTTGTGTGCCTCAGGATCACCGTGGCTGGAATGTATCTTTCATATGAACCCAGAGCCCTAAATTGAGCTCCCTGCTCTCGTTGGCCTGCACTTGTCAGGCAGAAGAGACTATCTTCCACGGTGTTCCTGCCACACTGAGCCCATGCTCCACAGGACAATGTCAGTCACTTTGGTATATTTGCAACTCATTAAAAAGTTACCATATTTCTTAAAATGCATTAATGAATGAACAAAAGTAAGAGTCCAAGAAAAATGAGTGCTTTTAAGAGCTGTTTCAATGACATCAATACTCAATAGAGAGGAATAAGAAACTATTTCATACTTCTAAAATTCAATACATTTTCAATAAAAATGTAGTTTGGAAAACTAATATAAATGTTTTAAAATATCCATCACTAATCACTTTCAGTGCAACTTTTTCTGCCTGGAGGTGGAAGGGAGTGGGAGGCATTTTTTTCACTTCTATAGCAGCTCATTCCCAGCTATGTTACAAAAGGAATACACCAAACACCAGCCACAAAAGATGAAAACAAAGGCCTGGCTTTGATGATTATAAATAGTTTCTCCCTAAGTGTCAAGTATTACATTAATTAAATATTTAAGTAGTCATTAGTATTAAGTTGTAGCAATAATCGACATCCATACCTCCCCAGGGACCAATTCATCTGATTAAAAGAATTCAATCCAAAGAGAGGTGGGGTTGAGGGAGAACATTACAGGAAGGTTAGCTTTTAGCTTCAAAATTTTAGGGGAAAAAAACAGCATTTGAAGCAAACTAATACAAAGTAGAATAAATTTCCTGCAGAAATGATAGTATAATCGTATATCATGCTCTTAGCCAAGACTTCATAATAAAGTAAGCTATGGTAATATTCAACAATGTAAGCTATAAATCTTCCATAATACATTCTAAACATAAAATTAATCTCTAAATGGTAATCAAGAAAGTTTAGCAATGTAATGAAATTCAAAGACTATTCAGCCCAGACTCCTTGTATAAAAGTGGAGTTAAAATGAGTTAGCTAAGATCAAAGAGGACAAAAAAAAATGCAGAGATGAGCAAGAGATTTTTGATACTTTGAGTCATGTGTTCCACTGTTTGTAAGGCTGGTGGAAGGAGTGGGTGACAGATGTAGATGTTCATTATATCTTCATGCTTTAAAGTTTACATACATATATATATATAAAACATGCTCTTTTTAATGTTCTTCCACTCATATCAGATGTCACATTTTTTCAAATTTTAAAAGGAATAGTCACAGGAGAGAAGAGAGTAGAGAGAGAACATGAAGTCAAATCTTGAGACATGGGCTCAGAAATGGCCCAGAGAAACAAGGTAGTGGCTGGAGAGGATGCTGAACCAGGGAGAAGGTTCTAAGACAGGAGGTAACAGAGCGTGTCTGAATGCTGAGGCAGGATGGAAAGAAAGGGATGAGTGAGGGTTTGCAGGAGTAGTAGAACGGGGCAGGGCCAACATCCAGCCATCACACCACCAGCAGATCAGCAGAAGAAAGCAGCAAAAGGAAGAGATAACCTCAATTCAAATTGAACCCCTATTAGATTAGCAGAGGAGAGCAGCTAAAGGAAGACAGGATCCCACTTACATGAGATTTCCAGAAAAGGCAAAAGCTATAAAGACAGAAAGCAGATCGGTGGATTACTTGAGACTGGGGTTGACAAGGGAAACTGATTGCAAATGGACACCAAAGAACTTTGTGCTGTGATGGAAATGTGCTAGAACAAGCCTGTACTGATTTGCACCATGCTGCCAAAGAATGCTCACACTACCGCACAATTGCACTCATCTCACACGCTAGTAAAGTAATGCTCAAAATTCTCCAAGCCAGGCTTCAGCAATATGTGAACTGTGAACTTCCTGATGTTCAAGCTGGTTTTAGAAAAGGCAGAGGAACCAGAGATCAAATTGCCAACATCCGCCGGATCATAGAAAAAGCAAGAGAGTTCCAGAAAAACATCTATTTCTGCTTTATTGACTATGCCAAAGCCTTTGACTGTGTGGATCACAATAAACTGGGGAAAATTCTGAAAGAGATGGGAATACCAGACCACCTGATCTGCCTCTTGAGAAATCTGTATGCAGGTCAGGAAGCAACAGTTAGAACTGGACATGGAACAATAGACTGGTTCCAAATAGGAAAAGAAGTACGTCAAGGCTGTATATTGTCACCCTGTTTATTTAACTTATATGCAGAGTACATCATGAGAAACGCTGGGCTGGAGGAAACACAAGCTGGAATCAAGATTGCCGGGAGAAATATCAATAACCTCAGATATGCAGATGACACCACCCTTATGGCAGAAAGTGAAGAGGAACTCAAAAGCCTCTTGATGAAAGTGAAAGTGGAGAGTGAAAAAGTTGGCTTAAAGCTCAACATTCAGAAAACGAAGATCATGGCATCCGGTCCCACCACTTCATGGGAAATAGATGGGGAAACAGTGGAAACAGTGTCAGACTTTATTTTTCTAGGCTCCAAAATCACTACAGATGGTGACTGCAGCCATGAAATTAAAAGACGCTTACTCCTTGGAAGGAAAGTTATGACCAACCTAGATAGCATATTCAAAAGCAGAGACATTCCTTTGCCAACAAAGGTTCGTCTAGTCAAGGCTATGGTTTTTCCAGCGGTCATGTATGGATGTGAGAGTTGGACTGTGAAGAAGGCTGAGCGCCGAAGAATTGATGCTTTTGAACTGTGGTGTTAGAGAAGACTCTTGGGAGTCCCTTGGACTGCAAGGAGATCCAACCAGTCCATTCTGAAGGAGATCAGCCCTGGGATTTCTTTGGAAGGAATGATGCTAAAGCTGAAACTCCAGTACTTTGGCCACCTCATGCGAAGAGTTGACTCATTGGAAAAGACTCTGATGCTGGGAGGGATTGGGGGCAGGAGGAGAAGGGGATGACAGAGGATGAGATGGCTGGATGGCATTGCTGACTCGATGGACGTGAGTCTGAGTGAACTCCGGGAGTTGGTGATGGACAGGGAGGCCTGGAGTGCTGCGATTCATGGGGTCGCAAAGAGTCGGACACGACTGAGCGACTGATCTGATCTGATAAATTTATAAAAAAAAAAAAAAAAAACCCAAACAGTATTCTTACAATGGGATGAACATTATGATATACAAATTGTACCATAATAGTGCTGTTGATTAAAAAAAAAAGGAAAAGAAGAAAGAACCAGACCAGGAATAAGTGGTATAGAAAGTATATTTCCCAAGAATTTCCTAGACCAGAAACTGGGAACCTGTGCTGCAAGAGGCAGACACGGAGTGCTATGACAACGCAGGCTGCTGCGAGTAGCTGTGCTAATATAGTTCACAAGTAAGGCTGGCTGAAATCCAGTCCCTCCTCAAGCCAGGTCCCCAGGCCTCTTCACCCATGGAAGAGGGACATTTTTCTAATTCATTCATCTGGAGAAGAACTTTTTATCCTTTATTTGCCCAAAGAGGGCACTCTTACTTGTTTTTGTTCCCAATTTGCACAATGCCCTGGTGACAAAAGGAAACGCTTCTGGAGGTGTGGAGGGCCTGGGCCAAGTTAGCTTCCTTCCTTGAAGCTGGTATCAATTAATGATGTGACTCATATGAGCTGATATTTTTAATAATAGAAAGCTGAGGAAATCTGAGAAATCTTTCGTATCACAGCTCACACGGAGGCAAAGGGTTCAACAGTAGAAGATACCCAGAGAAAATAAACACACTCCCCAAATCTAGAAGTCCTGGGTGCCAAATAATGAAGGAAAAAAAAAAAAAAGCAAAACTCTTAATTAGGAATTTTGAGAAGAAAACACAAGGCAGAGGTTTAGGAATAATCTTAGTCTAGATTTTTAAAAATGCATCTCTTGCATGAGGAAGGGTTAATCTGATTGTATCCCACAGTGACGAGACTGTAAGTTGGAAGGCAGTAGTATTTGATTCTGGTTATCTAATTTCAAGATGGACATTGACAAAGCAGAACAAACACAACAGGGTGATCAGGATGACAAAGGATCCTATTGGAGGAACTGGGAATATTTCATCTAGAAAACAGAAGGCTTAAGGTTCACACGTAGCAGTAGGAATAGTCACTCAGTCATGTCCAACTCTTTATGACTCCATGGACTGTAGCCCGCCAGGCTCCTCTGTCCATGGGATTCTCCAGGAAAGAATACTGGAGTAGGGTGCCATTCCCTTCTCTAGGGGATCTTCCCAACTCAGGAGTGGAACATGGTCTCCTGCATTGCATGTGGATTTTTTTACCATCTGAGCCACCAGGGCGGGCCCACATAGCTACTCTTAAATATGTGCAGAGCCCTCTTGAAGAAGAGAAATTTGAGTTCCGTGTTTCTTTGGAACGAGGGTCGATGGTGCCCACTTCTGCTTCCAACTGACTCCATTTTGACCGTACGGTTTGCTCTCTCTTCCTGTTCCTTCTCACTCTTCCACACATTGTGAGTGAAACACTCTGTACCTATAAAGAACACCGACTAGTTTTCACCTGACTGTGATTTCATGAACTCATAATCTGTGAAGCAGGCGTTATCTTAGAGACTCTAGTCTCACTTCAACGTTTTCTTTTTCATTGTTCCTGTAGAGCCTGAGTGTACTTTTCATTTTTTCAAACATTCATTTATTACAAAATATATGCTTGTTAAAATTTCCATAAAAACGTGTGTAAGACAATATGGGGACAGCTTTATATTCCTCCCCATTCTCCTCCCAACCCTGTCCAGTCAGGTCCAACCCCTAGAAAGAACAGCTTTTAACAATTTACTGCAAAGCCTTCACTTATTTAAAATGCATTAAATTCCTAACTGCATATATGTCTGTCTGGGGTGTCTAAACACCAATGTACTGCATGTATTATTCTGCAACTTATTTTTTCACTTCACAATAAATCACAGGCATCTTTTCATGTTAGTAGTAAATGTACTACATTTAAGTTTTGAATACGGTAACATTTCACAAGATCATATTGTTTAGCCTTTCCTTTCCTTCCAGACATTGAGGTACTTTTCAATTTTTCATCATTAAACATAATGCCACAATACATACCATTGCTGTATGTATACATGTACCTTTATATACTTGTGCAAGTCATTTTTGTATGAAAAATTCCTGGAAGTTAGAATTGCAGAGTCAACCAACCAAAATTTTTCTTTATGGAGGGACAAACTGTGGGATATCCATACAGTGGACATACCACAAGGTCACTAAAAAAGAAGACCATCAGAATAAATCCATGATGTATTATGAGGAACACATTCGCTCGTGATTTACTAAGAGAAACAGGTAAGCTGCAGACTAATATATTAGGCAGGATTTCACTGCTCTTTGAAAGCAAAGTAGTTTGTTAAAAAGTTACACACCTATGGGCCAAGAAGGTTCTACTTCTTTCCTTATATAATTAGATACTGTATACACACATACAGACACACAAACAAGTTCAAGTGGTGAGATTATGGGGAATTTCTGAGCTTTTTTTAAGGTTTTCAAATTTTAAAAATTTAAACAAAGAGACAATTTTATAGAGATTCATAAAAATTGTCAGGAATAATGCTCTTTGCTGGTCAACATATGAGGGAACTGGCACTCTCAGTCGCTGTTGGTGGGAACATACATGTTGGAGGAGGCCAGCATGCAAAAGGCAATGGATTTAATGGTACATCCCTCTGATTTAGCAATTCTATGTCTATGGGGAAAAAATATCTAGAAAAGCACACAAGAATGTTTAGCACAGAATTTCTTATAATATTAAAAAATGCAAATTCCTGAACAGTCATCAATAAATTGGGAATTAAATATGAACAAATAAAATGTATAGTTAATAACAAAGACATATTTCTGTATTTATGAAGTGGAAAGACATTTAATATACTATTTGAAAAAAGGAAATCCAAATGAGTCTTATGTAATATAAACTTGGGGAGGAGGGATATATATATATATATAGAGAGAGAGAGAGCGCGCGCGAAACAATTCTGAAAGGACATTCCAAAATGTTAATGATTTTCCCTGGAAGCAGACTTACAGTCCAATTTTGTTTTTACCCTGTTTGCAATCTTTACAATGTTCATGTATAGTTTGGTATTTTAAAACCTATAAAGTTATTCTAAAAAAAATACACATTATTTTTATATAATTAAGTTTCTCAAGAATACAGCACTTACATAGTGTTTTTTTTCTTCTACCAGCTTTCAGTTATTAGTATACATGTATATGCATGTGTGTGTACTCAGTCACTCAGTCATGTCCAACTCTTTGCAACGCCACGGGCTGTAGACTGCCAAGCTGCTTCTGTCCATGGAATTTTTCAGGCAAGAATACTGGAATGGGTTGACATTTCCTCCTCCAGAGGATTTTCCCAACCCAGGGAATTGAACTTGTGTCTCCTGGGGCTCGTCCATTGGCAAGCAGATTCTTTACCACTGAGTCACCTGGGAAGCCCATATTTCCTATACTAAAGGGGAAAATTAATTACAAATTATCCATCCAGTTGCACTATTACTTCCCTTGATTACCAGTACCTCTCAGCTATATCGTACTACAATGATTACCTTGAATTTATATCGTACTTGAAGTTATATCGTACTACAATGAATTCCTTCTTCCTACCCAACACAGAAGCCCTTCAGCAGCACATCACAGACACGCTCTTTATTCAGTGTAATTTCTTGCAAGAGAACAAAGCTTCAGTGTTCAATTATATGAGAATACTACCAATTACCAAGTTAACTAACAAATAAATTTCAAAATTTCTATTTTGATGAACAGCTTTTGTTTTCCTAGACAAAGATAAACAGTAAATCTATAAATATGATATACTTGGGAAAATTGCAATTTTTTAAACAAGACGCTAACAGTATGTATTTCAATCTTGAATTTCTCTAAATGGTGTCCTTTGTAAACTGGACTGAAGCTCATTGGCTTTCTTCAATACAAAAACATCTGCTTTCCATAGGAGGATTCTAGCAGCACAACAGAAAAGAGAATGGCTTCTAGCATCAGCCCACTTACTCAATCAATCCTTCCTTCTGTCCACACTCAAGTGCATTCCAGGCTACCTTAAACCCAATACCCTCCCCATGAATATATGATAATAAGGTGCCAAAGTGCATGTGTCAACATTCACTTTTGCAAACTGTCCTCATTTACTCATCCCAACCCAATAAAATTTGAGGAATTAGCTCTGGAGATTAATCAGATTTCCAGGAATAATCTAAAGAAAGTCAACCCATTTGCCTTCTGGAACTTTCTGAATAGTAAGAAAGTAGTAGAGATATTTTGAAAAAGAGAATCAAATTCAGGCCACAGCAAAATCCACTTTTGGGAACTTTCTGAATAGTAAGAAAGTAGTAGAGATATTTTGAAAAAGAGAATCAAATTCAGGCCACAGCAAAATCCACTTTTGGGGAGCAAGCCACGGGAGGCAAGGGAATAGACCACTTGACCAAGTGACTTTTTTCAACTGACTCTTCCATTCACCATGCAAGCACACAGTCACATTTGACAAATTATAAGAGAATTTTCCCTATTTCAGATTGTGCTTCCACACCTTAGCATTTATTTTTTAAACTTGCTTTAGAATACATAAATACGTATGTTTAGTGACTGATGACAATGACACATCAACCACAGTGTAGAGCATGTAATCAGACTCCCACATTTTAAAATATGCTACGAAAGAAGCAAAAGTTATACTAATAATAGGAACAACTGATTTTTAAATTAATTTAAAATATTGCAACTAAAGGTCACGCTTAAAGAAAGACCAGACTCTGGAGTCAAGTGATAAAGACTGTTTCCAAAAATAGTCAACAGAACTCTGCTCATCACTTCAGATTAAATGATTCAGATTTCACGCTAGATACACAAGAAAATAAGTTGGACAGCAAATCTATCCAGTCCCAGTGATTAGCTGTAGTAGAAACATTTTAAAAATAACTGCTTCCAATTGCTAGCCCTTTGATTATATTATTCCTTAAGCTCCCTGAAAAGAATGAAGTGTTTTTTAACTGCTCTAACGTCAAGTGTATAATTTCTCCATACCAACACAGACTAACTGGCTGGTGACAGTCAGCCTGGTTTGGCAGTGTGATGATGGATGAAAACTAAAACAGAGTTGAGACCCCCACTGTGACGGCGACCACAGCGCTGCACTACTGTAGCCATCGATGTTGTTACTGCTGGGATTCCTACAGGAGCTTTCACCTCTAATATCCTGACAATTTAATGTTCAACAAAGCATGATTTGGCATGCCTAATGACAGATCAGTCAGCCACACATTTAAGAAACTTATTGCAAAAACTTTTGGTGGAAGACAATTTGGCTGAAGTTTCAAACCTTCTATTAATAGTAACATCATGCAAGTGAGAACAAAGTATGTAAGTATTTAAAAAACGCTTTCTGAAAAATTCCGAATAGAAATAACCATCTCTATGAAGTCCAATATTAAGGTCAGGCTTGGCTAAAGTCACTCGTATATTTTTCCAAACAAATGTAAGGAGAGAGAGGAAATATCAACATGGGTTGACCTCACTGGATTTAACTTTAGAGAATTGTGAACTTCACACAGTAATTAGATATTCCATTTATTTTATATAAGTCAAAGTTTAATTCAGCCAATCACACCCACTCCAAGTGAAAAGCCTGTGGCCTTTACCTTCAGAATATACCCAGAATCCAGTCACTTCTTACCACCTCCATGGTTACCATCTTGGTCAAGCCACTCTCATCTCTTGCCTGGATTTCTACAATAGTCTCTTCCCTGGATCCCCATCTCCATTCTTGCCCTGCCTTTCCCACACCCCAGTTCCTTCTCAATAGTAGTAGCCACCTTATCCCACACAAACCAGAGTCAGATCATACCCTTCTTCAGCTGAGAACCTTTCAGTGACCCCATTTCATCCAGAATAAATCCAAAGTCCTTGCAATGGCCTCCCAGACCCAGTTTGGTTTTCCCTGCCCCTCCTCCCATATCCTTATTTTCTCCCTCTCCTACTTCTTTCCTCCACCCTTACCTCTCCCTCCCACCCTCGTGGGCCTCGATCAGGCCAGGCACACCCCTGCCTCAGGTATTCTCACTGGCTGCCCCATCTTCCAGGAATGTTCTTCCTTCATACCTCCCACTACTGGCTTCCTCACCCTTTCAGTCTCCATTCAAAAGTCTCTTTCTCAGTGCAGCCAACTCTGACCCCTCCTATTTAAATTTCAGTGCTCCTTACCTACTCCTCCTGTCCCACAGTCTATTCTACCGTTGTTCTACAGCACTTATAACAAAAGATATAATCTACTATTTCCTACATCTTTTGTCCAGGCTGCACTGCCAGAATCTTGCTCTGTGTGAGGGTGGCTTTGTTTTTATGTATTGATACTTCCAGTACAGAGAAGAGTATCTGAAAGAGCGGGCCCTGAATAAGCATTTGGGGAATAAATAAATGAATGAATTTTCAGGTGATTATATGTGCTATATGGTAGCAACTACTAACAAAAGTCTAAGGAGGCTTGATGCCAACTTCCTGGAGCTGCAAAGAGTAGAGTCATAGTCAAGAGAAATTTCCTAAGCTACCAAGAAAGAAACAGTGAATTGTGCTATAATTTGGAGAATAGGTGGAAAATAATTACAGGAGGACTACCATATTAATCCTTTCTTTACCAAGTGTTCAGTTTCATTTCATGGAGGATTTTCTCTCCAGGCATACAGTCCTTATTTTATAATACAATCTACAAAGCTCAGTTGGCAAAGAATCTGCCTGTGGTGCAGGAGATCCAGGTTTGATCCCTGGGTTGGAAAGATCCCTTGGAGTAGGAATGGCAACCCACTCCAGGATTCTTGCCTGGAGAATTGCATGGACAGGAGAGCCTGGCGGGCTACAGTTCATGGGGTTGCAAAGAGTCAGACACGACTGAGCGACTCAACCACCACCGAGAAAATAGGATTGGTTTTGCTTTTAAATTAAGGGACTCTGAACCTTCTTTCTATACATATCACCCAGCTATATCAGGGCAAACCTGTTGAGAGATAAGGCAGAATTCCAGAACCAAGTCACAGTTAAAGTTCTCTACTTTTCAAACTCCTTGGCAGCGGAGATTCCTATAAGGGGCAGGACCCGGAGCAGCCTGGTCCCCAGTGACGCCCAGGAATGCTTCCCGCTCCGGTCTGAGGCTCACAGCACAACCAGCCCACGTACTCTCTCTGTGAATTCGAACATCCACAGTCAAGAACAACAATGCTGATAATCACTGTCATCTTTAATTTCTTCCACATTTGGTTCACAGAGACTATTTTTGCCAATGGGATTTGGGCCCCTCCGGAAGTATTTTCTTAGAAGTTTCTTTCTGAAGGAGAACAGGCAGCTGTGTTGCTGAGGGGCTGCTGACCTATAGAAGACTTGTCCACTCCAGCTGCTGTGACTGCTATGTAGAGCCCAGAACTGAAACTGCCTGCAGCCCCTGCTGGGAGGAGCTGGGTCCCCAAACACAAGCTTCACGGTCTCTGACCTCTCCTCACTGCAACTTTGCTCCAGGGGAATCTCAGTCTCCATTCACTGGAACCTTCCTCAGCCCCTCATACACAGAGGCTACTCCGGAAACTAATAGTTCACAGAGCCTTTTCCAAGTCCCTACTGGAGCCCACCCCCCATCTCCCAGAATTCCACTCTTCACTGCTATTGAGTGTCTCTGAGCAGCCCTTTCTCCACCTGGCCTGAATCCTAGGCACAAACACACAGAGCAAACAAGAAGAGATTCTTGGCAATTCAAGGAGTGCGTTAGAGTTCATTTTCTTTAGGGCTTACATGGTTTTTTGCCATTGACCTGGGAGTCAAACCACAGTCTAAAATGTGATTTTTCTGACCAAACCACACATTTCCTCAAAGTGGTTAGAAAAGAACTTTTTGTTATTTTGGACAATGTAGTTCTGATACATATAAATTAACCCTAGTGGCTCAGACAGTAAAGAATCTGCCTGCAATGTAGAAGACCAGGGTTTGAACGCTGGGTCGGGAAGATCCCCTGGAGAGGGGAATGGCAACCCACTCCAGTAGTCTTGCCTGGAGAATCCTATGGAGAATCCAGAGGAGCCTGGCGGGCTACAGCAGAGTCAGACAGGACTGAGAGACTATCACTCTCACAAAGGGTAAATCAGTTTTCAAAAAGGACAATGCACAATTTCTCTGGGCACAAAGAGGACCAAGAAAATCCTTTCTTTCAGTAGCCTAGTCTGAGGGACCACAAACTGTGTCCATTAGCCCTGGTGGCTTGGCGTGACAGTGTGAGCAGGCTGTTAAGGGCATGTGAAAAAGTAGAGGACACCAGGATAGAGGGAGGAGGAATGGGGCGCAGCCAACTTTGGAGAGAAATAGAAACGTGGGACGGGGGGCCCTCAGACAGATGAGGCATCTGAGGGCCCCCAGCGCCCCTCCCCAACCCGTCAGCATCCACAGCTAAGCACACTGGTTGCAGGTCGTCTCTGTGCCTGTTCACCTGCATCTCCCTTCTCATCACCAGCATCCCCACACCACCCACCTCACCCTACCTTTCTTTTTTGCAAAACCTTATTTTATTTTATTTTTTTGTTTCTTTTTGTTTCAATGTCTTGCAACAAAAAGAGTTGGACTAACTAACCCAATGCCTTGAATTCCTTTGGCAATAAGAACTATAAATTCAGCTTCTCCAATTCATCAGTGGTTGTCACAGGCTAACACAACTTCTTCAATTTTTCAAGGCAGATTAAGAAGCCATTTTTAAGTAAAAAAGAATGCTGGTTGCTAAGGGTTCCTCCTGAAATAAACATTTTATTGAAATACAGTTTGTCCTTCCTTTGAGCAGTAAACAGCAGGTGAAATTAAAAACTGAAGTTGAAGGCTAATGAATTCACATTTTAGCTTGAGTTGTGCTCTAAACTCACAGACAGCCAATTACTTCTACTAGCTGCACAGATGACTAAATAAAATCTGCTAATAAATGCAGCTAGAGTGTATTCAAGAAAGTAAACAGTACATATTAGAATAAATTTGTATATCTGCTTATCATAAATTTAATTCTTTAGAATAAAGGTCCAACAGGTATTTGGGAGAGTGGATGGGAATGTGAGAGAGAAATACCTCCAGCACAGTCCTTCACAAGAAGGTAGATGGCTCAACAGAACTGGGCTGACCCAGGATAATGAGTGTAGGAGGATCTTAAGACAGAAAAGTGTGCTTGTGGGGTTTCAGTCTGGTCACGATCCTTCCTTCCTGATTTGCTGCCTGTGGACTTTAGGCTTGTTTAGCCAGCTATAATAAATATGCAAATGTCTGTGTGCATATCTGTATCCATGCATGTATGTAGGAATGAATAAATACAACACACACACACACACACACACACACATCTCCTAGTGGTTCTGCTCCTGCTAGCACTCTGATTGATATAATATAAAACTTAGTATAAAGTAGTCATGTTCCCCCAGTCCTCTCCTCTAGTGTTCCAGATGCTAGTTAGAGGCGGAGAACAAGTTCTGCTCAGTTTTGTGTCCCAGACACCTAATGTATGCATACTTGGCACATACAGGTGCTTGGTAAATGTTTACTTAATCAATGTAATTAGTGATGATAAGATGGCAATGGAGCCACCTTGTAAGAGCTGAAAGGAAGACTTGTAAATTCAGGAGACAAAATGATTCCATATTCACAATACTCTAAAGTATACAGAAGACAGTAACAATAAAAATAGTAGTAGTAGCAGTAATCAGTCCATTCTAAAGAAGATCGGTCCTGGGATTTCTTTGGAAGGAATAATGCTAAAGCTGAAACTCCAGTACTTTGGCCACCTCATGCGAAGAGTTGACTCATTGGAAAAGACTCTGATGCTGGGAGGGATTGGGGGCAGGAGGAAAAGGGGACGACAGAGGATGAGATGGCTGGATAGCATCACTGACTCGATGGATATGAGTCTGGGTGAACTCCGGGAGTTGGTGATGGACAGGGAGGCTCGGCGTGCTGCGATTCATGGTGTCGCAAAGAGTCAGACATGACTGAGTGACTGAACTGAACTGAGCCGTAATACTAATGGCTATGCTTATGAAACCTTTCCCTAGAGTAGGAAATGGCAACTCACTTTAGTATTCTTGCCTGGAAAGTTCCATGGACAGACAAGCCTGGTGGGCTAAAGTCCATGGGGTCACAGAGAGTGGGACACAACTGAGTGACTGAGTATGGTATTAAGCCCTTATTAAGTACTAGACATTGCATTAAAATTTCTTCATGTACATTATTGCATTCCAACCCCCCAGAAAAACCTCTAAGAGGAGGATCTTATTATCTAAATTTGTTAAGGAAACTAAGGCACAGAGTGAGTGAGTAAAAGTCACTCAGTAGTGTCTGACTTTGATACTCCATGAACTGTAGCCCACCAGGCTCCTCTGTCCATGGAATGCTCCAGGCAAGAATCCTGGAGTGGGTTACCATTTTCTTCTCCAGGTCATCTTCCCAACCCAAGGATCGAACCCAGGTCTCCTGCACTGCAGGCAGATTTTTTACCAACAAAGCCACCAGGGAAGCCCTAAGGCACAGAGAAATTATGTAATTGACTGAGGTCTCACAGATATTTCCCCTCATCTCTCTCCTCTCTTCTTCATACTTCCCATCAGCAATCAAACATGCTCCACTATCCCTTATCCTTAAAAAAATGAAACAAAACTTTTTGACCTCTGATCCTGCTCAACTACAGCACCTCTACTATATTCCCTGTCACAGTCAAGTTATCAATAGAGACACGTGCATGAGCTGCCTTCATTCCCTACTTACTGCTTACTCCTAATTTCTACTTACTGATTTCTACTTACTCTCAAACAAATAAACAACAACAACAACAAAACCCCATGCTTTTGCTAGAGTCACAGTGAACTATATATATATATATTTATATATATATATAAAACTAAATTTAATAAATATATACTTTAAAATTTCCATTCTTAATTTAATTTCCATTCTGTTAGTACTAAACATAATTAGCCTCCTTGAAGCTAACCAGCCTCTTCTCTCTTTATCTTCTTTTGGCTTTATGATAGCAGGGAAGTGAAGTGAACTCACTCAGTCGTGTCCGACTCTCTGCGACCCCGTGGACTGGGACCTACCAGGCTTCTCAGTCCATGGGATTTTCTAGGCAAGAGTACTGGAGTGGGTTGCCATTTCCTTCTCCAGGGGATCTTCCTGACCCAGGGATCGAACCTGGGTCTCCAGCATTGTAGGCAGATGCTTTACCCTCTGAGCCACCAGGGAAGCAGGACCAGCTGCAATTCTTATTTGCAGAGCAAGACAACAGATTCTCTAAGAAGCCTGGGGGATCAGGCTGGGCTGCTGAATAAGACAACCACACAGAGCCGGAAGGAAGGTCCAAACGCACCACGAGCCTGCACTAGCACAGGCAGCACAGCACTGCCTCCCACCGCTCAGATCCCACGACAACAGGTACAGAGAGCTAGATGCCCCAGCAACTCCAGGAAACCGTGACACTGCGTTTTGCCAGAAGATCAATTTTGCACACAGCAACCCCTCACTGCCTTACTTGTGCCTTGTCACATGCCTCACGTGGGTACACTGCTTTGACAGAACCTGAGTCACACAGAATTCTAGCTGCAAGGTATTCTGGGAAGTTCCAGCCACAGAAGCACAGAAATATAATATAGGACGGGGATGCAGAGGTATTAAATGAGCCAATATACAATATTCGCCATGCCACCACCTGTTTCCGGACTTTATTTTCTTAATTTTTCAATTAGAGGATAATTGCTTTACAATATTGTGCTGGTTTCTGCCATACATCCACATGAACCAACCATAGGTATACACATGTCCCCTCCCTCCTGAACCTCCATCCCACCTCCCACCCCATCTCACCCTTCTAGGTCGTCACTGAGCACTGGCTTTGAGCTCCCTGTGTCATACAGCAAAGTCCCACTGGCTATCTGTTCTACATATGGTAAAGTATATGTTTCAGTGCTATTCTCCCAATTTGTCCAACCTTGGACTTTTTAATTTTTTCCTTGCAGCCTCCTCTATCTGCTACCCTCAACACATATTTTTAATCTATGTATTTTATTTCTATTGCCACCATCAATTTCTTTGGACTATGACAACAACTTCAGGCCTAATCTACCCATTTCTATCCTTAACGCCTCAGAATGTTATTGGGAGAATCAAATAAGAAAGAAGGTTTCATAACTTTAACATACCATATACAAATTAATGCTAATACACTAGTGTTTTTAGTTATAACCATTAAACTTAAAAAAAATCATTTAAGTAGGCAACTATCTACATGATTCAACTTGAAAGTGAAAGTAAGTGTTAGTCATTCAGTTAGGTCTAACTCTTTGCGATCCCATGGACTATATAGCCCACCAGCCTTCTTCACGGGATTCTCCAGGCAAGAATACTGGAGTGGGTTGCCATTTCCTTCTCCAGGGCACCTTTCCCACCCAGGGATTGAACCCATGTCTCCTGCATTGGCAGGAAAGTTCTTTACCATCTGAGCCACCAGGGATAGTGCCATAAAGATCCCTTGTTGAGATTACACTCCAATAGCTAAGAATGATGCCAGAAATTTTATCAATAGGGTTAAATCATATTTGCATTGTTAACCCAGAATCCTTGGTTAAACTGTAAATATCCCAAGAAAAGGAGTCTATGTTTGCTGTGAAATAATAAATGACTGGAATAAATTCAAGCCCTGCCACTTGCTAGGTGGTTGATCGGGGGAAATTTATTAACCTCTCTGCATTTCAAGGTCTTGTCCTCATCTATAAAATAGGATGACAGGTTGGTAGGAGGGATCAAAGGGCAATATCAGTGAAGTAACTGATGTATGGTGAATAGGCAATGAACTATAACCCTTTCTTTCTGGCACTACTTACTGAGAATTAGTTTGTGAGAGTAGTTCATATCCAGTTTGCTGGTAAAGGAAAGACAAAGTGCTGTAGCAATCCAACCAGGCATCAAAGGGACCACAGACATACAGAAAGGAGGCTCTGCTGAGAAAGGATGGGGCTCTGCTCAGACAGAACAGATGGGTCACCAGGGGCAGCTAGAGGTAGATAAGGCTTATGGGGACCTTGAGTGAGCATAAGAAAAATAAAAATAGCAATAAAACCAGGAAGGGATAAATAACGAAACTCATCTCTTTCTTAAAAGCTTTTGCCTGGAGTGAGCCCAGTGGGTGTCATCAACATCTCTGACCATGGTCCAAATCATCCCGCTTCCTGAACTCTAACCTCACTCAAGAAAACATAGGAAATAGAATCCGAAGTCCAAGATGGGCAGGAAGCAGGAAGTGTTTAGTGATAGCACATCATTCCCTTGTTTTGCTCTATATCCCAAAGCTTATTCAACAACAGTAACAATCTTCTTCACATCAATGGGATCCTGCATGAGTCTCCAAACCAGAGACAGAAGGCAGGCTGCAGCCTAGGAAACATGCCAAACAGAGGTGAACCTTCTCACCCACTGACATCTGCTTTTGTCTTCAATTCAAGAAATGAGCCAACAGACAACCCTGCTTTGGCTGTTGCTAAAATGCACTGGTAGCAGTTTACCATTGCAAATTGTGCACAAGAAACTACGTTCCATCAATTTTTTAAAAATATATTTAGCCTCTGGGTTAACTTTAATTTTTGATTTTTTGAAAACAGGAACTCTGTTCTGATATAAACTTTACTAATTTAGTAGGAATTTTGTATTAGTTTGTATATTCTAGAATGGTGGCATCTAATTTACTGCTTTCAAAGACAGAATAGTTAGGAGGCTGGGATTCTGCAATTCATTTAACAGGTTATGTATATTGAAATTCTTCTTATAAACACAACTATGTGGCCCTGACATCCCCAGGATAAGAAATGAAACTTGGCTGGCAGCCAAATAGCACTTATCACAGGACTCTACACAGACCAGATGACTCATATGTGTTTATGAATGTCAACAGGCACACATTCAGTTTTTTAAAAGTTGAAGTCTTTTGTTCACATGTTAGCTATTTAAAGGACATTCTATAAAAAGAAGGTAAAATATGAATAAGCCACAATTTATTCTCTAGCTTCAAAAGGCAAATAAGTTGTTTACAGCCAGAAGCATGTACAGTCTTCCAGGAAAACAGCAGACAAGTGATAGACACTATATAAACACCTTCTGCATCTCTGTGTAACACACAATTTTAAAGTATATGTTAATACATTAATTTCCAACTAAAACATCTCTTTAATTTTTTTATCTAAAGATCATTTTCCTGGAACTCTTTATAAAAGAGGTTGCATAAAAAGATTTCAAGGGAGATAAAAATTCTAAAGCTTGAATATTTATTCCAACCCACACATAAACCAATGTCTTTTGTTTAACCAGTGATAATAAGAAAGGTATTTTAGTAGACCTTTGAAGAGTGTTTGCTTGAAAAGTAGGCATTCATTTAATAAATATTTTTACTAGGTATTGTAGGCATAAGGGTTAAAAGTGATAAATATATATATATATACTAAAAATGTACAAAAGTCCCTATACTGCTGCTTGAGATCAGTGGGAAGGAGGGGCATAAATAAGTGAGGTACACAACCTGGTGGCTCAGATGGTGAAGAATCTGCCTGTAGATCTGGATTTGATCTGGATTTGATCCCTAGGTCAGATCTGGATTTGATCCCTAGGTCAGGAATGGCAACCCACTCCAGAATTCTTGCCTGGAGAATTCCATGGACAGAGGCGCCTGGAGGGCTACAGTCTATGGGGCCACAAAGAGAGTGACTGGAAGTGTTAACTTTCATGTCTATGAAATTGAAAGTGAAAGTCACTCAGCTGTGTCTAACTCTGCAGCCCCATGGACTATATTCAGTCCATGGAATTCTCAGTCGGGCATACTGGAATGAGTAGCCGTTCCCTTCTCCAGGGGATTTTCCCAACCCAGGGTTTGAACCCAGGTCTCCTGCATTGCAGGCGGATTCCTTACCAGCTGAGCCACAAGGGAAGTTCAAGAATACTAGAGTGGGTACCTATCCCTCCTGCAGCAGATCTTCCAGACCCAGGAATTGAACCAGGGTCTCTTGCATTACAGGTGGATTCTTTACCCACTGAGCTATCAGGAAGCTATTGGGGAAGTAATCCACTTCTATACTTCCTCACAAACATAAACAATATAACAACTGCCTAAAATACTCCGATTTGAGAAGTATACAGAGAAACTCTGAGCACATGAAAGGGGGAAAGTCAGAGAGGTCTGAGAAGGAAATTCCGAGAAAGTATCTTTGTCAGTTTGTGCCACTATATCAAGAATACCATCTACTGGATGGCTTAAATAACATTTATTCCACACAGTTCTGGATGTTAAGTCCAAGTTCAACTCACTGGCAGGTTTGGTGCCTGGTGAGGGCTGGCTTCCTGGCTCATACACAGCTGTGTTCCCTATGAGGACATCAGAAGGGCTCTACCCACCAAAGACCTCAACCAAATCCAATTACCTCCCAAAGGTCCCATCTGCAACACCATTACACTGGGGTTTAGACTTCCACATATGAATTTGCAGCTGGGGCCAGGGGACACAAACACTCAGTCCATAGCAGGAAGTGATGTTTGGAGTGAGGTCTGATGAGAGATGGAGCTATCTTGGTAAAGAGTAGTTAGGGAAGGAAACCACAACAAGTTTAAGAGCTTGAAAGAAAACCAGTGAGGCTAGAGACCAGAGTAAAGTCTGGTACAGGGCATGATATGAGGTCAAAGAGATAGAGGAGGCTAGATCATGTGTTATGAGCTGAATTGTATCTCCCTACCCTCCTAAATTCATGTGTTGAAACTCTCATTTCTAGTACCTCAAAATGTAACGGTATTTGGAGATAGGGCCTTTAAAGAGGTAATTAACACAAAATGAGGTTTTAGAGGTCGGCTCTAATCCAGTATGACTGGTGTCCTCATAAGAAAAGAGATTAGGACAGAGATAACACACAGACCAAGGGATGACCACAGAGAGAAGGTGGCTATCTTCAAGTCAAAGAGAGAAAGAACTCTGAAGATACCACACCTGGCCAGGACCTTGATCATGGATTTTGAACCTTCAGAAGTGTGAGAATATAAATTTCTGTTGCCTAAACAACAGAGTCCATAGTACTTATAGCAAAGTATGACAGCCTTAGCAAACTAAGGTTATACAAGGAAGAGTAAAAACTATGGTCTTAATCCTGAGATCACAGAATTCACAGATGGGGCTTTAACTGGGAAGAGAAAGGGTTATAGATCTGGTGTGCCATTTGTCTCTCTGCAGTGTCAAGGTGAACTGAAAGAGGCTGAGTGGATGTAAGAAACAGTGGGCAGAATGCTGTTGTTGTTGTTCAGTTGCTAAGTCGTGTCTGACTCTTTGTGACCCCATGAACTGCAGCGTGCCTGGCTTCTCTGTCCATCATTATATCCCTGAGTTTGCTCAAACTCATGAGTCAGTGATGTCATCCAACCATCTCATCCTCTGTTGTCCCCTTCTCCCTTTGCCCTCAGTTTTTCCTAGCATCAGGGTCTTTTCCAAGGAGTCAGCTCTTTGCATCAGGTGGTCAAAGTATTGGAGCTTCAGCATCAGTCCTTCCAATGAATATTCAGTGTTGATTTCCTTTAGGATTGACTGGTTTGATCTCCTTGCTGCCCAAGGGGCTCTCAAGAGACTTCTCCAGCATTATTCAGTAGGGTGAATAATGGCCCCCAAAGACATCCATGTCCTAATCCCAGGAACCTGACCCTAAATAGCAAAGTGACTCTGCAGATGTGACTAGGTTAAGGATCCTGTGATAGAGAGATTATCTTGAATTATCCAGATGAACCCTAAATGTAATCACAAGAGTCCTCATAAGAGGGAGGCAGAGGGATATGAGGAGAGGGGTATGTAACAACAGAAGCAGACAATGAAATAATATGCTTTGAAAATGGAGGAAGAGACTACAAAACAAGAAACATAGGGGGGGCCGTCAGAAGCCAGAGAAGGCAAGGAAATGGATTCGCCCCTAGAGTCTCCAGAAGAAACCACCCCTGCCAACACCTTGACTGTAGCCCAGTGAGAACCTGTGGATCTCTGACCGCCAAATCAGTAACAGAATACCCCTGTGTTGTAAACCAAATTCATGGTACAGTAAACTCTTACAGGGGCAACAGAACCCTAATACACAGGGAGATGAGCCAGGGGTCTGCAAGCAGCAGTCTAATGGAGAGATGCTAGGATAGTGATGGTGAGAAGGAGACTGACTTGAGAAACAGGAAGTAAAATCAAAGAGTGGATGCTGGATTTGGTTTGGGGGAGAGGGAAGGGGAGGGAGCCAGTGAGAAGCACTTGCATTCTTCCTACCACAACCTTCAAATCCGGGCAGAGCAGTGGCTCTACCATTCCACTTTGGGAGTCATAAATCTGACAAGGCATTTAATGATTTGAAGGCAGGAAACAAAATCTGTTTTCCTGATTTATTAGGTTAGCAAAAAAAAAAAAAGGTAGTTCTGGTTTTTCTGTCTCATAGAAAATCTTGAATGAACTTTTTGGCCAACCCAATACTTCATCTTGGAGTTTAAATTTTAGGTCTAATATGCTATTAAAATTTTATGTGGGGACAATCAAAACCTTTAGTTTAAAAAGTATTTCTGAATGTGAAATATTTCTTGACTTTGATTGCAAGCAAGCCTGGAGCCCCTGAGGTGCTTACCATAAAGATTCACAAATGGACCTAGAGGACCTAGTCTATTCTATTTGCTTACTATCTATTTATGCGCTCCTCAATACACTTTCAGCCTCTTAAGGCCACTGAAACCTAATACACAGAGAGGAACGCACATTGCTTTGCAATATATAGCCCTACAGCACCCATGCCACGCCCTTCCTCACTTTTGTAGTGATTCGGGTCCCACGGAGCTCGATGCAAACACAGTCATCAGCAGGGCCTTCCCGATGCCAGATCTGTTGCAGGTCATTTCCTGCACTTGCACTTCAATTTCCTCACACCGGAAGCTGACCTTGCTGATAAGAAGAGTCTTGGCTACACTTAGGAAGTCCATGCACTTGATGATTAAAAGTGGTGCTGATGTGACTTGTACAGTTGCCCTCACTCACACTAACTGTCTAGCTTACATCAGAACAGAAAAGAGCTGGTATACTCCATTTTTCTGCATTCCTCTTTTAAAGGTAGGAGCACTCCACATATCTTAGACACAAACTTCTACAAATATTATAGAGAATTTGGTAGCCCTCTCAGTGTTGAGAAAGGAACTATCAGTCTTAAAGACTGTGGGCTTTGCTGTAGTAAAGTGATAAGACACTATCCTCAGAACCATGAACTTAGACTTGGTTTCAAAGTAAGATTTTGAAGCAGAAGAGGCACACCCAAGTATCTTCAAACATAGGAAGAGCACCAAAAACCTGCAAAATTATAGCAACTGGGAGCCATTTATTCAGATGTTAATAACTCTGAGTGACATAAGAGTTTCCACATTAAAACCCCAGTATCTGATGTTCTTAAGTCGCTGTGTTCATCCTCAGTGGGGAGGGAAGTATGTGCTTTAATTTTAGAAGATTTTAATAAAAATTGCTCAAGTAAAATGGCTAAGTCCTCAACCTCTGCAACACCAGAAGTTATGTTGCACTTCATTTATAGTAATACTAAATTAATGAAATAAATAAGCTCCTGTTGGCTTCTATATTGCTTGGTTTATGCAATGAATGTTCAAGATTTTGAAGGGCAGGTTGATGCTATCTTGGGTTGTTACCAGGAAATGTTGTTTGTGAATCATGCATAACTAAATCAGGCTTTTGGTTTGAGAGAGATTTGCATCCCTCTCTAGGATATCCGGGGTCATACTGATCTCACTGATGGACTCAATTCATTGACAATGACTTACATACTCTTCACTGATGTTTTTTTAGCAAGTGTTCTTGAGGGAAATGTACATGTGGTTTCTAGCAGCAACTGGTCATTTCCTAAGCAGGAACTTTAAAATATAATAGATATTTATCTTGGAGGGTACAAACTAAAAGACATTCCAGACTTACTGAGTAACCCAGCTCTTAAAGTAAAGAGACTTAATACACACATACGCACACACACACACTTATTTAAGTCTTAATTCTTCTACTTTGAGAATATTGTTACCAGTACATTTTTAAAGGAATGAAGAGATCTTGGGGGTTTACTAGGGAACTAAGTAGATTATCTAAATCCAAGCAGTATGTCTTCCAGGAAAAGCTAACTATGGCACTGTCAGAACTCTCAAAGAAGGGGGCGTTTTCTAGGCAAGTCTACTAAAGTGGTCCCATTTTGGATTAGTAAGTTCTTTTGGTTGAACTTGGGCTTCCCTCATGGCTCAGATGGTAAAGAATCTGCCTACAATGCAGGTGGCCTGGGTTCAATCCTCTGGGTTGGTACTATCCCCTGGAGAAGGGAATGGCAACCCACTCCACTATTTTTTCCTGGAGAATTCCATGGATAGAGAAGACTGGCGGGTTATAGTCCATTGGGTCACAAAGAGTCGGACACAACTGAGCAACTAACACACACAACCTGGCTTCTACTCCAGAAAACTTAACTTGGTTTCCACTCATTCCGTCTTCACTGAAGATAAAGAATAATTATTCAATGTCCTTTTAGATTTTCCAGAGCTAGAAGGATTCCAAATGTAGCTCAACAAGGTCACAGGATACAAGATTAACAATGCAAGAGACAGTCACATTTCTATATATTGCAATACTTATAACCAACACATGGAAACTGACATTTAAAACACAGTTACACTTACAATCACTCAAAATAAAAGTAAACACTTAGGTATAAACCTAGCAAAAACACACACAGAATAATCTGTTTCCTGAAAATGCAAAAGACTTTAAAAAGTATAGTTTATTTACACTGGTATGTTAGTTTCAGGTGTACAGCAAAGTGATTGTTATATATATTTAATAAATATGTATTTATATATTAAAATATTCTTTTTCAAATCCTTTCCCTTATAGGTTATGACAAAAATATTGAGAACAGTTCCTTGTCCTTGTGTGTAGGTCCTTGCTGGTTATCTATTTTATACATAGCAATGTGTGTACAAACTCCTAATTCAGCCCTCCCTTGAACCCCCTTTCTTTTTTGTCTTTTTTTGTTTGTTTGTTTTGCTGACTGTATAGAGCTTCTCCATCTTTGGCTGCAAAATATAATCAATCTGATTTTGGTGTTGACCATCTGGTGATGTCCATGTGTAGAGTCTTCTCTTGTGTTGTTGGAAGAGGGTTTTTGCTATAACCAGCACATTCTCTTGACAGAACTATTAGCCTTTGCCCTGCTTCATTCTGTACTCCAAGGCCAAATTTGCCTGTTACTCCAGGTGTTTCTTGACTTCCTACTTTTGCATTCTAGTCCCCTATAATGAAAAGGACATTTTTGGGGGGTGTTAGTTCTAGGTCTTGTAGGTCTTCATAGAACCGTTCAACTTCAGCTTCTTCAGCATTACTGGCTGGGCATAGATTTGGATTACCATGATATTGAATGGTTTGCCTTGAAAACGAACAGAAATCATTCTGTCATTTTTGAGACTGCATCCAAGTACTGAATTTCGGACTCTTTTGTTGACTATGATGGCTACTCCATTTCTTCTAAGGGATTCCTGCCCACAGCAGTAGATACAATGGTCATCTGAGGTAAATTGACCCATTCCAGTCCATCTTAGTTTGCTGATTCCTAGAATGTCGACGTTCACTCTTGCCATCTCTTGTTTGATCACTTCCAATTTGCCTTGATTCATGGACCTGACATTCCAGGTTCCTATGCAATATTGTTCTTTACAGCATCGAACCTTGCTTCTATCACCAGTCACATCCACAACTGGGTGTTGTTTTTGCTTTGGCTCCATCCCTTCATTCTTTCTGGAGTTATTTCTCCACTGATCTCCAATAGCATATTGGGCACCTACCGACCTGAGGAAAACTCAGCAGTGGCCACAGGGCTGAAAAAGGTCAGTTTTCATTCCAATCCCCAAGAAAGGCAATGCCAAAGAATGCTCAAACTACCGCACAACTGCACTCATCTCACACACTAGTAAAGTAATGCTCAAAATTCTCCAAGCCAGGCTTCAGCAATACTTGAACAATGAACTTCCAGATGTTCAAGCTGGTTTTAGAAAAGGCAGAGGAACCAGAGATCAAATTGCCAACATCCGCTGGATGATCAAAAAAGCAAGAGAGTTCCAGAAAAACATCTATTTCTGTTTTATTGACTATGCCAAAGCCTTTGACTGTGTGGATCACAATAAACTATAGAAAATTTTGAAAGAGATGGGAATACCAGACCTCCTGACCTGCCTCTTGAGAAATCTGTATGCAGGTCAGGAAGCAACAGTTAGAACTGGACATGGAACAGCAGACTGGTTCCAAATAGGAAAAGGAGTATGTCAAGGCTGTATATTGTCACCCTGCTTATTTAACTTCTATGCAGAGTATATCATGAGAAATGCTGGGCTGGAGGAAGCACAAGCTGGAATCAAAATTTCTGGGAGAAATATCAATAACCTCAGATATGCAAATGACACCACCCTTATGGCAGAAAGCAAAGAAGAACTAAAGAGCCTCTTGATGAAAGTGAAAGAGAAGAGTGAAAAAGTTGGCTTAATGCCCAACATTCAGAAAACTAAGATCATGGCATGCGGTCCCATCACTTCATGGGAAATAGATGGGGAAGCAGTGGAAACAGTGGCTGACTTTACTTTTCTGGGCTCCAAAATCACTGAGGATGGTGATTGCAGCCATGAAATTAAAAGATGCTTACTCCTTAGAAGGAAAGTTATGACCAACCTAGAGAGCATATTAAAAAGCAGAGACATTACTTTGCCAACAAAGGTCTGTCTAGTCAAGGCTATGGTTTTTCCAGTGGTCATGTATGGATGTGAGAGTTGGACTATAAAGAAAGCTGAGTGCAGAAGAATTGATGCTTTTGAACTGTGGTGCTGGAGAAGACTCTTGAGAGTCCCTTGGACTACAAGGAGATCCAACCAGTTCATCCTAAAGGAAATCAGTCCTGGCTGTTCATTGGAAGGACTGATGTTGAAGCTGAAACTCCAAAACTTTGGACACCTGATGCAAAGAGCTGACTCACTGGAAAAGTCCCTGATGCTAGGAAAGACTGGGAGCGGGCAAAAAAGGGGGCGACAGAGGATGAGATGGTTGGATGGCATCACTGACTCGATGGACATGGGTTTGGGTGGACTCCAGGAGTTGGTGATGGACAGGGAGGCCTGGCGTGCTGTGATTCATGGGGTCGCAAAGAGTCGGACATGACTGAGCAACTGAACTGAACTCTACTGAACCCCCTTGGTAAGCATAAGGTTATTTTCTATGTCTGTGGGTCTATTTCTACTTTGTATATAAGTTCATTTATACCTCTAAATGTTTAAGTTGATTTATGTCATTCATTTTTTAAGATTCCTCATATAAGTCATATATGTATTAATACTTGTGTTTCTCTGGCTTACTTCACCTAACATGATAATCTCTATATATGGACATGCTAATTCTAAAATGTATATGGAAAGACAGAGAGCCTAAAATAACTTAAAAATTTTTGATAAAAAAGAATAAAGTGAGAGTAGTCACTCCACTGTGTATAAAGGTTTATTCTATAACTACTATACTCAAAACAGTGTGACATTTGCAGATGGAGAGACACAGAAATCAACAGAACACAACACAGAGCCCAAACAAGACCCATACAAACAGGTCCAGCTGATTTCTGCAAAGGTGAAAATTCAATTTAAAGGAGGAAAGATAGCTTTTTAACAAATGGTGCTGAAGTGTTGCACATCCATAAGCAAAAACATGAATCCCTCAACCTACACCTCACAAATTTAACTCAAAACACATTGCTGGTGTGAATGCAAAATGACATAGTCACTATAGGAAAAACTACGGCAGTTTCTTACAAGACTAAACATACATGTTCTTCCCATAATTGAACCAGCAACTCTACTTTTGGACATTAAGCCTAGAGAAACAAAACTTTATAAAAGTGTACATTCATGTACAAAATGTGCATATGAATGTTCACAGTAGCTTTATGTATAATAGTCCAGAACAGGAAACAAACCAAATATTCTTCAATTAGTTAAACAAACTGTGATATATCCATACCATGGAATACCACTCGGTAATTAAAAGGAACAAATTACTGATACATGCAACAACTTGGGGTTTGTTCAAAACCTCAGAAGCTTCCTGGGTGAAATTTGGAACTGGTCTCCATACACAGAGAGCAGAGAGAAACTGAAGAAAGAGGCAGCCACTCCAAGTGGTGGGTGGTAATTTCAATAAGCAAGGGAATTTACATAGGAGGCTTGCCTTGGGCGGCTACCAGATGACTAAATCTCTGCACACCCACCAGAATCTTAACAGCTTCTTCTTGTTGTTGTTTAGTCACCAAGTCATGTCTGACTATGATCCCATAGACGGCAGTACGTCAGGCTTCCCTGTCCTTCACCATCTCCTGGAGTTAGCTCCAACTCATGTCCACTGAGTCAGTGATGCCATCCAACCATCTCATCCTCTGTTGCCCCCTTCTCCTCCTGCCAGCAATCTTTCCCATCATCAAGGTCTTTTCCAGTGAGTCAGCTCTTCACATCAGATGGCCAAAGTATTGGAGATTCAGCTTCAGCATCAGTCCTTCTGATGAATATTCAGGGTTGTACAAAGGCCATAACCAAGTTCAATCACGATCTAATCTTGATGGTCTCAGCAACACCTTATCTTCTAAGGCTGCTTAGAAACAGCTCTTACTAGTGTACTTGCAGAATGTACACTCCAAGGACAGGGGAGGGGTTGAGGAGCTTCCCGTTGCCCAGGTCCAACCCTTGGGTCACATCTTCTTGATGACCTCCTCCAACACTTTAGTGGATCTCAAGGGAATTATGTTGCATGAAATAAGCCAATTTCAGATGACTTCACTGGTGCTCCAGTGGTTAAGAATCTGCCTCGCAATGCAGGGGGACACAGGTTTTATCCCTGGTGGTGGAACTCAAATCCCACATGCCACGGAACAAATAAGCCCACACAGTCCAACTTGAGAGTCCACACACTGCAGTAAAAGATCTTATGTGCTACAACTAAGACCTGACATAGTCAAATAAATAAATAAATTTTAAAAAAGAAAGAAAAAAGACAATCTCAAAAGGTTACAGACTATACCATTCTGTTTATATAGAATCTTTTTTTTATATAGTTATATATATTCTTTAGTGAAAAAATTATAGACATGGAAAACAGGAGTGGTTTCCAGGGATGCAGAGGTAAGAAAGAGGTAGGTGTGGCTCCACGAGGACAACATGGGAGACGGTTGTGCTGGGACTGCTCCCTACCTTCAGTGTGACACTGGTCACATGAATGCACACATGTGACAGTACTGAACACACACAAGTGCATGTAAAACCGGTAAAAAGTGAATAAGGTCAGTGAACTATATTACACAAGATGTTCTCACTGGAGGCAACTGGGTGAAGTATACACAGGATCTCTCTGTATTAACATTATTTCTTAGACCTATGGGTGAATTTACAATGGTCTTCTTGAGCTTTTTCTTTAAGATAAAGAAACGTAAAAAAGAAAAATATATAGTCTACTCCCATTTTACAGATGAATGAAGGAACAAGCAGTAAAGAAATTTACTCAATATTACACTGTAGTCTTTTAGTTAGGAGGTAGGTCAAAAATAAGGCTTAGGCCTCTGAATTTCCACTAAGCCACAAATCTTAACACAAATAATAAAATAAGCCATCACTATTGTCCAACCCCTACTGGGGGATTAAAATAATAAAGGTATTTTCAAGCAGCTAAAAATGTAGTTCATGATATACAGAATAATATTAAGGGAATAAGTGGGTACTACATTTAAGTATTATATGACTCTACTTTAAGTATAATAAGAATATATATAATAAGAACACAGAGAAGGTACAGACTTACATTTGTCACACAATTTTACTGCAAATCTGAACAAATCCAAGGCAAGTAACCTCATTTATATAGAATAACACACAGGCAAGACGCTTCTTATTCAGATTTACCTCCAGCTATGTTTTACGCTTCAGAGAAGGCAATGGCACCCCACTCCAGTACTCTTGCCTGGAGAATCCCATGGACGGAGGAGCCTGGTAGGCTGTAGTCCATGGGGTCGCTAAGAGTCGGACACGACTGAGCGACTTCACTTTCACTTTTCACTTTGATTCATTGGAGAAGGAAATGGCAACCCACTCCAGTGTTCTTGCCTGGAGAATCCCAGGGACGGGCGAGCCTCGTGGGCTGCCGTCTATGGGGTCGCACAGAGTCGGACACGACTGAAGCGACTTAGCAGCAGCAGCATGTTCTACGCTTAGACTACCGTGTTATGGGCAGAAGGTGGACTGCCACAGATGTTAACCACAGGCTACTGGTTACCAGATACCCCTGCGCTACCCTGCCCCCACCCTCCTCAGTGGCAAGTCCAGCAACACAAAACATCCCAGAAAAGAAACACACCCTTTTGGTCACAGAAATAATCCACATGCAACAAATGAATCCAGCCCATCTGAAGCAGAATTCATTACTTCTCTCAAAGTCAAGATTTAAATGTATTACTATAACAATCTGTGGCCCAGAGATGAAGACAAAGGCGTTAGCCTGCAACAAAACACTACGAAAAACTGAGGCGTGGTACCTCTGTACAGGGCGCGGACTAAATTTGTGCTGCTGCTGCTGCTAAGTTGGGTCAGTCGTGTCGGATTCTGTGCGACCCCATAAACGGCAGCCCACCAGGCTCCCCGGTCCTTGGATTCTCCAGGCAAGAACACTGGAGTGGGCTGCCATTTCCTTCTGCAGTGAGTTCCAATAATGACTTTTTAAAACTGATATTCTTTTATTTTTATTTATATATTTGGCTGTGTCGGGTCTTATTTGCAGCACGCATAGCCTTTTAGCTGCAACGTGCAGGATATTAGTTGCAGTATGCTAACTCTTAGTTGAGGCACCTGGGATCTCGTTTGCTAATGTGTTCAGTCGCTAAGTTGTGTCTTGACTCTTTTGCAACGCATGGACTGTAGCCTGCCGTCCATGGGATTTTTCAGGCAAGAATACTAGAATGGGTTGCCATGCCCTTCTCCAGGGGATCTTCCTGACCCAGGGATCAAACCCTCCTCTCCAGTGTCTCCTGCATTGGGAGGTGGAGTCTTTACTGCTGAGCCCCCTCCCCGCCCCACGGTGGGGGGGGTGGGGGGGGCGGAGCCAGGGGTCAAACCCAGCCGCCTGCATTAGAAGTGCAGAGTCAGCCATCAGACCACCAGGGAAGTACCCCCAGTAATGATTTAGATTATGGGCTGGAAGAAGCACAAGCTGGAATCAAGATTGCCAGGAGAAATATCAATAACCTCAGATATGCAGATGACACCACCCTTATGGCAGAAAGTGAAGAGGAACTAAAAAGCCTCTTGATGAAGGTGAAAGAAGAGAGTGAAAAAGTTGGCTTAAAACTCAACATTCAGAAAACAAAGATCATGGCATCTGGTCCCATCACTTCATGGGACATAGATGGGGAAACAGAGGAAACAGTGTCAGACTTTATTTTTGGGGGCTCCAAAATCACTGCAGATGGTGACTGCAACCATGAAATTAAAAGACGCTTACTCCTTGGAAGAAAAGTTATGACCAACCTAGATAGCATATTGAAAAGCAGAGACATTACTTTGCCAACAAGGTTTGTCTAGTCAAGGCTATGGTTTTTCCAGTGGTCATGTATGGATGTGAGAGTTGGACTGTGAAGAAGGCTAAGCACCAAAGGATTGATGCTTTTGAACTGTGGTGTTGGACAGGACTCTTGAGAGTCCCTTGGACTGCAAGGAGATCTAACTAGTCCATTCTGAAGGAGATCAGCCCTGGGATTTCTTTGGAAGGAATGATGCTAAAGCTGAAACTCCAGTACTTTGGCCACCTCATGGGAAGAGTTGACTCATTGGAAAAGACTCTGATGCTGGGAGGGATTGGGGGCAGGAGGAGAAGGGGACGACAGAGGATGAGATGGCTGGATAGCATCACTGACTTGATGGACATGAGTCTGAGTGAACTCCGGGAGCTGGTGATGGACAGGGAGGCCTGGCGTGCTGCGATTCATGGGGTCACAAAGAGTCGGACACGACTGAGCGACTGAACTGAACTGAACTGAATGATGTGGATTTTCAGTCTCTATTTACCTGGCTCTGAAGGTGATAACTTTCAAGTTCGCAGGATGAAGATGAAAACTTTTATGATACTTTTGTTACCATTTTGAGAGCTTGTTATATAGCTTACATGTTCACTGAAATAAGATATGCTTTTATTGTACCATGAGTGTCACACCAGGATTCCATTCCGTTTGTTCTACTATGTTTCACATCAGTTTTTCCTGAAATACTTTTTTGAAAAAAATTTTTGCATTCATATTGAATGGTAACTAGGGCTTCTCTCAAATTTTTTTGTAATTTTGCTGATTTTGTACCTTTATATTTGCTTTTCAGTCATGTAATGGATAAAAATTCATTCTTAGAGACTGACTATTGTTATGGCTTGCTTTTAAATTATAGCCCCATTATTTGTTTTATATCACATGCATGGCATGGACTTAAACTCACCAGAAAGTTGTCTCTTCTGGTTGTTTGCATTCTCTAAAATAGAAACTTCACTGTTCGCACTTTTTTTTTTTTTCAGAATTGATAGGCCATCACAATCTTTCCACAGCTTATTATTTCTGTATATATACAAAATAATATTTCTGTATTTATATGAAATAATTATACACATATGAGATAAAAGTACTTAAGCACCGCTGTCTCCCCAAAATTTAAAAAAAAGAAACATGTCCTTATAAAACTGAAATGCTTCTCACAGGATGGCATGTCACCAGCAAAGTCAGCAAAACTGATGGTGTCTGGCACTAAGGCTGGCCACCACAACCCTGTCCTTGCACCAGGCTCCTTCCTGTCCCCTGGTCTCTGCATTTGCTCTGTGCTTCTGTTGTTTTGTTTTGCTTTTTGTCTAGGGGTGTCATTCTCCTCCTTCTCTACTTTACAATCTCTTTCTCAGGCTTTAGACTTAGTTCTAACATCATTTACCCCAAAGCCGTTATGAGCTTCCCTGAGTAGTTAACTTGCCCCCTTCTGTGTTCCGGGAACACATCGGAGCTCATTACTGCAGAATTCAAAAGGCTGGGCTGTGAATATCACAAACATGTCTGTTTCCCCCATTTGACAGGAACACCTCAGGTGGGGACCATGGGAACGCGCCTGACATAGAACAGGTGACAAACTGAGCAGGCTGGCTTCCTGACCGGCCCCAGCCCTTGGTCTGCTGGTCTGAGCTATTGTTTCATTTTTGGAAAACAGCGGCAAGTTTATTCTCATGATCTAGGGAAAAGGCATGAGCCAAGTACACAGGCTGGGACTTTTTATTTTTCCAGCTGACCCGGGCAGCGATCTCTCAGGACTCCCATTTAGAAGAGCTGAGAGAAAATCCATGTTTGTTCAGAATCCTGTATGTTAGTAGCCCTGTGAGGGTAGGACTTGTTTTTCTGGTAGGTGAATCTAGAGGGCAATACAAGTTGGAAAGCAATATCTAAGGAAAGAATCCAGTGTCCCTGGTCTTAAGAACACACTCTGTTATAAGTCCAGTGTACTCTGGACACTAAGGTTAGAATATCATCTCTTGGATCTTTAAGATCTGCCCCTGGGAAGGAAGGGCAAGAAAACGACATGGAGCTTTGCGGACAAGAACCCTTAGACAACTGTTGAGGATGAGTAAAGTCATTTGGGGGTGCACTTCCATGCTGGTTACACATGGTAAAAACAGTAAGTCTAACGATGATAGTGCAACTATGCCACATAAATCAATTTTTAATATAGGAAGTTTCTACTGCTTTGGCCAATAAACGTTAACAATTTTTGTTGTACATTTCTTGGAAATGCATTAGTTACTTTCTTGCTTTTCTACTGAACAAACTTCCTTGATGGTACAATGTCATAGAAAGACTATAAAAAGCTGTAACATGGAGTCATATGCCCTCAGGAACTCCTTGCAACCATATTAAATGACTCCAAGGTTTTAAAACTATTTCATATGCTCACTTGCACAGTGTTTTAAATATAGATTCCATATGTTCCATCAACGTCAGTTATACACCTGCTGCTCTTAGGACACTGACTGTTAATGGAGAGATGTACTGTCTTTCTAATTCCCAGGTTTTCACTGGCTGTGGGCCAAGAAACCACACAGACTTTCCAGGTGGCTCAGTGGTAAAGAATCTGCCTGCCAATGCTGGAGCTGCAGAAGACTCAGGGTCGTCAGGTAGATCCCCTGGAGGAGGAAATGGCAATACACTCCAGTATTATTGCCAGGATAATCCCATGGACACAGGAGCCTGGCAGGTTACAGTCCATGGGGTTGCAAAGAGTCAGGCATGACTGAAGCGCCTGAACACACACATGCAAGAAACCACATTTTTTGGGACTGGATGTTAAGACTGAGTAAGGCAACAGGTTCATGCTTCTCACTGGACTGAGTATTCCTAGAAAATAACTAATCATTGCTACCTTTGAGCATGGTGTTTTTATACCATGGCCCTAAGCAAATGTTTTCTAATTTGAATTAAACAAGTATGAGCTCTGTTTTCTTACATCTATTTCAACTCCTCAAACACTGTTAGCTTAATTTTTTTTTTTAAGCTTAATTTTTTTTAAGGTAGGTTGCCAAGAACAGAATTGGCAAGATAAATGATCTCCCTATAAATGATATTATTCTTGTGGTCCAGAAACATAAACGCAGCAAAGTGAAGGATCAGTGTAATTCTAGACGATTATTAGTTCCTTCTGTTGTCTTATGGGGACTTTTGAATTATCAGGACAAGAATTGCTCCTATGATGTGAAAAACTTACATAAAACCAAAGATTATTTTAGCAGTTTTGTGGAAAACAGACTTTAATGAGAAGGGAATGGAAGCAACGAGGGATACTACAGGAATGAAGAGAGTGATTTTTTAAGGAAGAAAAAAAAACATGGTAGAAAAAAAATAAATATGACCTGGTAATAAATAAATAAGATACAGAGAAGGAAGGTGGTAGAGGAAAAACAGAGAATGTTTGTACAATGGCATGCTTGTTCTTTCATTTTCCAAGCATATAAACATTTATTGAGCACCCACTCCTACTCGAGTATCTTTAGTGGGGTCTAGTACCACTAATAATGGAGAAAATCAGAATCATAGGGTGGTTTTGGAGGAAGGGAAGACAATGATGGCTTGGAAGTTACTGGGAAACAAAATAAGTATCACTTGTTCAACATGGGTAAACAGAAGACTAAGGCAAGAATAAGTCATAGTTGAACATGTCAACATGAAAATCTACAAATATATGGCATATGAGACAACAATGGGGAGAATCAGAAAGAAAGAATTCGAAGTCATTTATGAAGTCATCTTGAAATAGTCATTTAACCTCTAGCCAGGGTTGCCTTGTGATTAAATAGAAATGATAGTGACTGTCAAAAATACAAGAAATACAAAAGGTACTGTATGTGAAATGTACTAAAGAGTACAAAGCACTGTGAGGACACGGACACAATAGATATTTTGCCGTCACAAACGCAAGGGTAAAAAGAAGGACAAATGTATTCATTCCCAATAAATGTTTACTTTCAAAAGTAAAGTCTTCTCTCCCAAGTGATATGCTCTGAGTCCTATATTTTTCTCTGTACTTCCCAGCACCTTCCTGTTAATTCTGCTAACTTTGGAAAAAGGACACACTGCTTAGCAAAGCACAGATGAGAGGGGCCTGCCTAAAAAGAGCTCTCCTTCGCAACTCACTGGGCACTATACAGCAAGAGAATATCCTTAGAGAAACTTACCTAACTTGGATGTTGACATCATAGTTTGAAAAACTAACTTTAAAACAAGGCTTTAAAATGGCAACATTGAAGTGGAATTTCTTTAAATAGCTCCAATCCCATTTCTCTTCTTAGTAAACTAGAAGCATGAATACCGTTTGCTACTTGATCCTGGCCACTAAGCTTAAGTTTAAAATTCCACTCCCTTCGCTTAGAACAGAAATTTAAAAAAATAAATAAAAAGGTCGAGGCCAAGAGGGGAATAGGTGTCAGGAAATATGAGCTTAGACTGGCTTTGCAACTTAGCAAATTATTAACCACTGCCAGGTTTCTACATTTGTAAACTAAAACCATAATATGAGTTTTACACTTTCACCATCCTTGCACTTGTCATTTCATATTACAATTATTTATTTGTTTGCCTCTTTCTCCCACTAAATTGAATGTTTCATGAGAACCATACCTTTCTTGTTAAATAGTATATTCTCTGCATTCAGCAAAGGGACTGTACAGAGTAAACACAAAATGAATGCAATGTTTGGATAGTCCCAGAAAAAAGTAGTAACAGAGGAAATCTATTTAATTATTAATCTAGTCTCTTAATTGTCTTTTGATGGTCATACATATTTAAGTTTGATAAAGTCTAATTAATTTTTTCTCTTTTATATCTCAAAAGTTGTCGCCTATCTTGAGGTTGCAAGGATTTTCTCTTCTATTTTCTTCAAGAAGCTTTGTAAGTTTTGGCTTTGATATTTATGTCTGTTTCATTTTGGAATAATTTTGGGGTATGGTGTAAGGTAGGCGGAGAGGTTTTATCTTTTCTTTCTAGGGCCATGAAAACACTTCTCCACTGAATTTCTTCAGTGCCTTTTAAACATTTCTGCGTGGGTCTATATTTGGCCTCTCTTCTGTTGCATGAGCCTACCTTTCTATCTTATAGTACACCAGCAGCACACTATTTGGATAACTCTCACTTTATAGTAAGCCCTGAAATCAAGTAGAGTACGTATTGCAACTTTGTTATTTTTCTTTTGTTTCCATAAACATTTTCTATTAGCTTGTGAATTTCTACAAAAATTCCTGCTGAGAATTTCATTGAGATGGCATTGAATCTATAGATCAATACGTGGAGAACTGACATCTTAACCATACTGAATTCTCTAATTGAACATGGTGTATCAATTCATTCGTTTAGGTCTTCTTTAATTACTCCCATCAATGTCTAATAGATTTCACACATAGAAGTAGTAAGTGAAAGTCGCTCAGTCCTGTCCAACTCTTTGGGATCCCATGGACTATACAGTCCATGAAATTCTCCAGGCCAGAATACTGGAGTGGGTAGCCTTTCCCTTCTCCAGGATCTTCCCAGCCCAGGGATCAAACCCAAGTCTCCCGCATTGCAGGTGGATTCTTTACCAGCTGAGCCACAAAGGAAGCCCAAGAATACTGGCGTGGCTAACCTAACCCTTCTCCAGTGGATCTTCCTGACCCAGGAATTGAACTGGGGCCTCCTGCATTGCAGATGGATTCTTTACCAACTTAGCTATCACTGGGATGGCATTGAATCTATAGACCAATATATGGAGAATTGACATCTTAACCATATTGAATTTTCTAATTGAACATGGCATATCCATTCGTTTAGGTCTTCTTTAATTACTCCCATCAATGTCTAGTAGATTTCACACATAATTTTTGCACAGTTTCATTAATTTTATTTCCAAGTGTTTAGATTTTGATGCCACTGTAAAGTTTTTTTTTTTTTTTTTTTTAATTTCATTTTTCCAGTGCAGTACACACAACTAATTTTTGTAAACTGACCTTGTATACTAAGTTCACTGATTCGTTCTGGTAGTTTTGTTAGGATTTTCTCTGAAGATGGATCATATCACCAACACCTAGAACCAGTCTTATTTTCTTTTTTTCCCTAATCTGTATGCCTTGCACCTACTTTTCTTGACTTACCACACTGGTTAAACCTCCAGCACCATGTTGAATAAAGGAATTAGCACACACATCTTTGTCTTGTTCCTCATAGTGGTGGAGGAAATTATCTTTTGCTATTAAGTGTTAAGATGTTACAGGGTTCTTATATATGCTGTTTATCAATTTGAGACTTTCCATCCTTCTTATTTGTTGAAAGGTTTTTCTTTTTTAAATCATGAATAGGTGTTGAACTTTGTTTTCTCTGCATCTATTAACATAATCATGTGGCTTTTTACTTTCTATCTAATTAATATAGTTAATTACACCAATTGATTTTCAAGTATTTAACCAAAATTACATTTCTGAAAGAAAAAAAAACAAAACAAAACCTTTGGTCATAACCTATTTTCCATTTCTATATAGCTAGATTTGATTTGCTAACATTTTGTTTAGTATTTTTGTGTCATGTATATAAAAAAGTCTAACATGTTATTTATTTATGTTATTGTATGTTTTTAGTATTAGAGTTATGTTGACCCCATAAAATTTATTGGGAATATTCAATCTTTTTCTTTTTTGGTAAAGGCTTTTGTAAGACTGAAAGTGAAAGTGTAGTCACTCAGTCATGTCTGACTCTTTGCGACCCCATGGACTGTAGCCCACCAGACTCCTCTGTCCATGAGATTCTCAAGGCAAGAATACTGGAGTGGGTTGCCATTCCCTTCTCCAGAGGATCTTCCCAACCCAGGGACTGAACCCGGGTCTCCCACATTGTAGGCAGATTCTTTACAATCTGAGCCACCAGGGAATTGTACCTTTTTAAGATTAGTATTACATATCTCATCCTTAAATATTTGACAGATTTCACTAGTAAAGCATTCAGGTCTGGAGTTTTCCATGTGCAAAGGTTCTCAATTACAAATTCCATTTCTTTAACAGATGGTAGGTTATTCAAACATCCTGTTACTTTTAGTGGTCAGTTTTGTTAATTTATGTTTTTCAAGGAATTTACCCATTTCATCCAAGCTGTCAAATGTATTGGCATAAAGTCTTCTACTAACATCAAGTAATATGTTGTAATTATTTTTTAAAGTCTGTAGCTCCGTATGACACCCTGTCTTTCATTCTGGATTGTGCTTTCTCTCTTTACAAAATGAGGAGTTTATCAATTTGATCTGCTCAAAGAATCAGCTCTTGGCTTCACAGATTTTCTCTATTGTTTTCTACTTATTTCACTGATTTCCTACCATATCTTGTTTCTTCTTCTTTTTCTAGCTTCTTTGGATGGAAGATTAGATCACTGATTTAAAGCAATATATTTCCCTCTAAGCAGTGATTTAAGTTCTGCAAACTTTGATAGGATTCATTTTAATTTTCAATTAAAGTTCTTTTCTAATTACCATTGTGATTTCTTCTTTCTTCCAAGTGATTATTTAGAAGAATACTGATTGATTTTCACATATTTGGGGATTTTCTAGTTACTTTTTTAAATCGATTTTCAAATTTAATTCCATTGTGGTCAAAGAATATACTCTGTTTGATTTCAAGCCTTTGAAATTTACTGACTTGGCTTTGCCCCCAGGATATAGTGTATCTTCGTAAATATTTATCATACAATTAAAAGCAGTATTTATATTTCAATTATTCAGTGTGGGGATCTATAAATGTTAATTAGGTTAAATTGGTTGACAGTATTGTTCAAACAGTCTATATTCTTACTTTTTTTGCTATCAACCATCAATAAATGGGAGAGTAATTAAAATACGCAGCTATACTTGTTCAGTTCAATTCAGTCGCTCAGTCGTGTCCGACTCTTTGCGACCCCATAAACCACAGTGCGCCAGGCCTCCCTGTCCATCACCAACTCTTGGAGTCCACCCAAACCCATGTCCATTGCTATACTTGTAGATTTGTCTATTCCTCTCTCTTTGGTTCTATAGGCTTTTGCTTCATATATTTTGAAGCTATATTAGGTGTATAAATATTTAGGATTTTATGTCTTCTTAACAAACCAACTCTTAGTAGAGACATTACTTTTCCAACAAAGGTCCATCTAGTCAAAGCTATGGTTTTTCCGGTAGTCATTGATGGATGTGAAAGTTGGACTATAAAGAAAGCTAAGTGCTGAAGAATTGATGCCTTTGAACTGTGGTACTGGAGAAGACTCTTGAGAGCCCCTTGGACTGCAAGGAGATCAAATCAGACAATCCTACAGAAAATCAGTCCTGAATATTTATTGGAAGGACTGATGCTGAAACTCCAATACTTTGGCCATCTGATGTGAAGAGCCAACTCCTTGGAAAAGACCCTGATGCTGGGAAAGATTGAAGGCAGGAAGAGAAGGGGACAACAGAGGATGAGATGGTTAGATGGCATTACTGACTCAATGGACATGGGTTTGAGCAAGCTCTGGGAGTTGGTGATGGACAGGGAAACCTGGTGTGTGTCAGTTCGTGGGGTCACAAAGAGTCAGACATGACTGAGTGACTGAACTGAACTAACATTACAAGATATTCTTCTTTATCTCTGATCATAGTTTCTAGGCTCTAGGGCTAGAAAGTGGCCTGGATAAGAAAGCTGTTTTCCTGTTGAAAAGGCATGTACGTCCCACGCTAAAGTAAGAAGATAAAACATAAGACCAGGTTAATCAGCTCAAGAAGCTACCACTTTGTGTGACAGGACTCTCTCCGGGCAGGGCAGGGCTTTTTCCCTGTCTTGTCTTTTCCATGACCCACTGTTGGTACAGGGTGCTAGGAACGAACATAAGCCACGGGAGATGATAGCAGGAGAAATAAAAGGGGAGGGGTTGGGGTCGTATCTCCAGGCCTGCTGCCTCTCATTCTGATCTATTACAAATTTATTTGTTCATAACTCTAACTTGGGTCTGGCTTCCCTCAGGATGCTAATAGCACTAGCAATGTAGGAATGACATTCGTTGTGTACTTAGCTTTTTCTTTATTTTTCTTAATATAACTTTTCTGACTTTGTATTTTTGAATACATTATTCTCAGAGGCCCTCATGTGCACACCATGCTCTCAGGTATAGGAGGAATCTCAGGGATAAGTCAGTCAGTAGCTCCAGGTCTGTAGAGCAGGAGCAACTTTAAAGAACAACTCTGACTTACCTCTCAGATGTATGACTGGAAGTCAGCCCTGAATAGGAAGTGACACAAAGGTTAGAATAAGTCAGAGTTGGCAAAACGGTGTGAGTGAAAACAAAAAGTAAGGCTTGTGTGTGTATGTTTATGTGTGTGTGTGTGTGTGTGTGTGTGTATTTAAGAATTCCTGACCAAATATTTAATCCTGGGACACGGACTCACTTTCCGTATGAGATCTTATCTTCTGTTGGATCAGGCTGTCTACATTACACAAAAGTGGGTGTAGGGTATATGTGTGTGCATAGCCACACTCATGCTTGCAGAATAAAGATCTCAACATAGTGTTAGGGAAGCAAAATTTTAAGAATGAAACCTCTGTACTCTCCCATGCTGCCTGGGATGTATGCCTGGAACAAAATTAGAATCCTTAACCTTTCAAAACTCTGTACTTCTGTATGGCTCCCAGATGATCCTCTAAACAAGAGCTTCTTTGTGATTCCAGGGCCAGTGTCCTCTGCTGCAGTGGTAACAACAGTGCCAGGGTAGCTAATGGAGAAAGGACAAATTAAGAGATCAGCACAGACCTACTGTGCTGACCACCGTGTGCTAAAAGATGCCAAATGAAACAGCACACAATGAATAAGGTATATCACCCTTGATGCCAGTTCCCTCCAGTTCTGGACTTATATGAGCTTTGCAGAACTTCACAAGTTATGATTTGGTATGATCTATTTTGTGCGATATTTTACGTGATCCAGTTTGTATAAGTATTATGTGCTGGCATTTCTCACGTTGTTTTGGCATGTTTATTGCTTACAAATTTCTTTTTGTATTGAAAGAAAAATAATCAAAGCATTTTTGTGAAGAGATTCTGCACCAGGTGCCGGGAGCCGGCATATTGCATATTGAGTGCATAGTGCATATTGCATATTGAGTGCAGCACTTTCCACAGCATCATCTTTCAGGATCTGGAATAGCTCAACTGGAATTCTATCACTGCCGGTAGCCAGCAAGAGGAACTCCGCCCATGACAAAGGTCATGAGGAAGGAGGCTCGGCATACGCAAAGGCGGGATCGAGCTTCAGGAGTCCCCCTGGAAATTCTCAAGCATATACCCCCAAAACCAGAGTCTGCCTACTTTCTGCTTTGTGCTTTCACCTACACCTCTGACTTTACGGGGGACTGTCCCCCACTACCTCTCTGAAAAAAGAGTTAGCTTACAGCTCCAGTTAATAATTCTTGGGTGTGACAGTGTTTAACCTACAAACTCCTTTGGAAATCCTCTAGCCTACCTGAATAGGTTTTTCCGGCCACATGTGATTGTTCAGAGCCTCCCAACTGTGAGAGGCAGGAGATGTTCTAAACTGTCTAAACACAGATTCTTTTGAGTAGTTAAAAGATTGATTAGAAATTGTATTGGTGAAGGGATTTTCACTTGTTGGGCCAATGTTTGCTGCTAAGTCTCCATATCCCTTACCTGCTGTGTCCCTGGCAGTGTATTGATTAATATAATTGGTGTAAGTAGTAGCTTTAATGTTTGTAACCTGGGACCCTTGAGTTAATTCTTTTTCTTGTTGTAGCCCACCACACCTTTGCTCTGTAGGAATGCAACTTTATCTAATGCTTATGGAGGGTGGCTCCTGACCAATCACCTTTAGAGAAAAATAAGTTTTCTGAAGAAAGGGTCTTAAAATGTTAACAGGCTTCCGGGCCAGAAGATGATGCAAATCACCTAAGCTTTTGCATATGATAAGTTTGCAGGAAGAAAGCCTGGTTTGCTGCAAGACTCTACCCCTTCCCCCATTATCCTCTATGCATAACTTAAGGTATAAAAACTACTTTGGAAAATAAAGTGCGGGCCTTGTTCACCGAAACTTGGTCTCACCATGTCGTTCTTTCTCTTACCTTCTGGCTGAATTATTCAGCCTCTTTTCTCCACTGAATTTCCTCACTGAGCTATCCTTATTTCAGCCTCTTTTCTCCACTGAATTTCCTCACTGAGCTATCCTCATTCTATTACTCTTTATCCTTAATTAACGTTTAATTAACCAATTGTTTCCTGATCCTCGCCGCTAACCCTGATCCTCGCCGACGCCGTCCCCACTTCGAATTCCCTGGATCCACCGGGGCTGGACCTCAGCAACCAGGCAAGAAGACGTGACCTGTGAGCTTGGTGCCACTTTCCACAAAGTGGGAGTTCCTCACCCATTTTCTCATTCTTCTCCATCCCTTACTTCCTATTTCGGACAAGTTCTTTTATCCTGAAAACTTGACTCCTGTCCCACCTTTAGCCAAGACAAACAATAAGATTCTAAATACTAAAAGATCTGCACAAAACCTAAACAAACTAGGAACTCTCTACCCCTCATTTCCAATGCCAGAAAGGGGCTTCCACATAGAAACTCAGAGTGGGAGACTGAGAAAGGAAAGAAAGTCTGCCCAGTTCATTCAGGGACTTTTCTGCTGATGCCAAGAATCTGATATTAAAGTTGACATAGGATTATCTAGTAGGATGTAGACTGGATGTAATTCAACCCCATGCTCACTGCTAGAAACCAAGTTTTATCTGGAATTTACAAGGAAGAGAGCAGGGAAGGAAAATGAGGACTAGTCTGTGTGCTCTCTCTGATTCCTTTCCCCTTTTTTTTCTGAACTGTAGGAGACTGGACTCCCTTGAGCTGTGGTGACCCCCTCACTGGGGTATATTCATCAAATGGGTGATTTTGCTGTACTGGATTTTCTTTTCTCTTCCTCCTCTTCTTGTTTTCTAATATATATTAACCCTCGTCTCCCTCCTGCCTTCTTTCCTTCCTGAAAAAGCACAAGGAATGAACAATGACTTACTGACACTGAAAAATAAAACCAAATGAGTATAGGTGCATATAAAGCAGCACGGAGTTGTGACTGTGGATGGGGACAGTGTTTCTTTAGGGTTTCCGTGGTGGCTCAGCTGGTAAAGAATCCGCCTGCAGTGCAGGAGACTAGGGTTTGATCCCTGGGTTGGGAAGACTCCCTGGAGAAGGGAATGGCTACCCACTCTAGTATTCTTTTGAGGGGGTGACAAAATGTTCCAAAATTAGATTGTGGTTGATGGCTGACCAACTCTGCAACAATACTAGAAAATACTGACTGTGTAAAAGGAAGCATTATATGGTATATTATGTGAATTATATAATAATAAAGGTATTGAGAGAGAAACAGACAGAAGGAGCACTACAACTGAAGTGTTGCTGAGCTCCTTACTCCTAGGCACCTCCCCTTCTCTACCTGCACTCTCCCCCTAGACGTATTCTTAACCAGTTTCCTCACTGTAGATATTGTCCACGTGCCCATGACTTCTGATGTCCATCCCTGGTTGTCTTCTCCACCTGCCTCCTGCCTACCTGACATCTTCACACAGGGGTCTAACCGGCATCTCACACTTAACACAGTTAAGACCCTTAACAACAGTTAAGGGTGAACTGTTGATTCACACTTTCCAGACCAAATCTTCTCTTTCTCCATGGATTCTGAGCTCAGCAATGGACCACCATCCACAAAGTTTACTGTCTGTCTCTCCAGCTAGAATGTGAGTGGAAACCCTTCCCAAGTCTTTTTTCTTCTGAGTCCTTGGAGCTGACAAAGAGTATAGCTGTTGAATGAATAACCATGGGATTGAATGAAGTAGTAACCCCCCACCCCGCAAATTTCTTTAAACAATCAAACCATTAACTTGTCACTGAATTTAAACAAGATCTTTGAGATATCTCCATTTTAACACATAAAAAATAGGCATAGTTTACAAACAATGAAAACTACATCATTTCTATTATGGTTTTTAAAGTAAAAAGAATTTTCTCTAATAACCTCTGTGCTAGATTTCAAGAAAATTTCAAGTGACAAAATCAATACAGAGAGTTGAGAGACCTATTTGAATAGAAATCTCTTTTAGAATAAGAATAAAGAGCTGCAAAATATTGCTGTCACCCAACACATGGCTAAGCGCGCATTTTCAGAACCTCTTAAACATCCACCAAGTACTCCCGCAATGGGAAATCCAAATAGCAGTCACTGTTCCCTTTCCATAAACCCTATCTTGGATCATTTCAAACCTTCCAGTGGCTCTTCCATATGATCAACCTCCTCTTTCCCACCTAAGATGATATAGTGTCCAGTGCTTACATAGGCCCAAGGGTCCATTTTCCTCCTTTTACTGAGACAACTTTTATTGTGAGTTATATCTGATGAAAAAGATTGTTTTTCCTTCAGATATTCTTCACATTTTCATTTTCATAAGTCCTAATAGCAAGAAGATCAAACCAGTCAATCCTAAAGGAAATCAATCCAGAAAATTCATTTGAAGGACTGATGCTGAAGCTCCCATACTTTAGCCACCTGATGTGAAGAGCCAACCCACTGGAAAAGACCCTGATGCTGGGAAAGATTGAAGGCAGGAGGAAAAGGGGATGACAGAGGATGAGACGGTTGGATGGCATCACCAACTCAACGGACATAAGTCTGGGAAAACTCTGGGAGTTGGTGAAAGACAGGGAAATCTGGCGTGCTGCTGTCCATGGGGTCGAAAAAAGTCGGACACAACTCAGTCATTGAACAGAACTAAAGATCCTTATTGCTAACATTTCTACTATTTTTCTAAGTTTGTTAAACTAGTTCTGAGTTTTAAGTATATGAACTTACTAATTGAAAACACTGTCAAAAGCTTACATCCAAAAAAAAAATTGTTAAGCTAAACTTTGGATCCTAACCCAAACTGATACAAATTAATGGTTTCTTCTTCAGCAAGCACTTGTAGGTGACTTTTAAAGCATAAACAAGCTAAGTGAAAGTGTTTATGAAAACTGTATTTCATGTTGTTTTAATTTAAACTCCAAAATAAAGTCCTTCTCTCCTTAAATTTCCATTGTTGCTTAGGTAACAATCCCAATTATTTTTTAAATCTGTTGGCCCCAAATGTTTTCTGAAATGTTTGACAAATATGTCATTTGGTAAAAAAAATTCTATATGTATGTGTGTATATATAGATATATATATTGTCCACAAAAACTGCCCCATTTTTCTCCAATACATTTTTCACATCTGTAAAATGGAGATAATAAAATCTACCTTCCAAGATCACCAAGTTAGCTATGAGTTGTTGTTGTTCAGGCACTCAGTCATGTCCCACTCTCAGCAACCCCATTGACTGTAGCACGCCAGGCCTCCTTGTCCTTCACCAACTCCCAGAGTTTGCTCAAACTCATGTCCATTGAGTCAGTGATGCCATCCAACCATCTTGTCCTCTGTCATCCCCTTCTCCTCCTGCCTTTGGTCTTTCCCAGTATCAGAGTCTTTTCCAATGAGTTAATTCTTTGCATCAGGTGGCCAAAGTACGGGAGCTTCAACTTCAGCATCAGTCCTTCCAATATTCAGGAGTGATTTCCTTTAGGATGGACTGGTTGGATCTCCTTGCAATCCAAGGGACTCTCAAGAGTCTTCTCCAACACCACAGTTCAAAAGCATCAATTCTTTGGCTCTCAGCTTTCTTTCTAGTCCAACTCTCACATCCATACATGACTACTGGAAAAACCATAGTTTTGACTATATGGACCTATGTCAGCAAAGTAATGTCTCTGCTTTTTAATATGTTTTCTAGCTTTGTCATAGGTTTTCTTCCAAGAGAGTGATGAGCATCCTCTATAAATTATAATGCATTAAATGCTGGGTAATACTGAAATATTGAACAATAGCCAATAAAGAGTCCAACACAGGGTACTGAGTGTTAATAAATGCTCAACACCTTTATTTGCAGTAGTCATACTGCTATTGACAGAAAATGTGTCAATCTGCATATCCTATGGGATGTATATGTTCCTTTTCATTTAAACAACTGTGATACTTTCAATCTTGTGAAAACCATAGTATTAAATACACTCGCCTTGGTATCAGCACTGTGTGATATTCTGCTCCCTGGGCACCTTGTAATTCTGTCATGATAGCACTTCCCACATCTCCTGTCTCCCCCACTGGACTCATCACAGAGCCTGATTTACCAAGAGAAGGAGGGTTTTCTACCAGGTTTTAAACTTCACATGGAGGACTGGTGTTCACAGATACACAAGTGAAAATTCACCACATATAATACTCATTTTTTTTTATATTGAAGAAATTAGCAGCTTTATGAGGAAATATATTTCAAAGCTTGCAAGACCCACTAACAATATTTTAACCTTGCTCTGTGACAATTTATTTCTTTAATAATGATGTTTTAGTAATTTATCCCAAGCATAAGCCACTTATCCATGGATTTCCCATTTAGAAAAAATAATTTTAAACTGGAATTTCCCAAAATGCATCCGAAGGAAAGGTGTTCTAGAAAAAAATAAATAAATAAAAGGCTCCAATAAATATGTAAATGGTCCAATAAATATGTAAATGCCACAATCTATATTCACCTTCTTAGAAATTCAAAATGGCCCTTGTTATCTAAGGCCAATAACTTACTCATGGGTATATAGGTGTTATACTTCTCTTTCAATTTCTTTTATGTTTAAAACATTTTATAACTTGCAAAAAAAAAAAAAATCTGTATCTTTCTTTTTAACTGGAATTCCCCTAAATTGTTAAACTAGAGTCCTTTTCTCCTCCTTACTAGATATCTTCCAATATGGAAGCAAGCAGGTACAAGCATTTAGAAGGATACATTGAGCTCTGCATCCCCATTTACCCAAAAAACAATGACTTCTTCCCCAAACAAAAGTACAACAGGTCATAGACACCAATGCAGAGGTTTTCAGCCCCAAGCAAGTTAGAGGTGAGAGGTAACATCACTGGTATCGACATCACAGGTCTTAGCGACACAAAATTCAATGTGTGTGGTAAGACTTTCCCCTCCTGCGTGGCTAATACCCAGGCTTTTTCCAAAATAAGAGCTAGACATCTGAACAGACTGATGAACTTGAGGGCAGGAATGTTTTTGTCCTCTTTGCACAAGTAGATAAATGACTCTCAGCTTCCTGAGATGAAAGGGAAGATTCAAGCTCACCACTGATACAATGGAACACTCAGAGTTCAGAAGAACGAAGTCACTTCAGGAAGCAGCTCTCTGAAATACCTTGGGAGTGTGGAACAAGCAGGAAGCTCTAACAGTCAAAATGACTGTAGGATTTTGGGTCCTTGAACAAAGTTCTACAAAAGATTCTTTTCCGGAACCAAAAAGGAAATAAATTGCCATCCATCTCTAATTTCAGGAGGTCTCTGGCCATATTTAATAACAATAGGCAAATTTCTCTGGTGATCCAGTTGTTAAGATTCCGCCTGGGGACATGGGTTTGAGCCCTGGTCGGGGAAGATTCCACATGGCATGGAGTGACTAATGTCATGCGCCACAATAAGAGAAACCACCACAATGAGTAGCCCTTCCCTCCCCTCCCCCGCCACTGCTTGCTGCAACTAGAGAAAGCCCAGACACAGCAACGAAGACCCAGTGCAGCTAAAATAATTTAAAAAAAAAAAAAATTAAAAAATAACAATAGGCAATGGCAAAACAATATTATCCCAATTTTATCTGATAACACTGAAGCACTGGGACATCAAGTTATTTGATGAGGCCATGCAATTAGCAGTGGAGAAGTCAGAATTGAAACCCAGAGCCTGTGTTAGCTCATTTCCTGATTTACGAGGAGGAACCAGTGGGGAGGGGGCAGAGGGCAGGGTCATCTGCTCTGACTCAGTCATGTTCCCTCTTGCCTTACTAAAGAGCCCACAACACAGATCCTACTAATGGACTAAAATTATCCTGCTTACAGGTTTTACTACATGATATTTCAAGGCATGTAGCCTTTAAAAAATTGGATTTAATTTAAAATGTCAAAGCACTTTTGACATTCACTTATTTGAACCAGCCATCCCCAATTAGTCCTTCATCAGGGAGACTTTACTGTCACTCGGCCTTCCAGTATGACAAGAACATAAGGAAAGCAAGTGTGTCACTGCTGAGTGTGGTGTGAGGCCTGGAAAACACGCTCTTAGTCCACATGGAGCTGTGGACAGGCAAAATCCTTTTAATTCTTTGCATCTCAAAGCTCCATGGTCTTCTGCAAGATGAATGAACCCCTCTTGTATGTTACTGCAGAGTTCTTACCCTAAAATTACAGACTCTCCTTCAAAACTCTAGTGTGTGTGTGGATGTGTGTGCACTCAGTCATGTCTGACTCTTTGTGACCCCATCGACTGTAGACCACCAGATTCTTCTGTCCATGGAATTTTCTAGGAGAGAATACTAGAGTGGGTTGCCATGTCCTTCTCTAGGGGATGTTCCTGACCCAGGGATCAAACCCGCGTCTCTTGCAGTGCCTGCACTGGCAGGCAGATTCTTTACCACTGCACCACCTGGGAAGCCCCTCGAAACTCCACAGTCGAGCCTACTTCCCCCATGTATAAACTTTAACTCTGGATTTTCCAAATAGTACCTTAAATGAAAAGTGAGAACTTAATCACTCTCAGAGTTATTATATTCTGTTCCAATTCATCCAGTAAATGAGAGCAACAGAAGTTATTTGTCAAATTTGTGATCTAAACTCATCCTTTGCCTAATTACTCAGGAATCACCTCCTGTCCAAATCATATAATCTTCTTCATATAGATTGGCTACAAATGCTTTAGGATACATATCAAAATTTCATCCCAACCTGTTGTAGCCATGCAAGGTCTCTCAACGGATCTAATCCTGACCTTGGGGATAAAGAGGAAAAGGGGCTTTGAACCTCTTTATCGATAACTTGGCAGGAATCGGCCAGGCTGTGGGCTCCCCAGAAGTGGAAATCGGTCTTATTCACTCTTTTTTTCCTACATGTATATCAGGAACATGGCATGCAATGACCTATAATAAACATCTCCTGAGGGAATGACCAGAAACCTGGAGAGCAAACCCAAAGAAAATCATATTTCAAACAGATTCAACTAAACAGGTAGGTTGGTTACAAGTGCCTCTGAAAGTGTTACTCACTTACTCATGTTTGACTCTTTTCGACCCCATGGGCTATAGCCTACCAGGCTCCTCTGTCCATGGAATTCTCCAGGCAAGAATACTGGAGTGGGTAGCCATTACCTACTCCAGTGGATCTTCCTGACTCACGGATAAAACCTGGGCCTCCTGCACTGCAGGCAGATATTTTACTGTCTGAGCCACCCACCAAGGAAGCCCCAAGGGCCTCTAAGTCTCAGATATTTCAGAAAGTCTAATGGAAACCATGCATTTACCTTAGAAGAGATGGGACAGGGCAATGAAAGGTCAAGTTTCCTCAGCTTTAGCAGACATTGTATCAAGCCATGGTGCAATACTGGCTGCTCCATGTAGACCAGAAGCTCTGACAGTGCACACTGCTGTGGGAGGGACAGGCTCCCACACCTCTCCCCTTGGAGTCCCCCTGAGTGGGCAGGACAGGGTAATGAGACCAGGACGGATTTACTAATGAACAGTGTCCAGAGGCTCTCAGAGGCATCCTGCCTATATCTCTCTGCTCCTTCTCACTAAGCTCAGGTGAGCAGATTCCAGGCAGGGCTGACTTTTGACCTTTCCTCCTCCTTTCCTAACCCTTGTGCTATGGGGCACTGCAGGCTCAACTAGTAAAATCTGGTAGAGGAGGAGAGGCCCTACTTAAGGGCTGAGTATAAACTATGTTTTCTACGCTGGTTTACCAGGCGCACCACACCAGAAATTAAGGGAATTTGGTTCACAATAAAATGGGGCTCATCTGCTATTTATTACCATCCTCTGGAGGCTCAGTGGTAAAGAATCCGCCTGTCAATGCAGGAGAAGTGGGTTCAATCCCTGGATCGGGAAGATCCCCTAGAGAAGGGAATAGCAACCCGCTCCAGTATTCTTGCCTGAAAAATCCTGCAGACAGAGAAGCCTGGTGGGCTACAGTCCATGGGGTTGCAAAGAGTTGGACACAATTTAGTGACTGAACAACAACCACAAACAACAACAAGAAGTTGTCCTCTGAGCACACAAGTGCCCTGGGGATTGCACAGGGAGGGGGGCTGATCTGAACAGGATTCACAGAGGGTCCTGCCCACCTCCCACAGCCACAAGTGAGACCACCTCTCCCTGATGTATTTTAGAAAGCAGAGTGTTCCCAAAATAGAAGTGGATAAACAGTGAGTGGTGGATCACTTCAGGAAACTGATTTTTCTAACTACAACTCCAAGGGAGTAAACTAGGTACAGACAGATCATTCCAGGCACAAAGGACTAACTCAGCAAGGAGGGCGATAACTTGGCATTGGCAGACCAGGTGCTAATCCTGGCCCTGCCTAACCGGCTAGTCAGCCCTAACTGGACAAGGCATTTCTGATTTTCTAGCCCCAGTGTCCTGAGCAGTTGAAGGAGGGTGTTGGGTTACCAGATAATCTATTTCACTTCCACATCTGGCAGTCGACAGTTCAGTGAATGACAACTTTGTCTGGTATCAGAGGCACATGCCTTCCCCCCGAGCCAACGCAGACCATGTGCAGCACATATACTTGCTAGCAAATTGAAATTCAGTGCTTGCACTCAGTCCCTGCCAAGGGCTTCGTAAAGTCATCTGATAGCCCAGAAATAGTCTGAGAGATGTCCCTACAGAGCCAGCACACACGAAGCAGATTCCTCTCGATTAACATTTATTAAGCATTGAAAGTGGACACTTTGACATATATCATCTCACTTAAGTGCCAAAGAATTGATGCTTTCATACTATGGTGCTGGAGAAAACTCTTGAGAGTCCCTTGGACAGCAAGGAGATCAAACCAGTCCATCCTAAAGGAAATCAGTCCTGAATATTCATTGGAAGGACTGATGCTGAAGCTGAAATTCCAGTACTTCGGCCACCTGATGCAAAGAGCCAACTCATTGTAAAAGACCCTGATGCTGGGAAAGATTGAAGGCAGGAGGAGAAGGAGATGACAGAGGATGAGATGGTTCGATGGCATTATTGTCTCAATGGACATGAGTTTGAGCAAACTCAGGGAGATAGTGAAGGACAGGGAGGCCTGGGGTGCTGCAGTCCATGGGGTCACAAAGAGTCAGACATTACTGAGTGACTAAACAACAACAATCTCACTTACAAACCTTTCTTCCCAATTTTCCAATAGATGAACTCTTAATAGAACTACAAGCAGTCTTTCAGGTCCAGATTTCTCCTAAACTTATTATATAACAGTACATGATCAATCTCTTCCGATTCTCTGGCTCTCATCCCTAAACTAATATACAGCATCGCAGAGCGAAGTCTGGCCTTGTTATCTCAGCCCCCTACTGCTTTGCCTTCACTAAGTAACAACTTATACTAGAATCCTTCCTCCGTTTGACAGTGTCCTTATATTTTTTTCTTTTATAAAAAATAAAGTTCTGGTTGAAGATATTTACCTGCTATTCATCATTCATCATTCCTCACCCAGGAGGTTAGTTTCTTTAGGTTTGAGGGGCTGTGTGTATCTTACCATTGCCCATAAACCTGAAAGCTTCTTTGATCAGAAATTGACAACTGTGTAATACAAAGTTTCTCTTCTTGTCTCATTTAAAGCCCAACTTAGTGTCCATGATAGTAACCAAGCATCTCAGATACTTAGTATCTATTCCTCTATTTCCTGAGCTGTAGCAAATCCTCCTCAATGTAAATAGACATAAACATCAAAAACAAATAGGGAAAGATTAAAAGCACAGGCTCTGGATGTGAACCACAGCTCTGCTGTGACCAACAGCCTCAGGTGTGCTATTTCAGGTCCAAATCGGTATATTCAGCTGGAGCAGGTGTGCATGCATGCTCAGTCACTTCAGCAGTGTCCAACTCTTTGCGATCCTATGGACTGTAGCCTGCCAGTCTCCTCTGTCCATGGGAATTCTCCAGGCAAGAATACTGGAGTGGATTGCCATGCCCTCCTCCAGGGGATCTTCCCTACCCAAGGACTAAACCTACATCTCCTGCATTGCAGATGGATTTTTTACTGCTGAGACAATGGGGAAGCCCCCAACTGGAGCATATTGATTCTCAAATCATAATTTCTCAGGAAATCCTCCTTCATATAAAGTATTTAGCACAGTTCCTGGTTTATAAATATTCAGAAAATATTCATTCATATTAACATTATCTTGGAATCCAAACTGTCCTGCATTTCATTCTTATTTTTTAATGATTTTATTGGTTCCCCTTTGTTTTCTCCAATCCACTGACCCCTCACTTTTTACCAGCCCATGGCCCTTTCCTGTCCTTACTTTTCTTAGGGCCCATAGTCCATCATTATAGTCACAGCAGTATCAACTTCACCAACAATATTTTCTCTCTTTCCATTGCTCAACCGCCTGGCTAAATTCAGCTCTCTGCTTTGTCTCTAAGAGACATCAAAGGCTTAATGGTACTAGAGACGGAGTTGGACTGCCCAGGGCTCAAACCCCTGCTCTCCCACCTAACACTTGTGTATTTTCAAGTAAATTGCTTATCACTTCTGTAAAATGAGGATGATATAATAATGCCTGACAGGGATATGTAATGAAGTTTCAATGAGACTGCACACTTAGACTTGCACTGCGTGTGCATGCTCAGTCATATCCGACTCTGAAAACCCAATGGACTGTAGCCTGTAAGTCTCCTCTGTCCATGAAATTCTCCAGGCAAGAAGACTGGAGTGGGTTGCCACACCCTCCTCTAGGGGATCTTCCCTATCCAGGGATTGAACCTACATCTCCTGTGTCTGCTGCATTGCAGGAAGATGACCGCTGAGCCATGGGGGAAGCCCAGATTTGCTCTAGCATAGTCATTAAATAACTTAATAAACATTAGCTCGGATTCTTTTTGTTATTATTATTCTGTGTTTGAACCAATGGAATGAAGCTGGGAAAATCACACACCCAGACAGAGTGCTTACTCTGTCCATGTAGAAGCACCAACATCAGGTGGGGTCCTTGATACTATCCAGCTGCTCTATTTGATTTCTCTGGTACATCTGTTCTCCTGCTCTCCCACAGCACTACATCCTGGCTTCAGCTCTTCAAATCTCCTTCAGTCTCAGCTGATGACCTTCCCTCCTGCTGCAGGGGGAAACATAAGCCATCAGATGAGTACTACTTGATCTGACCACCATCCAATGCAGAACCATCCACATCAGGACCCACTTTCCCTATCTTCTCTCTAACTCAGTGGAAGAAGGGTCTTTCCTTCTATCAAAGGCCAGTATCAATACTTGGTTTCCAGATCCCCTTTTCCAAGGACTTTCTCTTGCAGTATCCCTCTTATCTCTGCATCTTCGGCTCCTCCCTAAGGCGACTCACAACAATCCTCACCTCTTGGTATTCATGCCCTTGCATATTTCCTCCCCTCAAGTGTGGGTGGGACCCATCTTTTACTTTTAAGCAATAGACTATGGCAATGATGATGGAGTACTGCTTCTGTGAATACAGTGCCTTATATGAGACTCCACCTTACCAGCAGACAGGGACTTAGATTCTCCTTGCTGACTTAATGAAGTAAGAGGCCATGCTGAGGAAATCATGTAACAAAGCACTGCAGAAGTGGAGGTGGGGCTGAGGCAGAGGGGCTCCAGGAACTGAGGGGAGCCTACATAGGAATAGGCAGCAAGAAGCTGGATCCTCAGGCCTGCAGATGAAAGGGAATAAATTCTGCTAACAACCAGAGTGAACTGAGAAGTGAATTCTTCCCCAGTCAAGCCTCCCAATGAGAACACAGCCTACCCAACACTTTGACTACAGCCCTGTGAGACAACAGCAGACCCAGCTAAGCCTGGCCCTGACTCCTAACCCATAGATGTTGGGAGAATGCTTGTAAGCCAAAAAGCCTATGGTACAGTAAATCCCCTACATATGAAGGAGTTCCATTCTGAGAGTGCTTTTGTAAGTCTAATTTGTTTGTAAGACCAACGATGTTAGCCTACATACCCAACTAATACAATCAGCCCTATGCTGGATTTGGTGTTTGTGCGTGCTTAGTCGTGTTCGACTCTCTGCAGTCCTATGGACTGCAGCCCACCAGCCCCTCTGTTCACGGAAATTTCCAGGCAAGAATACTGGAGTGGGTTGCCGTTTCCTAATCCAGGGATTGAACCTGTGTTTCCTGCATTGGCAGGTGGGTTCTTTACCAGTAGCACCACCTGGGAAACCTGGGGAGCTGTACTCAATAGGTTTATAATACTTTTCACACAAATAATACATTTTAAAAATAACAAAGACATAATCTTACAGCACCTTGAAAAGTACAGTAGTACAGTATAGCAGCTGGCACAAAAGGGCTGGCATTGAGTGAACAAGCAAGAAGCATTACTGAATGGAGGAGGGAGAGGAAGTGGGAGATGGTAGAGCTGAAGGACTGTCAGCAATAGGAGATGGAGGGCAAGCTGCAATATCACACTGATGACATCAAGCATGAGTGACATTGCAGTTTGCCCTCCACTGGACACTCCTGACATAGACATTCTATCTACCCTCTTGAAAAAGCAATCCAGTGATGTCTAGGTAGTGGCTCTTTTTTTCTCATTTTCTTTGTCATAGATGACACAGCAGCACTGGATTGCATTCTGAACAACTGCTGCAACCTTCGTGCCCTGCTCTACCTTTGAGTCCTGCAACTCAAAAACTAACAGGCCCTCCTCAGATAAAGAACATCTCCTTGCCGTCTCCTGTGCCGTGACGCTCTTTGGTACTTCCATAACTTCTGGAAGCATCTCCGGAACTTCCCAGGCAGTTACTGTATCTGCACTCACACTCGCTGCCTCACCACTTACTTTTACATCATGAAGGTTGGCTCTAGCCTTGAACCAATGAAACAAGCCATAGCTGTCATTAAAAGATGTGCCCTTTGATTCTTCACTGTGTTTCTTCAAGTCTTCATAAAGGCTTTTAGCTTTTTCTCAAATCACCATTAAGCTGAGTGGGACTCTGATCCTGCACCCACACACTGAGAAGTTTCTCCATCTCCATCACTTTTCTATGCTTCTTCAATATTATTGTGGACATCATTGGCAGAGCAGACTTTACATGTTCCATGATCTTGTCCTTAGAGTCATGCTGATGGTTGAATGATTCATGTTATAGAATAATTAACATCTACCATCTCTTTGCCTCACTCCACCCTCAATTATTTTCACTTTTGTTTCCATTGTTATTGCTTGGCCCTTCTTGGCAGTACCAGCTACATCACTGCTGCTTTTACACTTGCTTCTGGACATCTTGGGCTTGAAATAAAGACACTGTACTACTGGACTCTATACTGTACTGTACAGTAAAGCATACAGAAGCACAACCACTTGCAGAGGATGCACACTAGTGACCAAGTATGCCAGACACACGAGCTAACTTACACTCTTGGACACGTGAATGTACATTCGCACCTTTGGAAGTTTGCCACCTGAAGGTTAGTATGTAGGGGGCTTATTATGCTTTGTTACACAGCACCAGAAAACAAATATACTTCCCATACAGGTAACAGCTAATTCCTACCGTGCTACGGTCTCTATATTAGCGCTACTGTGCGTGCGTGCATACTAAGTCACTGCAGTTGTGTCCAGCTCTTCGCAACTGTATGGACTGTAGCCCTCCAGGCTCCTCTGTCCATGGGATTCCCCAGGCAAGAATACTGGAGTGGGTTGCCATGCCCTCCTCCATGGGATCTTCCTGACCTAGGGATTAAGCCCATGTCTCCCGTGACTCCTGCCTTGCAGGCTTACTGCAGAGACTACTGTATCCTATCTTTAAAAAATTCTAGACCATATGTTCTCCAGATTCTCCCCCTTCTCTCTACTTTCCTTTCTAGCAAAGGACTTTTAAAAGAGTTTGAAAGAGTTTTTCACTGTGTTCTCACCTCTGCTCACTGCTCAGGCCACTCAGGTCACATCACTGACTTTACATTCTTTGGTTAAGAATACCAATACATTGTGCGTTATCTAATCCGAATGAACATGTCTCTGTCCTTGTCTTACTCAGTATCCCAGTGGTATTCAACACAGTTCATTACTCCCTACTTCTGGAACTATATCTTCTCCTGCCTTATTGTACTTTTTATTTTCTAGTTTTCCTCTGACTTGTTTGGTTGCTGTTTCTCAATTGTCTTTGCTGGCTTCTCCTTCCACACCCAAACTTAAACAGTGCTCTGCTCCAGAGTCTGGCCCAAGACTGTCCTCTGGCTTGCTGCACTCCCTTTCTTGTCCCCAGCTTCAATATTATTGCGGACACCATTGGCAGAGCAGACTTTACATGTTCCATAATCTTGTCCTTAGAGTCATGCTGATGGTTGAATGATTCATGTTATAGAATAATTGACATCTACCATCTTTTTGTCAATTGTCTTGGACATGTGAACGTACGTTCACATCTTTGCTACACAGCAGGTCACACCTGCTTCTCCCATATTTTTCTCTCCAACCCTAATCTCGCCTCTAAGTTCCACACCTTACAGCCATCTACCTACTTGCAGTTCCCATGCCTATGTCTAAGCATCATCTCAGACTTAACATGCCCCAAAGAGAATATTTAATTGTTTCCCTCACAAAAACCTGTTGTTCTCCAGCTTTCCCAATATCAGTAAATGGCACATCTAACCAACCTTTACATTGGGGTCTCACCCCAGATTCCTGCCACCTAATCCATCAGCAAGTTATCGCAGGTGGATCTTCACAATTGATCCTGAATCTGTCCCCTCATGTCTAACTCCACTCTGGTCCAAACTGCTTGGCCTCTCACATGCACTTCCACAATCACCTTGGAACTGGATCCCTGCCCCTCCCAGCTGCCCTCTATATCCCACACAGCATGACCCTATTAAAAATACAAACCATGTATCAACCTAGAGGGGTGGGATGGGGAGGGAGATGGGATGGAGGTTCGAGAGAGAGGACATATGTATATCTATGGCTGATTCATGTTGAGGTTTGACAGAAAGCAACAAAATTCTGTAAAGCAATTACCTTGAATTAAAAAATTAATAAAAAAATACAAACCACTTTGTATGCCTTTACTGCTTAAAACCTTGCAAATATTTTTTCTCCACTTTTAAAGGCCCACCAAGCTCTATGTCGCTGGCCTGTAAGCTAGCTACCTGACATATTGCCTACCTACCAAGCTGCAGCCACACTCGGCCTTTTCTCCTTCCCACCTCAAGACTTTTGCAATTTTTATTCTGGAACGATCTTCCCAAACTACACGTCTCAAATCTCAGATCAAATGTCCCCTCCTCAGGGAGGCCTTCTCTCTACTAGCTTTCTTCTCTTCCTCCTCGATAGCATCAGTTCCCTTATGAGGGGATACATCACAATCTCAAGCACCAGGCTTCTTTATTTGTTTGGATGGTTGTTGCTCTGGATTCTCTTGCAGGATGTGGGCATCTGGAAGGTGCTGTGTTCTAGAATAGTACCTGGCACATAGTAGGTGTTTAATAAATATGTGAATAAATGAATGCCTGCTGCTGCTGCTAAGTTGCTTCAGTCGTGTTCAACTCTGTGCGACCCCATAGACAGCAGCCCACCAGGCTCCCCCGTCCCTGGGATTCTCCAGGCAAGAACACTGGAGTGGGTTGCCATTTTCTTCTCCAATGCATGAAAGTGAAAAGTGAAAGTGAAGTCGCTCAGTCGTGTTTGACCCTTAGCGACCCCATGGACTGCAGCCTACCAGGCTCCTCTGCCCATGGGATTTTCCAGGCAAGAGTACTGGAGTAGGGTGTCATTGCCTTCTCCGAATGAATGCCTAAATATAAATATAAATATAAATATAAATATAAATATATATATATAATATTGCCATTCGTGGGCTTCCCAGGTGGCTCAGTGATAAAGAATCTGCCTGCAAAGTAGGAAATGTGGGTTTGATCCCTGGGTCAGGAAGATCCCATGAGTACTCTTGCTTGGAGAATTCCATGGACAGAGGAACCTGACAGGTTACAGTTCATGGGGTGGCAAAGAGTCGGACATGACTTAGAGACTAAACAGCAAATTGACATTCTTAAATGCATTAGAATAAAATGATCGTATTTTATTCATTAGAAAACCTCTTTAGATGCAGTGTCAAGATGACTTTAAAGCAGCAAAGATTATAAAATTATACCTCAAACTATTCAATATATAAATTTCTGAAAAGTTATGGGCAACCCAAAATGTTATAAAATAAGGCCCATTTTGAAAGAATTTAACAGAAATTTGCCTGGAGATGTGAAAATCTTTTTCTGATAAAATGAATGATCACATCAAGTTCTTTGGTTTTTATCAATTTGATTTTTTTATATTGGGTTTGCTTTGATCACAGGACATAAATTATAATTAATTTTTCCATCACAAATTGTGCAATGACTGTCCAAACTACAAGACATCTTTTCAGTATTTCTGGACAAAAATGGTAAGGAGTCACTACTCTTGTTACTTAATGTCACTGATGCCATGTGATTTAATTCCAAACCCAGCTATATCCTGTGGCCATACAATGCAGGCTTTTTATTAGACCATGGTAATGAGGGTGGTCATGGTCTGGATTCCAACAAGCAACTGTCAAAAACTATCATCCCAAATGACCACTTGCTGAAAATTTCTCACTCCCAGAGCTGGTACTTCCAGGGTGGTCTAGGAAAGAAAGTTGTGCCCGTGTCTACTCTGGGGCTCTTTAAATGCTAATGTTTAACATTTCTTTGGAACTGCAATTTCATGCTTTGAGGAGTAGACTTTTTTTCTGGTTCCTTTTTTTTAAAGGTTTAAAAAAAAAAAAATAGTCTCTATCTATTAAGCTCATGTGTTTTTCTTCCTGAAATAGCAATATCTTGTGAAAATTCCCATCAACAGTGTTATTCAGTGGATTTTAAGCACCAGAAAAATCTTCAGAAAAATCACTCACTCCATTGCTTACCACTTGCTGCCCTCAAAACTTCTTAGCAACATACACTGTGCATGAACCTCAACGTGGTTTGCTTTGTCCAATCACATGCCTGAAAGCCCAGCCAGTCAGTTGTGTAATAATAAACCCCTTATCTCCTGAAGATACACAAACGGAAAGATCTCTCAGTGCTTCAGTACACAAGGGACTTTGCTTGAATTCTCAGCTGAAATTCACATCCATTTTAAATGCCAAATGACCCCCACTTTCTCTGGTTTCCTTTTTTATTTTTTTCTCATTTGCAATTTTGAGGAGGGGGGGAAAGAACCCCAAATGCTAAACAATGTCGAGTTTAAACGGGGTTGGGGGGTTGAGGGGGTGGGAGGCACTGCCAAAAGCTGCCAGCAAAATATATGTAGAAACCCAGGGCTTGGTTCTTGCTGTCCTGGGCTTACCGGTTCCCTCACAGGCGCCGGTGATGGAAACTCACCCACAATTGTTCTCGGATGCAGAAGGGGTTGAGAGATTGACAAGAGAAGCGGTTTGCTAGTTTCCACGAGCTAGACTAGTCCTCGGAATAAGGGGAAGGGGGACCCTCGTACTTCCTGGGGACGAATATTACCTCACGGCCACCTACCTCGCCCGTCCCCACCAGGCGCAGACCGGCTCCTACCTCGTCCCGCCTCCAAGTTCCCCGCCTCACCCGGGAGAAGCGTCCTTTGCCCGCAACCCACCCCGGACGAGCACGCCTAGGCGGCCCTGGAGGAAAGGGGGAGCGGCCGCCCGGGGAAGGTGTGGGGCGCGAGCGCTGAGCTTCATCAGTCCCCTCGCTCGGCCCGCGCGGCCGCCGGACACACCCCTCCCGGGCCGGCCTCTGCGGTCGCGGGTCCGGGCCGCAGCCGGCGCCGCGCCGGAGCCCGGGGCCAGTCCCCCTCCCCGCGCCCAAGGGTCCCGCGCGCGCCCCGGCAGCCGGCTCGCACCTTCAAGGCGCCCCGGGCCGGGCCCTTGGGGAGCGCGCGGCCGGGGCCGAGGGCCACGAAGCGCTCGTCGCCGTCCTCGTCGTCGTCGTCGCCGTCCACCACCTCGACGACCACCTCCTCGTCCTCGTCCTCGTCGTCGTCATCCTCCTCCTCCGCGCCCCCTCGGGGCTTCGCCGGCGCCCGCCCGAGCCCCCTCCGCCGCCGGCTCCCGCCTTCTTCGTCCTCGTCTTCCTCCCCCAGAAGCAGCAGCACCGGAGACGAGGCTGCGGCGGCGGCGGCCCCGGCGCGAGGGGGGTCGGTCCCGGCGTTGCGCGGTGGCGGCAGCGGCGGCCTCCAGCTCTCCGGGGCCGGGGCCGAGGCGGGCGGCGGGAGCCCGGGCAGCGCGCCTTCCCGGGCGGGCGCGGGCGCGGGGCCGGGCGGCTGCAGCGCGGCGCTGCCCCGGCGGCTGCCCAGGCTGGAGCGCTTGGCTAGACGCCGCGCCTGCATGCCTGCCCGCGGGCTGCCGGCCGCCGCGCCGAGCCGGAGAGTTGGTCACCTCCCCCTCCTCGTCCTCCTCCTCTTCCTCCCCGGGCGGCCGCTGTGGTCGCAAGGCGCCCGCGGCGCGGAGCTGCCGGGGGGCTGCGGGAGCCGCCTCCCCGGGGCCGCCGGCTGCCACTGGCTGCAGAGGCGCGGGCGCCGCCTTCGCTGGACCGGCCCGCGGGGACGCCGGCGGCTACGGCGGGGCGGCGCGGCGGCCGCGGGCGGGGGTGGGTGTGAGCGAGCGGCGCGCTGCCGCCTCCGCCGCCGCCGCCGCCCGGGAGCCGCGGGCCGCGCTGCGCTCCATGCGGCCGGCGGCCGGGCCCGCGCGCTCCGGGCCTACAGCTGCCGTTCCCCGGCGCGAGCTGTTTGTGTTGTGTGTTTTCCACCACCGCCCCCCTCTTCGCGAGCCGTTCCTCGCAGCCCTCCAGTCCCCCTCCCCCGTGCAGACAAAACCCGGACTGGATTTATTTCTCCAACCCGCAGCCTCCGAAAATCGGGTCCCTCCGACCAGTCGGCCCGGCGAGCCGCGGGGGCCCGCGCTAGCCCACGGCTGCTTATTCCCTTCGAAAGGAGGATCGACTGGGCTTCTAGAAGTAAGGTTGGCGGTCCAAGTCAGACTTTTGAAGGAAGAGATTTGCCACAAGTCATTTGATGATCTTTACCGGGCCAGGCTTGACTACTCTTGAGCTTGTACGAAATCTCGAGGAAGGTGTACCAACCCGAGATTTGGGGTTAATTGCTAACCTGACTCATTTGGATTTTTGAGACGCTGTTTCTGGACATTGCCCGCCAATCTCTCCGGCTCCTTGAACACACCGTTCTAGGCCCTGCCTTTTGAGTTCTCTTGGCGCTGTGCTGTCTTGCAGCTTTTATTTCTGCGTTTTTTACCTTGAGTGCCTGATTCTAACAGCTTTTGGCTCTCACCATTCAATGTGCAGACTGCTGGCACCGTCCGGACCTTGGGAGAAACAAACCGGGGCAAGGGTTCAAGATTACTTGAGTTTGTTGTTGTAAAAATTAATATGAAGTGAGATCAAGTGTGGAAACCAAGCACAAAACCAGTTTGCCACATGACATTGTCACTTTCTAAGGATTTTTAGGTGTGACAAAGAAAAGTCATTTGCTAGTGTTTGGGGTTAGGCTGTATGTAAACCGCGTTGTTTACATTCAAATTAAAAGCCAACTCCACCTTTGTCGCTGAAGGCTCTGGAGGATCTCCAAACACTATGCAGGTGCCTCCAGAAGACTAGTGTAAATGATGCCTTTGCCCAGCTCCCTTTCATGGTAATGACTGTAGATTTAACATCACATGCCCTGTTAGACACTTGAAGGCTGCTCATTAAATGCTCACTTATGGTATCTTCCAACTGTTGAACATTTCCACTGGGATGATGACGAAGATTCTAAAATGAACTTTTTGTTCTCCCTGAATCAGATTAGCTTCCTGATAGACCTATTTCGGTAATGACATTCTCATTAGAATCATTCAGGCCCAGAATAGCGGTATTTTATTCATTCCCTTCTCTACCTTATTCCTAGAGGCAGTTGCCCACAACTCCACTGGTCTTTCTGAAATGCCTCTGGAATGCACTCATTCCTTCTCATTCCCAAGCTCCTACAGAATTTTATGACCATAAAAGTTAGCGTTTCTAGCAAGCTTCCTATACCTAGTTTCTCAATAACACACCCTCCCCTAACCCTCTCCAAACATAAGCACCAGATTCATCTTCCCCAAACTTCATTCAGATCAAGGCATTTTCCGGTGGAACTTTTCATGTGTCAATATTCCATTGGAGAATTAAGAGAGAGAGAGAATAAAATGGTCTGAGCAATTTAAGAGATGGATGTTTTTGATCGAAGCATGAGACAGCAGAGGGGTCAGCTAAGAAGTAAACTAATCAGTATTAGTGACTGTGAAGAATGAAGGGTCACTGAAGTGATTTCATCCCAATTGCAAGAAATCTCCCTTGGTTGATTTGGAGAATGATGTTGGGGAAAGACAGCAGAGTCTTTCTCTGACCAGGAAGAATAAGATCAGAGGCAAGGGGCTGGCTGACAGATACAAGGAGGGTGATGGAGGGAAACAAAGGTGAGACAAGTGGGCTAATGGTTAACCATGTGGTCTCAGGAGCCAGAATATCTGGGTCTGAATCCCAGCTCTGAACTTACCAGCTATATGCCTTTACTCACCTTCCGTCTGTGCCTCAGTTTCCTTATCTGTAAAACAGGGATAATAGTAGTACCTACCCAATAGGGCTTCCCAGGTGGCTCTGTGGTGAAGAATCCACCTGCAATGCTGGAGACTACCTGCAAGGCAGAAGCTGCGGGTTCAATCCCTGAGCCAGGAAGATCCCCTGGAGGAGGAAATGGCAGCCCACTCCAGTATTCTTGCTGAGGAAATCCTATGGACAGAACCTGGCGGCCTATAGTCCATGGGGTCACAAAGAGTAGGACACAACTGAGCACACACACAAACACATACACCCCTAATAGTTAAGTTGTTTTGTGGGATAATGAATTACTATGTGTAACGTCTTAGAAGAGTACCTGGCATAGGAAGGTCTATATAAGGGCTTGTTATATTAAATGTATTCATGGTGGTGGATAAACAAGGTGTTTTGGGGTACTGTCAAAGAATAACAAGGTAACTTTCCTTCAGCAAGTTCAGAACTGTCAGTAACTATACTAACCTGCCTTTAAAGTCCAGCTAGATCTTATCAAGGGGCTGTGGACAGGCCAAAGATAAGCTTTTTATGTCTGAAACTGTCATAGATGATGGAGAGTATTTTCCTGACAACTGAGAGGAAAGACAGAGTAAAGTTTGTGATTGGTGTTCATGGTTTAGTGGAAGAAGTTCTAATTTACACCACTTACCTTCTTTCAAAATAGCTACATGTATTTTGAAATCAACTGTTCTTTCGCTCAGGCCACCTTAATGAAGTCCACATGTACCCATTCCCTGGTCCCACTAGGCCTGAGACGCTCCCCTCGGAGTGGGAGAAAAAGACTGACTTTCGTGTACTGGTACTACTAAGTTGAGGTTAATGTTCCAGAAGAGGTTTGTTCTCAGCTGGGCTTTGAGGGAAGAGAAGGATCTAGATGGGCAGGGAGAGCAGTATTATCCAGGTAAGTGCAGGCCACTGCAGACCAAGCTCATGAAATCAGAGCATATGAGGCAAGAAGTAAAATCAAATTACCTAATTCATCAGGAATCAAGAATTATGTCATAACATGGGTTCATGGCACACTGCTCATGGTACTCATAGGCTCAGAAGTCAAGAACTATTAATATCTCATGATGTCAGACATGAGTGCCTGACATTTGCTTCCCTCTCCTCTGTTCTCTAAACATAACACATTTTTACTTGTAATACTGGGAACACTTGCCATTGAGCATGAGGTGTGCCTCTAAGTCATGGGATACAGAGGCATGTCTCCAGAGAGTCCGGTTTAACATGTCATTATTCACGCCACCATTCATTCAACATGTATTTATTGAGCTCTGCTAAATGCCATGCATTCTTCTTGGCACCGGTGTGCAATAGCAAACAAAATAACCCTCACTGGAGAGGGGAAATAGACAACCATCAAAGAAAATAAGTGAACTCTATGATTTCATAGATGCCGTAAGTGCTACAGAGGAAAATAAAGCCCAGAGGTAGAGAATGCTGGAAGTTTAACAAAAAGAAGTAAATATTTATACTTAATATTTATTTAATGTATTTAATTTCTTCTTATTATTTTTAGTTATTTTTAAAGTAATTTTTATTCGCATATAGTTGCTTTACAATGTGTTAGCTTCTACTGTACAGTAACAAAACATGTACAGTAAAATGAATCACCCATACACATACATATATCCCCTCCCTTTTGGACTTCCTTCCCATTCAAGTCACCACAATGCATTAAGGAGAGTTCCCTGAGCTATACAGTAGGTTCTCATGAATTACCTATCTTACACATAGTAGTGTGTATATGTCAATCCCAATCTCCCAGTTCATCCCATCCCCACCTCCTTTCCCCCTTGATATCCATGTTTGTTCTCTACGTCTGTATTTCAATTTCTGCTTTGAAAATAAGACCATCTTTCTAAATAAGATCATTTTTCTAAATTCTACATATATGTGACACTTGTTTTTCTCTATTTATTGTAATGATCTATAATTATATTTATTAAAATTTATTATATATTTCTCAAATAAATATATGTTTCATATTATATTTAATATAAATAAATATATTAAAACAAACTGAGAAACAGTACGGTCATAATGTAAAAGTTGAATGAAACTTGCAGCAGTGAGTCCTTTCAAGCATTATAGTGAACTCTTTTTCTGTTAAACAGGATCAGTTCTCTTATGCACCCTGTAGGCTTTGGCTGAACAACCGGAGAAGGGCTGAAGAGGAAGACAGATGATGGACTTTGGAGTAAGCGCCACCCCACAACCATGGAGCAGCTGGCTGCCTCGTACCTGGTCTTCTGATCCTCAGTGACTCTTAAACCATTGAATTCTGAGCCCTGAAGATACCCAAAGCATTTTTTAAAAACATGTACTAAGAAATTGTACAAAGAAAATCGGGCTCAATTTAACATTTTGTTCAATTTTTTAAAATCTAAGATTCAGAGAAAGAATAATCACACTCCCCAGATCACAAAGAACTGACTCATTGGAAAAAAACCCTGATGCTGGGAAAGATTAAAGGCAGGAGGAGAAGGGGATGACAGAAGATGAGATGGTTGGATGGCACCACCAACTCGATGAACATGAGTTTGAGCAAGCTCCAGGAGTTGGTGATGGACAGGGAAGCCTGGTGTGCTGCAATCCACAGGACTGCGAAGAGTCAGACACGACTGAGTGACTGAACTGAACTGAACCGAGACCACAAAGTATAACCATAACCAGGACAGACGTGTAACAAATGCCTACCCTCCCACAAGAACTCTTTTCTGTCCTTGAGAACCTTAAATAGATGGATTCCTTGAGCGTGGCAACTCCTTTTAAAAATTACTTTAAAACTAAAAGTAAAAATCTGCCCTTTAAACAAGTAATAACAGTAAGATTAAGTTAGTTTTTCCACACTTCTGGGAAACTTAAAAATGGTTTCAGATGATGACTGTCATCCTACCGTATGAAAAATAGATTAAGGTTAAGAGAATCACTCATCTATTACACCCTTCAGGCTAAAAGCCTGTATAAGTCAAGCATAAACCTCCACCCAGATAAATGTTTCTTCCATGAGCGATTAACTCAAACTCTCAACAACACAGTGTACTTTCTACAGAGTTCTTTAAAATGTCTCCCAGAGACTTGGATCTTTTTTCAATTTTTCATTATTATTATTTTTAGTGAGCATAAAACTGATAGAATTACTTTTTATGAGACACATATTTGCTGTTTTGGGGTGGGGTGTGTGTGTGTGTAGGGTGTGTGTGTGTGTGTGGAGGGAGAGAGAGGGGTTTTGTTTGTTTCCTGATCATGTTAGTCATCTTACATTTGCACTTGAAAGGCAATAGAAAGAACACTGGACTGGGATCCCAGAGACATGGGTTTGAATCCTGATCTGAGGATTATTTGCTCTATGACTAGTTATGTAATATGCTTAGTCACTCAATCGTATCTAACTCTTTGCAACCCCATGGACTGTAGCCTCCCAGGTTCCTTTGTCCGTGGGGATTCTCCAGGCAAGAATACTGGAGTGGGTTGCCATACCCTCTTCCAGGGGATCTTCCCAACCCAGGTATCGAACCCAGGTCTCCTGCATTGCAGGTGGATTCTTTACCATCTGAGCCACCAACTGGTTAAGTCCCCTAATCTCGGCAGAGTTCACAAAGTAAGATTAATGAGTTGTAGTCTTTAAGGTCTTTTAACTTTTGAGTGCTATCATGGAAGATATGGACCTGAAGTATGTTTGAAGTTTAAGATTAAGCCAAATGCCCATTATTCAAATCCACAAATGACATCTAGTATGTAAACCTACAAATGTATGTAGGATTTTTTATAGACAGCTCCTCTAAGCCAGTGTGTTGTGCTGTATCTTAGGACTGCCATCTGAGTTCTGATCACTCTCACCCTTAATTCCATAGCCCCTCCCTGCTTTGCTGGGAATGCAAAATTATGAAATTGTGTAAACAGTTGCTGCCATCTTATTTTGCTAGTTATATCTTTGGTGGTAAGATGCCCTAATGACTACAAACCAGGTAGTTGCTCCTTTATATTATTTATATTAACATCTTTTCCCACAAAGTGAGAATTGCCTCCACCCAAGATGTATAGTTACTTCCTATTAATGATATTTTCATATCTCTGAAGTTTTGCTCTCATCTTTCTTATCCTTTCGCTTTTTAAAAAATCCAAGATCATTCTGGTACAAGTAACTGAAATCCCCATTCACCTAAAATGAAAAAGGAGGGAAGGGATTTATCAGTTTGGGTAACTCAACCACATTTTAAAATTAAAATTTTAAAACACTAAAAAGCAGAGGCATCACTTTGCTGACAAAGATCCATTTAGTCAAAGCTATGGTTTTCCCAGTAGTCACACATGGCTATGAGAGTTGGACCACAGAGAAGGCTGAGTGCTGAAGAATTGATGCTTTTGAACTGTGATACTGGAGAAGACTCTTGAGTGTCCCTTGGACAGCAAGGAGATCAAACCAGTCAATCCTAAAGGAAGTCAATCCTGAACATTCATTGGAAGGACTGATGCTGAATCTGAAGCTCCAGTACTTTGGCCACCTGATGCGAAAAGTCGACTCATTGGAAAAGACCCTGATGCTGGGAAAGACTGAAGGCAACAGGAAAAGAGGGTGACAGAGGAAGAGACTGTTAGATAGCATCACTGACTCAATGGACAGGAGTTTGAGCAAACTCAGGGAGATAGTGAAGGATAGCAAAGCCTGGTGTGCTGCAGTTCATGGGGTCTCAGAGAGTCAGACACGACTGAGTGACTGGACAACAACTCAACCACAGATGAGCCTGGGTTTGGGGAAAGTTAGATTCAGGGCTTATATGATATATGGTTGTCTGTCTTTCTGTGTGTGTGTGTGTGAGTGACTTGTTTCATTATCTGACCAGCTAGAACCAGCTCATAGGCAGCTCTGACCATGCACCTGTCAGTCTTATAACCAAAAGCAAAGGAACTCTCTGCATCTGCAACTGTTAAGGAAATCCTAGCAAAACACCCTGGAAGGCCCTCTGGGTTGTGAGTCTGTGTCTGTGGCCAAGGGTGGAATGCTGTGATTGGTGGCCTTCACTCTGCAACTTGGTTAAAGGGGAAAAGGGTAGTTACTGTCCTGAGCAGAAAAAGAACATAAGAGACCACTATATCTTATAAATATAACCAATACTATTTAAAATCTGAAACATGAAAATAGGTCAAAGGAAAAGAAAAACACACCTAATCTCCCTACCCGAAGACAACCACTGATATTGTTTTGGTGTGTTTATTTTAATTTGTTTTCTGTGCATGCTTTTTTTGTTTCATATTGCTTTTGCACCTGTTTTTACAATTTAAGCTTTCACTCACATGTAGCAATATAACTTATAGGTGGATTATGAGCTAGAAGGAAAGAAATGTCATGAAAATATTACAAGAAAATGTGCATGAATGTTTTTTATAAACTCTGGGGAATGACAGCCATTATAAACAGGATATCAAGTCAGAGCCATAGCAAAAGGCTGATAAATTTGACCACAAAGCCCCTTTAAACTTTATGGTAAAGGTACCATTAAAGAGATTGTTGGCAAAAGATTGTTGGCTTTCAACATAAAATCATTGATTAATATACAGCCAAATACAAATAATTCAGCATTATTAAAGCAGTTAGATACAATGCTTACCTACCAGACTGGTAGAAATGTTAAAGCTTTGAAAATATTCAGTGTGACTTACAGTATGGACAAACAGGTCCTCATATGCAATATATGTCATAATTCTAAAATGCACTTTCCATTGGAAACCAGCGATTTCACTTCTGGCTGTGGATCCTAGAGAAACATTGGTACATGAGCACAAAGGAGCACAGAGAGGGTCCTTGTTGCAGTACTGGTTTTAATAGCAGAATGTTGAAAGCAGCACAAATACTCATCAAAAAGAGAATGGTTTAAAAAGAAGCCTTTGACAATGTGGGAACCACCACGAAGCAGCTAAAAAGAGTGAGGGAGGTCACTGTATACCAAAAGGGAAAAGACTCAAAGTTTTAAATGGAAAAGGCAAGTTGTAAAATTTTGTTGATGCATGATCTCATTTGCATTTAAAGCAAAACCCCGCAGAGTATAATGTACACTCTACATAGTGTGATTTCAGATGGGAAGGTGGACAGCTCAATGGGAAACTGACCAAAGGTACTGCGCAATCTTGGGAGAGGCTAATGGGATTGAGGGAAAAGATAAAGGGGTCTCTTACTTTCTATATTTTGGGTTTTTAAAAAACTTGAATTTGTATTCAGATATTGCATGGATCAGGCTTCCTAAGTGGCTCAGTGGTAAACAAACTGCCTGCCAAGCAGGAGACGTGGGTTTGATCCCTGGGCCAAGAAGATCTGCTGGAGAAGGGAGTGACAACCCACTCCAGTATTCTTGCCTGGGAAATACCAAAGACAGAGGAGCCTGGCAGGCTACAGTCCATGGGGTTGCAAAAGAGTGAGACATGATTTAGTGATTAAATCACCACCATTATATGAATCACTTTAAAATAAAGTCAAAACTCTTCACAGCATTATTTTTACTATAGAATATTCTGTCCTGCCATTGTGCCATGATTTCACCATGTCTTGCTATTTTCAAGGCCACTTCTGTACAGAAAGTGCTGGACATCTTCTGGATTCCTTCCTTGGGACCAGAGCCAGAAGTGGAATCAGTGGTCCCAGGCTGTGCATATTTTCCTGATAACATTTTACTAGACGGCTTTCTGGAGGAGTTACCGCAATGGACATTCTGACAAGCATGAGAAAGTGGCCCATTTCCTGCACTCTTCCATGCTTTGATCATATCATATCTCATTCTTTCCATCATTTTCCCGCTCTTTGCTACTTTGATAAATGTTCCATCAAATCTCATTTTGTTTTAATTTCTTTCTTTGATCATTAATGAAGAAAAGTATTTCCCCATGTGTTCAAGTTTTATTTCCCCTTCTGCAAATTCTTTTCTTATCTTTTGCCCATATGCCTACAAGAGTCTGGGTTTTCCTCTTCACTGGTATGAGCTCTCCACATTAAAAGTCCTCTTGTCATAGCTTTTGCAGATACTTTCCTAGCTTTGCTATTTCTCTTTAAATTTCTTCAAGTTTTCTTTCCCAAAGCTTTAGACTTACCTATGAACCTTTCCTTTCCTTTCTTTGCTGATTTTATTTACAAATTCCTATCACTGTTTTTCCCCGAGATTTGCACTAATAACCTCTGCTAGACTTCATTCCTTATCATTTTCCTTCAATTCTTTTTATTTATTTATTTACCTATTTTTTGCTGCAAGGCTTCATTTCAATTTTATTTATATGTTATCCAACATAATTTCCTTATACTGCAGAATATGCTATTATTTATTCTTAAAATTAAGTTTTCAGACTTAATTCTCATTTACTTAGTATTGATCACGTGCCTTCTTGTCTGTATTTTACTGAATAACTCTCGATTAATAGTTCATTCAAATAAATATATTTTTAAGTTTAAATAATTCTCATCCAAACAATAATGTCTGTAATAAATAATGTTTTCAAAAATACCAAAGTTAGCCCTTTTAAAGTATTTAATATTAATACAAATGTGAACATGCAGGTAGTTCATCTGCCAGCACATCCTGTGAAAAAGGAATTGGTCTATAACTGTACTGTCCAATATGGTAGCCCCTAGCCACAGGTAGCTATGGAGCACTTGAAATGTGGCTAGTACAAATGAAGACCCTGATGCTGGGAAAGACTGAAGGCAGGAGAAGGGGACAACAGAGGATGAGATGGTTAAATGGCATCACTGACTCTATGGACATGCATTTGAGCAAGCTCCAGGAGTTGGTGATGGACAGGGAAGCCTGGCATGCTGCAGTTCATGGGGTTGCAAAGAGTCAGACATGACTGAGCAACTGAACTGAACTGAACAAATGAAGAACTAAATTTTTAATAGCATTTAACTTTCATGAAGTTGAATAGCCACACGTATCTAGTGGCTGTAGGACTGGACAGTGCAGGCTCAGACCTTCCAAGGATCATCTCTGACTTCCCAGATCCATTTTTAGGTGAACCTGACTGAGCTAATTAAAGAAACAGAAACTACACTCCTGATACTTTGCTGCAAATCCAAAATCAAAGCTACCGTAACTATATTTTCTCATCTACCTGCCCAACTTTTGAAACCTAATGTTTTTGAATTATTAGCTTATATTTTATAATTCTCATTTATTACCTTCATCAGGCTTCCAATTGGGCTATTTTTCAGGTTTGAGGGTGATGAGATGTCAGAAGCACCCAATCTCTCCCCTCTGCCTCCAGAACTATTTTTACCTACCCCATTTTAGTTCCTATGTTTGTTATTTTATTCTGAAGCTATTCTAAAGAAAGAAGTACCTGAGTTAACCCCAGTAACCTATTATAAGAGTCTTGAAAGCTATAAAATATAATGAGACATTAACACATGCTGATATAAATACCCCTGGGATTTCTTAAAAGCTAGTTGTAAATTTCTTTTTGTTGATATTATTAAACCTGAAAGAAAGAGAGACAGACAGAATTTTACAAACTGTCTGAAAATTCCTTGGTGCTCTATACCCTCAATACTAAGATCTGGAATTTTCCCTGAACCAGTATAGCTATAAAGACTGTCCATCTGGTCACATGTCTGGAGTGAAGGAGGGCAGAGGGTAAGGAGTAGCAGCCTTGATCATCTCCAATTTCTTTCATTAGGGATGCAAAGATTATCTGCAAGTTTTTTCTATCATTTCTTTAAAAGCGATGGTGGTGCTGCTTGTCCTCCAGTGTATAAACCACTTCCCATGTGTAAACCCCACTGACCACACAGCCCTACTAAATGCATCTGTTTACCTAGTCACAGCCACGACTGCCACTCGATGTGCTACTTCCATATGGCAGACAAGACTGATGTCCAGGACCTGTGGCCTAGACCGAAGCTTCAAATACAACTTGGTACAAATACTATTATTTCTTGCTCCTTTCCAGAAGTTAAGGGAAGGGAAGAGAAGAAAGGGAAACAGAAAAGGAAGGAGGAAAAAAAGGCAGGGACATGAAGGGTGAACAGCAAAAAATATAACAGTCTTGGATCTTTGATAATTTACTATGTTATATATAAAAATACACACATAAAAGATTTTCTTCTATTTATCCTAAGTGTGTCCTTCAGAAAACTAGGGCTAATTTCCCCTTATTCAATTCTCAGTAAAAAGAAAAAAATCACTAGTTATGATCTTGGATATAAAAATAATGATCTTTACTATTTTTTAAAAATCCTTCTCAATTTTCAATATGGCATTTCAGCCACAATGCCAGTCATTTCTCCCATGCTGTCAGATGAAGTTTTTTTTGTTTGTTTTTGTTTTTTACTGTCTCTATATCATTCTACTGTTAGTGATATCATTTTCTTGTTAGCTTTAGACCTCTCTCCCATTCTCACTTCTTGTTCAATTTCCTGTTCTCAATGACCTCTGTATTCTTTTTAATATCTTCCAACTCATCACTCATTCCCTATCTTTCAGAATCTAAAATCAGAGGTCACCCTAAGTATATAAACTGCCATCTTTTAGAAGAGCATTCAGCTTGTGTTACTCAGGACTGTAAGATATTACCAGCCGGTACTGGCTGCATAATTTGCAGCCATAATTTGGGCTTCTTGCTCCAGATGATAGCACATTTCAAGATGACAGATCACTAAACCAAATGTGCAGTCTTCTAAGTGTGAGGCTCCAGGTGACAATCAGCCCGTGAAGCAAGCCTCATTTCTAGGTTTGCCCTATGACTCTCGGAAGGGAGGGTACAATACCCTTATGGTTTCTTCCGCCTCCTGTTCTCTAGATTCTTCTCTTTCCTTGAAGAAGGAGAATTCCACATTAGGAACTAAGAGTTATTTTGTGGGATAGGGTGGGGACAAAGCGGGTAGCGGGGTTCAGGATAGGGGGACACAATGTACCTGTGGCCCATTCACGTTGATGTATGGCAAAAACCATCACAATATTGTAGAGTATTTATCCTTCAATTAAAATAAATTAATTTAAAAAGAAGCAGAAATGCAAAGTCTTAATCTATACCTACTGAATCAGAAAATCTGGGGCTGGGCTTGAAGAGGCCCTTCAAATGACTCTGATACACTTTAAGGTTTGAAGAGCACTGCCTAGATCATGGCCATCAAAGTGAGATCTGCAGACAAGCAGCTAATTTGAAATGCAGAATTTCAGCCTTCCCTCCCCCAGAATCAGAGTCTGGGTTTTAACAAGATCCCCAAGTGGTTCACAAGCACATTTAACTAAGAAGCACTGAACTTAGTAGTTTATGTTCTCAAGGGGTATTTATAGATTAGCCAGTGGAATCTAAATTGGGGGATGACTTTTAATGGAGTAATTTCAGGTTCAATTTAGATGGGAGGGGATATGTCACATTTAGAGGCTAAGTACCCTGCCTGACACCATTTACATGCACATTTCAAATGACACCACACAGCGCACATTCTGTCTTCTTCCTTGGCTTATATATGAGAGGAAGATTTGAAAATATGAAACCAAACCAAATAATTGCAACCATGAAGGCCAATCTTTTAACAAAAATGGTTGAGTGTTTCCTGTGTATACTAAGGTCTTTGCTAGACTCTGAGATGCCCAGTTCCTGCACTCAGGAACTCCCAGTCTAACAGGGGACATAGTCGTGGGCTGACATTAGTACAATGCCTTTGACAAACGCATAGTAACAGTGTTAATCACCCAGTCATGTCTGACTCTTTGTGACCCCATGGACTGTAGCCCACCAGGCTCCTCTGTTCATGGAATTCTCCAGGCAAGAATACGGGGGTGGGTTGCCATTGTCTTCTCCAGGGTATCTTCCTGATTTAAGGATCAAACCCAGGTCTCCTGCATGTCAGGCAGATTCTTTACTCTCTGAGCCACCAGGGAAGCCTGGCAAACACATAAGTATGGTCTTCAAGGGAATTCGGCAATCTCGGAGAACAGTGAAGGCTGGCTGGCCAGAGTAGGCCAGAGATGGTTTATGGAGTGAGGTCTTGCCGGAGTTGAGTGTTACAGGGTAAGTGGGGATCCACCAGATGATGAAGTGGCAGGAAGAACATTCCAGGGAGAGAAGCAGGGGAGCAGAGGCACAGGGACAGCAAAAATTCAGGAATTCTGCCCAGGGGATGGGAATACATTTGTGGCAATGCCAGGACACATCTCAGTGAAATAACAGTCCTTTTTGACGTTTCCATTCCAACGTCTATGCTGTCTTCCTTCTGAGCACAACTCTGTGTGCAGGCATGTGGCTCAGCCGCCTGCTGGAAGGATTCAACAGTGGCGGTAGCACTGCCATCACTCACTTCACACAGGAACCGGCCATCCAGAGAGCAGGAAATCCAGACCTGCCAGGAGGTCCGTGGAGGAACCCCTCCGTCATCACAACCTCTCCTTTCTCAGTCCAGTAACATGACTTCAGCACCATAGAGAAATGTGAATACACTTATTGGAAACCTTTGACAATCTCTGTTCTCCACCAGTGGCTTCCCTGGTGGCTCAGATGGTAAAGAATATGTGCAGTGCAGGAGACCTGGGTTCGATCCCTGAGTTGGGAAGAACTTCTGGAGAAGAGAACGGCAACCCACTCTAGTATTCTTGTCTGGAGAATTCCTTGAACAGAGGAGCCCAGTGAGCTACAGTCCATGGGGTGGCAAAGAGTCGGACAGGTCTGAATGAGTCACACTTTCTTCACTCAGTGTGACTAACAACACCCTAATGTTTACCCAGGACAAGGAATGGTTCCTCTGTAGACCTTTTTCTCCTCCATCCCAGCTTTATCTTTAAGATACATCTTACATCTAACCGACCCCACCACCTCCACAGTTCCATATTGATCTAGCTCTCATCATCCCTAAGGTGGACCACTGTGCTAGAACTCCAAACTAGACTTATTGCTTTCACTTTTATCTTTCTACAGGCAAGCCTTCACATAGCAGCCAAATGGCCTTAAGTACAGAGAACAAAGTACAGCCCTCTCCTGTCCAAGAGCCTCCAAGAATTTCCCATCACATGCAGAAGGAATGGAAACACCCTTGAGAGGCTCAGAAGACCCTGCGCTGTCCCACCTGTCAACCCCCTGCTCTCCTCCCCTTGTCCACAGTCCACCCTGCCTTCTCAGCCTTTCTTGATCAGACTGGCTCTCGAGTCAGGCTCCCGGCAGGCTGTCGCTCTTCTCCCTTCCACCAGAGTGCCCGCTTGCACTTCACCTGGGCATCTGCTAAATTTCATGTCCTGAAAGAGGCCTTTCTTCACCACCCTGCTAAAAACAGCACTCCAAATCCGACGCTTTTTTCCTTTAAAGCACTAATAACCAGGAGCTAGAATGTAAGCTTCATGAGGTTGAGACATCATTTGTTTTGCTAGAATAGCACCTACGATTTGTAGATGCTCAAATATTTCTTTCCTGAATTTAAAGTCAGACTCAACTCTTCCATCTACATTGCTACAAGAATGATTATCCAGTCTAGTAAGCTGACAAACTGAATTTGCATCTTTTTTGTGGCAAGCTTCAGTGGTTCTCAAACTTCCCTATGCCTCAAAATCACCTGGAGGGCTTATTAAAACACAGATTCAAACAAATGTAATGAGTTAGAAATAAGTAAGAGTTGAGACTGGGCTTCCCCAGTGGCTTAGCTGTAAAGAATCTGCCTGCCAATGCAGGAGATGTGGGTTCAATTCCTGGGTCAGGAAGATCCCTAGAGAAGGAAATGACAACCCACTCCAGTGTTCTTGCCTGGGAAATCCCATGGACAGAGGAGCCTGGTGGGCTACAGTCGATTGGGTTGAAAAAGAGTCAGACACGACAACAACAAGGAAGGTGTTGAGATTAGTAAAACTAGTACTTAATTGTACTTGGAACTTTGTATTTCTTGGAATCTCCATACAAAGTATGAACTGTGATTTAATACTCAAGAAAGAAATAGCAAAAAAGAAAAACACACAGGTTAATGGCACACAGCCTCAAAATCTGATTCCAAAATGAGGTTGGGGCTGGAAAATAGCATCATGAACAAGTCACTGGATGCAGCTGATAGTCTGATCCAGGAACCCCACTTTCGTAAGAGACCTCTGTGCCAAACATCCCCTCCAGCGGTGTGTCTCCTCTTTTGTCTCTCCCAACCCCACTACTCTGTTCATAATTGCCAATACATGAGCCCCTACACACGAATCTTCCAAGGTTCAAAGTTGAGAACTTTCAAAGATGATAACGTGCCTGCACACATCCAATAACATGTTAGTTCATGCATCTGACATACATCGGCATATGTGTACATCCTCAACAGCTGGTTGTGCTTTTGTGCACTTTACAGTCCCATATAGAGTACAGTAGCACTGTATCTCTATTTCAAGTCCAGAATGTCCAGAAACAAGTGTAAGAGCAGCAGTGATATAGTTCATATTACTGTACTTTTCAAGGTATTATAATGTTAGATTTTAAATGTTTTATTTACTGTGTTTGTTTTTATGTATTATTTGTGTGAAAAGTATTAGAAACCTATTGCCGTGCAGTATGATACAGCCGATTGTGTTAGTTGGATACCTAGGCTAATTTTGGGCTTCCCTGATAGCTCAGACAGTAAAGAATCTGCCTGCAATGAGGGAGACCTAGGTTCAGTTCCTGGGTTGGGAAGATCCCCTGGAGAAGGGAAAGACTTCCCACTCCAGTATTTTGGCCTGGAGAATTCCACGGACTGTATAGTCCATGGAGTTGCAAAGAGCTGGACACGTCTGAGCGACTTTCACACTAGGCTAACTTTGTCAGGCTGACAAACAGATTGGACTTAAGAATGCACTCTTGGACTGAACTCATGTGTAGGGGCTTACTGTAGCATCACATAAAGTGGTGAAGAGGAACTAGTACCTGGGCTCTGCTCCTGGGTAAAAGGGTGTCCTTGTGATATGAAGCACAAAACCCCCACTTCTCACTCTGGGGATTTGGTGTAATCGTCAGGCTCTGAAAGAAAAAAAAAAGTCTATGGGAAAAAAAATGCTTGTGGAACATTATGCATTCTAATTATGTTAGAATTTGTAAAGGGAATGCTTTTTGCTCTCACACCCTGTCAGGCTATAAGCCAGTGCTTTCTGTGCCTGTGGAATATGTCAGGGTCACCAGCACTTAAAGTCTGTGGTTGGCCACAGACAATCGAACAGGGCTCTGCGGTGGCGATTGCAAGACCAGGCACTGGCTGATGGTTTAACTTCTGACCAGTGCTATTCAGAGGGAGCAGACCAGCGATTCAGTTCTTGGGCTACAACAGGGAGACTTCTTATTTATTCCAATAGGTGACAGAGGTGGTAATGAGGGGGAGGTTTCTGAAAGTCACCTCATTTTAAAAATGTGTGCTATGGTCTGAAGGTTCGTGTCCTCCCAAAATTCATACGTTGAAACCTAACCTCCAAGGGGATGTAAATAGGAGGTGGGGCCTCTGGGAGGTGAATAGGTCATGAGGGCAGAATCCTCATGAATGGGACTAGTGTCCTAATAAAAGAGACCAGAGACAGCTCCCTCATCCTTCCTGCTACGTGAGGTTGTAAGGAGACGATCATTGTCTATGAGGAAGTGGGTCCTCAACAGACACTGAATTTGCCGGGGCTATGATCTTGCATTTTTTAGTCTGTGGAACTGTGAAAAATAAATGTTTGTTGTTTGTAAGACACTCAGTTTATGGCACTTTGTTATGTCAAATAGGAACCCAAATGGACTAAAACAGCATGTATTTGTGTGTGTGTGTGCGTTAATCCTGGCATACTTCTGGTCAATAAGAGGCTTCTGTGTTTCTTTCCGATCCCAACCTTCTTCATGCACATTAGAAGTCCAGTAATTATTCTGAGCCCCATTTTCCTCTGCTTTCTCCCTTGATAGTCTCCTACTACTCAGAGCAAAATTATTGAACCTCTCTGAGAATACAGTGATCTTCGGTGTTTGCTCCATTCAACACTTATCCACTAAACCCTAGCCATGGGCTTCCCAGGTGGTGTTAGTGGTAAAGAATCTGCCCACCAGTGCAGGAGACCCAAGAGATGTTGGTTGGATCCCTAGGTCAGGAAGACTTCCTGGAGTAGGAAATGGTATCCACTCCGTTATTCATGCCCGGAAAGAGGAGCCTGGAATGCTGCAGTCCATGGGGTCGCAAAGAGTTGGACACAACTGAGCGACTGAACTGAACTGTAACAGAATTGTTCTGATTCTTGACTGTTGTGGTGATTACACAAATCTACATGTAATCTACATCTACAGGCTTCAACAGTACGTGAACTGTGAACTTCCAGATGTTCAAGCATGATTTAGAAAAGGCAGAGGAACCAGAGGTCAAATTGCCAACATCCATTGGATCACCGAAAAAGCAAGAGTTCCAGAAAAACATCTACTTCGGCTTTATTGACAATGCCAAAGCCTTACTGTGTGGATCACAACAAACTGTAGAAAATTCATAAAGAGACAGGAATACCAGATCACCTGACCAGCCTCCTGAGAAATCTGTATGCAGGTCAGGAAGCAACAGTTAGAACTGGACATGGAACAACAGACTGGTTCCAAATAAGGAAAGGAATATATTGTCTGTATACTGTAAATAAGCAGGCTGTATATTGTCACCCTGCTTATTTAACTTATATGCAGAGTACATCATGAGAAATGCTGGACTGGATGAAGCACAAGCTGGAATCAAGATTGCCAAGAGAAATATCAGTAACCTCAGATAAGCAGATGACACCACCCTTATGGAAGAAAGTGAAGAAGAACTAAAGAGCTTCTAGATGAAAGTGAAAGAAGAGAGTGAAAAAGTTGGCTTAAAACTCAACATTCAGAAAACTAAGATCATGGCATCTGGTCCCATCACTTCATGGCAAATAGATGGAGAAACAGTGGAAACAGTGACAGATTTGTTTTGGGGGGCTCCAAAACCACTTTAGATAGTGACTGCAGCCACGAAATTAAAAGACACTTTCTCCTTGGAAGAAAAGCTATGACCAACCTAGACAGCATATCAAAAAGCAGAGACGTTACTTTGCCAACAAAGGTCCATCTAGTCAAAGCTATGGTTTTTCCAGTAGTCATGTGTGGATGTATGAGTTGGACCACAAAGAAAGCTGAGCTTGAAGAATTGATGCTTTTGAACTGTGGTGTTGGAGAAGACTCTTGAGAGTCCCTTGGACTGCAAGGAGATCCAACCAGTCCATCCTAAAGGAAATCAGTCCTGAATATTCATTGGAAGGACTGATGCTGAAGCTGAAACTCCAATACTTTGGCCACCTGATGCAAAGAACTGACTCACTAGAAAAGACCCTGATGCTGGGAAAAATTGAAGACAGCAAGAGAAGGGGACGACAGAGGATGAGATGGTTGGATGGCATCACTGACTTAATGAACATGAGTTTGAGCAAGCTCCAGGAGTTGATGCTGGATAGGGAAGCCTGGTGTGCTGCAGTCCATGGAACTGCAAAGAGTCGGGCACAACTGAGCGATTGAGCAACTGAATGGGCACGACTGAGCAACTGAGCAATTGAACTGTATACATAAGACAGGATTGCATAGAAGTAAATTCATACACACATGACTGCATGTAAAATTGGTAAAATATGAATAAGGTGGATTATATTGATGCTTATATCCTGGTTATTGTATTATACTATCACACTAGATGCTAATATTGGGGGAAACTAGATGAAGGATACATGGGATCTCTCTGTGTTATTTCTTACAACTGCACGTGGATCTACAGTCATCTCAAAAAAAGCACATGAAAAAGAAGTGCTGCAGAGAGGACAAGTTAGTCGACATCAGAATTCAGGGCCCTGGGCAGTTGGGACATCGAAAGGGCAGTCGGCCCAGAGAAAAAGAGAGGACCTATATTTAAAGGAAAGGGAGGCACAGACATGATAGGATATGTTCCTAAGAAAAAAATTCCTTCTCCTCCTGTCCTTAAATTATACTAGCAGCAAAATATAGTCTATCACCAAGCCATCATTTCTAGAATGCCAGCATTTCCACCATATGCTGCAGGTAATAATAATAATAGCTGACACTTAATGAGTGCTGCTAGGTAGTGCCAGTTTCTTTCCATGATCTATCTTATTTGATGCTCTCAACAATCCTATGAGAGAGGTACTATTCTTATACCCACCTTACAGATGTGAAAATAAAGGCACAGAAAGATGAAGACATACAACTATCACTGGCAGAGCCAAGATTTCTCTGATTTCAGCAGCAGCATCACCAACAAGAACTGGATGCTCATAAGCGCCAGGTATACAGGCCGAAATTCATTTCTCTTCATGAGGAAGGATGTGACTATCATCCTCCCATTATTTCTGGAAAATTCTCCATGATATATTGGCATTGATTAACCACATTTGTTTATTATGTGCTTTCTAAGTGCCAGCCACTTTACATAATTTATTCCATTAAATCTTCACAGAGTGTCTGGATTATTATCTTCACTTAATTGATAAGAAAATGGAGGCAAGGTCTTGTCCCAAACGACACGACCAACAGACGCAGCCCTGGTAGTGGCCCTCAGGTGAGCAGACTCCAGAGCTACCGTTTTGTCTCTGAGCTCTGCTGCCGCCAACCTTGAAACTCCAGACTCACAATCATTTAATTTCCCCCCAAAGCTAGATGCTTTTTACTCTCCCGGTCTCCACTGACTAGGCATGAATCTGTTTTATTTTGCCTCCTGTGTAACTGATACAGATCTTGCACATTCATTTTGCAAAGCACATTCTGGGAACTTTCTTTGCTGTGTTACTCCATTCACTGCTCAAAGCTCATGTTACCAAACCACATAAATAAAAAGAACTTCTGGCTTAAGCACGCATCGGCAAGAGCGATATAATGTTTGACAAGCAGCATCATAATGATGGCAATGACATTTTGCTTTGAAGGGTTGCAGGAAGCAATCAACATCTCAAACCTCTAAGCTATCAGCAACTTCAGTTTCTCTCACCTGTGCCACTGCAGAGCACCTGTGATGGGGTATTCAGGGCTTAACTGTTCATCTATCAGTCCCCTGCCCCTTACAAGTAAAGAGGACACATTCTGTTACTCTGTGTGTTAGTCGCTCAGTTGCCTCAAACTCTTTGCTACATGGACAGTAGCTCACCAGGATCCTCTGTCCGTGGGGATTCTCCAGGCAATAATACAGGAGTGGGTAGCCATTCTCCTCTCCAGGAAGTCTTCCCCAACCAGGCGTCCAACCTGTGTCTCCTGCATTGCAGGCAGATTCTTTACTGCCTGAGCCAGATAACTCGTGTCTGTGTGTGTGTGTGTGTGTGTGTGTGTGTTAGTTGCTTAGTGCTGTCCAACTCATGCGACCCCATGGACAGTAGTAGCTCACCAGGCTCCTCTATCCATGGGATCTCCAGGCAAGAATTCTGGAGCGGGTAGCCATTCCCATCTCCAGGGAATCTTCCCAATGCAGGGATCAAACCAGGGTATCCTGCATTGCAGGCAGATTCTTTACCACTGCTGCTGCTGTTGCTTTACCACTGAGCCTCCAGGGAAGCCCAGGGAATTCTCTATTGCCCTATGATCACAGAGATTGTACGCACGGAATCAGAAGGGTTTACCAGGGAAATTTCTTGTAGGAGTTCACCAAATAAGCTCACAGCACCTTGCTGCAGGCCCCGGGTGACCACGTGGCTTCCTAGGGCGGCGAGCCACACACTGACACTTTTCTCCCGGGGCGCCCGCCCGCTCCGAGCGAGCGACTCCACGTCCTGGTTTTCCCGGGGCTCCCTCCCCGGCCGCGGCTGCCTGTAAACACGCCGGGCTGCAGGCAGGGGCGCCGCGATTGGAGGAGCCCAGCCCGGCCTCCCCTCCGCCGGCTGCCGAGCTGTCAGTTACCAGCACGGTGTGAGCTAGATTTTGGCGCCACAGCTGGGGAGTGAGGCTTTTGTTCCATAACAAAAACAAGCGCCTGAATGGCAGAGCTGCCAGCGCCCAGCCCGGCGAGGCAGGCAGAAAGGAACCGCCTGGTGAATGTTTGTGACCTGTCATTAGAAACAGCTCGCTCTATTTCTAAACGATATTGTGGAGGCAATGTGGCAAATTACGGTGCGTCCCCGCCACGACCTGGCTCAAGCCTCCCGCCCCGGTGAATATGGGCTCCGTGCTCTAATAACCGGCCTATGAGCTCAGGTGGAAATCCTGGGTGGGAACCAACTGAAGTCCCTTCCAGCGCTTTCTGCCTTGTCTGTCAAAGAACTTCTGTTTTCCCTCTGCGACCGAAAGGCCGGCCTTCTGGCTGAGACAGTTAAATGATGGATTCATTTATTCCAGGAAGAAAAGGGAGGCATTGAATGTCATAACGCAGTTCACGAGATTGTACTCTCTATAAATGCATAGACAATCTCTACTATATGATTTGTTCGCTTTTGGCTAAGTTAGAACACATCCAGATCCAAGTTGCTACCTACTCCGGGAAAATTCCAACAGAAGACGCGGGTTTGATCCCTGCGTCCGGAAGATGCCCTGAAGAAGGGCATGGCAACCCACTCCAGTATTCTTGCCTGGAGAATCCCCATGAACAGAGGAGCCTTGTGGGCTGTAGTCCATGGGGATCACAAGAAGTCAGACACAGCTGAGTGACTTAGCACACATTCTCATTTCAGAAAGGATTCTTTAAGTTCCAAAAGCATTTAGAGGACTTGAACATTCCACACCCCATTCACGCCACAATCTAGGAAAATGAAAAAAAAGGAAAACAAACCCTCCATCTCAATTAGTGGTGCTACTATTTAAAGTGTGATGATTAAAAATTTATTCCTTCAGCTGTAGATTCAGTCTTGTTGGAATGAAATGTTTTTGAGGAAATTATGAGGTTGAAAGGTAGTCATTTACACCTCAGTGTGAATGACTTTAATGACTTTGCTTGAGAACAGGTTTTCAAGAAGGAGAGAAGCTAGTTGCAACTGAGTTCCTGAAAAGATACAAAGGAAAATATGAGTGGCCATGAAAGCACAGAAAGAGTCTGGATGCCTCAGAACATAGATGTCTGCTGTTTTCAATTCTGAGAAAAGTCAACTTTTTAAAGAGAGCAGGTTTTTTGGATTTTGTCTTTTGTTTTTGCAGGACTGTCCAATGGACCTTTTTGTGACAATGGGCATGTTCTGTATCCACACTGTTCCAATATAGTAGCCACTAGCCACATGTAGTTATGGAGCCCTGAAATGTGGTTAATGTGATTGAGGAAATGAATTTAAATTTTTGTTTTATTTTAATAGCCCTGTGTGGCTAATGGGGTGTCCCTGGTGGCTCAGATGGTAAAGAATCTGCCTGCAGTGCAGGAGACCTGGGTTCATGTCTGACTCTTTTGTGACCCTATGGACTGTAGCCTGCCAGGCTCCTCTGTCCATGGAATTTTCCAGCAAGAACACTGGAGTGCGTGGCCATTTCCCTTTCCAGGGAATCTTCTTGACCCAGGGATTGAACCTGAATCTCCTGCATCTACTGCATTGCAAGCAGATTTTTTACCCACTGAGCCATCCCATTTAAAAGACATTTATACTAGTTAGAGCCTCACTAGATCCAGAGAAACTGGCAAATATCAATGTTTAACGCAATAAAAGTTCCATTCTTTAACAGTCAAATCTGGGTGGTCTTCTGATGGTGATTCAGAGGCTCAATCCCTTTTTCATTCTGGCTTTGACATCTTTCACTTATGGCTGCTTAGGTCACCAACTAGAAGGTGAAAATTGCAGAGTGGAACCCTGGGGGAGGTGTTCTGGTAGAGGAAGAGACCTGGAGATGGTATATATCATTTCTGCCCAAGTTCTACTGGCTAGACCTCAAAGAGTCCCACTAAACTGTCAGACTTGGAGATCCTGCCAAACCCCAAGGTCTCATTGGCAAGGCTCTCTTTACAAACAGCAATGATGGTGATGAAAAATGGGAAAGGGACTGACTATGCTTCCCAGCACAAGAGGGCCACTCACCAAAGTTATCAGAGCATTCTATTCCTATAAGTGTCCATGATTGAGCTCAAAGTTCACCAAATCAGAATTGTTCATAGGAAGGCTTGGGCACAGTTCTGGAAATGACTGTGGGAGAATCAGGAAAAGATGTCTATGCCTGTTCAAAGGGGACGTGGGAACCACAGAATGGGGTCTGGGGTAGAATTCTGTGAGCCATCTGAGGCATCACTCAGATGTGAGTCCAAAGGCACTCTCAAGTCTGTCGTTGCTTCTGAGGCCAACTCGAATTTTCCTGGTGCTGCTCAAATGTCACCATCAGTCCTAGGGTCTATGTTCTTAGTCAGTTGCTAAGTCGTGTCCGACTCCTCGTGACCCCATGGACGGCAGCATGCCAGGCTTCCCTATCGTTCACTGTCTCCCAGAATTTGTTCAAACTCATGTCCCTTGAGTCAGAGATGTCATCCAACCATCTCATCCTCTGTCATCGCCTTCTTATGCCATCAATTTTTCCTAGCATCAGAGTTTTTTCCAATGAGCTGGTTCTTCGCATCAGGTGGCCAAAGTACTGGAACTTCAGCTTTAGCATCAGTCCTTCCAATGAGTATTCAGGGTTGATTTCCTTTAGGATTGACTGGTTTGATTTCTTTGCTGCCCCAAGGGAGGGACACTCAATATCTATAGAAAAAGGAAAGGAAATACTGATTTGCTCAATTTTTATTGTTTTAAATTGAGGAGCTATCACTCATCTATTGATACTTTTTAAAAAAAATATCACTCTTTTCATCTCTCTGGGCCTTCTACCCCCTTGCCTTCATCTCAAACTGTAACTTGTTCCCAACAAATTAGTTAGTGAAGGTGGGAATGTTTATTCAACTGAGTATGGATCTGTCAACATGACTTTAAAGAGAATTTTGGCAACCTGAAGCAGTCACACAACCAAAAGAGAAAAAAAGGAGGAAAGAATGGAGGGAGGGAAGGAACAGAAAGAGAAAACAAAAGAATGAAAGGAAAGAGAATGTTTGGAGTTCACCCAAAGGCAGATTTCCTAGGAGCTAATGTAGCTCAATGGAGAAGGCAATGGCACCCCACTCCAGTACTCTTGCCTGGAAAATCCCATGGATAGAGGAGCCTGGTGGGCTGCAGTCCATGGGGTCGCTAAGAGTTGGACATGACTGAGCTACGTCACTTTCACTTTTCACTTTCATGCATTGGAGAAGGAAATGACAACCCACTCCAGTGTTCTTGCCTAGAGGATCTCAGGGACGGGGAGCCTGGTGGTCTGCCGTCTATGGGGTCGCACAGAGTCAGACATGACTGAAGCGACTTAGCAGCAGCAGCAGCAGTAGCAATGTAGCTCAAACATCAGGGCTCCTTGCTGGCCGATGCCCCTTCCAAGGTTTTGTGCTCTCCTCCAGAGAGCAGCAGCAGAAGCAGAAGCTAAAGCCTGTGCCTGAGGCCAGGAGAGCTGCCCTAGGCTGGGCTCCACCTGTATATACATCATTTTAAGAACTTTATTGAGATATTATACACATGCCATAAAACACACTTATTTAAACTGTACAATTCAGTGTCCTTTAGTATATTCACAAAGTTGGGCAACCATCACCATAATCTAATTTTAGTACACTTTCATCACTCTCTAAAGAAACCCCAGACCCGTTAGCAGCCTCTCCCCACTCCCACTCCCACACCCTTAACTCAGGCAACTACTAATCTACTTTCTGTTTCTATAGATTTCCCCATTCTGGACATTTCATATAAACAGAATCATACAATATGTGCTTTTGTGACTGCTGCTACTACTGCTGATGCTAAGTCACTTCAGTCGTGTCTGACTCTGTGTGACCCCGTAGACGGCAGCCCACCAGGCTCCCCCGTCCCTGGGATTCTCCAGGCAAGAACACTGGAGTGGGCTGCCATTTCCTTCTCCAATGCATGAAAGTGAAAAGTGAAAGTGAAGTCACTCAATCATGCCCAACTCTTCACAACCCCATGGACTGAAGCCTTCCAGGCTTCTCCGTCCATGGGATTTTCCAGGCAAGAGTGCTGGAGTGGGGTGCCATTGCCTTCTCCAAAGTTTTCAAGGTTCACCTATGTTGCAGCATGTATCAGAATTTTATTTCTTTTTATTGTTAAATAATAGTCCACGGTACAGCTAGACCACATTTTCTTTATCTGGCCATCAACTGATGGGCATTTGGGTTGATTCTATAATCACTTTTGTGTCTATTTCGTATGTGTGTGGGGCTTTCCAGGTGGTGCTAGTGGTAAAGAACCTTTCTGCCAAGTCAGGAGACATAAGAGATGTGGGTTTGATCCCTGGGTCAGGAAGATCCCCCAGAGGAGGGCATGGCAACCACCACTCAAGTATCTCTGCCTGGAGGATCCTATGGCCAGAGGAGCCTGGCAGGGCACAGTCCATGGGGTCACAAAGTCAGACTACCAGTCATCCCAGAGTTGTGGGTGCGGTTGGCAGACTGTCAGCACTACCTTCATGTCCACCTGACCTCTTCTGACAACTTGTCTCTATCAGTTGTCAGGGAGCATTTGGGCTTTATTTTTGAGCCCTGGAGAAAGATCCGAGACCAAGATTGAACACTGTGTCCTGCCCAGGGTACATTATGACCCAGACTTCCGAGTGTCTTCCCTCAACCTCAGGACCACCCCAACATGGGTAGGAGTATGAGGGAGAGGTGAAAGGACCTGACCAAATCTAACTAAGGCACTGGTTGCAGGAACCGTGCCAGCTATGATCAAAGAGCTGGAGTTCTCTGAGGGCTTGCTCTAGTTAGAAGCCCTGCCTGAGCAAAAACTGGACGAAGTTATAAATGTGGCATTCCTTATGACCGCAACAAAATTTTCTATTTTTTTTTAAAGTTTAGTCAACTATGCTAAAAGAAAGACTCAATCACCCTCCTACTTTTTCAATAGAAATACATTGCAAAACTGTTTTCATATGAAGAAATAATAAAAGAGTATGCAGAGAGGAGTGATGTCAGTGAAAATGGAAAAGAATACAAATATTATGTCTCTCCATAAAAACAAAGGAAAACCTGGCAAAAATGGTCAGTATCAACTTTTGCAACCCTGGAAATGAACTAATGGCTTGCTGCAATCAGGGAGTGCTTATTCAAGGAAAAGGGGGGAATCTCATTTGAGATTGGGAGCACTTTATTCTAGCCTGGGACCTGCCCCACATCCCAGCTCAGAGGTAGCCTGGAAAACAGAGCCTGCACTTCCAGTACTGGAGGCACAGAATGGATATCATTTGAAAAGAATTGTAATTACTTTCTTTTTATCTGGTGGCTCCTTGGAAGACTAACTCAAAATGCTTGTCTTTATTTGCCCTGTTTTGGAACTGGCCCAGTTCAAAAGATACTGGGAGGGAGTGGGGCATTTGTCCAAAACATTTACTGGCTAATGTTTTAGCTGCTGCTTTCTGGGGCTATAGATAACAGTTGGCATAAACCACAAATCTTGGGAGAAAAGGCTGGGAAATGAGGTGTCCATAAAGGCTTTGAAAAGCTCACACACATTCCTGGAAATCTAGCCTACTGTGGGTGCTCAGGATCAACATGAGAAGGCTGTAGGATCTGCCATCGGGCTGACTTTAAGGTTCTGCACAAGAAGAAAATGAAGGCTAAGGCAGAGTTGTAAACTGTCAGGGTGCATGACAAAGGCCTGTCCACCCACCACACCCCCCAACAGAGCCCCTTGACCAAAACTTTGAAATATTTTTGGTATCAGTTTTTTAAGGAAATAACCAACTCATTGGAAAAGACCCTGATGCTGTGAAAGATTGAAGGCAGGAGGAGAAAGGGACGAGAGGTCAAGAGGACTAGATGGCATCACTAACTCAATGGATGTGAGTTTGAGCAAGCTCTGGGAGACGATAAAGGACAGAGAAGCCAGGTATGCTGCAGTCCATGGGGTCACAAAGAGTCAGACACGGCTGAGAGACTGAACAACAACAAATTTAATAGAATATCTGTTCAATCATCAGTGGACTACTAATCTGAGCACATAAAATCTAACAGAACAGTGACTTCAATGGCCACATATGACAAAAAAATATAGAGTTTTCAGGATTCGTTCATAAAAATCATTAAATAAACAACAATAAGTAAAACAAACAGCAAATAGAAAAAAAAAAAAACCTTGGAAAGAGAGAGAACCTGATTTCTAGAGTTGCCACATTACAGTATTCAAAATGTCCAAGTTTCAACTAAAAATTATGAAGTGTGCAAAGAATAAAGAATACACAAACACAGGAAAAACGAAAATTAATAGAAGCTGTCCCTGAGAAGATCCAGACATTGGATTTACTAGCAAAAGCCTTTCTTTTTATTTGTTTATTTTTTTGGCTTCGCTGGGTCTAAGATGTTTCCTGCATGTTTTCTTTAGTTGTAACAAGTGGGGGCTACTCTCTAGTTGCCGTGTGTGGGATTCTCTTTGCAGTGGTTTCTCTTGTTGTGGGGCACAGGCTCTAGGGTGTACAAGCTTGGCAGTTCAGGTGCTCAGGCTGTAGAGCCCAGGCTTCAGCAGTTGTGGCACATGGGCTTAGTTGCTCTGTGGCATGTGGGAACTTCCTGGATCGGGGGTCACACCTATGTCCCCTGCATTGTCAGGGAGATTCGCAACCACTGGACCACCAGGGATGTCCTAGTAAAAGACTTTAAATGAACTACTTGAAATATGTTCAAAGAGCTAAAGCAAACCATATCTAAAGACCTAAAGGGAAGTATCAGAATAATGTCTTACCAAATAAAGAAGATCGATAAAAAGAAATTGTATTTTTTATATAAGAACCAAATAGAAATTTTAGAACTGAAAAGTGCAGTAACTGAAATAAAAAAAATTTACTAGAGGAGTTCAACATCAGGTAGAAGAATCTACAACATTCAAACAAATCAATTGAGGTTATCCAGTCTGAGGAACAAAAGCAAAAAATGAATAAAGTTTTAGAAATCTGTGGGACACCATCATATGTATAATGTGAGTCCTAGAAAGAGAGAAAAAAGGGAAAGGAGCAGAAAAATTGTTGAAGAAATATTAAACTAAAATTTCATGAAAAGCATTATCCATACATCCAAGAATCTCAATAAACTCCAAGTAGGAGAAACTCAAAGACATCACAATGTTGCTGCTGTTCAGTCACCCAGTCATGTCCAACTCGTAGTGAACCAATGGACTACAGCACGCCAGGCCTTCCCATCCTTCACCATCTCCCGAAATTTGCCCAAGTTCATGTCTGTTGCATCAGTGATGCCATCCAGTTATCTTGTCCTCTGACACCCTCTTCTCCTGCCCTCAAACTTTCCCAGCATCAGGGACTTTTCCAATCAGTCAGCTATTCGCATCAGGTGACCAAAATACTGAGACCCACAATAAGACAGGTCATAGTTAAACAAATCAAAAGACAAAGACAAAGAATCTTGAGTGCACAAAGAGAAAAATGACTCATCACCTACAATTGCACCTCAATAAGGTAAACAGCGGTTTCTCATCAGAAACCATGGAGTGATACCAGGAAGCAGTGGAACAAGGCATTTGAATTGCTCAAAGGAAAAAAGAAGTCAATGAAAAGTTTTATATCTGGCAAACATATCTTTCAAAAATGAAGAGAAAATAAAATATTCCCAGATAAACAAAAAGAGAGTCTGTTGCTAGCAGACTTATCCTACAAGAAATGCTAAAGAAAGTCCTTTGGGCTGAAAGAAAAGGATGGACACAAGGTGGTAATTTGTAGCCATATGAAGAAATAAAGATTTCTGATGAAGATAATTACATGAGTAAATAGAAAAGACCATATGGCTGTGTTTTTTGTTTGAAACTGTGTTTTTTTCTATCTGATTTCAAGACCACTGCATAAAGCAATATTTTTCAATCTATGTGAATGGGCACACAATGTATAAAAATGTAATTTTAATTGTAACAACATTGAGCAGGAGAAGAGGCAGAATTGAGCTATGTAGGAGGAAAGATTTGGAATACTAAAATTCAATTGGTGTTAATTTAAATGAAATTGTTATAATTTGAGAGGGTTATTGTAATCCCCACCAAAACCACTAGGAAAATACCTTAAAATATATATATAGTAAAAGAAATGACAAGGGAATTAAAATGGCACCAAGAAAATATCTATTTAACAAAAAAGAGAGCATTAATGAATTGAGAGACAAAAATTATCTAAGACATATGGAAAACAAACAGCAAGATGGCAGAAGTTCTGTTCCATTATCAGTAGATACCTTAAAAGCAAATGAATTAAACTTTCCCATTAGAAGATAGAAAGTGGTAAAATGGATTTTAAAAATCCAATTATACACGGCCCCCTGGCCGCCATCTTGAATCACAGTGCCGGGCGCAGAGACTCCGCACACGGCCCTCAGAGCTGAGGTGTCGGCACAGCCATTAAAAAAAAAAAAAAAAAAATCCAATTATATGTCATCCTACAAAAGACACATTTTAGATTGAAAGATTACAAACAGCTTGAAAGTAAAAGGATGGAAAAAGATATTTTGTATAAATGGTAACTAAAAGAGTTCAAGTGGCCATAGAAATAGACAAAATAGGCTTTGTTACTACAGCAAAAGATAGTTTATAATAATAAAATTCTCTCCAACAAGAAGATATAACAATCATAAACATGCATACACCTAACAATGGGACTCTGAAATATTGAAACAAAAGCTAGCAGAATTAAAGGAAGAAATAAACAATTCAACTGTTAATTGTGGGAAACTTCCATGTTCCACTTTCAGTAATGGCCACAATTAGAAGATCAGCAAGGAAATAGAAGAATTGATAGCAAAGAACACAATAAAGAATACTTACAACTCAATGATTAATACCCTAATTAAAAATGGGTAAAGGATCTGAATACATATTTCTCCAAAGAAGATAAGCAAATGGTCAAAATGTAAACATGAAAATGCTCAGCATCATTAGCTATTAGGAAGATGCAAGATAAAATAATAATGAAATACCATTTCACACCCACTCAGTTCAGTTCAGTTCAGTCTCTCAGTCATGTCTGACTCTTTGCGACCCCATGGACTGCAGCATGCCAGGCCTCCCGTCCACCACCAACTCCTGGAGTCCACCCAAACCCATGCCCATTGTGTCGGTGATGCCATCCAATCATCTCATCCTCTGTCGTCCCATTTTCATCCTGCCCTCAATCTTTCCCAGCATCAGGGTCTTTTCAAATGAATCAACTCTCCCCATCAGGTGACCAAAGTATTGGAGTTTCAGCTTCAACATCAGTCTCTCCAATGAACAAATAGGACTGATCTCCTTTAGGATGGACTGGTTGGATCTCCTTGCAGTCCAAGGGACTCTCAAGAGTCTTCTCCAACACCACAGTTCAAAAGCATCAATTGTTCAGGGCTCAGCTTTCTTTATGGTCCAACTCTCACATCCATGCATGACTACTGGAAAAACCATAGCTTTGACTAGACGGACCTTTGTTGGCAAAGTAATGTCTCTGCTTTTTAATATGCTCTCTAGGTTGGTCATAACTTTCCTTCCAAGGAGTAAGTGTCTCTTAATTTCGTGGCTGCAATCACCATCCTCAATGATTTTGAAGCCCAGAAAAGTAAAGTCAGCCACTGTTTCCACTGTTTCCCTATCTATTTGCCATGAAGTGATGGGACCGCACGCCATGATCTTAGTTTTCTGAATGTTGAGCTTTAAGCCAACTTTTTCACTCTCTTCTTTCACTTTCATCAAGAGGCTCTTTAGTTCTCCTTTACTTTCTGCCATAAGGGTGGTGTCATCTGCATATCTGAGGTTATTGATATTTCTCCCGGCAATCTTGATTCCAGCTTGTGCTTCCTCCAGCCCAGTGTTTCTCATGATGTACTCTGCATAGAAGTTAAATAAGCAGGATGACAATATACAGCCTTGACTTACTCCTTTTCCTATTTGGAACCAGTCTGTTGTTCCATGTCCAGTTCTAACTATTGCTTCCTGACCTGTATACAGGTTTCTCAAGAGGCAGGTCAGGTGGTCTGGTATTCCCATCTCTTTCAGAATTTTCCACAGTTTATTGTGATCCACACAGTCAAAGGCTTTGGCATAGTCAATAAAGCAGAAATAGATGTTTTTCTGGAACTCTCTTGCTTTTTCCATGATCCAGTGGATGTTGGCAATTTAATCTCTGGTTCTTCAGCCTTTTCTAAAACCAGCTTGAACATCTGGAAGTTCATGGTTCACATATTGCTGAAGCCTGGCTTGGAGAATTTTGGGCATTGCTTTCCTAGCATGTGAGATGAGTGCAATTGTGCAGTAGTTTGAGCATTCTTTGGCGTTATCTTTCTTTGTGATTGGAATGAAAACTGACCTTTTCCAGTCCTGGGCCACTGCTGAGTTTTCCAAATTTGCTGGCATATTGAGTGCAGCACTTTCACAGCATCATCTTTCAGGATCTGAAATAGTTCAACTGGAATTCTGTCGCCTCCACTAGCTTTGTTTGTAGTGATGCTTCCTAAGGCCCACCTGAGTTCACATTCCAGGATGTCTGGCTGTAGGTGAGTGGGAATGATCACACATTCGTGAGTATCTGGGTCGTGAAGATCTTTTTTGTACAGTTCTTCTGTGTGCACACCCACTAGGATGATCATAATAAAAAACAGAAAACAACAAGTATTGAGGAGGAGGCAGAGAAATTTCAATTCTTATACATTTAGGTAGAAGCTAAAATCCCTTTGCTGCTTTGGAAAATGATTTGGCAGTTCTTCAAAAAATTAACGTAAAATTACCACATGACTCAGCAATTCCACTCCTCAGTATGTACCCCAGATAATCGTAAATGGCTAATCAAAGAAATCCACATGCACGTATTTTAGTAGTAATACTTACAATAGCCAAAAGGCAGAAAAAACGTATTTCCCTCAGAATAAGAGTGGATACTTATCATACTGTTCATGGGGTTCTCAAGGCAAGAATACTGAAGTGGTTTGCCATTCCCTTCTCCATGGCAAATAGATGGCGAAACAGTGGAAACAGTGACAGACTTTTTTTTTTTTTTGGCTCCAAAATCACTGCAGATGGTTACTGCAGCCATGAAATTAAAAGACATTTGCTGCTTGGAAGAAAAGCTATGACCAATTAGACAGCATATTAAAAAGCAGAGACATTACTTTGCCAACAAAGGTCCATCTTGTCAAAGCTATGGTTTTTCCAGTAGTCATGTATGGATGTGAGAGTTGGACCATAAAGAAAGCTGAGCCCTGAAGAATTGATGCTTTTGAACTGTGGTGTTGGAGAAGCCTCTTGAGAGTCCCTTGGACTGCAAGGAGACCCAACCAGTCCATCCTAAAGGAAATCAGTCCTGGGTGTTCATCGGAAGGACTGATGTTGAAACTGAAACTCCAATACTTTGGCCACCTGGTGCAAAGAACTGACTCATTTGAAAAGACCCTGATGCTGGGAAGGATTGAAGGCAGGAGGAGAAGGGGATGGGAGAGGATGAGATGGTTGGATGGCATCACCGGCTCAATGGACACGAGTTTGAGTAAACTCTGGGAGTTGTTGATAGACAGGGAAGCATGGCGTGCTGCAGTCCATGGGGTCGCAAAGAGTCGGACACAACTGAGTAACTAAACTGAACTGAAGAGTGGATAAACAAATTATGATACATTCATACAATGTAGTATTACTTAGCCATGGTGGTGGTGGTGGTGGTCTGGTCTCTAAGTTGTATCTGACCCTTGCAACCCCATGGACTGTAGCCTGCCAGGCTCCTCTGTCCATGGGATTCTCCAGGCAAGAATACTGGAGTGTGTTGCCATTTAAGCAATAAAGTACCAATATATTCTACGAAACCTTAAGTGAAGTGATAGAAACCAGACACAGACAGTAACATACCATATAATTCCTTTCATGTGAAATATCCAGAATAGGTAAATCCATAGAGACAGAGATTAGATTGGTGGTTGCCAGTGGCTGGGGGAGGGGGAAAGGAAATAATTGTTTAATGGGTGTGGGATTTCCTTTAGAGTTGATAAAACTGTTCTGGAACTAGATAGAGGTGGTGGTTGTACAACACTGAGAATGTACTAAATTCCACTTGAATTGCTCACTTTAAAGTGGTTAATTTCATGTGATATAAATTTTACTTCAATACATTTTTTAAAACATATAAAATCCTCTACAACATTATGCTTAAACAAAACAAAATCCTTAAAAACATTATGCTAAGTGAAAGAAGCCAGATACAAAAGATCACATACTGTATGATACCATATCCCTGGAGAAGGAAATGGCAACACATTCCAGTATTCTTGCCTGAAAAATTACATGGACAGAGGAGCCTGGTGGGCTAAAGTCTATGGGGTTGCAAAGAATTGGACATGACTTAGCTACTAAACAGCAACAAATACCATTTATATGAAAAGTCCAGAGTAGACAAATTTATAATGACAGAAAATAGATTAGTATTCCTAAGGGACAGGGAGTTGGGGGTGTTGGGACTGACTGCCAATAGTGACAGAGATTTGAGGGGCATGATAGAAATGGTTTGTAATTAGATAGTGGTTATGGTTCCCTGATAGCTCCATTGGTAAAGAATTGGCCTGCAATGCAGAAGACCCTAATTCAATGCCTGGGTTGGGGAGATCCACTGGGGAAGGGACAGGCTACCAACTTCAGTATTCTTGGGCTTTCCTTGTGGCTCAGCTGGTAAAGAATCTGCCTGCAGTGCAGGAGACCTGGGTTTGATCCCTTGGTTGGGAAGATCCCTTGGAGAAGAGAAAGGCTACCCACTCCAGTATTCTGGCCTGAAGAATTCCATGGACTGTGTAAGTCCATGGGGTCTCAAAGAGCTGGACATGACTGAGAGAATTTTGCTTTCACTTTCATGGTTGTATGACAGTGAATATACTAAAAACCACTGAACTGTACACTTTGAAACAGTGAACTTTATGTTACATAACTATTATAAATAAATGTCCAAGAAGTCTCCTGCAAACAAATTAAAACTCAATTTAAAAACAAATATTCAGAGAAAGGATGTCAGGCTCCTAAATGATAATAATTATAAGAGGGACTTCCCTGGTGGTCCAGTGGCTAAGGTTTTGCATTCCTAGGGAGGGGGTGTGAGTTCAATCCCTCCCTGGTTGGGAAGCTAAGATCCCACATGCCTCAGGACCAAAGAACCAAAAAATATAAAACAGAAGCAACATTGTAACAAATAAAGACTTTAAAAATGGTCCATATTAAAAAATCTTTAAAAATAGTTACAATAAAGTTATGTCATTTTCTTTTTCAGCTTTTTATTTGTGATTTGTTGCAATTTCCTCTATCCCTCCAATAAATATTCATTTTTGTACCTATTTTGTATTTTTTTTCCCCTAAGAGGGCTCTTAAAGTTAATTAAACTTCAGGTCACTCAAAACCTGGATGCCAACCCTACATTAATAGGTGCAGAAACTCAGCCACCCATAGCTCTACAAGATGTAGGAATTCTGTTCCCAAGCAGGCTGTGCAGTTTCAACAGAACTCACTGCTGACTCCTCCACACCTCTCTGCCCAGACTCACAGGTCTTCAGTCCTCCTCTGAGATGCCCTTCTATTCTCACTCTCATACTGCCACTGCTTCTTCCAGGTTATCATCAGTCACATCACCTAACTGCTCTACAAACCACTTCCTCCAGTCATCCTCCAAACTGCTGCCAGGGACAATCTTGCTGAAACACATCATCTCTCCCTTCTCATCCCTACCAAGAAGCCTCCCAAGGCTCTTTATTTGTAGGGTAAAGGACAAATTTCTTACAAACAGGTCCCAGGCTGTCTTTGCAGACCTAACTCCTAGTCTCTGTCTCACTAAAAATGCATCTCTGCATCACATGTCACGTCTGACTCTTCTTCTAACCTCAGGTTTTCTATGTCTCCCCTTAGCTTTTGCACGGTTCTTCTCTCACCTTCTCCTCTTCTCCTTGAGGAGTTCTTCATTTGTCAATACGCAGCTCAGCTTTTGCTTCTACAAGTTTTCCCAACCCTCTCTGCAGTGTTTATGATCTCTCATTGTACTTATTAGTACAGGTAGTTGTGCATTCTATACATTCACATACGTTTACAAATCAACTAAGGATTTTGAACTATTTCCCTGTGCATATAAAAATATATAAAACTCACACACACACATGTATATTATATGAAAAAAGGGAAAGTGTTAGTCATTCATTCATGTCCAACTTTTTGTGACTCCCTGATTTGTAGCTCGTCAAGCTCCTCTGTCCATGGAATTCTCCAGGCAAGAATACTGGAATATATATATACACATACTGAAGATTTAGGTGCTTATCAACATACCCAAAGCAAAGACAGTGTCATATCTATTCTAAAAATATTTTTTTTGACAGTTACTATCTTTTCTTTACATAGTATGTACTTATTCATGTTCCAGGCACTGATTGAATTATAAGTATCTATACATGGGTGTTTCCACTGTTTCCCCATCTATTTCCCATGAAGTGATGGGCCGGATGCCATGATCTTCGTTTTCTGAATGTTGAGCTTTAAGCCAACTTTTCACTCTCCACTTTCACTTTCATCAAGAGGCTTTTGAGTTCCTCTTCACTTTCTGCCATAAGGGTGGTGTCATCTGCGTATCTGAGCTTATTGATATTTCTCCTGGCAACCTTGATTCCAGCTTGTGTTTCTTCCAGTCCAGCATTTCTAATAATGTAGTCTGCATAGAAGTTAAATAAGCAGGGTGACAATATACAGCCTTGACGTACTCCTTTTCCTATTTGGAACCAGTCTGTTGTTCCATGCCCAGTTCTAACTGTTGCTTCCTGACCTGCATACAGATTTCTCAAGAGGCAGGTCAGGTGCTCTGGTATTCCCATCTCTTTCAGAATTTTCCACTTTATTTTTCTGGGCTCCAAAATCACTGCAGATGGTGACTGCAGCCATGAAATTAAAAGACGCTTCCTCCTTGGAAGGAAAGTTATGACCAACATAGATAGCATATTAAAAAGCAGAGACATTGCTTTGCCAACAAAGGTCCGTCTAGTCAAGGCTATGGTTTTTCCTGTGGTCATGTATGGATGTGAGAGTTGGACTGTGAAGAAGGCTGAGCACCGAAGAATTGATGCTTTTGAACTGTGGTGTTGGAGAAGACTCTTGAGAGTCCCTTGGACTACAAGGAGATCCAACCAGTCCATTCTGAAGGAGATCAGCCCTGGGATTTCTTTGGAAGGAATGATGCTAAAGCTGAAACTCCAGTACTTTGGCCACCTCATGCGAAGAGTTGACTCATTAGAAAAGTCTCTGATGCTGGGAGGGAGTGGGGGCAGGAGGAGAAGGGGACGACAGAGGATGAGATGGCTGGATGGCATCACTGACTTGATGGACGTGAGTCTGAGTAAAGTCAGGGAGTTGGTAATGGACAGGGAGGCCTGGCATGCTACGATTCATGGGGTTGCAAAGAGTCGGACACGACTGAGGAACTGAACTGAACTGACTGATACATGGGTGTGTGTGCTGTGTGTGTATATAAACAGTCTTTTCCTTAAGGACTTTATACACCGAATAAAGAAACAAGCACATGAGAGCAATTAAGAATCTCATTATTATAAATAAATGTCCAGTGGACTACTGCAAACCAATTAGATGAGCACTGATGGCTCCCAGAGCAGAGTGCATTGAATTCCACATGTTTTAATGCAGTGACCAAACACTCAGACATTTTAAACAGCCATATCGACTGGCAGCCTCATACCTTAAGACAGAATAACCATCCTTTGTTTCGCAAATGTATTACTTACCCAGGGCATTCCTGGGCACTAGGTACGAGGCACTGTGACAGGTGCTGGGGGCAAGAGAAAGAGTCCCAGATGTCAAGCTGCTCACAGCCTCTGTGGGAGGCAGCCAAATTCACCAACAGGCCTTCACATCCTTGAGTACTTTACAGAATGTTTTGTCTTTAGTTCATTGTAACTCAACTCTCATATTACAGACACTGTGAGAGAGAATACAGAGATAAATGCCTGGACTCTACCCGCCCCCAAGGAGTTCAGAGTCTAGGAGGGGAGACAGACATATCAACAAATATTAACAGTGCAGAGTGATTCATCAACACTGTAAGTATGTGAAAGGTTCACTGGCAGAATAGAGAAGGGGGTGACTATTTCCTCCCAGCTCCCCTTCCCCAATGGGACAGAGTAATTGTGGAAGAGGTGATACCTATCTACTCTGGGTTTTGGAGAGCATTCTGAGCAGTGAGTTGGGACACAAAGACACAGAAGGATATGGCTGGAGGGTGAATGGTGGTGGAGGTGAGTGGATGAGAAGGTGAGGAAGGCAGCAATGTGAAGGGCTTTAGGTGCTGGTCAAGAGTTAGACAAATGATGAGAAGCCACAGAAGACTGCAGGGAGTAAAGAGATATGGATAATGCAAGCTCCCAGGTAGGATCACGGCAAACTGATGAGGTAGGAGCCATGCTGGAGGTGGAGAGATGGTCTGAAAGGCTATGGCAAGAATCCAGACAAGAGAAGATGAGGGTCAAATGCAAGTCCATGGCACTGGGGATGAAGTGGAGAGGCTACACTTGAGAAGGTCGTGACTGGATATGCAGGAAGTAGGCACAGAAGAAAAATGTCCAGAATTAAACTCAGGTTTCCACCTCAGGAAAACTGAGTAAATGAGGATGTTACCAGCCAGTAGAAAACAGAGAAGGAAGAAGAACCGTGGGAAGAAGAAAGAGAGTGAAATCAGTTGTGCTGGAGATAGTTAAGGAGCGTTTAAGTGGAGATTGTCACAAGAAAGTTGGGTCTACATGTCTGGAATAGGAGAAAGTAGAACTAAAATATAAATACAAAATATTCTGGAATTTGGATGTCAGAACCAAGGGAAAGGTTGAAATCTCCTAAGCAAAGAAGACAAGAGAACCCAAGACAGAATCCAGTCTCTCACAGGATGGGTTCAGTTCAGTTCAGTTCAATTCAATCGCTCAGTGGTGTCTGACCCTTTGCAACCCCATGGACTGTAGCATGTCAGGCTTCCCTGTCCATCACCAACTCTAGGAGCTTACTCAAACTCATATCCATTGAGTCGGTGATGCCATCCACCCATCTCATCCTCTGTCATCCCCTTCTCCTCCTGCCTTCAATCTTTCCCAGCATCAGGGTCTTTTCCAATGAGGTGCATCAGGTGGTGAAAGTATTGGAGCTTCAGCATCAGTCCTTACAATGACTAGTCAAAGTTGATTTCCTTTAGGATTGACTGGTTTGACCTCCTTGCTCTCCAAAGGACTCTCAAGAGTCTTCTCCAGTGCACCACAGTTCAAAAGCATCAATTCTGCAGTGCTCAGCATTCTTTATGGTCCAACTCTCATATCCATAAATAACTATTGGAAAAACCATAGCTTTGACTAGATGGACCTTTGTTGATAAGGTAATGTCTCTGCTTTTTAATATGCTCTCCAAGTTGGTCATAGCTTTTCTTCCAAGGATCAAGTGTCTTTTAATTTCGTGGCTACAGTCACCATCTGCAGTGATTTTGGAGCCCAAGAAAATAAAGTCTCTCACTGTTCCCATTGTTTCCCTATCTATTTGCCATGAAGTGATGGGACCAGATGCCATGATCTTAGTTTTTTGAATATTGAGTTTTAAGTCACTTTTTCACTCTCCTCTTTCACTTTCATCAAGAGGCTTTTTAGTTCTTCTTCACTTTCTGCCATAAGGGTGGTGTCATCTGCATATCTGAGGTTCTTGCTATCTCTCCTGGCAATCTTGATTTCAGCTTGTGTTTCATCCATTCACAGGATGTGTAGATAAAATGATTATGGGAAAGACATAATATAGGAGAGAGTGGTGTTCTTAAAGTGAAGAGGATTTTGAGGAGAAAGTGGACAAAAGTATCATTGCTACAGAGTAACTAAGAAAGGCTAGACAGGAATTTGGCAATTAGGAAACTGCTGGAAATCTCTGGCTGATATCTTTCCCTGTGTTGCAGGGACTGGGAAACCAGGTACATTTGGGGTGAAGGGGTAAAGGAGTGGAGTTATTGTAGAGTTTATTCCATCAAGAAACTTGACCTTGAAGGCATGGGGGGAGAAGGGCCAGTAGTTATTAATAGAAGGGGGCATTGGATTTGGGGAAGTGTTTTATGTGTCAGAGTCTTGAACATATTTATTGATTGAGAGGAAAGAGCCTGTTGAAAAGGAAGCTGAAGAATCAGATGCTCTTAGGGGGGCAGAAGGGGGTAGATTCTGAAGCAGAGCTGGAGACATTAATTTTCAAGAAAAAAAAAAAAAGGAACAAATCTTCACCTGAAACTGTAAGAATGGCAATGGATGTAAGAAGGTTGTATGTTGGGAAAAAAAGGTTGTATGTGTGTGTGTGTAAGGAAAATTAAGGGACTTCAAGCCTGATGGCCTCTATTACTCAAGAAGTCTGTTTTCATGTCTGGAGAATCAAGAAAGAGAATGGGCACTGGAGGGCACACAGTGTTTTCATGTGTCCTGTGGACACTGGAGGAATGAAACTGAAATGAAAATATCTCCTTCCATATTAATAAACAAGAAATACCACAGTCATCAGTAATTTCTGGTCTCCAAATATGAATCAGGGTTCCTAAAACTGTGATCCAGCAGATGCTGCCACCCCCCATGGTGATTGCTGAGGAGTTGGGGGGCTGCGAGAAGCAACTGTCTGCCACTCCTTAAGATGAACAAGGAAACATGATTGGCCCCAGATAGCTGAGGTGACATGAAAGGAATGAATTCACTGAGCCCAGAGGCTTGCATCTTCCCATATGTAGAATGCTAAATTCCTTAACTGGATACCTGATCTTTGATGTTCAGGCTGCCTTCTCTCTCTGTTGCAAACTTGTATATAGCCTGACTTCCCCTTCTGCCTCCTTAGAGCAGTTTTCTCAGAGCTGCTGAGATGCTGTCGGAGTCCTAAACATTCCCACCAAAGAAAAGAGCTCTCTATTTTCACGTTGTGACTACATTTTTCAATTGACAAAAATTGGAAAGTGGAACTAACAGGGTGTTGAAACCACTGTAGAGATCATAGGTTAGTGGAAATACTGTCGGCAGTATAGAGGTTCAAGTGCCTTGTTCATCTCACACTAATAACTCAGGTCTGACACACATTTAAGCAGGTTGTGTAATTCCTAGAAGCTCAAGGTTCTTTCCCGACGAGTTAAGTATTCAAGTTAATGAATTAATATAAAACCAATGCCAGAGAAGTATGGTGAGATCACTGAATCTGTGGACTTGGCCACTGGTGACCAAGGGCAGGTGTCCCGGGGGTAAGAAAATGCTGTCTAGCTGTTTGGTCTTCACCGAAGACAAGACAATAGACAATGGGCTTAAATTGCAGCCAGATGTCAAGAAAGAACGATAATCTGAGAATACAAGAGGACACAGAGCAACCTGCCTCAGTGATCCTTAGAAATAAGTGCACCTCAGGTGGTTCCGATTCCAGCCGTGGATGATGGCTTATTTGCATTTTTTACATTCCCTTTTAGCTCTATGCCACAGTCTGATGTTAAGCAAAAAGAATATATAGTAGCACACCCCAAACAATGGAGACAGCAGAGTACTTTGTTTTTCTTTGCTTTCCTTTTTATCTTCCTCTTTTCTCTAATGGGCACATGAGAAACAGCTACTATGTAAAAATAATCTGGACATTAAACTAAAACAAGTCATATGTAATTATTAACTGTGTCACAGCCCAATCAAAAGAGAGAGAGATTTAAACCCCTCAGTCCTCTATCCTGCCTTGTTGGTTATCTCTAGCTTGATTAAAGGGAATGATACTCATTTGTAAATGCATTTGGCAAACTTACCCTGCTATTGTTTCCATTATTTTGCAAATTACAGACATTGAGATGAAGGCTCTGTAATTTCCTAGCATTCCCTTTATTCCTGCTTGGAAAACTGGTATTGCCCTGGCATACTTCCACTTTGCTGTTATTTCATTTGAATACAGCAAATTCTTTATTATGATTAACAAAGACTTCTGCTCCATTCCTCTTTGAATATCAGTCTGCTCTTGGAGATGAGTTGATTTTGAGCCCTGCTGTCTCCTTGAATCTCTCAAAGATGTTCACGACAGCAGACACCAGTGTATTCCTAAATGACATGTTTTCTGTGTGTTCCCCCTTTTGAATTTGTTATATGTTTAATAATTTTACCATCGTCTGGAACTTTTTTCTCTTCTATCAACTGTCTGATTCTAAATGTCTCCTACACTTGTTACTTAAAAGCCTGCAAATATGCAAGCAGTTGGGTTAGGTAATCTTGTTATTTTTAAGCTTCTTTCTCTTTTCAGTTTTCCTTTATCCTCATACATACATTTCTCATGATTTTACAATGTTTTGTAAGCAGTCTTGATACCAGGCACTTTGCACACATGTATGCTAATCGTGTTTGACTATTTGCAACCCTATGGACTATAGCCTGTCAGATTCCTCTCTCCATGGGATTCTCCAGGTAAGAATACTGGAGTGGGTTGTCATTTCCTACTCCAGGGGATCTTAATCCAGGGATCAAGCCCGCATCTCCTGGGTCTCCTGCATTGGCTGGAGGATTCTTTTCCACTGGGAAAAGATTCTTTTCAACCTGGGAAGCTTCAGGCACTTCGAGGCATCTTAATAAATAGATGTTCTCCTTGAGCACTATATATTTCTAGTCCATTCATTTATCATTGCACTGGAATCACATTCCCCCCAAGTAAGTCTCTTCCTCCTTAAATCTTGCCTGGATGTCCACCCAATTTAATACTCTGGTAGCAGTCCTCACACTTAGAGAGTACTAGCTAAATATTCGTCTCCTAAAATCAGTCATATTGTTACCCGAAAGCTGGGTTTGGCCCTTGGTGGATATTGAGCCAAAAAACACAACTAAACCAAAGACTGGGAGATGGAAAGATTTATTGCTTGCAGTGAGTAAGGAGACCATGGAAGATTTTTCCCAAAGCAATGTCTCTCCAAGGAGTAAAACTGGGAAAGTTTAAGCTAAGGATATATGCATATTCATGAAAGGCCTTGAGCAGAAGAGGAGAATTCAGCATAGAATTAGGGCAAAGGTTGAGGGCCAGATTATTATTTCTATCGCTGGAAGAGGAACTAGGACTCTGTTTATCACTGAACTACTGTTTCTTAACTGCTTTTCCTTTGTTCCTGCACTCCCTTACTTCCCTTGCTGCTGCTAAGTCACTTCAGTCGTGTCCGACTCTGTGAGTCCCCATAGACGGCAGCCCACCAGGCTCCCCCGTCCCTGGGATTCTCCAGGCAAGAACACTGGAGTGGGTTGCCATTTCCTTCTCCAATGCATGAAAGTGAAAGTGAAGTTGCTCAGTCATATCCGACTCTTAGTGACCCCATGGACTGCAGCCTACCAGGCTCCTCCATCCATGGGCTTTTCCAGGCAAGAGTACTGGAGTGGGGTGCCATTGCCAAAATCATTAATTACTGAGACCTGTGTAAGGGCAAGCATTGTGGCCAGGCTTAGATCACAAAACTGTTGTTGTTGTTCAATCACCAAGTTGTATCTGACTCTTTGCGACCCCATGGACTATAGCACACAGGCTTCCCTGTCCTTCACTGTCTCCTGGAGTCTTCTCAAACTCATGTCCATTGAGTCGATGATGCCATCCAACCATCTTATCCTCTGTCATCCCCTTCTCCTGCCCTCAATCTTTCCCAGCTCAGGGTCTTTTCCAATGAGTCGGCTCTTTGCATCAGTGGCCAAAGTGTTGGAGCTTCAGCATCAGTCCTTCCAATGAATATTCAGGGTTGATTTCCTTTAGGAGTGACTGGTTTGATCTCCTTGCTGTCCAAGGGAGTCCCAAGAGTCTTCTCCAGCACCATAATTCAAAAGCATCAATTCTTCAGTGCTCAGCCTTCTTTACGGTCCAACTCTCATATCCATACATGACTATTGGAAAAACCGTAGCTTTGTCTATAAAGACCTTTGTAGGCAAAGTAAGATCTCTGCTTGTCAAGAAATCTATGCCTGATTCTCTTTCTCTGTGAGCCCCTATCCTATCTGCATACAAAATTTAGAAAAAGTCACATTCAAAGGATTCTTCTAAACCACAAGGCTTGGTAGAAAATGCTGGAAGTGAAATAGGTGCATGATTGTGACTTGGGGACTCCTCTTCCACAATCAGATATCAGAGCACAAAGTTCTTCTCTTATTCCTCTTTGCCTTCATCTCCTCATGCCTTATTTTCCCCTCTCCTCCATGATGTCAGCATCTTTGGGAAACAGACATCATTTCTTTAACCCAGTTGGGCCAAATATATGGAGGAGTATACTGAGGTGAGGGTAGTTTAGCCCCATTTATTCATGTTGGGTAGGTAGCATTGTAGAAAATGAGGATAATACCAGGGGAATTGGTATGTCTTACATTATTGAGTGCTTATTATATGCCAGGTATTATTTCATCTGCTGTACGTGTTTCATCTCAGTTAATCTCCTCAACAATCCAGTGAGGTGGACCCTCAGGATTCAGAGAGGTTGAGGAACATGCCGAAGGCCCTACAGCTAGCCACTGAGTAGCAGATGCAGGGGAACCTTCGATGTCTGATAGCAGAGCTAGAACTACACTCCGTCTACGCAGAGGAAGCACGCAGTGAATTGTTAGCATTCTATGGTGATTATTGTTCAACTATTTCTCTCCCATGTATTGAGTAGTACTGCATGTTAGGCTGTGCTTGACCCTTTCATCTTGTTGACTGAAAAAATAAAATTCACAGATGTTGTGAGTTAAGTTTTATTTGGGGCAACATGAGGACTATAGGCTGGGAGAGAGCATCTCAACTCTGAGGAACTGCTCTGAAGAGAGGTTGGGGAAGTCAGTACATATGTGATTTTGTGAAGGGAATATGTGCAATCAAGCACAATTTTTTGCAAAAGGTTGCTGCTAGTCTCCTGATGGTTGCTTCTAGACATGAAGAGCAGATGTCTCCTATAACAATTTTAGTGCCTTTCTAGATATGAGAGGATACAAGAATTTGTATCCTTATACAATCTTATAAAATCTTCTTCTGAAAATATCTAACTATCTGAAAACCTGTTCTGCCAGTGTTTCCCACACCACAATGTGCCTCAATTCTGAACTCCACCCTGAACTCTTTTTGTGTGTGTTGAAGGTCAGCAATTACACTGGCTAGTGACTTAATCCTTGTAGAGGCAGGTGGCAAGTGCCAGCTTTTAGCTGGCAACCTCATTTAATTTTCATAATAACCAATGGAATTATGGTTTCCATTTAACAATCAAGGAAACTGAATCTCAAAGGCATTTTGTAACTTGCCCAGGATTACTCAGCTAGTGAGAAGGAACGGCCCTGGGCACTCCAACTAGCCCTCACACTCCTTTTATTTCTTTTCAAAGCTTTCTTTGGAGGACATATTGAATTTTTCCTCATTAAGCTCCAGAATCTAATGAGGTCATATTGACAGTCATAACTCGGATATAAATGGCTGGCGTTCCCACCTGCACGAGCCCCGCTCACACACTTATGCTCTTGCTGAGAGCTGCTCCTGCTCTGTGGGGGCACCACTGCCTCCATGGGATCCCCCTCCCCCAGAGGCCATATAGTCCAGTGGCCTCTGGCAAATGGGGAAGAAGGACTCACATTAGCCTTCACTCAGGCAGTGCTGCTGGTGCCCTGGTGCCCTGATGTCTAGAGCTTATTGTTTTAGTGTTTTCCTAAAAATGTAAGAAAACCTCTTTTGCTCTTTATTTACAGCCTGTCTGCTGTCTGATTCAGCTGTGATTGCATGGGGACCCGAGTACGGATCAGGACCACGTGACAGGTAACATTCTGTGTTCAGAATTATCCTCCTGTTCACTGACTAATATGTAGGCTTGGACCCAAGAGCCCCTAATTCTTTTAGGGGGGAAACTCCTTTTCCCAAACTATGTGGCCTGGGCGGAAGGCAGTACCTGTCTCCTACTAGGGAAGCTGAGGGGCCAGAGCCTCCTCTCCTGCAGTCAGAAGGTAAGCACATGGCCTCATTTGACCAATCAGTGCTCTCCTCTGAAACAAGCGGAGAGAGTGATACAAAGACAATAGGGATAAGGAGTCCTTAGGTGAGTCATCCAGTCCTGAGGCCTGATCCTCACACTCCCCTAATGTCTGCAGTTTTCAAGCCTTTAGGTGATTCTCTGAGCTCTATCCTTTACAATAAGTGGCCTTTTATTTAAAAAAATACCCAGGGTGTATTTCTGTTGCACACCATTAAGGAGCCTGAAATGCACACGAATTTACAACGTAAATGTCAAGAAAACTTTGTGGTCCTTTTCCCGCTCCTTTTCATCCCCCTCTCTCTTAACTTCTCTTCTGCTGCCAAGTTCCCATGGGTCAGGTTAGCCAACACTGCTCAGATCCCCTCATGGTGCTAATTTTACTAAGCTTCCCTGTCCAGAACGCAGAGCTCTGGGTTTCCTTCTCCACTTTTTACCACAACGCACGTGACAGCATATCTGAAATTTTCTTCAGCAAGGGCTGCTGTTCAACAGGACTTCATGGTTGTAAAGTGATACCATAAAACCATATATTTTATTTGTTTTGTTTTGTTTTTATAATTTTATTTATTTATTTTTGGCTGCGCTGGGTCTTCATTGCTGTGCGGGCTTTCTCAAGTTGCGGTGAGCAGCGGCTGCTCTTCACTGCAGTACACGGGCTTCTCATTGTGGTGGCTTCTCTTGTTGCAGAGGACAGGCTCTAGGGCATGTGGGCTTCAACCGTTGTGGCTCCCAGGCTTTAGAACACAGGCTCAATAGTTGTGGTGCACAGGCTTAGATGATCCATGGGATGTGGAATCTTCCCAGATCAGAGACTTAATCTGTGTCTCCTGCATTGGCAGGCAGATTCTTTACCACTGAGCCACTAGGGAAGCCTAAAGCCATATATCTTACCTCATAGAATATTCCTGAAACAAAGTCTTATAGGAGCAATAAGTGGACCAAACAAAAGAGCAGCTGTTCTGGCCCCCGTTAAGCTTGTAAAGCAGTGTTATAAGCCAACCCATGAATCCCCTCAGCTCCCTAAGAATATTCACAGCTGATAATGGTTCTGAATGGGCAATAGAAAGAGTATTTGATGGAGCCAACTCCTCCCATCTCTACCACCGTCCCAATGTGTAGTGTTAAACAAATCATTGAACACTTTTGGGTTTTACTTATTGAGTTTGGAAAAATAAGGGCATTATATTTTCTCTAAGTTTCTTTCAATACTATGATTTGAGTGTTACATGTTCCATTAGCTTTTTCATTTTAATAGAAGACTTTTGAAAATGTCAAACTTTTGAGTTCCAAATACATCATCACCATACTGAAATAAAGCTTTATGGCAGGCTAGAAGGAGGAGTTTTGGTTTGCTTGGTTGGTGGTGAGAGAGAAGGGAAGAAGAGAGGCAAGGTACCTCAAATTTTTTGGTTCAGGTTTCCTGACAATTGCAACTCCACAACCAATTCTTTCTCTTACTAGACTAAGAATGCCAAGAGCTCCACCCTTCCCCCTTTCCCCCACCCCAGCATGGTAGGAAGGTGCTCCCTAACGCACTTCCATCTTTGGCTAAAGACAGTTGCTCTCCTGGTATTACCGACCACAGTTCTTGGCCTCCTAAATTAATAGAAAGTACTAAGATGCCAGACAAGAAATTCAGGCAAGGCTTTATTGGGACTCATGCTGGAGAGAGGCAGCAAGAACAAGCAACAGATTTCCTTGTTCCTTCCCTGGTGTGGGGAGGTAGGGGGTGAGCTGCTTCCTTATATGGGTAAGGGTAGGGGTGTATCCGAAATGCAGTCCCTGGATGCAATCTCAAAAACGACAGAATGGTCTCTGTTCGTTTCCAAGGCAAACCATTCAATATCACAGTAATCCAAGTCTATGCCCCAACTAGTAACACTGAAGAAGCTGAAGTTGAACGGTTCTATGAAGACCTACAAGACCTTTTAGAACGAACACCCAAAAAAGATGCCCTTTTCATTATAGGGGACGGGAATGCAAAAGTAGGAAGTCAAGGAACACCTGGAGTAACAGGCAAATTTGGCCTTGGAATCTGGAATGAAGCAGGGCAAAGACTAATAGAGTTTTGCCAAGAAAATGCACTGGTCATAACAAACTCCCTCTTCCAACAACACAAGAGAAGACTCTATACGTGGACATCACCAGATGGTCAACACTGAAATCAGATTGATTATATTCTTTGCAGCCAAAGATGGAGAAGCTCTATACAGTCAGCAAAAACAAGACCAGGAGCTGACTGTGGCTCAGATCATGAACTTCTTATTGCCAAATTCAGACTTAAATTGAAGAAAGTAGGGAAAACCACTAGACCATTCAGGTATGACCTAAATCAAACCCCTTATGATTATACAGTGGAAGTGAGAAATAGATTTAAGGGCCTAGATCTGATAGATAGAGTGCCTGATGAACTATGGAATGAGGCTTGTGACATTGTACAGGAGACAGGGATCAAGACCATCCCCATGGAAAAGAAATGCAAAAAAGTAAAATGGCTGTCTGGGGAGGCCTTACAAATAGCTGTGCAAAGAAGAGAAGCGAAAAGCAAAGGAGAAAAGGAAAGATATAAACATCTGAATGCAGAGTTCCAAAGAATAGCAAGAAGAGATAAGAAAGCCTTCTTCAGCAATCAATGCAAAGAAATAGAGGAAAACAACAGAATGGAAAAGACTAGAGATCTCTTCAAGAAAATCAGAGATACAAAGGGAACATTTCATGCAAAGATGGGCTCGATAAAGGACAGAAATGGTATGGACCTAACAGAAGCAGAAGATATTAAGAAGAGATGGCAAGAATACACAGAAGAACTGTATAAAAAAGATCTTCACGACCCAGATAATCACAATGGTGTGATCACTGACCTAGAGCCAGACATCCTGGAATGTGAAGTCAAGTGGGCCTTAGAAAGCATCACTACAAACAAAGCTAGTGGAGGCGATGGAATTCCAGTTGAACTATTTCAGATCCTGAAAGATGATGCTGTGAAAGTGCTGCACTCAATATGCCAGCAAATTTGGAAAACTCAGCAGTGGCCACAGGACTGGAAAAGGTCAGTTTTCATTCCAATCCCATAGAAAGGCAATGCCAAAGAATGCTCAAACTACTGCACAATTGCACTCATCTCACACGCTAGTAAAGTAATGCTCAAAATTCTCCAAGCCAGGCTTCAGCAATATGTGAACTGTGAACTTCCTGATGTTCAAGCTGGTTTTAGAAAAGGCAGAGGAACCAGAGATCAAATTGCCAACATCTGCTGGATCATGGAAAAAGCAAGAGCGTTCCAGAAAAACATCTATTTCTGCTTTATTGACTATGCCAAAGCCTTTGACTATGTGGATCACAATAAACTGTGGAAAATTCTGAAAGAGATGGGAATATCAGACCACCTGACCTGCCTCTTGAGAAACCTGTATACAGGTCAGGAAGCAACAGTTAGAACTGGACATGAAACAATAGGCTGGTTCCAAATAGGAAAAGGAGTACGTCAAGGCTGTATATTGTCATCCTGCTTATTTAACTTCTATTCAGAGTACATCATGAGAAACACTGGACTGGAAGAAACACAAGCTGGAATCAAGATTGCCAGGAGAAATATCAATAACCTCAGATATGCAGATGACACCACCCTTATGGCAGAAAGTGAAGAGGAACTAAAAAGCCTCTTGATGGAAGTGAAAATGGAGAGTGAGAAAGTTGGCTTAAAGCTTAACATTCAGAAAACGAAGATAATGGCATCCGGTCCCATCACTTCATGGGAAATAGATGGGGAAATAGTGGAAACAGTGTCAGACTTCATTCTTTTGGGCTCCAAAATCACTGCAGATGGTGACTGCAGCCATGAAATTAAAAGACGCTTACTCCTTGGAAGGAAAGTTATGACCAACCTAGATAGCATATTCAAAAGCAGAGACATTACTTTGCCAACAAAGGTTCATCTAGTCAAGGCTATGGTTTTTCCTGTGGTCATGTATGGATGTGAGAGTTGGATTGTGAGGAAGGCTGAGCGCCGAAGAATTGATGCTTTTGAACTGTGGTGTTGGAGAAGACTCTTGAGAGTCCCCTGGACTGCAAGGAGATCCAACCAGTCCATTCTGAAGGAGATCAGCTGTGGGATTTCTTTGGAAGCAATGATGCTACAGCTGAAACTCCAGTACTTTGGCCACCTCATGTGAAGAGTTGACTCATTGGAAAAGACTCTGATGTTGGGAAGGACTGGGGGCAGGAGGAGAAGGGGACGACAGAGGGTGAGATGGCTGGATGGCATCACTGACTCGATGGATGTGAGTCTGGGTGAACTCCAGGAGTTGGTGATGGACAGGGAGGCCTGGTGTGCTGCGATTCATGGGGTCGCAAAGAGTTGGACACGACTGAGTGACTGAACTGAACTGAACTGAACTGAAGGGGTGTATCCAGGGGGTCCAGCTGGAGAGGTGGCTTAGGTCATTTGCCCTTTGGTGATGTTGTGTGCGGGGGGCATGCTCAGTACTCTGTTTTCGCTCCAGCTCTTCAGAAGTGGCAGTTGTGTTTTTCGTCTTTGTGTACCTTGTCCATAATTTTCCCCAACTGGCAAACATAGTTATTTTCAGTCCCAACTGAGCGACTGATCTGATCTGAACTGATTGTTTGTATTTTGTTGTTCAAGGAGACGGTTCAAGCACTGCAGCAAAGAGTCCCAGGTTCCAGGTCCCAGCCTGTCTCACTGGTATTAACACTTGTAGAACGTCATTGGTCATCACTCAAATGCAACAATATCAATTCACGTTGGAGTCCTTTGGTTCAAAACACAGTTAGTGGATCCAGTTTCTCTTGGAGGAAATAGAAACCCCCGCTTGTCACTCTGTACAGGACAGGGAAGTTTCTCTTCTTATGGGTACATGTGTGAGTACTAGGTCTCTTCAGTCGTGTCTGAAACTTTGCGACCCCATGGGCTGTAACCCCCCAGGCTCCCCTATCCATGGGATTCTCCAGGCAAGAATAGTGGAGTGGGTTGCCATGCCCTCCTCCAGGGGAGCTTCCTGACCCAAGGATTGAACCCACACCTCCTGTGTCTCCTGCATTGGCAGGAGGGTTTTTACCACTAGTGCCACCTGGGAAGCACATGTCATTGTGTTTCTCTCCCTTGAACTGGTTGGGCATACATTCACATTACTACCTCAATTACAACTCATACCAAAGAATGTTAGCTACGATTACACTGGTAGTAGTTACTATCTCTTTGATTTTGCTCAAAAGATATAATGTTTGTAAATTCTTTAAAAATAGTACCATTTAGTTTAAACATTTGTATGGAAGAAATGTACTTTTATCCTTATTGTAGATGAAGAAACCAAGTGATGAGAGTATGAGTAACTTTCCCAAAGTCTCACAGACTGAAGGAGGCAGAACGGGGACTATCAACCAGCGATTATCTGTCTCCATAATCTTATTGCTGAAAAAAAATTTGAAGGAGAAGGAAAATTTTCCAGAGCTTGGGCAGATCACCTTGGGAATCGGAGGCAGATAAGCACCTATTTAATCTCTATTCATTTAGACTCAGGGCTCTCTAAAAGCAGGAAGTGGAAGGCGCGAGGGTTTGCCACAATATTTGTCGTTCGTAAGTCAGAAATAAGCAATCAGTCCCTTTTCACGTAGGGCACTATAATAAACACTGGCACAGTCCCTGCAATTTGTTTTTGCAAAGAAAACAGGAAACAAGCACATTTTCACTGTGGCTTCAGTCTAAGGAGGGCTGGCATCTGCTGACTGGAGGCTAGATTTTCTTGTCAATACCCCGTGTTTACTATCCTGGTCACATGAGCAGAGAGAGGAGGATGAGTCACAGTAAAGGACTGCTAAATTAGGAAAATGTAAGCCATTTGTTCCTTTTAAATTAGATGCCCCCAAAGCATTTTAAAGCTTTTTTCCTCAGCAACCATAGTCACAACCTAAACAGCTAATGGACTCCTAATTTGTGCTAATCTAGCTATTATAAGTAAATAAATGTTTTTGTAGCATTCTTTTCCTATGTGAGGGCAAGATTTTGAATTTACTGCTTTTCATCTACAAATGCCAAAACCCTGTAGACTTTCTGTCTTTGTTTTTCTCATGCCCGCTCCTCACTACTTACCTGCAGAGTCATTGAAATACAGTGCATTACTTTGCATGTTATACTGCTGGCAAACAACATCGCAGTTCTTAACCAATATGAATCACTGATCAGCAGCTCTGCAAGGAGTCGAGGGGGTCACTCAATGTGACTTCTCCATTTTATAGATAAAACTGAGGTCCACCAAGGTTTATGGAATTTGATGAGCTCCAGGTCTCTGTATGCCTAATTCCCATTAAAGTCCCTTTCTTTTCCCTGTGGTACACTTGCACTCTGGGAAATCAGTGTCACTCAAGAAACCCTGATTTGAATGAGTGAAATATATGATGATCAAAACAGTCAGTCAGTCAAGCAAATAAAAGAGCAGATCCATGCAACAGTCATCATCCCTCAGGAGGAGTACTGGGGTAAAGTCACTGGCCAGGAGATTTTCATAGAAAGTACTTCAGTTTACTCTCTAGACCTGCACCCATTCTCTTAATTTTCTTTTAAATTTTGCTGACTTGAATCAGAGCCTGGTTTCTTGTTTTACCCAAACTTAGCAATGAGGTCCGAGACATCTGGATTTATTCACACATAAACATGAGGTTGCCTGTTTTGAGCTTTATTTTCATACTGCAGCTCTTTGAAAAACCTCTGATTGGTGTTTCTCCAAATGAATAGAGCTGTGCAGAGCACAGAGCAAGCACAAAATAATTGTTGTCAATGATGGTATTGACCGGGATAAAGTATGGGAGACGATAGAAAGGGTGATGGTGGGGGGTCATTTCAGGATTGAAAAGGTGGATAAGGGAAAAGAGAGGTTGAAGCTTGGGTAGCGAGGGCAGACGTGATGAGCACAGGAATTATGTAGGAGAACATGAAACTGGTGATGCAAATTACCCATGTGTATATTACATATAAAACAAATTATCCACGTGTATATTAAATGAGAAGGAGATAGAGCAATTTTTCCATTAAATTCCAAGCAACGGGCTAGTTTATAGTAAGCCATCTTAAAGTCAATGGCATGGTTAATACTTTGTGGTGAGAAGAAAGTCAATGAATTCAAAGCCAAATGCGTAGCTTTGCAAGCACTGACTTGTGAAGTAATCCACATTTAGGCTTTAGAGAGAATGTTCACATCAAGGAGCCTCGTAATTTGACATTCCTGGGTGCAATAATGGAGAAGGAAATGGCAACCCACTCCAGTGTTCTTGCCTGGAGAATCCCAGGGACAGGGGAGCCTGGTGGGCTGCCATCTATGAGGTCGCACAGAGTCGGACACGATTGAAGCAACTTAGCAGCAGTAGCAGCAGCAGGGTGCAATAAAGCAAGAATGTTCAGGGACTTTGGTGAGCATGGACACATTGACCAGATTTCAGGACATGAGTCTCTAATATTTGGTCCCGTCTCTGTGGAGCAGTAGCTCTGATTACAGTGTTTTCAATAAACACTTTCGAAGATATGACTCTGGGGAGAAGAATACCAAGCCTGTGATTGCGACTGCAACACAAATTGGCTCTGAGGGTCCTTTAATGAAAAGATTTCCACGTCACCTCCATCCACCTTTACCCCCCCTTCCCCCAACCACCTCAATATTCTGGCCATGTTAGAGTGGATGTGAATTCCATAAACTGCATATGAGAAAACAACAACAACTGTATTTTTAGTGTCAAAACACAGAAGGGAGAAGGGAGAAGGAATACGATTTAAGTGCTACAGACCCTTGGGACTCACAGCTATCTTGTTCCTTGGGGCTTAGAAGCTTCTTTCTGGCAGATGCTCCCTTGAAAGGTGGAAACAGAGTTCAGGCTTATAGCAGTAGGGGCTTTCCAAGTGGTTCAGCGGTGAAGAATCTGCCTGCCAATGACCAAGATGCAGTAGACCAGGTTCAATCCTTGGGTCAGGAAGATACTCTGGAGAAGGAAGTGGCATCCCTCTCCAGTATTCTTGCATAGAGAATCCCATGGACAGAGGAGCCTGGCGGGGGCTACAGTCCAGAGAAGCGCAAAGAGTCTGACACGACTGAGCATGCACTCACTTACAGCAGGTTAGGGTTCAGGAGGCCTTGATGGGTGCTATGGGATTTGGGGAAAGATGGTATCAGTTGTGTTTGCAAGCTGTATTTCTGTCTTGCAAGTGTGGTAGGTGGAGTTTTATGAGCAAATGTTTTCAGTTTCCTCCCTCTCAGGCCCTCCTCTCTTCCATGGATTTCTGTGCCTCCCTACCCACCTACTACATGAGAATCTAGTTGGATTCCTGGATGGTTTATGAACAAACCTTGGGAGAATTGAAGAGGGTAGACTAGATAAAAAGGGGGCCAGAGAAGTGAGGATTGAAATGGAAAGGTTGGTGGAAAGGGAATGCTGCTGCTACTGCTGCTAAGTTGCTCCAGTCGTGTCTGACTCTGTGCGACCCCATAGACGGCAGTGCGCCAGGCTCCGCTGTCCCTGGGATTCTCCAGGCAAGAACACTGGAGTGGGTTGCCATCAGCATCTCAGTCACTCTATGATGTCTGACTTTTTGTGACCACATGGACTGTAACCTGCCAGGCTCCTCTGTCCATAGGATTGTCCCAGCAAGAATACTTGAGTGGGTTGCCATTTCCTCCTCTAGGGTAGGTAGTGTGGTAATGCTGAGCTACAAAAGAAGAAGAGAGGAGAGAAAACAGGGTGGCTATTCAGGAGAGGGAAGTTTTTTGCAAATGAGGGATGCTGAAGGAGTATACAAAACCTGTGAGTGTGAAAGAAGGGGCTTGCCCTCAATTAGAACCTCTGAGAGAGATGAAAATAAAGATTCAAGTCTTCTTAAATTGCTACTTGGCAGCTGGCTAGTCCTTTGAATATAGAGATGAGACACAGGAGATCTGCTTATATTTGGGTTACACAATAAAGGTGGAGACTTAAATACCCTCTGGTATAAATTGTCTCTTTTTTTCTAAGAAAGAAACCCAGGGAATTCCCTGGTGGCCTAGTGGTTAGGATTCAGGGCTTTCACTGATGTGGCACAGGTTCCATCCTTGCTCAGGGAACTGACATTTGGCAAACTGTGTGGTGTAGTCGAGAAAAAAAAAAAAAAGGAAAGAAACGCAAATGATGTAGAGATCTTTGACTGCAATAAAGATTGGTGAGAAGCCAATAGCTCTGAGAAGCTGTGCTCAGTCACTTCAGTTGTATCCGACTCTTTGCGACCTATGGACTGTAGCCCGCCAGCGTCCTCTGTTCATGGGATTCTCCAGGCAAGAGTAATGGAGTGGGTTGCCATGCCCTCCTCCAGGGGACCTTCCCAACCCAGGAATCGAACCCATATCTCTGGCATCTCCTACATTGTAGGTAGTTTCTTTAACCACTGAGCCTCTTCGGAGACCCATTAGCACCCTATGTATGCTACGCTATGCTAAGTCACTTCAGTTGTGTCCGACTCTGTGTGACCCCATAGACGGTAGCCCATCAGGCTCCCTCGTCCCTGGGATTCTTCAGGCAAGAACACTGGAGTGGGTTGCCATTTCCTTCTCCAGACCCCCTAAATCTTGTTCCCATTAGCTCATGATATTAGAATGTGGAGAAGCAAACCTCTTCTCCAGGGGATCTTTCTGTCCCAGGGATCGAACCTGGGTCTCCTGCATCGCAAGCAGATTCTTTATCGTCTGAGCCACGAGGGAAGTCCCTCTGAGAAGCTCAGCTCTCCTTATTATGAGACATTGGAAACGTATTCTATATGATTTAGACTGAGATGCTTAAAGAAGTTGTCTTTGCAGGGCACTGGTTTTCAATGGCTGTATCAGATGGCGCTGTATCTCTGCAAATGATGTTTCTTGCAGAGAAATTGCCCCTCCTACATCAAGAATGTGAACTGTAAGACATCCTCAGTTACAGAAGCAGGTGATATCCTGGGAAGTTCAAAAGCTGAGAGAACTCTTCAAAGACATTGAGATCCATTGTTTTAGGAAGATTACATTCCAGAGACATTCATTCAACCTACTACCTCCTTCTTGCTTTCCAAGTTAAATTTCAGGAAATGGAAGTTTGGGTTATAAACTAGCTGAGAGTTTCATGTAATTTGTTCATCATGACCATAGTTACAAAGGGCTCTGCTCATTAAGGTATCCAGTTCTTTTTCTTGTTTTTAAAATTTTCTATTTTAAGAAAATAAAGAATGCCCCTCAGAAAATAACTCTAATTACTGCTTTCAATCTTTCAGAAGGTCCTAGTCTGGTCATTAGAGCCCCCGTTCTGGTCAAATCTTCATTTCTTCTTCGAAGATTACTTTTAGCTGTTGCTTCATCCATTGTGTGATCAAAGGGAATGCCCCTGGGGTACCTGTTTAAAGAATGGGTGCTATAAGAGGGGACTATAAACAGCCCCAGACGGGGGACTCTTTGCAAGGCTTTGGTATAAAACAATTGCCTGAGTATAACTGAAAATTCCTATTTATGTATGAGGTAATATTTCTTAAACCTGGCTTTAAAATCGGTCTGGGACATTAAATCTCTCAACCTCCCACTGTCCCCTCCCTTAGTGAACTCTGGGGAACAACTACCGAACCAAACCAAACCAAACCCAAAACTGTACTTTGAATTCCCTTGTGTTTCAAGACATACACGTCAGAGGAAACTGTTTAAAATGATTTACCCCAATACAAACGATTGTGAGGGAGAAGCAAGGAAGAAAAAGTTGCCAGTTCACAAGATCACTTTTCCTCTACTTACTGCCTGCTTTTGCTGACCTGACAAGTTAAAAATACGTTCTTTCCTCAGAGCATTTTAAACGTACTTGTAGCAATATTTTGAAAGAGGAAAAAGAGTCCTGTTTGCTTCCACCCACAGGCCTCTTGGACTTTGTTTCCCTGAGCATGATCCTGGGTTTGGAAGCCCTCCAAGCGACAGAAAATTGGCGGGTTCCTCATCATTGATTCCTCGCTAGCTCTTTGGGGAGAAGAGTCCTGCTCAGGACTTGGCCGTATTCTTAGCTTGGCGCCCTAGCCAGTTACTAAAAGTTCAAGGAACTTGACAGACAGAGGCTGTTTGTCTGGTGAAGCGATGTGAACTGGCTGGGCTGAGCCTGCCATCTCACGCCGGCACCTTCTGTCTCCTTCCAGGGAAGCGTGTTTCCGACCAGGCTCTCAAGGCTGTTCTCTGTGTGAGAAGACCTTTGCCCATCATGGGTGGCACTGGCCCTGTGTTGAGGCGAATTTTGGATCTTTCTAGAATCCTAATCCATACAGTTTCATAGTGTACTGCAGGAGCAGTGGTGGTGTGTGTGTGTGCACGCATGTGCACGCATGTGTGTGTGTGTTTTATCCAAACAGTTTAAAAAAAAAGACAGAAGGCTAAGACAGATTTCCAGGAAACAGACTGTGTTAGTCTAGACTAGCAAAATCTAGCCAATTTAATTTCTGAATTTGTGATCATTATTTCCATACTTATTTTGTATTTAATCTCCGTAAGAATGAGTTCAAAAGTGAGAAAAACAATGTTTGTGCCCTGAGCTTTCAAATGACCAACCAATTTCAACTAGATGCCATGCTGGCATCTAGAGAGTTAAAATTTCAAGGATTAGATTTCTATATTGTTTCTATGAAAAAGAACCTTTGTGTGCATCTTAAAAAGCCTACTGTTTTTTTAATAGCAAAAGCAACACATGTCATTGTTGAAACTTTAGGAAAAAATAAGCAAAAAGAATAAAATTAAAATCATATGTGTTCTCGCTATCCAGATATAAGATAACACTGTTTTGTTAGGTAGGAATTGACTGAATTAGGTAGAACAAAATTTGAATTATGGGTTTAATGGTACGATTCAGAGCAATTCATCTACTTAAGCATTAATTTTCTCTAATTTTCTCTCTGTAAAATGAGAAACCTGTGTTTATAAGAGTGTTGGAAGATTGTGGCAAAGTTCTGGGGCACAAAAATAATTGTTGATTGATAATATCTGTATTTTACTGCCTAAACTACTCATCTTATGGCTTGTTATTAATTTTGTACCACCTTCCAAACATGAGCTCATTTAATTAGTCTTATGCTTCTTTCCTGTGTTGCGATGACATGAATTTATGGCTCTAGTATTCTGGTTCTTGGGTCTGTTACTTAACACTTGTCTGGGAAAAGAAGTATACAGAGCCATATTTTGTAGTGAGCAAATCTAGTTTCTTCACTCCATTATTTTTGGCAGTCAATGATGTTGAGGCAAGTCTGAGACCAACTTGATTTTCCTCTTTTTTAAAACAAATTTTATTTACTTATTTGCTGGGCTGCATCAGGTCCTTGTTGTGTCCTGTGGGGTCTTTCCTTGCGGCTCATGGACTCTCTAGTTGTGACACACAGGCTCCGGAGCACAGAGGCTCAGCAGCTGCAGCTCATGGACTCTGGAGCGTGGGCTCAGTAGTTGTGCTCAAGGGCTTGGTTGCTCCGCCGCACATGGGATCTTAGTTCCCTGATCAGGAATCGAACCTGAGTCCCCTGCATTGCAAGGTGGATTCTTAACCCCTGAACCACCAGGGAAGTCCTAATTTTTTTCTTTAAAGGTAATTTATTTTACCTAGTAGATGCTTGAAGATTTTCTTCAAGTTCAGTGATGTACTCAGGGTAAACTTTGATATTGATATTGTAATTTAAAGGTTCCTGGAACATGGTATTCACTTTTCATCTATAGTTTCAGTAGTATCTTAAAATTCAGACAATTCTCTTGTATTATATCTTATTTTGAGGTTTTTCAACTCAAATGTATCCCTTATTCTTATATTGGATTATGTCTATCTACCATATATTGTTTTCTGTATAATTGCCTTGTTATTTTCATTTGTATCCACTGGGTCAGTAATTTAATTTTCAGCAGTCTTTATTCTCTTTTAATTTTATTAGCTCTAAAATGCTGCTGGTTTGTCTTTCAATTTGTTTACTTCATCTAGAAATCATCTTTTTAAAAATCTCATTTCCTTTCTATTTTATTGATTTGATCTTTTTATTTGATTGTACTATAATGAGAAAGAAGTTGACTAATGTGCTTCTGTAGCTTGAGTTAAACTTTTATCTAGATTAGAATTTTGCATAATATGATGTCTTTTTCCCTCTTTATTTTCTTCTGCTTAATGCTTTTTTTCAGAATTTTTATTTTATTGTATTCTTTTATGTATTTTTAATTAAACTTTTTACTTTGAAATAATTGCAGTTGCACATACAGTGGTAAGAAACAATATAGAGAAATTTGGGGTATTCTTTGTCAATTTCCATCAGTGATAACATCTCATAAAAACTATACTACAATATCACAACTAGGATACTAGGGTATTGGCATTACTACAACCAGTCTTATTCAGATTTCCCAGGTTTACTTGTACAGGCATCTCTCAGAACTATTTTAGGTTTGGCTCCAGACCAACAAAAGTGAAAAGTGCAAAAGAAGTGAATATTATAATCAAGCAAGAATGGAGCTGGAGGAATCAACTTTCTGGATTTCAGGCCATTCTACAAAGCTACAGTCATCAAGATAGCATGGTACTGGCACAAAACCAGAAGTATAGACCAATGGAACAAGATAGAAAGCCCAGAGATAAATCCACACACCTATGGATACCTTATCTTTGACAAAAGAGACACGAATATACAATGGGGCAAAATAGCCTCTTCAATAAGTGGTGCTGGGAAAACTGGACAGCTATGTGTAAGAGAGTGAAATTAGAACACTTCATAACACCATACACAAAGACAAACTCAAAATGGATTAAAGACCTAAGTGTAAGACCAGAAACAGTTAATTTTTGTATATGGCATAGGTCAGGGGTCCAATTTCATTCTTTCGTATGTTGATATTAGTTGTTACAGCACCATTTGTTGAAATGACTATCCTTTACTTGTTGCACTGTCTTGGTATCCTTCCCCAAAATCACTAGACCACAAATATGGAGGTGTTTTTCCCTCTGAACTCCCAGTTCTGTTCCATTGAGCTATATGTCTATTCTCATGGTAATCGTTGCTGCCTTCTCTCTACTCCTGTGTGTGTCCTGTCCCTCTCCCTGCCTCCCCAATTCACTCATACACATGACTACTTTTTATTTTTTGGCTGTGCTGGGTCTTCGTTTCTACATGTAGGCTTTCTCTAGTTGCAGTGAGTAGGGGCTACTCTTCATTGCAGCATGTGGGCTTCTCATTGTGATGGCTTCTCTTGTTGCAGGCTTTAGGACACACAGGCATCACTAATTGTGGCACACAGGCTTAGCTGGCCCATGGCATGTGGGATCTTCTCAGACTAGGACCTGAGCCTGTGTGCCCTCCATTGGCAGGTGGATTCCTAACCACTAGACCACCAGGGAAGTCCTGAACATGACTACTTTTAGATTGCCATAATTTCCCTTAGAGTCTCATCTCTGCTGCATCTCAGGGCCTTGGATGTCTTATTGCAGTCCTCTGCCTGTAATCTCTTGGTTCAGACACCCATGGTCTGCAGTCCTCCTGCAGCTCTCCCTGTGGCCACTGCTTTCAGCCACCTTCACTTTGATATTCCAATTACACCATGGTTCCTAGCAGCCCTCTGTGTTAGGCAAGACTGAAACAGTCACTTATGTAACTCCCAGACAAGCCTGAAGAGTGCAAACAGGTTTCATTTTTTTCCTTCTGTCCTGAGAAAGGAACTGAGAATTGGATGGCTTCCTCAGTTCACCACAATGGGGTGGAGATGGGAAAGGGGTGAACAAAAACACCAGAATGTCCTACCATTTTGAGTGTGACTTCTTGTTTCGCGATGGGCCTGGTTGCTGTAGATCCCAGCTAGTGTCTACAGTTCCCACAAAACTGCTTGGTGTGTGTGTTGTTCACTTGGTGTTTCACGGGAGAACAGAGCCTGTAGCTTCCTAGTCCACTGCGTGCTGGTGTCGCTGCCTGCTCCGCCATTTTTAAGTTTCTCACAAGTGTGTTGCCTCGGCTCTGGCAACGGTGTTTCCCGCCCTTGGTTGCACAATAGATCACTTGGGGAGTTTTAAGAAAAATCCCAATATCCAAACCACACCCCAGACCAATTCAATCAGAACCCACAGAGAATGGACCAGGTCATCAGGATTGTTTTCTTTTTTCCGACATTTTTCTTTGGTGGTGAAAATATAAATAGACAAAATTTGCCACTTTAACCATTCTTCAGGGTAGAATTCATTAAATCATTCATTTACCTGCACTCATGAGTTTTGCAACCATCCTTCTCTAGAACTTTATTATTCCAAGCAGAAACTTAGTATCCATTGATCACCAACTCTTCCTTCCACTGTCCTCTCCAACCCCTGGTAATCACTATCCTAATTTCTGTCTCTAGGAATTTGTCTATTCTAGACACCTCTTGTAAGTGGAATCACACATTTGTCCTGTTGTGTCTGCCTTATCCACTTAGCATAGTGTCTTCAAGTTTTATCCGTGTTGTGACCTGTGTTAGAATTTCCTTGTTAAGGGTGAACAACATTGCACTGTGTGTATATACCACATTTCGTTCATCTGTTCATCTGTTGAGGGACACTTGAATTGCTTCTACCTTTGGCTCCTGTGAATATACTGCCGTGAACTTTGGTATATAAATATGTATTTGAGTCCTTGGTTTCAATCCTTTTGTGTGTATACTCAGAAGTGGAACTAGGGGATCATATAGTAATTCTTTAATATTTTGAGGCCCCAACATCAGTATGCCTTCAAGTTCCCCACGAGACTCCAGGGTGCAGCCACATTGACTTTTACTGCCATAGAAACGTAATTGTTTCTTTCAGCTAAATGTTACCTCTTCTCTTCTGAGTTCAGTTAACCTTTTAATGAATCTGCCTTATGGCATCTGTTTATTTCTATGTTACGTTATTTATGTTGTTATATACAGTATTTGTGCTGGATGCCGAGTATACAGTGACAAGCACAAGCCCCCTCCAAACTAACTGCTTTCATAAAGCTTGTAATTAATTGGAAGAGACAGATATTAATTACACAATCATATAAATGTATAATTACAAACTGAATTATCTGCTAAGAAAGAAAGAAACATGGCTCTGTTGAGGGCAAATTAAGAAAGAAGATGACCTAGATTGGAGATAGGGGTTAGGGAGTCTTCCCTAAGGAAGAACTGCTGGAGTTTAATTCAAAATTATGAGGAATTATGTCAGCATCTAGTAAGAAGAAAGATCATTCCAGGTAAAATAAACATGAAACATGGTGCATGAAAGGAAGGTCAGTTTGTCTAGGATATGGGAAACCAGGGGCCAATGTTGCAAGAAAAAGTTGACCATTAACAGGGGATGGACCATCGAAGACATTGCAGGTATGTTAATGATTTGGGTCTTTATGTAAGAGCAATAGGAAGCCATTGAAGGGTTTTAAGCATTGTAGGGTTTTTAGGAAAGATCATTCTGCTGATGTGTGGAGTAGGGATTGGATGGGATTAGAGTGATTTTGAGCAAACAGGTGATTACAGTGGTCCAGGACAGAGGCTGCTTCCTTGGATGAGGGAGCTGGCAGTGGTGATGGAGAAAAGTGTCAGAGTTGAGAAATACTTAAGATGGATGATCTTTGATGATAGATTTGATACAAGCAGCCAGGTGAGGGCATTGTCAAGGTTGATGTCTACTTTTCAGACTTTCCCAAAGCTTTGATATTATGACTATGCTTGATTAAACTTTGCATATCTCCCGAGTAGCCTGCACAAAACATATATTCACTGAAAAATAATCTTCAAATGAATGAATGAGTCAATAAACCAACCATTATATTGGACACACTCATATCAAGCAAACTAATAGTATTATCTTCTAGATTCTTTTTTTTTCTACAGATGGATATTTGCATGATTATCTGAACTGAATTCAATTGAATTCATTATAATGAATTGAATTAAATTCAGAATTTTTCTCCTGCTACAGCTAGCATTGTGCTAGGCACTGGAAATACATATATAGGCAGTATATTATCTGCCTATAGATAGTTCCAAATATAGTGGAAAAAATACACACAAATACATAGCTACAACAAAGTATAATTATAAAAATTATAAATGCATACTTTAATTGCAGAAGAAGCATAGAGGAGGCAGTGATTTTTTTCCCCTAAGATAGCAAGGAAGCTTCCCAAGGCAGAAACAGAAGTGCAACATAATCCAAGCTGAGGCTTTTTTTTTTTTTTAATGTACTTGCATAGGTGGGAAAATAGCAAGCTTATTTTGATTAGAGCATGGGATACCAGACAGACAATGCCATCAAGGTGGAAAAGGAGCTGAGAAAGATGAAGGAAGAGGGATATTTGATCAGAGGCCAGAGCATCATGACAGCATAAAGACTGGAAAGAGTGAAGAGGCCAAAATATACTCCCTAGTACATTGATCCTAAGATATTTTTTTAAATTAAAGGATTTTGTGGTCAAATAACTTCGGTAGACATGAATAATTGCACCTTGGAGATTCGTATGTGCACTGGCATATCAAAGGCTCTGCAGGAGAGACATTGGTTTAATTGTGTTCAATACAGTATTTCTCAAACTTATTTGAACAGTAAAACCCCTCTTCTCCCATTTAGCATCACACCTATTGACATCCTGCAGGAGATGGCAGTTTGAAAAGTGCTGTATTGGGCTATAGATTGGAAATGGTTGTCAACTACAAACTGGCACTTGCCATCCACCTCTACAAGGATTAAATGATGTGCTTCTGCAGCTGCTGATTTTCAAAACCCCCTAAAAAGAGTTTGGGGTTGAGAGCAGAAACGAGGTACTCTGTGCTCTGGGAAAAACTAGCAGAATAGGTCTTCAGATAGTTAGATATTTTCAGGAACTGATTTTATGAGCCCAATTCTTATATCTCCTCATATCAGAAAAGCAACAGAATCCTTCATGGTGATATTTGCTCCTTGTGACTAGCAGAAACCTTCTGCAAAAAAAAAATACGTGTTTGACTGAATATACTCCCTCTTCACCAAAACCACATATATACTGACCTTCCCCTCTATGTCTTTGAACCAGTTTCTCAGAGCTATCTGAAATGCTGTCTCCTGGGGCATAGTCCTCATTTTACCCCAAATAAAACAACTCACAACTCTCACCTTGTGCATTTTTTTTTTAAGTCAATGGTTTTTTATATGATTTTGCTGTCATCAGGGTCAAGGTATAAAGTGTGTTTTTGCTGCTAATGAGTGTGTATAATGTGACAATAAATCTTTCAAACGGAACACTGAGCTGAGCAGGATACAATAGAGAGCAGGGTTCAGCTCTCTGCTGGCAGGAGGCAAAAGAAGAAAGACACCAATTGGACGTTTACTAAAACACCCCAAATGCCACTCCGAGAGTAGGAAAGACAGGGTGGTTAGACTCCTAAACTCTGGTGACCCTGTAAGTAGTGGACTGTTTTATAAGCACTGTGACACATTGTTACGCTCTAGTAGTGATGCTGCTGTCATTATTACTGACTTGTTTAGTGTTGTTTTGAACTATCCCTCCTTTTGAGATTACTGCCCACGATTCTAATATTTGAAAGGTTCCTTGAAAAGAAGAAGTTGAAACTCATTGCTACACCCTTGTCAGTGACTGAGGGACACCCAGTGTGTCCATCCCAATTCTAAGGGACCAGCCATTGGGCGGGCGGGGTTCCAGTCAGATGAGCAGAGCTCAGCGGCTGCTATTGTTTTTCTATGTCTGGCATCTATTTCCCCTTTTGGTAAAACATCCTGATTTTCCTTTCAGGAACAAATCCTGAAATTTACTTTGAGTAGTTCAGTATAAAAGAACCATCTTATTCCTATGTGGTAGTACAGCATATTGCTCTTTTCCTCAAGTTTCTATATTACTCTTCTGTTAATAAATTCTTTTGTTACCCAATGGTGCATGGGTTTCTTCTATGATGATTTTGTCCAAGGGAGCAAAATCTTTTTATTTTTTATAGGATCCTTCCTACAGGTCCTAGATCGTACACGTCATACCACTGGGACTAAAAATACAATGAATAAATGATGACTCATGGGAAATAGATGGGGAAACAGTGGAAACAGTGTCAGACTTTATTTTTTTGGCCTCCAAAATCACTGCAGATGGTGACTGCAGCCATGAAATTAAAAGACGCTTACTCCTTGGAAGGAAAGTTATGACCAACCTAGATAGCATATTCAAAAGCAGAGACATTACTTTGCCAACAAAGGTTCATCTAGTCAAGGCTATGGTTTTTCCTGTAGTCATGTATGGATGTGAGAGTTGGACTGTGAAGAAAGCTGAGTGCCGAAGAATTGATGTTTTTGAACTGCGGTATTGGAGAAGACTCTTGAGAGTCCCTTGGACTACAAGGAGATGCAACGAGTCCATTCTGAAGGAGATCAGCCCTGGGATTTCTTTGGAAGGAATGATGCTAAAGCTGAAACTCCAGCACTTTGGCCACCTCATGTGAAGAGTTGACTCATTGGAAAAGACTCTGATGCTGGGAGGGATTGGGGGCAGGAGGAGAAGGGGATGACAGAGGGTGAGATGGCTGGATGGCATCACTGACTTGATGGATGTGAGTCTGAGTGAACTCCGGGAGTTGGTGATGGACAGGGAGGCCTGGTGTGCTGTGATTCATGGGTTCGCAAAGAGTCAGACACGACTGAGGGACTGAACTGAACTGAACTGAACTGAGATATAGCATAAAATATCTCTTTAATCAATTAGAGACTTGCTAACCCACTTCATTGCAATGTAAGCCATTATAGGGTACCCAACAGAGACCACCTAACTCTCATTTTCTCTGAATAATAATTACAGCAGGCTTTTGTTTCTGGCTTCTTCAGGACTTACCCATAAGTTCAGATCAAATGGCACCCTGGCAGCCTTTATATTTTCCAAGAGAAAAGAAGTATTATCTTGGTATTCCACTCACAGAAATTTGCTTTTGCTTTTCCTAGGGTTAAAGTTCTTGGTTTGCAACCTTTAGTGTGCTTTCAAGTATTTTTTATTTGATCTCCCTTTTGAAGCTCATGTAGCTCTTCCAAGTCTAGAATAAAACAATTCTTCCTTCTATCCTTGGATTTCTTTAAAAACAAATAAAAATAAAAGACATCTCATTCTCTAGTCCTCTCGGCTTATAATATGATTTGGAACTCATCTAAAAAGGTAAGTTTTACCTGAGGAAATTTTGGTCCCAGTGTATTCATCTTTCTTGTACAATTGTAGTCTGATCTAAGCTCACTTTACTTTTAAATTCTCTCACTTGGATGAGACAAGTTTATTCAAAATAATATGAACTTTTGGGTGAGTCTCATACGATTTTTCATGGAGTTGAATACTAGCATATTAATAGAGCAGCAGGAATAGAACTCTACTAAGCCATTGTATATCGTGTGTGCCCAGGTGCTCAGTCATGCTTATCTAACATGCTCCCTAGGACAAAATAGGACAATTTTTACCACTTCCAGCAGAGAAAATCAGAGTTCTTCTATTGGAATATCAAGGGCTCATTTACATTTCCTTTACATGTTACAAATTTTACAACTGTAAAGGAAATGTAAACGAGCCCTTGATCCAATAGAAGAGCTCTGATTTTCACTGCTGGAAGTGGTAAAAATTGTCTTAGGGAGCATGTCAGACAAGCACACCTTGTTTCAGTAAAACTCACTGGGTTTTAAGAAGGAAAGACCATGACTTTATCCATGTCTGGAAATCTTGAAAGGCTTTAGTGCCAGAGTAAGCAGAAAGTATTAATAGACACAGTTGTCATCTTGGATTTTTTAAAGGTGTAAAGAGAAGACTGGGCTTCCCTGGTGGCTAATCCCCAACACAGAAGCTTCCCAGACCAAGACCGGATCAAGTAGGATATTAAAATGATGTACTTTATATGAGAAAACAGGTCTCTGGTGACCCAAAGGAAAATTATAGCATAGCAGGTCCAGTAATATCCCACTGTTCTGAATTCATTAAGGAAAAAGGGAAACTTCACACTGGTAAAATGTCTGGATCATGTCCACTTATTTTCACTCATTCCCAGGTGGCTCAGTGATAAAAGAATCCACCTGCCAATGCAGGATACGCTGGTTCAATCCCTGGTTTGGAAAGATTCCCTGGAGGAGGAAATGGCAACCTGCTCCAGTATTCTTGCCTGGAAAATCCCATGGACAGAGGAGCCAGGCGGACTACGGTCCATAGTGTCGGACAGAGTCAGACATGACTGAGCATGCATTCATTTAAAAAAAAAATTGCAAAATTCCTGCTACATACCAGGAACCATCCTACGTGCTAGAAATAGAGTAGTGGAGAGACAGGCCCTGCCCTTGTGCAGTTCACTTTCCAGTGGGAGACAGACAACTTATGTAAATGAAATTAATAACTTTCTCTTATTGGCAACAATGAGAATGTGAACAGAGAAACAGGATAGAGCATGACTGGTAGCGGCTGGAGTGAGGTGAGGACTCGACGAGGACCATCTAGGACACTGACCTCCAGGACTAGAGGTTCTGACCTTTCACCACATCAGAACTGGAGCTGACTGGTGAGAGAGAGTCAGTCCTGTGAAGGTGGCAGGGGAACATTTTAGGCACAAGAACAGCAAAAGCAAAGCCTTTGTTTACCTTTCTCTGTCTCTAGAAAATTGGGTGAAAGACTTATCCATCCAGTTCTTGAAGGGGTGTCCTAGCATTGGAGAACCGCAATGCAATCGGCGTATGCCCGGAGGCTTTGGTGGGGGAGCTGATTCTTATGAGACGCTGGCTGTATTTTCTCCTGAGGGGCACTCGCAGCCACAACCTTGGTGGGAGGTGGGACTGCAGTTGGAGGTGCTAGACCTGAGCTGGTGTGTGCCCGGGCTTCTCCTAGGCTCCACAGCGGTCATCACCCTGACTACTGGGGGCAGGAATGGGGCCTGACTGGCTGGAGCAGGAGCCCTGAGGTAATGTTTCTCCTGGGTAGGACGGAAGTCTCTTTTGTGGTTGGGGTCTTGGCCAGGGCTTGTGAGCACAGGGCTGTGCTTCTCTTCTATTCACATTGCCCTCTGTGAGCATGCCTTGGCTAGAGACTGGGTCAAGGTCTGAGAAACTGGAGTCACACTCATAAGCTGGTTTCACCCCCTCGCAAGTATGTTCACAAAGTGCGCCAGCAATGGTGGGCTCAGCCCTGGGGCTGCTCTGCTCCTGCCTGAGTGTGTGCATAGATGTGTGCTGGCGAGTTGCTCCCACCCTGGTCAAGGCTGGGCCTGGACCGAGGTGGTTCCTTCTCTCTAAATGTGTCTTCTCCTGGGCACCTGTGACCTCTGCCTCAGTGGGAGCCTTGCAGGAACAAGAAGGGTTGGAGTAGGAACCAGTGTGGGTAGGGGCTCCTGAGGGCAGGCCTGGCAAACTGGCCAGGGGACGAGCGTTTCTGCATCTGCTGCCTCTGTGCTGTGCCCTGGAGCAAGCAAGCCTGTGCTCTTGCTCTTCAAGAGTGGGTCTAGGTTCTCACAGCACTCCAGTAGCCCCCTTGGTTTTCAAACAAGTTAAGGGGGTGCTGGAGAAGTGAACTCGCTGGGACTTACATTCCTAGTGGGAGATCCAGAAGAAAAGCGGGATGTCACAGGCTCAGGGAACCTTGCTGAGGAGCAAGGGGTTCAAGCTGTGTATTAGGCATCCCAGTACTGGGGTCCCACATGGGGAAGATAAGCCCTCATGTTATTGTTGTTCTTAAGACTCTTGAGCGTCCCTTGGACTGCAAGGAGATAAACAAGTCCATCCTAAAGGAAATCACTCCTGAACATCCCCTGAGAGGACTGATGCTGAAGCTGAAGCTTCAATATGTTTGTCACCTGAGGCGAAGAGCTGATTCATTGGAAAAGACCCTAATGCTGGAAAAGATTGAGGGCAGGAGGAAAAGAGGGTGACAGAGGATGAGATGGATGGATGGCATTGTTGACTCCATGGACATGAGTCAGAGAAAACTCTGGGAGTTGGTGATAGACAGGGAGGCCTGGTGTGCTGCAGTCCATGGGGCCACAAAGAACCAGACATGGCCGAGTGACTGAACAACAACAAGGGGGCTTATCTTCCCCGTGTGAGACCCCAGGACTGGGATGCCTAATACACAGCTTGAGCCCCTTGCTTCTCAGCAAGGCTCCCCGAGCCTGTGACATCCTCCTTTTCCTCTGGATCTCCCACCAGGGACATGAGTCCCCACGAGATCACTTCTCTTCCCTCTTGACTGACTCCACGTGGATCTGTCTTTACAGCCTTGTTATTAGGAGAAAGCCATCCTGCTAGTCTTCAAGTGTATTTTGTCAAGAGTTGTTGTGTATATGGTTGTAGTTTTGTTATGTTCTGAGGGGTGGTGAGCTCAGCCTCCTCATACTCCACCATCCTGGTCCCACCTCACAAAACCTTTTAAGGCAGGCGATCCGCAGTAAGCCGCTGGGGATAAAAGGTAACCAGAATTTAAACAGACAAAGAGGGGATTTCATTTGTTTTCTCTGTGTGTGCATGTAAGAGAGAGGAAGAGAGAAAAAGGAAATTTAATGAGAATTCAATGATATCGAAGGACTGAAAACTAAGTGGCTGGCAGACATTCCATATCTCTCTTCTCCCTTTTCCCTAGAAACCCTGTAAGCACTCCCCATACCACAAATGCTTAAATGAAGTCTGTTATATTAAAAACTAGAGAGAGTTTTGGTTTTTGTTGTTGAAGTTTAAATAGTTAAGTGATATGGTTGAGTGCAGTGGCATGGGCTGAAGCCAACAGTGGTCATGAGAATAAAGGAAAAAATTTGGCAGACTTTGGGTCTCTGCAGGCATGGAAAAAGTGGTCAAACTGACCTTATCCATCATTCATAGGCCAGGCTGCTTCAACAAACATCTGGAATTCATATGTAGCCACAAAGGCAGCATCTTTCTATCTCGTCGCCTGTCTTCATAGCTGTGTTGGGAAATGTGTATGTTTGCAATTTTGGAGAGGGTTTCTGAGGGTTAGATTGAAGACGATTCCACAATCTTAGAACCTCACGTTTTCTGGGTCTCTTCTTCATCTCCTTGGGGAAGAGCTGCTCTGATAGCCAGTGTAAGGGACCTTGGTCTTCTCTTTGGTCATTTCAGCTCCATATCTGAGTCTCTGCCCAGACATTTTGTTCATTAATTCACTCATTAATTTGAAAACATTTATTGAGAGCCCACTATATACCAGGTATTGTTTTAAATGTTGGGGATTCAGAGCAAATAAAACAGATAACAATATTTATCTTCATGGAGTTTAAATGTTAAACCATTTCTTCCACCTTGATTGATACTAATTCTCAGTGTCATGCTGAAAAATTGATGCTTTTGAATTGTGGTGCTGGAGAAGACTCTTGAGAGTCCCTTGAACTGCAAGGAGATCAAATCAGTCAATCCTAAAGGAAATCATCCTTGAATATTCTTTGTAAGGACTGATGCTGAAATTGAAGCTCCAATAATTTGGCCACTTGATGGGAAGAGCTGACTCATTGGAAAAGACCCTGATGCTGGGAAAGATTGAAGACAGAAGGAGAAGAAGGCAACAGAGGATGAGATGGGGGGATGGCATCACCAACTCAATGGACATGAGTTTGAGCAAACTCTAGGAGATAGTGAAGGACAGGGAAGCCTGGGGTGCTGAAGTTCATGGGGGTTGCAAAGAACTGGACACGACTTAGTGACCGAATAACAACCACACAGTGTCACTAGAGGGAAGAGAAAAATAAGCACATGTCATAGAGGCTGATACATGCCCTAATGGAGGTTAGGATTCCCTGGTGGTTTAGACGGTCAAGAATCCACCTGCAGTGCAGGAGACTGGGCTCTATCCCTGGGTTGGAAAGATCCCCTGGAGGAGGCCATGGCAATCCACTCCAGTATTCTTGCCTGGAGGATTCCTATGGACAGAAGAGCCTGGTGGGTTGCACTCCACGGGGCTGCAAAGAGTCGGACATGACTGAACAACTAAGCACAGCACTGTGGAATTATTGAACCCATCCTAGGGAATCAGGGAGGGTTTCCTGCAGGCGGTATCAGCCTTGGGCAGGATGATCCTGGAAGGCAGGTAAAAATTTCCACTACCTTCCTAAGGAGGACTAACATAAGACAGATTAACAGGGGAAACACATATAAATTTTATTTATATGGAGCCAGAAGAAAAATGAAGACTTGAACAAATGACTAGGCCTAAGTGTTACTATAGCAAGTTGAACAAAGGACAGCAATTTTTGCTATAGTATAGAAGTAACCAAAACATATCGGGGAGCTAAAGGAAGATAAGAGATGTTTTAACAAAGTTTGCTTGTCACATTTCTCTAGGCATCTACTCCCTGTCTCCGGTGGCGAGAATGTTTCTTTCTCCTGGTAGTGAAAACACTATTCACATTGGAATTTAAGCTCCTATTTTTTGGAATAAAAAGGAAAATCAGGATGCCTTCCTTGCATTTGCAGTTTTTCAAGTGTCTTTTTTTTTTTTTTTAATGTGGACCATTTAAAAAGTCTTCTATAGAACTTATTACGGTATTGCTTCTGTTTCAGGTTTTGGTTTCTTGGCTTCAAGACATATGGGATCTAAGCTCCTCAACCAGGGATCAAACCTACACCCCCTGCACTGGAAGGCAAAGTCTTAACCACGGACCACCAGGGAAGACCCTTTCAAGTGTCTTTAACTCCAAATAATCAGCATGCCAAAGTGACACATTTTGGGGTAGCATGTTCTGAACCCCTTCAAGTAGGAATAGTTAGGTGAGAAAATGGGGCAGGTGTTCCTGGAAGAGGGACAGCAGCCTGGGGGACTAACCCCAGCATGGCTCTGGTGTGGGGTAGGGAAGGAAGGGTAGTGTAACCTTAGGATTCGTAGGAAAAAATTAATTAAGTTTGAGGCACACCCCATAGTGTGGAGAAAAGGAAATTAGTTTTTAATCCTGGTTTAAGGCATGACTAACTTTGGAAATAGGCCAAGTCTTCCTAGAGAATTCCTGTACTTTTCCCAAGAAGAAGGTTTTGCTTACATTATAAAATGGGGGTGTTGGGCTAGACCATCTCTGAAGTTTTCTCCATCCTGACTTCTCTGATTCTGTGGAAAGGAGATGGGTGTTGTTTCCACCTGATTTAGATTGTGGCTTAAAAGTAAATCAACACTTGACTGAAAAGACCATTGTGCATGTAACCAAAGAGCTCAGGCTGGGTGAGGTGCCATCATTTCACCAAACTACAAAAGACTAGAGCAAATGCTTCAAGACAGGGAATGTGAATGGCTCCGTGAATCCCTAGAGCTGAGAGACTCTGAAATTCTCTGGATGTTTTCAAAAGAAATGTAGCCAGTTTTAGTTTCAATTCCTTGAAAGCTCACAGGTAGACAGAATAAAGTGAGGAGTGGATTCCCACTGTGTCCAAGGGGACTCTTGGTGGCAATCAAGGGGAGTGACCTCTGTCTTGGGAACAAATAGAGGACCCAAAGATTGGCTGAGGGGCTGAAGGACCATCAGGGAACAAGGGATCTTGGGGGCCTCAAGACCCACAAGGAGGATGTTGAAGAAATGTTTGGGACACTGTACACCCTTGTTTTTTCCAGAGTATCTGACCTCAAATTGTCCCTCCCATCTTTGGGGTACCAGCTGGAGATTCAAATCCCCAGTGGGGATGATTGGTCACTTACCCACACCCTTAGCTGAAGAGGAAGAATCCAGCCCCTCAGTTTGGCTTCCCAAGTAGCCCCCTATTCACTTGGGAAGAAAAAGGTCAAAGTTTTAAGGGGTTACCTTTGTGTGTATGGGGGCTTCCCAGGAGGCGCTAGGGATAAAGAACCTACCTACTGACCCAGGAGACATAAGAGACGCAGGTTTGATCCCTGGATCGGGAAGATCCCCTGGAGAAGGAAATGACAACCCACTCCAGTATTCTTGCCTGGAAAATGCCATGGACAGAGGAGCCTGGTGGGCTACAGTCCGTGGTATCGCAGAGTCAGACATGACTGAAGCGACTTGGCACATATTTTGTGTGTCTAAATAAGAGGCTGGAACCAGCATGCTGGCTAGCAAGAAAGGGGCTGGTGAATCAGGTTTGACGACTTCAGTTTGGTGGCAGCCCCCAGATTGGTTGCAGAGAAGCAGACAGGACAGAACCACTTTTTCTTCTCTCTGTACCGTTAGAATGTTGGAAATACTCAAAGCCAGTGATTTTGCCATGGAAAGCAGCAGTATCTGCACCTTCAGGAGGACAAGGTGCTTGGACTTGTGTCTTACTCTTGTTGTGTGTGCTGCAGGGGCTGTTAAACCACCCCCGCCCCCAGTCTTGGGGAGGGAAGAAGTCAAGAGTAGCAATTGGCAAGGTCCGTGGCCAGGGTGGGCTGGCCCCTCCCATCGAGGCTGAAGGCTGATGTGTTGCTATCCACCTCAGCACAACCACTGGGGCTGGGGGTGAATGCAGTGAGAGGTCGTGGGAGGAACTGACATCACCCCCAAAGACCAGACCTGATCCTAACCTTGATAACTGGAAGCTGGGAGGCTACGAGGAGCTATATGGGAGAGCAGGTGAGGAGAGAGGCTGTGCTTGCACTCCTGGGTGGGACAGAGGATGTGGGGATGAGAAGAGCTCACAGACACCAAAGAGCACCATTTAGAAAGAACCCAGGATTCCCTGGCTGTTCAGTGGTTAAGACTTCGCCTTCCAATGAGGAGAGTATGGGTTCGATCCCTGGTCGGGGAGCTATGATCCCACATGCCTCTCGGCCAAAAAACCTAAACATAAAGCAGAAGGAAGACCCCAGCCCTGGAGACCTGCCCACGGGGGCCCACACTCATGTGTGAGGCTGCAGGGTAGCACCTAGGGGCAAGAACGGAGGCCGGGGTGAGAGGCTGAGTCCAGTGCAGGGTACATGTCCCCTTTGGCCACCTCTGAAGGTCCCACTGATTCTCCCCCTCAAAGAGACAGAATTGGGTTGCCTGCAGTGGCAGAGACTGAACAGCTAGGGTAGAGGTGCTTCACCTCTTTTATTTTCACCTTCTGTTCCTATGCTTTCACTCTCCCCAGACCCTGGAGTGGCCTGAAGTAGCCAATAGAGGTAAAGCAAGAGAAGTGGATTCAGGGGAGGAGAGGGAAAGACCAGACTCCCCACCTCCATCGCTGCGGCGCCCTGCAGAGAGATACCATCAAGGCAGAAGGCTGCTGGCAAGTCTGAGAGGGAATTAGGTACAAGTTGTTATTCAGTTGGGAAATAGAGGTCTGAGTTTAGAGACTAGTACTCTAACTCAGGTTTTTGAGAAGAGTCTTCCATAAAGTGGGATCAAGAGAATCTACACCAGTGGGATAAAAATGGTGTCATGTGGCAATCCCATTCCTATTCATTCATTCATTCATTTAACAGATATCAGTTGAATGCTTGCCAGAGGACGGCAGCATCTATAGATGGTCTTTCTGTATTTAGGGCTTCTCTGATGGCTCAGTCTGTAAAGAATCTGCCTGCAAACCAGGAAGACCTGGGTTCGATTACTGGGTGAGGAAGATCTTCTGGAGAAGGGAATGGCAACCTACTCCAGTATTCTTGCCTGGAGAATCCCATGGACAGAGGAGCCTGATGGGCTACAGTTCATGGGTCACAAAGAGTCGGACGTGACGGAGCGACTAACACTTTCTGTACTTAGCATTGAGAGAGCTCAAGCCCTTTCTTGAATTTCTATAGCTGTTGATAAGATCCCTCTAGTGGTGCTTAGATCCATCTTCCAGAAGACACTGACATGTCCTTTCTTGTTATTACCAGCATTGTTTAATCTAAAACACACCCACAATAAATCAGATGAGTGATCTTGGACTGAAGAGGGAATATCTTATTATTGTGCTCTGGTAGTTTATTTTCTAAATATTCCTAAATGAGTCAAGTACCCAGAAATGGAGAATCTTTAATCCTTCTGAATCCCGCCTGGTAGGTTCAGAAGTACCAACACCACCCACCATTCTGCTCCTGCCTCAGATCCTACGAGAAGGGGGCTGTTTCTCACCTCTCTGTCGCTAAATTAGAAGTGAACCGCTTTCTGCAGCTGAATTGGAGGTTTGTACTGCAGCCAAAACACAGTGTGGATTAGACAACTAAAGATGTCTTTTCAAGGGAAACAAAGAAATTAATTAAAGCCAGACAGGAAGCGTCTCCGGTGCAGTGTTTGGCATCGTACCCTCTCTCAGGCCTGCGGGAGCCAACAGGGAGGGTGCAATGTGGCAGGTGGTGGTTGGAAACCTTAGCCAGACCTTGGGGTTAATGGCGAGCCCCTCATGGGATGGGCGGCTGCCACCACTGTGAATGCAGGAGAGCAGGCTGCTGGAGCGTGCCCACGGCAAGGAGTCAGTGTGTGTGTGTGTGTGTGTGTGTGTGTGTGTGTGTGTGCGCGTGTTTCAGTGTGAGTGCACGTGTAGGACCTGGGTTGGGGGAAGGGAATAAAGCCATTAAAAAGTCTTGATGGTGATAAACGGGCACCTTTTCTTCTTTCCAGGGTAGAGGGACAGACGGATCTCTGAAGGAACAACAACAACAAAATGACATGCTGGGAGTCAAATAAGCCAGGCACGTGCATTAATGTTACTTGATACACAGTAGGTCCCACATAGGGCTTCCCTATATACGAACATTTGAGCTTCGAACTTTCAAAGATGCAAGTGTGCATCTGTGCATCTGGTTCCAGCAAGGAACCAGAACCTGTGCCATCAATGTCAGGCGTGAATGACATTGCAGCTTGCCCTCTGTCTCCTATTGCTGACTATCCTTCAGCTCTACCATCTCCCACGTCCTCTGTCTCCTCAGTAACTCTTCTTGCCTGTTCACTCGATGCCAGCCCCTGTATGCCAGCTGTTGTACTGTTCTACTGTACTTTTCAAGGTACTGTACTGTAAGATTAAAATTCTTTTTATGTATAATTTGTGTGAAAAGTATTATAACCCATTACAGTACAGTACTATATAGCCAATTGTGTTATTTGGGCACTTAAGCTGACTTTGTTGGACTTAAATCGGACTTAGGAACTCGCACTCTGAACAGAACTCATTCATATGTGGAGGACTTACTGTAATTCACTGAGGTGAGTGTTGTCCCATTTTTAGAGATGAGCATGGTGGTGTAGACAGGGATCAGTTACCCTGACGATGGGTAAATGGTGAACAATTGGCATTACTGGGACTTGAACTTTGGTCTTTGACATCAAAGTAATGTTGCAGACCCTCTTCCCCACCCTGCCTCTCCTATGACCCCTTCTTGCAGTGTCTCCCAAGGGCTGTATATGGTGGTCACTCACTGAACAGAACTCCAGAGGAAACCCACATGGTCTCTTGAGTCCTCTGGGCCTCCGTGGAGAAAGGAGGCAGATGAATTACTTGAGCTTGAGATCCTTTCTGGGACTTCCCTGGTGGCTCAGATAGTAAAGACTCCACCGGCAATGCAGGAGCCGTGGATTCAATCCCTGGGTTGGGAAGATCCTCTGGAGAAGGGAATAGCTAACCACTCCAGTATTCTTGCCTGGAGAATTCCATGGACAGAGGAGCCTGGCGTAGTACAGTCTATGGAGTCACAAAGAGTTGGACTGAGTGACTAAGATTTTCACAAGATCCCTTCTAGCTCTAACATTCTATTTGTAAAGCCTGAAGGATTTTTGGGGGGGGCAAGTTAACCCAGACTCTAGACTAAGCTGATGGTGGTGGAAACCTTACCTCATTGTTGTATCCCAGATATGCAGGATGGTATTTAGTTTTCTCCAGAGAAACTCGGAGTCAGACACTAAGCCCCACTCTCTTCAACTGTAGTCCTACTGCTTTTAGAGGGAAACAGAGTGCCTGGCACATTAAATACTCAGTGATTATTGGATGAATGAATGCAAGATTGAATGGAACCCAGTGCTCAGTTGGCCCTGAGAGTGGGGGTAGGGGTGGGGAGTGAAGGACCTGTGTGCAGAGGCGCATAGAGATGCACTTGGACATCACAGAACTTAAAATGATATTTACAACCGGAGCCACATGGTGAGGTCTATCTTTTTTTTGTTAAAGCAAACAAAGATGGAGTTTCAGTGGGTTGGTTAAATGACTTTGATGTGGCTACTTTGTAGATGCAGTTAATCAGCTCTGCACAGGCTGTTTGGTAGAAAGAGAAGAAGCCATATGTTAAAGCCACTGTCTGATTATCTTTGCTGCAAAGAGATATACCCCGAGTAGGTAATCTTTTGTTTCCAGGAGCCCATTAATTAGTCTTGGAACACATCATGGATGGTCTCGGGCTCTGCTGGGAGTGGAGAATGGAATTGCACAGCATGTGCAAATCAGGAGATAGAGAGGGGGAGTGTTGGGAGGACGAACGGGGTGGGTGGGCACCTGAGGTGCAGCTGGGGTGCTTAATATGTGGTTCTAATTTTTACCTGTGGTGACATCTGTCACCTTCAGAAGCGCTTTGTGGAAGTGACTTCAAGGGAAATTTAAAAGGTGGGGTCTGGATCCTGGAAGAACAGGAAGGAGAACAGTTGCAGGGGCAAAGGAGAAAGAGAGATGGATGGTCCAGTAAGGAATGGTGTGCCCCCAAGGTCCCGCACTCCACAGAAACCTCCAGCCATCCTGGGACTTCCCACTGGATATGGGCACTGGTTTGTTACATTTCAAAAGAGCATGACCTGACCGTTGCTGACACCATGCAGCCTAGCCACAGAGTACAGCGTGTGCAGGCATCACCAAGGCGGGGAGAAAGGGCATTTGCCTTAGGAAGCAGTCAAGCCGGAGCCCAGCATGCACGTGGCTGCTGGATTTCAAGGCTCAGTGGGAAACCACTGGTGCCAAAGGATATGAATATGTAACATTTTCCCAAAGAAACAGTCAATCTGTTGGTTTTACCTTTCCCCATGTAATAAGATATAGATGATGAGCAAGTGAAAGTCACGGGGGACAATGGAAGGTCACTGGATCCAACTAGTTCTGCAAAAGAATAAAGGGAGAAACACCACAGGATGGAAGCCCACGCAGGAAAAATACAGTATGAGTAATTGTAATTGACAAGAATCTCTGAACTAAAACCATTTCATTTTCAAAAGCTTCCCAGTCATTAATGAGTAATGAGTAAGAGGAGAGAATAGGGAATATGTTTGTGGGAAAATTGTTTTTACCTCATTTTAAATATTGTCACGTAGAGTTTTATCCCCTGTGTGTTCTGCTTTCCCGCTAACTGCCAGCTGGCTCTCTGTTTTACTGAGCCTCTATTCAGTTACTTCGGTAGGCTTCATTCGGGTGACTGTAGATGCTTTCATCCAGCCCTGGTGGTGGGTGATTAATATATAACCTAGCACTGATTCACTGGGGTTAGTGTAAACTATCGGAGAAGGCAATGGCACCCCACTCCAGTACTCTTGCCTGGAAAATCCATGGACTGGTAGGCTGCAGTCCTTGGGGTTGCGAAGAGTCGGACACGACTGAGAGACTTCACTTTCACTTTTCACTTTCATGCATTGGAGAAGGAAATAGCAACCCACTCCAGTGTTCTTGCCTGGAGAATCCCAGGGACGGGGGAGCCTGGTGGGCTGCCATCTATGGGGTCGCACAGAGTTGGACACGACTGAAGCGACTTAGCAGCAGCAGCAGCAGCAGTGTAAACTATTGATGGAAGAGAACTATGAGTTTTCAGCAAATCCCTCCTTGAAACCCTCATATGGAAGGGCCCACAGATTCAGATCATATCTGTTTAATCATGTTTCAGTGCAGACTCCATAGTTTTCCAATTTATTATGATTGGAGAGTTTACATATCTGCCCTCTCTCCCCATGGCATCATATTACATAATGTTTTTCACCAGGAAACTCAATGCAATTTTATTAATTATGAAACCAATAGGTAGAAAGCTAATAGGTAAATATTGGACTACTAGTTGTGGAAATGGAGATATGACTATTCAAAGCTCAAACTGAAGTCATTATGTAGCCCCCTTTAAACCCTCTCCATCTCTATTTATAGTTCATTAATATTATCATCATCTATCTAGAAACCCAAGAGTTTTCATCTATGCCCCCAATCCCCTAGATCTTGTCAGTTACCAGATTCCTTCTGTTCAGATGCTGCTGCTGCTGCTGCTAAGTCACTTCAGTCGTGTCCGACTCTGTGCGATCCCACAGACGGCAGCCCACCAGGCTCCCCCGTCCCTGGGATTCTCCAGGCAAGAACACTGGAGTGGGTTGCCATTTCCTTCTCCAATGCATGAAAGTGAAAAGTGAAAGTGAAGTCGCTCAGTCGTGTCCAACTCCTAGCGACCCCATGGACTGCAGCCTACCAGGCTCCTCCGTCCATGGGATTTTCCAGGCAAGAGTACTGGAGTGGGGTGCCATTGTCTTCTATCTGCTTATGTCTGCGATGAACATCCTACAGTACAAGCTCCGAACTTTCCAACCCAGGGATCGAATCCGGGTCTTCTGCATTGCAGGCAGATTCTTTACTGTCACCTCCCTGCATTCATCACTCACCCTTGCAATACGTGTTTACTGAGCTCCTACTATGTGCATACACAGTAGTGGAGAAATGAGAATATGGCAACAAACAAAACCGATACTGTTGTCCTTACAAATGTTGCTTCTTACACTGATGCATATATTTAAACTTTTATAAAGAAGTTTTGTAAATTTATGGAGTCAAACATATCGAGATCCTTTAAAAGTATTATTATTTGTGGTTTTGTGGACAGTTGACCCTTGAGCAACACAGGTTTGAACAGTGTGGGTCCACTTACACGCAGATTTTTCAGTAAATAGTGAAGAGTGAAAGTGAAGTCGCTCAGTCATGTCTGACTCTTAGCGACCCCATGGACTGCAGCCTACCAGGCTCCTGCGTCCACGGGATTTTCCAGGCAAGAGTACTGGAGTGGGGTGCCATTGCCTTCTCCGCAGTAAATAGGTACTACAGTATTATTTAATCCACAGTTGGTTGAATTGGGGATGTGGAACCAAGGGTGTGGTGGACCGACTATAAATATACATACATACTCAAATTTTCTACTGTGTGTGGGTCAGCACCCCTAACTTCCCACACTATTCACGGGTCAACAGCTTCAGAAATCTTTTGCTTCAAACTATAATAAAAATCTCACATAGACCAATAATGATTAAGAACTCAGGACAGCAGTCAAACTAACTTTAAATCCCATCTTTGTCAATGAAAGCTAGGCAATTTAGTCAACTCTTCCGTACTTCAGTTTGGTCATTTGTACAGATAAAGATTATTTAAGGGTATTTAACTCATTGCAGCTGTTTTGGAAATCAACTAAAATTAAATGCATATAGAAATGTGCTGACAAAATGCAAGTGTGTATTATTATAGCCATCATTTTACCATGTTTTTTATGATTGCCTTTCTAATCCATTTGAAATCTATTTTCATTTATAGTGTAAACTGGGAGTCCCATTTTATGTTATTCTTCGTATGGAAGACCAGTTATCCCCAAACTTTTGTTTATGGTTTTCCATGGTTTCTCTGCTCTTAGAATCACAGGACCATTCCTTATCTTCTCCGCTGCATGGGTTCTCGCTCCACCTGTATTTCAGACTTCCCTTTTAACTACTCTCCACTGCGCCACAGCCACCCTTGCCTCCTTTGTGGTCCCGGAAATACCATCCACTCTTCCTCCCCAGAGCCTTTCCACTTGCTATTTTCTTTGGAATATTTTTCTTTCCATATTTTCTATGGCTGCTCCTGGTCATCCAGGCCTTTCCTGTCCACTGAAGATAAAACACAGCATCTCTTCCCGCTCCCCCAACCCCTCACCCCCAAACCACTACTTACTCTCTATTTCATCACCATTTTACTTACTTTGTTCCATCTTATTTCATTCGTCACATTTATGATCTGGAATCTGTTTCAAAAATCATTTCTTCCCTTCCCTCCCTGGAAAGTACATTTCATCGGAACAACAGTTTTTGCCTGTTTTAAATACCGTTGTATCTGCAGAATCTGGAATAGTGCCTGGGAAATAGTATTAAAATTACCTTATTAGGAAGTCTCTCTTTCTCCTAACCAAACCAAACTTGCTTCTTAGAAGGCTAATCCTGGTGACACTATGGAAGTTGGTTTGTTGCATGTCTGGAACGCTCTCTCTCTCTGGCTTATTTTTTCAGTCTTACCTTAATTATAACTTGCTCACATATAGAAGTATGAGGATTCAGATCAGATCAGACATTTATTTGGTGCTTGTTGTGTGCAGCAAACAGCGAACAGTTAAAAGCTAAACCATGCCTCAAAGGGCAAGGGGGACAGCTGGGAAAGACGCTCTCCACTCCAGAATGCTCATATTTGAGATGACATCAGGACATGCACATGCAACAGATCCTGGAAACAGATGTGATTCCTGGTAAACAGTTGGCTCTGGAGCCCCCGAGGTCCAGCCTTGAGATTTTAGGTCATCTTAGATGAGAGCAAACATCTTAGATGGTGGCTGTAAAGGGACAGTAGTGTCCAGTGTCATTAAAAAAAAAAAAAAAAAAAGGAAAAGAATCCCAGTGCAGATCCACAGAGGAAGGAAGGTAGATGTGAATTAATTTTATAAATAACAAAGGAGGGTGGAGGGTGTCTGGCTGAACTTAACCAGGGTCTCAGAATTCTCACTCCCTCTCACAAATGCATGTCCTAGAATTGGCAGCTCATCTCTGGCAGAACTGCCAAGACTACTCCATTCCCTAGGTGACTGATTATCTATGGAATTGCTGAGCCCCAGAAAGTCTGTTTCCCCAGGTAGCCTAAGTGAGAAACCTGATCCCGTGACCCAAAGATTCAGAGCGAACCTTTAACTGGGAGCCTCAGTACACAGAATGGAGTGGGCCAAACAGCTCTGGGGAATGAGGAAATTCCCCTCACAAGGTCAGAAATGAAGCAGGGGTTTGAGACCAAGATGGTCAGGCTCTTCCTGCTTTTGCCATGAGGTTGTCATCATTGCTTTGCATCACATGCAAAAAAGCAAAGCCCCAGTGTGAGTTCAGACTCAGACATGGTGTGTGGGTTTGCAATGTCCATCCTGAGAGCCAAGGGTATGCTAAGGGTGGTGTGGGCTCAAGACTGAGAAGGCAGCAAACCCTTAAACTGTCAACAGTCTAGGAGTAAGTGGCGAGAGTAACCTGCATAGGAGGCCCTGGTTCCACAAAAATAAGCAGGTCAGTCGAGGGGAATTTGGATCAGGGTGAGTGTTTATAATTGCACAGATGGGATGGGGCAGAGGAGGGAGCATGGCAAAAGGTGGGGGTCAGGTCAAAGGGGTCTTATAAGAGGCAGTTTGTAGGTTTGGGGGTATCCTGGAGTTGAGGGGCACAGATACAAAGGAGACAGGAGCATACCTAAGAGAGCCCTCCCTTGATTCACCTTTTGGCCCCCAGGTCTGTCTTTGGAGATTAGCAAAGAGGCAGCTAGGGTCAGGTCCTGGCTAAAGCCATTTGCCTTGAGACTTCCTGCTGGGTAACACTCCCGTGCCCTCAAGCAGGTAGGCTTTCCTCATGGCCTGGGGCATTCTTTGTGCTTTGCTTGCATTTCTTCACAGGAATGCCTAGCCACATGGGTAAATGCCATCAGTATTTCCCCAGACTTCTTGTGAAGAGGGTCTGTGAGCATTTACAGAGCATTTAGCTTCTTCCAAGGGCTTCCCCGGTGGCTCACAGTAAAGAATCTGCCTGCAATGTGGGAGATCATTGCCTGGGTCCAGAAGATCCCCTGGAGAAGGAGATGGCAATCCACTCCAGTATTCTTGCCTGGAGAATTCCATGGACAGAGGAGCCTGGTGGGCTACTGTCCATAGGGTTGCAGACAGTCGGACGTGACTGAGCCATTGACACACACACTAGCATCTCTTGGACAGCAAAGAGATCAAACACCAGTCAATCCTAAAGGAAATCAGTCCTGAATATTCATTGGAAGGACTGATGCTGAGGTTGAAGCTCCAATACTCTGGCCACCTGATGTGAAGAACTGACTCATTGGAAAAGACCCTGATACTGTGGGCAAGAGAAGGTGCAAGAGAGGATGAGATGGTTGGGCGGCATCATTGACTCAATGGACTTAAGTTTGAGCAAACTCTGGGAGATGGTGAAGGACAGGGAACCTGGTGTACTGCAATCCATGGGGTCACCAACAGTCAGACACAACTTAGTGACTAAACAACAGCATCTTCATACACCAAGTTCAGTACCTCACAAGGGGTGGTTGAGACAACCTTGTTTGTAGGTTTGTTATTTTTTTCCATATAATTTTGTTATTTAGTTTTGGCTGTGCTGGGTCTTCGTTGCTGCGCGTGGGCTTTTCTCTAGTTGTGGTGAGCAGGGGCTGCTCTCTAGCTGCTGTGTGTGGGTTTCTCCTGTTGTGGAGTGCGGGCTCGAGGGCACACGGGCTCAACTGCTGCGGCGTACGGGCTTGGCTCCTCAGTGGCACGTGGGATCTTCCCAGATCAGGGGTCGAATTCGTTTCTTCTGCATTGGCAGGTGTTTTCTTTACCACTGAGCCACCAGGGAAGCCCATTAATAGGTTCTCTACTATGATTCCCCACTTCTTTTTTTTGAACTTTGACAGACTTTTATTAGAGAAATTTCCCCAAAATGTGAATTTTTACCAACAGTACCTTTTATCAACAGTGTTAGATTGTATTATCTGTTCTTTTTTTAAAATTAATTTTTTGTTGAAGGATAATTGCTTTACAGAATTCTGCTGTTTTCTGTCAAACCTAAACATGAATCAGCCATAGGTATACATATAACCCCTCCCTTTTGAAGCTCCCTCCCATCTCCCTCCCCATCCTCTAGGCTGATACAGAGCCCCTGTTCGAGTTTTCTGAGCCATACAGCAAATTCCCATTGGCTCTCTATGATTCCTCACTTCTTAAGTGGAAACAGAGGCACAAAGAAGTACTATGGCTTCCTCAAAGTCACCCTGGAGCTGCGACTCAAACTCAGGTTCTTTTCTGCAGAGTTGGCAGCTCTAACCACTCAGCTCCACTGCCTGCTTCTCAGGCACCACCTTCTTCCTGCCAGGCAGTGAGCTGACTGTCAAAACTCCCAACCCAGGAGATGCCCTCAGGGCATATAAATTAGCCATTCTTGATCTTCCCAAATATCAAATGAACTTAAACAAGCTTTTATATAAAACTGATCTTTATTGCAATTAAAAAAGAACAAAAGAGAATTTGATAAGTGCCTTTAATTACAACGTACCTGCTATTTACATGTAATTATACTTCTATATACAGCTTGAATAAGGTTCATTACATGTAAACTACAAGATATGACAAGTTAAACTCCAGCCTTTTGGGAACATTCAGAATAGAAATACTATGGGCAGAAACACACAGAAAACAAATACCAATTTCAGTACCATTACTGGATGATGATCGCTATCTGGCCACAGAAGAGAATTGTAAATATACATCAAATTGAAACTTATTCTTAACATGACTAACAGTATTGCTATTATTTAAACTCTAAACATAACAATTGGATGATCAAAAACAACACAATTTCAATTTATATAGCACCTTTCTTTCAGAGTTCAAAGCATTTGTATTTATCTATATTGTCTCAATTGTCCCCATAACATCCCTATGAGGTAGGCAATGGTTGGTATCATTATCCCCATTTTGTAGATGGAGAAACTGAGGCACAGAGTAATTAATCATTTGCTCAAGGTCACACAGTAAAGTCAATGCTGAAACGGACCACAGAGCTATGAGCTTGTCTCAAAAACCAATGCGTCTCTTTAAATTGGCCCCTCTGATAATTTAATTCAGTACTTCAATTCATTTTTCCAAGAAATAAAATATGTACATTTTTTTCTCCCATAAAAATTGTTGAAATACTATAGGCAAGAAGCAAACACTCTAGGGCAGATGTTAGATTGATGCCAAGATCCCCTGGAGAAGGGAAAGGCGACCCACTCCAGTATTCTGGCCTGGAGAATGACTAAGCATTCAAGCTCTTTTAGAAAGTGTTTATGGAAGTTTCTTATTGGTTTTGTTTTTTCATTACTAGGAGGTTCTTTCCCCAGTTTTACAAAAAGTTGGAATGAAACATATTTGAAAGGTTGTTCCTAGTAACCTACAAATGATGTCTTTAGTAGCCATCTCGTGCTAGCCACAAGCTTATTTCTGAGTTAACAAAGAAGAAAGTATCTAAACAATAATTTACGTCTTTAACATCATCTTTCTCAGTCTTATACACATTTACAGTGTGCTCCTTAAGAGACTCAGGGTGGTAGGTAGCGTGTTGGAATAAGACAGTTTCCAGACTCACATACACAGGGGCCTAAAGTCATGCCCACATCATTTAGTTCAGATTTTACTTCTAATCCCTGCTCTGCCAGCCCCCCACCCCACCCCACCCCAAATCAAATATGTAGTTAGTACTCAGAAAAAAATAATTTTTTTGTGTGTGTCAAAATCTGAGGCATACAGGACTCTTTCAAACGTTTGTTGACTTGGATGTAAAATTCAACTCTCCCAACACATTCCACGAGCTTCTCCCTCTGAGGCGAGCACTGCTAACGATGCTGCCAAATTTCCAGGACATCAGCAGGCAGCCGTGGAGTGGCCCACAGGAATTCAGTTTCTAGCATGGCTCCAGGTAAAACAAGGGAAGCTTATATTTAAGAAGATGAATGCAAAAAAAGCAAGCAAGTTTACTGGCTAGGTCACGATCATCATGCCAGGTTCATTTATGGGTTTCACATGAAAAATACATAAAAACTTGTCAAAGGAATGTTCAAAGACTGACTAAAGCCTTTGGTTCTAGTCTCTTCGCCTAGGGAAAGGCACCGCTGTCTGTCAGGGAAGCCTTTACTACCTAAATGGGAGCTAAAATTACATTTCTTTTTTCCTTAAGCGTAAAAAAGGAAAAGGAAAGAGTCTGTTTACACTCATGGTTTCCCACTTGCTGAGTGAAAAAACAAACAAAACAAAATTAAACCAGACATTACAACAAGCCAGTTCTGAAATGCAGGCTCCAGGGGCCAAGACTGGTCTCCTCTCTTTTAGCCTTAATTATCCTGTGAAGGGTGCCTAATGGGTATAGCAGGTAGACTTTCAACGATTAAATGTATAATGAAAATGAACAGATACCTGTTCTGGTAATTTGGGAAAAAATTACACTAGAATACATATTTTAGACCATGATTTTATTTCATTTACTTTGGTAATTCCAGATGAAGACTCTAATTTAACACAGTTTCTGGAATGATCTCTTTTAAGTCAAACACTACCTTAGCGTGATGAGAGTGAAGTTTAAAAAAAAATGAAAACTAAACCCGGCCTGGATCCTTCGGTGTATAGAGACAGAGGCCCTCAGTCACTGAATCACCCATTGCCTCCAAATGTTGGAGATTTCGTCTATAAATGGCCAAGTTATGTTCAACATCTGGTAACTTCAGATGCTTGAACACTATCCTCATTTCCTTGAGACCTAGGAGAGGAGCTCAAACTAGTTACAGCAACATAACTCATAAGCACTCTTTCCCAGGGGTGGGGCATAATAGCTACAGGATTTAGAAAAATGTTACACTCAATATACTTTAGAAGTGATTCTTTCTTATAGGAAAGGGTTTTCCCCGCCCCCCTCTTAAAACAATCAGTGTCCTTCAACTTTACGGGTCGCTACTGGTCTGCTGTTCCAGGATTTACCTTCAGCCTCAGTACATTGTAGGGGCCATGAACTTACCTGGAGAGGGCACAGTGCTCCTTTTTTTTTTACATTTGTGAGTCTGAATCCTCAACAGAATGTTTTAAAAATTCTTTTCATTGGCCCCTTAGTGCCAACCACATCTCACAAAAGACGTGGGCAAGAGTGTACATGATTTGTGTGCTGTGCTCATTCAGCTATGTCCGACTCTTTGCGACCCCATGGATTGTAGTCGACTGGGCTCCTCTGTCCATGGAATTTTTCAGTCAAGAATACTGGAGTGGGTTGCCATGTCCTCCTTAGGGGATCTTCAGGATCTAGGGATTGAACCTGCATCTCTTGTGTCTCCTGCATTGGCACCAGATTCTTTACCACTGAGCCATCAGGGAAAAGGCTGAGAAGTGATGGTTTACATGGTTTAGCAAAGTTTCTGACAAATAACACCTAGCATCTGCTTCCCCAAGTGGGTCTGAGGCTTATCCAGGGAGCCCCTGACGCTGGAAAATGTGAACTGGGAAGAGCTGGGGAATAGTTCAATGCTGCCAGTCAGGGTCTGCGATACTGAAGATTGTAACTGCTATTGGAAAAGAAGGCACGGAACATTCTGGGAGCAGCAGACACAGAGGGGCTGGGATGGTGCCATGCAAAGTGACAGAAGGTTTTAAACATTCCAAATATTGAGAATAAAGAAGGCTGAGTGCCAAAGAGTTGTTGTTTTTGAATTGTGGTGCTGGAGAAGACTCTTGAGAGTCCCTTGGATTGCAAGGAGATCAAACCAGTCAATCCTAAAGGAAATCAATCCTGAATATTCATCGGAAGGATTGATGCTGAAGCTGAAGCTTCAATACTTTGGCCACCTGATGCAAAGAGCTAACTTATTGGAAAAGACCCTGATGCTGGGAAAGACTGAAGGCAGGAAGAGAAGGGAACAACAGAGGATGAGATGGTTGGATGGCATTACCGACTCGATGGGCATGAGTTTTATCAAATTCTGGGAGACAGTGGAGGACAGAAGAGTCTGGGGTACTGCAGTTCATGGGGTCGCAAAGAGTTAGACACGACTTAGCGACTCAACAACAACAATATTGAAAACAACTCTCCCACTCTTTCGTGAATTGGAAAAATTTGACCATTACAAAGACCTTTTGAGACAATGAGTCACAATGATGCTGTCATGAATTATTTTTGAGTAGTTTTGAGTAAGAGGAGTACTTTGAAACTGATTGGGATCATCTAACAGACAATATGTTACTTTTTTTGGAAACCATTTTTATGAGGGGAAAAAAAATGAATGCACAGTGAAATGCAAATTCCTATTGTTTAGTGATATTTCAAACGTCCCCTGAAAACATGAGGCATGTTAATACAGTGCAAAATTTAAATGGTAACAACATTAAAACAATTTACGGTTGCCAATTTAACATACAGAGGTCTGAGGAATGACAATTACCAACCTTTATAATACGTAACAGGAAGTGAGCCGAGATAGAGCATGATACATTTTTAAAAGTGAAAGTGAAAGTGTTAGTCCCTCAGCTGTGTCTAACTCTTTGTGACCCCATGGACTGTAGCCCACCAGGCTTCTCTGTTCATGGGATTCTCCAGGCGAGAACACTGGAGTGGGTAGCCATGTACTTCTCCAGGGGGTCTTTCCAACCCAGGGATCGAACCTGGGTCTCCTACATTGTAGGCAGATTCTTTACCATCTGAGCCACATTTTTAAAAAACACCCACAATATGGAAGTGGTGAGCAAAGAGGAGTTCAATCTAACTGCATTAAGATAAATGATTACCAAAATAATGCTTTAAAAAAAAAATCGTCTTTTTTAAAGCAAAAAATGTATCTCTTGTGTCATCTGGCATTAAGAAAAATCTGAACTACAATTTCCTAGTTAAATAAAAGAAGAACCTAGAAAAACAATGAAATATTTATAAGCATTGGAGACTGCATGTAAATACAGCTTTAAAATGAGCAGTAGGGGTAAAACACCATTTATGAATGTTTGTTCTCTTCTAGACCATGATTTTATTTAATTTACTTTGGCAATTCCAGATGAAGACTCTCACACAGTTTCTGGATTGCTCTCTTAAAGTCAAACACATTCTAAGTGTGTAAAACTCATCTAGTGATACTGTCAGAAATAATATATTTAAGAAAAGCTACAACACAGAGCAAGAAAATACAACTACAGGACAAAGAATTTAGACTTCACTGCAAATAAAGCCATATTTGATATTTTAGACACATGTTCCTATTTTCACATCAGTCACTTATTAACACCAAACATTACACTTTAACTTTTCCCCATTACACAGTACAATAAGCCTGTCAAGATTTCCAGGAAATAACCATCAGTACCTACTGTGCTTCCAGCAACCAAAGCTAAGCTGGTTGGTACCAGAAATCAACACTTTCAGAATGACATCACTAGACCACACAGACTCACAGCAACTATTACCAGGAGCATTTACTCGTTTACAAAGTCCTACATCAGTCTTGAACTGAGGCTCTGAGATTCTAGCCATAATATGGCACCATCTCAGAGCAGCACAGGATCCTCCTCCACTGCTGTTCATTCTGTGCTAAAACCTCCCTGTTTCTGGAGACAGTGAAGGAAGTGCCTTCAGGTGATAATAGCCCCTGCTTCTGCCGTCTGGTTGTGTGTGGGGGCGTCACTATCCTGGCTCACACGGCCCTTGCTGCTTTCGGCCAAATCTCTCCTCAAATACCTGTCTGAGAAGGACACCTACTTTCATTTCCTTCTGTCCGGTTGAATATTTAGGGAGCTGCATGAATAAAACTATTTAAACACACCACTGTTTTTCAGCTAAGAGAATGATGGACATAGTTTAAAATTTGAATTCATTAACTAGAGAAATTCACTGAGGGCCAGTTAAGAAGGTTTTCTGGTAACTGTCAAATGAAAATGATTGGGAAAAAAAGAAAATGACTGGACAACTGTTTCTTCTGTTCTGCTTTTATGACAATAATCATCACACTAGTAGGATACACATTCAAAATACATGACGGGATGTATCCTAATTAATTAAGCACCAGAGTGACTTTAAATATATACACATGTGCGTGTATGTATATAGCCTGCCAGGCTCCTCTGTCCAGGCATTCTCTAGGTAAGATTACTGGAGAGGGTTGCCATTTCCTTCTCCAGGGGATCTTCCCAACCCAGGGATCAAACCTGGGTCTCCCGCATGGCAGGCAGATTCTTTACAGTCTAAGCCACCAGGGAAGCCCTATATATATAGTTACTGGTAAAAGTAAGTAAATGCTCTAATTTGAAAAATGAAAATCAAATATGAGAGCTAGATCTAGTAACATGCTGAGGTTAAATTTCAGTTCTTTTTGCTAACTACCTAATCTAGCACTCAATTAGAATCAACTCTTAGATTTTAAGGGCAGACAAATCAGTAATTAGCCTTTTTCCCACAAAGGAGAGTGGTACTTTCAAAAGCTTTAATAATCCTAATGATATAATTTACTGAAGGGCAGGAAAAAAAAAATGTGGCAAAGATATGCACAAAAATTACTTCCTCCTAGAATTTAAAATCTCCTCAAACATTTCACATAAAGCAGGTTACACTTCCCTGCTGACAGACAATATCTGAGAATCAGTAAAATAAACTCTTTGAAACTTTCAAAATACATGAATAAAAGCAAAGATCCTAGGCAAGATTATAATAACCTAGGTTATTATAGTTCAATGCATACATAATATGGATGTCAAATTGAATTTTAAAGATACAGTAAACTCTTTCTTTCTTGATAATTACTTTTCATACACTTAAACTACGTAGCTTTTAAGATGAAAACTTTTTAAAGAAACCATAGGCTTCCAACCTAAAGATTCTAGCACAAAGTTTCAACAAATAAAATTTTTAAAAAGTGATGAAATTTATGAAATACTGTACTAAAGGGTTAAAACAGTGATGTTACATCAATAAAATACTTTAGTAAGGTACCTAATGTTCTGAAGAGCAGAGCCATCTCCCAAAGCTTACTCTGCTTTTCTCAGGCCCTAGTCCTCATAGATTGTGCTATTACTTACTCTTTCAGGATGTGTTTTGGAGGCCCTTACAGTTCCCTTTTAATACTTTATATCACAACTTATTCTTAGCACAGGTTCTCCAATCGAGAGAGAGATTTCACTGCACACTTTACGGCCGTAAGGCATAGCCCTTATTTTGAAACTTCTGGGGGAATTCCAATAATGAAATTTCAAGATATGACTATTTATAAAGGGCTTCCCTATCTAGAAACAGCTTTACTCTTTAGAGATCATACCCGCTTCCTTGGTCATAAGTGAGACATTATGAACTGCAACTTTTGAGCAGTCAGGTGCTCATAAAGGATGAGACTGCAGCATGCACAAGGCTCGGTGAACAGTGTGAGGTGGCTGTCAACAGGTGCCAAAGCAACCCCATGATACTGAGGTTGTTGGGTCAGACTCATTCATAATAAGCAGTGAGAATCACCGGGGAAACCAGTGCTTACAAAGGAGATGAATTCAGAGAGTATGGGCCTTGCACCTTTCTGATAAACTTCTCCCTGATCCAAGGTTATTCTGCCATGATCTTTTGATCAATGATGATTGTGCTTTTATGCACATAAAGTCTTCACAGGAGAGACCAGGCTGATTGGAAAATAACAAGCAAACTATTTACTCCAACTGAGCTACTTTACAATTGCAGAAACGTATTACAGAGCAGTCACAAAATCAAGCCATGAATGCAAGGAATGGAAAAAAACATGCCCGGGAGCTGGTCCCTACAATTTTCAAGATGCTTCATCCTCCCAACTGCATTCTTTGTCCTAATGAGTGAAAACAGTAAGATTATTCAATCTGAAAAATCGCAGATGTCACAGTGGTACAGAATAATTGCCTTTTTTTTTTTTCTTTAGAGTGTAGGAAAAGCTTCTTTTCTGTAGCCCACACTACATAATAGCACTTCAACCAGGTTCCTTTTAGAATGAAAAATGAACAGGTTTCCCAATGTCGGCCTTATAAAATCTAAAGAGATGATTAAATTCAAACCAGGCTGAGCTCTCAATCTGAGTTATTTCAGCCACTGAATGAAGGGGAAAAAAAAATCCCAACAGGCAATTTACATGTGCAAGCACCAGGCTACAGAATTCATCACCTTTTTCTTAAAAACGTAGCTAAACCTTAATGGAATCATAATACTTTCATAAGGTTAATCGTCAGTCATCCCTGGTCATATCTTGTTCCTCTTTCCATTTTTACCATTTCAAATATTTCACTATTGCCCACCACAAAACATTGAAAATGATCAGTTATGTTTATTCCACTTATTTCTCCAATGAGTCAGCTGATTTTTGACCAAGAGCTCCAAGTACCATTTGAAAAGTGATGTCTTTAAAAACCTTCCATGTTTTAAACACTTGGTTAGAAAAAAGATAACAACTACTGGTACAGCTTATGTGCTTCATGGTGTCTTTTCAAAATGAGAATATAAATCATTGTACATCAAATCAAAATAGTTAATATATATTTTATCTGGCACTTCCTAGAAATTAGGCATTAAACATAAAATACCTTATAAATTTATATAACAAAAATAAATGTTTATATTTTCATCTCAAATAGACTACCTTAGGGGAGCAGTTCATGTATGAACTCCTGCACGTCAGTGTGGCAGCAGAGGTCATCAGAAATACACATTCAAGTCCACAGCCCTTGGGAAGAGATGGATGCAGTGGCTGCCACCCAAACACGTGGTCTGTGTCCTAACATTGAGATTAAGGCTCTCTGTTTTGGAAGAATGAGCTGGACTAAAACAAGTATAGAAGTACCATGATATTCTTTGAAAATACTGAAAAAGACTCTGAAGAGTTTCAAACACTGGGGGGGAAAAAACCATATTGACTATAAAAATAAAATAAAGCATCTAACAATGACTTCAAGTACTTTGGAAGAGGCTGCTGACATGGAGTGCCCAAATCAGAAGGAATGAAGAGCTAGGAAACTCCAGGGGTGTCCCCAGTGCTCTCCACTGGTTGGGGGCTCGGGTTCCCAGGTGCAGCTCTTTGAATGGGCTGGGGAGGAGACCGGAAATAGCAACCACAATTTCTTAGCAACGGAAAACACCCACTTGAAGGCAAAGGCCCAGCCTGGTGGGAGAAAATCCTTGGAACGAACCATTATAAATCGGAAGATTTCAGAGAGAAATGCCATTCATTTTACTATCAGTAGCAGACAGTGAAAAGGAGAGAGGGAGAGAAACCAGGCTCCTGTGAATGGCAGTGTTTCAGGCAGGTGAGCTGTGGTTTTTGACAAGTGTCATTCTTCCTTACTGCGTGGCTTTCTTCACGAAGAGGGTGAGATCACTGACAGCCGGGATCCTTCCAGAGGGAGCGGGTGCATGACGCAGGTGTGCTTGGGTATGCCAGTGCCCTGGCAGCAGGGTGCCTACCGCATTTCTCCCCAAACTGAGAAGCAGTTCTGGCATCTCCAATCGTCTTCCCTTTCCTAAAGCAGCATATGAAGTGTGGCTGACATCGCTTCTTGTCTTCTGCAGCAGCACTGGCTTTGCCGGCTGGTCCTTTGCTAGCTGGGTCCTTTCCAGGCTGCTAGAGCCTGGTGACGTCTCGGCATTGCTGCAAGTCCCCGATACTCTCGTAGTCATTCTCTTTTGGGCAAAGGCCATGGTGACTGTTGGTCTCTGGGGCAGACTTCTCTTCCTCTCTGTTTAGAGTCTGTATTGCTTCATAATCTGGCTCAGGCTCCTCACTGGGCTTGCCTGCTGCTGGAAGTGTGCTGACACTATGCGGCATCTTCTCAAAGTCTTTAACAGTGGCATAGAGATCGTTGCAGGAAGAGGGGGACCTCGGAGCGGCTCCCGGCATGGAGGTGTAGGAGGCCTCCGGTACTCTAAGTGACTGTCCTGATTTGTTCCCTGGCTGTCCTTTTTTATGCACTGATGAATACATGGCCGAGATCTAGAAAACAAGGGGAGAAGTGAATAAATAAGCTCCAAGCTTGATTCCTCCCTCCCCCTTTTAGTGACAAGCTAGATTCTTGGGACTATGGGGGTGTGGGTCCCTTTAAGAATTTTTTTCGGATTCCCAAACTTTACAGAGACATAATTGACACACAACACATGTAAGTTTAAGGAGTGCAGCATGATGGTTTGATACACATATTGTGAAATGATTACCACAATAAAGTTAGTTAACAACTTCTTTACTGTGATTACCATATTCTTGGTGTGTGGTGATAACATTTAAGCTCTAAGTTTCAAGTATACAACACAGTACTGTTAGTTCTAGCCACCATGATGTACTATATTCCCAGAACTTATTATAGATGGAAGTTTGACCCTTTGACCAACATCTCCCCATTTCCCCCAGTCCCCAGCCTGAGGCAACCACCATTCTACTCTATTTCTGTTTGGCTTTTCTAGATTTCACATCTATATGAGAATACACAGTATCTGTCTTTCTCTATCTGACTCATTTCACTTGGCACAATGCCCTCAAGATCCATCTATGCTGTTGCAAATGGCAAGATTTTCTTTTTTATGGATGAATAATATTCCATTATGTGTACATGCATGTGTGTGTGTGTGTAATCACATTTTCTTTATCCATTCATCTGTTGTTGGACAGTTAAGTTGTTTTCATGACTTGGCTATTGTGAATAATGCTGCAATAAACAGAGGAGTACAGATATCTCTTGTAGACAGTGTTTTCATTTCTTTTGGATATATACCCAGAAGCCGATTCTTCACAACCTATGCTAATCCTGGAGTACGCAGCAGAACAATTATATGTGTTGTCTATAACTTTGTAAGTAGCCTAATTCTATGAAATCCAGGTTCTCTCTAATTCTGCCAAGGGTTTGAGGCAAGGAGGTAGAGTGGGCAGCTCAAGACCCCCAGGACCTGACCACAACATCGGGTTTTATTTGATTTCTTTATCACAATGATATTTCACCTGAGGAAAGTTTTGACTGCTTTACAAAAAAGGGTAGAAAACATATCATCCTGGTGATACTCAAAAGGGTGGGCTTCAAGTCAGCAGTAGCAGGATCTGGACATTTTTTGGAAAGGCAAACTCTGGGGCACCACCCCAGAACCACTGAGTCACAAATTCTGGGGGTGGGCTGACTCTCATGCCCACTAAGTGGGAGAAGCACTGCACCAGACTGTATAATCCACTCCTCCCGCATCACAAAGGTCTCAACAATAGCTTCTGGATGCTGGTTGGCAGTATACATATATCTGTCAGAGGATCACTTTCCACTATTTTTTTTTTTTCTGATTTTATCTATTAATTTTATCGAAGGACAATTGCTTTACAGAATTTCGTTGTTTTCTGCCAAATATCAACATGAATCAGCCATAGGTATACCTCTTCCTCTTGAACCTCCCTCCCATCTTCCTTACCATCCCCCCCCTCTACTATTTTTTAAATTAATACTTCATTGCATACTATTGGTTAAATAGACATTCAGAGATGGGGCTAAGTTTTCTTCAGTGGGAAAATTCATTCTTATATGAAATCAACTCAGAAATGATATTGGGAGACAATCAACATAGGGGATGGGCTGCCCAGGTGGCTCAGTAGTGAAGACTTTGCCTGCCAGTGCAGGAGATGCAGGAGACATGGGTTCAAACCCTGGGTCAGGAAGATTCCCTGGAGAAGGAAATGGCTACCCATTCCAGCATTCTTGCCTGGGAAATCCCATGGACAGAGGAGTCTGGTGGACTACAGTCCATGGGGTCGTGGAGAGTCAGACAACACTGCACCTCTCATGCAACAAAGACAAAAACTTATGGGACACTCTTTCCTTTGGGAAGAACAGGCTGTTTTCCAAGCAAACCCACTCAGTCTCACCAATACATCTCCTCTAGCCACAAATACAGAAGGCAGGAGAAGGGGATGACAGAGGATGATATGGTTGGATGGCATCACCAACTCGATGGACATGAGTTTGAGCAAACTCCAGGGGACAAAGGACAGGGAAGCCTGGCGTGCTGCAGTCCGTAGGGTTGCAAAGAGTCAGACATGACTGAGCGACTGAACATCAACAACAAAGCCACAAATATCAGGAGAGGTTTCATTTTCTTTGATACAAAAATGGACTGATTAGGAGATTTGGGAGGGAGGGTATTGTTTTATTGTTAGAAATCATGGTTGGAAATAAGTAAAAATATCCTTCATTACCTGCAGTTATCTTTGCACAGCAATTGATGTATTAAAACACCCAGGAAATAAGGGAACATACTTCCTGACAGATGCTTGGCTTTGCAAGTGCAGAGAGAGATGTCCTACTCTCACATATCCACATGCTGGGCAGAAAGCTTCCAGCTGGCCTCCAAAACTTCTTAAGACACGCCTGCCGCACGCTAACTGTCATTTGCATGAGAACTTTCCCTACAGGCTGGTGGCTGGCATTTGCCAGGCTTTGACAATCCAAAGGGTTTGAGTCAGAGAAATAATCTTTGTGAAACTCCTGCCCTGTTGATTTAACCATTTTCATGCATATTAAATTAACATTCTCACCTGAGAGGTTTTAACTAAAAAATTCCTTTCAAAATGAGGAATTAGAGTAGCTTTCCATTTCAGAAGAGTAAAACACAAGGCCTCTGCTTTGTGTAGCAAGTTGCCAACACATGAAACTTTTTACTTAAAAGGTGGTCCGAGCCAAAAACGTGGACAGATTATAAAGGGGTGAGTCATGCATGATAGGGGCTTCCCCGGTGGCTCAGAAGGTAAAGAATCTGCCTGCAGTGCAGGAGACCGGGGTTTGATCCCTGGGTTGGGAAGACCCCCTGGAGGAGGAGGAAATGGCAACCCACTCCATTATGCTTGCCTGGAGAATCCCATGGACAGAGGAGGCTGGCAGGCTACAGTTCGTGGGTTGCAAAGAGCTGGACACGACTGAGCCACTAAACACACGTGCATGGATAGTAATGAAGGTAGCCGGTGTCCTCAGCTTCAGCGGTAACATCAGGAGGACAAACACAACTTTATCTGTGAGAGTGACAGCGAGAGCTGGGCCCTTAGCACCACTTCTGTTTCTCTTCCTCCTTTCTTGCCCATGCTTCTGTCACAATGGCCTCCACTCCTGGTAAGTACTTGGGCCTTCTTGGCTTTTACAGTCTTTTCTTTTTTAAATTACAGGCTCTTTCATTAACTTGCAACTTAATATTTTCCCTGGGCATGAACCAAATGTGCAGGAGGGTGTCACTGTAAATTTGAAATCTTATTAACATTTCTCAAGTCTTCTAATATTCTTTTTGAATATATGTCTCCTACGACTATTATTTTTATTTTGTATAAATAAAAGGTTTCTCTTCAAGCCCTCTTACTATTTAGCTTTGCAATTTTTCTCTTTAACATCTTTCATCATTATTATTCAGTCTGTAAATTGTTATTATGTTCTCATAAATTACCCTCTTTCCCTCATTTCTCTTCTTTTTATATTCAACCCTTCCCCCATCATTCTGTTAAATTAGGATAATAGTACTTAAAATTCAGGTCTCAGTTTCAGTCTGGACTAACATTATATCACATGAATATAAAAATAAATGATCTCCATATTTATTTTTCCTAAATCATCTTCCTAGAATGAATACATGGGAGTCACAGTTCTTTATTCTATGTTCAACATTCATCAGTATAACAGTGTCCTATTCAAAAACCACAAACAAATGTAAGATAAGAGGAAAAGTAATTAAAAATTTCACATAGTCTCAATTTATTTTAAAGAATTAGTTTCCAGATCTCTTATATATTTTTTTTCAGCCTGGCTTGTAGAATCTTAATTCCTTAACCAGGGACTGAACCCATGGCCTCAGCAGTGAAAGCACTGAGTCCTAAAAACTGGACTGCCAGGGAATTAAAGTATTTTCTTAGCCCAATGGGATGTCTCCAGGACAGTGAAAAATGCCGGAGGAGGCACAGGAGCCACTTCGGGCCCTGGTAGGAGGGCCCTGCATTAGTCTTGTGAGGGGCGGGCCCAGTGGATATGGACAGGGGTGGGGGAACGTGAAAGTTAGCTTCTGAGGTGGAATTGAAGGGCCTGATTACTGGCTGAATCTGAAGACAGTGAGGAAAATGCGGTGTTCAGGAGGGCCCCAGAGTTTTGGCTTCTGCAACCAGGTGGACAGATGGCAGTTCCACTCCCTGGAGAGGGAACGTGGTGGGGGCTGGGCAACGTCACACGTGTGTGTTGCTTTTGCATGTGTGTGTGTGCCAAGCCACCTCAGTCGTGTCTGACTCTGTGTGAGCCCATGGACTGTAGCCACCAGGCTCCTCTGTCCATGGGATTCTCCAGGCAAGAATAGTGGAGCGGGTTGTCATGCCCTCCTCCAGGGATCTTCATGACCCAGGGACTGAACTTGTGTCTCTTATGCCTCCTGCATTGGCAGGTGGGTTCTTTACCACTAGCGCCACCTGGAAAGCCCACATTGCTTTTGTACACGTACACAATTTACTAAGCTAGGCATGCCAGGAAGAGGCTTTATGTAGCTTGACAAATTAAGGTGTTCGGCTCTGAATCTAGCTTGACAAAATCCCATAAATACTGGCTTTTACAATTTTAATGCTTCACTGAAAGTTTAATCCATGACTCTTTAGCCCCGGTGCTTGGGAGGATATATCACTGTTTCTCATTGGTGGCCATGTCTAACCCTACTTCCAGTCTGGAAGTGTTTTTGAAGTTTCCTGCTCTGTCTCCCAGAAGCCTAAGCCCTTCTTCCTCTGTCTCCCAGCCAGGAGCAAATTCTCTATATCCACCTGTTCCAATTCTCTGCATATTCCAACCCACTATTAACTTCCTTTTAATGGGAACCTCCTCCCTGATTAAAGCTCACACACTTACATTTCTCTCTTCTCATTCCTCTTTCCTCCCCTCCCCTTTCTATTTTTGTCTTCTCCTTCTTCCCTATTGAGCTTCCTTGTTCAACTTATCCTCTTCCTTGTCTTCCCATCTCCCAGTTACTTTCTCTGAACCATGATAAAGCCAACATAGCCAACTCTCATTTCCAACCATAGGCTTAAGAGCCTACTTCAGCTTTCTCAGATGAAGGGTAACAGGACAGAGCGTCTACTTAAGGAAGGAAGTGCTATTCTCTATTACAAGAGCTTCTGGATTATTTAAAAGTAACAAAACTCACCTCTTCTTCTGTGAGAGTTGGGTCTTCTTCCCGGGACTTGTATGACAATGAACTAAGTCTCTGTTAGAACGAAATAAATCAAGAGAAGAGAGTTTAAAGTCAATAATTTAACCTTTTTTTGGGCATATGCTTTGATGCAACTATATACAAAAATGTTTTCAAACGATTCTTAGACAAGAAACTATTTTCTACAAAGAAATTATATAAAGGACCTCAGGAATAAACACATAAGTATGATTTTACATACCCAGCAGTATTACATTAGATAAATTTCTTCTAATTTTTTAATTTGAATCTGTAGGTACAGAAAAACCAAATGATTATGATTACTGTTTCAATTCCTAATTATCACTGAAGGATTGATCATTAATGAAAGATTGAAAAATTGACTGAAAAAAATACTATGGTGTTTGTCAAATCCCTAAACTTTTTATTTCTAGTTTGCATGAGTTATCAGGAAGATTCTTAGGTCATCTGGAAACTTTTCACAACTAGTGGAGAAATCAACTCACATTTTCTGGCCTCATTTCTTGATGATTCTTGATGATTCTTGATGATTCTGGCTCTGGATTCACTGAATCTCTAACACCTCTCCTGCCTGAATTCTTGCTGATTTCAACCGACCTGTATCCTTCCAAACCTGCACCTACTCCTTGACCTCCCTGCACCGACCGTGCATCCTTGCCCCACCTCCCTGCTCAGTATGCACCTCAGACCCCTCTTAGCCTAAACCACAGCAGCCCCACTATCCCATCTCCCTGCAGGCCCCTTCAGACCAGCACTCACTGTTTACGCCTACTCCTCCCATAACCCAGTTTAACAAGCCTGCAAAACTGTGGGGCCCCCAACCACTTTTTTGCACGTCTCACTTCTCCTCCGCCTTCCTTCCTACCCTATCAAACTCAAGCTCCATGGTCGGCCATCACTGTCATACTTTAAGAACTCCACTCCCTTCCTGGTCACTGGAGAACTCACCCCTCAGATGAGTCCTTAAAGCTGCTCTGAATCTTCCTACACCTGCTACTACCCGCTGGCCCCTGCTTTCCTAGCTGCCTTCTTCACATCTTCTCCTCTCTCCCCGAACCCCCAACACCTCATCCCTAGCTGAGGACCTTGAGAAAACTGAAGGAATCAAAAGAAATGTCTATAAACTTCTACCTCTCCCATCACACCTCCAGTCTCTGCATTCACACGTCTTCCTTCCTGTCCGTTGCCACAAGTGAACTTTCCAGGCTCCACTTTAAGGCGATCCCTTCCTCCTGTGCAGGAGACCCTGACCCCTTGCACCCACTCGTGGATATAAGCACCAGCAACACTCCATTCTGTCTACATCAACTTTCCCCTCTATGGAGTCATCCCCATCCACATAAAAACAGGCTATTTATCTATTCTAAAACCCAAACCAAACCAACACACCCTTCTAGTTCTGTTACTAATTCCATTATAGCAAAACCTCTTAAAAGAGTTGTCTAAAAAAAAAACAACACTCAATTTTTCTCTTCCTATTATCTCTCCAAACCCATTTCAGTTCAGTTTCTGCCTCCTAGATTCCAAAGAAACTGCTCTCGAGGAGGACACTGATGTCCACCGTGTCACTGATCTCTCCTGACCTCTCTCCTGACTCACCTGCTGTGTGCTGCAAGGTCACCCCTTCTTCCCCGAACACTCACTCCTTGGCTTCTAGGACACTGGATTTTCCTGTTTTTCTCTCCTGTTTTCCTCTCTTCTGCTGGCTCCTTTCTTTCCTGGACCTGTGTCCTTAGAACTCTTCAAGTCCCCACTCACACACACTCATGCAGTGATCTCACCCGATGTCAGCTTGAAAAAACTAATTTCTGCTGCTGACTTCCAAATGTAAAAGCCCAGCCCAGGCCTATCCTTGTAAGCCTGCTCCTCCATCCAGCTGTTCTCAGATGTTGCTTCTTGGATGACCAATATCTATCTCAAACCAATATGTCCAGCCCCGAACTCCCAAATTTGCTTGGCCCACAGTCCTTCTACTTCAGTTTATGGCAGTCCCACGCTTCCAGGGGCTCAGGCCACACCCTGGATTCATCACTGTTTCCTCATCCTTTCATCCACATCTGGCCCATCAACAAATCTCCTGGTTCTAGTTTAGTGTCTCCTGTTACTTCTGCTGCTCCTACCCTGTTCCAACAAGTGTTTCTTGTCTTGCTTATTAGAATGGCTACCCAACTGGTCTCCTTGCTTTCATTCTTCACGGCTGAATGTCAACTCCATCAGAGGGATCCTTCTTAAACCCAGATGAAGTCATCCTGCTCAAGGCTTTCAAGCGACCCCATTTTATTCAGATTATAAGCCAAGGCCATACAGGGTTGGGCCCCCAGTTAATCTCTCTTTCAACTCCTCTTAGCCTTGCTCTCTCCTCTCCAGCCACACCTATACCCTCTTCGTCCCTGGAGAGGCTGGGCATGCTCTGGCCTCAGGGCCTTCATACTGGCCATTTCCTCTACTTCATTGGCTCTTCCCCTAAAACATGAACCAAGTCACTCTCTCAACTCCTTTTAATTTTTTGTTCAAATGCCCCTTTGAACAAAGCCAGGCATGCCCTGACCACTCTCCTTACAACTGTGCTCCTACCCAACTTTCTCAGTCCCTCAGATTCTGTTCTGATTTTTTTCCTTTATATTTTAAAGCCTTCTAAGATATACTTTTGTTGTTCAGTCACTAAGTCGTGCCTGACTCTTTTTGAACCCATGGACTGCAGTACGCTAGGCTTCCCTGTCCTTCATTATCTCTTGGAGTTTGCTCAAACTCATATCCATTGAGTCAGTGACGTTATCTATATAATACATATGTATATATGGGGCTTCCGTGGCCGCTCGGATGGTAGAGTCTGCCTACAATGCTGCAGACCTGGTTTCGATTCTTGGGTTGGGAAGAGCCCCTGGAGAAGGCAATGGCAACCCACTCCAGTTCTTGCCTGGAAAATTCCATGGACAGAGGAGCCTGGTGGTCTACAATCTATGGGGTCACAAAGAGTCAGACACGACTTAGTGACTTCATTTTACATATAAGTATTATATAAAAAATATACTTTACTTACATACATATTTATGTTTTTATCTTCTAACTAAAATGTAAGTGCCACAGGGGCAGAGATTTTTGTTCATTTATCTGCTTGTTCACTAGTGCATTCCCAGCACCTAGATCTTGCAGCTTACAGTGGAAAAGCTCATTAAAATCCTTTTGCAAATGAAAGCATGAATATTAAGCATTTTAAGTTCTCCCAATCACTTAAAATGAGAATGGTTTATATGGAAACGATGGATCATTCATCCCTATATTCCTACAGAAAGGTAATCTGGTTCCCAGATGGGTATTTCCAGTTTCTAATGTGACATCTGGAAAATTGCTTACTTGGCAGTGGTTAGACAATCAACTCTCTTATCTATCAACTGCTTGAAAGTAAAAAAAGGTTTAACTGTTTTAAACAGCATAAACTTCACATTAGTTTTATTATCTTTGGTTATACAAAGGGCAAAAAATTGGGGTGCATTTTTGCCTTTAACAAATATGTTCATAAACACTTCATTGCTGTTGTCAACGGCTTACTTCATGGGTAACATGAAAAGCTGAAATGCATTCAGAGAACACTATGCAGAATGACCCCTTGGAGTAAGGGCTTTCCAAGTGACGCTAGTGGTAAAGAACCCACCTGCCAATGCAGGAGACAGAAGAGATGCAGGTTCCATCCCTGGGTCGGGAAGATCCCCTAGAGGAGGGCATGGCAACCCACTCCAGTATCTTTGCCTGGAGAATCCCACAGACAGAGGAGCCTAGTGGGCTACAGTCTATGGGGTCGTAGAGTCAGACACGACTGAAGCGACTTAGCACGCACATATAACCTTAGCCAGGGCTCCCCTTTGGATCATGAACTCCACAAATTTTCTAAGGCTGCTATCGACTGACTAGCCCCTACTTGGCCTTCCTACCTGAGAAGAGAACCCTACTGTTGTCTCTGCAGAGAATAGAAAATCCCAAGGTAATGCTGATAGCTGGACATGAGAATTCCAAGCTATTGTGGCTCAGATGTCAGCTCATGGGACACACAGAGAGAAGGCTCAGGGATTCTTACTGCATTTTAGAGCTCTGTTGAACATCTAAAATTAAGAGTCACAGGTTATTGTTTAGAAATTGTTGTTAAATAAAATCTCTTATGTGACTCCTATTAAAGTCTATACATAGCCAGATATGCCCAGAAGCACCTGTGGGCTTGTTCCTGGGCTCTGATTTCTGGGACCTTGGGTGGAGGGGCGGGAATCACCCCACTGCTTGGGATGGCGAAAAGTAGAAGAGGCTAAATGGGCAGCAAAGTCTCATCTTTTTCGTTTTTGGCCTTCAAAATGCAGAAAATAATACTTGGCCTCAGTTAGACATGATGCAAAAACTGGAAAATATCCAAGATGCCAAGGCAGAAATATTTTGTAAGCATGAGTTTTCAGTATTTTATTACTTGGAGGGGCAAAAAAATTCAAACACAGCTTACATGAAAACAGCTGTTACCATTCAATACACGTGAAGGTGTCAGCATGTATTTCTTAGAATACCATGCAAACAAACGCCCCAGGTTTAGGTAGATTCCCAATCGGGACCAAAGCTCTGAAACAAATTGCAGGAGCCCACCTTGTTGGTTTCACTGGTCCCCTCAGCGGCTCCCTCTTCTCCTGCTTGACTCTCTTCCTTCTGAAGGTTTTCATTTTCGTCCAGGAGTTTCACGGGGACAGGAGGCGGGGCCTCCTCTTCTGGATCACATGAATTTCCAAGAAGAATCTCCGCATTGACACTCTGTCGACACTTTTTGTTTCTGTCCACCGAGGCATACTCGGCAAAGTCTGTTCTGCTGTTGGCCTGCGGCCCCGGAAGCTCTTTCACACCGGAAGCAGACTTCGACCTACCGCTGTGGCCTCGACTTGGCTGGGCAGCTGCCGTCACCTCCTTAATTTCGTTCACGGTTTCATACAAGCAGTCCTCCACCATGTTTTCTTGCGAGGAACTGTCCTTGAGCACTTCATAGGGTCCTTCCATCCCCAGAGCCTGGTCCCCATCTGCACTTCTCCCATTGTGCATCGTGTCCACCGAGCTCTCTGGGGGAATTCTGGGCAACTCTCGACTTTGATGACATTTCGGCTTCCCTGTGCTGTCCTGGGAGTCCAGTAGATCTGAAGCCGAGGTCTGGACTTCCTCATAATGTTGCATGCAGGTCACCGTGCTGTCTTCTGAAAGAACTAAAGCAGCAGGAATATTAAAAGTGGAGAAAGACACTTCCTTATAGAACTATTACAGTGACTTGGATAATGTCAAGTGAAGTGAAATCAAGGTGCTGGCTTTTTATTTGACTTGAGGTTGCAAACTGTACATGATGTGACTGTTAATGGAAATCTGGGCTTCCCTGGTGGCTCAGTCAGTATAGAATCTGCCTGCCAATGCAGGAGATGCAGGTTCAATCCCTGGGTTGGGAAGGTCCCCTGGAGAAGGGAATGGCCACCCACAACAGTATTCTTGCCTGGAGAATTCCATGGACAGAGGAGCCTGGCGGGCTACAGTCCTTGGTGTCGCAAAGAATTGGACACAACATCTGGGGAAATTGATAATGGATCTCTTGATCTGCGAAGTTATCACCACCACCCACTGTGTTCTGAATACTTAATCGTCATGGAGGAGGTGAGCTTTCGCCCTCTGGATTTAGACATTTGTGTCCTGGTAGACAGAACCGGCACTGGCGTCTGAAGACACAGTGTCAATCCTGACTGCCCCACAGCTTCCTGGTCTATAAATGGAGGTAAGTGGATTTGCTACCGCAGGTGAAAGCAGTCTGTAAACTGCACCATGGAAATGTAGTTGTGACTTCTGTCAGCATTCACATCAGGCAGTGAGCGTGTAGATGGGGTGCCTCGGACTCAAACCAAAGGTTCACATTACAGATCCTTGGTGCATAGACCATAGATCTTAGGCAAATTAGTAACTTCTGTGTGCCAGGCAGAATAATGCACCCTTAGGTGTCCATGTCCTAATCCCTAGATTCCGTGAATGTGTTCCGTCACATGGCAAAGGAGGAATTAAGGACAAGGATAAACTACCTACCTGCTGACCTTGAGATGGGGAGGACCCTGGGCATCCAGGTGGGCCCAGTGTAATTAGAAGGGTCCTTATAAGTAAAAGGGGCTTCTCAGTGGCTTAGACAGTAAAGAATCTGCCTGCAATATGGAAGACATGGGTTTGATCCCTGGGTGGGGAAGATCCCCTGGAGAAGGAAATGGTAACTCACTCTAGTATTTTTGCCTGGAAAATTCTGTGGACAGAGTAGCCTGGTGGGCTACAGTCCATGGGGTCTCAAAGAGTCAGACATGACTGAGTGGCTAACACCTGTGAGTGAAACAGGAAGGAGAGTCAGAGAGGGGCTTGATGATGGAGAGAAAGGCCTGGACCAATGCGGGCAGCTTCTAGAAGCTGAAGCAGGCGAGGAACCAAATTCTCCCCTAGAACCTGGGGAGGAAATGCTGCCCTGCTGCTATTGGGCTGGACAATACTTACAGATTTTAGCCCAGGGAGACCCGGTTCAGCCTCTGATACCCAGAGC